>NC_133326.1:344590400-346085400 GCF_042186555.1 Aquarana catesbeiana | reverse complement strand
TCATTCAAGCAATAGTGCCACCCCCGAGGATGTGAGGAATTAGGCTACATGGGCACCCCACCAGGTCAGTGTCTGAGGACAACAGCTTGATTTATGGTAAGGTAAACTATGTATGTGTGCATATTTCTCAAGACATTTTTTGGTTTCATTCCACTTTAGGTACAAGAAGTGACTATTTCACCTCTGAAGTGCCCAACGGCTAATTGGTCAAATAATGGCCTGGAATAAGGACATCGATGAAATGCGGAATCGGCTGGATCGTATGCAGCAGAAATGAAGGACATGATTGATGTTTTGGGTCGAATCTAAATGCCCTTTTTTAAACCCCAAAACATCAATCATGTCCTTCATTTCCTGTTTTGCTGACCCCATTCTGGGCCTCTCTTTTTTTTTTTTGGCAGAACATAAATGGCTGTTTAACCTAATGTAAAAAAGGAGGGCTGTTTCTCGTAAATACCTCAAAAATCCACAAAAAAATAAAACTTGATTTTCAAAAAAACACAAAAAAAAAAAAAAACTTGATTTAAAAAACCAAAAAAATTAAAAAACTTGATTTTAAAAACCAAAAAAATTAAAAAACTTGATGTTAAAAAACCAAAAAAAATAATATACAAACTTTATTAAAAAAAAATAATAAAAACAAAAATAACTTGATAAAAAAAAAAAACATAAACAAAAAAATTGCTTTAAAAAAAAAAAAACAAAACAAAACTTGATTTTCCCAAAACAAAAAAATAAGCCTGTTTGTGAAAATCAAAAAGCCAAAAATATTTTTTTGTGGATTAGGTATAAATATTTAGATATAATTATATTTTGCTACATTATTAAAAGATATCATTCTATTTTGTCTATGAACATTTTATACTAAATGCAGAACTGAATGCATAACAACCATTAATAAAAACATCTCCTTATAGGAATTAAATAAATGTGTGGTTTGTTATTTCAAGGCTCAGTATCATTTTAGTTATAATTGTAAAAAAGTTGTTTACAGTGGCAATGGAGCTTATTTAGACATTTAAAATTACAATACAGTTGGCACTACAACTGCTCTACCATAACCTAGGAGACAGCCCAAAAGAAAGGCAAGCAATAAATATAATGCAAGATTTCATCAATAATTTTTTTATTGTCAAAAATTATATATCCTGGCCCATTGCAATGGCCCCCCTACCCATAAAATAATTAACATATTGCTGTCTAACTTGACGGGCACTTTGGGGGGCCAAGCCAGTACGGACAGTATCCAGGCCTGTAAGGTTGGCTTCTATTTGTCCGGCCTCAGGCCCAACTGTGCCTATATAATTTGGAGAATGCTTATTTAAAAAGTTGTGCAGAATGCAGCACGATAAAATGATAAAATTAAGTTTGTATTCCGCCAAATTAATGGCTGTTTGAAACAGGCGGAACCGGCTGGCCAGAATTCCAAACGCATTCTCAACCACTCTTCTAGCTCTGGCCAGCCGGTAATTAAAAACCCTCCTCTCCGGGGGTGAGGGTTCTTTGGGGGAATGGCCTCATGAGGTGCTTGCTGAGAGCAAAGGCTTCATCGGCAATGAAGACAAAGGGGAGTCCTTCCACGTTATCCTCATCAGGTGGCAATCCCAGGCCACCACTCTGGAGACGCTGGCAGAACTCCGTCTGGGCAAATACTCCTCCATCCGACATCCGGCCATTCTTCCCCACGTCCACATATAAAAAAATCATAGTGTGCCGACACCACCGCCATTAAAAACAATACTGTGGAACCCCTTATAATTAAAATAATATGACCCCGAATGGGGTGGTGGCACAATGTGGACATGTTTCCCATCTATAGCCCCTCCACAATTGGGAAAGCCAACGGCTGGCAAAATGGGATGCCACAGTCTGCCATTCCTGTGGCGTTGAAGGAAACTGGGAAATCAAACAAGAAAACCAAAATCAATTAATTTGGAAGCTAACATTGCAAGAAAATTAGACAATTAAAAACATTATTCCCCAGCATCAGTATAACATTCAATAATTTAATTGTTCTGGAATAACTAATATGGAAAGGCACACTTATCAGATTGCTCACCCCCTCTGATGGAACATTGATTACATTTTAGGGGGTTGTGAAATCCCTAAAAAAGATTACTTTTAGGACACGCAGGAATTTAGGGACTAAAAAGGCTACAAGACTGCAGTTGTCGCACTCTGCAGGTGCAGTTGCTAACCAGCTTACAGTAAATGAGGTAATGTAAAAAGGCATTCATGTTGCAAGGAGTACACAATCACAGGCAAGGGCAATTAATGAAAACACTTTGAGGCTTGCATATGATTTGATGATGGAAATCAGCAGAGCTTCTGCTCATTTACTAAAGCACTGGAACAAATGCACTTGTAGAGTGCACATGCATTTTGCAAAGTGCAACATATATTTGCTTTAGACAAATCAACACCACAGAACATTCCAGCAAATTTTAACGAGGGTGGGGGTGGGGGGGTTGTGAAATCTAGATAATTGCTCATTAGCAGCACACTATTTGGAGTGAGTTTAGGTGGGGGGGGGGGTGGGGGGGTTGTGAAATCTAGATAATTGCTCATTAGCAGCACACTATTTGGAGTGAGTTTAGGTGGGTGGGGGGGGGGGGGGGGGTGGGGGGGTGGGGGGGTTGTGAAATCTAGATAATTGCTCATTAGCAGCACACTAAATACACTCAAACAAAATACATTCCAAATGAGTAGACTAGGTGGATATGTTCCCATCACTTCATGCTGGGAAGGTTATTGAAGGAAAATATACATGCATGACAAAAAATAACAGGAAAAAATTCCAGCATGTGTGAGGATAAAAAGGGGACATTCACACTATATTGCAATGATGGTAAGTAGTGTTTGAAGCAAGAAATACATCACATTATCAAAGATTACATAAAAGAACATGTGATGCTAATAAAAGAAAAATATCTTACCTTAATATAGTCCTTCTGCAGGACCTGTATGATGGCAGAACAGGTCTCTGGGATAATGATCCCCAGAGCCTGGGGGGAGATGCCTGTCGAGAACTTAAGGTCCTGCAGGCTTCTCCCTGTGGCCAAATACCGCAAGGTAGCGACCAGCCTCTGCTCCGGAGTGATGGCTTGCCTCATGCAGGTATCCTGCCTGCTGATATAGGGGGTCAGCAAAGCCAACAAACGGTCAAAAACGGGGTCCGTCATCCGGAGAAAGTTCCTGAAATCCTCAGGATTATTCTCACGGATCTCACGGAGCAAAGGCATGTGACAGAACTGGTCACGCTGAAGCAACCAATTCTTGGTCCATGAACTCCTCCTCGCCCTGTTCATGGACTGGACTTGGGCTGCAGAATAAACTACAGCACCAAGCACATACAATGCACGAGCTCTACGACGAGTACGTACAGGTAACATGGCTTCAAAACGGTCGGCTGGTCAGAACGCACTAAACAGAACGCACTGAAGAACAGCAAGGCCTGTGAAGAACGACCTGAAAATCAGGAACGAGCGGGCAATAAAACAAAGATTTCTCAATGCCAACTGACCAAACGCACTGAAAAGCAGATACAAACCTCACAAGCACAGACTGAACAACAGTTAAAACGAACTGAAAAATACGAGTCTCACAAGCGCGAATCGTCTCTCACCAAACTTCTACTAACACGAGATAAACACGAGATTAGCAGAAGGAGCCCAAAGGGTGTCGTACGGGCTATTGAACTTCCGTTTTATAGTCTCGTCGGACTTGGTGTACGTCACCGCGTACTAGGCTGTCGTACTTTTGTGTGGTCGTGTGTGTGTAAGTCCGTTCGTAAGAAAGTCTGCCGCAAGTCCGCTGAAGGTACGTCGGAAGTATGTCGGACAGGCTGTCGGACTTTTGTAGACGAAAAGTCCGACCGTGTGTACGCGGCAACAGTGTTCAACAAGATGGGTAGTATTAGTAGCTGGAGGCACTATGGGAACATCATCCTGGAAACTGAGGTGGTGGTGACTGCGGCAGCACAGCGGTGAACAGAAAACAAGAAGTGAGCATCAGTAGAGATGTCATCCCCAATAAATTACCGTGGTTGTAATAAGTGCTGAATAGGTGCCCATAGGGCTTCCTTGGTATGAAGTGTAAAGCATAATCCAGAGATGTGCATGGTGTCAGCAAGATGCAAGGAGTAGACACTTGCTACTGGCCTGCCATAAACTTGATATGACCTTGCCTGATAATGTACATACCTTTTTGTTAGAAGATCCCTCTTTGGATCAGTTATTGGCTGTTGCAATTTATTTTTTAATCAGATTTTATTTTCCATTTTTTTATATCACAAAAATATATACACAAAAAACAAAGAGAAAAATAAAAAATAAAAATTGAATAACACTGAAGTCAATTCATACATATTCTTAACATAAAAAATAAATAAATAAATAAAAAAAGTATTCCCTTCCTTCCCCTTCCCACCTTCTATCTCAGTCCCGTATCCATGTGGTCAAGCCACAGTTTCCAGATAGTATCAAGCCTCTTAGATATATTCCTTCCAAAAAAAAATGACTCTCATAGAAAATGGATCTATTCAGATCAAATATCCAATCAGATATAGTCGGCAGGTGGGGGGAGGTCCACCTAATGGCAATTTGTCTTCGTGCCACAAAAGTGCTCTTACAGCAGAAAACCACATTGGTGGTTTAAGCACTAAGATATCAAGATAGCCAAGTAGACACATTAAGGAATCCACTGAAAGATACAGATCTAAAATCCCATTAAGTGTACCCACTACCTCTGCCCAGTACCTCTGGAGTTTCAGGCATCACCATAATAGATGTATCAATGACCCCGGATTGCCACATCTAGAGCAAGATGAGTCAATTGTTGAGCCAATTTTTAACAAAAATTCTGGGTTCCTATACGCCCTATGCCTTATGCAATATATAAAATTGTGTTAGTCTAAATGAGGGTGAAAGAGATACAAGAGGAAGAGCCCGAAGAATCCTACCCTAGACATGGTCAGAGGTAGGATCAATATCGCACTCCCATTTTTCTCTTGATGGACAGTGAAACTTATTAGAAGTGTCACAGTCCCTACCATGCCACGAAAACAGCCAGGAGTGGTCACACCCCAAGTGGCTCAAGGAGGAATTGAACCCATGACTGCTTTTGTTGTATTGCCTCTGAGCCACACCTCAGTTCATTATTCAGCCTGGTTTCCAGTAGGGATGAGCTTCGAGTTCGAGTCGAACTCATGTTCGACTCGAACATTGGCTGTTCGCAAGTTCGCCGAACAGCGAACAATTTGGGGTGTTCGCAGCAAATTCGAATGCCACAGAACACCCTTTAAAAGTCTATGGGAGAAATCAAAAGTGCTAATTTTAAAGGCTTATATGCAAGTTATTGTCATAAAAAGTGTTTGGGGACCCGGGTCCTGCCCCAGGGGACATGGATCAATGCAAAAAAAAGTTTTAAAAACGGCCGTTTTTTCAGGAGCAGTGATTTTAATAATGCTTAAAGTTACACAATAAAAGTATAATATCCCTTTAAATTTCGTAGCTAGGGGGTGTCTATAGTATGCCTGTAAAGGGGCGCATGTTTCCCGTGTTTAGAACAGTTTGACAGCAAAATGACATTTCGAAGGAAAAATTCCATTCAAAACTACCCGCGGCTATTGCATTGCTGACAATACACATAGAAGTTCATTGATAAAAACGGCATGGGAATTCAACACAGGGAAACCCCGAACCAAAATTTAAAAAAAAAATGACGTGGGAGTCCCCCTAAATTCCATACCAGGCCCTTCAGGTCTGGTATGGATATTAAGGGGAACCCCGACCAAAATTTAAAAAAAAAATGACATGGGGTTTCCCCTAAATTCCATACCAGACCCTTCAGGTCTGGTATGGATTTTAAGGGGAACCCCACGCAAAAAAAAAAAAAACGGCGTGGGGTCCCCCCAAAAATCCATACCAGACCTGAACCGTACCAGGCCACATGCCCTCAACATTGCGAGGGTGCTTTGGGGTGGCCCCCCAAAACACCTTGTCCCCATGTTGATGAGGACAAGGGCCTCATCCCCACAACCCTGGCCGGTGGTTGTGGGGGTCTGCGGGCGGGGGGCTTATCGGAATCTGGAAGCCCCCTTTAACAAGGGAACCCCCAGATCCCGGCCCCCATCTGTGTGAAATGGTAAGGGGGTACTTACCCCTACCATTTCACTAAAAAACTGTCAAAAATGTTAAAAATGACAAGAGACAGTTTTTCACAATTCCTTTATTTAAATGCTTCTTCTTTCTTCTATCTTCCTTCATCTTCTTCTGGTTCTTCTGGCTCTTCTGGTTCTTCCTCCGGCGTTCTCGTCCAGCATCTCCTCCGTGGCGTCTTCTATCTTCTTGTCCTCGGGCCACTCCGCACCCATGGCATGGGGGGAGGCTCCCGCTCTTCTCTTCATCTTCTTCTTCATCCTCTTCTCTTCTTCCTTCTTCTCTTCTTCTCTTCTTCATTTTCTTCTCCGGGCCGCTCCGCATCCATGCTGGCATGGAGGGAGGCTCCCGCTGTGTGACGGCGTCTCCTCGTCTGACGGTTCTTAAATAACGGGGGGCGGGGCCACCCAGTGACCCCACCCCCTCTGACGCACGGGACATGACGGGACTTCCCTGTGGCATTCCCCATGACGTCACAGGGAAGTCCCGTTAAGTCACCGTGCGTCAGAGGGGGGCGGGGTCACCATGGCCCCGCCCCCCATTATTTAGGAACCGTCAGACGAGGAGACTCCGTCACACAGCGGGAGCCTCCCTCCATGCCAGCATGGGTGCGGAGCGGCCCGGAGAAGAAAATGAAGAAGGGAAGAAGGAAGAAGAGAAGAGGATGAAGAAGAAGATGAAGAGAAGAGCGGAAGCCTCCACCCATGCCATGGGTGCGGAGCGGCCCAAGGAGAAGATGATAGAAGATGCCGCGGAGGAGATGCTGGACGAGAACGCCGGAGGAAGAACCAGAAGAGCCAGAAGAACCAGAAGAAGAAGAAGATGAAGGAAGATAGAAGAAAGAAGAAGCATTTAAATAAAGGAATTGTCAAAAACTGTCTCTTGTCATTTTTAACATTTTTGACAGTTTTTTAGTGAAATGGTAGGGGTAAGTACCCCCTTACCATTTCACACAGGGGGGGCCGGGATCTGGGGGTCCCCTTGTTAAAGGGGGCTTCCAGATTCCGATAAGCCCCCCGCCCGCAGACCCCCACAACCACCGGCCAGGGTTGTGGGAATGAGGCCCTTGTCCTCATCAACATGGGGACAAGGTGTTTTGGGGGGCTACCCCAAAGCACCCTCCCAATGTAGAGGGCATGTGGCCTGGTACGGTTCAGGAGGGGGGGGCGCACTCTCGCCCCCCCCTCTTTTCCTGCGGTCTGCCAGGTTGCGTGCTCGGATAAGGGTCTGGTATGGATTTTTGGGGGGACCCCACGCCGTTTTTTTTTTTTTTTTTTTTGGCGCGGGGTTCCCCTTAAAATCCATACCAGACCTGAAGGGTCTGGTATGGAATTTAGGGGGAACCCCACGTCATTTTTTTTTTTTAAATTTTGGTTCGGGGTTTCCCTGTGTTGAATTCCCATGCCGTTTTTATCAATGAACTTCTATGTGTATTGTCGGCAATGCAATAGCCGCGGGTAGTTTTAAATGGAATTTTTCCTTCGAAATGTCATTTTGCTGTCAGACTGTTCTAAACACGGGAAACATGCGCCCCTTTACAGGCATACTATAGACACCCCCCAGGTATGAAATTTAAAGGGATATTACACTTTTATTGTTTGACTTTAAGCATTATTAAAATCACTGCTCCTGAAAAAACGGCCATTTTTAAAACTTTTTTTTGCATTGATCCATGTCCAATAACTTGCATATAAGCCTTTAAAATTAGCACTTTTGATTATTCAGGTTCGTGTCCCATAGACTTTAACGGTGTTCGCGTGTTCGAGCAAATTTTTTCCTGTTCGCATGTTCTGGTGCAAACCGAACAGGGGGGTGTTCGGCTCATCCCTAGTTTCCAGCTATGCCTTGTTCTGCACGCAGTACTGAGGGCTATAGTCTGGATCTTGCTTTGCAATTAGCAACTGTCACTCCTGGTTCAGCTGAGGCAGTTTATCTAATCAGCTGGGTATAAAACACTGCCTCACTCTAAGGGCTGTGTCAGTTCATTGTCTTTTATATTGCCAAAGGTTCCTGTGTTCTGTTTGCAAGTTGCAGTGTTCCAAGACTGACCCTGGCTCTGTTCATCGTTTATTTTGACTTCTGGAATCCCCGACTACAGCTTCACCTTGACAATCCTTTGGTTAATTCCTGTCCAGCCCCGTGCACAGATTCACATCCCAGGTGGCTTTTTACCTTGTTACCATGGGCTATGTGTATTTGCAAGGGTGTGCATACATCTCTGCACTATGGACTCCAACCAAGGTAAGCCTTTGGTTACAATTGCCTGAACCACTCTTTCCAAGACTGGGACGGGGGAAACAAAATAGGAGAAGAAGAAAATTTGGCATATGTCGCAGCTGCAAAGATTGAAAAAAACATCTCGGGTTCAAAGAAAATTCCCTTACCAATGGATCAAAAGATTTAAGTTCCCTCCTCTCATAGAGTTGAGAAATACCTGCTTGTTCCCATCACTGAAAGCCCTGGAGGGTCAGTATTTCAGGTAGCCTTTCATTGCCCCAAATAGGGATATATTTAGTTAAGTAGGAAACCCCCATTATCATCTTAACAGATTACCACACCTTGAATATAAGTACTAGAGTGGGTATATTAGAAAAAGCAGAACACCCTTATGACCCCTCCAGGGCTAGCAGCAGCTGGCCTCCCTGGAAACCAAAAGAAACCAAGCGAAATGAGGGAGCAGCTAAGGCCTCTGATTCCCACTGTGCTAGATGCTGCAATTAAGCAGCTAGGAAGTAAAGTATCCTTGGGTTTGGAGCCGCTAACCCCCCAGCCTCCTTTGGATATTGTAGAAGGTCTAGTTTGTTACGGGGGGTCCTATTTCCCCAAATCAAATTTCTAAATATCCTGTTGATCTTAAAGTGACTGTAAAGGTAAAAATTAAAAAAAAAAAAAGAAAAATAACAAACATATACTTACCTCCACTGTGCAGTCGTTTTGCACAGAGTGGCCCTGAACCTGCTCTTCTGGGGTCCCTTAGTGGCTCTCGTGGCTCCTCCCCACAACTGATAACCCCCTCAGAGAAGCACTTCCCCGAGGGGGTTACCTTGCCGGCACGCTCCCGAGTCCAGCATTCTGCGTCCATAGAGGCGGAATGCAGGACTCGGACACCACCCCCTGGCGCTTGCGTCATTGGATTTGATTGACATCAGCGGGAGCCAATTAATCTATCCAGAGAGAGAGAGCATCCCCAACGGGTCAAGTTCGAGGGTGCAGGTAAGTAAAACGGGGGGGGGGGGGGGGCTGGGGGGCCGGTCACTGACAGGTGTTTTTTCACCTTAATGCATAGGATGCATTAAGGTGAAAAAACACAAACCTTTACGACCGCTTTAATAAAATTCTTCAGGAGAATCCAAACTGGGGAATTAGGTAAGAGATATAAAAGTTGCGGCATCCAAACCATCTTTATTAAATTTTATGCTGCCTATTATTGAGAGGGGAAGTTTACACCAAATCCTACTTTGCATTTGAAATCTTGTCAATAATGAGACAATGTTATCCACTATATATGACAAAATGGATGCGGTCATGGTAACTCCCAGGTATTTTAAAGAGGAAACAATAACAAGTTGTGGGCATATTGATGGCAAATCCTTCGGGAGTGAATCCAACAGCAGAAGCACAGACTTCTCCCAGTTAATAGCAAGCCCTTTTCAATATATTGTCTAAGACCTTAGCTAGTATCTTCACATCTGTTGACAAAAAGGAAATAGGCCGATAGGATTCTGGAAAAAGTGGATCTTTATCTTTTTTTGGGATATGCAAAATCTCAGGTTTGGACATTAAGTCCGGGAGACTTCCTTCCGCTAAAGCTGAATTAAATGTTTTAAGTAGGGTAGATAACACTTCACCGTATTTTTTTATAAACTTCTAGTTTGTCATATGATTAACCATTCATTTCTTATATACAGTGAGGTGATCCTACAGGTTATGCTCTGTCTTTGGGGACAAATGACTTTCAAGTGGGGGGAGGATGTAGCAATATGGACTATAATTGCAACAAACAGCTATTCCTTGCCCTATCTTATTCCATAATATCCCCCTAGTGCCTAGCGCTATCAGACTGACACCTTATTTGTGAGCCCAACCATAGGGATTGTAGGATTGGTAGTTCCAACAGACGGCTGTTCCCCTGCATGACCATGCATCCGGACTACATATCCCAGGGATCTTTGCTACCACCAGGGATATTGCTGGGAAGAACTATAAAAGAAACCAGAAAACCGCCTCGCGCTCTCTTCCTCCAGGGCCTTGTGTGTGTGTGTGAAGGATCTCTCCATGCAGGGAGAGTGAGGTCGCTCCCTACCATGCAAACCACAGCATTCCTACCTTACCGAGAAAAAATCCAGCACTGCCTGCTGTTTATTGGACTTCTGATCAGCACTGTCTCTATAGTGCAGCTACCCACGCTTTGTGCTCTGTAACAAGGGATCATCACAAGCAGATCTGCAGCCAAAACGTCCATTCGGGGGTCGCCAGCTGGTGTTGAATCCGCCTGGTCATTTGTGAGAGGGCCATTGCCCACCTTTGCAAACCTTTCCTTTGTTTCATTGGGGTACTGTGCACAGACAGCTTTACCTTGGGAACACTTCATTGCACCTTTATTTGAACACTGTACATATTTCTCCTTAGCTACAGTCATCACAAGATATACTACCACTCTATTACTACACCCTCTTGGATACAATTAATGAGCTCCAACTGTCGGTGAAGACCATCAGATCTGCAATGGTGACATTCTGTCATTGCTACTTAAAGGGCCCTTATACCATCCATGTTTAGCTGCATCTTTCATTAGAATGAGAGGTTAAACAGGCCGGCCCGGGTTTCTCTCTCTAGAAGTACTGTCAGTATTGCTGCTTAACTTGTTTATCCTTTCAGGTTATGTCCAAGTGGTATTCTACTGTACATACAGTACTGTAGGTGTATATAATAGTCTGCTGTTGCCTTCTGTCTCAACTGACATTTCTTGGTAGTCATTCGACTGAGTTTGCCCTACTATCCCAAACTCAGTTGAACCATTACCTCTTTGGGAAATAAGACCTTAACTGAAGTATTCAGTAAAAGTTAATAGAATATAAACGCATTGAGAGCTGTCTTATTACTTAAAGGTATTGCAATGATGTCTAAACCCAGAGTGTTAGGTGGGTTGGAAGGTTCACAGGGTCATGGCGATGCAGATGAGCAGGTAAATCCAGCAGTCCCCTAGGGGGGCCCTGCAACATAAGTAAGCAGGATTCTACCTAGGTTCAGGCCCAGGACAAACCATGGGTTTTCAAATAGTTTTTCCCTCTGTCACTTCATAATTGCAGCGCTTGTGTTTTTTATGTCTCTCCTTGCACTTTCTCTATGCTACTTGCGTCAATATACAGTGGGGACGGAAACTATTCAGACCCCCTTAAATTTTTCACTTTTCGATATATTGCAGCCATTTGCTAAAATCATTTAAGTTCATTTTTTTTTGCTCATTAATGTACACACAGCACCCCACATTGACAGAAAAACACAGAATTGTTGACATTTTTGCAGATTTATTAAAAAAGAAAAACTGAAATATCACATGGTCCTAAGTATTCAGACCCTTTGCTCAGTATTTAGTAGAAGCACCCTTTTGATCTAATACAGCCATGAGTCTTTTTGGGAAAGATGCAACAAGTTTTTCACACCTGGATTTGGGGATCCTCTGCCATGCCTCCTTGCAGATCCTCTCCAGTTATGTTAGGTTGGATGATAAACGTTGGTGAACAGCCATTTTTTGGTCTCTCCAGAGATGCTCAATTGGGTTTAAGTCAGGGCTCTGGCTGGGCCATTCAAGAACAGTCATGGACTTGTTGTGAAGCCACTCCTTCATTATTTTAGCTGTGTGCTTAGGGTCATTGTCTTGTTGGAAGGTAAACCTTCGGCCCAGTCTGAGGTCCTGAGCACTCTGGGGATAGGTTTTCGTCCAGGCTATCCCTGTATTTGGCTGCATTCATCTTTCCCTCGATTGCAACCAGTCATCCTGTCCCTGCTGCTAAAAAACACCCCCAAAGCATGATGCTGCCACAACCATGCTTCACTGTTGGGACTGTATTGGACAGGTGATAAGCAGTGCCTGGTTTTCTCCACACATACAGCTTAGAATTAAGGCCAAAAAGTTCTATCTTGGTCTCATCAGACCAGAGAATCTTATTTCTCACCATCTTGGAGTCCTTCAGGTGTTTTTTTAGCAAACTCCATGCGGGCTTTCATGTGTCTTGCACTGAGGAGAGGCTTCCATCGGGCCACTCTGCCATAAAGCCCTGACTGGTGGAGGGCTACAGTGATGGACTTTCTACAGCTTTCACCCATCTCCTGACTGCATCTCTGGAGCTCAGCCACAGTGATCTTTGGGTTCTTCTTTACCTCTCTCACCCCCGATAGCTCAGTTTGGCTGGAAGGCCAGCCCTAGGAAGGGTTCTGGTCATCCCAAACATCTTCCATTTAAGGATTATGGAGGCCACTGTGCTCTTAGGAACCTTAAGTGCAGCAGAAATTTTTTTGTAACCTTGGCCAGATCTGTGTCTTGCCACAATTCTGTCTCTGAGCTCTTCAGGCAGTTCCTTTGACCTCATGATTCTCATTTGCTCTGACATGCACTGTGAGCTGTAAGGTCTTATATAAACAGGTGTGTGGCTTCCTTATCAAGTCCAATCAGTATAATCAAACACAGCTGGACTCAAATGAAGGTGTAGAACCATCTCAAGGATGATCAGAAGAAATGGACAGCACCTGAGTTAAATATATGAGTTTCACAGCAAAGGGTCTGAATACTTAGGACCATGTGATATTTCAGTTTTTCTTTTTTAATAAATCTGCAAAAATATCAACAATTCTGTGTTTTTCTGTCAATATGGGGTGCTGTGTGTACATTAATGAGGAAACTTAAATGATTTTAGCAAATGGCTGCAATATAACAAAGAGTGAAAAATTTAAGGGGGTCTGAATACCGTCCCACTGTAATATCTGAGCTATCCTTATTCACTTGTGTATGATCTCCCAGCACAAGACACCATTGATCCTAAACAAATCTCCAACTTAATTTGCAGAAATGCAGCCCCAAACTTGCAAGGAACCTCCACCATGCTTCACTGTTGCCTGCAGACACTCATTATTGTACCACTCTCCAGCCCTTCTGGAACAAACTGTGCTTTGCATCAAATGGAAGGCTGCTAAACCTTCCTTTTTGGGGGCTTCTACCTCCTTTAAACAATGAGCGTCCCATCGCTCCTACTAAGTTTCATCCACAAAGACAATATTCAGCCCTACCTTTCACTGCAAGACTTGGAACAGCAAGTCCACCAAGTTTGCTCCAAAACCTTCTCCACAGTGAAGGGGATGCCTTCACTTTTAAGAATGTGGTGACATTTGTTGTGGTTTGTATTCATCTGGGTCACAGACGTCCCAGACCTACATTATGATTATAATTGGTGGTTTCAAAAGGGTACACAATAGAGTTCCAAACTATACCCCCTCACTATTTTCTTTTCTTTACCAATTGTCCTGAACCATCTCTGATCACAAGGACAGGTTGTTCTGGTTCCTCTGGAGTACAGGCGTCAGGACTTGTGTCATTACCTGGGTAACCTGTTGGTGACACTGTTATCCCCGGAGTCGAAGGACACAATTCTGGTGGTGTCACCGGCACATACACTCTGTGCTCTGACTGGACGGCATGCTCCAGTGTGCGGGACCGGAAACGGATGATGGAGTGAGCTGGGAATGTGAATGTGTGTGTCCACCTCACTCCCACAATATGGGTGAGAACCCGTCCTTGACTGCACATATAGAGAGCGAGGATTAAGCCGCCAGTACCTCCCTGGTGGTATGTGCTGAGCCCGGTGCCTGTTTCCGCGGACCCCCGTGCTTGTCTGCTTGTCTGCTGCCCCCGAACCCCCGTACCTGACTGCTGCCCGTGTCCTGTGGTAACATCCTGGTGGGCGGCTGCGGGAGCAGGAGCGGTGTGCTGCACTCCCCTCTGCCCTCGGAAGTCCTTGGGAGTCCTCGGAGGACCAGAGAGTTCCCGAAAGGAAGTCAGGTGGCGACGCGCTCTCGCGGGAGTGAGAGCGAGTACGAGCGAGGAGTGAGGAGTGCTTTCTCGATAGCCCCAGGGGTGTTAGCAACGGAAGCCGCTGTGAGAAGCATCCGCAACATCAGACCGAGAAGCGGTGGTGACCGAGCCCCCCCGAAGCTGCAGCCCCCAAACAAGCCACGGAGCCTGGGTGAGTGAGCGGATATTGCATTTGAAATTGAACTGTTTATTAGACGGTGGAGAGAGTGGGTTACTTAAGACTACCTAAAGTTGTATATACAACCGACATTTAACAGAGGGGGATCCATAAGTGTTGCTTGGACTTTGACTGGGAGGAACCAGGTTGCCAGTGGTGACCCTCTCTTTTGAGTTGGGAGAAAGGTGTCCCTCACTTGTGTTCTGCTGAAAGCTACTTCTCTGATAAAGAAGAGGAAAGAAAGGGTAAAGATCCCCCTTATATTTTTTTTTTTCTCTCTCCCCCAAGTCTACGCCAATTACCCGTTATATCCATAACCGTTATATTGCCTAGGAAAATAAATAAAACTAAGAGAGGAAAACGGGGAAGTCATTATGTCCGCAAGGAGGAAAGGAGATGAACACGCCAGCCAGGAGAGTATGGGGGTCCAGTCCTTGCGGTCAGCTAAAGACAAAGGGATATCGGCTACAGTGGCAGGAGCAACAGCGGCGGCAGTTGCAGCAACCGCTAAATTGGAAAAAATGATTAACGTAACCGACCACACTCCAACGAAAGGGGGGCAGCTAGTACAGAGCAAGACAACAGCAGATAGAAAGAGCCAGGGGGGCTCAATTGCACCAGTTAGCGGAACCACAGCAAAGAATCCACCAGTCAAAGGAGTAGGAGGAGCAGGGAAAACGTTGGAAACAGCCAATACCCAGAGTCAAGTTCCAGAGGGGGAGCCATCCCTGAAAGACATCCTTCTGGCAATAAATGCCTGTAAACAATCCTTGGGTGAAATGTCAGGACAGATGCAAGATATTAAAGAAGAAATCGCCCTAGTACGCCATGATCTAAAAAAAACAGTGGAGAGAGTGACAGAAATAGAAGGGAGAATAAGCCTTATAGAAGATGAGCTATATCCTATGAAACAAAGAGTCAAGACCCAGGAAGAACAGTTAAATAGACTCACGGAAAAAATGGACGAAATGGAAAATAGGCTGCGCAGAGACAATGTGAGGGTAGTGGGCCTGCCAGAGAGGAGTGAAGGCGCAGATCCAATAAACTTTTTTGAAAAGTGGCTGATTGAAACATATGGAAGAGAGACATTCTCGCAGCAGTTCTCTATTGAAAGAGCGCATAGAGTCCCGTTCAGGCCCCCACAACAAGGAAATCCCCCAAGAGCTCTACTGCTGAAATTTTTAAATCATAGGGATAAAATAAACCTTTTACGCAGGGCTAGAGAAAAAGGGAACATATTCTACAAGGGAGCAAGAATCTCAATATACCCTGATTTCTCCCCGGGACTGCAAAAGCTTAGAGCGGAATTTTTAAAAATTAAACGTAGCCTCCAAGGGTATGATGTAACATATGCGCTTCTTTATCCTGCCAGACTACGAGTGAATGCACCTGGAGGAAGTCAAATTTTTGACTCCCCTGAGAAGGCACTGTCATGGCTGGAGGAAAAGAAGGACCAGTTACCATTGAAATAAAAAAAAAAAAGGGAGTAGGGCAGAAAGAGTATAGAGCAGGGGAATAAATATATACACGTAAATATAAAGATATAAATAATAAAATTGGTATCATCATGGGGGGAGGGGAGTGAGGTGGGGAATACACACGGTTAGATTGAATCAGAAAATAAGTTTGTATGCGAATGGAGGAAGGGTGGGAAGGGTGGAGGGTGGGAGTGGGGGGGACAGGGGTGTGTGTAGAGTTGGTTTTGGAACAAAGAGAGGGTATGGGACGGTCACTAAAAAAGCCTCTAATGGTAACCTAGAATGGAGTGGGGGGGAAAGGGGGGGAAGAGGGAGGGTTTTTGGTGAGGAGGGAAGGGGGATGGGTGGGGGGGGGGGAAGAACACAAAACAAGGGAGAATATAAAGTATAAGAATGTAAGGAAATGCTTTGCACACTATTTATTACATTTGCTCACAGGACGGCACACCAGGCACAGCATGGTTAGGATAAGTATAGGTCAAGGAATTGAGATATGAGTGTAAAATTTTTAGTTAAAGGTGGAGTTAGTGTAATTTTTAGTTCGTATTAATAGTGATAAGAAGGGTCCGAGCACTAAAACACAAAGGGTAAATATGTTGCACAAATTAATGGAATATAAAAGTTTTATTGTTCTCTATTGTACTCTTTTTAGTAAGACTGGTAAAATGTGAAATCCCCTTTCTAGCAAGGACTATATACAGTAAAAATTAGGTTAAGTGATGATGTTGAATATTGGATCGTGGAACGTTAGGGGTTTGGGAACCCCTGTTAAAAGAGCAGCGATATTTGATAGCTTGGATACATACAAAGTAAGAATAGCCTGTCTGCAGGAGACGCACCTAACAAAAGACACCAAAGGATTTATGAGGAATAAGAGGTATAAGTACCAGTTTCATTCTGTGCATACCTCATATTCGAGAGGGGTCTCGGTATTAATTGATGGGGAGGTGGTATTCTCCTGTAGACAATGCTTATTAGATGAAGAAGGGCGATATATTTTTATGCACTGTGCAATAGAGGATCAAGAATGGGTACTAGCTAATATATACATCCCCCCCCCATTTAGAATGGAGATATTGTATGACCTATTGGAATTTATAATGGATAAACCTGGCCTACCAGTTATAGTGGTTGGGGACTTGAATATACCGTATTTATCGGCCTATAACACGCACTTTTTTCCCCTGAAAATCAGGGGAAAATCGTGGGTGCGTGTTATAGGCCGATCCCCGCCGATTTCTGTGTCATCGGAGCGATCGCGGCAATTGCCGCGGTCGCCGCCGACATACACAGCCGTGGGTAGATTCAAAAATGGCGCCAAGACTGCAGGGAGCCGAGATACACATACTCGAGTGTTCTCGGCTTTTTCCGGCGCCGCCGTCACGCCCAGTCCCGCCCCTGGACCTGTGTTATGTCCATCATAGGGCGGGACTGGGCGTGACTGTGAGCGGCGCCGAAAAAAGCCGAGAACACTCGGGTATGTGTATCTCGGATCCGACAAGAGCCGAGATACACATACCCGAGTGTTCTCGGCTTTTTTCGGCACCACTCACAGTCACGCCCAGTCCCGCCCTATGATGGACATAACACAGGTCCAGGGGCGGGACTGGGCGTGACGGCGGCGCCGGAAAAAGCCGAGAACACTCGAGTATGTGTATCTCGGCTCCCTGCAGTCTCGGCGCCATTTTTTGAATCTACACCGAGTGCACAAAGCTGCACTGACATGGCTGGACTGGGGCAGACCTGCACTAACGAAGCTGCACTGGGGCAAGGCTGCACTGAGGCAAAGCTGCACTGACAAGGCTGCACTGGGGCAAAGCTGCACTGACAAGGCTGCACTGGGGCAAAGCTGCACTGACAAGGCTGCACTGACAAGGCTGCACTGACAAAGCTGCACTGACAAGACTGCACTGGGGCAAGGCTGCACTGACAAGGCTGCACTGACAAAGCTGCACTGACAAGACTGCACTGGGGCAAGGCTGCACTGACACTGAAAAGGCTGCAGATGGACAGATAAGGCTGCATTGATGGGCATTTTAATGTAAGTTTTTTTTTCCTTAAACTTCCCTCCTAAAAATTTTTTTTCCTTAAAATTCTCTCCTAAACTTGGGGTGCGTGTTATACGCCGGCGCGTGTTATACGCCGATAAATACGGTAGTTATGGATAAAAAAATAGACAGATTTCCTCCAGGGAAGCAGAGTCAGGGAGCACAAGAAAAACGGATGTGTCAATATCTACAAGAAGCGGGACTATCCGACATTTGGAGATTACGGAACCCAGAAACATTACAGTACTCATGTTACTCGAGTTCCTACTCTACCTTATCAAGGATAGACATAACACTGGGTAATGAACTAGCAGGGCAAGCAATACAAAACATAGAGTATCATCCTAGAGGGGTGTCAGATCACTCTTTAATGACAGTTGAAGTAAGCCCAAGAAATAAAAAAGAAGGCAGAGTATGGAAATTAAACCCGGCCTGGTTGGAAATTATAGAGGATTCGGAAGGGATGGTATCTGAGTTGGACGAATTCATAAGGTTCAACTCGGATACTGTCACAAAGGGGGTGATGTGGGACACGTTAAAGGCATATTTGAGGGGTCTACTGATTCAGAAAGTGTCCAAAATCAAAAAAGCTTCACGGGACTGGGAGGATAAGACTAGGAGAGAGTTAATGGAAGCAGAGAGGGAGTATGTGAAAGAACCCTTACCTGATAAACAAAAAGAGTGGGAGAAAAAACAACAATGTTATAAAGACGCAATACTCAGGAAGGTAGAAAATAAAAGACTGTTCCAGAGACAAATTATATATGGGGAAGGAGAAAAAGTAGGGAAGATGCTGGCCAGTATTGTTAAAAACAGTTCCCCCCCCTCCACGGTCTCAGGAATTAGAACTAAGAGAGGTGAAATATCATCCCAGAGAGGGATAATTATAGATACCTTTAAAGAATACTATACGGATTAATATAAATCCCGAGGGGCCAGGGAGGGAGAGGAAATGGACTCCTTTTTTAGTAAGATAAGTATACCAGTAATTGAGGAGGCAGATAAAGAGGAACTAGAGCGACCGATCACGCTGGAAGAAATTAAAATGGCAGTAGCAGAAATGGCCAACAATAAGTCCCCGGGGCCAGATGGACTACCAACAGAAATATATAAAAGCTACGGGGATATACTGCTTCCGGAACTCCTTAAAGTATTTAACTGGGCGAAGGAGAGGGGGAAATTGCCATCATCAATGACTGAAGCTATAATTATTGTATTGCATAAAGAGGGGAAGGACCCATTGGAACCAGGATCTTATAGACCCATATCCCTACTTTGCTCTGATGTTAAGATCCTAGCAAAGGTCCTGGCTGGGAGATTAAGAAAGATCATTCACAAAGTAATCCATCAAGACCAAACAGGGTTTATCCCAAATAGAGCAACAAGTATGAACATCAGGATGGTTTTTCTGAATCTTCAGATACCCATAGATAACACGGGCTCGAGAGCAGTTATGCTGCTTGACGTGGTAAAAGCGTTTGACAGTGTAGAGTGGGAGTACATCTGGCGGGTACTAAAGGAGTTTGGGTTTGGCCCCTCCTTTATTAACTGGGTAAAAATACTCTATAATGATCCCAAAGCAAAAGTAAAAATCAACGGTGGCTACTCATCCGAGTTCCAACTAGAAAGAGGTTCAAGGCAAGGCTGCCCTTTGTCCCCTCTAATATTTGCTCTGGCAATGGAGCCACTAGCCATATCAATAAAGCAGAATAGGATAATAAAAGGATTCCAGAGAGCAGAGGGGGAAGAGCGGATCGCACTGTATGCGGACGACGTTCTCATATTCTTAGGTGACCTGGAGGGATCCCTTAACCAGGTGTTGGAAATACTCTCAGGATTTGGAAGAGTGTCGGGCTTATCCATAAACCAGGAAAAATCGGTGTTGCTACCAATAGACCCTGTGGGAAAGAACGTCCCAGTAAGTAATATACATATGGAAATAGTAGAATCAACAAAATACTTAGGAATAAAGTTAACAAAAGATCCAGGGGAATATTTAGACAATAACTTGACCCCCCTGCTGAGGAAATTTAAAAGCAAGAGTGAAATTTGGAGAGGCTTGCCTTTGTCGGTGGCGGGGAGGTGCAACCTGATTAAAATGTTGTGGCTTCCCCAGCTATTGTACGTTATGCATAACTCGCCAATATGGATAAGCCGGAACTGGTTTAAAAAAATAGATACACTATTGAGAGATCTCATCTGGAAATAGAGACCCTCTAGGATAGGACTACAAACCCTACAGCTGTCATCGCAAGAAGGGGGATTAGCGGTACCTCACCCAAGGGGCTATTTTTTGGCAGCACAGATGCAGCATCTGGGGAGAGGCCCTAGTTCTAACAGCCATAACAGAAGAGAACTGATGATTATGGGAGCACCCCATGGGACAGTGACGGAAGTACTTGAGGCGAACTCCTTTTTGCACAAATCCCCAACGATTAAATTAATGAAAAAAGTTTGGAACACCATTAAGGCCATGAATGGAATGGGAGGTCTGATGAAATGCACTCCACTGTGGAACAATAAGAACTTAGAGGAATTAAAAGAAATAGGGAAAATAAAATCATGGGAAGTGAGAGGGATAAATAAATTAGCCCAGCTGTATAATCAAAATACCTTAAAAACATTTGGATCACTTAAGGAGGAATTTGGTATCCCTGACCATTCATATTTTAGCTACCAACAAATTAAACATGCCTTGAGCAGACAGTTTGGAGGACAAGGGCCAGTCTGGAATAGGTCTATTATATTTCAAAAATTAGACATGCCGGGAGGACACGGGGGGCCCATAGCCGAAATGTACCCGGATATTTGTAAAAGTATTATAGAGACTCCAGGAAAACTGAAATGTAGAACTAAATGGGTAGAAGATCTGGGAGCAATCTCGGATGAGCAATGGAAAGAGATACTGGCGGGAGGTCACCAGGTTTCAATTTCACCAGCTCAGAAAGTCTCACAATTAATGCTATTACATAGGACATACTACACCCCTAAAAGATTATTTAGGTTTGGGGGGAGGAAAGATGACAAATGCCCTAGATGCCAGGAATCGGGGGATCTAATGCACATGATATGGAAATGCCCGAAGTTATTTCGCTATTGGTATGAAGTGGTGGAGACACTGAATAGGATCCTCTCTTTAGAACTTAAAATAGAGCCAAAACTTTGCATCTTGGGAGTAGAGGGAAATATTAAAAGAGGAAACTCTAAAATTAAAATAGTAAGAAGATGCCTATTCCAAGCAAGGAAGTTAATAGCCTCAAGATGGCAGGCAAGAACCCCACCCACGAAGGATGAATGGTTTAAAATGGTAATAGAAACAATGTGGAAGGAAAAAGTAGTATACACGAAGAGAAAGAACTTGAAAGAATTTAAAAAACTATGGAACCCTTGGCTAGAAGAATTGGGTTACCCAATGTGAGGGAATGATAAGAGAAGCAGCCTTATGGTAACTAAATTAAGTAAGGAATAGTGAGGTATGGTTGGGGGAGGGTAGGGGGGATAGGGTGGGAGGAGGGTGCGGGAAACACATGGGGAAAATAATTAGAGTATACCTTATCTGTTATAGTAATATGTGTTTACAAATGTATTCATAGTAGATATATTTAAAATTGGTATGCCTGTTTTTAAAAAACTTTGTATAATGTGAAAAAAAATAATAAAGATTATTTAAATTAAAAAAAAAAGAGTGCTGTGCCACGACTGACTCTCGCGCAGGTGACGACATACGATGCATACTAGCACATTCCATTAATTTGCGGGGGAAGTATTCCAACCCTGCATATGTTTAGCAACAGCATAAGCCCTTTTTTCACACATTTTTCTGCTCATTTCCCTAAACTTGATTATGCCTGACTATTCCCATTATTTCTAATTGCACATGTGCACACTTGCATGTTTACACTTATGCTCTAAACCCTACACTCAAAAGTACATGCATTTTTTTTTTGTGTGTGTATTCAGTTTTTGATCCCATAGAAAAAAAAATGCCTCAAAATCACTATGAACACATTATGCTTATACTCTGCTTATGTGTAAATGTAGGCTAAAGAGCATATATAAATATATCAGCAGATCAGCACTGTAATTAACATAAAAAACTTAAAGTATTACTAAACCCACAACAGTAAAATCAGTCTGTATTTATAGTTCTTTGTGTACTGGTCCAAATCATTTGGTGGAGGGGGAATTATGGTGTTGGGTTGTTTTTCAGGGGTTGGGCTTGGCCCCTTAGTTCTAGTGAAGGGAACTGTTAAGGTGTCAGCATACCAAGACATTTTGGACAATTTCATGTTCCCAACTTTGTGGGAACAGTTTGGGGAAGGCCCCTTCCTGTTCCAATATGACAGCGCACCAGTGCACAAAGCAAGGTCCATAAAGACATGGATGAGCAAGTTTGGGGTGGAGGAACTTGAGTGGCCTGCACAGAGTTCTGACTTTAACCCAATAGAGCACCTTTGGGATGAATTAGAGTGGAGACTGCGAGCAAGGCCTTCTCGTCCACATCAGTGCCTGACCACACAAATGCGCTTCTGGAAGAACAGGGAAACACTCCCATAGACACACTCCTAAACCTTGTGGACAACCTTCCCAGAAGAGTTGAAGCTGTTAAAGCTGCAAAAGGTGGGCCAGCGCAATATTGAACCCGATGGACTAAGACTGGGATGTCATTAAACTTCATGTGCGTGTAAAGGCAGGTGTCCCAATACTTTTGGTAATATAGTGTATGTGATATTAAGAAGCAAGTTGTAGAAAGCAGAATGCCTATCAAGTGGAATTCCTTAAAGTGGTACTAAACCCAGGACCCTGCATTCACTATATCTGATCTCCCACAATACTGTACACAGAACATGGAAATGCAATAGTTTTAGTAAATATAAACTGCTAAATACCTTTTCTCATCAGCAGTTAGAGCAGTCTTGTGACTTCTAACAGTGTCTGGTTAAAGACTGTAGGAAGAGCTTTCATTCTTCCCCGATTGTCCTATGGGGCTGCAGGACCCCTGACCCTCTGTCTGGACAGTGCTGATTGGTCCTGTGCTGATCACATGCACTCTCCCAAGGAAAAAAACTCCCTAGCAATACACACCCAACTGAAGAAGGGGAGGATTAAATAGCCTTTTTACACAATGCAGAGGATTAACCCCTTCGGTTCCACAGCGAGTATAACAAGCATGCTTATTGCATATACAGACTCATTTTACTGTTGTGGGTTCAGTAACACTTTAGGTTTTTTATGTTAAGCACAGTGCTGATCTACTGATATATTTATATGTGCTCTTTAGCCTGCATTTACATCTAAGCAAAGTGTAAGCATAATGTGTTTCTAGTGATTTTGAGGCATTTTTTCATTTGCCGCCCCCCCCCCCCCCCCACACACACACACACACACATGAAAAAAAAAAATGATAGCCGCCACTGGTTTAGAGCATATGGGAATGAACATGCAAGGCTCAATTAGAGAACATGGCAATAGCCAGGTGTAGTCATGGGTAAGGTAATTAGCAGAAAAACATGTCAAAAAGGGCTTATGCTGTTGCTAAACTTTTGAGGGGTTGGAATGCTTGCCTGCAAATTAATGTAATGTGCTAGTATGCATTGTATACTAGCACATAATGAAAGACTTACCCTTAAACAAAGCCCTCCAATGGCACGCTGTCACTGCTGCCAGGGCTTCCATCTTTCCTTCGATTTTGTGGGCTCCGGGTGTTTGATTGGCCATGCTGTAATGTCGTCACTCCCGTGCATGTGCGTGGGAGTCACAGTTGCAGCACAGCAAACTCAATGGAGGGCAAACTTGTTCCTACAAATTTCACTCCTTTTCTGCAGGTACAGACAAGGTGAATGAAAGCTCTCAAACCCTGAGGTATGGTCCATAACAAAATCTTCCTCACCGAATGTAACAGCAGTTGAGACTGCATACAAAGTACTCACACGATGGTACTTAGTTCTAGCTAGAATCTCTAAATATGTTCCGGATCATTTGGCTTCCTGTTTTCGCAGCTGTTCAGAGCTGGATTCACATTTACGCATAAGGTGGAAGTGTCCCGTGGTACAAGAATTTTGGAAATCTATTTTCGTTTTTGCCTCAGTAATGTCCTGACCAGGCATTGGCCCTTCTAAACTTAAAACCGGAATTTCTATAACAAAAACTGTTTTTAAATTATTAATACAGCTCTTAACAGTTGCTAAACAGACTATAGCTAAAGCTTGGAAAACACTTACTTTGAATTTAGCCGATATCTAACCAAACTCTGTTACATGCAAAGATGGAAACAGCTTAAAAAAGTTTAATAATCTATGGAAACTATGGATTAAACATTGCTTGTCACCAGACTTCGAAGACCAAGTACTTTTACCATGGTAAATGAGGATTTAATGTGTAGATATATCATTATTATCCTCTTGTCCCCTCCTTGTTGTAAACCCCTTCCCCTCCTTATTTTTCATTTTACCTTTTTAATTAGGTACACTCCACTATAGTTGGTTGACATACCATAATATTATGCTGATAGTAGGCTCCAAATCAGCAGTAGATTAACCATAATGTTCCACTATTAGATAGATAGATAGATAGATAGATAGATAGATAGATAGATAGATAGATAGATAGATAGATAGATAGATAGATAGATAGATAGATCTGTCTTAATATATTTCTAAATAACTAAACAATTATATAATGTCATATGCAACTAGAGATCTACTTCCCTGTAATAAGATTATCTTAATGTTACGATGTAAAAATGTTCTCTTTACATTCAATGTTTTCTGAAAATCTTGGATAAAATACTTGAACAAGGAAAGCTCTCAAACCACAGAGAAAGGAAGAAGTAAGTAACAAGTTATATATACACAGTATCCCTAGATACAGTATAATATGAGTTTTATAAGTGCAGGTATTCTTTAAATTTATAAAAATGTATTTCTAAATGCTTATGTTTTGATTACATACAGCAGTTGGTAAGGTTGAATAAAGGCACTAGTTCACCCAGTTCAACCTGTGTGTGTGTGTGTTTATGTAAAAAATAATTTCCCATATCCCTGTATACTATGTTCGTCAAGATGCCCATCCAAGGTTTTTTTTTTTTTTGTTTGTTTTTTAAACTATCAATGTTTCCCACTGACACCACCCATAGTGGAAGTGAGTTCCAAATCCTTATCCCCCTGACAGTGAAAACCCTCCTACACAGTTTAAGGTTAAACTGCTTCTTCTTCAATTTTTTATTGAGGGGCCCTGTGTCTTCATACATTCTCTGAGACTGAATAGTTTATTCCCTATGCTAGAATCACCATTAAGATATTGGTATATCCAGGGCTTTTTTTCTCAGAGAATAGGTGCAGGTACTCCCCCTTTGAGTCACCCCTTGTCACCGCCCCTACCCACCTCCGAGCCCTATTCCTTGATTCCACCCCCTACCCACCTCCCAGTACCGCCCCTTTTAAAGAATACAGAACCACATATAATTTTGTGGTGCTCAGTAATTTGTATGGAATTTGGTAATGATAGCAAGAAAAGCAGTAAAATAGATCCCCTGCAGCCAGTAACAATAGGGCCCCACGCCAGCAACAATAGATCCCCTAACAAAAATGGATCATACGCAACAACATTTCCCCTCTACTAACAATAGACTATCGGCAGCAACAACAGATCTCCCCACAGCCAGGATCAATAGACTCTCCGTCAGCCAACAACAATAGATCCCTCCCTCAACAGTAGATCTCTCCCAGAAACATCTGACCCCCCCCAGCAATAAAAGACCCACCCTCAGTAACAATAGGTCCCCCACCAGCAATATTAGACCTCCTCAGCAACAATAGACCCCCTCCAACTAGAATAGATCCCCAAATCAATAGCCCCGGCAGCACACCCCAGCTTTTCTTGCCATTACATACAGTAGGTGCTGGAGGTGCTGGAACTGTGTTCCCCCACGTTCCCGCTGAAAAATAGCCCTGGGTATATCCCAGGGATATGCAATTAGTGGACCTCCAGCTGTTGCAAAACTACAACTCCCATCATGCCACTGTCCCTGGGTGTCATGCTTGTGGCTGTCAGAGTCTTGCTATGCCTCATGGGACTTGTAGTTCTGAAACAGCTGGAGGTCCGCTAATTGCATATCCCTGGTATATCCTATCAAGCGTCTTCTCCCGGGAGAATAAGTTTAATGTTTGTAGTCATTACTTATAACTGAAGTACAATAGTACATATGTGATGGAAGAGAGTCCAGTTGATTCTCTATCACATATGTACAATTGTATTGTATAATATGTTAATAAACTACTATCAGCCAGTGCGACATCACTGTAAAACAAAAAGCAATAAAATAAAAGGATTATAGCAGGTATTTACAAACTGTGATCATTAGTATCAATTAATGAACCAAACAAATTCTGAAAATAGGCCAGGACTATGGTTAACTTAGCATCCATGAATAAATCAAAAGTGCCTTTCTTCTTTCTTTATCTTTCATTACTTTAGGTAAATGTGAACCGCTCACCCATAAACATTTGTTCATTAGTCATTTAACATTAATTTTAAAATAATGAACAATTTTAAATTAGAAAAGCAAGAATAAACTAAATATGGGAATATTAATTAATGCTTAATGAAAATGCACTTTCTATCCCAGTATAATTTGAAAACATTTTGTAATATTTGAAAATCAGGACAAAAATGAGAGAGAAACTAAAACTACATTAGTTGTTAAAAACAAATGAAAAAAATAAAACTGTCAAGATACCTATCCTCCCCTCTCACTTACTGGCCAGGAGAGGGTGCTGCACTGTAATGACACCAAAGAGACACACTGTGGCTCTGACCCCCTCCACCCATTTCCTCTCCATGATTTAAGAGGTGAGCACTAGGCTCTAGCCACCACAGTTGTTCCCAACGAGACCATTACTCCGGGTTGCCTCTTTTACCCATGCAATGCTGGTAAATATTTGATTTTTTTTCTTTTTTTTTTCAGTTTTGTTTTTGGTACCACTCTGGGAAATTTGGCTACTGCTTGGGGAGTCAATTGCCTAAACAAGGAAACATTTCTCTTATAGTGGATTATATTTGAGATATATATTGCTCACAAGTTGTTTACCTCTAATATGATTCAAAATCCATATTTCCTGGACCTCCTCATGTCAGCTTACAATGGGTCAGCTCCCTTTGACCCCTCTAGGACAACCTCTAAACGAAGCTATAAAGTATGGCTTTCTCCCATAAGAAATTTTTTTTTTTTCGTCCTCGCTCCAGACAACTCAAAAAAGAAAAGGAAAAAAGTTTTTGTTTCAAGCATTACCTTTCCTTATTACCTTCCCAGATTCAGCCTCTCCTGGGCAAGAAGACAAGACCCCCTGTTTTGGGCTGTAAATCTCCCTTGATGGTGGGTACCCTTGGTGCTGGTGTGGATGGCAGTGCAGTATATATTACTGCGTTTGATTCTGAAGCCATCAGTTGACATGTAAACTCTGCCGTAGTTGCTGCTTTTCAATGGGGGTTCTTTCCTGGTTGTTTGTATAGTATACATGATTGTATTGAAGCTGGCTGGTGCTTTAGTTTAACAGGCTCGCTGGCACTTGTAGTCCGCTGGTGATGGCAGTTCCACGTGCTCCGGCATGGGGGTGGGGAACTGGTGTGAAGCAGGTGACGTGTCACGGCCAGATTGGCTGGCAGAGAGGAATAGCCAGCTCGGGATTTCCCTGGTTGCTGTGGAGCCGTTGGGATGCTTGTGATCAGTGGAAGCCACCTCTGGGTTTGTTAGGCTGGCCTTCTTCTCCCTCTACTGCAACTGCACTGTATTCAA
The DNA here is from genome assembly GCF_042186555.1 of Aquarana catesbeiana. Lineage (NCBI taxonomy): Eukaryota > Metazoa > Chordata > Amphibia > Anura > Ranidae > Aquarana > Aquarana catesbeiana. The sequence continues at coordinate 346,057,680 of NC_133326.1, read as the reverse complement.
CCCAGGTCTCTGCCGTTGCCCTCTGAGTATATGCCCAGTCTTTTCTACTAGAAAAAGGAGAGGCTCCCATCATATCACATAGAGCATGGTGGTCCCATCCCCGTCAATAGGAACAAAGAAAATAACCCCCTCAAATGGGACTTTAACAGACCACCCACTCAAAAATATATAAAAAAAGCAATCTTTAATGATATAGAATAAAAAACATATAAAATCTGCATATGACGACAAAGATGCACAACGTATATTACATGGAAAATAAAACAAATGCTGTACACATGATTATCATAAAATGTACATGCCCAAATGCCCGACGCATTTCCAGTATGAAATGTTCAAATACCTTCCTCAGGGGCCGAGGGTTCAAAAAGTTTTTTTACATACATATAGATTCTAGAATTACAAAAAGATATGACAGACAATACATACAGTCAGAGCGTAAATATGTCAGATAATGCATACAATCAGAACATAGAGGGTCATGCACGAAGGACTGTAGTTGGATAAAAAATATACAAGCACAAAAAAGGCACTGACCAGCAAGGAAATAAACAAAGAATACAAAGGCAGACTACGAACATACCCAGTGTGATGATTCCATGTATAGACAGGCACTGAGGACAGAAGAGTCCATACTGGTATTACATTACTCGTAAACTGTAAATATTGGGCACATTCTCAAGGTGCATAATATCTGCAATATCTGCATAACGGAGAGAAAAAATATTATAAATTTCCTTGGTAAAAAATATAATGTATGATGTATAAATGTGTAAGATCTGGGCAGGTGTGTTGGTAATAACCAGACCGTGAACGGACGGACAAAAGTCAGAAAATGAATAACGGGTCCTAGCTCTCCAAGTTATCCAACAGAGAAAAAGGGACTAAATGGAATGGGTAATATGAATATGACAGGGGCCACCAAAAACCTTAAAAAGAGGGGATACTATAATTAGATAAAGATCCCCTTCAAAGAAGATGAGCCCAAGTGAGCCCGCAGGTTAGACATGCTCCACACGAATCCCAAATGGGGGGAGGGAATGGGAGAATGCCTACCCATCCTGTGATGTATGCCCATATAGTTCACATCCAGGTATGTGGGACAAACAGTTACTGGAGCCTGTAGTGTTGGCTGAATAACCAAGGGATAAATGTCCAAATGTCCCACCGCAGATGAGTCCTAGGTATATAAATGTAAAATTGTGAACAATCAGTCTCATGGGGGATATGGAGGTATTTAGATAAGAATCAATTCCCTGGGTATACAGAACCTACTTACGGGTATAGCAGTCTGACGTGTGACGTGTGGTGGCTGGATAAATGCCTGGAAAAAAATGGCCCACTCATCGTCTATATATGCCGGTGTAAAACGCTGGTGCATGCGTCCTACTGCACGCAGCGGTGATTGATATGAGAAGGGAGATCACCGCCGATGCATGCCTGCATCACTCCCCCTGACGTGTGGGAAGGGAGATCACCGTCAGTGCGTGCCTGCGTCACTCCCCCTGACGTTGTCAGTAATGAGCCGCAACGTCAGTGGGATGTGTACAGTCAACAAGGGTGAAATGAAAGTGGGAGGGGACAAAGGCAGTGGTGAGTCACACCGTGTATAGGGTAAACAAAACAACATAATCAGAGTAGAAATCAGAAGATCCGTACTCATGCGGCTGCTTAAAAAAGGGTGAAAAGGACGCCTGTGAAACAAAATGCTAAAAATGAATACATAAGAACGTCTGTGGCATGAATTTAAAAAAATGCAGATGCAAATAGAATTATGCAACAAAAGAATGTAGAGATGGTTAGACAACATCTAGTGGAAATTAATGAGTAACTACACCCACATTCATTCATATGGAATCACCCATAAGCTGGATATATTCCCTGAGACATAAATCTAGCGAAGCTATATAATAGACAAAAGTAAGTAGTAAGTATCAGTGTGTAGTTGTTGCTGATAAATCCTGTATATACCTGGTATATACTCAATTAGCAGTGACACAAAAAATAGATAGTGAACCCTGCAGGTATATAGCTTCAGATGTATGTGGGCACTAAGATGTATGTGTTCGTAGAACTCTAAGTTACTATTTATTCCTTACTCTCCTTTAAGTTGTCCATCCCTCATTTAAATGATGGTGTGGTTTATCAGTTGGAGACCTACAAGGGATCATACCTGGAAATCTAAAGGATGGCAAAAAAAGGAGGGGGGTAGTGTTTATCCCTGACCCTCCCATGTTCCCGATGTGAATCCCTCCAGGAACGGTCGGTAGCTAATGCAATCCTTCAGGCCAGGTGGTAATGTGGCTTGTAGGGCCACTATCCACCTGGTCTCCTTTTGTAGTAGGATCTTATCCCAAACACCCCCCCTCCTACTGGGATGTATCCGGTCAAGTACCAAAAATGTAATTTGGTACATCGTGGGCATGTCGACCCAGGGGTAGATCGGGATTGCAAGTGCGGATGCTCGTTATGTGTCTACCCATCCGCATGTGGAGTTCAAGTTTCATTTTACCCACATAGAAACACCCACATGGGCATGTCAACAGATAGATAACCCCAAAGGTGCAACAATTTGTAAAATGGGATGGTTTATATCTCTGTCTATTCGGTAATATGACATTTTTGTCCGTATTCATAAATTGACATCTAGGACAACCTCCGCATGTGAAAGTTCCCAGACGGTTACATGGATCCCTCTAAATTCACCCGTGTATTCACTGGTAACCAGTTTATCCCTGAGGGATCTTGTGCGTCTAAACGTAACAAGAGGATCCTCAGGAACAAACTGATTAAGTATAGGATCAATACGGAGAATGTGCCAATGTTTACGCAAAATCTTTTTAATTGGTGCGTCTTGGAGAGTGTTGGGTACTTTTTTTGGGTTATCCAAAAGTAAATTTTGTCTGTTATTTTCTCTCGCTCTTCTAAAAGCTTTCTTTAGACAAGTGGGAGAGTATCCATGTTGGAACAATCTCCTCTGGAGTTTTTTTGCTTCCATGAGGAACATGTTTTCATCAGAGCAATTTCTCCGAATGCGGAGATATTGTGTGTAGGGGATTGATTTAATCAATGGTGCTAGGTGGAAGCTGGTTGCATGCAAGATGGTATTTCCAGCTGTTTCTTTATGATATAGTGTACTAGCTAGTTGGCCATCTGGACCCTTGTAGATGGTGACATCAAGAAGTGTAATTCTTTGGGGGTCACATGTCATGGTGAATTTCAAGTTGAAATCATTCTTTCCCATGATCAACATACAATCGTTGAGATTGTTTAGTGACCCATTCCATATGAAAAAAATGTTGTCTATAAACCTATACTATACTAGTATCTGGTCTGTATATGGGGCCTCTGGGGATAAAAAAGTGTTCTCCCATTCCCCCAGATACAGGTTGGTGTAGGATGGGGCACAACATGTCCCCATCGCCACCCCCTGTATCTGGAGGAAATGGGAACCATTAAATGCAAATGCATTATGCAACAGGATGAAGTGTAGCGCTCGCAAGATGAACAGATGTAAAGGTTTATCGTCTTTATCTGACTGTGAAATGAAGTGTCCCACAGTTTCGACTCCCTTATGGTGTGGGATAGAACAATATAGTGCCTCCACATCCACTGTGACCAAAATCGAATTTGGTGGGATCCATACATTTTCTAAGTTCTTTAACAGCTGAGAAGTATCCCTGATGTAGGAGGGTAGACTGGTGACTAATGGGCGTAATTGTTCGTCAATATCGTCTTTTCTACTATGCCTGTGTCTCCTGCTTTGCTGTTCTGCTAATACTATGCAGGTTCTATGCAGAAGCATTGGGTGGAGATTTTATAGGGAGGGCTCCTGTTTATGAGTTTCTTTTAGGATAATCTAAAGCCCTGCCACCAGACTCAAAGCACTGAAGATTTATAGGAAAGGAATTTATGTTTTGATTTATTTATTATTCATTTTATTTAAAAAAAAAAAAAAGTGCTGCATGTGTAAGAGACCAAGACAGAATACATTTTGGTCAGCTGGTTGCTCTGAATAGACCTCTTGTGTCATCCATGAGAATCGGCTTGGTCAAGGTCGTGTCACCTAGAGATTTGCCAAAAGGCTTGATCGGCTCATGATCATACCAAAAGGTCATCTGGGTCTGCAAGAGATTTGTTCCTGTGCCAGCTTAAGGTGGCTGCTAGTGGGACCTGTTCGGCTCTATCTTGCTTGGAATATTGATGTGTGGTGGCCAGAGGAGTGTGTTAGAGCTGGCCTAAAGCACTGCGCAAACTGTTGGCGCTATATAAATCCTGTATTATAATAATAATATTAAAAAAAAGAGGAAGACAGAGGATCTCCCTCTCATTACGCTATATATATATATATATATGTATGTATATATATATATATATATATATATATATATATATATACAGTGGGGACAAAATGATAAACGTTGGTGGACAGCCATTTTTAGGTCTCTCCAGAGATGCTCAATTGGGTTTAAATCAGGGCTCTGGCTGGGCCATTCAACACAGTCACGGAGTTGTTGTGAAGCCAATCCTTCATTATTTTAGCTATGTGCTTAGGGTCATTGTCTTGTTGGAAGGTAAACCTTCGGCCGAGTCTGAGGTCCTGAGCACTCTGGAGAAGGTTTTCGTCCAGGATATCCCTGTACTTGGCCGCATTCATCTTTCCCTTGATTGCAACCAGTTGTCCTGTCCCTGCAGCTGAAAAACACACCCACAGCATGCTGCCACCATCATGCTTCACTGTTGAGACTGTATTGGACAGGTGATGAGCAGTGCCTGGTTTTCTCCACACATACCATTTGAATTAAGGCCAAAAAGTTCTATCTTGGTCTCATCAGACCAAAGAATCTTATTTCTCACCATCTTGGCGTCCTTCAGGTGTTTTTTAGCAAACTCCATGCGGGCTTTCATGTGTCTTGCACTGAGGAGAGGCTTCCGTCGGGCCACTCTGCCATAAAGCCCTGACTGGTGGAGGGCTGCAGTGATGGTTGACTTTCTACAACTTTCTCCCATATCCCGACTGCATCTCTGGAGCTCAGCCACAGTGATCTTTGGGTTCTTCTTTACCTCTCTCACCAAGGCTCTTCTCTCCTGATAGCTCAGTTTGGCCGGACGACCAGCTCTAGGAAGGGTTCTGGTCATCCCGAACGTCTTCCATTTAAGGATGATGGAGGCCACTGTGCTCTTAGGAACCTTGGGTGCAGCAGAAATGTGTTTGTAACCTTGGACAGATCTGTGCCTTGCCACAATTCTGTCTCTGAGCTCTTCAGGCATTTCCTTTGACTTCATGATTCTCATTTTCTCTGACATGCACTGTGAGTTGTAAGGTCTTATATAGACAGATGTGTGGCTTTCCTAATCAAGTCCAATCAGTATAATCAAACACAGCTGGACTCAAATGAAGTTGTAGAACCATCTCAAGGATTATCAGAAGAAATGGACAGCACCTGAGTTAAATATATGAGTGTCACAGCAAAGGGTCTAAATACTTAAGACCATGTCATATTTCCGTTTTTCTTTTGTAATAAAAATGTCAACAATTCTGTGTTTTCATGTCAATATGGGGTGCTGTGTGTACATTAATGAAGGAAAAAAATGAACTTAAATGATTTTAGCAAATGGCTGCAATATAACAGAGTGAAAAATTTAAGGGGGTCTGAATACTTTCCATCCCCGTTGTGTGTGTGTGTATATATATATATATATATATATATATATATACATATATTCTCTCAAATACACTGCTGCCACTAACTAACCTACCTGCCTAATCTAGCTTAATCTATCTCCATCCACACACTATACATGACTGCTATGTAAGCAGCCTTATATAGTGTGGGGCGTGGACTTAGTCCCCCTTAGCCATGATTGGCCAAAGGCACCCTGCTTTGGCCAATTATGCCTCTCTCAGCAGAGTGCACTGTGATTGGCCAAAGCATGCAGGTCAGGTGCATGCTTTGGCTAATCATCATACAGCAATGCACTGCGATCTCCCAGTGCATTATGGGGTGTTCCGCGGTGCTCAAATTTCCTGCGAAGGCCCCTTATGTTCGGCTTGTTTTAGAACAAACGAACACCCGATGTTCGAGTCGAACGTAAACCACAGGCTCATCCCTACACAAGATGAATGACACTTCAGAAATTTGAAATATATAAATGTATTCATTTTTAAACATATAATTAACTAATTCATTTAGACTTAATTTACACACAAAGTACACTTAGTACATTTCAATTCAGAAGTGATATAACAATAGATATAGAAAATCAATTTATAAAAAACAAAAAACAAGCAAACAAAAATGGTAGGTCAGGTCAACAATTAGCTAGCATATTAAAAGTGATAGCTAAAAGAAGTAATCTTCCTGTAGTCTTCATTTTTGCAGCAAATTTGGCAGGATTTTGGGGCTCATGCACACAAAGCTTATTTCTTTTTTTCAGCTTGTAAAAGCACCTCTGTGTAAACATAGGTGCCTATGCACACATAGACATTTACAGGTGTATTCGAAGAGGCGCATATACAGGCCAGAAGAAAAAAAAAAACATCAAAGGCGCGTTTATGAGAGGAGTTTAAAGTGGTTTTAAAAGCAGAAAGTTTTTTTATCATAATGCATTAACCACTTCAGCCCCAGAACGATTTACCCCCTTAATGACCAGGCCATTTTTTGCGATACGGCACTGCGTCACTTTAACTGACAAGTGTGTGGTCGTGCGGCATTGTACCCAAATACAGTGGGACAAAAAAGTATTTAGTCAGCCACCAATTGTGCAAGTTCTCCCACTTAAAAAGATGAGAGAGGCCTGTAATTGTCATCATAGGTATACCTCAACTATGAGAGACAAAATGTGGAAACAAATCCAGACAATCACATTATCTGTCTGATTTTTGAAAGAATTTATTTGCAAATTATGGTGGAAAATAAGTATTTGGTCACCTACAAAAAGCAGGATTTCTGGCTCTCACAGACCTGTATCCTCTTCTTTAAGAGGCTTCTCTGTCCTCCACTCATACCTGTATTAATGGCACCTGTTTGAACTTGTTATAGGTATAAAAGACACCTGTCCACAACCTCAAACCGTCACACTCCAAACTCCACTATGGTGAAGACCAAAGAGCTGTTGAAGGACACCAGAAACAAAATTGTAGACCTGCACCAGGCTGGGAAGACTGAATCTGCAATAGGCAAGCAGCTTGGTGTGAAGAAATCAACTGTGGGAGCAATAATTAGAAAATGGAAGACATGCAAGAGCACTGATAATCTCCCTCGATCTGGGGCTTCAGGGAAGATCTCACCCCATAGGGTCGAAATGATCACAAGAACGGTGAGAAAAAATCCCAGAACCACACGGGGGGACCTAGTGAATGACCTGCAGAGAGCTGTGACCAACGTAACAAAGGCTACCATCAGTAACACACTACGCCGCCAGGGACTCAGATCCTGCAGTGCCAGACGTGTCTCCCTGCTTAAGCCAGTACATGTCCGGGCCCATCTGAGGTTTGCTAGAGAGCATTTTGATGATCCAGAAGAGGATTGGGAGAATGTCATATGGTCAGATGAAACCAAAGTAGAACTGTTTGGTAGAAACACAACTCGTCATGTTTGGATAAGAGAGAATGCTGAGTTGCAACCAAAGAACACCGTACCTACTGTGAATCATGGGGGCGGCAATATCATGCTTTGGGGCTGTTTCTCTGCAAAGGGAACAGGATGACTGATCCGTGTACATGAAAGAATGAATGGGGCCATGTATCATGAGATTTTGAGTGCAAACCAAGGGCCAATGCAAGGGCATTAAAGAGGAAACGTGGCTGGGTCTTTCAGCATGACAATGATCCCAAACACACCACCCGGGCAATGAAGAAGTGGCTTCGTAAGAAGCATTTCAAGGTCCTGGAGGGGCCTAGCCAGTCTCCAGATCTCAACCCCATAGAAAACCTTTGAAGGGAGTTGAAAGTCTGTGTTGCCCAGCGACAGACCTAAAACATCACTGCTCTAGAGGAGATCTGCATGGAGGAATGGGCCAACATACCAGCAACAGTGTGTGACAACCTTGTGAAGACTTACAGAAAACGTTTGACCTCTGTCATTGCCAACAAAGGATATATAACAAAGTATTGAGATGAACTTATGATATTGACCAAATACTTATTTTCCACCATAATTTGCAAATAAATTATTTCAAAAATCAGACAATGTGATTGTCTGGATTTGTTTCCACATTTTGTCTCTCATAGTTGAGGTATACCTATGATGACAATTACAGGCCTCTCTCATCTTTTTAAGTGGGAGAACTTGCACAATTGGTGGCTGACTAAATACTTTTTTGCCTCACTGTATATTGATGTCTTTTTTTTTTTTTCCACAAATGGAGCTCTGAATCTAGAGTCAACTTAAAACCCAACTATATAATAGAATGGGAAAGGGACCTATCACAAGAGTGGGACATAGCGGAATGGTACACTGCGATATCTAGGGTTTATCGAGGAATCCTGAACGTTTTGTTAATTGAACCACACCTCAAGGTAATAACGCAATGGTACTTAGTACCTACCAGGTTGGCTAAATTCTACCATACCTCCTCCCCCCTTTGCTTTCGCGAATGTTCCCATATAAGCTTCCTGATTCACATCTGGTGGGAATGCCCAAAAATAAGAAGCTTCTGAAACAAAATATTTGCCCTGGTACGTAAATTTACAGGCATACAAGTGGCCAAATCCACACACATAGCTTTACTGAATTTCACCATAGCAGAGACCTCTAGAAATGCGGGGCGACTTATCCATTTCATCTTTCTTGGGGATAAATTAACAATAGCCAGAGCCTGGAAGCGACCCTGTGTATCCCTTGCCATGACGAGAAGAGTGATTTTGTGGATCATGGCTCAGGAAAAAATGGTCAGCATACTACAGGAAAAAGTAAGGAAGTTTGAAGACACATGGGAACCCTGGGCTAACTATATTTGCAACCCCCCCTCTGATCTTTCCACCCCCCCCAAGTCTTTTCCTCCCCCCTACTCTTTATCTCCGACCTCTATGGTTATGTTTTCACGAGCAATCACCCATGTATGTTACAGTTATGGTTCACTTTGGATTATACTCTGACAGTGATTTACGCATTTAGTTGATCAGAACTGGGGAGACGAGGGTTGACCAAACTGCCCTGGACACAGTTTGATGCCATTAGGGATGTCGGGGGGGGGGGGGTAGGGTCATCTCCGATTCCTCCCGTTACCACAACAATCAATATCCAAAGGGTTTTTATGATCCAAACCTAGTTAATCTAATGTTTTATGTCATTCTACATTATAAATTCTGGAATGATTACATGTTTATGTATACCTTGTTCTTTCTTATGATAAACCCAATACAAAATTATTGAAAGAAGAAAAAAATTGGCCAGTTGAGTGGTCCTGCAAGGAAAAAGCTTGACATTGTCAGAGTAGAGAATCCTTGCACAGGGAGAGTAACAGACTCCTTTAAAGTGTTGTGACTACCCATAGCAACCTGTTGGTCACTGTCATCTTGCTCCCTGGATGCCTGAACAAAGCAGGACAGTTGTTTGTTTGCCAGGTGAGAAAAAAATAAAAAAGAGGGGTTAACTACTGCTAAAGGAATACTGAAACTGCAGGTTCTCACATTAGAGCATCACTACACAGGTGATTCATTAAACAGAGCCTCCAACAGAGAAAGAAAAAATGTGCTTAAACAAACAGATAATTATTCAGGACAGAAGGCAACTGCACCAAACTTTGATAAAATGCTGCAATGCACATCAGAGCATAGACATTTCCCATATGCTTTCATTTTGGTCATTATTTCTTTATTTTTTAACATGAGTGAAGTTACTCCCTAGCAGCCCGCATGGCGTCTGGTCCCTTCTGCTGACCTCAAGCCAAAAATACTCGCGTATACTGGACCTCTTCCACATCAATGCATCCGTAGGGTGACCTGGATCCCAGAGGTAGGAACAGCAGAGCACGCCACCATGCTGGGCACACTTTAGAGGTCACCCGCTGTAAGCAGGGCATCTGACCTAGCGCAAATGCTCGCTGTTGGCAGAGCTTCTATTATTAAAGTTGTCAGTCTTCTGAGCATGTGTGCCATTCACCATCCCGCTGTTAGCTGGGGACTCGGTGACTACTGGAGCCATCCTGGAAACTTCTGGACACCACGGGATGCTCCCAATACCCCCACAGACCCAGTCGCTGCATCTTACAAAAGGTAGGAGACTTCTTACAAAACGGTCCTATGAGTGATGAGGAAAAAAAGTAACGCAGCCTCTGGCTCAGCCTGAAAATTTATGGGAGTGGATTCCTATGGGGTAGGAGCAAGGGTGGGGCTACCCAAGCGTATGCTGCCATATAGCCTTTCAGGAAAATACAATTTATGCATGTTTGGATGGTTGCAGGTCCCACCAATCTTTACAAGACACAAAGTAAAACAACATTATATTCCAAACTCCATTAATCCTTGCATACCTAGCCAATTAATTAGTTTATATATACTGTACATACTGTATATCCAGTTTACCTACTAGGGTAAACTATAGTTCAATAAGGGGTTAAATAGAAATAAATTGTCATTAAGTATTACATACTATATTACAGATAATAAGTATTACAAAAAACAACACCCTTATTTTTTTTTTTTTTTACTTATGAGGTTGCATTAATTGACATCATCTGCAGATCACTCATCCCTTTGAGCTACAGTAGAGTAGATATAAAAGTAACAATGTACTTTGTATACCTCTCTTTCTGAAAGGTGTTGATAAGAGTCAAACCATTTTATTTTACAGCATCAGCTGCTAGAGCTGCTGTATTCACACAGCAACTCACAACTCTGATTAACCAGAGCAGAGAATCACCAAGGAGTGGTGAGGGGGTAGTGGCAGCAGGCCAGTAACATACCTCCCAACCGTCCCGGATTCCGTGGGACCTTCCCGTGATTTGAAGTAAGTCCCGGGGTCCCGCGGATCAGGGCTGGAGTCTCGGAACCCAGGGCTGGAACAAGCTCTCACACACAGCACCATGTGAGGATTTTTGGGAGAATATCTGGCCAGCAATCTCTGCTCTTCCCTCCTCCTCAATGCAGTCACTGGTTGTTAGGACTGCCGGCGTCCCAGCAACCGATGACATCATTTGCAGGTCACCTCTCAGCTCTGCCCCCTTTCGGCTCTCAATCCCACCTCTCAGCACTCTCCATGCCGCCTCTCAGTGCCCCAATCCCGCCTCTCAGCTCTCCCCATGCCGGCTCTCAGTGACCCAGACCCCGCCTCTCAACAGCCCCGATTCTGCCTGTCAGTGCTCATGAAAGGAAAGAGGAACTGAACTCTTTTTCACACAGAAGCGCTCCACCTGCTTCTGTGTGTTAGCGCCAAGCACCAAGGGGGGGACATGGCCCACATTTTCTGGTGGGTGGCCTGGGTCCCAGCGCCACAACTGCCCACATTGCTGCCCTCACATTGGAGATGCCGGATGTGTCTTTCCCCATTTGTCAGAACAGTAGCATGGAGCCGGTGAAGTGCTGTGAAACTCCTCATGGGCTCCATGCTTCAGTCCTGACACTCAGAGCTGTCAGAAGCAGTGTGCTTAAAAAAGCACAGGGATTCACATTAATCTGCATTTTTGAGAGCTGGGGGGGCATTAGTAGGAGAGGGAGGGTTGGTCAGAGAGCTGGGGGGGGCGTTAGTAAGAGAGGAGGGGGGGGATTTGTGAGAGGGGGGGCATTAGTAAGAAAGAATGGGAGATTGCTGAGAGAATTGGGGGGAATTAGTAAGAGAGGTGGTGGAATTGGTGAGAGAGCTGAGGAGCATTAGTGACAGGGCTGGGGGGGCATTAGTGAGAACTAAGGGCATTAGGGAGAGCTGGGGGCATTGGTGAGATAGCTGGGTTTTGTTTAACCACACCCCTTAGGCCCCTCCCACAATTAAGACTTTGGCCACACCCACATTTTGCCGTTACGCGCTTTGCAGATCACTTACTCCCTCAATTGTCCCTCATTCTGAAGTTCAAAAGTTGGGAGGTGTGCAGTAGGACTAGGCACACTACACATGCCATGTGTACTTTAACCACTTTAATACCAGGCACTTTGGCCCCTTCCTGCCCAGGACAATTTTCAGCTTTCAGTGCTGTCGCACTTTGAATGACATTTGCGCGGTCATGCAACACTGTAACAAAACTAAATTTTTATCATTTTCTTCCCACAAATAGAGCTTTCTTTTGGTGGTATTTGATAACTAACCACTAGGGTTTTTATTTTTTGCTAAACAAACTAAAAAAGACTGACATTTTTGAAAAAAAAAAAAAAAAAAAGTTTTTCTTTGTTTTGGTTATAAAATTTTGTTTTCTCCTTCACTGGGCACTGATGAAGCGGCACTGATGGGCACTGATGAGGCAGCAATGATGGGCACTGATAGGTGGCACTGATAGGCGGCTGTGATGAGCACTGACAGGCGGCACTGATTGACACTGACAGGTGGCACTGATGGGCAGCACTGATGAGGTACTGATGAGGTTCTGACAGGAGCTGTAGGGCAGGGGTCTCAAACTCAAATTACCTGAGGGTTCACATGACAAATTTTCATATTCCATGGGGGCCGCATGCAAACTTTCAATCTTCAAAAACAATAAACTATATACAGTTGTAGTTGCTGCTTGCTACCAGTCACTGCTTACTGCCAGATGCTTGGCAGTGTTTGCTCTGTGTTAGATGAGCCAAGTTTGCTCTTAGTGATGGGTGGGCTGAGAATCACGGGTGGGCTGAGAGAGAGAGGTAGGAGGGAGGGCTGAGAGAGAGGGGGGTTAAGAGAGGGGGGCTGAGAGAGGGAGGGCTAAGAGAGGGGGGCTGATAGAGATGGGTGGGCTGATAGAGACAGGTGGGCTGAGAGAAAAGGGAGGGCTGAGAGAGAAGAGAGGGGGCTTAGAGAAAGGGGGCTGAGAGAACAGGGTGGGCTGAGAGAGGGGGGCTGAGAGAAAAGGGAGGGCTAGGAGAGAAGGGAGGGGGCTTAGCAAGAGGGGGGCTGAGAGAATAGGGAGGGCTGAGAGAGGGGGGGATGGCTGAGAGAGACGGGTGGGTGAGAAAGGAGGGGGCTTAGAGAGAGGGGGATGGCTGAGAGAGCGAGGGGGGCTGAAAGTATAGGGATGGCTAAGAGAGAAGGGAGGGGGAGGACTGAGAGGGGGTGAGAGGGGAGGGGCTGAGAGAGAGGGGAGGGTGCTTAGAGAGAGGGGGATGAAAGAGAAGGGAGGGGGGCTGAGAGAGAAGGGAGGGGCCTTGGAGAGAGGAAGGGCTGAGGGAGAAGTGAGGTGGGCTTGGAGAGAGGGGGCTGAGAAAGGGGGAGCTGAGAGAGAAGGGAGGGGAGCTGAGAGAGAAGGGAGGGGGGCTGTGAGAGAGGGGGGCTGAGAGAGGGAGAAGGGCTGAGAGAGAAGGAAGGGGGCTTGGAAAGAGGGGGGCTGAGGGAGAAGTGAGGTAGGGTTGGAGAGAGGGGGCTGAGAGAGGGGGAGCTGAGAGAGAAGGGAGGGGGGCTGAGAGAGAGGGGGGCTGAGAGAGAAGGGAGGGGGGCTTAGAGAGAGGGGGCTGATAGAGAAGGGAGGGGGGCTTAGAGAGAGGGGGCTGAGAGAGAAGGGAAGGATGCTAAGAGAGGGGGGAGGGGGGCTTAGAGAGAGGGAGGGGGGAGTTGGGGGGAGATGAGAGACCCCTAGCCCTGTTCCTGCAGTCCCACCTCTGTCCCAGTCTCTGTCTGCAGGTGTGTATGATGATGACAGACAGTACCTTCCATACCATGATGCTAGTCTCCTGCTTTGATCCGTCCAATTCCAGCAGCCTGCGCCTCCTGTCCTCTGTGACAGCTCTGTGCCCCCAGTGAGCGGCGAGCCTGTCCTCCAGCTTCGGGCCTCACATCAGAGCGCGCAGAGGAACTTGAAGCATGGGGTACGCTGCGCCCGCTTACCTCCTAGGGAAGGGGGGGAGGTCAAGGAGGGGGCGGTGCCACGGTGGAGCTCTTCACCCGAGTCCCGGGCTCTTGGGCTTATCTGCCCTCGGCCGGCCCCTCGCTGTTCACTGCTATGTAGCGATGGATGCCCGGCCGCCCACACCTCCCCAACTTCACACATCAGAGAGCACCCTGGGGGTTGCTGGACAAGTGACACTCGCTGGCTGATATCATGATAGGAGAGCAGAGAGGGGGGATTACTGTCTGGACTGGAAACACATTAGAGCGGAGAGCCAGGATGGGGGGGCAGGGGCGCTGCTTGACATGGCTCTGTGGAGGACAGTGCAGGAGTAAAATAGCCAGCAGCCGGGTGCCCTGCTCGGCAGGCCATTTATAACCAGTCCGCGGGCCGCAAATGGCCCGCGGGCCGGTACTTTGAGACCACTGCTGTAGGGCATTGATTGGCACTGATTTGGGCACTGATTGGCACTGTGATGGCACCTAGAGATGTTTCTGATGGGACACTGAATGGCAGCTGATGGGCACCTTTTTGGCAGCTGTGCTGGCACATCTGATGGGGCTCTGCTGATAATCAATGTGCTAATTATCAGCACAGATCCCCCCCTCTCTGACAAGGAGAGCTGCCGCTTGGCCTTTCCTGTCAGCGCGAACTGAGGAATATGACGCCCAGTCAGGATAACAGAACCACTTCCCGGCCGTCATTCTGCTATAGGCTGGGCGGGAAGTGGTTAATGACATTTTTGGGGGTTTGTGTGGCACACCCATTGTCCTCAACTAGGCAGGCATGTTATTTAAAGACAGTTTGCATTTTTGATGTTGACTCTCAAGCATTATTCATTTGCTGCATCTCGACAAATAAAATGTAAACAAACAAATATATATATATATATATATATATATATATATATATATATATATATATATATAAAATTTGCTTTGCTACTTGTTAATCAAGGCAGTGCCACAATCCTTGCCTATTAGCCTAGAAAATGGCCATTAATGTTTTTAAACATTTGACTTCAATAGGATTCAGATTTGGCACCCTAACTTTAGTAATGTTCTGTGAATCTGCCTTGAACTGAACATAGGTACGTTCGGCTCATCCCTACTAGTTACACATAGGGGGTTATTTACGAAAGGCAACTCCACTTTGCACTACAAGTGTACTTGGAAGTGCAGTTGCTGTAATTCTGAGAGGTAGATCTGAAATGAGTGGAAGCTCTGCTGATTTTATCATCCAATCATGTGCAAGCTAAAATGCTGTTTTTTATTTTTCTTGCATGTCCCCCTCGGATCTACAGCGACTGCACTTCCAAGTGCATTTGCAGTGCACTTGTAGTGCAAAGTGGATTTGTCTTTCGTAAATAACCCCCATAGTGTGTGTTTCTGCACATTCAGAGTTCATTATTCCACCCTCACTGCGGTGAAGCTCTTAAACTTGTTTTTCTTCTATTTATTTCAACTTTTATAGGAAAACCCACCCATTTTTTCTTCCTTATCTAATTGATATTAAATTGATTTTCCAATTGTTCTACTGGCTTTCACGAGAAAAAATGAGTTATCTTGTTTTTCACACAGCTCCTAGTAGACACATTCAGCAATTTTAGCTTTCAGTACAACTTCCTTTTTGTGCAGTGTGACTCATTCATTACAATACAGTGAGTACCTTGACCTCATTATCGCATGTCTTCTTTCTGTACCCCCCTGTTATCTCGTTTTTTATGATTTCAAATGTACAAGTAGAGAATGTCTTAAAAAGTTTAATTCAAAAGTAAAAACAGCACATCAATTTCCTTTAAAATGAAGGCGAACAGCTGAAGTCACAGATGAAATATGTAAATTACCTGCTCAAAATAAATACAAATTTTGCTCAGTTTTCTAATACAGATGTCCTTGGGGGTGATAAAAAAATGAACCTGGGTTTTAAAAGTAGTTGTGAGTTGCTGTAACCTAGAATTGAATGATCATAACCAAGTGGCACCACTCCAAGAATCAAACCCCTCCTTCCCTGTGGATATATTGGGTGCCAGCAAAATAGCCCATCCATGCCCCTGGTGCAGAGAATATGATAGAAAGTGAGCTGTATGCCAAGGACATCACCGATTCATAAAACTCTATTGTGTCACAACAGTACACAACATGTTTGCACCATTTACCTGGCTGCCACCTAGAGGTGCAGTAATCTGCAGCAGCCTCTCAAACCTTCCTGTCGCTAAATGCTAGGGCTTTGTATAGGGCAAAATTGACACTTCCAGCTCATATCAGAGCATGCCTGCTAAGCCACACCTCCATAATATCCTATCGGCCAATCGCTATGATGTCTCACTAGCTAAAATAAATGTGTAGGAGGCAGGAAAGGTAGCCAAGCTTCAGAAAGTGCTAAGCTTTGCTTATCAGAATAGCCTAAAACTTGCTTGAGACAGAAAAGTTTGGGAGCCTGCTACAGGTGCCTACAATTCCTTCCTGTGGTAGTTTTTCATCTGTCTCATTGATGTTTTTTTTTAATAAATATGGACCATTTTATATTTTCCTACGCTTTGCTTAAAGACACTAAAAAGTTCTGCATTTACAAATTGAAGAAATATGAAGGTATTTCAGTCGGCCTGGTTTTGTTTATTTTATGTCCACTGCTGCCTTATTTTGCTGTTAATTTCTGACAAGAGTGGAACCCACCATCTCCCAAGTTTGGCTTGTTGTGCATTAAAGATTCCCTTTTGCCTACCAGTGTTGTAAAAGTCGTTACTTGAGCAGTTGTGGTCCTTTTGTCAGTTTGGACAAGTAATCCATTCTACCCAGTGATCTTTCATTAGGTGTTATCACCTTCCAGAAATAATGCTTACTTCTCTGCAAACTCTGTAGACTAATACAGGATAATGCCAGGAGGCCAGTCTCATTTTCAGTGAGTCTGACCAAACTGGTAAAATGGCTATGCACCTTATGATCTCATGGAACAATTATCTACATGTAGTCTGAATAATACAATGTTAATTTAAAGAAAGAGAGATCTTAAGCGAGGTGGTGGTGGTGGTGGTGGTGGTGGTGGGGGGGGGGGGTGATGTGTGTGTATTGCATGCTTTTTTTGCTGCCTTTTCTCTACAATTAACTCCTCTGTACTGCTTATCCCCACCATCAACTGCCTTCTCTGTACTGCCTATCCCCACCATCAACTTTCCCCTTTGTATTGCCTGTTCCCACCATCAACTGTCCCCCTCTATAATGCTTGTCTGCACCATCCATTGCCCCCTCTGTAATGCCTATCCCCATCTTCAACAGTCCCCCCCTCCTTTGTACTTTTTGTATTTTTTGCTTCCACTGACATTGATGCAGGGACATTTTTTCATTACACTGATGCCAAGCATTTTTTCCTTCCCTGCTAATAGCAATATCTTGTGGGTACACCAAAGACAGCATATGTGGGCAGTGTACCGTATAAAGTGAATCATTCCCCTTTAAGGCACTCCAACATTACACACAATATTGCCATACCCACTATTCACTATGGAACTCCAAGCATGCTGCAGAATATGTTTCTGTTTTCTATCCCTGGGTGCCCCAAATCATTCATAACCTTAGTCATGTGTTGTCACACTCTTTTGACTTTTCAACCATAAAGGCAGGCAGACTACCCCTATAGGGAATGTTCACATTTACATATTGTTTATACTGTTTAAATATTAATTAAAATGGGGGCATGATTTTTTATATTTGCCTAGAAAGGGGGTGTGGTTTTGATGGGTGTGGTTAAAAGTGCACGTGGTATGTTAGAGTGCCCCAAGATTAGTTTTGAAAATCTAGTTACCTTATTGTATAGGCTATATATATTCTTGTTAGTATAACATAGTTGCCAACATTCTCAAAAAAATTATAGGGGCACTTTTTTTTTGTCTGTAGGTGGAGTTCTATTATAATTAGGAGGTGGGGCATTCATTTTTAGACATGGTGTAATGTGGGGGAAAAAGGTGCCGCAGCTAAAAAATGGGTGTGGTTTAAACTAAATATTGGGCATGAGGTGTGGTTAGAGTCTGAGATGAAAGAGGGATGGAGGGAAAAGGAAGAGAGGGGTGGAGGGAGAAAGAGGAACAGAGAAAGAGATAGGGAGAGAAGGAAGAAAAGAAAGAGGGATGGAGGAACAGCAGGCCTAGATCCTACACCTCAAATAGCAATATGTGTTTTCCAGAAAGTTTAACAATCAGTAGATAAATATACTCCAAACACCTGGTGTTAGCACTTCAAATATCAGGGCACCATGGTTGATATGGTGTCAGGATGATTAAAGTGCATTATTTTTATTATTACATTGTAAAATAAATTGAAATAGTTCAACTCACCATAACGCAGAATAAGTGGGAGCCCTGAGCGTATCACTTGCTACCGTCGCCTGCCACTAGATGCAGCTTTGTCACTTGCAACTGTCGCTTGCCTCCAGATGCAGCATGTCACTTGCCATGGTCGCCTGCCACCAGATGCAGCATGTTACTTGTCACCATCGTCTGCCACCAGATGCAGCGCTCATTTGTCACCAGATGCAGCTTGGCTCACTTGTCACCAGATGCAGTTTGTGTAACTTGTCACCACAGATGCAGCTTGTCACTTGTCACAACAGATGCAGCGTTCTCTTGTCACCACAGATGCAGTGCTCACTTGTCACCACAGATGCAGCACTTACTTGTCACCAGATGATAAGACATCACCTCCATGCTGCTCTATCAGTGATTTAGCCTCCGCGCCATTTAGAGAAGACCAGCTCTCGTGGAGGCTGAAGGGAAGAAACAAGAGGCAGAGCCTGGGTGGCAATGAAAGTGGCTGCCAATAGAAATGGAGCTGCCACCAACCCCCTGCCCCGCGGCCTGGCCTACAACAGGTCACGGATGGCAGCAGGCTGCGGGGCGGGAGGTTGGCAGCAGCTCCATTTCTATTGGCAGCCACCAACCTCCAAGTCACCAGTGCCAGCCCAGGACCTCTAACGGCTGCTTTGGTGATGTAACTGGACAAAGCCAATTTCCCGGGAAAAATCGGGACTGCTGGCAGCCATGATATAATATTATTAGTGATGAGTGAAAAGGCCTGGCTTTAGTTCACTGGATGATCAGGAAACCCAGCCTGAAATTCCAAAATCCAAACAAGGCACTTCCACCCCACTAAAGTCTAAATCTAGGAGCCAAATCTTGTTTTTTTTTTTTTTTTTGGTTGTTTTTTTTTTCTGGCTCCTTGCAAAGCCAATTTGTAATATGTTAAAAAAAAGTTTCAATGTTTTCTTGTCTTGCTGGTTAATAAATGTGTTCAATGACATGTTTGTGATTATCATGCATCAGTTGCACTGATGGATTGATTCATATATACAGTACATGCTTTCTTGAGTAAGACATGGCTACATCCATTGGAATGGTTCAGGGGACACTAAGGGTCTGGTATGGATTTTTAGGGGGACCCTACACCTCAAAATACATATCAGACCATTAGAAAGGATAAGGTGCTGGCAGGAATTCTATGTAGGGGGGAGGGGGCTGTCTTTATTTTTTTGTTGTTATGCATGGGATCCCTCATAAAATCCATACCAGACCTTTATCCAGGTGTTTTTATTGTTTTGCTTTGTTTATTTTTCATCAGAGCATGTGGCCTGGTATGGTTCAAGAGTGGGGCTGGGGGAAACATGCTCACCCCCCCCCCCCCCAGCCTGAATGCTTGGATAAGGGTCTGGTATGAGAGGGACTCGATGCAAAAAAAACAAACACAAAAAAAAATCCACATGGGTCTCCCCCAGAATCCATATCGGACCCTTATCCTTGATGAGAGCCTGGTACAAATAACAGAAAAAACAGCATAGGATGCCCTAAAATTGTATACCAGACCCTTCTGCACTCCTGAACCATATAAGGCCCCATGCACTCAGTATGAAAATGGTAGCTTGCCAAGGGGGGCCCCTATGAAGATGGAATGTACCTGCCAACTTCCCAACAGGTACAATAATCTGTCACAAGTCCCAACATTTGTTATGTAGAGGTGCAAGGGGATTCTAAAGAGGACCTATGACAGTGTTTATGAATTCCAATAGAAACTAGAAATTATTATTATTATTATACAGGATTTATATAGCGCCAACAGTTTACGCAGCACTTTACAATATAAAAGGAAGACAATACAATAAAATACAAGAGGATTAAGAGGGCCCTGCTCAGAAGAGCTTACAATCTAATAGGGTGGGGCAGGTGGTACAAAAGGTTGTAACTGTGGGGAATGAGCTGTTGGAAGTGGTAGGAGATTAGTTGGAGACGTGATAGGCTTTTTTGAAGAGATGAGTTTTCAGGGATCGCCTGAAGGTAGCAAGAGTAGGGGATAGCCGGATAGATGGAGGTAGCGAGTTCCAGAAGATGGGGGAGGCTCTGGAGAAATCCTGGAGACGAGCATGGGAGGAGGAGATGAGAGAGCTTGAAAGCAGGAGGTCTTGAGAAGAGTGGAGAGGTCGATTTGGGTGATATCTGGAGACAAGATTGGTGATGTAGCTCGGGGCAGAGTTGTGAATGACTTTGTATGTTGTGGTTAGTATTTTGAATTTAATTCGCTGGGTGATTGGGAGCCAGTGTAGGGATTGGAGTAGAGGGTTGGCAGACACTGAGCGGTTGGTAAGGTGGATAAGTCTGGCAGCAGCATTCATGATAGACTGAAGAGGGGATAGCCTATGGAGAGGTAGGCCAATGAGAAGGGAGTTGCAATAGTCAAGGCGAGAGATAACAAGGGAGTGAATGAGGAGCTTGGTGGTTTCATTTGTTAAAAAGGGGCAAATTTTAGAGATGTTATGGAGGTGAATTCTACAAACTTTTAACAACGATTGGATTTGAGGCTGAAATGACAAGTCAGAGTCTAGGATTACACCTAGTACCCTGGCGTTAGGGGAGGGACTGATGGTTGCATTGTTGATTTTGATGGAAAAGTCATGGAGGGGGGAACAGGCGAGGGGGGGGATATTAATAGCTCAGTTTTAGCGAGATTTAGTTTAAGGAAGTGGTACGACATCCATGCTGATATGTCAGTTAGTAAGTTAGTAATGCGAGAGGAGACTGAAGGAGTGAGGTGAGGAGTAGACATATAGATTTGGGTGTCATCAGCGTATAAGTGGTATTGGAAGCTGTGGGGGGTTATTATGTGACCAAGGGAGGAGGTGTAGATAGAGAAAAGAAGGGGTCTAAGAACAGGGCCTTGGGGGACCCCCACGGAAAGGGGCAATGGAGAGTTGTAGGTGACACTGAAGGAGCGCTGTGATAAATAGGCAGAGAACCATGACAGAGCAGAATCTCGGAGGCCAAGGGAATGTAGTTTATTGAGAAGGAGCGGGTGATCAACAGTATCAAAGGCCGCAGAGAGGTCAAGTAGTAGGAGTATGGAGTACTGGCTGTTAGTTTTAGCAGTTAGTAAATCGTTAGTGAGTTTTAGTAAGGCAGTTTCCGTGGAGTGCTGCGAGCGAAAGTCAGGCTGTAAGGGGTCAAGAAGGTTATTTTCACTGAGGTAGGAGCTAAGATGGTTGTAGAGGAAGCGTTCTAGAAGTTTAGAGGTGAATGGGAGCAATGAGATTGGTCTTAAATTGTTCAGGTTGGTAGGGTCCAGTGAGGGCTTTTTAAGAATGGGAGTGATCTGCGCATGTTTTAGAGGGGAGGGGAAGATGCCACTAGAGAGGGAGAGATTGAAGATGTCGGTGAGGGAGCTTAGGATAGAAGAAGAGGGTGACCGTAGTAGTTGTGAGGGAACAGGATCCAAGGAACAATTGGTTAGTTGGGCATCCGAGAAAAGTTTTGTAACCTCTTCAGTAGTAGCCAATTCAAAAGAGGAGAGTGTTGAATGTGCTGTTAGGCAAGGTATGTTGGGTAGGGAAGATGTACACACAGTGGAGGTGTCCTCACGAATTGCATCGATCTTGTCTTTGAAGTGATTGGAAATCTCTTGGGCAGTGAGTGAGTTAGTGGGTAGAGGGGGTGGGGGACGAAGCAGAGAGTTAAAGGTTGAGAAGAGCCGACGGGGACTGGATGACAAGGAATTAATAGAGAGACAAAGTAGGCTTGTTTGGCAGCATGGAGGCATGAATTGTATTTTAGAAGGGCAGATTTATATAGTGTGAAGTCTTGCAGGCATTTGGTTTTACGCCACAGTCGTTCAAGAGCACGGCAATGTCTCTTGAGATTTCTAGTGTTGTCAGTTTGCCAGGGTTGTAACGGTCGGGACCTGATTCTGTGTGTGGTTAGAGGAGCAAGTGCATCTAGCGATGATGAAAGTGAACTGTTGTAGACAGAGGTGGCCAGGTCAGGACAGGACAGGGGAGAGATTATGTCATATAGGTGGTCAGTAGCAGAATAGAGAAGAGAAGGGTTAAAGTGGCGAAGGTTTCTACAAGTAATTGTTTGCTGCTTGGAGGGATGGGTGGTTGGAGGCAAGGATACAGTGAAAGTAATGAGGTTGTGATCAGAGAGAGGAAAGGGGGTGTTGGTGAGGTTGCCAGGGTTGCAGAGATGGGAGAATACAAGGTCAAGGGTATTACCATTGGAGGGAGTGGAAGTATGTGTCCATTTGGTTAGGTCAAAAGATGAGGTTAAGTCGAGAAGTTTAGCTGTAGTTGGGATGTTAACATTGACGGGAATGTTGAAGTCACCAAGAATAATGGTGGGTATTTCAGAGGAGAGAAAGTAGGGTAGCCAGGCAGCAAAGTCATCAAGAAAGTGCGATACCGGTCCTGGAGGCCGATAAATTGCTGCAATCCTCAGAGAAATGGGAGAAAACAGACTAATACAGTGCATCTCGAAAGAAGAGAGGGATAGAGAGGGAGGGACAGGAAGGAGTTGGCTTTGTGGGGATAGAAGGAAGCCAACTCCATCTCCTTTCTGTCTGTTGGGTCTGGGGGAGTGAGTCCAATGGAGACCACCATGGGAGAGGGCAGCAGGAGATGCTGAGTCAAAATTTTGAAGCCAGGTTTCTGTTATGGCGAGTATGTTAAAGCCATGAGAGATGAAGCGGTCATGCACAGATGTTAGCTTGTTACAGATGGAGCGGGCGTTCCAAAGGGCGCATGAGATTGGTGGGCTGCTTTGAGGAAGCAAGGAGATAGAAATTAAACTGAGTGGATTGTGGTGGTTGCCAGAGGGGGAGGGGGAGGGGTATTGGATATGTGGCTTGCATTTGGAAAATGGCGGACCAGGATTAGGAGAAATGTCACCTGAGACTAGGAGAAGGAGGAGGGCGAGGAAGGCAAGATGGCAGTGGGATGTGCATGAGCGCACGTGTCTAGTGGCCCTGGTGTTTATGTCAGCATGTGGGTGCAGCAAATGCAGGAGATGATGGGTGCCATAGTAGGGAGAGGGTAGGAGTGAGGGTGATATGTGCATGCTGCAGGGAAGAGAGGAGGGGTAGAGTAAAGATAATTTTAGGATAGAAGACACCAATGTGAGAAGGAAGAGAATAAGGAGCATGTTAGTGGATAGAGAGAGGGAAACTAACTTAATACAAAATAAATGTCAAAAGCTGGTTTGCTTGTCGTCTTGTAGAGTGGAGCAGAGAAGAGAATAAGGAGCATGTTAGTGGATAGAGAGTGGGAAACTAACTTAATACAAAATAAATGTCAAAAGCTGGTTTGCTTGTCGTCTTGTAGAGTGGAGCAGAGTTCTTGTTGTTCATCCAGCTTTAGTTATCCTGCTTTCGTTAAACTGCATTGATGAAACTGCGCATCACTCATGACAGAGCCACTCAGGACAGAGCCATGATGTCTGCGCCTTGCCCCTGTCTGTGCCACCCCATAAGCTGCTTAAAATTTATAGGGAGACTAAGAAGGGATGCATTTCTCAGTTGGTCATTATTGGGTCTGATGTGAGACACCTGAATATGGGGAGGAGATGGCCGGGAATAGACCAGCTACAGACACAGGCTAGGGTCGTAAAGCTAATTACCTCTCTTGATCACTCAAGCCACATGGAGTTGAGAATCAATCACCAGTAATATTGCTATTGCAGTGTGTTTGTTATAGAGCTAGCATTAAATATAGAAGTTTAAAGATATGGAAGCAGGGGGCGTGGCCTGGACGGGCATGTGAGCGGACGCTGTACACGGAGCTCCCGCTACTGATCCTTCATAGATCCTGAACCCGCCACCGATCCGAACCCAGAACCGACCCACCAGCACAGCTTAACCTCGCAGGACGCCCCATACCGCCGGCGAGCTGTTTCGGAAGCCCAGAATGACCAGAAAGGGGGAGAAAGAAGCAGCAGCAGCGGCAGCCATGGATTGCCAAGATGGCGCCGGCTCTCCTCTACCCCAGCGTGCGGCTCGCAGCACAGACAAGACACAGGAACCGAGCGGTAAGGCAGCAAAGTCTGGCAAACAGTGGGGGAAAGAGCAGCCCAGGGACATGGTATACTATGCCCAAAAGATGCAGGGACAGAGCGGTGCTCCCCCCCCTGAATCAGCAGTCACTAGCAATGGAGACTGAGGGGCAAGAAGGCGCCATGACACTAGATGACACGCTGCCATTAGAGGGCTCCCTGATCCTTAATGCAGATGGCTCTGAATCCATGCAGGAAGAGGTGCAGCAGCCTACACTAAGTGATATTCTGCGGGCGGTGCAGAGCTGCACAGCGTCTGTAAATGGACTGAAAGTGCAATTTGGGAGCCTCACTGAGACTGTCTCTCTCCTGCGTCATGACATTCAAAAGATCAGGGAGAGAACCACAGCGGTGGAGGGAAGAATCAGTGAAGTGGAGGATATACTACCCCCCCTCACTAGGGATACTAGGAGTGCACTACAGCAAGCAGCACAGGCCAATGCCAAAAATGACGACATCGAGAATCATCTCAGGAGGAATAATGTACGCATAGTGGGGCTCCCGGAGAAGGTGGAGGGTAGGGACCCCACAGCGTTTACAGAAATGTGGTTACAGCACATATTCGGCAAAGATGCTTTTACCGCGCTTTTTACAGTGGAGCGAGCACACCGTACACCACTGAGACCCCTCCCTCCAGGCAATCCACCTAGATCCATGCTGGCCAGACTCCTGAACTATAAGGACAGAGAAATAATACTTCGACTGGCCAGGGAAAAGGGTGCAGTGCACTATAACGGAACGAAAATTTCATTCTATCCTGACTTCTCTGCAGAGGTACAGTGCAGAAGGGCCAAGTTTGCAGAGGTGAAGAAACGACTGCAGAAGATTCAAGTTACTTATGCCATGTTGTACCCAGCCAAACTACGCATTACAGCAAGAGGTCAGTCAACATTCTTTGAATCTGCAACCGAAGCGTCCGCCTGGTTGGATCGCAATGAACAGGATCTCAATTACAGCATGCAATTCAAGCACAAGGGGCTGCGACAGATTGGTCCCAATCCCCCACACCGGTTTTTCATATAATGCAGGAGGCGTCAGAGACTAAAGGTATAATTTCACAATGCTATAACATGCTATTAGCGTCATTGTTAGAGGGGTACCCCACAAAGGCGGCTGCTCAGTGGGAGGCGGATGTGGGCCCCTTGTCGGGGGAGGTGTGGGAAGAAGCTTTGCAAGCGTTTAACACCTGCTCACTAAATGTGGCGCAGAGGGTCTCCCAACTATATATCCTATTGAGAGTACATTATACCCCTGTAAGGTTACATAGAATGGGCAGAGCTCCAGACTCATTATGTGGCAGATGCAGGGCAACAGCTGGGGACCTGATTCACCTCCTTTGGCGTTGCCCCAAACTCCATAGGTACTGGACAGAGGTCCTGGCTACACTAAATCAGGTGTTCCAGGCCAATGTCCCTCTAGATCCATTGTGTTGTTTACTGGGAGTTCTGGAGGGGGTAATTGCAGAAGAGGTGACGAGGGTTGCCTTTGCACGGGCATTGTTTCAGGCTAGGAAGGTAATACCGATGGGATGGAAGTCTGCTACGCCACCTAGTAGTAAAACATGAATACGAAATATGGGAAAAACACTTATAATGGAAAAATATATATACCAGCACAGGGGTAGCCCTGGAAAATTTGACAGACTGTGGGACCCGTGGTTGGATGTGCCTGGAATAAGCCCCATGGAATTGGTACAGATGAGACTGCTAAGAAGTGTTTAAAGATATGACATGTAGATGCTGGGAGTGAGTATTGGAGGATGGAGGAGGAAGGTGTGTGTCTACTGGAGAATATATTGCCGGTTTAATCAGATGGGACACATAGTCCGAATGCTGACAGTTTTAAGTTGTTAACTATAACACCTAATAGATAGCTATATTACTACATGGAAAAAGATATGGCAGCAGGAGACAATTACCACAGATGTTACAGCAAAGTCAGTTCAGTAGAGATGTGCAGATGGATAGGAGACAATTACCAAAAATGTTACAGCAAAGTCTGTTCAGTAGAGATGTACAGATGGATAGGAGACAATTACCTGTAAAAGAGCAGAGAAGACATGATTAGACTTGATAACTGCGTCGGTCAAACTGCGCATCGCTCGTGACAGAGCCACTCAGGACAGAGCCATGATGTCTGCGCCTTGCCCCTGTCTGCGCCACCCCATAAGCTGCTTAAAATTTATAGGGAGACTAAGAAGGGATGCATTTCTCAGTTGGTCATTATTGGGTCTGATGTGAGACACCTGAATATGGGAAGGAGATGGCTGGGAACAGACCAGCTACAGACACAGGCTAGGGTCGTAAAGCTAATTACCTCTCTTGATCACTCAAGCCACATGGAGTTGAGAATCAATCACCAGTAATATTGCTATTGCAGTGTGTTTGTTATAGAGCTAGCATTAAATATAGAAGTTTAAAGATATGGCAGCAGGAGACAATTACAGCAAAGTCAGTTCAGTAGAGATGTACAGATGGATAGGAGACAATTACCTGTAAAAGAGCAGAGAAGACATGATCATAATTGATAACTGTGTCGGTGAAACTGCGCATCACTCGTGACAGAGCCACTCAGGACAGAGCCATCATGTCTGCGCCTTGCCCCTGTAAAATTTATGTAAAAACATTACCCCTGTCAAATTTATGTAAAAACATTACAATTTATATTTGAGAATTCTTTGTTTGTTGCAGACCTTGTGCATACAAGGCATGCCTAAAAAATAAATAAAAAAATAAATAAAAAAACATAGCTGTACCTTGTTCCTTCCATGCTGCAGCCACTATGCCCAATTAAATCATATGGCTGGTTGCCAGTTTAACAAAGGTGCCTGTACTTAGTTGCACATGCAAAGACAAGAGCTTGTGTATATGTAATGTTTTCAGTTCAAATAAGTGTTAAGAACATAACTCAGAATTTATATCCACAGAGTAATTCAGTCATCCTTATCCAATCATCAAGGAATGTGTCAAGGAAGATACTTGACTAACTAAGACCAGCTATACTAAGACCTCAGTAAATGAGGACGTTTAGATTTGTCATTCTTTTGTAGCATTATGTTAAAAAATACACCAAGAGTTTTTAAAAAAACCTTTACTTCAATTGTAAATAACATCATCATTCTTTGTTGTAGAAACTTAATATTATTTGTTATTATATATATCACAAATAAGAGCGTTTCCATGCTAGGACTCGGAGGAAGACTGGCTAATTAGGATTTGGTTATAGCAGCTGGGGCAGGCAGTGGAATAAGCCTCTGAGGCGACACAGAGAGATTTGAGGAATCTTGGTTGGTGAGGCAGTAGAAGTGGACAGGCAGATAGCTTCTGGCACCAGTGGCGGAGAGCTCAGGATGCCCACTCATTCAGTAAAGGTGAGAGTCTTCTAAAGGACAGAGGGAAGAAAATGCCTGATCCTCTCAAGTGCACCCTGTAAGCTCCCAGGTTGTGGCCCTCTGACTCACCCAAGCAGTAGTAAGTCTTAGATGAAGAGGTATTGGGTACTGGAAGCATGACCAGAGTAGAAATGTTTAACAATTGACAACAATTAAAAAGCAAGAACCATGTCATTGGTACATCAGTTTTGGCCACCTTGAAACAAGGGTTATACTATTATCACCATTCATGGAGAGTGAAGAATAAGGCCAAGACAAAGACAAAAACATGCCGGTATATGACAGGTGAGTCATCAGCCTACCACCTCTGGGGGGCTTGTTAAGGCGATTATGAAAATAGCGTAATTTTCAATAGGTAGAGGACCAGTATACGGTATCTCACAAAAAGTACCCCCCTCCCATTTTTGTAAATATTTTATTATATCTTTTCATGTGACAAGACTGAAGAAATAACACTTTACTACAATGTAAAGTAGTAAGTATACAGCTTGTATAAAAGTGTAAATTTGCTGTCCTCTCAAAATAACTCAACACACAGCCATTAATGTCTAAACCGCTAGCAACAAAAGTGAATACACCCCTAAGTGAAAATTTCCAAACTGGGCCAAAAGTGTCAATATTTTGTGTAGCCACAATTTTCTTCCAGCACTGCCTTAACCCTCTTGGGCATGGAGTTCACCAGAGCTTCACGGGATGCCACTGGAGTCCTCTTCCACTCCTCCATAATGACATCACAGAGCTGGTGGATGTTAGTGACCTTGCGCTCCTCCACCTTCAGTTTCAGGATGCTCCACAGATGCTCAATAGGGTTTAGGTCTGAAGACATGCTTGGCCAGTCCATCACCTTTACCCTCAGCTTCTTTAGCAACCCAGTGGTCGTCTTGGAGGTGTGTTTCAGGTTGTTTTGTTGGAATACTGCCCTGCAGCCCAGTCTCCGAAGGGAGGGGATCATGCTCTGCTTCAGTGCTTGACACCATGTGAACCAAATGATCTCATCAGACCACAGGACATGGTTCTAGTAATCCATGTTCTTAGTCTGCTTGTCTTCAGCAAACTGTTTGCGGGGTTTCTTATGCATCATCTTTAGAAGAGGCTTCCTACTGGGACAACAGCCATGCAGACCAATTTGATGCAGTGTATGGCCTGAGCACTGACAGGCTGACCCCCCACCCCTTCAACCTTTGCAGCAATGCTGGAAGCACTCATACGTCTATTTCCCAAAGACAACCTGGTTATGACGCTGAGCACATGCACTCAACTTCTTTGGTCGACCATGGCGAGGCCAGTTCTGAGTGGAACCTGTCCCGTTAAACCGCTGTATGGTCTTGGCCACCATGCTGCAGCTCAGTTTCAGGGTCTTGGCAATCTTCTTATAGCCTAGGCCATCTTTATGTAGAGAAACATTTCTTTTTTTCAGATCCTCAGAGCGTTCTTTGCCATGAGGTGCCATGTTGAGCTTCCAGTGACCAGTATGAGAGAGTGCGAGCGATAATACCAAATTTAACACACCTGCTCCCCATTCACACCTGAGACCTTGTAACACTAACGAATGACATGACACCAGGGAGGGAAAATGGCTAATTGGGCCCAATTTTGACATTTTCACTTGGGGGTGTGCTCACTTTTGTTTCCAGAGTTTTAGACATTAATGGCTCTGTGTTGCCTTATTCTGAGGGACAGAAAATTGACACTGTTCTACAAGCTGTACACTCATTACTTTACATTATAGCAAAGTGTCATTTCTTCTGTCTTGTCACATGAAAATATATAATAAATTATTTACAAAAATGTGAGGGGTGTAATCACTTTTGTGAAATACTGTATATACCAAATACCAGCATAAACAATTTTGATCAACCTGACCTGCACATGATATTTAAATAGAAAGAGAGAGAAGGAAAGAGGAAAAAGAGGGAGGGGCTGCATAAAAAGGAAATGGTAGAAGAAGGGTAGAAGAGGGGATACGGAGAAGGAAGGGTAGGATATGCAGGAAATGCTAGGTAGAGAAGAGAGGAATTGGATGCTCAAGCCCCCCCACAGATTCTGTGTTGCCTCATTTAGATAGCTGACTGTAGTAACCTAGTAGTCCCAATGTTTGTTAAATCCAGGCTGTTTGTTCCTTAAAATGCTGGCCAGTTTTTTCTATTGGAGCACGATCCAAGATATTTTATTTTTTGGTGGTAGCATAATTTATTACCAGAGTTTTCCACGCTCAGACGATAGTTATTGTGTCAGCCATAAGAATAAATAAAATGAGAGTTTGTGAATGTCTGAAAGGTCATTGAAAAGCAATTAAAATGTCTTATAATTTTTGGCTATATTGACACGTTGATTATGTTGGTTACTGAGTAAATAAGGCTAATACATCCAGAATCACTGGAACTTTGGACAGGAGCACCAAACATGATGACCTTCTCAAGTCTGCCAACATGCATAGGTACTGTCGAGAGTCACTTTGAAGATCCCCACCCCCACAGCAGTGGTACTTGCAATCCACGCTAATTTGCCTCTCACCCCGTATCACCAGCTGCAGGTGTCCACCTTGTTAAGTCCTGGTTTTGGAAAGTGTAAAAGCCTACTAGGGTGGATGACTTTACAGCCTATCCTGTACCCCGCACCCAAGTGCTCCCATATGGGGTAGGTTATATGCTACCTCTTATTACTAGAAAGCCTTGATCCTTTGCAGCAAAAGGCTCCTTCAGAACAGGGTGGCAGTAGGGAAGAACTGACTGAGGAATATTCCTTACTGAGGGTGTGAGGTCAGGGGTAGGCTATTAGAAGGCACTATCACTTTACCCTGAATGTGCAATGTGGAAATATTTGTTTGACACCAAGGAGAGTAGTTCTTTTACCATTGCCAAAGGCCAAAAATCTTTTTTACATACATATCTAAAAAAGCATAAAAATATACATTCCCATTAATTAAGAAGTGTGCTGTGTTCTCATATGTAATCTTATGTTTTTTGATTTTTCACAGACATCCAAAATAAATCATTATTGCAACCTGCAGGGTAACTATATAACAGCCCTTTCAGCAGTATCCATGCTCACATGGAGTGTTTTGATGACATCATGTTTATAGAGAAAATAAGCTGTCTGGCAAGTGATCATTGTATTGGCAGTTTGACCTATGCCCCAACACTTTTAAGTTTGAAAATAAATATTATAGTCTTTAAGTTAACTTCAATCTAAACGTTGGTAAGCAGCTGAACTGTCATCATGACACTTGAACTGAGTGATTGATGTATGCTTATAGCTTACCTAACAGGGTTTCTGTTTAGATGTAAAACTGAAGCATCTGTTATTATAAAAATAACACATTACTTAAACAAACACATAAAGTACTTTCCTACTTTTCTTCCACTATGAAACTTAACAGATTTGTTGACATCATTGTGCATTTTGTTTTCTCAATGTGTTCACGAGTACAGTGACTTCAGAAGTGTTCACATTTTTACATATATAAGTTTTGTATAGCTGTAGTTTGTTCCTGTGTTGGTATTACTTTACTTTATGTGAATGTAATTTCTGTGATTAGCCAACTATGATTGACGTAACAATGTACAGGCTTTACCATAAATGTCTTGTAAGGTATTTATGGCTCTATGGTGACACAGTGTCATCCTTGGTAACAGAACATTCAGTAATAATATGTGTCTAATGCTCTACTTATTTCTACTTATATTTTTCTGCTGTGTCCAGCTGATACTTACTGAAGAAGAACTACAACATGTTTTGTCTTAATCTCTTTTTACATTTAATATAACTGATACCTGCCAAAAAATGTCACTATACAAATGGCTTCTTTACTTCAATTAAGCAGGTGTCATACAATTTTCCCAGCATTTTCTATAGCAACCAATGAAAGCACCTTTGGAATCCAAATGTAAAATATGAAATCATGTTTATTCAAATGAAAGAGTGATGTGTGGCCTAATAAAAAATATTTATGTATTTTTGTGTGTATATATACAGTGCCTTAAATATATTCATAACCCTTGAAATTTTCCACATTTTCCACAAAAATGTAATTGTATTTTATTGGGAATTTATGTGATAGACCAACACAAAGTGGCACATAATTGTGAAGTGGAAGGAAAATGATAAATGGTTTTCCAAATGTTTTACAAATATGTGAAAAGTGTGGCGTGCATTTGTATTCAGCCCTCCTAAGTCAATACTTTGTAGAACCACCTTTCGCTGCAATTACACCTGCAAGTCTTTTTGGGGATGTCTCTACCAGCTTTGCACATCCAGAGTGACATTTTTGCCCATTGTTCTTTGCAACATAGCTCAAGCTCTGTCAGATTGGATGCAGAGCGTCTGTGAACAGCAATTGTCAAGTATTGTCACTGATTCTCAATTGGATTTAGGTCTGGACTTTGACTGGGCCATTCTAACACATGAATAGGGATGAGCCGAACACCCCCCTGTTCGGTTCGCACCAGAACATGCGAACAGGAAAAAAGTTAGATCGAACACACGAAGGCCGTGGGACACGAACATGAATAATCAAAAGTGCTAATTTTAAAGGCTTATATGCAAGTTATTGTCATAAAAAGTGTTTGGGGACCTGGGTCCTGCCCCAGGGGACATGGATCAATGCAAAAAAAAGTTTTAAAAACGGCTGTTTTTTCAGGAGCAGTGATTTTAATAGTGCTTAAAGTCAAACAATAAAAGTGTAATATCCCTTTAAATTTCGCAGCATGGATGCGGAGCGGCCCGGAGAAGAAAATAAAGAAGAAGACGAAGAAGAGAAGAAGATGAAGAGAAGAGTAGGAGCCTCCCCCCATGCCCTGGGTGCGGAGCGGCCCGAGGAGAAGAAGATAAAAGACGCCGCGGAGGAGATGCTGGACGAGAATGCCGGAGGAAGAACCAGAAGAGCCAGAAGAACCAGAAGAAGAAGATGAAGGAAGATAGAAAAAAGAAGAAAGAAGCATTTAAATAAAGGAATTGTCAAAAACCGTCTCTTGTCATTTTTAACACTTTTGACAGTTTTTTAGTTAAATGGTAGGGATACTTTTGTACCCCCTTACCAGTTCACACAGGGGGGGCCGGGATCTGGGGTTCCCCTTGTTAAAGGGGGCTTCCAGATTCTGATAAGCCTCCCGCCCGCAGACCCCCACAACCACCGGCCAGGGTTGTGGGGATGAGGCCCTTGTCCTCATCAACATGGGGACAAGGTGTTTTGGGGGGCTACCCCAAAGCACCCTCCCAATGTTGAGGGCATGTGGCCTGGTACGGTTCAGGAGGGGGGGCACTCTCTTGTCCCCCCCTCTTTTCCTGTGGCCTGCCAGGTTGCGTGCTTGGATAAGGGTCTGGTATGGATTTTTGGGGGGACCCCACGACGTTTTTTGTTTTTTTTTGGCGCGGGGTTCCCCTTAAAATTCATACCAGACCTGAAGGGCCTGGTATGGAATTTAGGGGGACCCCCACGTCATTTTTTTTTTTTAAATTTTGGTTCGGGGTTCCCCTGTGGGGAATTCCCATGCCGTTTTTATCAATGAACTTCTATGTGTATTGCCGGACCGACAATGCAATAGCCGCGAGTAGTTTTAAATGACTTTTTCCTTTGAAATGTCATTTTGCTGTCAGACTGTTCTAAACATGGGAAACATGCTCCCCTTTACAGGCATACTATAGACACCCCCCAGCTATGAAATTTAAAGGGATATTACACTTTTATTGTTTGACTTTAAGCATTATTAAAATCACTGCTCCTGAAAAAACGGCTATTTTTAAAACTTTTTTTTTGCATTGATCCATGTCCCCTGGGGCAGGACCCAGGTCCCCAAACACTTTTTATGACAATAACTTGCATATAAGCCTTTAAAATTAGCACTTTTGATTTCTCCCATAGACTTTTAAAGG
The DNA here is from genome assembly GCF_042186555.1 of Aquarana catesbeiana. Lineage (NCBI taxonomy): Eukaryota > Metazoa > Chordata > Amphibia > Anura > Ranidae > Aquarana > Aquarana catesbeiana. Next base: position 346,024,114 of record NC_133326.1, on the reverse strand, counting down.
GTGTTCCGTGGCATTCGAATTTGTCGCGAACACCCCAAATTGTTTGCTGTTCGGCGAACTTGTGAACAGCCGATGTTCGAGTCGAACATGAGTTCGACTCGAACTCGAAGCTCATCCCTACTGGTGACGCACAAAAGGGATAAAACTTTTTCATGGCCACTCATTAAAATTACAAGAAAATAGGTTGAACCTTAAACTATGTAGAGGATTCTTTACTGTAAGAGCGGCAAGGATGTGGAATTCCCTTCCACAGGCGGTTGTCTCAGCGGGGAGCATCGATAGTTTCAAAAAACTATTAGATAAGCACCTGAACGACCATAACATACAGGGATATACAAGGCAATACTGACATATAATCACACACATAGGTTGGACTTGATGGACTTGTGTCTTTTTTCGACCTCACCTACTATGCAACTATGTAACTATGTGTCCCAAGTACTTGCAGCCAATTTGCTAGCAGTACACCACCAATTGATTTTAGCAGGCAAATTTCTCTACCCCGTTGCTCAACCGTAAAAAGAAATTCAGTCCTAGTCATCCACACGCTCAGCGTCTAAATGCTAGCTTGGCCATATTACTAGCACCTAAACTACTGCCTTTTCAGCTGGTAGACTCTGCCCCTTTCGTGAATTTGTGGAATGTGCTGTACCTGAGTGGCAGGTTCCAAAACGCTATTTCTTTTCACGGAAGGCCATTCCGGCTCTCTACCGGCATGTGAAAGGCAATGTTTTGGCCTTGTTGGACAGGGCGGTCAGCAGTGAGGTTCATATTACCGCTGACTCACGGTCCAGCAGGGCAGGGATGTTACCTTTCCTTCACAGCACACTGGGTAACTGCTGGCAGCTGGGAAGGATGCAGGACAGGGTTCAGTGTTGTTGGAGCTTGTTCCGCTTCCAAGCCTCCAAAATGCTAGTGGCGATTCTGCCACAGCTCTCTCCTCCACCCCTCCTCTTCTTCTTCCTCCATGGACTCTTCTGCAGATTTGTCCTCTGAAGCGTTCAAGGGGCTACTCAAGCAGTCAGGCTAAAAGATGCCATGTGGTGCTTGAGTTGGTCTGCCTAGGGGACAGGAGCCACACTGGGGCAGAGATTCTGTCAGCTCTGCAGGGGCAGACTCAGAGGTGGTTGACGCCACGCCATCTTCAGCCAGTAATGGTTGTATGAGACAATGACACCAACCTTCTCTCCGCCCTCTGACAGGGACACTTGACCCATGTTCTGTGTTTGGCACACGTCCTGAATTTGGTGGTGCAGCAGTTCTTGAACAGGTACCCAGGCTTACAAGATCTCCTGAGGCAGGCCAGAAAAGTCTGTGGTCATTTCCGTCGGTAATACAATGCCAGTGCTCAGCTGGCTGACATTCAAAGGGACTGCAACCTGCCCACCAACCGCCTCATTTGTGACATGCCCACCAGGTGGAACTCAACTTTGGCAATGCTGCAGTGGCTGCACACACAGCAGAGGCTGAACAAAGCAGAACTTCCTTTCCTCTCAAGGACCCCTTTATCCAGATAACATTCCTGTGGGCCCACCAAACACAAAGGAAGAAGAGGAGGGGGAGGAGGATTGTGTCAGCATGGATGTAGAGGATAATACTCATGAGCAGTCTTCAAGGGATGGTTTTCAGTCCCCAGAAACCCAAGGAGTTGTACGTGGCTGGGACGAGGTAGTTACGGATAATATGATCCAGAGGACTCAGAATCGAACCTCTCTGCAAACTTACACTACATGGCCACTCTGATTCTGCAAAGCCTGAGAAAGGACCCTAGGATTTGTGGTATCAAGGAGAGGGCTCATTACAGGCTGGCAACCCTTCTTGTTTTACGTTACAAGGGTAAGGTTGCAGAACTCATCCTGCCTTTTCAGAGGGAGCAGAGGATGAAACATCTTCAGGAGGCCTTGAAGAAAGGTTTTTGCAACGCATTTCCAGACCCTGGGAGGTTACAATTTCTGAGTGCTGGACAACGTGTTGCTGAGGCTTCATTCAGTCAGAGGAAGAGCGGTGGAGAAGGTGGCCAGCTGACCGAAGTTTCAGTCCTCAGAGCCAAGGTCTGATTGGTTCAAGCAACCATCACCAGCATCTGCATTATATGGTACAGGAATATCTAGGGGCAAGAGCAGACTTGGGGACCTTTCCAACAGAGCATCCACTGGGTTACTGGTTCTTGAGGATGGACCACTCGCCAGAACTTGCTTAATATGCAATTGAGCTACTGGCCTGTCCTGCATCCAGCATGCTTTCTGAACACACATTTACTGCTGCTGAAGGGTTCAAAGAGTGTGCCTGTCCACAGACTCCGTTGATAGGTTCACATTCATAAAAAATGAATCAGTCTTGGATCAGCAGCCATCAAGCACCTGATGCTGATGTAACTGATTGAATTTGCTATGGATCTGGGATCCCTTGAAGACTGCCTAAGCTGACTATCCTATTCCTCCTCAATCTTGATGATGCTAGCTTCCAACAATATTTTTGGTTTAGGGCACCAGTACCACCACCCAAGACCCAATTTTTCTGTTAAACAGTGGCATGTAATTACAATTTTTGATATAACATTTCACAGCAGGGCTCGTTCCTGCGCCCAACAAGAGTACCTGTGAGGGGTTACAGTGTTGTGGCATCACCACCACCACCCAAGGCTCAATTTTTCTGCAGAGTATATAGGGCAGGTCGTATAGTATATATACTGCTGTTCAGAGTATGTAGTGCCTGGGGGCCTCACGGACCCCCATGCCATTTAAAAAAAAAAAATTGGGCGGGGTTCCCCTTAATATCCATACCAGACCTGAAGGACCTGGTATGGATTTTGGGGGGGGCATCCTCACCCTTTTTTTTGTTGGTATTTTTATCTATACCGCCGGGGTATGACAATACATTACAACAGTGAGCAGTTTTAAATGGCAGTTTTTCCTTTAGAATTTTAATTTTGCTGTGGCACTGTTATAAACATGGGAAAGATAAGCTACTTTACAGGTATACTAAGGACACCCCCCACGATATTTAACTGCTTGCCACCCGCTGGCTGTCGTATGACAACCAGGCGGCGCGGCTCTCGTTCTGGGAGGGCGTCATAAGACGCCGTCGCCTTCCCTGCCCACCAGGGGGCGCGCGTTCGCCACCGCCGGCAATCGCGCGCACGCGCCGTGTCACTGGGCACACGATGCGTGTGTCCAGCGGCCGCGATGTCCGCCGAGCACCTGTGATTGCTTGGTAACAAGGCAGGACCATGGATCTGTGTATGTAAACGCACAGATCCACGTCCTGTCAGAGAGGAGAGGAGACCAATGTGGGTTCTCAGTATAGAGCAACACCGATCGGTCTCCTCCCCTTGTGAGTCCCCTCCCCCTTCAGTTAGAAACACTCCCTAGGAATATAATTAACCCCTCGATCACCCCCTAGTGTTAACCCTTCACTGCCAGTCACATTTAGACAGTAATCAGTGCATTTTTATAGCACGGATTGCTGTATAAATGTGACTGGTCCCAAAAATGTGTCAAAAATGTCCGATATGTCCGCCACAATATCGCAGTCATGATAAAAATCGCAGATCGCCGCCATTACTAGTAAAAAAAAATAAATAAAAATGCTATAAATCTATCCGCTATTTTGTAGACGCTATAACTTTTACACAAACCAATCAATATACGCTTATGGAATTTTTTTATTTTTCTTTTACCAAAAATATGTAGAAGAATACATATTGGCCTAAACTGAGGAGAAAATGTGTTTAAAAAAAATGGATATTTATTATAGCAAAAAGTAAAAAATATTGTTTTTTTTCAAACTTGTCACTCTTCTTTTGTTTATAGCGCAAAAAATAAAAACCGCAGAGGTGATCAAATACCACTGAAAGAAAGCTCTATTTGTGGGGAAAAAAAATAAAAATTTCATTTGGGTACAGTGTTGCATGACCACCCAATTGTCATTCAAAGTGTGACAGCTCTGAAAGCTGAAAAATGGCTTGGGCAGGAAGGGGGTGAAAGTGCACTGTATTGAGAAGGTTAAAGGAATATTTAATTTTTATTGTTTCACTTTAAGCAGTATTAACATCACTGATCGTGAAAAAATGGCTGGTTTTACAACTTTTTTTGCATTGATACATGTCCCCTGGGCCCGGACCCGGGTCCCCAAACAATTTTTATTGCAATAACTTGCTTATAAGCCTTTAAAATGAGCCCTTTTGATTTTTCACCTTTGCGTCCCATAGACTTTAACGGTGTTCGCATGTTCATACATTTTTTGCCTGTTCGCATGTTCTACTGGGGGGTGTTCAGCTCATCCCTAGTCGTCACCATGTAGGCTGTTTCACTAGTATTGTATCCAGTAGAACTATTGATGACAGGGATGTGAGCAAAGCACAGATGTCTGCATACAGTGTCTATGGGATTGACTGAACTTATATCCAGTAGAACTATAAGTTTCAGGAATGCGAACAGAGACAATGATGTCTATATGCAGTGTCTATGGTATTAATGGGCAGGTGCCCGCTTACCCACAGCACAACAGATGTTACTGGTAGTGATTGTAAATGATGATAAAGGCTCTTTCAGGAACTCCCTCTGGGTCCTAGCTCGGGGGATGGCGTCTGACCCCTCTCACACTGTGCCGCAGCCTACCCGGATCTGAAATGCAGGTAATGCTGAGTGATCAGGAACAGCCTCGGGACTGTGGTAGATAGGAAGCAATGCTATCTGTAGATGTCCCTCTGTATTAATCTGTGGATAGCTCTCTCCTCTGCAGGCCATGGCTCAAGTGCAGCTCACACTGGCACAGAGCAGCTCCTGCTGACATATTCAGGCCAACGTCCCAAGAAAGCGACCTAGGCCGGAACCAGCCCTTTTATATCCTCTCAAGCATTCTGTTCTCTCCTACTCAGCCATCTGGTACAGGTCGTAGTTCAGGCCAGTCAGGCCAGTCCTACTGAAATTGAAACCCTAGCATTCTGAACTATACATCCCATGATGCTTTGCTCTGCTCTAAGTTCTGTTTTTAGGAAATGACACATAGCCAACACTAAAGGGAGACAGCTCCTCATTAATAACACTGCATACTGTCACTGAATTGCAGGCACAATAGCCAGCTCCTGGCTACATAATATTATCCGCTCCAGCCTGTATATTCAGAGGAATGTTGAAAGGCTGTGCTCCTAGAATTGCACCAAGTAAGTGTGCATCCTATATGAAAATGTATCAGCGCATGTATGCAAAAACCAGAAAGCAGCTGAACACCAGGGTCAAACGATCAAATCCCTCTAAACAGATAAATAAAATGGGTGCAGCGCTAAAACAAAAACCAAAAAATAAAATAATCCAGGGATGAAGAAAATAACACTAGGGTAATGTCCTTGAAAATATACAGAGCACAAAAAGTGTCCAGATATTATACATGAATCCACCAGGCAAACGTGATTTTCACAGCAATGATGTGTGACTGATAGAAGGACCCTTCACCATAAACCGAATGGCCTCTCACCTGGTAACCAGGACCCTTCAAAAAAGAGTCAAGCGAGCATTCCCATAGGGATCAACAAAGTGAAGGTAAGGTCCAATGACAAGAGACTCCTCCAGGTAGCCACGTAGCAGGGGGTCAGCGTGATTCATATAAACAGAAAGGGACAGACATAGTGCTCTCCGTACAACATACTTTATTAAAGGAATATAAAAAACACACTTACATAGCAGGCACTTCACAAGTGCCAGGACGCTGACAATGAATACACACAGCAGAGTGAGTGCAAGCGGTGGAGCATGCGCAGTAGCCACGGATGATGTCACGACGTCACGTTCTGGACGCGTTGCGTCCCAGTGGGCGGGGACTTCCTCAGCAGATGTCGTGACTACGTGGGCACCCGCGCTATAAAGAGGTGAGTTGTTATGGCAACACCAAACAACAGAGGATGACGTATATCTGATGGGGGCCGACTCCGGAAGTGTCTCCTCACACATCATTCGGAGTAAACGGAACCCAATCAGATTGTAAAGGCTCATATCTGCACATACTCTATTAAAATAGGATTTAAAATATATATATATGATCTGGTGATAAAGCATTAAGACACACAATGCAAAGTGTAATCTTGACAGAACAGACAAAAACACCTAGATCGCATAAAAAATAAATTTAATTTTAAAATAATCAATTTCCAAAATTAAAAATTATTATTATAACTATCCATCATCCGCGACCACCGACTGCTCCAAAAAAACAATATCAAAAAGATATATAAAAAATCAGATAAGATTATGATCATTTAATAAAAATATATAAAAATTCCTACCGATCAGAGATAAAGCAATTAGTGTCGAACTCTACATTTAACCCATCAGGGCACATTACTCTTGTTTCATAAATCCAATGGGATTCTCTCTTACTTGTCTGATGAAATTTCCCCCTCTCCAGTGCTTTGTGACCCTTTCAATGCCCCAGAATTTCAGACACTTAGGGTTTTGTTGATGAAAGGTCTTGAAATGTCTGGACACATTGTGGGTCTTAAGGCCTTTCTTAATATTGTTGACATGTTCGGCCAATCTAACATGTAAGGGTCTTGAGGTTCTACCAACATACTGGAGCCCACAACTGCACTCCAGCATGTAGACCACCCCAATAGTATCGCATGTGATTAGCTGTTTGATCTCGTACTCTTTATTAGTGGCCGAAGCTAAAAATTTTTTTCGTTTTTTAATATTTCCCTTGGAGTGCCTGCAGAGGACACATCTACCACAAGCATAGAAACCTCCCAAAAAAGAAAAAAGCCTATCTGAGGCAGGTACTGGAGGATTAAGAACACTCAGCGCTAAACGATCCCTTAGTGTGGGGGCTTTTTTGTAGATAAACTATCGAGGTCTATCCGGCAGTATAGGGCCTAAGACTCCGTCTTGCTTCAAAATAGCCCAATTTTTTTGAATAATTTTCTCAAATTTCCGGTATTGTATGTTGTAATCTAATACCATTTTAAAACTGTGACAATCGCTAGTAGGGACCTTGGAAGAATTAGCAATGAGTTCACTTCTCTCCAGTGACATGACTTTGGACACCTCTTCATCTAATATGGCCCGATTATATCCCTTCTGTTCAAACCTAGAAGTGAGGATTTTTGACTGGCTAACAAAATCCTCAACAGTGGTGCAATTGCGACGCAATCTAATATATTGACCCCTGGGGATGTTACACAACCAAGAGTTGTGATGGCAACTCCCCAGGGGGATATAAGAGTTGCGGTCAGTGGGCTTGAAATAATTAGTAAGGATGAACTGATCATGTGCAATACTAATAGATAAATCCAAAAAAACTACCTTTTCAGAACTGATGGTCCATGTAAGAGATATATTTTTGGAGTTGTTATTTAATGATTCAATGAAGTCATCCAACCTAGATCTTTCACCATTCCAGATTAAGATGAGATCATCAATGAATCTCCTGTAACACAGTAATTCAGGGGGACGACGGAGGAAAACCGCTTCATCCTCCCAGTGGGCCATAAAGATATTAGCCACACTGGGAGCAAAGCGGGCCCCCATAGCTACACCCCTGGTCTGCAAATAAAATTCTCTATTATACCAAAAATAATTCCTCTTGAGGCAAAAATCCAAGCAACTCAAGAGGAATTCCTGGTGTCCACCAGATAAGGTAGAGGAAGCCAAAGCCCATTCTACTGAGGACATGGCATCCTCGTGGCCAATAATGGTGTACAGGGAACCTACGTCCGCTGTCACCAGAAATGTAGAAGAAGAGCATTTCAAGGTTTCAAGAATCTGAATAATGTGATTTGTGTCCTTCAAATATGCTGGAGTTTGCATGACTAGGGGCTGCAAAAAAAAGTCGATATATTGTCCCAATCTAGCAGATACAGAGTCGATCCCATTAACAATGGGTCGTCCCGGAGGGTTAACAGTATCTTTATGAATTTTTGGTAGAAAATATATGACAGGTGTTCGACAAAACAAAGGATCTAAATATAGAGCCTCTTTCTTGTTAAGGATCCTTCGATCTTTACCATCCTCAACAATGCTATGCAACTCATCCTTAAAGGACAACATGGGGTCTTTATTCAAGATATGGTAAGTATCACGGTCTGATAAAAGACGGCACATTTCATTTTGGTAATATTCCTTGCTAAGAATAACCAACCCCTCACCTTTATCCGCCGAGCGGATCACTATGTCCCTTCGTTCAGTTAAGGACTTAATGCCCCGTTTGATAAACAGTGGGTCAGAAACTTTTTTAATATGTAACTTCTCCAAGTCATTAGAGACCATATTCTTGAAAACATCTAGGTGCTTATTATCTGAAATATAAGGGTTAAATGTAGATCTGTTACGTAAGGTAGAATAATTCTGTCCAGAAGGCCTGGACCCCTGAGTGGGATGGGATAAAAAATATTTTTTCATATTCAAAGTTCTTATGTATTTTTGAATACTAACATAGGCATTGAATTTATTGAGATTTTTTATAGGTGCAAATTTTAAACCACGATCAAGGACTTTAATTTCATCGTCATTGAGATCAACATGACTGAGATTATAGATCCCTATACCTGATGCGGCTTGGGTTTTTTGTACTCGCTTCCCCCCTCTGCTTCCTCTCTTTGTTTTCACTTTCGGGGGGGATCGGGGTTTGGGGGTGTATATGGTACCCGGTGTCTCCAAGGTTCCCCTTGGGCAGCCTGATATTGCGAAGGGGGGTATCTCTGTGCCCCCCGTTGCCCTAAAAAATCATCATTGTTTTGATATTGATTATATTCAGTTAATGGTGCATACCTGTTCTGTGTGGTAATGGGTCTATCATGTACAGGGTAGGGGTTATCTCTGACCTGACAATCCCTTCTACCATTTTGAGATGGATAACCATCTCGGTAAGGAGGGGGGTCATAATGAGATGGACCCCTCGAGTTATGTGACTGTTGGATATATGGCCTGGAGCTTCCTCCTCTCCCTTTTCCCCTCATGTTTCTCCCCCTTTTGTTGTTAACTTTCCTGAACCCATTCTGATTAGGGTGGGAGTGGGGCTCAGTAGAGCAAGGAAGGTCATATTCATAAACAGGGTTTAATCTAGGAGTATTAAAGGGAGCGGCTTCAGTACTCGATTGAGTGGTCTGAGTATTCGGAGCAATGTCCTCTGTAGTGGGAGTATTTTGCCATTTAAAAATCACCCCTCCATTAAAGTCATCAAAATCCCTAATGAATTGTGAAACAAGAGTAATGTGCCCCGATGGGTTAAATGTAGAGTTCGACACTAATTGCTTTATCTCTGATCGGTAGGAATTTTTATATATTTTTATTAAATTATCATAATCTTATCTGATTTTTTATATATCTTTTTGATATTGCTTTTTTGGAGCAGTCGGTGGTCGCGGATGACGGATAGTTATAATAATAATTTTTAATTTTGGAAATTGATTATTTTAAAATTAAATTTATTTTTTATGCGATCTAGGTGTTTTTGTCTGTTCTGTCAAGATTACACTTTGCATTGTGTGTCTTAATGCTTTATCACCAGATCATATATATATATTTTAAATCCTATTTTAATAGAGTATGTGCAGATATGAGCCTTTACAATCTGATTGGGTTCCGTTTACTCCGAATGATGTGTGAGGAGACACTTCCGGAGTCGGCCCCCATCAGATATACGTCATCCTCTGTTGTTTGGTGTTGCCATAACAACTCACCTCTTTATAGCGCGGGTGCCCACGTAGTCACGACATCTGCTGAGGAAGTCCCCGCCCACTGGGACGCAATACGTCCAGAACGTGACGTTGTGACGTCATCCGCGGCTACTGCGCATGCTCCACCGCTTGCACTCACTCTGCTGTGTGTATTCATTGTCAGCGTCCTGGCACTTGTGAAGTGCCTGCTATGTAAGTGTGTTTTTTATATTCCTTTAATAAAGTATGTTGTACAGAGAGCACTATGTCTGTCCCTTTCTGTTTATATGAATCACGCTGACCCCCTGCTACGTGGCTATCTGGAGGAGTCTCTTGTCATTGGACCTTACCTTCACTTTGTTGATCCCTATGGGAATGCTCGCTTGACTCTTTTTTGAAGGGTCCTGGTTACCAGGTGAGAGGCCATTCGGTTTATGGTGAAGGGTCCTTCTATCAGTCACACATCATTGCTGTGAAAATCACGTTTGCCTGGTGGATTCATGTATAATATCTGGACACTTTTTGTGCTCTGTATATTTTCAAGGACATTACCCTAGTGTTATTTTCTTCATCCCTGGATTATTTTATTTTTTGGTTTTTGTTTTAGCGCTGCACCCATTTTAATTATTTAAGTGTGCATCCTGACATGCACCAGAAGCCTGTGCGCCTTGTCTTGCACCAAAAAATTATAAGTTGGGGAGTGCACCAAAATTCTGTGCATTCTGTACCGCACCAAATGACTGAGCGCTAATAGGAGCACCCAGAGGTTGTGACCCCTGAGAAGCATCAACAGGTTGTGCGCCATTAAATGCATTAAGGGGCAAGCTCCTTGTGACACTAAATTAGAATGTGGGTCCAGCAACAAACAAATGCCCATGCATATGGGCTACCTGAGGGAGAATTAAGGGGAAAGGGGCCCATTCACTTGAGAAGAGCTAGCATTACCCTGAGACCTATCCTGCAGGCTAGGTAATGTATTACATAAACAGTTAAGTCTCCTGCCCACATCATTTACAGCAGATGCAGACATGTTCTCACCATTAAGAAGGGCTGGAACACTGCTGGGAGCTTCCGAGACATGTGGAGCTTGAGTAGGCTGAGAAGGGGCAGAGGGGGCGCTGCTCGACTTTCATGACTCCTGGAGTGAGACCAATGAATGCTTGTATCATGGACATAAGGTGAGGCAGTTGCTGCATTCTTCTGCCTTTCCTAACAGTCGGGGAAATGTTACCGGCGTCATCAGCATGCAAATCATCTCCTGAGGCTGACACAGACTGAGCTGGCATTGAGGTGGGCAGAGATGATACAGCAGTTGTGTTTTCTTCAAGGTACCATCCGAGCCCCCCCCCCCCGAGCTTTTGGCTCTTCCAATCAGCTTGCGGAGAAGAGATTCCATCCTGAAGCAAGGTGTGACTGGGGAGCACGGTTCGGTCCAGTTCAGGTGGCTGAGAGCCTGCCGCGAAATCCAGGTTTTATATAGGTCAGAGAATGGCCAATTTGGACCAATTAGCTGCTGTTGCTGGGGTTGAAGACCACAGGGGAAACCAATGGCAACCTGCAAAAGAAGGAGAAAAGAGAAGCCACATGCCCTTTGCCCTATCCCATGCGTGTCCCTGCACATTGCAGGGGAATTGTACATTCTGGCTGCTCCAGTCTCAGTAATTTCCCCTCAATGTATTTCTTCAAAATCACATGCCATTTATAAGCAAAAGATTTCCCAGCACACTTACCAGCCAGCTCATGTGCTAACAAAATCCTCTGTTTTTAACGCAAATTGTTAAGTAGGGTTAATTTGGTTGTTTTGCAGGCTGGCTGGTGTGCTTGGAAATCTTTTGTTTGTTTGTGATATGTGTTGTTTTTCCATGTGCACCAAACTGCAAAGGTTAGTTATAGGTTGGGGTGGTTGCCATTTTTTTTACAGTTGGTTGACTTGAATTGAGTGCGGGGATGCACTGGATGCCTTTGCTGCTATTGTGCTCTTGCTGGGTGTTACATGCATCCCTGTGCTTTTATGGAGGGATGGGCTCCCTCCAGGCACAACTGCCCTTAATCTATCCACTGCTATATGTGCTCCTATATAGGAGACTCTAAAAAATATAGAGTTAGGATTTCAGTATACAGGGGAGCATTGGCATGGGCACTGCAGCTTGCTCATATATTTGAAAATGTGTGCAAACAAAACCCTCTGTTTTTAAAGTAAATTGTAAGACAGGGTCAATTTGGTTGTTTTGCAGGCTGGCTGGTAAGTGTGCTAGGAAATCTTTTGTTTGTTTGTCATAGGCATTGCCCTTCTATGTGCACCTTACTGCAAAGGCTAGTTATAAGTTGGAGTGGTTGCTACTTTTTTGTACACATGCCGTTTATCTTTGGAGTTTTGGAGGAATTTCAAAAATATATAATTTCAGATTCCACCAGACTTCATTGGTTAAACTGCATCCCCATTTACCAATGGAACATCCAAAAAAAAAAAAAAATTATATTTTTACAGATAAAATAGAAAGAATATAGTATGCACTGCATGAGCGCACTTTTAATAAATGTCAAGGGAAATTTATTTGATAAAATACTTGCCTTATGTAGCTTTTGTGGGCAAAGACCAAACTAAATTTGTTATTTTTCACTGTTAAAAAGAAGGAATACGGTACATACTGTATAGACAGTATTTCAATAATTTCTTTTAGGCTGTATTTTGAAAACAACAGTCCACATGCAATTTTGCAGCCCAAAAATCCATGTCCTCATTTAAAGCGGCGTTCCAGGCAAAAATTGAACTCCTTAGAAAACGAAACCACACCCCTCCACCTTTCTTTTTATATTTTCTTGTATTTTTTTGGGGACTTCCGTCCCAAAGGGCCGTGGCGCCGAACGTCACTTCCGCATTTTTTTGGGGCCTCCTCCTTTCCCTCATCGCCTTTTACAATGGGGCCATTCGGGCTGGGTTCATACCTATGAAAATTGGATGTGGGTGTCTCCGCATCTGATTCTCATGCCTGGAGATTGTGACTGGCTCCCCATTAACATATCAGACGTTAAAGTATTAGTCCAGCAGAATTATACCTTTGAACATATGTTGGCCATTAACTCCCTCCATTGCGTGAAATTTGAGAAGTCATGGGAGATATGGATGAACAGAAATACCATGCTAAGATAGGCTTCCTTATATATACACTGGAGCATGTTATAATCTCCTTGATAATCTGTTGCATTGCCCTACATGTGTACCTATTACGTTTGTCTGTAATCTGTAAAATTCTTTAATAAAGAGTATTGAAATAAAAAAGTATATCTATTTCCCAGAAAAAAGACAAATTAAAGAAGAAATATATTCACGTTATAAAGAAATCAACCGCGCTTAGGATAAGGGTAGGAGAGATAGGTTGCTGCCTCCCCTAATAGGGCTCCCCTAGGGGAACTCTAAATGATGAAGGAACAAACAAATACATGGGGTATGTGGTGCTACCTAATAGCCAAGGGCACACAGATGTGTATAGGGGGGGTAAGAGGACTGCACCGTGGATGTATAGACCTCACCGGTGCACAGCTCCTAAAACCCCAGCCTGGGATAGAATGTCAGTGCCTCATATATGGGTATTCCTGTGAAGTGTGTATGGGTGTAGTGATAGAGGACATAAACCCTATAAAAAGTGTGAGTGAACTGCCGTGCAGGGTAGCCCCTAGTGTGGTATCTACAAAGTACAACCTAAAAGTACCTAATATATGTATATGTGCAAGCCTGTGAAGTAAATAGGTGGCATGTATGTCCTAGCAACTACATACCACAAGTGCATGAAAAGAGATATACACAGTGCAAATAAGTATGAGTGAGTATCTACTAATATTACATCCAGCTACTGAAATAGTAATAATACAAATAAAAAAGTGAAACACATCCAGAAAATATGTGTCCAAGAATCCCAAACATGATAGCCATATTATAGGGATGTGACAGAGTCCAAAGGGTTAAGCCACACTTCAAAGGCATATATAAGTCCATATATGTGATAAGGAATCAGTCCACATATAGATGAATAAATAACAGTTCATATAAGGTGTAAGTCTGGTAATGCTCAGGTGTATGGCAGAAACCTATAAGTGACTTGAGTGCTCGCAGTATCTTCAGGTGACTTTTGTGCTCCCCTCAAGGGTCCCCACCGGATCCAATCACCCCAAAAGGGGTAATGCGCATGTAGATATAATCAATACGATCAGTTCACCACGGTATCTGCTATGGCTGGTCCCAAAGCATTCCTTTGACTCCAGGTAGATTGGGCGTGATCCTTAAACCCCTTCACACATCCTCAACACCATATACTGGAGGCAGGGCTTTACTGGGCTGTCTAAACCTAAATCTGAGAATGTGTGAAGTAGTTTATTAAAGTGGGAGTCCGGCGACCAATCTTTTTTTTTTTTTTTTTTTTTTTTAGGTCATTGAGACACTTTGCTAACCCCAAAATAATACTCACAGTTTGGGTGTAATATTTCCGCCTCTGTCTGCTTTCATACTGAAGAATAACTTTAAAAATGTGATGCTGGCTGTTTCCATCTTGCTTGTGGGCAAGTGAAGCCCAAAAGCATTGATTTTCGGGATGCGGTGAATGCTGTTCATTCACAGCTTGTTCACGCGCATGATCATTGTTCCCGCACTGAATCTTGGGAAGCCTGACAGTAAGCTCCCAGGAGACAGTGCGGCGCCAGGGAAAGGCAATAAACATGCCTACTCCCATGGGAGGAGAGACAGGAAGTGCCACAATAAAGTACAATATAAAGGTAATTACAGCGATAAAAAACATTTTCGTGTGGCATTTGAACATCTATGCAATTAACTGAAGGGGGTAAGATTAAGTTAAAAATTTGAGTGGAACCCCGCTTTAAGGATCATGCATAATCTACCTGGAATCAGAGGAATGCTTTGGGAACAGCCATAGCAGATACCGTGGTGAACTGATCGTATTGATTATATCTACATGCGCATTACCCCTGTTGGGGTGATTGGATCCGGTGAGTGGGGACCCTTGAGGGGGAGCACAAAAGTCACCTGAAGATACTGCGAACAATCAAGTCACCTATAGGTTTCTGCCATACACTTGAGCATTACCAGACTTACACCTTATATGAACTGTTATTTATTCATCTATATGTGGACTGATTCCTTATCACATATATGGACGTATATATGCCTTTGAAGTGTGGTTTAACCCTTTGGACTCTGTCACATCCCTATAATATGGCTATCATGTTTGGGATTCTTTGACACATATTTTCTGAATGTGTTTCACTTTTTTATTTTTATTATTACTATTTTGGTAGCTTGATGTAATATTAGTAGATACTCATACTTATTTGCACTATGTACATCACTTTTCATGCCCTTGTGGTATGTAGTTGCTAGGACGTACATGCCACCTATTTACTTCACAGGCTTGCACATATACATATATTAGGTACTTTTAGGTTGTACTTTTTAGGTACCACACTAGGGGCTACTCAGCATGGCAGTTCACTCACACGTTTCATAGAGTGTATGTCCTCTATCACTACACCCATACACACTTTACAGGAATACCCATATATGAGGTACTGACATTCAATCCCAGGCTAGGGTTTTTGGAGTTGTGCACAGGTGAGGTCTATACATCCACGGTGCAGTCCTCTTACTCCCCCCATATACATCTGTGTGACTATGGCTATTAGGTAGCACCACATACCCCATTTATTTGTTTGTTCCTTAAAGAAGAAATATCACTGTAAATTTCTTTACATCTATCACTTCACCATGGGACTAAGCACTAATGCCCTGTACACACAAGCTGACTTTTCGACTGGACTGGTCCGACAGACCGAATCCGGCGGACAATCTGACCATGTGTGGGCTTCATCGGACCTTCAGCGGACTGTTTCTGTTGAAAATCTGACGGACTTTTGATTTGGAACATGTTTCAAATCTTTACGTCGGAACTCCGCCGGACCCAGTTCCTATCGAAAAATCCGCTCGTCTGTATGCTAGTCTGACGGATGAAAACCGACACTAGGGCAATTATTGGCTACAGGCTATGAACTTCCTTATTTTAGTCCGGTCATATGTCATCACGTACGAATCTGTCGGACTTTAGTGTGATCGTGTGTAGGCAAGTCCGTTCATTCGAAAGTCCATCGGAAGTCCGTCAAAAGTCTGACGAAAGTCCGTCGGACCTTTGTTACTGAAAAGTTTTCCCATGTGTACAGTGCATAAGAGGTAACCTGTAAGGCTAGCTGTGAAGTTGGTCTAGTGAGGAGATTGAGGCAAGCACTGGCAAGAGGAATGCAGAGGGAGGGGAGGCACCCCTCCCTCTGCATTCCTATTGCTGTGTCGGCCCTGCATTCCTATCACTGTGTTTTTCAGGGAAAATGCCACCGTCAAAGCTGCCTGTCTCTTTTTCCTTTTTGCTAGCTGTTGGCCGGCTGTGTGGGGACATCACAGCTAGTCTTAAAGGGTACCTAGAAAGTGATAGTAGTTAAAAAGTTTCAAGTGACTCTCTTAATTGAATGCACGAAGCCTGGCATGCCAGCTTAGTGCTCCGCTCCTGAATGGATGCTTCTGTCATATTCTGCCACATCCTGGCTCGGCTCCACTGTCAAAAATTTGCTGCCTGACCAATGATAAACCTCTTCTATCTCAGGTGATCGTTCTGAGATGTTTACACCTGAGAATGAAGCCCAAAAATGTCAAAGATGTGCTGGCCTGGGTTTCTGTCAAAATGGCGCTGGCTCAATCCTCTCCTCCTGGTACCTCACTATCTGTGAAACCCTCTCAGAGCTCGAAGGTAACAGCTGTAATACAGGAGGAATCTTACTCTGATTCATCAACACAAGCACAACAATTGACATCTTTTATAGACCCTGCTCATTCTACTGTACTTAGGCCATTTGAGAAAATGCTTCACAAAGCCCTTAAACAGACTTCAGATCATATCACAGACAGTCTGACCAACGAAATCAGGGAATTGGGCCAACGCATCGCTAACCTTGTGTTAAGGGTTGATGAACTGGAAAATAGCATTGTAGCTTTTATGACTGAAATGGAAAATCTCAAAGAGGAAAATTTAGTCCTCCAATCCCATTTGGAGGATTATGAAAATAGGGCCTGGCGTTCTAACATATGTATCCGTGGTATTCCGGAAACTGTCACTGATCTACAAGCTTCCATGCTGGTCCTATTTCAAGAACTGCAGCCATCTATACCAGTCAAACGCATGGAAATGGACATGGTTCATAGAGCCCTCACACCTCGTAAAGCTGATGGACCACCATGCAATATCATTTTCTAAATTTCACTATTTGCGCACCAAAGAACAACTTCTGGCTGCAGCTAGAGTGAAAGATACTCTGACCTTCCAGGGACATACTTATCAGCTATTTGCTGACCTCTCCCAGCTCACTATTTCTAAAAGACGGGCTTTGAAGCCGCTTCTACAAGTTCTACAGAGGCATCAAATCACATATCAATGGGGTTTCCCATTTTCAATTCATTTCATTCACCTAGGCTCTAAATATGTCTGCCGTTCTGCTGAAGAGCTTCAGTCTTCCTTACAGGACATGCAGCTTCTAGAACGTTCTCTCAACCAAAATAGCACACAAAGTCGATCTGCCTCCCGCTCTCTGCAAAAACCAGTGGCTAATGGAAGTGATAGAAGTCCCCAGGGGCAATCAAAGGGTGGTCATTTTGCTTCTCCTACACCAGTTCCTGAAGATTCAATGGACTGATCATCTTTATTTCTTGATCCAATGCTGGTTGTGAATATACCTGGCCCATCTAGTCATTCAGATGGCTTGAAAGTTATCCTGCTTTTTTTGTTTTATCTTGCTTTTTGCAAGTACATAACTGTTATTTGACTCATATATTTCAACTGCTGGTCTCCATTTTACTGATAATAGTATGTTACCAGCTTTACTTTAATATACAGCATTGTGCTAATATTTGTTTTTATTGTTATATTTGATGCTTTATGTTACGCGATTGCACCTTACCTTAATTTTTAAGCTCCCCTCTTGGGCTTTTATAGTGCATTTTAGGGTATAGAATATACCAAGACGATGTTATCAACTTTCTATATGTATTATATTTTTATTGTTGGCAGTTCTCCCTTTGGAGGTGTCTTTGCTCCCCCAGTTAGCTGCCCTCAGATCCCCATTAATATTATGTGGGTATCGGACCGTAGCCCATTGGCCTCTGGTGGACCGCTTGTTGCTCCTCCAGTACGCCCTTATGTTTCGTCCTTCACTCTCGATACCATATTGCAAATTTTATATACATTTGCTCTACGAGCGCTAGTTCTCTTTCTTTTCTTCAATTCTTTCCTTTTTCCCACTCCTTTTCTTGAGGTAATTGCGGTCCTGACCTTAAAATGTCCAAGGTCTTAATACACCACATAAACATACCAAGGCATTTCGCTCTTTTGCTGCAGCCAAAATTCATATTCTTTGTCTACAAGAGACTCATTTTACAGGTCACGCCACTCCTAAATGTTTTAGTACTTCTTATCCACAAGTATTTACAGCCTCAGCAGATACTAAACAATGAGGGGTTCTTATAGCATTTCACCATACATCCCTGTTTGTATTAACATCTGAAATTGAAGACCCCAAAGGTTGTTATCTCATACTTACTGGACACATTTCAGACATCGCAGTAACAATAGTATCATATTATGCTCCTAATAGACACCCAACTTCTTTTCTTTCCCATCTTTTCCATGTAATTGATATCCATAAATTAGGTACTGTAATACTATGTGGGGATTTGAACCAAGTCCTCTTTCCCTTTTTAGATAAATTCCCACCCTCTCCCTCTTCCAGTCCTTCTAAACTTTAATTTCAACAATTTGTTTGATTCCTGGGGTGAGTTTAACCCAGCTTGCAGATGCTTTACCTACTACTCTCATACACAAAAATCGTTCTCTAGGATTAATCATATTTTCCTAAATGTAGGTATGGCTAGAAATAGAAAAAGATTTTTCCCTCGGGGTGGGACTTTAAAGGCACAGATTGTGAAACATTATTTAAAATCACAGTATTTTAATAGTATCAAAGAACTTTACAAAAAGTAATGCAATATAAATGGCAAAATTAAATGTGAAATCCGCGCAACGGACTGCTGCCCTCACGCACGCAATCTCCACCGAAGTGGAGTGAGCGAAAGGATAAATGTAAAAATGAGGGGTGAGTGTGGCGCCATCCTAAAGTGCTATTACTAAAAACAAAAAACAAACTTCCCCAATAATTGTAAACATGAAAAAGGTGTTAAAGTGACATGTGCTATAATCCTTAAAAAAGAAAAAAGTAGTATATAAATCAATAAAATGTATCACTCGTGACATGCAACTTATGACAATGATATCATGAACTTTAAAAATAATATTATGTGATCACACATAAGTAATATAATAGGTGATGATTAAACAGTCTGTATAATTAGTGTTGTTGTGATCTTTTTATAATAAAGATGCTGGTTAGACCGTGCGTTCCACGGTGTTAAGATCATAGGGAAAATGGCCGCGGTCTCCGGCCTGTAATATCCTAGAGAATATGGCCGCTCGAGTAGTGTGGAACACAAGCACACACAGACAATATGGCCGCTGGAACGCAAGCACATTACATACTGCACAGTATAAAAGGGAGGGGAGATGACGCAAGGGTCACGCTACCGTAGACGTCCTCTGACGAAACGCACGTAGGGCATGGCCTATTCCGACGCCTTGCACCATCTCCTTGTATCTGACGCTTTTTTGGATAATTTACTGCTTATTTGAAACTACTACAATGTGAGTACTACTTATCATTTGACCCAAATAAAACTGTTAATGGTTTTACACTATGGAATTCTCCTCTCTCCTTCATGTTCAAAGGACATCCTGATCCTGACCCTGCCAAGCACTGCCGCACAGTGGCACACACTGTGACTGCACGTTACCCCTGAAGGGGATAAAAAGCTGGTGAGTGTCTGTACGATCACAGCGCGAGACACAAGCACTCGGTTACCACAATATAGCAGCAGACACAAGTGGAATACACCTGCCTTGGATTAAAGGGATACACCAGGAAATTTCATAGAGACTGTTGTGTTTCACTTACGGTGCACTGGGCACACATCACGGCTGGTCTAACCAGCATCTTTATTATAAAGAGATCACAACAACACTAATTATACAGACTGTTTAATCATCACCTATTATATTACTTATGTGTGATCACATAATATTATTTTTAAAGTTCATGATATCATTGTCATAAGTTGCATGTCACGTGTGATACATTTTATTGATTTATATACTACTTTTTTCTTTTTTAAGGATTATAGCACATGTCACTTTAACACCTTTTTCATGTTTACAATTATTGGGGAAGTTTGTTTTTTGTTTTTAGTAATAGCACTTTAGGACGGCGCCACACTCACCCCTCATTTTTACATTTAATGCAATATAAAAACATGAAATATTAGACCAATATGATTATGAGCAACATCACATGTAATTTGAAAAAATGATACGCATACGTGATGAAACTAGTAGATACTGTTTGCATCCGTAGTTCCTACGCGTTACGGAGTAATATAGACTCCTTCATCAGGGATAATTCTATATGCAAAGGTGAGTAACACTTATAATCTAAGACTACAAGAATATATGTTATACATCCATTCGATATTGAAGAATATAATGGCAAAGATAGGGAAAGAAGGGGAAAAAAAGGAGAAAAAAACATCCACTTGTTATCTGAATACTCACTTGCTCGTTGGAGAAGTCTATAGCCCAATGTGTACAGCAAGATATCAGAAAGCTGTCAGGGAATAGGGTGCAGAGGAGAATGTACTTGAGAGAAAATCAGATCAGAGAGGGCTTAGATGTAGAGCCACATATATGCACATCGGGACCAGATTGGGGTCACTGCGGGCAAAAGGAAGTATTGACAGTAAATCATATTCTAATGCATATATGTATATAAGTATCATTCTAAGGTGATTGTCCAGCTCTTACTAACGCACAAAAGGTGTATAAAGACATACCTTTATGCTAAGTGCATTCGCTGTCCTGGATACTGAATATGTTTTTCTCTAGGTTTTAGACTTCAAAGATATTTGTCCTTCATCATGAGAGTTGTAATTATAAAAGACTTCTTGATCCGGGACTTGCAAGTGTAGTGGCAGACGATCATAGGTAGTTGTAAACCTCCACACCATCAAAATAATCCTATTGCTGTGGAGCAGCAAACATGCAGCCACCTACAAATATGTAGAAAAGGGAGCAGAGAGGCAAGAGTGCTCATTCTCATACATCAACAATATAGGATATGATAGAGCTAAAAATTGTTTCCATTAACAATGGATAGCAAAAATGCAGCACGCCTACCTGTATGCCCAAGCTCCTAAGGGATTCAAATGGTTTCACCGTACATCCCTGTTTGTATTAACATCTGAAATTAAAGAGCCCAAAGGTCGTTACCTCATACTTATTGGACACATTTCAGACATCACAGTAACCATAGTTTCATATTATGCACCTAATAGACACCCAACCTCTTTTCTTTCCCATCTTTTCCATGTAATTGATACCCATAAATTAGGTACTGTAATACTATGTGGAGGTTCGAACCAAGTCCACTTTCCCTTTTTAGATAAATTCCCACCCTCTCCCTCTTCCAGTCCTCCTAAACTTTAATTTCAACAACTTGTTTGATTCATGGTGTGAGTTTAACCCTGCTTGCAGATGCTTTACCTACTACTCTCATCCACAAAAATCGTTCTCTAGGATTAATCATATTTTCCTAAATGTAGGTATGGCATCAGAAATTCTTTCATCGGTTATTATACCCTTTACCTGGTCTGATCAGTGCAGTTTGTACTACCATCTCCTCCCCTGTCCCAAAAGCACAAGATACATCCTGGTGTATAAACGATTCAATTGAAACTCACCCATCCCACTCGTTAGATATCTCTCACTATCTCACTAATAACACTTCCCCAGATTAGACAGGCATCATTTCTCAAATGTGAGCGCAAACTTATCCACCAAAAATTAGAAACTGATTTTAACTCTTGTCATGACACGTTTCAAAACTCTCCCTCCCCCTCCACTAAAGCTAAACTAGATAGGGCCCCTTTAGAGTTTGACTTGTTTCTTGCCGACTCTGCAGATAAACTTTTACGCAAATCACAACACCTCTATTATCTCAAGGCAAAGAAACCTGATACCCCATTAGCTCAAACCTTGCGTTCACTGCCTAAACCCTCAACATCTGTGCGACTTAAGCTAAATCAATATAATTAAACAGGTAATCCTGTCCAAATTGTACACACCTTTCGCTCAAATCTTGCTAAATTATACTCTTCTATCCATAACTTTGACCACACAGCTTCTGAAGCCCTTTTTTCTCATATCACACGTCCAACACTTTCCCATACACATCGTGAAAGACTTGAGTGCCCAATTTCTGCAGCGGAAGTTAGTAAGGCTACCAAAGCTTTAAAACCTAATAAACTACCTGGTCCAGATGGGTTTTCAGCATCTTATTACAAGAAGTTTTCTGATATTTTAACTCCTATCCTGACCGAAGCCTTTAATACATTGCTGAAGGGGCGCCCTTTTCACTCAGAATCCTTAATGGCTATAATCTCCATGGTACCTAAACCCAGATCTGACACAACCTCCTGGACAAATTATCCTCCTATTTCGCTCCTTAAAGTGGATGTAAACCCTCACATATACCCAGTGAAGTGAACAGCCTCAGATGATACACAGAGATTAAACAAATCTCCCTACATAAGTTTTACATGTATATCTGCTGTCTTCAGCTTGCTATATTCTTTAGAAAGTGCACATGGTGTTAGAATTTTTTCTTCCAGTTCAACACTGGGTGTGGATTCTTGGCATACACTGTGTGACAGCTGATTGGAGGAAAGGCACATGCCCCCACTTCAAATAGGCAGAGAAAGGAAGGAATGTGCAGAGCTGTACTGTGAATAGACCAGTTTGCTGCTAATTTATTTCAGGCTGGTTTTATCTCGGTTGTCAGAGAACTTGTCAGAAGTTATCATGCTGATAACAGAAGAACAGAGCAGCAGAAAGACACGGGACTTAGGGCTTTGGAGAGAGATAAGTAAACACTACAGATATATGTGCTTAGGTCAAATTTCATGAATCAGGTTTACATCCAATTTAATCTTGACACAAAACTTTTAGCCAAAATACTAGCGACTCATTTAAATAAGGTGATAGGTGAACTTATACATCGTGATCAAGTTGGGTTTATCCCCCCTACACCAAACAAATGACAATGTTCGCAGCGCTTCGTTACTTGCTCATGCAGCCAAATCTAGATGTTTATCAGCATGTTTTCTTGCCCTCGATATTAGAAAAGCTTTTGACACTGTCTCATGGTCCTATCTTCAGTACATTCTTCAAAAATGGGGGTTTGCACCCTATTTCTTGAAGTGGATTTCATCTCTTTATGATATATCAAATATGCCGGTTTTAAATCTGACCTATTCCCTATTGGAAGAGGCACTCGTCAAGGATGCCCTCTTTCCCCACTTCTATTTGCTCTCATCATCGAGCATCTTGCCCAATTGATTAGACCGGACCCAAACATTAAAAGTATTGAATTAGGCGGACATCATCATAAAGTCTGCCTTCTTACTGATGACAGATTACTCTTTATGACCTCTCCCCATATCACAGCACCTCCTCAGAGTAGTACACTATAGTAGGTCACATAAAGTAAAAAAAAAATGCAAAAAAAGAAAAAAACATAAAAAAACATACTGTCACCAGTCAGTATCCCTGATCACTGCCATACCATATGATGATGCTGTACTGCTCTGGTGACAGTATGTAAAAAATAAATGTTATTTGGGGGCAGGAGGCGGAGCCTAGCGGAGCAGACATGCATTGTTAGAGCTCCACACCGCTGAGGAGAGAAGAGAAGGACAAAGCGGAGCCTGCAGGCTCAAAAGGTATCCATTTGAACCTTTTTGCCCCAGGGAACAAACTGTGAAAGTTTGGGCAGGAAATATGGTACTGGGAGGAAACCGTGGCAGAAATAAAAATCACCTCACAAAGAGCTCACAGGCACTCACTGCAGCTGAAGCAGCTCCAGTCACCTCACAAGATACAGCATCAGGGCGCTCTCACAGACAGAAAATGTCACAGCAAGACTCTCCATTTGAGTCAGATACAGAACAAATCCTCTCACAAACTTCTCCACAAGCCTCCTCAGCATCCCCAGTAATATTATTACAATTTGAAAAGATGCTTCATAAGGCTTTAAAACAAACCTCAGACCAAATAACAAACAGCCTAACCAAAGAAATAAGAGAGCTGGGAAACCGCACCGCAACCTTAGAAATAAAAATGGATGAAATTGAAATTACAACCCAAGAAAATATAACAGAATTGGAACAATTAAAAAAAGAGAATTTAATACTTCAATCTAAGCTCGAAGATTACGAAAATAGAGCCAGACGTTCAAACTTGCGCATAAGGGGAATACCTGAAACTGTGACAGACCTGCAATCTACTATTACTGCTCTATTACAAGAACTAAAGCCAGATATCCCTATTGAACGTTTAGAACTGGACAGAGTACACAGAGCCCTCACAGCCAAAAAGAAAGATGGACCCCCACGTGATATAATCACAAAATTTCATTATTACAGAACGAAAGTACAAATACTAATTGCTGCAAGAGAAAAAAAGGAACTTAATTTTCAAGGACACAATTATCAAATTTTTGCTGACCTATCCCAACTTACTATTACTAAAAGACGATCCATGAAACCCCAACTAATGGAACTGCAACGCCACAACATTATGTATCAATGGGGCTTCCCCTTTTCAGTCAGATTTAACTACCAAGGTACAATTTACAGAAGCAGATCAGCAGATGAACTACAACAAACCCTTTTAAAATTAAATCTGACAGAACCCACAAGCAGCAACACTCCCACACGCAGAAGAATGACATCATCTTCACCTTCAGGCAGCACCCAGAAAATTTCAGAACAAAATGGGAATCATCATTCTCACAAAAGAGGCCGTTATGCCACATCATCCATGGACCAAGAAGATTCAATGGACTGACATCCTAATTCCTGATATCTCTTCATTTATTATACTAAGAGATGGTTCTCTATAAAAAACCTATATTTATGACTGAATGTAACTGCATTCTGATAGTCACACACTGTGTGGGATCATGTTACATTCCAGTTATATTTCTTATTACTTCTGATTCATATAGCCTTAGAATATATAAGTGAAATAAGGAAATTCTTGTTCAGTTATATATTTTCAGGTAATAACAATAGATTTATTACTTTTTAGGACAAATATGTTCAATAATCCAGAAGTAATAGAAGCTTTTTCTTTCTTTTCTTAAAACAAATATATTATTACCTAACTAGTTCCTAGAATTATGTTTTTGTTTATTCTAATCTGAAGCAATACAACCTCAATTTTATGAGTTAACATATCTAAACAGTTACATATGAATAAAATATGTAATTGTTTACTCTAAAAGGGTTAAAATCCCAAAATAATTCAAACTATCTTCATCAATACCAAAGTTATTAACAGTACCTTTCTAGCTGAATTATTTAGCCTAGGGCAAGACTAACCATATACAACCACCCTGGAATAAATAATTTCAACAAAAACTATATTCTGCACTCCAATTAATGAAAAATCATTTTGATGTCTTTTGACATAGCACTTCTCTCCTGTAAGCGGAAGATCCGTGTACCCCCATTAGCCCTCCTCATTCTCCCAACCATATTATGTGGGAGTGTGAGGAAGGCACTTATTCCCCTGAGAGAGATATTTATTCTCTTTCACGGGTAAATTGTGATTACTTGCAAAAAATAATTTATACAATGTATCATCTAATCTCATATGTTTTTTGTTTACTCTTTACTCCAGAATTCACTGGTTTCTTTTCTATCTATTCATCTCTTCAGTCCACACAGGTTGATCTGCACAGTCAGCTCTGCATAACAAAAAGTAAGTCAAAACTATTTGATCTATTGCCATGGCACCACTGAATATACTTTCCCTGAATGTTCAGGGAATAAATGTCCCTCAAAAAAGGACCAAAGCCTTCCGTACTTTCCATAACAAGAAGGCTCACATAGTATGCCTCCAAGAAACACACTTCACCAAAGATTCTACTCCAAAATATATTTCTCCTTTTTATCAACAAATTTACACGGCTTCTGCCTGTACCAAGCAAAGGGGAACTCTAATTGCATTTCACCGATCCACACCATTCACCTTATCATCAGAAATTAAAGACCCAGAAGGTAGATACCTGATACTCATGGGTTATATAATGGATACAGCAATCACGGTGATTTCCTACTACGCCCCTAACAAACAACCTACACCATTCCTCTCACATATATTACAAGTGATTAATACACACAAAATAGGAACAGTGATAATGTGTGGGGATTCGAACCAGGTCCTCCTCCCATTTCTAGATAAATCACCTTTTACACCATCCAAAATAACCTCTAGATTACCTTTTTTCTCAACTTCTTTCCAAATACAATCTGGTAGATTCATGGAGAGAAAGTAACCCAATGAAAAAGAAATTCACTTATTTCTCGCACCCTCATCAAACCTTCACCAGAATAGATCATATTTTTCTAACAATAGGAATGATACCAGAAATTATTGCATCAGATATAATTCCGATTCCGTGGTCTGACCATAATGCAGTATACACTACTATAGCCTCAGCCATACCAAAAGCGCATGACCCAACGTGGTACTTACCGGACATAATGCTCAAACACCCACTACATCAGATGGCCATTGAACAAGCTTTAAAGGAATACATATCAATTAATAATACAACAGACATCTCCCCAATAACACTGTGGGAAGCTCATAAGCCTGTCTTGCGTGGTACAATACAAAGACAAATGGCACTATTTAAACGGGAACGCAAAAATCTAGCAAAAAAACTAGAACTCAATTTTAATGCAGCCTACATATCATTTCAAGATAATCCATCTCAGAGTACAAAATCTCATCTGGAAAAATCTAGATTGGAATACGATCTATTTCTCACTGAGTCAGTTGATAAATCCCTCAAACGCTCCAAACACAATTTCTACATGAATACAAACAAACCAGGTACATATTTGGCTCGGGCATTAAATTCAACTAACAAATCTTTCAAACCAATACGTTTGAAATTATCAAAAAATGTTTACACTTGTAATCCAGTTAAAATAGTCCATAAATTTCACTCACATCTCGCAACTTTATACAAGACAAACAATGAATTTAATCCTACAGAGGCTGAATCCTTCTTCTCAAAAATAACCTTACCTGAGTTATCTCAGAATCAAAAAAGCAGTTTGGATGAGCCTATAACTATAGATGAAGTTGCTAACGCCATAAAAGACCTAAAACTTAACAAAAGACCAGGCCCAGACGGCTACTCGGCTTTATACTATAAAACATTCTCAGAAATACTCTCTCCCATTCTCACTGAAACTTTTAACAAACTTCTAGATGGACATTCTTTTCGGGAAGAAACACTAATGGCAATTGTTTGTATGATCCCAAAACCCCTTTCTGATGATACTTCCTGTGTGAATTATCGGCCTATCTCTCTGTTAAACCTCGATATTAAATTATTAGCAAAAATAATAGCAAAACGCCTCAATAGCATTATAGGAAAATTAATACATAGTGATCAAGTAGGCTTCATGCCAAATAGACAGGCAGGCGATAATATACGCAGGGCAGTGTTATTGGCACATATTGCTAAAAAACGGAAAATCCCTTTATGTTTTCTATCTCTCGATATTAAGAGGGCATTTGACACAGTATCCTGGCAATATATGCAATATTCATTACAAAAATGGGGTTTTGGACCCCACTTTTTAACATGGATCAAAGCATTATATAATAAACCCAAAGCCTATATAAAATATGCTGGATACAAATCTGAAGCCTTTAATATCGAAAGAGGTACCCGACAGGGTTGCCCATTATCTCCCTTATTATTTGCCCTTATACTCGAACCCATGGCCCAATACATCAGAACAAACCAAACTATAACTGGCATTGAAGTAGGAGGTTATTACACACAAATTATGTATATTTGCAGACGATATATTACTTTTTCTATCATCACCACAGGTCTCTGGTCCTAACTTAATACCAGCTCTTGATGGATTTGCCGCCCTATCCGGCCTTATGATTAATCCTAAGAAATGCCTAGTGCTTAATATTTCACTCACAAACATGGAATTGATCCCGGCTAGGGCTGCACTCCCATTCACATGGGCAGAAAAATCAATCCCATATCTTGGAATTTATTTAACAGCATCTCATTCTGACTTATTCTCAACCAATTATCCTCCTGTATTAAGACAGATCACAAATCTAATAAAACAATGGTCGCAACTTCCTTTATCCTGGATGGGGAAGATTAATGCAATCAAAATGACTATTCTACCCAAATTGCTTTATCTATTCAGAGTCCTCCCTATTCCAATTCCTTCCTATTTTTTGAGAATAGTACAAAAAAGAGCAACTTCGTTTATATGGGGCTCTTCTAAACCACGTATACCTATACACACACTACATCTTCCCAAAAATAAAGGAGGCCTGGGATACCCTAATTTTACTAACTACTACAGAGCAGCACATTTGGCCAGTCTGTCCAAATACCATGCAAAACAGGAAATCCCATTATGGGTATTTATAGAGGCTTCAGAAAATGACCCTCTATTAATATCAAATTTATTATGGCTTGATCCTAAAGACCGCTTTAAAATTCATAATCCCATAACTAAACACTTCTTATCTCTCTGGGATAAACTAAAAACCAAATATCAGTTACAATCTCCACACAATCCTCTCCTTTCTTTTATCAGAAATCCGGCCTTTTATCCGGCATGGATCTACCCAAATTCTTTTAAAGCTTGGACAACATCAGGCATTCAGACACTAAATGACTTCATAGCATCTAAATCATTCCTTTCATTCCCATCGCTTAGAGAAAAATATGATCTACCAAACTCTGAGATATTTAGATATCTCCAAATCAAAAATTTCTATACACCATTCCTAAAGGGGGATACACCATTATCCCAATTATTCATTTTTGAATCAATCTGTACAAAAGATCCATTTGCTAAAGGTACAATTTCATCACTTTATAATTAATTATATGGAGTAGCAAATCTTAATAGACCCTCTTACGTTCAGAGGTGGGAGGAGGACCTGGGACGAACTTTAGAAGACACGGACTGGTCTAACATATGGCTCACATCTAAATCATCTTCACCCAACATCTTAGCACTGGAGACAAATTATAAAGTCCTAACTCGCTGGTACCTTGTACCCGCTAGAGTGGCAAAATATTCACCTAATACCTCAGCTCTTTGTTTTCGAGGATGCCCAGAAATAGGCACATATTTACACATATGGTGGACGTGCCCAGTAATCCAAACCTTCTGGAAGGAAGTCTTCGTGATTGCATCTAAAATATTTAAAAAAATAATACAACCAGATCCATATTTAACTTTACTTAATCTAAAACCGGAATGGTTAACACTCTCTCAATTCAAACTTATGATCCAACTAATAACGGCTGCAAAACAAACAGTGGCCAAGGCATGGAAATCTCCTACATTGGTACTAGCAGAAACAATTCACAGAATGAATAATACAATGTCCCATGCTAAGATGGTAGCCATCGATCAAAATCAAATTCCAAAATTTGAAAAACTTTGCCATCCTTGGATAAAACAACAGTTCCTGTCAAACTTCAATGACTCTGTCCTGTTGCCATGGTAACAGATTAAATGACTTACAGAGACACCCATTCTAAGGCTTCAAAGAGAACTAAAAAGAATAATAAACTGATGAGCGGGACAACCTTGTGGACCATACCTCTACCTTTCAACCCTTTTTCTTCTTTCTCTTTCCTTTTCTCCACCTTACGATTAAAGCTTATTATCAGAATTTATTTGACTTATATACACTCTACTTGTAAACAATATGTATAGTAGGTATAAATCATTTAAATACCTACAAAAGTAACTAAGGAAATGATATATATCTTTAATTTAGGTTTACGTGAACCCAATGTTTAATATTTGAAATTTCATGATATTTACCTATATAAACCCTACTGTAAAACAATGAGCTTACTTTATAGATCCTTGTAAACTTACTTTATGTATCTTTATAACATTGTATACTCAATAAACTTCTTTTGACAAGGAAAAAATAAATGTTATTTAATTACTTACTGTATTTTCCCAAAAATTGTGACATAAGATTACAACTTCAAAAAATTCACCATGCCTCTTACCAAAAACATTGGACTGTCTACTTTTCAAAAATGGGTAATTTGGGTGTATTTTTTTTAATGTCCTGGCATTTTGGGGCCTCAAAAAATGAGATGGACAGTCAGCAAATCAGGATTGATGGATTTTCTAATATACTTTATAGACCATATTTTGTAGACTCTCACACTAAATAAGATACACTCATTTATTTTTTGTTTTTTACAAAAGAAATGTAGCAGAATACATTTTGGCCTACATTTATGAGGACAGATTATTTATTTTCAACATTTTATACCAGAAATTAAGAAAAATTAGTTTTTTTCATACTTTCTAGTATTTTTTTGTTTTTTATATATATATAAACCCAGTGGTGATTATATACCACCAAAATAAAGCTCTATCTGTCTAAAAAAAGATAAAAATTTCAGTTGGGTACAGTGTTGCATGCAGGGGTCAAGTCCTGGGAAAAAATGTGTGGTAACTCACCCAAGATCCCCCCACCTCAAAAATAAAAAAGTGTGTGTATAAATATATATATATATATATATATATATATATATATATATATATATATATATATATATATATATATATATATATATATATATATATTACATACTCCTTTTTAACCACTTTAGGAGTCTTTTTGAGATTTGTTGTTTACAAGTTTTTTTTGCTAGAAAATTACTTAATTATAGAATTATTGCTCTCACTCTACCGATCGCGGCGATACCTCACGTGTGTGGTGGGACGGGGCACGTTTACATTTTTTTTTTCTTATTTATTTTACCTTTTATTTTTTATTTTTACAGTTTTTTTTTTTAAAAGTGTCACTTTTATGTCTATTGCAAGTAATGTAAACATCCCTTGTAATAGAAAAAAAGCATGACAGGACCTTTTAAATATGAGATCTGGAATCAAAAAGACCTCAGATCTCTTTACACTAAAATGCAATAAAAAAAAAATAAAAAACATTTTTGTCATTTGAAAAAAAAAATGGCTCTTTTAGAGCTATGACGGAAGTGACGTTTTGATGTCGCTTCCGCCCTGCAATGGTATGGAGACGGGTGGGGGCTATCTTCCCCTCACTCGTCTCCATACCTAACACTGAGAAGGATCCGATTGCCTCTGCCAGCGACGGCTCCGGTAAGCAGCGGAGGGCACCGGAGAGCGGAGGGGGGGGCCTCTCCCGATGCCGTTAAAAGTTATCTCGCTGCAAATCTGCCGCAGAGACCACTATTATCGGAAACCGGACAGCCCGTCAAAGAAGAGGATACCGGGTTATGGCAGCTAGCTGCTGCCATAGTAACGATATTCCTCTTCAAAGTTAGGGCGTATATCAGCGTGTGGCGGTCCGGAAATGGTTAACATATAAAGTGCAACATTTAATGCAAAATTCACATGCATTAAACAAATAAATATAGAACAGATGCAACAACAAAATAATTTAACCTGTATGCTGTACTAACAAAAAACACCACAATGTGTGAAAATGGTTCCCTCGCAGGAAATTTCTAAAACAAGTTGCAATGACTGGGGGCCCCTTCTACACCATGTCTGTATCCAGAGTCTTTCTGATGTCCGGGAGCCCCTCCTGCACTATGTTTCTATGCATGCTCCAATATGTGTGGCCCCTCCTGCCCCAAGATGTCCGCACACATGTGTTGGTCTGTGCAGAGGAGTGAGGCCAGGAGTGCTGAGTGTGGGGCCCCTCTCCTCAAGCTGCCTGTACTGATTGTGCAAAGTGCCCAGCTATGCAGCCTTAACAGTGCCCAGCTATGCAGCCTCATCAGTGCCCGGCAATGCAGCCTCATCAGTGCCCGGCAATGCAGCCTTAACAGTGCCCAGCAATGCAGCCTCATCAGTGCCCAGCAATGCAGCCTTACCAGTTCCCAGCAATGCAGCCTGATCAGTGCCCAGCAAATGCAGCCTTATCGGTGCCCAGCAATGCATCCTTACCAGTGCCCATCACATGCATGCTTACCAATGCCCAGCAATGCATCCTTACCAGTGCTGAGCAAATGCATGCTTACCAGTGCTGAGCAAATACATCCTTACCAGTGCCCAGCAAATGCATCCTTACCAGTGCCCGGCAATGAATCCTTACCAGTGCCCAGCAAATGCATCTTTACCAGTGCCCAGCAATGGATTCTTACCAGTGCCCAGGAATGCATCCTTATCTGTGCCCAGCAAATACATCCTTACCAGTGTCCAGCAATGCATCCTTACCAGTGCCCAGCAAATGCATTCTTACCAGTGCCCAGCAATGCATCCTTACCAGTGCCCAGCAATGCAGCCTCACCAGTGCCCAGCAATGCATCCTAATTTTATTAGCAGTTATGACAATAGGGGGATTGAGAATGTGGTGTACAATTGGGTTATTTTAAACTGCACCTCCAATAGTATGTGTTAAAGTGTTGCTAACAAAGGGCAGCTTTGCCTGTGTAAGCAACGAGGGCCTATCAAAATTATATAGAAATAAAATAACCCTGTTAAAAGACTGTTGGGTCTATTTACTGTGAATACAATAAGTGATTCACACTGCAACACAATTCATGGTAATTTAGCACTAAACAGACCCGTGAATATGGGAGTGAGGGTACCTGCCACTCTGTGTTGCCCTTCACTGCACAATTCACTGTAATGTAAAGGTTCCTGACAAGGAGAGAAAGCGTAGGGCTTGCAACATCTCTGGACATCTTCCTGCAGACTGCATTCTGCCCCTCTAAACAGGAGCTGTCAGTTCTGCTGAAACCTGCTCTCTACATGCTGTTGTACCTGTGAGTGTCCCTGTTTGGGCTGTCATCCAACCGGATTTATTGTGAACTGTCTTTGCATTATTTCAATACAGGTTCTGTCATCACACTTTGACTGTCTGTGTTATTGTCACCACACTCCGCTGCACCCCACCTACACTGGCACTTCCTCACTATGCACAAGACCTCCAGGGTTGGCTACACATCATTGATCTGGCCTGACTTCTTGATAGTGAAAATGACAGAGCATAGTTGTGCAATGTGTGTCAGCACAGCTATTTATAGTCTCCATCAGTTGGTGACATTGCAGAAGAACAGCTGGGAGACAGTTGTTACCCTATATCAGGTATTGCCTGAACACGATTCTTTATAGCAGGATCACCAGTTATTTTTTATTGTAATCTGCAGATTTTAAAATATTGAAAAAAATGTTTGCATTTAAATTACGGGTTCATGAACACTAGGCTTAAAAACCTCTGCTTCTACAGGAGTTAAGTGTTTTGCCTATAGAAGCAACTTAGTGTCGGTTCACACTGAGGCAGCACGACTTGCAGCGCAACTGCCTCAGGTGACCTGGACACGACAGGAGCTGTGACTTGCAAAACGACTTCTGTATAGAAGTCAATGCAAGTCGCCTCAAGTCGCCCCCAAAGTCGTACAGGAACCTTTTTCTAAGTCGGAGCGACGATTAGAACCTGTCCATTGTACGGAACGGGACGCGACTTGTCGGGCGGCTAAGTCGCCTGACAAGTCGTCCCAGTGTGAAACGGCACTAAATGTTATCCTATCCTATGTTTTTTGGCTTCTAAACGCCTATACAAAAATGCTCTATATGAGCATTTTTTCTGCCAAAAGAACTGTTTTTTACGCACATTTTTCATGGACATTAAAATATTAGAGCTTACATAAGATTTTAATTGACGAGTTTATATCTATGTTAGTGACCCTATTTAAACAACATTTTATGTAGATTAATTGTACAATTTTAAATTATGAAAAAGACCAAAATTTGTAAGTATTAATGCAAATTATTATAATTTTGTTAATATTTACAAAAATGTACTAATTTTGGAAAGCACTGTGGCTTTGTGGTGGAAACAGTGGCCTTGCTATACTGGAGTCATTGATTAAGTTTATTATTTGTGTTATTATAATAATGATTTATTTACTATCATCATTTTAATTTTCACTGTGCATAATAGGTAAGAAGCAAGGGTAAGCAATACAGGTGATCCCCGGGTTATAAACATCTGACTTACAAACTACTCCTACTTTCAAACGGAGGAAGACAACAGGAAGTGAGATGAAATCTACCCATAGGAAGGGAAATTCACTCCTGTAAGAGTCATCATGGGAAAAATGTGTCTCCACTGAAGGTTTATCACCAATCCTTGTTTCCACAACAACCCAACATTTTCAAAATCCAATTGTCACATGGACAGAAAGTGAGGCAAAATCTTCTGAACAGGGACATGGATAGCAAAATAAATTGTACAGGGGTGTTAACCCTTCCCTGTGCTATCCAAAAAACTTAAATATTACTTTTTTGCCTGGAGCTACAATAAAAAAATGTACCTGTTCTGACTTACATACAAATTCAACTTAAGAACAAACCTACAGACTCTATCTTGTTTGTAACCTGGGGACTGCCTGTACAAATAATAATGCAAATGATACCAATACAAAGTATTTCCAGTGACACATTGCCCATCATGAGAACAGTTTATGCATGTTTTTATGTTTTTCCTCCGTTATTTAGCCTTCGCTGCAAAAAATAATTATGCTATGTGCAGGATTAAAATATGTAAAATTTTGTGCCATAAATGTATATGAAAACACATCATAGGAATAAATAAACAAAATTGTTTTTGCAAGGTATTTATTGGATGGGATGTATGTAAAACAGCAGTTGTGTCCCAAATGCCAGTTAAGCTTGCAGAACTCTTAAACCATATTATAATAGGATTTATACACTTTTATCTAATGTTCTCTCTGTTTAGAACAAATTTCCTAAAGTACTTCATCTGCAGGGGATACAAAATACAGATAGTACGGCTACTTGTGGTATTTGTCTGATTTCACTGATGTTTTACACTCTGCTGGCTCCATGGTGAGCACAAGACTATTTTGTATTTGTTACAATGCTGAAGCAAAATAGTCATATTTATTTTAAAGTGGCTTTAAAGGCATTAAAAGCAAAGGGATGAAATAACCTTCTTTTTTTTTGTCCATTTGTATTGACTTTAGCTGCAGTTTTAATGGCAAGGCATTAGAAACAGCAGTGATAAAGTGCCATGATTGTAGTCCACAGCAAACAGCCAATCAGATTTTAAACTATTGCTAGATCCATTTAGAAATAATTTCTTATATGTAGCTATGGGTTACTATATGCATGGTTACTGCGCTTCCAAAAAGTGGACTTTGCGATAAAAATCAACAAATAAACCCTTTGCCAAAATCTGTTTATTTCAAATACAAAGTCAAAGCAGAACTTATTTTACAACACGCCACCTCAGTTGCCAGTTGGCACAATAATTCTTCACTGTATAATGGACAGGGCAGGAAGGTATGGGCAGGGTGAAACGGCTGAAAAATAGCATTGTAGCATTGAGGTTTTTTGATTAGAAATGTTGATGCTAAACCATGCATGGACTACAAAAAGACTCAGTCACTTTAAAAACATTACGAGATGGTATTGGTGTGCCACTATCTTAGATAAAATAGATTCCTCTGTCTCGGAACTATGTTGCAGATGTTTATAGGCTCCTGGCACTATGACCCATATTTGGGATATTTTCCCTAAAATCACCCCATTCTGGCGAGATACTCCAATTGTATGACAGACTAGTGGGAGACAAAATCCCTAATGATCCCCACATTACTCTTTTATCAATGGTGCCAGCCTCCTATAAACGCATACAAAAAAATCGAATTTGACATTTGCTCACAGTGGCTCGCTCTGTTATTGCCAGACATTGGCGTTGATCGGTTATCCAGTCGTTAGCTGACTGGGCTTGTGAAATAGATAAGATTGAACATTTAGAACGAATGATTGTATGGGATAAAAATAAATCCCTATAAGTCCCATTCTCTCATGTAGACTATTTGGTCACATTTTCGATATTCTTCTGGTTTTGAGCCATTCATAGCTGATTCGCCTCACCAAAATTTTGTACCAGTGACCTCTCATGAATAGATGGTATCAGGTTCTCCCATCCTGCCTTATCCTGCTGTACATACAAAACTATTACAATATTAGGAATACAATTCAAGACTGACAGATATACCTATAACAAACAAAATGCCTAGCAATTAAACAGAAAGTATGGTCTATAGGTCTATACACAGTAAAAGTATGCTCAAAAGTTACTTAAAGCGGAGTTCCACCCAAAAGTGGAACTTCCGCTCATTTGTCTCCTCTCCCCCTCTGGTGCCACAATTGGCACCTTTCGGGGGGGAGGGGGGACAGGATACCTGTCTTTGACAGGCATCCTGTTCCCACTTCCGGGAGTCCGCGTCGTGATATATGACGTTACTGCGGGGCTCCCTCCTCCTCCTCCCCCTGTGGCCAGGCCAGTAGGAGAGATGAGCGGGGCCTTGCGCATGTGCAGTAGGGTTTCCAGTGTGAAGCTGTAAGGCTACACTGCCGGGTTCCCTTACACGCAATGGCGGGGGCAATGCCCGACAGCTGATGGAAACATCAGCTGCAGCGCCGACATCACTGAACTCCAAGACAGGAAAGTGTCCTTTTATTAAAAGCCAGCAGCTGCAGTTTTTGTAGCTGCTGGCTTTTATTTTTTTTTGGGTAGACCTCGGCTTTAACTCAGGTTACAGTGGGTTCATGGTTTGCATAGCAATGAGGGCCCCAGCTTCTTTAAGCAGTTGCTGGAGATCATACAAAAGTGTCTTTTTCTGGTCTGGCACAGACCTTGCTTGGTCTTAAGGCATTATGGAATCCCATCTATCAGTCTCTGCTGCTGGCTTTTATTAGAGAAGTTTCAGGTTGTCAAGCTTTTGTCGACAACAGTTACAAACTTGTGTACCTTAACAGACTGCTCCAACTGTAGTTTTCAATTAGAGAGGTATTCTCAAATTCTACCTCAAGATGGCACTCTAGTATCATAGATGCCATAGGTTATATATGTCAGGTTGTCAATCTATTGTTTACCACAGGTACACAACAATAGACTGAACAACAGTCAACTTAAATGCAACAATGGTATCTAAGTTCCCATTGTTTGAGGACAGCCGGTGTAATTGTTACCAAGGCATTTGTTTGCCAAGTATCCTCAAACAAACTCAATGGTGACCTGATTTCTGTTTCTATCTAAACAGATTGCATTTAACCAGTCTGATGGAGAAAATAATTATTAGCCACTTGCCGCCCACCATATAACAAAATAACGTTGGCAAAAAGGTTGCAATATCCTGTTGTCAGGATATCAAGTAGCTGCGGGGCCCCGGGGGCACATCGCGCGATCGTTGTTGCGGTGTCACACCGTAACTCCGATCTAGGTAAAGAGTCTCTAACATAGACTCTTTACCACATGATCAGCCATGTCCAATCATGGCTGATCACGATGTAAACAGTAAGAGCTGTTGATCGGCTTTTCCTCACTCACGTCTGACATATACGAGTAGAGGAGAGCCGATCGGCTGCTCTCCTGACGGGGGTCTGTTGTTGTTTATCAGCACAGCCCCTCCTCGGATGCCTGCCCAGGACCACCAGGATGCCGCCAGGACCACCAAGGATGGCCACCACACTGGAACACCAGGTATGCCATCCTACACCACAAGGGAAATGCCAATCAGTGCCCAGGCAGCTGCCAAACAGTGCCAATGAAAAATGCCTGCCAGTGCCAGTGATGCCTATCAATGAAATCCAGTGCCAGTGCCAGCCATCAGTGTCCATCAATGCCCACCAGTGCCACCTTTCAGTGCCCATCAGTGCCGCCTATCACTGCCCAGCAGTGCTGTCTATCAATGCCACCCATAAGTACCCATCATTGCAGCCTTTCAGTGCCCATCAGTGTCACCCATCAGTACCCATCAGTGCCCACCAGTCCAACCTATGAGTGCCCATCAGTGCCGCCTATCAATGCCCATCAGTGCCACATATCAGTGCCACCTATCAGTGCTGCCTATCAGTGCCCATCAGTGCCATCTCATTGTTGCCACCTCATCAGTGCCGCCTTATCAGTGCCCATCAGTGCCCATCAGTGCAGCTTATCAGTGCCCATCAGTGAATGTGAAAACTTACTTATTTACAAAACTTTCAACAAAAACAAAGAAAAACTTTTTTCTTTCAAAATTTTCGTTCTTTTTTATTTGTTTAGCAAAAAAATTAAAACCGCAGAGGTGATCAAATACCACCAAAAGAAAGCTCTATTTGTGGGAACAAAATGACAGGTCCATGCAATATGCAGGACCCAAATGGGAGAGCTCAAAGGGGAATGCATGTTTCCTTATGTTTTTTTGCAGGATTGCTATTGGTTACAGCTACAGCTTCTCCTGCGCAGCAACAAGAAGCTGATTGGAGGAATTTGGTGGTTTGCAAAGCCCGCGTTTCTGGAGGAGATAAAAGGGGCAGTCCGGCCGTTACAAACAGACCCTGTGGAACCGGACCGGGACTTGGAAGGATGAAGCGCCTTTCACCTGAGAGGAGGGAGAGCCTGCTCCGCCACCTCATTGAGAAGGCCGAAGGTTCCAGAGATGAGGAGTGGCTTCTGCAATGCCTGGAGGACGGTCATTCCGAGACTCTGCCCGGGCTGTCTGCTGTCACAGCCCAGAAAAAGATGGAGCAGCCAGAAGCAGGCATGCACAGTCCGCACCAGCAGCCAGTGAGAAGGAAGAAGAGACAGAGAATGGAGGCTTCTCCACAGCCCAAAGGAAAGGAGAGAGCTAGCAGCGTTCCTCCCAGGAATGCACCTCTATTGGAACAGAATACTGCTACTCAGCCTGCCGCTGCTGCGGCCAGAAGTGGGCAACCTAGGAGTCTGCCTGTTGGTGAGACACTCTCTGATGTTAATGGCACTGAATTTAATGTTCTTGTTAAATCCTTATCTAGTATGTTACATAAACTTAAAAGGGGCACACACAGTTGGTGCTTTTGTTGAGGAGGATGAAGGAGCACAGTATTTTGGTGCTTTGCATGATACTAATATCAGTAATGATTTAAAAGGGGCACAGTTACATGGTGCTTTTTTACAGCAGGATGACACCCCTTTTCAACATAATGAAATAGATGATATAAGTCCAATTTGGCATAATTTAACAGAGAACCCCCTGGGTGAGAATTTTAAAAATAGTACAGGTATCATGGCTCGCAATCCAGTTCAGATTCGCAAATCTGTTATCCCTTCTACACGCTCTGCTCATTCTATAGTTGTGGAGTCCTCCTTTAAGGCGCCTATGCCATGTGAAATATCACCGCTAAGTTTCCACTTAGCCACCTCTGTCAAAGAAAAAATTTGGGGGGGGGTAAGTTTATTGATCTGCTGTCAGCTTCCAAAGAATTTCTAGCTAAATCTGACAGGAATAGATGATAGAGAGAGAGATGTCACCGCTCTAGGAGTGTTTAACAGACAAGAAGTAGAATTCCTCTCCGTTCGGAAGCCATAGGTGCTGGCGATTGCTAATAGCAGCAAACAGGAACAAGTTCTGGACAGCCGCACTCTTGAAAAATTAGCCTTGTTTATTAGGAAAAATTCACATCAAAAACAGAAATAACAGCGGACAAAAGAGAACTGACGTTTCACACTAACGTTAGTGCTTACTCATAGCAAGGCTAATTTTTCAAGAGTGCGGCTGTCCAGAACTTGTTCCTGTTTTCTCCTTAAATCTGACAGGAAGTCGGAAGAAAGCACAGAAGAAGATAGACGGAGGGCTGTCCCCAAAACCTTTCAGAATTGGCTGCAGGCTTTCTGCATTTATGCAGCTGTGTTGGGAGAACAATTTCCTGAGAAATGTTCAGGCCTTTTTCAGCACGTAGATATAGTTTCTGAAGCCTTCCGTCATTTTGGCGGTACAGACTGGTTCACCTATGATGAGAATTTCAGGCAGAAAACCCTGAAATTGTACAGGAAAAAATCTCTAAGGAAGTTGCAGAAGGAAGAATAGCTGGCCCTTTTCCTCGCCCACCTTTTAAAAACTTCCGACTTTCCCCTTTGGGCATTGTTCCCAAAAGAGAACAGGGTAGTTTCAGGCTCATTCACCATTTGTCATATCCAGAGGACGCTTCACTTAACGATGAGGTTTCAGAGGTTATAGCTCCTGTTTCATACTCTTCCTTTGATGAAGCACTTGTGCTTTTACGGCGTTTTGGGCATGGTGCACTGTTAGCAAAAGCAGACAGCAAATCTACCTTTCGCCTGCTACCTGTGCATCCACAAGGATTCAATTCCCTGGGTTTCCATTTTCAGGACCAATTTTATTTCGATAAATATATGCCCATGGGTTTCTCGTTATTGTGTTTTTATTTTGGGGCCTTCTCAAAATTTTTGCATTGGGTTCTGTCTGAATGTTCTCCTAATGGAGGTATTCTACATTATTTAGACAATTTTTTATTTGTGGGCCCAGCAGACTTCCCCCTGTGTCTGGAGTCGCTGAACAAACTTTTTCATATTTGTGATTCCTTTGGTATTCCCATTGCGCATGAAAAGACGGTCCTTCCTGCATCCACTATAGAATTTTTGAGGATCACTATCGACTCATCCTAGATGGAGTTCGGATTGCCCCGGGGATAAATTGCATCGTATGAGAATAATGATCTCGTTATTCTTGTCCAAGCACAAAGTGTTGTTAAAAGAGGCCCAATCCCTATTGGGTCTGTTTGCATTCGCAGCTAGGGTTATTCCCATAGCTAGAATTTTTTCCAGGCATTTTGCTTTGGCTATTAGGGGTTTTAAGAACCCTTGTTCTCATGTTTGCATCTCTAAAAGCGTCAAAGAAGATTTGAAAATTTGGGATTTTTTTCTTTGCAACTTCAATGGGTCCACCATTTGGCAACAATCCTTTACAAAAGATTTTCAGTTAAATTTCTTTACAGACACCGTGGGTTCATCCGGTTTTGGAGCTTTTCTGGATGACCATTGGTGTGCCTCTAGATGGCACTCTAGTTGGTTGCAACAAGACATTTTGCACAACATAGTCCTCCTTGAGTTGTTTCTGGTTATAGTTTCGATTGTGATTTGGAAAGAGCAGTTTATGAATCGTAGGATTATTGTAAATACGGATAACAAAGGTGTACTCTTTGCTATCAATATGCTATCATCTAGATCAGAGCTAGTTATCAAACTTTTACGTTTTTTAGTGTTGCACTGCATGAGATTCAATATCTGTTTAAAAGCCCGACATATACCTGGGATTGATAATAACATAGCTGACGCTTGATCTCGTTTGCAGTTCCAGAGATTCCGGGAATTGGCTCCATCGGCGGATCAGTGTGGAACCCCTTGCCCGGATTTCCTCTGGGGCTTGATCTGGGACTGATCTCTGCTCATCTCCAGAACTCGTGGCACATAAGACATGGCTGGAATATAGTATGGCCTGGTCAAAATGGTGTTCTTTTTGCTCTAGTAGGCTTATAGATGTCTTGGAGGTGAACGCGTATGTCTCCTTAGCTTTTGTGTCTTTTCTTATTCAGTCTGGCCTTAGTCCTGCCTCCATTAGCAAGGTGTTGGCTGGTGTTTCATTTTTTCTAAAATTTGCAGGCATGCCAGCCTTGTCCTTCTTCTTTAAGGTTAGCCAGGTCCTCAAGGGATTCAAGAATTCACGCCCCACTCAGGATTCCAGACGTGCCATTTCAATTAATTTATTAATCAAACTGCTCTCTATATTAGAAGAGATTTGTTTTACTGAATTTGAACTCTTGCTTTTCATGGCAGCCTTTTCTGTTACCTTTTTTGGTGCCCTTAGAGTTGGAGAACTTACAGCTCAAAACAAATCATCTTCATCCTTCCTGCTGTTTTCTCATGTATCTATGGAATCGGATTGCCTACATTTGTTTATCTGCCGGTCAAAAACTTTTGGTTTAGGCGATGGTCAGTGGATATCTCTGGGTAAATCTCCCAATCCGTTGGTTTGCCCGGTGTCCCATACTGCCAGTTATATGTCAGTCAGGCCCTCCTCTGTTAGTTCCTTTTTTATCCACCAGGACTTGTCACCTTTAGGGATGAGCTTCGAGTTTGAGTCGAACTCATGTTCATGAACACCCTTTAAAAGTCTATGGGAGAAATCAAAAGTGCTAATTTTAAAGGTTTATATGCATGGTATTGTCATAAAAAGTGTTTGGGGACCTAGGTCCTGCCCCAGGGGACATGTATCAATGCAAAAAAAAGTTTAAAAAAAACGTCCGTTTTTTCGGGAGCAGTGATTTTAATAATACTTAAAGTGAAACAATAAAAGTGTAATATCCCTCTAAATTTCGTAGCTGGGGGGTGTCTATAGTATGCCTGTAAAGGGGTGC
Source organism: Aquarana catesbeiana (assembly GCF_042186555.1). Taxonomy (NCBI): domain Eukaryota; kingdom Metazoa; phylum Chordata; class Amphibia; order Anura; family Ranidae; genus Aquarana; species Aquarana catesbeiana. The sequence continues at coordinate 345,981,899 of NC_133326.1, read as the reverse complement.
ATGTTTCCCGTGTTTAGAACAGTCTGACAGCAAAATGACATTTCAAAGGAAAAAAGGTCATTTAAAACTACTCGCGGCTATTAATGCATTGCTGGTCCGGCAATACACATAAAAGTTCATTGATAAAAACGGCATGGGAATTCCCCACAGGGGAACCCCGAACCAAAAAAAAAAAAAAAAATGATGTGGGGGTCCCTCTAAATTCCATACCAGGCCCTTCAGGTCTGGTATGGATATTAAGGGGAACCCCGGCCAAAATGAAAAAAAAAATGACATGGGGGTCCCCCTAAATTCCATACCAGGCCCTTCAGGTCTGGATATTAACCACATGCCGACCGGGCCATAGCTGAAAGACGGCTACAGCGTGGTCGGGTTATCCTGGGTGGACGTCCGTGGGATGTCCTCCCAGAATCCTGCTCTCGCGCGCACCCGGGGACGCGCACCCGAGAACATCCGTGATCGCGGCCGTTTACCATGTGATCGCTCCGTTAAGCGGTCACATGTAAACAAACCGGCGTCATGTCATGACGCCGGTTCCTCCCTCCCCGCTGTGTACCAATCGGTACAGAGGGGGAGGATAGGGGGAGGGATCAGATGGTAGCAGCGTTGTGGGCTGCATCTGTAGTGCCCACAACGCTGCTCAGTGACAAATATAGTCACATGCAGCCATCCCTCCATACTATAATGCGATGCAATACCCAGGAATACCCTGCAATACTCTGCAATACCCCACAATACTCTGCAATACCCTGCAATACCCCACAATACTCTGCAATACCCCACAATACCCTGCAATACTCTGCAATACCCCACAATAGTCTGCAATACCCTGCAATACTCTGCAATACCCCACAATACTCTGCAATACCCCACAATACCCCGCAATACCCCACAATACCCTGCAATACTCTGCAATACCCCATAATACTCTGCAATACCCCACAATACTCTGCAATACCCGGCAATACTCTGCAATACCCCACAATACTCTGCAATACCCCGCAATACCCTGCACTACTCCGAAACACCCCGCAATACTCTGCACTCATCCAAAACACCCCGCAATACTCTGCAACACCCTGCAATACTCTGCACTACTCCGCAATACTCTGCAATACCCCGCAATACCCTGCACTACTCTGCACTACTCCGCAACACCCCGCAATACTCTGCAATACCCTGCACTACTCCGCAACACCCTGCAATATTCTGCACTACTCCGCAACACCCTGCAATACTCTGCACTACTCCGCAACACCCCGCAATACTCTTCAATACCCTGCACTACTCCACAACACCCCGCAATACTCTGCACTACTCTGCAACACCCCGCAATACTCTGCAACACCTTGCATTACTCTGCACTACTCCGCAACACCCCGCAATACTCTTCAATACCCTGCACTACTCCACAACACCCCGCAATACTCTGCACTACTCTGCAACACCCCGCAATACTCTGCAACACCTTGCATTACTCTGCACTACTCCGCAACACCCTGCAATATTCTGAAATACCCGCAATACTCTGCAATACCCCGCAACACCCCGCAATACTCTGCAACACCCCGCAGTACTCTGCAACACCCCGCAATACTCTGCAATACCCTGCAATATTCCGCAATACCCTGCACTACTCTGCAATACCCAGTCATACTCTGCAATACCCAGCCATACTCAGCCCAGTCATACCCAGCCATGTTCAGCCATACCCAGCCATGCTCAGCCATGTTCTGCCATGCCCAGCCATGCTCAGCCATACTCTGCCATGCTCAGCCATACTCGGCTGTACTCGGCCTCTGTATGTGGCCAGGATGTGGAAGTCTCACACATGTGATATCGCCGTACTCAGGAGGAGTAGGAGAATCTATTTTGGGGTGTCATTTTTGGTATGTATATGCTATGTGTTAGAAATATTGTATAAATGGACAACTTTGTGTTAAAAAAATATGTGTTTTAACCACTTCCCGCCCGCCGTCATAGGACGTCATTGACTTTGTGCGGGGATATCTGAATGATGCCCGCAGCTACAGGCATCATTCAGATATCAGTTTTTTCAGCCGGCAATTCTCTACACCATAAGAATGATCATAGCAGCTGTTCCACTGCTGGATCGTTCTTATGGGAGGTGGAATGGGACGTCCCCCCCTGCGATGCTTCTACCGACTCACCGCTAGGATCGAAGCCAGGATTGTTTTTTTTTTTTTTTAATTTCAGGCTTCCCAGCCTAGAGGTGAGATGTGGGGTCTTATTGACCCCATAACTCACTGTAAAGAGGACCTGTCATGCCATATTCCGATTACAAGGGATGTTTACATTCCTTGTAATAAGAATAAAAGTGATCAAAACTTTTTTTTTTTGGAAAAAAGTGTCAAACTAAAATAAATAAAGTAAAATGAACAATAAAAAGAAAAAAACATTTTTTAAAGTGCCCCTGTTTGTGTGCTCGCATGCAGAAGCGAATGCACACGTAAGTCCCACCCACATATGAAAACGGTGTTCAAACCACACATGTGAGGTATCGGTGCAATCGGTAGAGTGAGAGCAATAATTTTGGCCCTAGACCTCCTTTGTAACTCAAAACATGTAACCAGTAAAAAAATTTAAAGCGTCGCCTATGGGGATTTTTAAGTAGCGAAGTTTGGCGCCATTCCACGAGCATGTGCAATTTTGAAGGGTGACATGTTAGGTATCTATTTACTCGGCGTAACTTCATCTTTCACATTATGCAAAAACATTGGGCCAACTTTACTGTTTTTTTTTTTTTTTTAAAGCACAAAACTGTTTTTTCCCCAAAAAAAGCGTTCAAAAAATTGCTGCGCAAATACCGTGCGAGATAAAAAGTTGCAACAACCGCCATTGTATTCTCTAGGGTCTTTGCTAAAAAAAAATATATAATGTTTTGGGGTTCTATGTAATTTTCCAGCAAATAAATGATGATTTTTACATGTAGGAGAGAAATGTCAGAATTGGCCCGGGTGCTCCAGAATGCCTGGAGGTGCTCCGTGCATGTTGGGCCTCTGTATGTGGCCACGCTGTGTAAAAGTCTCACACATGTGGTATCTCCATACTCAGGAGTAATAGCAGAATGTGTTTTGGGGTGTAATTTGTGATATGCATATGCGGTGTGTGAGAAATAACCTGCTAATATGACAATTTTGTGAAAAAAAAATCTTGATTTTGCAAAGAATTGTGGGAAAAAATGACAACTTCAAAAAACTCACCATGCCTCTTACTAAATACCTCGGAATGTCTTCTTTCCAAAAAGGGGTCATTTGGGGGGTATTTGTACTTTTCTGGCATGTTAGGGTCTCAAGAATATAGATAGGCCATCAGTAATTCAGGTGTGATCAATTTTCAGATATTGGCACCATAGCTTTTGGACTCTCACAAAGACCAAATAATATACACAGATTTGTACTTATTTTTACCAAAGATATGTAGCAGTATAAATTGTGGCCAAAATTTACGAAGAAAAATTACTAATTTGCTAAATTTTATAACAGAAACAAAGAAAATTTATTTTTTTTTACCGAATTTTCAGTGTTTTTTCTTTTATAGCGCAAAAAATAAAAAACCCAACGGTGATTAAATACCACCAAAAGAAAGCTTTATTTGTGTGAAAAAAAGGACAAAAATTTCATATGGGTACAGTGTTGCATGACTGAGTAATTGTCATTCAAAATGTGAGAGCACCGAAAGCTGAAAATTGGACTGGTTAGGAAGGGGGTTTAAGTGCCCAGTTGTCAAGTGGTTAAGGGGAACCCGCGCCAAAATTTAAAAAAAAAACGGTGTGGGGTCCCCCCAAAAATCCATACCAGACCCTTATCCGAGCATGCAACCGGGCAGGCTGCAGGAAAAGAGGGGGGATGAGAGAGCGCCCCCCCTCCTGAACCGTACCAGGCCACATGCCCTCAACATGGGGAGGGTGCTTTGGGGTAGCCCCCCAAAACACCTTGTCCCCATGTTGATGAGGACAAGGGCCTCAGCCCCACAACCCTGGCCGGTGGTTGTGGGGGTCTGCGGGTGGGGGGCTTATCGGAATCTGGAAGCCCCCTTTAACAAGGGGACCCCCAGATCCCGACCCTCCCCCCTGTGTGAAATGGTACCTACCATTTCACTAAAAAACTGTCAAAAATGTTAAAAATGACAAGAGACAGTTTTTGACAATTCCTTTATTTAAATGCTTCTTCTTTCTTCTATCTTCCTTCATCTTCTTCTTCTTCTGGTTCTTCTGGTTCTTCCTCCAGTGTTCTCGTCCAGCATCTCCTCCGCGGCGTCTTCTTCCCTTCTTCTCTTCAGGCAACTCCGCATCCATGGCATGGAGGGAGGCTCCCGCTCTTCTCTTCATCTTCTTCTCTTCATCTTCTTCTCTTCATCTTCTTCTCTTCATCTTCTTTTCGGGACGCTCCGCATCCATGCTGGCAGGGAGGGAGGCTCCCACTGTGTGACGCTTCTTCTCTTCTGACATTCTTAAATAACGGGGGGGCGGGGCCACCCTCTGACGCACGGGGACATGACGGGACTTCCCTGTGGCATTCCCCGTGACGCCACAGGGAAGTCCCGTCAAGTCACCGTGCGTCAGAGGGGGGCGGGGTCACTGGGTGGCTCCACCCCCCGTTATTTAAGAACCATCAGAAGAGGAAAAGCGTCACACAGCGGGAGCCTCCCTCCATTCCAGCATGGATGCGGAGCGGCCCGAAAAGAAGATGAAGAGAAGAAGATGAAGACAAGAAGATGAAGACAAGAAGATGAAGAGAAGAAGATGAAGAGAAGAGCGGGAGCCTCCCTCCATGCCATGGATGCGGAGCGGCTCTAGGAGAAGAAGGGAAGAAGACACCGCAGAGGAGATGCTGGATGAGAACACCAGGGGAAGAACCAGAAGAACCAGAAGAACCAGAAGAAGAAGAAGATGAAGGAAGCTAGAAGAAAGAAGAAAGAAGAAAGAAAAAGCATTTAAATAAAGGAATTGTCAAAAACTGTCTCTTGTCATTTTTAACATTTTTGACAGTTTTTTAGTGAAATGGTAGGGTACCCCCTTACCATTTCATACAGGGGGGAGGGCCGGTATCTGGGGGTCCCTTTGTTAAAGGGGGCTTCCAGATTCCGATAAGCCCCCGCCCACAGACCCCCCACAACCACTGGCCAGGGTTGTGGGGCTGAGGCCCTTGTCCTCATCAACATGGGGACAAGGTGTTTTGAGGGGCTACCCAAAAGCACCCTCCCAATGTTGAAGGCCTGTGGCCTGGTACGGTTCAGGAGGGGGATGCTCTCTTGTCCCCCCTCTTTTCCTGCGGCCTGCCAGGTTGCGTGCTCGGATAAGGGTCTGGTATGGATTTTTGGGGGGACCCCACGCCGTTTTTTTTTATTTTGGCGCGGGGTTCCCCTTAATATCCATACCAGACCTGAAGGGCCTGGTATGGAATTTAGGGGGACCCCCCACATCATTTTTTTTTTAAATTTTGGCCGGGGTTCCCCTTAATATGCATACAAGACCTGAAGGGCCTGGTATGGAATTTAGGGGGACCCCCCACGTCATTTTTTTTTTAATTTTGGTTCTGGGTTCCCCTGTGGGGAATTCCTATGCCGTTTTTATCAATGAACTTCTATATGTATTGTCGGACCGGCAATGCATTAATAGCCGCAAGTAGTTTTAAATGACTTTTTTTCCTTTGAAATGTCATTTTGCTCTCAGACTGTTCTAAACATGGGAAACATGCGCCCCTTTACAGGCATACTATAAACACCCCCCAGGTACGAAATTTAAAGGGATATTACACTTTTATTGTTTCACTTTAAGCTTTATTAAAATCACTGCTCCCGAAAAAACGGCTGTTTTTAAAACTTTTTTTTGCATTGATCCATGTTCCCTGGGGCAGGACCCAGCTCCACAAACACTTTTTTTGACAATAACTTGCATATAAGCCTTTAAAATTAGCACTTTTGATTATTCATGTTTGTGTCCCATAGACTTTAACGGTGTTCGCGTGTTTGAACTCATTTTTTGCCTGTTCGCATGTTCTGGTGCAAACCGAACAGGGGGGGTGTTCGGCTCATCCCTAGTCACCTTTGACCCAATACCAGTTTTCTGCTGTGCTGTCCTCATGCCTTAAGCGCCTTAACCTCTCAGGTCTCAGATTCTCATCGCTTTCATTTAGGATTGGGGCCGCCACCACAGCCAATTTGTTGGGATTCTCTCCCGAAGGTCAAAAAAGGGTTGGTAGGTGGGCTAGTAGTAGATATAAAATTTATGTCCGCCCTGAGTTGTTAATTGTTTGATTTTTCTATTTTCAGATTCATCTAAATGCACAATCTGGATAGTAGGCCATTCCTACGTTTTCTGGGATGAAAAACAGGCTGCATCCAGGATTTATGCAAGCAATTTAGGTTTGGATAGTAATGACTTTACAGTTTTATGGTCTGACATTAGGGGACTAAGATGGCGTATGAAAAACAGGCTGCATCCAGGATTTATACAAGCAATTTAGGTTTGGATAGTAATGACTTTACAGTTTTATGCTCTGGCGTTAGGGGCCTAAGATGGCGTAATCTTAAAGACCACTTAATTCACTTATCCACAGTTTGGCCCTCTCCTCAGGTTCTAGTTCTTCACGTTGGAGCAAACGACATTGGTAAAGTTAGAACATGGGAGCTCCTTTGTGAAATGAAGCTGGATATTTATTCCATTAAACTTTTGTTTCCAAGTACCAATTTGGCCTTCTCTGAAATGATTCCTAGACCCCTTTGGTCCCCTTCATGGAATTTATTTTATGTGGATAGGATTCGGAGACAGCTGAATAGGACTACAGTATACATAATTTTTTTGTGTCCTCGGGCGGTGTGTCATTCCGCCACTTGGAGCTGGATGGTTTCGTACCTGGGTTATTTAGGAAGGATTTAGTTCACTTGTCGGACATAGGTCTGGACATATTAAATATGGGCCTGCAAAGTTTAATTGAAAGTGCCACGGTGTTGGGGGGACCTCAGCCAGCAGTTTCCCTTCTGGCCTCAGTCGGTGGGGAATAGTCGTCCAGCATTGTCTGGATGGACACAGTGTAAAATTTTGGGTTGATGTATTACAGCCAAGATGGCTTTATAATTATTTGAAGTTGCGTTATTTCATTATCAGGTTACCCCTTGAACAACATCATGGCCTAAATTTAATTTACAAAATAAATAAATTTGTTGAAAGAAAATAAATGGTTGTTAGTCTTTTATTGTATTAATATCTCCTTTGTGCTAGCCTATCACAGGTCCATGCAATATGCAGGACCCACATGGGAGAGCTCAAAGGGGAATGCATGTTTCCGTATGGTTTTTTGCAGGATTGCTATTGGTTACAGCTACAGCTTCTCCTGCGCAGCAACAAGCAGCTGATTGGAGGAATTTGGCGGTTTGCAAAGCCTGCGTTTCTGGAGGAGATAAAAGGGGCAGTCCGGCAGTTACAAACAGACCCTGTGGAACCGTACCGGGACTCCTACCCGCCCTCCCTAATTTCTTAAATCAGTCATGGTGTTGTTTAGTTGGGGAATAGTCATCCAGCATTGTCTGGGTGGACACAGTGTAAAATTTTGGGTTGATGTATTATAGCCAAGATGGCTTAATAATTATTTGAAGTTGCGTTATTTCATTATCAGGTTACCCCTTGAAAAACATTGTGGCCTAAATTTAATTTCCAAAATAAATACATTTGTTGAAAGAAAAAAAATGGTTGTTGGTCTTTTATTGTATTAATGTCCTTTGTGCTAGCCCATGATAACAATTTAGTTTGGGTACAGTATAGCATGACCACGCAATTGTCATTTAAAAAGTGACAGCACTGAAAGGTAAAAATTGGCCTGGGCAGGAACGTGCGAAGGTGCCCTGTATTGAAATGGTTAAAATCAAACACAACACACATGTTCATTAAAGTTACCCATGCTGTATATCAGAACTTTTTACAAGTTCAACTTGTACTTTGGATTTTTGCTGATTTGAGATATGCTATATCTGTTTTCTTTGTAACTTTGCCTACTGGTTGAATCTCAATGCATACTTTTTTACTTGTATGCTGTTTCATTTGAAAATTAATAAAAATAGATTCAACATAAAAACATTACAAGCTGCTGATAAGTATGGAGTGTAGCCACAGCTGCAGCATATTTCAGTATCTTCTGTTTTGAAGGAATGCTAGGGTTTCTAATTGGACAAAACTTTGGTCAACAAGGCAGCCCTTCATAGTGATGTGCCAATAAAAACATTTGGGGTCACCTGCCCTATTTGGAAGTTTTAGCTTTGTCTGGTTGTAATGCATGACAATAGTGCATATGATACTAAAAACAGGTATATACACTACACTTTAGACCTGTCGTCACCTTTCAATATTCTTAAAATGACAGTCTTTTTAGGAATCTCTTCTAGTAATTTAGCCTAATCCACATTGAGCTTCAATGCTAGTGAATCATTATTTAGCGATAGCCTATAAGGTATGTATGCCAACTTCATTTTGGATGCTGCAGGGGAGCAGACACATCTTAGAAAGGAGACTTCATCCTGAGGGCTTCTGAGGTGTGAAAAAAATGATACGTGATTCAACCTGTCAGTAATCATTGAAAAATATAACTTTTGAGCTAACTTGGCTTTATTAAAGCTGAGATAGGTATTTTTGGAATGCCATTATATCTTTACTAAGTGGTGATATCCTTTGCAACCAAACAATGGAATGATCCTTTAGTGGGTACGCAGTTTGAGCACAGTGTCATAAGATTACCTCACTTGAAAAAAATGCTCAAAGCGTTAGCTGACCAAACCACAAAGTGCTCCACAGGAAGGAAAACACTGTTATCTCTGCATTTGTTTTAGTGAACAGCTAAGTAAACTTAAGAGGGGAAAACTATAACTCTTCCAGATGCTTTGAAGGATTATACATTATAAAGCCATATATTAGAATTAGAATGCGAGAGGTTTAGGATTTGCTATTAGTTTTAAAATAACTGTTTAAAAATCATGACATTGTAAGTTATCATAGGTAGAGAAGAAACATATACCGTTTAAAGGATTCTGACTGCATGTTTTTTTTGTTTTATTTACCATGATTTGCCTGAAATGTATATTTAAGCATAACTGAATAAAATTCTTAGTTTTTTCAAAGGCTTAAGCCTATGTTCACATTGGTCTGATTTGGCATGCAATTTGACATGTAAAATCGCATGGCAAATTGGCAGCTATTGAATGTTAATTATCTTTTGTTTTCAATCTGCAGTGCTGTAATTTTCTGTGAAATGCAAGGCAATATGGCACAGATGGTTTACAGAACACTCCCCCCCCCCATATGTAATTTTCCAAATGTGATTGGCTTAATGATTTTCCCAGAAGTCTGCACTAAGCTGTGGGTCAGATTTTGGGCATCATCTGCAACAAAAATGTCCTATTTGGTCAGATACTCCTAAAGGGAAATCACACCTAAAGAGATACAGACCATGCCTCTTTCCTCATTAGAACCCTGCAAGTGCAAGCTGATTGATAATTATACAATCACTCCCATTATAATCACTTTCCACCTGAACACAGAGAAACAAGCAGCTATTTTTTTCTAGTGGGTCAACAGAGCCTACCGAGCCACCTGAAGAACCATACAACAGAAGCTGGTATTGTCAGTACTAGGATCCCTTTAGGACCCAGCACAACTCACCTGACACAGCCTTTCAGGACAGGTATCAACCCCAGAACCACCACCTTGTAAAACTAATGTGAACAGAAGACCAGGTGCCAGATTTGCATATCTGAAAAACAGATGCTGAAAAGTCCAAGAAGCACTAATTGATCTGGTGGAATGCGCTTTGATAGGGAAAAGAGGAACCTTGCCCTTGGAGTCATAGGCTTAAATGATGAGTTATAAAGAAACTGTTCAATACTGTCCATAACCTTTTTTTTTTTTTTTTTTTTTTTTTAACAGATACATTTTTAGACAAGCTTTTGGGGTATACCCTCTTCTTCCAAGGTCAAATCAGTAATGCTTGGACCTAAGAAGGGTATGGCCCAAAAGGTCATCCTAAAAAATGTAACAGTGCAAATAAAAAAATAAAAAAACAGTATTCAACTGCGTTGTTGCAAGTGCACTAATATGGCTACCATCACCTTAAGAATGATGAGTTGTCTAATCCATCTGACAATATTGAAAAATGAAGCAGGTTGTGTCCATATGGAGACTTTCAAGAATGAGGAACAAGAAAACGGAAAATTGTATACTCACCTTTCCGTAATTTTCCTTTCCTGTCGCATCTTCATGGCAGCATACACGTTGGGTTGTGACTCCGCCTCCACAACCTGATAGGACCACATAGCTATAAATTAGAGAGTAGACACCTGCCCCAGTATTCTCTGTAAATATATACACATGTCACCTTAGAGGGTGGGTGATTGTATGCTGCCATGAAGATGCGACAGGAAAGGAAAATTACGGAAAGGTGAGTATACAATTTTCCGTTTTCCTGTCGCATCATGGCAGCATACACGTTGGGGAGTAACTCGCCAAACTGGGTGGGAATGCAAAATCAAAATTTATTGACAAGAAACAGAAGAATTGGCCTGTATAACGGCCCTCCCAAACTCAACTGCTGCTAAGCGTGCAGCGTCTATTCTATAATGAGAAATGAAGGTGTTCCTCGAAGACCAAGTGGCCGCTCTACAAATGGTTTCCGCTGAAACTTTACAGTAAGCTGCCCATGAAGTAGCCATTGCCCTGGTGGAATGCGCTCTTAGATCTCCCGGAATCTGCAAGGTGCTTAAGGAGTAGGCCTTCTTGATAGCTTTCATGAGCCATGAGGCGATGGTACGGGCAGAAGCTGCCTGGCCCTTCCTGAACCCATGTGGGATGACTAAAAGGTTCTCGCATTTCAAGAATGGCTTGGTTACCGAAAGGTAATGGAGAATGTTGCCCTTGACATCCAGGGGATGAGGGACGCCCTGATCCGTGATCAAAGCCGGGAGGTCAATCTCCTGGTTAAAGTGGAACGCAGAGGAGACCTTTGGGATAAACCTGTCTGAAGGCTTCAGGGTTAGTCTGTCTGGGTAAACCATCAGATACGGTTCTTTGATCAGCAAGGCTTGCATTTCTGAGACCCTCTTCGCTGATGTGATGGCAATTAGGAATGATACCTTTAGAGTCAGGTCCCAGAGGGAGGTATCCTCAAGTGGGAAGAATGGTTCTCCGGATAAAACCTCTAGGACAGTCGATAGGTCCCATGTTGGAAATGAAGGTTTCCTGGGCGGTCTTAGCTTCAGGCAGGCTTTTTGAAATTGCACCACCAGAGGGTTAAGTGCCCACCTGACCCCTGTCAAGGCAGAGATGGCAGAGACTTGGACTTTCAGGGTGTTAGACCTAAGGCCTTTGTCTAGACCTGACTGAAGGAACTCAAGCACTTGTACTGCTGATGGGGAAGACGGGTCCCAACCTTGTTCCTGAGCAAAGGAAGAGAATCTTTCCCAGATTCTCTCATAGGTGCTATTCGTGGAGGATTTCCTGGCTTGAAGCAGGGTATCGACTACCTTCTGAGAACATCCTTGATCTAGGAACCTAGACCTTTCAGTCTCCAGGCCGCTAGGTGCAATCTCTCTGGATTCGGATGTAGTAGCTGGCCCTGGGTTAGTAGATCCGTTGTTACCGGGAGTGGAAGTGGATCCGCTGTGCTCAGTTGCAGGAGGGTGGTGAACCAAGGCCTCCGTGGCCAAAAGGGAATCACAGCCAGTACTAGAGCTGTTGAGTGTTTGAGCCTCAGAAGGAACTTGGCTATCAGTGGGGTTGGTGGAAAAATGTAGCCTAGGCGAAAGTTCCAGGCGTGCTGGAGACAATCCGTACCCTCCGCTGTGGGGAAGGGATTCCTCGACAGAAACCTCTGACACTTCTTGTTCTCTGGTGTTGCTGCGAGGTCTATGTCTGGATGACCCCATGTCTGGCATATGAGGGCAAAGGCCTGTGGGCTTAGACACCACTCGTTGTTGGAAACGAATGTTCTGCTGAGAGAGTCCGCCAGTAAGTTCTGAACCCCCGGAATATAGGTCGCCTTCAGGTCCCACAGGTTCAGTTGAGCCCATTGCATCACCGGGCCGACTTCCCGCATCATGGAGATGCTCTTGGTACCCCCCTGCCTGTTGATGTAGGCTACCGCCACTCGGTTATCCATTTGAATGAGGACTTGCTTCCCTCTCAGGAGTGAGCTGAATGCCAAGAGGGCTTGGAAGGCTGCCTTTATCTCTAGGACGTTCGATACTACATCCTTGGTCTTGAAGGGCCAGCGGCCCTGGGCTGCATAGTGTAGGTAGTGTGCCCCCCATCCTTCCAGACTGGCGTCTGAAGTTACTACCTCCTGGTGGAGGATGACTATCTGCTTGCTCCTGCTGAGGTTGTCGGGGTGGGTCCACCACCGTAAAGATAGCCTGGCTTCCTCTGGGATGCGAATCAATTGGGACATGGACCATCCGTCCCACTGGCGCAGAAAGGAGGCTTGTAGGGGTCTGGTATTCCATTGCGCCCATCTGACCATTGGAATGGTTGCTGATAGGGAACCTAGGAGGCTGAGGTATGCTCTGGCCGGTAGACATGACGCTGGGATAGCCTCTTTCACTTTCTGAATGAGTAGGGACAATTTCTCCCTTGGCAATTCCACTGTGTTTGCTCGGGTGTCCAGTTCGGCTCCCAGGAAGACCATCCTTTGGGTAGGTTGGGTGTTGCTTTTCTGCCAATTGATTATCCATCCTAAACTCATTAGGGTGGAAACCAGGATCTCGCGATGTTGGACGAGTGATTCCTGGCTGCTTGAGAGGAGGAGGATGTCGTCCAGGTAATGGTGGACCCTTAGACCTTTCTCCCTCAAAAAGGCTATTGCTGGTAGTAACACCTTTGTAAATGTTCTGGGGGCTGTTGAGATGCCAAAGGGAAGGCTTCGAAACTGGAAGTGCCCTTGACCCACCGAGAATCACAGGAATTTCTGGAATGCCCCGTGGATCGGAATATGCAGGTAGGCATCCTGGAGATCTATGGAGAGCATCCAGTCCCCCAGATTTATGGCCTGTAGGATAGACTGCAAGCTCTCCATCCTGAATGACTCCACTCTGATGGACCTGTTGAGGTTCTTTAGGTCTAGAACCGGACGAAAGTCCCCTGACTTCTTCTTGACGAGAAATAATGGAGAGTAGAATCCCCTGCCTCGTTGTGCCAGTGGAACCTCTACTATTGCTCGTTTTTGGAGAAGATCTTGGATGTAGTTCAGTAACGACAACCTTTTTTCCCGAGATGGGGGAATACGGGTTGGATAGAACTGATCCCCTGGGGGCCGGTTTTTGAAGGACCACCTGTGGCCGAAGGTGACAGTGGCCAGGGTCCAGGTATCCCTTATGGTTTCCGCCCAGACCAGCTTGAAACTGGAGAGTCTTGCTCCCACTACCGCTGGTCGGACGGGCGCACCTTCAAAAGGGCTTCTGGTCACTGGAAGCAGGTGCCTTAGGCTTCTGAAACTTCATAAAGGAGGTTTGAGGATTCTTCCAGCTCCTCCGATACTCCTTGCCTGGTCTGTATGCTCTCGCGTCCCTATACCTCTCTGGGAGGTTCCGCTTAAAGGGAGGAGGTCTCTGTTGCTTGGGCCTCCTGTCTGAGGGGATGAGCCCGGACTTTCCGCCGGTTACTTTGGAGATGGCTGTGTCCAATTTTGTTCCGAAGAGGTGCTCACCATCAAACGGAATACGACACCAGTTGGATTTGGAAGCTGGATCCGCCGTCCAGGGCTTCAGCCATAATGCTCTTCTGGCTGTTACTGAGGCCAGCATAGATTTAGATGCAGACCTGATGGTGTCGACTGAAGCTTCAGCCACAAAGTCGCCCGCCAGGCTTAATTCTTGCAACGCCTTTACTATTGTTTCTTGGTCTGCCCCCTCTGATACAAGCTTTTCCGCGCTTGTGGACCAGCTCGAGATGGCTCTTCCTACTGCAGCAAGTGCTATTGCAGGCCTGCAGGCGCCTCCAGCTGCAGGCGCCTACAGGTAAGCCCGCTTGAGATCCGTGTCGATCTTTCTGTCGAGGACATCTCTAAACATTACCGCGTCTTCTAACGGGAGGGTAACATGCCTGGCTAGGCGCATCAGGGATGCATCCACTACCGGAGGGGACACCAGAGGGTTCACCTTAGGCTCCTTGAGTGGGTATAGTTTCAGTAGCCTGTTATTCAGACTAGACTTCTTTTCTGGCCTCTGCCATTCTTCCTTGATCAGGTCCTCAAGTTCGTCAATGAACGGGAAGGATTCTGGATCCTTACTGAGCTGAGGAAAATACTTCCTCTGTTTCGGTTGGGCTTCCTGGGGTTCCTCCCATCCTATCGCCTCCTTAACCGATTTTATAAACGGCTCTACCAGACTGAAGTTGAATCCGGCGGATACCTCCAGACCCTCATTATCAGACAGGGAGTCTTGCTCCTTTGATGTGCTAGCCCGGGCTGGAGAGGTAGTAGTGGAGAAATCCACATCTGATACCGAGGCCTGGGGGGCTACAGCCCCAGCTGAATCTCCGACCTCCAAGATTCTCTCTCTTGTGACCTCTTCCCGGCATGTTTGACAGGCCAGTTTTCCCGGAAGAACCGCTGCGCCGCAAACCCAGCATGCGTTCCCGGCAGGACGGGAGTGGCGTGCGGGGGAACGATGCCTGCGTGAGGGCGATCTTCTGTGGCGGGATCGGCCGTGTCTAGAGCGCGACCGGGAGCGGCTTCTTCTGCGGCTTCCTCTCGAGCGGCTTCTTCTGTGATAGGAACGGCTCCTTCTGTGTCTGGAGCGACTTCTCCTGCGTGAGGACTCTCTTTGTCTTGAAGCAGACGTTCTTGAAGACCTGGTAGGGCTGACCAATTTAGGCAGCGTTAGTAGTGCTCTCTTTTTCAATCTTCAATACTTACATTTGTCTTCCCCCCCCTTACCTAATAGGCTGATGGTGATCTGCTGGGGCAGCGGTCTCCATGGAGAGAAAGCGGACTGGAAACCTGCAGGGAGAAAGAATAAACAGCGCTATGCAGAGGAGACTTCAGGGGGAACAGGAATCCTGACTTAAAGGCAGTGTAAAGGAAGGCCACTTACCTTTGTAGAGCGCTTTGGAGTCCAAACAAACAATCTGTCATGCATAGACAACCAGCAGCAGCAAATACAGCTACTGCTGGGCTTTTAAATCCGCCGCCATAAGCGTCGGACGCTCGCGCATGCGCAGTAGCGCCGCGGGACACCCGGCACCATCTTGGAAGCTGGAAAGCAGCCCAGCGGTGCCCAAACGACGCACCGCGCATGCGCGAGGACGCCGAGAACGCTCGGCGCTCCGGACAGCAGATCTGGAGAACCACAGAGCCCAGCAGACGGGCAGAGGTACTGGTAGGAGAGGGGGAAAGAGGGGGGGGGAGACCGCTGCACACAACTAAGCCTGTTTAAGGCTTATTTCATGAGGCCACAATGAAGTTTTCCTGGCCATTCCTCCAGCAAGCCTGTTTAAGGCTTTTGTGGGCTGCTGCACTTGAAGCCTGTTTAAGGCTTATATTTGTGGTCAGACAGCTGAATGAGATGAGAGTATGCCCCTGAGATCACCAGAGTGGGGCTCCTTCCATTTAGCTCGTTTAGAGGCTGTACAAGAAGGACTTCCATCCAGGAGAGGCTTAGAACCTGGCTGGGGCGAAGCGGTAAGGGGGTGTTGATCCGTGCGTCCTGACAGGTGAGGAAAAATAAGAGAATACTGGGGCAGGTGTCTACTCTCTAATTTATAGCTATGTGGTCCTATCAGGTTGTGGAGGCGGAGTCACAACCCAACGTGTATGCTGCCATGATGCGACAGGAAATCAGGCTGTCAGAGCTAAAGCTGAGAGATAAACTGAAGTATATCACATCCAGATAATGGAGAGAAAACTCCTTTAGGAGCAGGACAGAGAGATGGTAGAGCTACAGTGGATATAAAAAGTCTAAAAAGACATTGTATTCCATGCCACTGGTGTTCAAATATTACCCCAATGAAAAAAGAAGGGTTTTCGTAGAATAAACAACATAGAAAAAATAGAAGAACTTATTAGCATATCACAGGAAAAAATAACCAATTTCACTTCAACATGGTACAACTGGATAGAATTTAAACAATCCTCTGCCTATAAAGCAGTAGATGTATAAAAACAGAGCCCACTCCTTACAAATAAAATCCTTGAGCGTCTAGAGGGAACTATGAACACAACTTCACCCCACCCTTTCCTACCCTAATACCCAAGTTATATCAGTTTTTTTTATCCACCTGGTTTCTCCTCTTTTTCCCTTTTAATATTTACATTACATTACAAATTAATACAAACTCATATTAACCACTTCAGCCCCGGAAGGATTTACCCCCTTCCTGACCACTTTTTACAATTTGGCACTGCGTCGCTTTAACTGCTAATTGGCGGTCATGCAATGCTGTACCCAAACAAAATTTGCGTCCTTTTCTTCCCACAAATAGAGCTGTCTTTTGATGGTATTTGATCACCTCTGCCATTTTTATTTTTTGCGCTATACACAGAAAAAGGCCGAAAATTTTGAAAAAAATGATATTTTCTACTTTTTGTTATAAAAAAATTCCAATAAACTCAATTTTAGTCATACATTTAGGCCAAAATGTATTCGGCCACATGTCTTTGGTAAAAAAAAATGTCAATAAGTGTATATTTAATGGTTTGCGCAAAAGTTATAGCGCCTACAAACTAGGGTACATTTTCTGGAATTTACACAGCCTTTAATTTATGACTGCCTATGTCATTTCTTGAGGTGCTAAAATGGCAGGGCAGTACAAAACCCCCACAAATGACCCCATTTCGGATCAGATATTGATCCGTTCAGATACTATACCACTAAGGGAGGTGTACGGTGCGTGCGTGGGTGTTAGCGCTACTGGCACTAACCTGATGCTGCCTGGGTCTGGTGCTTGCCAGTTCACCAAAACGCTACCAAAAAAACTGTTAGCAATCGCAGGGATCAGGACTGACTCTGCGAACGCTGCAGGTATGCGTTTAGTGTTTTGTAAGTGACAGTGATCGATCGATACTGCACTTGGGTGGGCTGGGCTGGGCTGGGCTGGGCCGGGCGGAGGGGCAAAACGCAGGTGCTAGCAGGTAACTGGGCTGATCCCGCTAACACTGCATTTTTGGGAACCCTAAACTGCTGGGGACGCCAGTATAGATCTGATCGGATCAGATATTGATCCGTTCAGATACTATACCACTAAGGGAGGTGTACGGTGCTTGCGTGGGTGTTAAAGGTACTGGCACTAACCTGACGCTGCCTGGGGCTGGTACTTGCCAGTTCACCAAAACGCTACCAAAAAAACTGTTAGCGATCGCAGGGATCAGGCCTGATTCTGCAAACGCTGCAGTTATGCGTCTAGTGTTTTGTAAGTGACAGTGATCAATCAATACTGCACTTGGGTGGGCAGGGCTGGGCGGAGGGGCAAAACGCAGGTGCTAGCAGATATCTGGGCTGATCCCGCTAACACTGCGTTTTTGGGAACCCTAAACTGCTGGGGACGCTAGTATAGATCTGATCGGATCAGATATTGATCCGTTCAGATACTATACCACTAAGGGAGGCGTATGCTGCGCGTGTGGGTGTTAGTGGTACTGGCGCTAATCTAACGCTGCCTGGGGCGACGCATATCACCGCCGGGCGATCAGGGGGCTAAACCTTTATTAGGTAATAAACGGCGGGTGCCCTGACACTATAAAAAATAAACGAACTAACAAGTGTCACCCGTAACGGTTATACGGTGATCAGTGGTGAAAGGGTTAACTAGGGGGCAATCAAGGGGTTAAAACATTTATTAGGTAGTATATGGGGGTCCCTGACGCTATAAAACGCTGACGGCGAACCTAAATATTTACCTCCCTAACTAGCGTCACCAGCGACACTAATACAGCGATCAGAAAAATTATCGCTTAGCGACACTGGCGACGGGGGGTGATCAAGGGGTTAAAACTTTATTAGGGGGGGTTAGGGGGTATCCTAGACCTAAAGGGGGCTAATACTCACTGCCCTAACACACTAACTGTTACAAACTGACACCATGCAGTAATCAGAAAAAAAAAAAAAAACTGCTTGGTGTCAGTGTGATGGGGGGGAGGGGTGATTGGGGGGTGATTGGGGGGCAATTGGGGGGGGGGATCGGGGTGTAAAGTATGCCTGGCATGTTCTACTGTGAGGTGTAGTGTTGTGCAACTCACATTTCAGTCTTCTCTCCTTGGCGCCGGAACGGAAACTGCCGAGCCGAGGAGAGATGACATCACATCCTCTGCCTCTGTGTACTACACAGAGGCAGGGGATGATTCTCATTGGCTGGGAGCGATCGCGAGGGGGGGGGCAACGAATGGATGGCCTCCCCCTCATCTCTGATCGCTGCCAGACCAAAGCCGACTGCCTCGGGCACCGGGGGGGGGTCCAATCTGACCCCCCCTCCCGCAGGAAGGCAATCACGTACCAGGTACGTGATTTTGCCTGCCCGTGCCATTCTGCCGACGTATATCGTCGTTAGGCGGTCGGCAAGTGGTTAAAGTTCGGCACAAGCACACTGTTATGGACTTACTAAAACAAAGATCATAAACCTTGCAAGTAAGGGTAGACAGAGGAATATCCATAACAGGTTCATAGAGTGGTTTATGAAGAACCAATTAAACTAGATTTAGATCCCATGGAGTCAATTGGGAACATACAGGACAGAAAAGGTGAGCAGCTAAGGAGTGAGAGGCAAGCTGTCTCTGAGTGAGAACCATTAAGGCCGAGATTTGACCCTTTCTGGTACTCAAGGCCAACTGTTTATTCAGACCAGACTGGAGAAAAGCCAGGATTATTGCCGTAGAGAACCTCCTGGAACAGAACTTCCTTGTATCGCACCAAAAGAAATATGCCTTCCAGACGTGATGGTAGACTGTGCAGGAAGTTGATTTCCTAGCTTCTAGGAGAGTAGGGATAACCAAATCCAACAGGCACCTGCCCTTCAGGATCTGGGGTTTTTAAAGCCAGGCCATTTTTAGCCAATGACTAAGATGCATGGTGGTAAATTGCCCCTTGGGAGGACAGAGGATCTGAATGATCTGGGAGAGCCCCCAGAGAGTCTGCCCGGAGCCTCACAAGCTCCAACTACCATGTCTTCTTGGATCGGTTCGGTGTGATAACTCACCAGAATGCCCTGAAACTGATCCTATGGAGTCACAGGACCATCAACTGCTCGAGGATCGCTGAACATGGAGACAAACCTACCAGCCAGGAGGTCCAGTTGTGTCATCCCCCACCTGCGTCAGATGTCTTGAAGCACCTTGAGGTACACAGATCATTGTGCTGAGTCGAGTCCAATCTAGATTCAGAATCCCAGTTCAAGAGTTACAGTAGTTATATTCAGATTTACTGGTATATAAGTCAAGCCAGCAGTTGGCAGGCAACATTTGTTCACATAATTTCTGTCATTTTGCAACATCTAATCATCTAGTCCTAGACCAAAATTCAGCTGTACCAGACTTCTAAAATAATATTAGTATTTTGTCTTCTGTAACACCTTCTGTAGCAGTCTGCCTTTTGTCTTCTTTATTGTACTTATATTCCTCTGTTCTCCCACCTGGTTGGTAGTAAAAAGTACAGCTAAATTATATTAGGATAAAAAACCTTCTGTGTGCAGCTGCCGTCCTCAGCCCCCTAATACTTACCTGAACCCCATCTTGATCCAGCGATGTTGCATGACAACCTCGGCTTCCCTGGAGTCTCCCTCCTATTTGGCTGAGACACAGCAGCGGGCGCCATTGGCTCCCACTGCTGTCAATCGAAGTCGGTGAGGCAATGATGAGAGAGAGAGGGCAAGGCCAAGCCACGGCTCCATGTCTGAATGGACACACAGAGCAGTGGCTCAGCTTGGGTGCCCCCATAGCAAGCTGCTTGCTGAGGGGGCACTCGGCAGGAGGGAGGGGCTAGTAGCACCGGCGAGGGACCCAAGAAGAGGAGGATCTTGGGTGGTCTGTGCAAAACCACTGCACAGAGCAGGTAAGTATAACATGTTTGTTATTTTTAAACTAAAAAAACAAGACTTTAGTATCACTTTAAGCTTTGAAAATTAAAGATATAAGTTGATTGGTTGCCATGCACAGCTGCTCCACTTTCTGGCTGCCCAGTTGTGACAAATTCTGTTCTGTATCTTCTTATACTTCAAAAGACTGGAAAAAATATTCTCTGTATTTGTATAGTTTGATTCCATCCAAAGCAGAAGTTATCTGTAACCTGTGTGATCAGATGGGCCGGTAAGTTGACATTTAGTGCCAGGGATTTCGAGTAGTTAACCTTGAGTCCAGAGACTTTGCCAAAGTCATCAAGCACCCTGCAGATATTTGGTAATGAAGTTAGTGGCGAAGTAATAAAGAGTAAGATATCTGCGAAAAGAGAGCATTTGCGGGTTTGTGGCCCACATCTTAAACCTTGAATATCAGGGTCGTCTATAATGGTGATGGCTGTACAAGGGACACCCCTGCCTTGTACAGTTGAGGATTGGGAAGGATTCCGAGTAATATCTCTGCAGTTTAATTTTGGCTTCCGGGTTGGAGTAGAGGGTCCCTATTATGTTCAGAATGGATTGACCCCATCTTTGCAAAATTGGTACCAAATAAGACCAGGAGACGTAATCGAACACCTTCATGAGGTCTAAAGAGAGCAAGAACCCCTTCTGAGGTGGTCCCTTATCCCATCCAGACCTCAGTAGAGATACTGTCAATCGCTCTCCTGATCTGATCTGGGCCCTGTCTCCCAGGTATAAAGCCGACCTGGTCTTTGTGGACATATAGACTAATAAAATTGGATATTCTGTCTGCCATAATTTTCATCCAAATTTTAGGCCAATATTTATTAATGATATGGGCGATAATTAGCAGTACAAATAGGGTCCTTGCCTGGTTTAGCGATCACTGTGATAAAAGGCGAGTTCAATGCCTTATCAATTTGTGCTCCTGCGCAAAGTTGGTTGAAAAATCGAGCCAAATAGGGGGACAGTGAGGAGGAGAAGTGTTTATAATACGGGACTGAGAAGCCATCAGGGCCAGGGGCTGATTTATTCTTAAGATCTTTAATGACTTGTGAAACTTCTTCTGCCGAGATTGGTGACTCTAAGCTATCCCTGTTGTGGTTATCACTGATCTTAGGGATATTCAGTGAACCAAGAAAGGAGTCAATCGAGCTGGGTGGGGATTCTTTCCCTCCTGTACAGGTTCGGTAGAAGTCATGAAAATATTCCATGATTTTCTGGGGGTTTTGTGAGAGGGAGCCATTGCATAATTTTATTTTAGGTAAGGTATGAGACCTTGTTTTAGGGGTTAGCCTATTCGCTAGCAGAGAGCCCATCTTATCTTTTTGGTGGTAAAACCGACCACTCTCCCAATGCTAATTTTTTTTGGCTATGGCAGTGAGAGCCAGGTTTAAGGCTGTGCACGCAGCTTCTAGTCTTTCTGCAGAGCCGGAAGAAGGGTTACGTTTGTGTTGTTTGCTTAAAAATTAGAATTCCTTCTCCAGCCTGTCAATGTCTACTTTGCCAGCTTTATATAGTCTTGAAGTCAATTGGATCAGTTTTCCCCTAATGGAGGCTTTGTGTGCTGCCCATAGAGTGATTGGGGAAATGTTATTGACATCATTCAATATAAAATATTCCTGGATATCTTTTTCAATTTCACAGACATGGGTAGGGTTGCTAAGGATTGAGGCGTTCAGTCTCCAGTTGTATCCCTGCCATTGTGTTTATTATTAGGAGGAGAAAGGAGTGGTCCGACTAGGCAGAGTCTTTTATGATTGATTTAGTCACCAGCGGAATATTATTTGACAGTATAAAGAAGTGATCTATTCTAGCAAAGATATTGTGAGGGCTAGAATAGTGCGTATAGTCCCGTGCCTTCGGTAATTTCTCTCCAGATATTAACCAACCCATGATCGTAAATTTGTCTAGCCACATTAAGGCTCTGCCTACTGGGACAGATACGGTCCTGTCCCTGTATCAAAGGCAATATTAGAGTCTCCTCCGTAGATGACCAGGCCTTCGATAAGTGGGTCTAGAGTAAGAAAGAGGGTCTTCAAGAATTTAGATTGACCCCTATTTGTTACGTAGAACGAGACGAGGGAGTAGAGCTGGTTGTCACTGAGACCCTTCACGAGTAGGAATCTACCTTCTGGGTCTTTAAATTCAGAAGCAAACGAGAACTGAGATTTGCAGGAGAAAAACAAGCCTGGGAATATTAGGGTGAATGAAGGAGGGGGTATAAGATTTTGGGAAGTGTGTTTCTTAACTGCTTCAGCCCCGGAAGCTTTTACCCCCTTCCTGACCAGAGCACTTTTTGCGATTCGGCACTGCGTCGCTTTAACTGACAATTGCGCGGTCGTGCGACGTTGCACCCAAACAAAATCGACGTCCTTTTTTTCCCACAAATAGAGCTTTCTTTTGGGGGTATTTGATCACCTCTGCATTTTGTTTTTTTTTAGCGCTATAAACAAAAAAAGAGGGACAATTTTGAAAAAAAAGCAATATTTTTTACTTTTTGCTATAATAAATATCCCCCAAAAATCTCTAAAAAAAATTTTTTTTATTCCTCAGTTTAGGCCGATATGCATTCTACTACATATTTTTGGTAAAAAAAATCACAATAGGCTTATATTGATTGGTTTGTGCAAAAGTTATAGCATCTACAAAATAGGGAATAGCTTTATGGCATTTTTATTATTATTTTTTTATTTTATTAGTAATGGCGGCGATCTGTGATTTTTATCAAGACTGCGACATTATGGTGGACACATCGGACACTTTTGACACTATTTTGCGACCATTTTCATTTATACAGCAATCAGTGCTATAAAAATGCACTGATTACTGTGTAAACGACACTGGCAGGGAAGGGGTTAACCACTAGGGGGCGATGAAGTGGTTAAGTGTGTCCTAGGGAGTGATTCTAACTGTGGGGGAGATGGGCTTCAACTCACACGACAGCGATCACTGCTCCTGATGACAGGGAGCAGTGATCTCTGTCATGACACAAGGCAGAACGGGGAAATGCCTTGTTTACATAGGCACTTCTCTGTTCTGCGGCTCCGTGACATGATCGCGGGCACGGTCATGCTGTGCGCGGTGGGTGCGCGCCAGCTATCCCCGCCTCTTAAAGGGGATGTAGAGGTACGCCTATTTGCCCACCGCTGCTATTGTGCCGATGTATATCGGCGTGCAGTGGTTGGCAAGTGGTTAAAGAAACAATATGTGTATTTTTTGCTTATGGTAATACTGGAAGATTTTCTGGCGTTTAATGGGAGAGTTAATCCCCTGCACATTGTGTGAAACAATGCGTGGGGCAGATCTTGGAGTGGTAAGGTCAGCCATGGAGCAGCCTAGGGGGTAATGCCAATGATCCTCAATCACCTACCTTCCGCCTGGTGGACGGCCCAGAGTGCAGGAGTGCGAATAAGTCCATTGTAATTCCTTCCAGGATCCTGCAGAGGTGCGAGATCACATGCGTCACTGAAACAAAAGTAGAATTAGTAAAGGACAGAAGAGAACAGAAAGTAGACAAGTGAGATAAGGGGTAAGAGAAGGCTCCAAATGTAGGGAAGGAGTATATCCACCATACCCTGAGAGACAAACATGGTACCCCCCCAACCAGTGGGGGAGATTCCGACTAGGAGTGAGTAAATTCTGCACCTCCAAGTACAGGAGGAGGTGCATTAGTACTGCTCCGTCCACAGCACTCCCTGATATTTGGCTAAAATACAAACGTGAACAAACTAGGGTGCACCACCCTCAATAACTGTAACATGGTAACATTCAATGAAGGTTAAATTAGGGTAGGCGTGATAACTGCTGGGGATTCAGGAAGAGAGGGATAAGATGGTATGGGAACAGGAATGATCCCTCCGAAAGGGGATGTGGGGAGCAGACTTCCAGGGAAGGAAGAAGGGTGAAAACCAAGGGACTTCAGGGTACAGTGGTTATGGGGCCTAAAAAACAATCTACTGCCTGGTTACAGTTAGATGGGACAAGGACTGAGAGTGCCCCCTGGAAAATTGTGAGGACAACCAACAAGATTAGGAGAAGACCGGATCTAAGAGAGTTAAATAGTCTGCTAATTCCTTGAGATCCAGAACTATATAGAGGATAAGTTACGCCATGGTGATTGGTCCGAGGCTCAGTGCAGTAGATCCAGGTGGGTCTTGAGAAAGTCCTTGTCCGGGGTAGAAGAAAGTCAGTAGAGGAGCTAGTTATAACCAGACAGTATATTAGCAGTGTGATGAGTTATAAGAGACAGGCCTGAACAGAAGGGGATACAGGAGCTCCTTGAGGTCAAAGGTTTGTGACTCCAGGTGGGCATTAATGCCGAGGGGACCTAATGGGCCCCGTCCCAAAAAAAAAGGAGATGTTAGGAGGTAAATGAAAAAGTTCTCCAGATCAGGGGGTTTTTCCTCCTTTGGCTTTTTTATTTTTAGACTTCTGCTACAGAGAGGTGAGTGGGCTAGCTGGAGGAGGTTGTTTGGTCAGGCTGGAGGTGAAGGACTGCATTGGAGAAGGTGGGTCTTTGGGAATTATGCCCAGTTTCTGCAGTAGGTGCTCTCCTTCTGGAAATGTACAGAATCAGGTGCAAGCCCTCCTCATAACTTCCTCTTTAACATTTAAGTAGTGTGGCTTGACCACAATGTCACAAGACAGTCCATCAGGTTGGGGGGGGGGGTCCCAGGGCCCTGTGGGCCCAATCAAGCTCCAGTTTGTGGTCCCAGATGTCTGGAATGAGGCTTTCAATGAGGGAGTGTACTGCTTCTGGTATATCCGTGACGGTCTCGGGCAGTCTTCTGATTCTAAAGTTAAGCCTTCTTGACCTATTTTCAAGGTTGTCAATTTTGGCGATGGCCCCTTCTAACTGGCTATGCAAGTCTGGGAAGCGATCAGTGTTCTGGTTAACCTAATCTATTGTGACATCCACTCTATTTTCAATGGGCTCAATGCGAGATCCCAGAAGTTGGAGATCCGATTTAATGTCAGAAGTAATTCTGGCTGCAGTTTGAGCTAGGCCCCTTTCCAGCATCTCTGCAAATCTAGTGAACATGAGGCAAATGTCATGGGGCTATGAGGTGTGCTGCCCCATCTCCTGATAGGTCACATTGGTCCTCGGTGAGGCTGCAACTGAGGGGGAAATCCAGGGTCTGGTTCAGGAGGGACACCGTGGTGGCTGGTGATATCGGGCCCCCGATTGATGTGAGAATGGGGGCTCCTCCACATACCTCCTCTTGTAGTGTGTAGTGTAGGGAGATGAGACAGGGATCCTTGTGAGAGCTGCCTCGTGTGGCAGGTGTTCCACCGCCATCTTGGACTCCTCGGCTGCCCCTGGAAGAGCTGCAAATTGAGTCAGCAATCCTGGTTTAGGTGAGCCCTTCGGCATAAAACGATACCCGTGGGCTTCCTGGGTGTTCTGGTCCCAAGCTGGCTTCACTGGGGAGATGTCACCCGCTGCTGGGAGCGGGACGGAGCTCTGTGACCAGGCGTCCATTTCACAGAGTGCCACGCATGCGCCTCAAATAGATCCTTTTATAGCGCATTTCATGCTAAACGCTGCTTAATTATAAAGTAGTGTCTAAGCAATCCAGCTTACCTTTTAACTTTCTTTGCCCCTCCTTACTTGCACTAATTAAATACCTTCATCTGTATATAGTTCAGACAGATCTAGTTCTCTTCAAAAGTCTCTACCAACAAGGGGGCGGGGCGGACATTAGCCTGGACAGATGTGTGAGGGGAGAGCTCCTGCCATCCAGCTGAATGTAAAGCTCCTACCTCATCTACCTCGCCATCCTCATTCTCCGCGCGATCCCCAGAGCCTCCTGGTCTGTCGGGGCATTGCCAGACCACAGCATCGCGGCGTTCTCTGCCCCCATGACCACCTGACAGACGGGCCGCGGTTCCAACACAAGGTACATCTTGCTCTACCTGGGATCAGGGCTGACACCCACCCCTAGCCACAGTGCACCCCTTCCTCGACCGCTGGAGCTGCCCAGGCTGCCACACCGCTGTCTGGAGTGTGGGCACAGACACTCCTCTGTCCTTAAAGTGCCTGGAAAGACGGAGAACAGCTCCAGGCCTAAGAGCAGCGGCCATCTTGCTTCACCCGGACACTTACTAACATAAGGTATAGCGGCCATCTTGCTCCACCTGGACTCAGCGCTGATACTCACCCCTAGCCACAATCCGCCCCCCTTCGGCCACTGGAGCTCCCCAGACTGTCATACCGCTGCCCTGCAGCACATACACCTGCACTCCCTTGCTCTTACAGACACCTGGAAGGTAGACTGTAACCAGCTCCAGTCCTGGGAGTGGTGGCCATTTTGCTCCACCCGGACATTAGCAGTGCAACACAAGTTTATTTCCACCTGCAGCACAGGTCGCATTAGTTACCTTACTATTGCACCTATGGGGGCGCATGGCTGACGATGGACGGCTGACGACATGTACCGCTGAGCTCTGTGCTCTCCCAACAACTGCAGGCTGTGTTCCCAACTAATCATACCTGACCTGCTGATGGCGGCTTCCAGCTCTAACCCTGCTGACTTTGCTGAACTACAACAAGGCACTATCCAAAGATACCTACTACGTACAACCTTACAGGACTCCCGTACAGGGAAAGACAAACTTTCGACAAGCCAAACCCCAGGCAAACCAAAACCTCCTCCCCCGACTGCAGCGGCTTCCTCTACCAGCGGGGAACAACTCAGGTGCACACCCGGCTCCTCCGATGGACCCTCCAGATCCCCTAACCGGATTAGCTCTGTCCCCATCACAAACGTAGACGTCCCAGCAGAGATGCTTTCCCCAGCTTAGGGTGGTGCCCCGGGCTCCACATCCACTGCCCTACTCTCTGCCTTCCGGGCTGACTTTGACTCCTGGGCTTCCAAAATGGAAACTTCTCTCCACGTTGAACTGAATGCCCTCAAACAACGGGTTTTGGCATCAGAGGTCGCAGTATCTGCTATGGCTACCACCCAAGAAGACCATACAGCCCGTATAACGGCGCTTGAAACTGCATCTACGGCTCATCTCTCCAGGTTACAGCAACACCAGCTCCGAATAGAGGATAGTGAAAACCGGAGCCGCAGGAACAACATCCGGCTGCAAGGTGTCCCAGAGACAACCTCAGGTACTGATCTCAAACCCACTATCATCGCTATCCTCAATCAGGTCCTGGGCAGGGAAGTTACATCCCCTATCGAATTGGACAGAGTGCATAGAGTTGGGGGCATAGGGGGCGACCACAGAGACCGCCTTCATGACGTCCTCTGCTGGGTACATTACTATACCCTGAAGGAAGAGATCTTATGCAAGGCCTGGCACCTGGGCCCACTGGACTTCCACGGATCCTCCATACACCTATACCCGGATGTTTCCCACAACACGCTGTACATGCGGCGAGTGGTCCGCCCACTGCTGGAATTGATTCGCCAAGTAGGTGCAACATACACTTGGGGCCACCCCTTCAGCATCAAAGTGACCCGGGATGATGACCACAAATTTATCCTGTCAGATCCAGACCAGCTTCCTGCCTTCTTCCTCTTCCTGGACCAGGAACCTATCACCGTCCCGAACTGGTTGGACCCTCCAGATGACCGTCAGCGGCTACTGGACCCTCCCCTACAAAGTCTAGATCGGTATCCTCCGGTCCTAGAATACGGCGAGCCATGTCACCAGAAGACTGATCCGAACTCTTTCAAATGAGACCTGAATTGGTTCTTTTTTCCATGGCTTTTTTTTTTTCCCCAAGGAGGTTACAGTTCTTGTCCTGGACTCAGGCCAGGTTTGCCTTAACTATGTTTTCTCTGTTTTGTTTTTCCCCCCTTTTTACTTTTGTTCCCCTCCTATTGACTCCTGATCAGTGTGTCATTTGAATCTTATTATGGTTTAGCAGTCTTGCCTGGCTCGGGGACTCTTTTATTGCCCTCAGCTGGTACAGTTGTGCTTGCTGGGGCTCTGGAAGTGAAGACAATACTGCTGATGTTACCTATTAATTTGCAATGGACCCGTTTGGTGCCGGACCACCCTGGCCCTCATCATATTCCCACACCATCCTGATTACACTAATAACATCATGACTTCTACGTGTGTTTAGATACACTGGGAACCTTCTCTTATCAATTGGGTCCTTAATAGCTCTGATTCTTTTAGGGAGGACGCAGTCTGGGCCCAGGTGGAGCCACTTGTTGCTTCTCAAGGGATTGCTCCTACTCTCACATCATTTCTCTAGGCATTGGACCTGCGGATTGACTTGGTGTTTCCCGAATACGGTCCCCTGGCTTGTCCTGGGGCTTCCAAGTCTTTCCTCAGTACCAGACCTAAATGTCCCTGTAGCTCGGGACTAGTAGACCTTATCAATGGCAACTAATGTGCGTTTACACTGTTATATGAAGCTAAGCTATGACGACGATCATAGATAACGTTGCTATAAATGTAGTAATTGGGGTGTCCAACCTCTGCATGACCACATGGGAATACATGAGCCTTTATTATGTCCCCAGCCAGTTCATACCCTGTTCTTCACTGATGTTATTTTTCGTATACTTCTATATTGTTTATGATGCCCAAGGGTACCAATGGTATTAGTTATACACTCCGCTCTTTAATGACTAAAAAGTTGAGCATTAGATTCCATGGTCATTGGGTATGTTACATTTATGTTATATATGCTTGCTTAGTTGTCGGGATCACAACTCAGCTATCCTAACCTCGTTCTCTCTCCCTAAATAAGATTGGCACAGTTTGTGCCTACCACGTGATATTTCACGAAGTGTTACGTTTTCACAGACACTTTAGTATTTTTTGAGCCACCTTCCCCAGGTGCTCTATCTGACCAACCTCTTTCCCACCTCTATCCTCCTCCTTTCCCCCTCCCCATCTGTTTTTTGACCCCTTTCCCTTTACTCCAGTCCCCCTCTCTATTATATTTTTTTTTTTTGTGTGTCACTCTGTCATGGCCCATACGGTGATTTCTCAACCCAGACTACAATTTTGTTCCTACAATGTAAATGGCCTAAATACTGCCACCAAAAGAGGACAAATCCTTTATCAAATACACAAACGTCTAGTTAATGTGCTTCTTCTACAAGAGACACATTTTCACTCTGCCTCCACTCCTTCCTGTTCCAACGGATATTTCAACAGATGGTTCCATAGTACTAATCCAACCCAGAAAGCCAAGGGAGTATCTATTGCCTTTCATAAGACACTCCCTATAGAAGTGCTTGATCATCTCTCTGACCCTCAGGGAAGGTAAGTTTTTGTGAAATTCATGTTATGGGGCACCAAATTTACGGTAGCTAATATTTACCTTCCGAATGTTAATCAAGTGTCGTCTGCGTTGCAGTACTTGATGATTCTCTCAGGATTCATGGAGGGTAAGCTTGTCTTGGGAGGAGATTTTAACACACCTCTAAAACCACTTTTGGATTCCTCTACCTCGCGGTCGTGTATTTCATTCCCCAAACTGAGGGCACTGAAACGTGCATTATACGATCTGCGTCTTGTAGACGTGTGGAGGGTGCTGCACCCCACATCTCGTAATTATACCCACTTCTCTCATGTACATCACACTTATAGTCGCATAGACTACCTAATGACTGACCACAGCTGTCTAGATTGGTCTCCTGAATGCAACATAGACCCTATGGTCTGGTCTGACCACTCTCCTATACACATGACGTTCTCGCTCCCCTCCACTCCGATTAGGGAGTGAACATGGCGCTTGAACGCTTCGTTGCTTACAAATTGGGAGTGTGTGACGAGGGTTACGGATACAATATCTAACTTTTATGTTGACCACACCTCGGATACGACATGGCTGCCTTTCCAATGGGAGGCACTAAAAGCAGTTCTACATGGAACCTTTGTCCAAATGGGTGCACGTCTAAAAAAGGAACGAGGCTGCAATTCAAACACTTAGAAACATAGAAACTGAACACAAACGATCCCCGACAGTGACAACGCTGGTGGATGTTTCTAAGGCGCGGTCACAACTCAGAGAACTGTATGAGACTTCCGCACGCACATATGCAGATAAGCTCGCTTTCCATCAATATAAGTTTCGAGATAAATATGGCAGGTCATTGGCTCGCTCCTTACATTCGAAAGTATCTTCCACTTTTGGGCTCCCATATTCAGGGGGCACAGGGAGAGTTGGTCTCCTCACCCTCTAAGATGGCTGAGGAATTCAGGGACTTCTATCAATCCCTGCACAATATCCCTACGACTCGACTGACAGGTTCCCCCTCTACCGGGATGGAAGACAAATTATCCTATGTCTCAGAAACCGCGCTTCCTACATTAGATGGTGACACCATTGCTGATCTGGAAACCCCTATCACAGAGGATGAAGTTGCCAAAGCCATAGCGGGTACGCCAAGTGGAAAGAGCCCTGGCCCCGACGGCTTCACTCCTAAGTTTTATAAACTTTTCGCCACCCTTCTCACACCCTTTCTAACTAAGATGTTCAACTCTTTGACAGAGGGCTCCATGTTTCCTCCACAAACACTCGAGGCCCACATATCCCTCATCCCAAAGCCGGACAAAGATCCTACTCTTTACGCAAACTATAGGCCGATATCTTTGATTGGTGTCGATTTGAAAGTCTTTGCTAAAATCCTAGACTACAACCATTGTTACCTGGGATAATACACTTAGATCAGGTCGGCTTTGTGAGTGGCCGTGAGGCTAGGGACAATACCCTAAACACCCTTCTTCTAACTAACTATGCCCGATCCCATATTATCCCATTTCACCTCTTAACAGTCGATGCGGAGAAGGCATTCGACCGAGTAGACTGGCAGTTCCTTCAACTATCCCTGCAACAAATAGGCTTGGGAACTAATATGATAACGAGAATAATGTCCCTTTACTCCTCTCCATCTGCTAGGATTAGACTGAATGGTTCATTATCTCCAGCCTTTTCTATCTCTAACGGGACACGACAGGGATGCCCATTGTCCCCCCTCGTATATGTTCTAACTATGGAACATTTGGCTATTGCTCTGCGTAACAATTCCTCTATCCAAGGCATAACAGTCAGGCCCACTCATACTAAACTCACCCTCTTCGCAGATGATCTGCTCCTGTTCGTGACACACCCACACACATCCTTGCCCTCAATATTGCAGGAGTTCCAGAAATTTGGAGCAGTTAGCAACTTCAAAGTAAATTACAATAAATCGGAAATCCTTAACATATCCATGCCTAAGTCAGACTTTCAAAGACTCTCGACTACTTTTTCCTTCAAAACTGGTTCCACCTCCATCAGGTATCTCGGAATTCAAATACCGGCGGATGCATCCCAGCTCTTTTCCCAGAACTTTGCCCCCCTACTCCTTAGGACCCAAGCAGATTTATTTACGTATACGTCCAAACGGCTCTCATGGCTAGGTAGAGTGAACGCCCTGAAAATGGATGTTCTCCCTTGGTTCCTGTATTTGTTTCAAGTCATTCCTATACACATACCTAATTCGTACTTCAAGAAACTACGCCAACTGTTTTCCAGATTTATTTGGAATGCTGCCCGTCCCAGAATACAGTATGAAACATTATCTCTTCCAAAGGTTCGGGGGAGGCGGAGCCCCGGACGCCTCCCTGTACGATAAAGCAGCAGTGCTCACCCGCATATTAGATTCACCACTCTTCAACCAAACTTTGGGTTCAGTTGGAAAGTCACATGAACCCAATAGAAATCTCCGCTCTCCCATGACCCCCTCAATGACCTTATGCTGACCAGAAGGGGCTTATCAAACCACATGGGGCCTATGACTCCCTTCTTTGGGACCCTGGCCTTTCCACCAGCTATGTATGTAACAAGATTTGGTCCAAGTCCTTCGAGCAGACCCCAATTTAAGGACAGATAGGAGGTCTGACCTCCCGACACCCCATGCAGTGGCTTCAGAGACAACAGATTACTTTCTACATCCGGAATTTCCCATCCATTCCAAACATCCTTGCTGAACCGACAGGATTTGAGGAACTGCTCATGCAGGCGGAACCTCCAACACATGTGGTATCTCCTCCCCTGATCTCCCATCGTTTACGACACTCAACACTCTGTCTCCCTTCTTGACTGGCAAAAATGTTTTACCCTGACACACAAACTACCCCTAGCCATTAAGACCCAGGAAAAGGGATTCAAACTGGTAATGAATTAGTACAGATGCCCATCGACTATAAACCATTTCAACTCAGCAGTACCAGATACCTGCTGGCGGTGTCTTATCGCCCGGGGAACCATGTTCCACATTTGGTGGGAATGCCCTCCTGTGCAGGGGTAGTGGCAACAGATCTTCAAACTATACTGCAAACTGATGGCGACTTCTATTCACCCTTCACCTGTGGCTCTCTTATCTATACTCCCTGGAACGTTCAAATCCATCAAAAAAGATGTATTACGACACTTTCTGGCGGCGGCCAGAGTAGTGATTCCCCGTCATAGGAGATCGACAACCATGCCTTCCCTGGGGGATTGGGCTACTGAAGTGGACCGCATAAGGGACCTTGAACGTCTGTTGGCAGAGGAATACGGTAAAGACGAACAGTTTTCTCTCACCTGGAATTCATGGTCTGTGATCCGATACTCCTCTGAGTTTATCTCCTGGGCTGAACACGGCCTGGATGACGTCGCCCTGGGACCGTGATAGAGTGATCCTTGTCCCCTATCTTTCTGCCCCCTCTTGTCTGCCCCTGCTCCTTTTTCTTTTCTCTATATATACACCCTTAGGAATCCATCAAGCCAACGTACCATTGCTTCAACTTATCTATTGTTACTGATTTGATGTGTGACCCGTACGTCATATTTTTCATACAGATTTTTATATAATCTCTTCTGATGCACTACGTACGGGGCATCTGTGATCCCCTTAACTGAAATGAGGATGAAGGTTTCTTAAACTTGCTTTTTTTACAGGGATTGCTATCACAAAAGGTCTCCTGGTGGGCCATATACACATGCTTTCAATCCCTTTATTTGTAACCTAAACATGTATTTGTTCTGACACACACGATGCCTATTGTTGGTGTATCTTATCACTGTTTGTAATGTTAAAGATAATATCTGTCTTTCTTGGTTTCTATATTGAATAAAATAAGATTGAATTAAAAAACTCTACCAACAACATTTAAAACCTATATTTCTGAAAAACTGTTTACGTTATCTTTGGCCAGCCGTAATAAACAATTATTAGAATCATAAATAATTCCATACAAATGTCCCATAATTAAAAAATATTTATGCAATAGATTTTCACAGGATATTTTATTAAACAATAATATCTAAATATGTCTATATGACTAGTGCTGTTATAAACGATATTGATCATGAATAAAAATGAATCTTGGATGAATTTAAAATTAATTTTAGATTAATTTTGGAATGATGTAATCATACAATCACACTATTATGGGATATCCAATATTTATATATTGATACGAATATGAAATATACCAGTCATGGTTTAAACCATGTAGAATTCTGGTTTGGATCAGGAAAATACAATATCAATGCAGTACACATGCTTCTTATATATGGTAATTTAAGGAAGACATCTTCACCCCTTTAAAAAACCTTTATTTTTTCTATTCCTTGATTAATGATATTGTTCTTCTGTCATGATATTCATTAAAATCTCTAGCAACATTTGTTTGGTTGTCTTTTTAAAAAGGCATACAAATAATTACTGTGATTGTAAAGCTTTTTTTTTAAATTAAAATAACAAACATTTTATACATACCTGCTCTGTGCAGTTGGTTTTGCACAGAGCAGCCAGGATCCTCCTCTTCTCGGGTCCCTCTTCGGCTCTCCTTGCCCCCTCCCTCCTGTTGAGTGCCCCCACAGCAAGCAGCTTGCTATGGGGGCACTTGAGCCGAGCCACAGCTTCCTGTGTCCATTCAGACATGCCCAGCCCCATGACCCAGCCCCACCCCCTTTCTCTCCTCATTGGCTGACTGACTTTGACAGCAGCAGGAGCCAATGGCGCTGCTGCTGTGTCTGAGCCAATCAGTCACAGGACAGCCAAGGCACTCATGGACATCCCTGGACAGAGTTGGGGCTCAGGTAAGTATTAGGGGGGCTGCTGCACACATAAAGATTTTTATTGTATGCATATAATGCATTTAGATAAAACCTTCTGACTTCTGACTTTACAATCACTTAAAAGAGGAGCTTAACCCAAAAGGGGAAGTTCCGCATTAAGGGCTCCTCCCCCACCCCTGTTTGTAAAATGACACTTCTGTGTAGGGGGGAGTGGGTACTCTAGGCAATTGGAAGTTCTCCTCCCCTCCCTCCCCGCAGTCTTGGCTCTATTGCCAGGGGTGGCTCCAGAACAATTTTTTGGGGGGTGCTATGGTGGTGCCTGAGGAATGAGTGGGGGAGCTACTGCAGCACACAAAGCCTATCGCGCACCTATGAGTGTGGCCAAGCTGGGTGTGGACAGCAAGTGGATGTTGGTCTATGGCTTGTAGTGTAACCTTGTATAGACCAAATAAGCCCTGGGGGGAACTGAAGAGATGATGGGATTAAAATAAGCCCAGCTGGTGCAGGACATGAAAACCCACAGCTTGTGTCAGTTCAGCAATAACCCCCAGCACAGCAAAATAATTAACTCACAAAGCACCACAATATTCAACCCACAGTAGGACAGAAATTAACCCCTAGCACAGTAATTAACCAGGGCATGGTTCAATGCTAAATCCTAGGCATGGCACAGTAATTGATGCCCACCAGCACTGCACAACAAATAACCCTCAACATTGCACAATAATAAACCCGCAGCATATTACAACAATTAACCCCCAGCACAACACAGTAATAAACCTCCAGCACAACACAATATTAATTCCTAAACACAGCACAGTAATTAATCAGAAATACACATTAATTAACCCCCAACATCACACAATAAAAAAACCCCAGTAGTATAGCAATCAGTTGGCCCCATTCACTGTGCAACATAGCATACAGAGTGAAGAGGTTAGCACTATATAGCATATAGATTGTAAGGGTCAGGACTATGTACAACATGCGTTCCTCAGTGTGCCCTTTTACATTGATGGTCAATACTCAGAGTGCCCCCTTACATTAGTTGTCAGTGGTGTGCCCCCTGTACAGTGGTGATCAGTATGTCCTGACCTCTGTATATAAATAAAAAGCAAAACAAGTACAGCCCAACCCTACACTTAAAATTGTACAAACAGACTTATAAGTGCAATGGTAAAACGTATATACTGTAGGAATATAAGGAATATCCAGTGCAAATCAACCAATGTATTGCAATATAGTAGTGATGGTGTTCACCACTATTTGCACATTGCAATTTTGCAATTTATCAAAATATTTTTTGCAAAGAGGGCGGCACCATCACTACTATATAGCTCACATTGGTTATTCCTCTATTGGTTTTACCATTGTACTGATAAGTTCATTTGTACAATTTTATAGAGGAAGTGTAGGGCTGTGTTGCATTTTTTACTTTTTACTGATTCACGTTGGATGTGGGAACTGGCTCAAAAGGTTCTGTATTGCTTTTGAATTTTTTTTGGTTGGGTGGTAGTTGTTTAATTTGATTTGGTATGTCCTTTGTATACTGATGGTCAGTGTGGCCCTGCAAACTGGTGGTCAGTCTCCTTGTATGCTGGTGGTCAGTTCCCTTGTATACTGGTGGTCATTTCCCTTATTTACTTGTGGTCAGTCCCCTTTTACACTGGTGGTCAGTCCCCTTGTAGACTGCTGGTCAGGGCTTTTTTCTCAAAGAATAGGTGCAGCATCTCAACCACGCTTCCATCACAATACAAATGACCTCCTCTCCTCCACTAAGGGGGAGAGAATGACACATGAAATATTGAGACTGTACTAATAGTTGCAGGATCTTAAAGGGGCAATGGTAAATACCAGGACAGCATTACACACAGGGTGCAGAGTTCAAGAGTGTGTTACTTACAGAGTGCAGGGTTCAGCGGTGCGCTACATGCACAGTGCATGTTTCAGAACTACGCTACATACAGAGTCCAGAGTTCAGGAGTGCATTATGTACAGAGTACAGGGTTCAGGAGTGTGCAGACTTTGGGGTTGCGCTATTTACAAAGTGCAGGATTCAGGCTTGAGCTACACACAAAGTGCAGGATGCTGGTGTGCGCTACACACACAATACAGCGCTCAGGAGTGCACTACGCACACAATGCAGGGTTCAGGAGTGCACTACATACACAATGCATGGTTCAAGAGTGCGCTACACACACAATGCAGGGTTCAGGAGTGTGATGCGTACACAGTGCAGAGATCAGGAGTTCACTACGTACACAGTGCAGAGATCAGGAGTTCACCACGTACACAATGCAGAGATCTGGAGTGTGCTATATACACAATGCAGAGATCAGGAGTGCAATATGCACACAATGCAGAGATCAGGATTGCACTATGCACACAATGCAGAGATCAGGAGTATGCTACGCACACAATGCAGAGATCAGGAGTGCGCTACGCACACAATGCAGAGATCAGGAGTGCGCTATGCACACAATGCAGGGATCAGGAGTGTGCTATGTATACAATGAAGGGTTCAGGAGTGTGCTATGTACACAATGCAGGGTTCAGGAGTGCACTATGTGCACAATGCAGAGATCAGCAGTGCGCTATGTGCACAATGCAATGTTCAGCAGTGCGCTATATACAGAATGTAGGGTTCAGCAGTACGCTATGTACGCAATGCAGAGTTCAGCAGTGTGCTATGTACACAACGCAGGGTTGAGGAGTGCGCTTTGTACACAATGCAGGGTTCAGAAGTGCGCTATGTACACAATGCAGGGTTCAGGAGTGTGCTATGTACACAATGCAGGGTTCAGGAGTGCGCTTCCAGACCTGCAACAGGGCTCAGGCGCATCCCCACCAACAGGTTCCCAGCAACGAACAGGCGTGCGCCAATGCGCGTGCGCCGATCGTGGAGATCGCACGCACAGTGACGCGGCTTTGGCGCCCAGTGGCCTTTAAGAGGGGCTTCCACCATTAAGCTTTTGCTGTTTGATCTGCAGCTTCACCTGTGACCTGTTCCTGTAATCTGCATCCGATCACCTGACCTGGCTCTCTGACCACACTGCTGTCTCCAATCCTGAACCTTGGCTTTCCCTGACTCTGATCCTGTTTACCTGCCTGCCTGATCTCCTGTTACCAGAAACCAGCCTGAACTTGACCATTCCTTGCCTGCCGATTCTGTTGAACTGATCCACTGTGTATGACCCGGCTTGTCTGACTTTGCTTTTGCCTGCTGTGTGCATCCTGCTGACCTGCATCCAGCTTACCTGCATCCTGCTGACCTGCATCCAGCTTACCTGCAGCCTGCTGACCTGCATCCAGCTCACCTGCACCCTGCTGACCTGTATCCAGCTTACCTGCATCCTGCTGACCTGCATCCAGCTTACCTGCAGCCTGCTAACCTGCATCCAGCTCACCTGCATCCAGCTTACCTGCATCCTGCTTACCTGCATCCAGCTTGCCTGCAGCCTGCTGACCTGCATCCAGCTTACCTGCATCCTGCTGACCTGCATCCAGCTTACCTGCAGCCTGCTAACTTGTATCCAGCTTACCTGCACCTGGCACTCCAGCCAGTTCCAGTGTCTCCCAGTGGACATCATCTCCAGTTCCAGAGAATCCACCAGGCACTCATACCCCACTGTGCTCCTACGGTCACTGTCCTCAACTCCAGTGATCTGGGAACCAGGGCTGTACGAGAGGTCTCCCTCTGCACGTCAGGCTCACATACGAGGTACGTGTCAGTATCAAACAGCCATGCCTGAGCCTGCAAGAGGGACCTCCGCTACTGATGAAATCTGCCAATTACTCTCCGTCCTCACTCAAGAGGTGAAATCCCTTCAGGACAGCTATGAACATCTGGTGAGACAAGTGCAGTCCTGGACGAGTATTACAAACCTTTCTTCCAGTGGGTTGTCATCAGAGGCTTCCACCACATGCCCTGTAATGATGTTATCCCAGGGTCCCAATTCCGGAGAAGTTTTCTGGGGATCGAAGCAAGTTTCGGACTTTCCATAATGCATGTGAGCTGTACTTTTTCTTACTACCCTTAACCTTTTCGTGGGAAAACACCAAGGCGGGGTTTGTTGTCTCACTTCTGCTGGGAGAACCACAAGCCTGGGCTCATCACCTGCTGGAAGAACACCATGTTTCTCTGGACTCTTTGTCATCCTTCTTTGACGCAATGTCACTCTTATATGATGACCCCCAACGAACTTCCACTGCCGAAGCTGCTCTTAGCACGCTCCAGCAGGGCCACAGAGTGGTCGAAGGTTATATAATGGACTTTAGACGCTGGAGCGCGGATACCCAGTGGAACCATGCAGCTTTACGGCACCAGTTTTGCCTAGGCTTGTCAGAAGGTCTAAAGGATGAACTGGCTCGGGTCGATGTACCAAATTCCCTGGAATCCTTGATGACCCTAACTATTCAGATAGACCGTCGTCTTCGGGAACGCAGGATGGAGAGGGTGACCTAGCAGACTCAACCAACTTGGATGTTACCCCAAGTGCCTACGAGCTCTCGTCCTGTTCCCCTTAGACCGGTCACAGTTAATCCTGCACCAACCAAACTAATACTGGAATTTCATAAATCTGGGCAGGTCGGACTAATGAGACCCGCATTTCTGCCGAGAAACGTCTTCGTCGGCAACAGCTCAACCTGTGTTTGTACTGCGGGGGACCGGGCCATTATGTACATTTGTGTCCTGCCAAGTACCGTAGATCTCCATCCATCCCACCACACAGTCACCCAGCTCTCTCTACTCACCTGGCTATTCCTATCAACCTTCAGTTTTCTGGAAAGACTGTGTCTGTTACTGCAATAATAGACACTGGTGCATGCAGTTGTTTTATTGATTTGAACTTTGCCAACCAACAACGCATTCCACTCCAGCACAGGGCTCAAGGACTTTCCGTTTTCTTGGCAGATGGATCCCGTATTAAATCTGGCCAGGTGACTCAAGAGACTCCCCCACTGCCTGTAATTACTGTCTCGAACCACAAAGAACTGCTTAAGTTTGATGCTATTGCTTCCCCTCTGTTCCCGATCATCTTGGGTCTACCATGGCTTCAGGCCCACAACCCGCAAATCGACTGGAGCTCCGGAGAAATCAGGTTTCAGTCCCTCTACTGTCAAGAACATTGTCTGCCCTTACCTTCCAAGATATCTGGCCCTTTGCTGTGCCTGGAAGCTAACTCAGAATTACGCTCAGCAGTACCTGAACAGTATCACGAGTTCTTAGACGTTTTTAGTAAACGAGGGGCAGAGACACTTCCTCCTCATCGTTCCTACGATTGCCCGATTGAGTTACTGCCCGGAGCTGAATTCCCCTTTGGAAGAATTTTCCCTCTGTCTGAGCGGGAGTTGGAGGTTTTAAAGGAATATGTTGACGAAAACCTTAAGAGGGGGTTCATCCGGCCATCCACCTCTCCGTCTGGGGCAGGGATCTTTTTTGTGGAGAAGAAGGCCCACTCATTGCGTCCTTGTGTGGATTACCGGGAGCTGAACAAGGTCACGGTCAAGAATCGGTATCCCTTACCCCTGGTACCTGAGCTTTTTCAAAGATTAAGAACTACTGTTGTGTTCACCAAACTCGATCTTCGTGGGGCCTATAATTTGGTTCGCATTCGTGCAGGGGACGAGTGGAAAACGGCCTTCCGTACCAGGTTTGGCCACTACGAATATCTGGTGATGCCC
Source organism: Aquarana catesbeiana (assembly GCF_042186555.1). Lineage (NCBI taxonomy): Eukaryota > Metazoa > Chordata > Amphibia > Anura > Ranidae > Aquarana > Aquarana catesbeiana. The sequence goes on along the minus strand of NC_133326.1, from coordinate 345,942,120 downwards.
TTCGGCCTGTGTAATGCCCCTGCTACCTTCCAGCACCTGATAAATGATATCTTCAGAGACTATCTGGACATTTTCGTCATAGCCTACTTAGATGATATCCTGATCTTTTCCTCATCCTTGGATCAGCACCGGAAACACGTCAATATGGTACTCTGCCGACTCCACCAGCATGGCTTATACGCCAAACCAGAAAAATGCGAATTCGAGCGGCAGAGTATCCAATTTCTGGGCCTGGTAATTTCCACAGAAGGGTTTAAGATGGACCCACAAAAGGTCACAGCTGTTCTGGACTGGCCTGCACCCTCAGATAAAAAGGGGGTGCAACGTTTTGTTGGCTTCGCCAATTTTTGCAGAAGTTTCATCAAAGGATTTTCTGCAATTATCTCTCCGATCACCCAGCTAACAAGATAAAACGTCCGATTCCAGTGGAATCCCCAGGCTCAAGCTGCCTTTTCTACCCTAAAGGGACTCTTTACCTCTGCCCCTATCTTGAGCCATCCGGATCCCTCTCTTCCTTACCTACTTGAGGTTGATGCCTCAGAAACAGCTGTGGGGGCAGTTATTTCTCAGCGCCAAGGACTCAAGGATCTCATGCACCCCATAGCTTTCTTCTCTCAGAAGCTTTCGCCTGCAGAGAAGAATTACGATGTGGGGGAACGTGAACTTTTGGCCATTAAAGCCGCACTCGAAGAATGGCGATACCTGCTAGAGGGAGCGGCACATCCCATACTTATCTACACGGATCATAAAAATCTGGAATATTTACAAACTGCCAAACATTTGAAGCCGCATCAGGCACGATGGGCGTTATTCTTTTCCAGATTTTCATTTCACATCACCTACCGGCCAGGATCAAAGAACATCAAGCCTGACGCTCTCTCTCGGATGTACGATGACCCCAAGGAAACTTCAGTTCCGGACACCATCTGAGGGCAACTTTCTGCTTTTCCAGACAGACCTGATGTCCGGTATAAAACAAGCCTCAGAGGGGGTGTCCGGTCCTCCAGGATCAATCTTGATACCCAGGGATGGGATGCTTTGGAAGGACAGCAAAATTTTTGTGGCAGAAAGTTGCTGGACAGAAGTGCTGAGCCTGTGTCCTGACCACCCGCTGGCCGGACATTTTGGGGTTCACAAGACTCGTGAACTAATCCAGCGCATGTTTTGGTGGCCGAAGCTTGAGGAAGATTGCAAGGACTATGTTAAGTCATGTGTCATCTGTACCCAAAGCAAGTCTGCCAGGACCAAGTCCTGGGGCCTCCTCAGACCACTACCAATTCCTGACAGACCCTGGAGCATGATTGCCATGGACTTTGTAGTGGAACTACCCCCTTCTGAAGGACATACAGCTATCTTTGTAGTGGTTGACGTCTGTCTAAGATGGCCCACTTCATACCCCTAAAGAGTACGCCGTCTGCTTTGGAAACCGCCCGGGTGTTCATCAGGGAGATCATAACGCTGCACGGGGTACCAACCAACATTGTATCTGACAGGGGAGTCCAGTTTACCTCCTGCTTCTGGAGGTCACTATGCCAAATTCTGAAAATTTAATTTTCCATGTCATCTGCTTTCCACCCCCGGACTAACGGACAAACTGAAAGGACGAACCAAACCCTGGAACAGTACATCCGTTGCTTTACCTCATTTGTCCAAGATGATTGGGTAGCACTTTTGCCTCTAGCGGAATTTGCTTTCAACAATGCCAGCCATTCAGCCACAGGTCAGTCACCGTTCTTTGCGAACTATGGGTTCTATCCTGTCTTCCTGCCTAACATTATTCCGGAATCTCCTGTTCCAGCAGTACAAAGCACTGTCGAGTTCCTGGGTTGCAACAAGTTGTTGCAAGAAGCTATGGCCAAGGCGCAGGCAACCAACAAGAGGCTTTATGACAGGAAGAGAAGAGACGAATTACGTCTCCAACCAGGTGATCAGGTGTGGTTATCTACCACCAACCTCAAGATGGCACCCAGATTCATTGGCCCTTTCCCAGTTAAAAGGAAATTGAATGAGGTCTCCTATGAACTTACCCTGCCTGAGTTGCTCAAAGTGCACCCAGTGTTTCATGTGTCTCTGCTTAAACCCACAGTACCCGACCCTTTCCCGGACAGAGGAATGTCATAAGGACGAGGAGTATGAGGTGGAGGTTGTTGTAGACTGCAGGAGGAGAGGTAACCAACTTCAATTTATAATCAAATGGAAGGGTTATGGACCAGAGGAGAACTCATGGGAACCTAAGCAAAATGTGCATGCTCAAGAACTGATCCAGGCCTTCTTCCGCAGACATCCTCAGAAAATAGCTCTTTTGGGCACCCGGAGGTTGCCCTTAAGGGGGGGGCAAAGTCATGGACATACTACTTCCAGACCTGCAACAGGGCTCAGGCGCATCCCCACAACAGGTTCCCAGTAACATACAGGCTTGCACCAATGCGCGTGCACTGATCGCGGAGATCGCACGCACAGTGACGCGGCTTTGGCGCCCAGTGGCCTTTAAGAGGGGCTTCCACCATTCAGTTCTTGCTGTTTGATCTGCAGCTTCACCTGTGACCTGTTCCTGTAATCTGCATCCGATCACCTGACCTGTCTCTCTCACCGCGCTGCTGTCTCCAATCCTGAACCTTGGCTTTCCCTGACTCTGATCCTGTTTATCTGCCTGCCTGATCTCCTGTTACCAGAAACCAGCCTGAACTTGACCATTCCTTGCCTGCTGATTCTGTTGAACTGATCCACTGTGTATGACCCGGCTTGTCTGACCTTGCTTCTGCCTGCTGTGTGCACCCTGCTGACCTGCATCCAGCTTACCTGCATCCTGCTGACCTGCATCCAGCTTACCTGCAGCCTGCTGACCTGCATCCAGCTCACCTGCACCCTGCTGACCTGGATCCAGCTTACCTGCATCCTGCTGACCTGCATCCAGCTTACCTGCATCCTGCTAACCTGCATCCAGCTCACCTGCACCCTGCTGACCTGCATCCAGCTTACCTGCAGCCTGCTGACCTGCATCCAGCTTACCTGCAGCCTGCTGACCTGCATCCAGCTCACCTGTACCCTGCTGACCTGCATCCAGCTTACCTGCATCCTGCTGACCTGCATCCAGCTTACCTGCAGCCTGCTAACTTGTATCCAGCTTACCTGCACCCGGCATTCCAGCCAGTTCCAGTGTCTCCCAGTGGACATCATCTCCAGTTCCAGAGAATCCACCAGGCACTCATACCCCACTGTGCTCCTACGGTCACTGTCCTCAACTCCAGTGATCTGGGAACCAGGGCTGTACGAGAGGTCTCCCTCTGCACGTCAGGCTCACATACGAGGTACGTGTCAGCGCTATGTACACATTACAGAGTTTAGCAGTGAGCTATGTACACAATGCAGGGTTCAGGAGTGTGCCATGTACACAATGCAGGGTTCAGGAGTGCGCTATGGACACAGTGCAGGGTTCAACAGTGCTCTATGTGCACAATGCAGAGTTCAGCAGTACACTATGTACACAATGCACCATAGAAAAAGAAATCCCCCTATGTTTGGGACTTTAACAGGCCACCAACTCTTTGAGTATAAAAATATAAATTTTATTAATATGGTTAAAAAAAGATGTAAAAGCGTCTATAACATACAGACTAGAAAATCATTCCATAGTATATACACAATCAAAACTGAGAATATGTATAGGGTGACAAAAAATAGATGTACTCTCACAAGGGTAATGTACCCCGATACCCAACGCGTTTCCGTTATTCTGGTACCTTCATCAGGGGATAGAGAGCTGTGGATATTCTGTACATATCTGAATTCCAAAAGGAATGACTCTGTGTTCAGATAGCACCCATAGCCCCTGGGGTTAAATACCGTGATTTTCATAAATGCCAGACCAGGGCTATGTAAAACTAGTGTATACGTAGTGTTACCAATATCTGGAGCTATAGGAGTTGAGCCAACTAGGGAACAAAAACGTTCAAAAAAAACAATTGCATGTCGGCTGTATGCCGGAAGGATCAATGTCCAAACAGCAATCCCATAGTGGTGGGCTCCTATGTAAGACCCTTAGGGTATGTGGGTCCTGTGAGGGGTGCCTTCCCCTGTCAGTGCTACCTGGACATTGATCCTTCTGGCATACAGCCGGCATGCAATTGGTTCGTTTGAATGTTTTTGTTCCCTAGTTGGCTCAACTCCTATAGCTCCTGATATCGGTAACTCTACGTATACACTAGTTTTACACAGCCCTGGTCTGGCATTTATGAAAATCACGGTATTTAACCCCAGGGGCTATGGGTGCTATCTGAACACAGAGTCATTCCTTTTGGAATTCATGTATGTACAGAATATCCACAGCTCTCTAACCCCTGATGAAGGTACCAGAATACCGGAAACGCGTCGGTATCAGGTTACATTACCCTTGTGAGAGTACATCTATTTTTTGTCACCCTATACATATTCTCATTTTTGATTGTGTATATACTATTGAATGATTTTCTAGTCTGTATGTTATAGACGCTTTCACGTCTTTTTTAACCATATTAATAAAATTTATATTTTTATACTCAAAGAGTCGGTGGCCTGTTAAAGTCCCAAACATAGGGGGATTTCTTTTTCTATGGTTCATTTTGATAGGGATGAGACCACCACACTCTGTATTTGCTATGATGGAAGCCCCTCATTTTGCCTATGTACACAATGCAGATTTCAGGAGTGCGCTACATATACAATGCAGGGTTCAGGAGTGTGCTATGTACACAATGCAGCATTCAGAAGCGTGCTATGTACACAACGCAGAGTTCAGGAGTGCGCTATGTACACAATGCAGGGTTCAGCGGTACACCTACAGCAATTTTTGCAGCCATGCCAACCTGCCACCGTATAGTGACGGTGGCTGGTCGGCAAGAGGTTATGTCCTCCAGCCACGCGCGATCGCGGGCACGAGAGCCAGAACGGGGATGCGTGTGTGTAAACACACACATCCCCATTCTGTCAGGAGAGGAGAGACAGATCGATCTGGCTCCTCCTCTAGTAGGTCACAATCCCCATACAGTTATAAACACCTAGTAGGGAACACAGTTCATTTCTTGATCGCCCCCTAGTGTTAACCCCTTCCTTACCAGTGACATTTACACAGTAATCAGTCCATTTTTATAGCACTGATCGCTGTATAAATGTCAATGGTCCCAAAAATGTGTCAAAAGTGTCCGATCTGTCGCAGTCCTGCTAAAAATCACAGATCGCCGCCATTACTAGTAAAAAAAATTAAAAATGCCATAAAAATGCCATAAATCTATTCCCTATTTTGTAGACGCTATAACTTTTGCGCAAACAAATCAATATACTTTTATTGCGATTTTTTTTTTTTACCAAATATATGTAGAAGAATATATATTGGCCTAAACTTAGGAAGAAATTAGTTTTTTTTATATTTTTTGGGGGGATATTTATTATAGCAAAAAGTAAAAAATATTGCTTTTTTTTCAAAATTGTCTCTTTTTTGTTTATAGTGCAAAAAAATAAAAACCGCAGAGGTGATTAAATACCACCAAAAGAAATCTCTATTTATGGGAAAAAAAAGGATGTCAATTTTGTTTGGGTACAACATCGAACGACCCACAATTGTCAGTTAAAGCGACGCAGTGGCTTATTGCAAAAAATGTCCTGGTCATTAACCGCTTCAGCCCTGGAAGATTTTACCCCCTTCCTGACCAGAGCGTTTTTTGCGATTCGGCACTGCATCGCTTCAACTGACAATTGCGCGGTCGTGTGACATGGCTCCCAAACAAAATTGACGTCCTTTTTTTCCCACAAATAGAGCTTGCTTTTGGTGGTATTTGATCGCCTCTGCAATTTTTATTTTTTGCGCTATAAACAATATAAGAGCCACAATTTTGAAAAAAAAGCATTATTTTTTACATTTTGCTATAATAAATATCCCCCAAAAATATATACAAAAACATTTTTTTCCCCCAGTTTAGGCCGATCGTATTCTTCTACATATTTTTGGTAAAAAAAATTGCAATAAGCGTTGATTGATTGGTTTGCGCAAAAGTTATAGCGTTTACTAAATAGGGGATAGTTTTATAGCATTTTTATTAAATTTTTTTTTTTTTACTAGTAATGGCGGCGATCAGCGATTTTTATTTTGACTGCGACGTTATGGCGGACATGTTGGACATTTTTGACACATTTTTGGGACCATTGTCATTTATACAGCGATCAATGCGATTAAAAATGCATTGATTACTGTGTAAATGACACTGGCAGTGAAGGGGTTAACCACTAGGGGGCGGGGAGGGGTTAAGTATGTCCTAGGGGAGTGATTTCTAACTGTCAGGGGGATGGGCTGGTGTGTGACATCACTGATCTCTGCTCTCAATGACAGGGAGCAGAGATCGAGTGACACTTGTCTCTAGGCAGAACGGGGAGATGCTGTTTACATCAGCATCTCCCTGTTCGTCCTCTCTGTGAGGCGATCGAGCGGAGTATCCCCGCGGCAATCGAGTCCGCGGGACCCGCGACCCAACTCACGGAGCTCCCGGCCGACGTGCACGCAATGGCACGGCGGGGAATTCAAATGGACGTACAGGTACGCCCATTTGCCCAGCCGTGCCATTCTGCCGACGTACATCGGCGTGCGCCGGTCGGGAACCGGTTAAGGGGGAAATTCTTCCTGTCCTTAAGTGGATAAAGAAAAAAAAAATGAAGTTTAGAATCACTTTAAAGATAGGTTCACCTTTAGGAACATGTTACATATTCCACCAATTTTTAGTATATGTAATATAATACCGATAGACTTTTCAGCTGTTGACTTGTAGTTTTCAATGAACTACCATGGCTGTGTTGAGCACTCTGGTAGTCCATTGTCTCTTCCTGTCAGTGTGTACCTGCCTGCCCATATGAGGTACGAGCAAAAAGATACACTGATGCCGTGTACACACGACCGGACTTTTCAACCGAACTTGTCCAACGGAACAAATCCGTCGGACAATTTGATCGTGTGTTGGCTTCATCTGACATTTTCTGTCGAAAAATCTGTCAGACTTTAGAAATAGAACATGTTTCAAATCTTTCCGATGGACTCGAGTCTGATCGAAAAATCCGTTCGTCTGTATGCTAGTCCAATGGACAAAAAAGAACGCAAGGGCAGCTATTGGCTACTGGCTATGAACTTCCTTATTCTAGTGCGGTCGTACGTCATCACGTTTGAAACGATCGGACTTTGGTGTGATCGTATGTAGGCAAGTCTGTTTCGTTGGAACTCAGTCGGAACTCCGTCAAAGTCCTTCGGAGTTCAGTCCGACGAAAAGTCTGGTCATGTGTACACGGCATGACAAGTCTGCAGAAGTCCTGCATGGCACCCGTGATCTGCTGAACACAGGTGCAACGCTTTCCAGGTTCCTAATAAAAAAATAATGCATGCAAAAAATGTGCATTTATTATTTTAATTTAAAGTGGTTGTAAACCCTTATGCCCCGTACACACGGTCGGATTTTCCGATGGACAATGTCCGATCGGAGCGTGTTGTCGGAAATTCCGACCGTGTGTGGGCGCCATCGGACATTTTCCATCGGATTTTCCGACACACAAAGTTGGACAGCAGGAGATAAAATTTTCCGACAACAAAATCCGATCGCGTCAATTCCGACCGTGTGTGGCCTGTTCCGACGCACAAAGTGCCACGCATGCTCAGAAGAAATTCCGACACGGGACAGCTCGTTCTGGTAAACTTAGCGTTCGCAATGGATACAGCACTTTCGTCACGCTGCAATGTTCAAAATGGTTTAATACAGCGCACTCTCTTCTTCTTTATAATGTGACAAGAATTAAGTCGTTTTGCTGCTCATATTCACACACACTTCTCACAAACTTTTATTTGTGTTTTTTTAGTGGGATTCCCTGAATATATTGTTATTAGTTGTCACATCTGACAGTTTTATATTTTTTAATTTTACTTTATTTTGGATTTTAAGCCTTTTTTTTTCTTTAATGTTTGGATTTTTTCCAAGGCAGATCTTTGTTCAATGTTATTTTTATTTTTACTCCAGAATATTTTTGTGTGTGTTTTGTGTGTCAAGTTACCCCAACACCGTTAATATCTTTTATTATTTAATCTCCAGGAGATTGTTTGGTGTTGGTGTCCCTTGTTCATTTCACATTGTATATTTGAAATGTACCTGAATCCTCACAAAAAAACTGTCCTTTTTGAAGTAAAACACATAGGAGAGTATAATTCAAAACAAAAATCCTTTATTAAGGGATCAGAACCAAACAAAGAGGAAGGCAACACTGGATCAACAGGAGAAATTAGCGAAGCCTGGGACCCCCACGGCAGACATCAATTCTTCAACATCAAAATTGGTGGCCTGAGGAGTCCATATGTAAGGGAGGGCAGTCTGGTCCGGGATTCGCAGAGATCTGGATAGCAGCAGATGACATCTATGTCCCCAGGTTGTGGTACCACAAGAGGCTGCATTTTTTGGCCGACCAGACTGAACCCAGGGCAATCACTGTCTGGTCTTCCTTCCACGCTTCCTTCCGGGCTGTGGCTGTGCAGTTGGAGATGTGGCAGGAGGAGGAGTAGGACCTGGAGGAGGACTGGGAGGACCTGGAGGAGGAGGAGGACTGGGGGGACCTGGAGGAGGACTGGGGGGGACCTGGAGGAGAGGGAGGAGGAGGAGGAGGACCTGCAGGAGGAGGAGGAGGACCATCCCAAAGATGTGTGTGAGGTGTAATTTGGCCCCTCATACCTTTCTCCAGAGCCTCCGATATGAGGGCCTCACACATGGCTTTTCGGCCCTTCTCCATCCTCTGCATTTTATATGCTATGAAGGCAGCAATGTTCTCCTGCATGGTGTGTTGTGCTCCCAGGACCTCTGTAGCCCTCCAAAAGAATGCTATAGCAGCCTCCTCTAGGGTACTCGTCCTACTGCCACTTTCTATTTTCAGGGGGGGTGGAGGGACCTTGATATCAGCCAGCCGGCTCGGCCCGGCCACCTCCTGGCTGAGACTTCCCTGTGTATGAAAAAGGGACATGGTTTTAGTTGTTGCTTCATCAATCCCAATCCTAAATTAGTACTCCCAACTAACATCTAGTTAACATCATTGATTGGACAAGCAGAAATATTTAGAGGAATGCTATACCTGGCTCAATCTGGGCTCCTCCACATGTGGCCTGGAAGGCCCAGGTTGGGCGTCAGAAGCCTCAGCCGGGGGGGAAGGAAGCGCGGAAGGAAGACTTGAGAGGGATGGCCTGGGTTCAGTCTGGCCTGCCAGAAAATGTAGCCTGTCGTAGTACAACATCCTGGGGACATAGATGTCATCTGCTGCTCCGGATCTCTGTGAATCCAGGACTTTCTTGCGCTCCCTCAGATATGTGCTCCTCAGGCCACCAATGAAAATCTTTAAATAGGTGATGTCTGCCGTGGGGATCACCTGCTTCACAATTTCACACAATTGCTCCAGTGCTGCCTTCCTCTTTGCTTGGTTCTTGAAATGGGGGTGGGTAATCTCCCTCAGACAGGGCAGCTCCCTTAGCATATCTATGAATACATGAATACTGACATGAAGTCATTGTCTTTCATTAAGATATCCATGTTCACTGCAAGACACAACACAAGACAAAGCCTAATGTCAGACAAAACTCTCATAATCTTGTTACAATATAGGCCTCAATCTAGAAGCAGTATAGGCACAAGTTTGTCTCTTACCTTCGTTCTTACGATCGGCACGTCCAATGCTCCTTCCTCCGCTCACAGATCGTACGTAATACGCACGCGTGTTACGCTTTATACACACTGCACATGCGTGTAACTCCGCCCGCCCCTGACGTTCTTTCTAGTGTATTCCCCGCCCCTTTTCGTTCGGCGCAGTGGGTGAAGAGCACATGGCGGAGTTACAGCAGGTGCGTGCTAATTCTAGCAACGAGGAGGAGGAGGAGGAAAGCCCGGATCCAGGCACGTCCCGATCCAGAAGGAGACGTTTTAAGGCCACAAATATGTCGTTTGGGGAGATGTTGGAGATGGTCGACATCATGAAGAAGTCCGACTATGATGGAAAACATGGGCCTTACCCCAACCCCAACATCAGAAAGGCCAAGATCATGGCGAAAGTGGTCAGGAGTCTTGAGAGGAATTTCGGGGTACGAAGATCTAAAGATCAGCTCAGGAAGCGGTGGTCGGACCTGAAGTTGAGAGAGCCAGAGCAGTACCGAAAGATCCGGAGAGTGCTGCAAAAAAGTAAGTAGTTGTGCTGTGTTCCTATTCTTTCTGTCTTTATTCCATTCGTTCTGCTCCATATGCTTGTATTAATTGTAACGTTTAAAAAGGTCAACTTTAATGTTCATGGGCCCATTATTCGTTCGTATCAAACATTTTTCTTTCGGCCTCTAGAACACCATTGTTTAGGCCATATGCATTTTCACACATTTTTGGGGGCCTACTTGGATGCCAAATATTTGTTTGTGTAGATGGGTTTGTTACTAGAATGAAATGCAAACTAGATTCTGTGTAAGGAGAGGACACTGAGCAGCTGTTTTCACATCTGGACACTGGAGCACTAGTGTGGGACCCCAGAACACCATTTTTATTAGGGGGGGCCACACAGGTGCTCCAGTGTATACTATAGGGGGGGCTACATCTGTGAAGCTTCTACCAAACAGGTAAAGTATTGCAGCTTGACAAAAAAAACTAAAAAATATACATCTTGGAACTCGGCTAAAATAGACAATTGTACCCCACTTCCAAGCAATGTTTCCTATTTCTAGTTCTGCCTTCAAATATCTGTGTGCTAAGTATACCATTTTTGTTTTACATAGGGGAGAAAAGACTCGGAGGACACCCCTCATCCGAGGAGACCAGAGACCCCCCCCCCCTCTGGAAGAAGGGGAAATACCAACCCAAGAAGCTGAGCAGGAGGAAGAAGAAGACGTGGTGGAGATTGGCACCACAACAGGTGAGTGTCTGCGACCACAGGCTCAGGTAAAAGAGATGGATGTTGGCAGATTTTTGAGACCTTTTTTTTTGTTCTTTATCTCTTTTTAGGTGATCGTGATCCAGAACGCTTTACATCTGAAAGTGCCCAGATATTCATCGGGGAGATCATGGGGTGTAATCTCCAATTGCAAAACATCCAGCAACAAATCAGTGATGTTATTAAAAAAAATAATAACATCATTGATGTTTTGGGGCAAATTTAAACCCCACAAAATCACCTGTTTTATCTTACGAAAATTTTTTCAATGTTTAGAAAAGCCAAATTTGGAGGATGCACACAGTGTGCCAACATGTGCTATCTGCCATCACGGGAGATCAATGGACGCGTTTTGGGGGTGCAACCCCTTCCTCAATTATAAAGTCGCATTGAGGAAGGGCTTGCTCCCCCAAAACACGTCCCTTGATCCCCCCTGATGGCAGATAGCACATGTTGACATTCGTAAATTGGTGTGCATCTTCCAAATTTGGCTTTTCCAGGGGTGATTTCCCCCCATCTGAACGCTATATCAAACACAGTTCCTAAATACTCATGTCTGATATAGCCTTCAGGTTTTACCATATGTGAACTTTGTAAGTTCAAGTTTTTTGGCTTTCTTGTTGGTTTTACACAGGCCTGTTTTATCTGAAATGGATATTTCGATTTTTGATAATGCTACTGCAAACATTGTTATACAACAAACATGTTGGTTTGTTTTAAAAACCTTTGGGAAATGCACATGTGATTGTGCAGGTATAAAAAAGTGCCTTACTCAAGAATGTGTGGATTATTGTCTCAACACTACAACACTTTTGGGGTGATGTAATTGCTGTTTTATGCAAAAATGGGGGTTATTTCCTAAGGGCAAATACACTTTGCACTACAAGTGCAGGTTCAGTGCAGTTGCAAGTGCACTTGTAGTGAAATGTGTTTTGGCATTTAGGAAGTAGGGATGAGCTTCGAGTTCGAGTCGAACTCATGTTCGACTCGAACATTGGCTGTTCGCAAGTTCGCCGAACAGCGAACAATTTGGGGTGTTCGCGGCAAATTCGAATGCCGTGGAACACCCTTTAAAAGTCTATGGGAGAAATCAATAGTGCTAATTTTAAAGGCTAATATGCAAGTTATTGTCATAAAAAGTGTTTGGGGACCCAGGTCCTGCCCCAGGGGACATGGATCAATACAAAAAAAAGTTTTAAAAACGGCCGTTTTTTCAGGAGCAGTGATTTTAATAATGCTTAAAGTCAAACAATAAAAGTGTAATATCCCTTTAAATTTCGTACCTGGGGGGTGTCTATAGTATGCCTGTAAAGGGGCGCATGTTTCCTGTGTTTGGAACAGTCTGACAGCAAAATGACATTTTGTAGGAAAAAACTCATTTAAAACTACCCGCGGCTATTGCATTGCCAACAATACACATAGAAGTTCATTGATAAAAACGGCATGGGAATTCCCCAAAGGGGAACCTCGAACCAAGATTAAAAAAAAAAAATGACGTGGGAGTCCCCCTAAATTCCATACCAGGCCCTTCAGGTCTGATATGGATATTAAGGGGAACCCCGGCCAAAATTTAAAAAAAAAAAATGACGTGGGGTTCCCCCTAAATTCCATACCAGACCCTTCAGGTCTGGTATGGATTTTAAGGGGACCCCCGCGCCAAAAAAAAAAAAAAAAAAAACGGCGTGGGGTCCCCCCAAAAATCCATACCATACCCTTATCCGATCACGCAACCTGGCAGGCCGCAGGAAAAGAGGGGAGGACGAGAGTGCGGCCCCCCCTCCTGAACCGTACCAGGCCACATGCCCTCAACATTGGGAGGGAATGCCACAGGGAAGTCCCGTCATGTCCCGTGCGTCAGAGGGGGGTGGGGTCACCGGGTGGCCCCGCCCCCCGTTATTTAAGAACTGTCAGACGAGGAGCGCCGTCACACAGCGGGAGCCTCCCTCCATGCCAGCATGGGTGCGGAGCGGCCCGGAGAAGAAAATGAAGAAGAGAAGAAGAGAAGAAGAGAAGAAAAGAAGAAGAGAAGAAGATGAAGAAGATGAAGAGAAGAGCCTCCCCCCCATGCCATGGGTGCGGAGCGGCCCGAGGAGAAGAAGATAGAAGACGCCGCGGAGGAGATGCTGGATGAGAACGCCGGAGGAAGAACCAGAAGAGCCAGAAGAACCAAAAGATGAAGGAAGATAGAAGAAAGAAGAAGTATTTAAATAAAGGAATTGTCAAAAACTGTCTCTTGTCATTTTTAACATTTTTGACAGTTTTTTAGTGAAATGGTAGGGGTACTTTTGTACCCCCTTACCATTTCACACAGGGGGGGGGCGGGATCTGGGGGTCCCCTTGTTAAAGGGGGCTTCCAGATTCCGATAAGCCCCCCGCCCGCAGACCCCCACAACCACCGGCCAGGGTTGTGGGGATGAGGCCCTTGTCCTCATCAACATGGGGACAAGGTGTTTTGGGGGGCTACCCCAAAGCACCCTCCCAATGTTGAGTGCATGTGGCCTGGTACGGTTCAGGAGGGGGGGGCCACACTCTTGTCCCCACCTCTTTTCCTGCGGCCTGCCAGGTTGCGTGCTCGGATAAGGGTCTGGTATGGAATTTAGGGGGAACCCCACGTCATTTTTTTTTTTTATTTTGGCCGGGGTTCTCCTTAATATCCATACCAGACCTGAAGGGCCTGGTATGGAATTTAGGGGGACTCCCACGTCATTTTTTTTTTAAATTTTGGTTCGGGGTTCCCCTTTGGGGAATTCCCATGCCGTTTTTATCAATGAACTTCTATGTGTATTGTCGGCAATGCAATAGCCGCGGGTAGTTTTAAATGAGTTTTTTCCTTCAAAATGTCATTTTGCTGTCAGACTGTTCTAAACACAGGAAACATGCGCCCCTTTACAGGCATACTATAGACACCCCCCAGGTACGAAATTTAAAGGGATATTACACTTTTATTGTTTGACTTTAAGCATTATTAAAATCACTGCTCCTGAAAAAACTTCCGTTTTTAAAACTTTTTTTTGCATTGATCCATGTCCCCTGGGGCAGGACCCAGGTCCCCAAACACTTTTTATGACAATAACTTGCATATTAGCCTTTAAAATTAGCACTTTTGATTATTCATGTTCGTGTCCCATAGACTTTAACGGTGTTCGCGCGTTCGAACGAACTTTTTTCCTGTTCGCATGTTCTGGTGCGAACCGAACAGGGGGGTGTTCGGCTCATCCCTATTAGGAAGTACCAGCCAACACTGTTTTTTATAAGGTTACCCAATCACGACATTTTCTGCACTGAACACATTTCTGTCAGGGTCAGCTAAAACAAACACAAGCAGTAAATGTCCACAAAGAATTTCTTTTGGTTGTTTTTTAGTTGAAAAAGGTGTCACAGATTGTCTGGCATATTGATAGCCCCCCTACCCGCAAAGAACTCCAGGTAGCGTAACCGGACATCACGGGCATTCAGGGAGGGCAAGCCAGGACGGCCACTTTCAAGCGCCGTCAGTGTTGATGGATTAGGGATTCCGGCCTCAGGCCCAACTGAGCCAGCATAGTTGGCTGAATGTTTTCTTAAAAAATTATGGAGAACACAGCAGGCAAGTATTATATGGTTCAGTTTATACTCCGCCATATGGATGGGTGTCAGAAATAATCGGAACCGGCTGGCCAGGATTCCAAATGTGTTCTCCACCACTCTTCGGGCTCTGGCCAGCCGGTAATTAAAAACCCTCTGTTCCGGGGTGAGGGTCCTCATCAGGAATGGCCGCATCAGATGGTCCCCCAGCGCAAATGCTTCATCAGCAACGAACACAAATGGGAGACCTTCAACATTGTCCTCTGGAGGTGGCAAGTCCAAGCTGCCATTCTGGAGACGCCTGTAGAACTCCGTCTGGGCGATCACTCCACCATCGGACATCCGGCCATTCTTCCCCACGTCCACATACAAGAACTCGTAATTAGCCGACACCACCGCCAACATCACTATACTATTAAACCCTTTGTAATTATAATAGTACGACCCCGAGTTGGGTGGTGGGACGATGTGGACGTGTTTGCCATCAATTGCCCCTCCGCAGTTAGGAAAGTCCCACCGCTGGGCAAAGTGGGAGGCCACAGTCTGCCATTCCTGTGGCGTTGAAGGAAACTGTTGAGGAAAAAACAATAAACATTACTATTTTTTCAAAGATACATGGCAAGCAGATTATACACAAACATTATGGGGCAACCTCCAGATAGCATTTACTAAGGGGAATTTAACAAGGCCAAAGTATAAGGTACACCTATCATATTCCCCCTCCCCCCCCCTCTTATGGGTCATTTCTAACATTATAGGGGGGGAACTCTTGGACAGGTAACCCTCTTCACTTCATTTAGAGATGAATGCCTAAATAATGGGTATTACTTGTAACAGACCCTCCTTAGTTACACTATTGGCAGCCCACTGGACAGGTAAGAAGTGTCATAATACAAAGATATAAATACACACTGTACACATTTGAGGACATTTGGACATTCTGCTATTACCTATCAAGATAATAATAGAATAACAAAACTTTAAACAGTACCATCGGAAAGTATACAGGCAGGCCCTTGCACTACATGCTTTGGGGAATTCATCCATAAATCTGACCAGTAAAGAGATGGGTATAGTGTGTATGGGTTTGGCAAAGTCAGCAGATAGATGATTGAGGATAGAGAATTGGGATCAGCTGACTTAGCAGTTGGGGGAGGGAGGGTTACAAAAAATTGGGGGACACCACAAAAAAAAACCCTCTGGCACTCTGCCTGAATTGAAATCAAAAATCACATTTCCAAACATTTTAGGGGGTGTTTGGGGTAAAGCACTACTATAGAGCTGATAAAATACATTGTTAAGTGACTACATGAGGTGAATATAGGGCAGGAGATACCATGCTGGGGAGGTTATTGAAGGGCAAATATGTATGAAGGACCTAAAATAATAATTACATAAAAATCCAGCATGCATGAGAACAAAGGGGACATTCACAGCATATTACAATCATGGTAATTAGGGAATGAGGAAAGAAATACAATATATTATCAAACATTCAATACAATAAAATGTGATATTAAAGCATAAAAATCTTACCTTCATATACTCCTTCTGCAGGACCTGTATGATGGCAGAACAGGTCTCTGGGATAATGATCCCCAGAGCCTGGGGGGAGATGCCTGTCGAGAACTTCAAGTCCTGCAGACTTCTCCCTGTGGCCAAATACCGCAAGGTAGCGACCAACCTCTGCTCCGGAGTGATGGCTTGCCTCATGCAGGTATCCTGCCTGCTGATATAGGGGGTCAGCGAAGCCAACAAACGGTGAAACACGGGGTCTGTCATCCTGAGAAAGTTCCTGAAATCATCAGGATTATTCTCACGAATCTCACGGAGCAAAGGCATATGAGAGAACTGGTCACGCTGAAGCAACCAATTCTTGGTCCATGAACTCCTCCCCACCCTGTTCATGGACTGGACTTGTGTCAAGGTCAGGACCCCAACACCAAGCCCCCGCACAGCACGAACTCTACGAGGAGTACGCATACGAAACATGGCTAGAAAACGGTCGGCTGCTCAGAACGAAGTAACAGAACGCACTGAAGAACAGCAAGGCCTGTGAAGAGCGACCTGAAAAACAGCAACGAGCGAGCAAGATCGCACAGAAAATTCTGATACGAACTGACTGCACGCACTGAAGAGCAGATACAAACCCACAAGCACAAACTGAACGGCAGAAAACGATCTGAAAGCCACGAGTCTGAAAAAGTGCAAATCGTCTCTCACCAAACTTTTACTAACACGAGATTAGCAAAAGGAGCCCAAAGGGTGCCGCGCTTGGTTCTGAACCGGACTTTTCTAGTCTCGTCGTACGTGGTGTACGTCACTGCGTTGTTGGCGATCGGAAATTCCGACAACTTTGTGTGACCGTGTGTATGCAAGACAAGTTTGAGCCAACATCCGTCGGAAAAAATCCTAGGATTTTGTTGTCGGAATGTCCGAACAAAGTCCGACCGTGTGTACGGGGCATTACAGACCACTTTGACCTACAGGTAAGCCTAGATTAAAGTGGTGTTCCGGCCGAAATTATACTTTTTAAATAAAAATACCCCTATAATACACAAGTTTAATGTATTCTAGTAAAGTTAGTCTGTAAACTAAGGTCTGTTTTGTTAGTTTATAGCAGTAGTTTGTTATTTTATAAATTTACAGCAGGCCGTGGCCATCTTAAGTGTGGGCATCTGAAGCCAGACTGTATTTCTTCCTGGATCTCATCCTTACATGCTCAGTGCAGCACAAGCAGTGTAATAGGTTTCAGGTCAGGTTTCCATAGCAACGGCAGTGTCAGAGGAAGTTGCCACCCCTTCCCAGAAGGCATTGCAAACAGGAAATGATGCGATGGGCCGCGGCCAGGGAGGAGGAAGTGAAAAATGAATACAGCTGATATACTGTAAGTGCTGAGAAAATAAATTTAAAAATATCCAATTCGTTTACAGTGCGCAGTTTAGTGAGGGATGCTGAAGAGTTGTAAAAGTGGGTGGAACTCCACTTTAAGGCTTACTTGTAGGTCCAAGAAATATCTCCTAAACCTACACGGTTTAGGAGATATTTGCAAAAAGATAGGCACCGCTGTCTACGGTGCATGCGCCGTAGACAGCAGCGCGCAGGTGCACTGAGCATGCCGCTGCTAACGGCGATATGCCGTTAGTGGCGGCTCTTGTGCACATGCGTGGGAGTGACGTCATCGCGGCTCCGGCCAATCACAGCGCCGGAGCCACGATACCCAGAAAGAAGATGGACGCTCCGTAGCAGAGGGGACAGCGGTGACATCGCAGGCTCCTGTGTCAGGTAAGTAACACATAATGGGCTACTATGCGATGCTTTAAGCTTTACCTTTGCAGGGAAACAAAGAGGAAGTAAACTCATCAGGGTTTACTTCCTCTTTAAAGGTGAACTTATTCTTTAAAGGATAAGTTCACCTTTATGGAATAACTAATAAATGCACATATTTTTGCAGATAAAAAAAAAATGTGCATTTATTTTCTTCTCCAGCAGGAGCATGGAAAGCATTGCATCCACAATCAGTAAATCATGGGTATGATGTGGACTTCTGCATGTAAACCAGCTTTCAGCCCATACATCTGTATTGTACATCTGTTTGTAAGTCGGAAGACATGTCAAAGGACCGCAGGAGCATTCATCAGCGTCCCTGCAGCCCATTGAAACTACAAGTCTGTCTGCCACATGGGAAGAAGATACTTGTAGGAACCTGTGAATGAATGTTGCGGTTGTGTGGGCTTTTTAAAATGTGGCAGCAGGTGCAGAAGAAGAGAAGAACCGCCACCTGCTGTCATGGAGGGAGAGGGATCGAGGGGGGAGGCTCCTGTTTACTTGTAATATGTTTATTTCCTTTCTGATGGGATGGCTTTCTGAATACCATACATGGATCCTGTAAAGTAATCCATATCAGACTAAGCAAAGGTGACATCAGAAACATTAGTCTGTGTCTGAAAAAGCAACATTATTTGCCCTTAAAGAGGAGTTCCACCCAAAAATGGAACTTCTGCTGTCCGGACCCCCCCCCTCCGGTGTCACATTTGGCACCTTTTGGGGGGAGCAGTTACCTGTGTAATACAATATCCGTGGCAATCACGGCCATGTCCGCCCCCTCCTCCACCCACCACTGCCCGCTGCCTTCTGGGAGACACACAGGTCTCAGAAGACAGCAGGGACCACTCAGAACGCGCAGCGTGACTCGCGCATGCGCAGTAGGGAACCAGGCTGTGAAGCCACAAGGCTTCACTTCCTGATTCCTTTACTGAAGATGACGGCGCCTCCACCCGGGAGCCGAGGGACAGGTCAGCTTCGGGTGAGGACATGGGCAGGTAAGGGTCCTTATTTTAAAAGTCAGCAGCTGCAGTACTTGTGCTGCTGACAATTTTTTTTTTTTTTTCAGCGGAACTGTTTTAAATTTCCTGTGTGGTTTCCTAAATCTCTGTTTTTTTCTTCTAAACAAAGGCATTTTTCTCATAATCAATTTTATCATGTAACATGTTTTCTTTTTTTTCTCCTATTACTTCTTTTTCCAAACTATCAAGTTTCTTATTTAATTGTGTGTCTAGCTTCATCTTGTCTTTCAGTGGAATAATCTCTTGTTGAATGACACTCATTTCTTTCTGCAGTTTGTCCAGTTCCGTTGTTTTAGAACCGATTATAATCCTCATTATATGAAATGAGCAAGCAGATAATGTGTGATTTCACTTATTTTTAAAATCATCATTCCCAAGTTCAAAGGTGAGGGATGTTTTAATTTTCAACCCCCTAGGAATTGCATTCCATTGTTAAATATTCAGTTAGCATGTTAGTATCCCGATAGGCTCTTATCTCTTTCCCCATGCAGCGTTCTAATTTTTGAAACAGCAGTGTCAACTGTCCTGAATCTCCATAAATAGTCTTTTATAGAAAACAATCATTGACTCTTAGGGGGATATCTATGGTCATTCCAAATAACCTATTAAATTATTCCTGTATATTACCTTCAGCCATCTTATCAAATTAACAATCTGCTCCACAGTATATGCAGTAAAATTCTTGGTTATACAGCAAAAGATATGCCAACTTGAAATCATTTTCCGGTGATGTGAAACACTTACCCAGCATGCACTAATAGAGAACAAGATCCTTATAATGCACAGTACTAGATGCTCCAGGTTGGCTCACATTCCAACTTTGTGAATCACCAGGTGCCTGTCCAGCTTGTCACTGATAATAATCCATAACTTAAAAGAGTGGTGATAAATGGGGAGTACTCGGAATGGTTAGGGGTGGAAAGTGGGGTCCCTCAGGGTTCTGTGCTGGGACCAATCCTATTTAATTTATTCATAAACGTCCTGGAGGAAGGCGTAAACAGCTCAATCTATGGATTTGTGGATGATACTAAGCTAAGCAGGGCAATAATTTCTCTGCAAGATGTGTAAACCTTGCAAGAAGATCTGAACAAATTAATAGGGTGGGCAACTACATGGCAAATGAGATTTAATGTGGAAAAAATTAAAATAATGCATTTGGGTCAAAAAATATAAATGCAATCTACTCACTGGGGGGAGAACCTCTGGGGGAATCAAGGATGGAAAAGGACCTGGAGGTCATAGTAGATGATAGGCTCAGCAATGGCATGCAATGCCAAGCTGCTGCTAACAAAGCAGAATATTGGCATGCATTAAAAAGGGGATTAACTCCAGAGATAAAACGATAATGCTCCCACTCTACAAGACTCTGGTCCGGCCGCACCTAGAGTATGCTGTCCAGTTCTGGGCACCAGTCCTCAGGAAGGATGTACTGGAAATGGAGTACAGAGAAGGGCAACAAAGCTAATAAAGGGTCTGGAGGATATTAGTACTGAACTTATTCTCTCTGGAGAAGAGACGCTTGAGAGGGGATATTATTTCAATGTACAAATACCATACTGCTGACCCCACAATAGGGATAAAACTTTTCTGTGGAAGGGAGTTTAACATCTTCAGCCCTGGAATATTTTACCCCCTTCCTGACCAGGGCACTTTTTGCGATTCGGCACTACGTCACTTTACCTGACAATTGCGTGGTCGTGCGACATTACACCCACACAAAATTTACGTCCTTTTTTTCCCACAAATAGAGCTTTCGTTTGGTGATATTTGATCACCTCTGTGATTTTTTTTTTTCACGCTATAAAAAACAGCGACAATTTTGAAAAAAACGCAATATTTTTTACTTTTTGCTATAATAAGGGGTTAACCACTAGGGGGCAATGAAGGGGTTAAGTGTGTCCCAGGGAGTGATTCCAACTGTAGAGGGTATGGGCTACAACTCACATGACAGATCACGGGGAGCATGATCTCTGTCATGTCACAAGGCAGAACTGGGAAATGCCTTGTTTACATAGGCACTTCCCTGTTCTGCAGCTCCGTGACATGATCGCCAGGGCGATCGCGGGCATGGTCATGCTGTACGCGGCGGGCACGCTAACCCCGCCAATTAAGGGGGATGTACGGGTACACCCATTTGCCCACCGCTGCCATTGTGCCGACGTATATCCGCATGCAGTGGTCGGCAAGTGGTTAACAAGACATGTGGCCACTCATTAAGATTAGAAGAAAAGAGGTTTAACCTTAGACTGCGTAGAGGGCTCTTTACTGTAAGAACGGCAAGGATGTGGAATTCACTTCCACAAGTGATTGTTTTCAGCGGGGAGCATTGATAGTTTCAAAAAACTATTTGAAAAGCACCTGAATGACCACCACATACAGGAATATACAATGTAATACTGGCATACAGTATAATCACACACATAGGTTGGACTTGATGGACTTGTGTCTTTTTTCAACCTCACCTACTATGTAACTATGTAAAAGAGAATGACAGTACTCCAATGTAAACTTGCAGCTATTTACCTACCCTTTATCTACCTTTACTTTTTGGAGAGGAGATATAATTTTTTTTTTATCCTCCATATTGGAGCTCCAGAAGAGCCCTTAGAGACCACATCAAGTTGGCTCCTTTGTTAATACCACTCATCCCCACTTACCTTGGAACACTGTTTTTGGGGGTGTTGGGAAGACGTCCTGTTGCTGCTTTACCTCTAGCTAAATTTTTTAATTTTTATTTAGGTTTTTCTTTTTATATAGGATAAGTACTATATAATTGCTTAAATATTTTTTTTTTGTGTGTCTTGGGATTAGGCCTTCTCTTTCCTCTTTTTTTTTGGATGGTGTTAGACAATGGCAGGGTGAGCGTCTTAACGCTCATTGGGTTTGTGTTATCTATTATATGTTTATACACGTTGAGCTTATTTAGTATTTTTTGGGTATGTTTGCTTTTCTTGAAATGCATTGTATCATATTGCAACTCTATGTCTCAATATCATATCTTACACTGTCTCGATGGTGTCATGTGAACATTCGTGGCCTTAATTTAAAATTTAAGAGTTGCTCTTTCATTAGACTCGAACTTACATTCGTCTCGAACATCGAGTTCATCCCTATTTATTTATAAATCACCAAAAGATTCATCCTCTTGTGCCTCCTATAGACCTATTGATCTTCTGAATGCAGATTTCAAGATTCTGACAAAACTCATCACCCAACGAGTACAGTCCATATTGCCTACAATTATTGACCAAACAGGGTTTATGGCTGGAAGGGCCACGGACGTGAATTTGCATAGATTATATACTAATATCCATGCCTCACATCTCAATATTAGTACCAGGGTTGTGGCCTTCTTGGATATAGACAAGGCCTTCAACACTGTCGAGTGGCCTTTTCTGTGGGAGGTACTCCATAAGGATGGGTTTCCCATTGGAATTTCCTTAAGTGGATACAGGTTCTGTATAGATATCCTACAGCTGCAGTGAGACTGGGGGAGGCTTGACATCTCATTTTTTCTTATATAGGGGTACTTGGCAGGGCTGCCCTCTATTCCAGCCCTTTTTGCCATTGCTATGGAGCCGGTGGCAGAGGTTCTTCGCATCACTCTGAATATTAAAGGGCTGCAAGTTAGCTGTCTGGAGGAGAGGGTAGCCCTATATGCGGATGACCTCTTACTTTTCTTAAATGGCGCTGCAGGGTGCTCTACAGATATTAAACTCCTTTTCGTCCATTACGGGGCTGAAGCTTAATTGGACTAAATCATTACTGTTTCCAATAGATATCAAAGCTCGAAATACAGCTCCTCCTAACATTCCATTACAGTGGGTAGCAAATTTTAAGTACCTAGGAGTAGTGATATCTCAAATAGAAAAAATGTGTCTGCGCTAGATAAAAATTATCGTTTCAATAATAAATACAAAAATAAATACGCAAAAAAAATGTTATAGCTAACCAATAAATCAAAAAATAACCATAAGTACATAAATTTGTAAAGTGCTCAGTGCTATATCAAACATGCAATAAAAGTGCTCAATCAGAAAATAGAATATCAAAAAATTCGATATAAGTGCTCAATCAAGAAATTGAATACAATATAAAAGGGAATATCTTCTTGTGAATCTAATAAAGTCCAAGACAATGTGCATCCAAAAATGTAAAAGTGCCCAAAGACATTGTCCATATTCAGTGAAATCCACACATCTTTCCTTCTGAAGGTGTATCACCATAAAACGTGCTAAAGTGTCTTCCAGTGTTCCCCACAAGCATATATGCTCACCTTCTTGCGTGTGACACAGTGGTTACACTCTGTCAAACCAAGCTTTGGAGACACTCCTGTGCTCTAATGGAAACCGCTGTGTAGATCTCCAATGCTCTCAATCAAGGTTATATATGCAAAAAGAAAAGAGACTCCATAGTGCAACATTGCATGATGTAATAAAACGTTTTATTGAGAAAAGACTAACTCCCCTTGTGGGGGTACTCACATACTGTGGGTGCGTTAGTGCACCATCCTAAACAGATTAAAAACGGCCGATCTCGTGGTATGGCGTGCGGTGCGGTGTGTCATACGAACTCTCCCTCTCTCTCTCTCTCTGCTGACAGCTCCGTCCAGGCCCCTCCCCTACGCGTGTTCGGCACCGGGATCACGTGCCTTCATCAGGGGGAATCTAAAGGGCACGTGATGCACTATGGAGTCTCTTTTCTTTTTGCATATATAACCTTGATTGAGAGCATTGGAGATCTACACAGCGGTTTCCATTAGAGCACAGGAGTGTCTCCAAAGCTTGGTTTGACAGAGTGTAACCACTGTGTCACACGCAAGAAGGTGAGCATATATGCTTGTGGGGAACACTGGAAGACACTTTAGCACATTTTATGGTGATACACCTTCAGAAGGAAAGATGTGTGGATTTCACTGAATATGGACAATGTCTTTGGGCACTTTTACATTTTTGGATGCACATTGTCTTGGACTTTATTAGATTCACAAGAAGATATTCCCTTTTTTATTGTATTCAATTTCTTGATTGAGCACTTATATCGAATTTTTTGATATTCTATTTTCTGATTGAGCACTTTTATTGCATGTTTGATATAGCACTGAGCACTTTACAAATTTATGTACTTATGGTTATTTTTTGATTTATTGGTTAGCTATAACATTTTTTTGCGTATTTATTTTTGTATTTATTATTGAAACGATAATTTTTATCTAGCGCAGACACATTTTTTCTATTTGTCACTTACACGATTATGAAACGTGATTGAGTGTTTGCAGCTGATTGGTTACACAGGATTGGTTATACACTATTTTGATATTTTTTTGGGCATTTATCCGTAAGTGGCTCGCAAGGTTCATCTATTATTACTTTGAGTAGTGATATCTCGTCAGGCTTCAGAATTTATTTCTTTGAATTTGACCTCAGTCTTGAGGGACATACGGCCGGAGTTGAAGGCATGGGAATCTCTACAGTTATCCCTATTTAGATGTATTATTTTTTGAAAACGAAAATGATTCCAAAATTTACATATTTCTTTAGACATTCTCCCCAGTGGATCCCTAGATAGTTTTTTGCAATACTCAATCAATTATTTTCTTCTTTTTTATGGGGCCCAAACAATTCTAAATATAAGTTGACCACCCTTATGCGTCCCTGTAATCAGGGTGGTCTAGCTTTCCCAGATCTTTATAAGTATTTTTTTAGCTACTCAGCTGGTGACGGCCGCATGGGGGTTATGTCCAAATCTATCCAACCCTTCCACTCGGTTGGAAGCTGCGGTGGAAGAATCTATAGAAGCTCTTAAGTTTATCTTATTTAGAGGCTCTCGGGCCCCCTACCCTGTTTCCCCGAAAATAAGACCTAGCGTGATTGTCAGTGATGGCTGCAATATAAGCCCTACCCCCCAAATAAGTCCTAGTTAAACTCCTTGTAGCTCTTATTTTCAGGGTAGGCCTTATTTTCGGGGGAAACAGGGTAGGGCTTATTTGGGGGGTAGGGCTTATATTGCAGCCATCACTGACAATCACGCTAGGTCTTATTTTCGGGGAAACAGGGTATCATCTGAACCCCCAATTCTCACTACTATTCAAGCTTGGGGAGCTGGCCTTAGAGGCGAGCACTACCCTAGAGGAGCAATTTCTCCAAATGCCCCCCTCTGATTGAATCCTACCTTACCTCAGTTTTATAAACTATCAGAACCTACTGTATGGACTAAATATAATGTTAGGTTGGTTTCTCAGGTTGTCACGAATCGGAAGTTATCTTTTTCTTTACTTACCTCAACCTTTAATTTACCCAGTTCCCATTTGTTTAGATATTAACAGCTTTCCCATGCCTTCCATGCCCAGTTCTCACAAGCTAATCCAATGATTGAACAATCAATTTTGGAAATGGTACTTTGGTCTGATTGCTCGGAGAAACCTACTTCCAGATTGTAATCTCATTTTATCACAGTTTCTCTCCCGGTGTTAGAGGGCCTTAGGGCTAGATGGGTGCAGGATAACCCTGATCTAGGCAATAATGACTGGGATGACGTGTGGGGCTTTCCTTTTCGATCTTTGGTCTCACTGAGGGATCGTTTGATTCAATTCAAATTGGTGCATAGATCCTATTTTATGCCATACCAACTTCATAAGATGAACTCGACGTGTTCCTCTGATTGTTGACGGTGTGGTGTGGCTTTGGGAGACTTCTCACACATCTTCTGGACCTGTCCCCATATTGTAGGTTTTTGGGTAGGGGGGGTGCCTTTGTTAAACTTAATTATATCCGCCCCTTTGCCGGTTTCTATGTCAGTATGTTGGGTTTGGTGGAGGATATTTGCCAATATTACATTGTTTTATGCCATTAAAGCTATTGCTCTGTATTGGAAGAAACCTTCCTCACCCACACTTTTATATTGGAAACAATTGGTCAATAATAGTTTACCATTACATAGATATACCTAGGTGAACAGAGGTTGTCCACGCAAATATGATAAAATCTGAAAATATGATAAAGTGGTTGGCCGAGCCTTGCACGGCATCGACTACCAATACCAATTTATGATATGATACTGATACATATACTGTCATATAGACTATATGGATTGCTGATGATATGATCTGCTATAGTTATATATGAAGTGGTTGTCATCGTGTTGACTGAAAGGACTTATACCTTAAACATAATTTTGCTATTTTTTTTTTTTGACTGCTGATTAATATATACTAGAGAGGAAATTGGTAATGTGATCCGGTGAGGATTTCAAATGGTACATATATATTTTGCTCAACGTGTATTGTAATTTTGTATTTTGTTTTTGTTTTGTATTTGTATTTTGTTTAAAAAACAATAAAGAGATTTCTAAAAAAAAAAAAAACTTGCAGATATTTAATGCATCTCAAATACATACATGGAAATACAGGATTACAGATTCATCTTAGAGGGGTCTGTATCCCTTTCAAATAAATGGATGGAAATAGAGAAACACAGATTCCTCTTAGCCGCTGTATAGCTTCCGCCTCCTTCCCAGGCTCTCCCGTCCCACCGGGGAAACCAGGATTACAGCCGGCAATTTTGCAGACTGACTGTAGATCTAATTGGGGGACAGAATGACCCCAATCATTTCAATGGTCTAAGAAACCGGAAGAGAGAAGTATTTTGTCACTTCCGGTTTCGCCAGTTGCAAACAAATCATTAGTGGTTTGTAAAAAGCATCATCAAATCATACCAATCTTGGCAGGATCCACAGGTTTCAAGGGCAGAGGAGACATTTGGGGTCTAATAGACCCCAGATGCCAAAAGTAAAGGGGACCTGTCTATTGCTATCACAAGGGTTTTTTTCATTCCTTGTGTTAACAGTAAAAGTGATAAAACATTTTTTAAAGGTACAGTGTAAAATAAACAATAAAATAAAACATTTTTAAAGCACCTCTTGTTCCCCCATGCTCGCATACAAAAAGCAAACTCATGTGTCCATACATAAACAGTGATTGCACCACACATGTGAGGTATCACTGCAAACATCAAATTGAGACCAACAATTCTAGCACCAGTCCTCA
The DNA here is from genome assembly GCF_042186555.1 of Aquarana catesbeiana. NCBI lineage: Eukaryota > Metazoa > Chordata > Amphibia > Anura > Ranidae > Aquarana > Aquarana catesbeiana. Next base: position 345,915,222 of record NC_133326.1, on the reverse strand, counting down.
TGTGAAAATCTAAAGTGGTAACCTGTAAAGGCTTTTAAAATGCCACCTATGAATAATATGCTTTACGTAATCTGTGGCCATTCCAATTTTAAAGCGTGACATGTTCAGTATGTATTTACTCAGCATAACATCATCTTTTGCCAAACAATTGGGTATTATATTGTGTTTTTCTGTATTAAAATTCATTAACCCTTTCATGACTAAGCCTATTTTTGAAATTTGGTGTTTACAAGTTAAAATCCGTATTTTTTGCTAGAAAATTACTTAGAACCCCCAAACATTATATATTTATTTTTTAGAAGAGAGTCTAAAGAATAAAATGGCGATTGTTGCAATATTTTTTATCACACGGTATTTGTGCAGCGGTGTTTTAAACGCAAATTTTTGGAAAAGTGACACTTTCATGAATTTTAAAAAATCCAAACAGTAAAGTTACCCCAATTTTTTTGTATAATGTGAAAGATGATGTTACGCCGAGTAAATAGATACCAAACATGTCACCCTTTATAATTGCACGCACTCGTGGAATGGCGACGAACTACGGTACCTATGAATTTCCATAGGCGACGCTTTAAAAATTTTTTACGGTTACCAGGTTTGAGCTACAGAGGAGGTCTAGGGCTGGAATTATTGCTCTCGCTCTGACGATCGCGGCGATACCTCACATGTGTGGTTTGAACACCGTTTACATATGCGGGCGCGACTTCCGTATGCGTTTTCTTCGCTGCGCGAGCTCGCGGGGACGGGGGCGCTTTAAAAATTTTTTTTTTTATTTATTTATTTATTTTATTTATTTTGTACTTTTATAAATTGTGTTTAAAATTTTTTTTTTTTTTTTTTACTTTTATTGCTGTCACAAGCAATGTAAACATCCCTTGTGACAGTAATATGTGGTGACAGGTACTCTTTATGGAGGGATGGGGGGTCAAAAAGCTGCGGGCATCATCCCGGTATAACCCCGGAAAGCCGAGGACGCATATGTGCGTTCGGTCGGCGGGAAGGGGTTAAAGTGTATTTTTTTCCCAAAAAAGCTGCTTTTGAAAAACAGCTGTGCAAATACTGTGTGACATAAAAAATTGCAACACCCACCATTTTTTTCTCTAGGGCCTCTGCTTTAAAAAATATGTAATATTTGGGGGTTCTAAGTAATTTCCTAGCAAAAAATACAGAATTTTACATGTTTGTGGGAAGTGTCAGAAAAAGGCCAGGTCTTCAAGTGGTAAAAAATTTGCAACACCCACTATTTTTTTCTCTAGGGCCTCTGCTTTAAAAAAATATATAATGTTTGGGGTTTCTAAGTAATTTTCTAGCAAAAAGTACTGACTTTTACATGTATGTGAAAAGTGTCGGCAAAAGGCCTGGTTTTTAAGTGGTAAAGCTCTGCCCTCACTCCTTAGTTTACATTTGCCTGTTAGCCAGAAATTCCTGACTGACAGCTGAATTTGTCAGGCAGGAGCTCTTATTTAGCAGTGGTAGTAATACTGCTGCTAATTATTTTTACTTCGTGATGTAGCTGGTGGTCCACTCTGTGATAAGAATAGGTTGTAAAAATGCTCTAATTACTGCAAAGCGAAAAATTAAAGCTGTTAAAAATTATCGCTGCTATATGCTTTCTTAAGTAAAACTTCACAAATCTCATCTCTACTCATGGATTTTATTTGCATATATGTATAACATCTACCAGCAGTGTATGCCAGTGGTATTTCTATAAAAGCGTTCAAAGTAATAGTCAAAGAACCAGCGCTGAAAAAGGGGTTAAATGTTTTAAATTGAATTTAAAATCTGCGAAGTCACTCTGCATATAATAAATGTCCTCAATAATGCAGAGCATGTTGCAAACCATTTATTATTGTTGAGATAGTTATCTAGTGTAAAACTAAACAACTATTTTGAGTTATGATCTAGGCTGATTATGGTGGTCTCCTTGAAGTTAGAAGAAGTCATTGCTTTATAAGGAAGACTTGGATACACTGAGCTAACTCTCAGTCATGGCAGTATGATGAGCCAATTTGGAATGACCTGCAGAATGTAGCTGTATTCTTTTATTTAGGCTGTAAAGTTTTCACATATCCAGCTAAAGTAGACATGAAGGTCAGGGACAAGCAGTTGACTCTCTGGTATATATATATTTTCTTTGACGTAACAGCTCATCTTTACAGCTTAACTCCATACCATTTTTGACATTGAACAATTAAGACTTAAAGAGTTTGTAAACCTAAAAAAATTACATTGTACAGGCTGTTTAATTTGGTTAGATATGATTTGTCATTTCAGTATTAAATGTCTCCCTGCTGATGTCTTGTTTTACCTGGATCATCCTGCCAGTGCCCCTCCTCCTGAGAGTAAACTGACCGCGCTAGCATGGCTGCCGGTCCATGCTAGCGTGGTCAGTTTACATCATGCCTTTTCCTCTGAAAATACAGGAATACTGTGCTAGAGCGCAGCATGCCTGTATCTTCTGTAGTCAGTATATAATCCACGCCCCCACTGCCACTGCACTCAGCTGTGAAAGAGGAAGTGACGTTATGTCGCCAGGCTGAATGGTGTTCCATTGCTAGGGGAAACGCAGAAGCTCGGCAGCAACATCACTTCCTTTCATGACGTAATGCCCCAGCACTGCACACGCCCATCAGCAGGTCTGTGCATCGCTGTAGAAGCTGCAGCAATCACATGACCTGCTCTACTGAGCTCGGAGAAAGAAGTAAAGTATTTTTTTTTTAAACCAGCTCATAGTGAATAAAAGCTTACATTTCCCAATTAAAAATGTTTTTCACATAAAGTAAGGTTTACAAATACTTTAGGTATTGTGAAGCTTGGGGTTGTATAGCTCAAGTGTAGCGCCTGCTAGCGAGTACAGTCCACACCAGAAATTGTAATTTAGGGGCTTGTTGGCAAACTTTTATTATAGAAAGTTCAAACAAAGTTCCAGAAACAAAGTCAAAGGGTTTCCCTCGCAGGGGGTTTTCACCATCAACATCAAATAGTAGTAGATTCAGCCTCCAGGCTTACCCATGCAACATTGTTGCTGTGTCCTTTCACTTTAGGCCCTTGTCTGTCTCCTTCAGATAATTTTCTCCCCAACACTCTTTGCATAGCTATCTCCGGGCTTCAGGTCCCAAAACTTATTTTTCTAAACCATGAGGAAACTAAAAAGCCAGTTTCCTCCTACTTAACAAAGCCCCTGGAGCCCCTCAACCTGCCTGGTTGAGAATCCCACGTCAACATCAACCTGGTGGGGTTCCACTCTGCCACAGCATCATGATTATATACAATCTTTTTCAGACAGAATGAGAACCCGAACAGCATATAACAAGGTATATAGATTGATTCACAAGTGTTAAATCCCCAAAGTCAATATAGATCTGCTCAGTCTCTCTGTCACCAAACCTCATCACCACGCACATTGCTGCCTCAAACTCTAATGTGATTGTCATCAAATTTGCATTTTAATGGCTATACTTGAAAGTTTATTTTTAATTTCACATGTACATCTTGACCAAAGGATCTGGAATGGAGCATATGTATTTTGGTATGCCTGAAGTTCCTCTTTATTTTCACCTGGTGATTTAGCCACCAACACGCCTCCTGTCTTAAGGGTGGCTGCGCACATTCCTCCACTGTATATTTGGAGGAGCAGCTTAGCCACCCTTGGACAACAGTGTTAGATAGACTAGTAGATTTAGATGGACTTATATAAAAATATAAAAATAAACGTGCAGCGCTAACCAAAAAAAATGTGAAGGTAAAAATAAGACAGTAATTGAAAGTAACTATAGGTGATGTTACTCAACACAATATACATCTGTGAAGTATACCAAAAGTGTCCAAAGTGAATACACTAAGTTTAAGAATGTCCAGAGGCAATAATTGACCTCAACATATTAAAGCCAAGAGGCCGCAATTATAGGTGTACGTGGAAGGAGTCTTCTCAGACAGGGGAGGAGCTTGGAAATAAGGTGTTGACTGAAGACTGGATATCACAGCAATCAGAGGCAAAACGACATAAACTTCTAGAGTTAAATACTCTTACCAGATCCTGTGGGACATATCTGCCATACAGCAGTATGTCTATCAGAGCTTGTGGGAATGGTCTCCCATGTATTCTCCCCGGAGGTTCTCCCTATGGTCACGATCTCCAATGGGTGAAGTTAGCCTGAGTCACGGTCACCGATAGCCAGGACAATCGCCGGTGGGGGTTGTCAGCTCGCTCACACGCTCTCCGATTCTCGGCAGGTTCAAGGGGTCAGAGACACCCCAACATGGAAGTATTCATGGAGGAAAGAGAAAAAAAGGGGCTCCACATGGCGTAGATCAAAAAATTTCAAAGGGATTTATTGAATAAAAACCTTACAAATTAAAAGTGATCACTGAATAAAAAACACTGGCAATGTGGGAAGCTAAAACGCCCTACGCGTTTCGACTAAAAAGCCTTCAACTGGTGCATGAAACAGCAACCCCACATTGCCCATATATATAAACTGTAAACCCCATGCCAGATAATTGGGTTCGCCCGCGGGGGCGCCATGACGGGGGCGGACCCAATTATCTGGCATGGGGTTTACAGTTTATATATATGGGCAATGTGGGGTTGCTGTTTCATGCCCCAGTTGAAGGCTTTTTAGTCGAAACGCGTAGGGCGTTTTAGCTTCCCACATTGCCAGTGTTTTTTATTCAGTGATCACTTTTAATTTGTAAGGTTTTTATTCAATAAATCCCTTTGAAATTTTTTGACCTACGCCATGTGGAGCCCCTTTTTTTCTCTTTCCTCCATGAATACTTCCATGTTGGGGTGTCTCTGACCCCTTGAACCTGCCGAGAATCGGAGAGCGTGTGAACGAGTTGACAACCCCCACCGGCGATTGTCCTGGCTATCGGTGACCGTGACTCAGACTAACTTCACCCATTGGAGATCGTGACCATAGGGAGAACCTCCGGGGAGAATACATGGGAGACCATTCCCACAAGCTCTGATAGACGTACTGCCGTATGGCAGATATGTCCCACAGGATCTGGTAAGAGTATTTAACTCTAGAAGTTTATGTCGTTTTGCCTCTGATTGCTGTGATATCCAGTCTTCGGTCAACACCTTATTTCCAAGCTCCTCCCCTGTCTGAGAAGACTCCTTCCACGTACACCTATAATTGCGGCCTCTTGGCTTTAATATGTTGAGGTCAATTATTGCCTCTGGACATTCTTAAACTTAGTGTATTCACTTTGGACACTTTTGGTATACTTCACAGATGTATATTGTGTTGAGTAACATCACCTATAGTTACTTTCAATTACTGTCTTATTTTTACCTTCACATTTTTCTTGGTTAGCGCTGCACGTTTATTTTTATGTTTTTATTATAACTTGGTTTGTTTGTGTGCTAGCTGCTATATATCACAGTGTTCACATAGTTTCATTTTGGTCAGCGCAGCTTCCCATTTATATCACGATTTAGATGGACTTTACAGAAGAAATTTACAAATTAAACCCTAATGCCCCGTACACACGATCGGACAGTGATCGGACATTCCGACAACAAAATCATAGGATTTTTTCCGACGGATGTTGGCTCAAACTTGTTTTGCGTACACACGGTCGCACAAAGTTGTCAGAATTTCCGATCGCCAAGAACGTTGTGACGTAAACCACGTACGACGAGACTAGAAAAGGCCAGTTCAGAACCAAGCGCGGCACCCTTTGGGCTCCTTTTGCTAATCTCGTGTTAGTAAAAGTTTGGTGAGAGATGATTCGCGCTTTTTCAGACTCGTGGTTTTCAGATCATTTTCTGCTGTTCAGTTTCAGCTTGTGAGTTTGTATCTGCTCTTCAGTGCGTGCAAGAAAGCTCCACGTGACTTTGTCATTGTGCTCTTGTTCGTTTGTTACTGTTTTTCAGGTCGCTCTTCACAGGCCATGCTGTTCTTCAGTGCGTTTTGTTACTTCGTTATGAGCAGCCGACCGTTTTCTAGCCATTTTGCGTATACGTACTCCTCGTAGAGTTCGTGCTGTGCGGGGGCTTGGTGTTGAGGTCCTGACCTTGACACAAGTCCAGTCCACGAACAGGGTGGGGAGGAGTTCATGGACCAAGAATTGGTTGCTCCAGCGTGACCAGTTCTGTCATATGCCTTTGCTCCGTGAGATCCGCGAGAATAATCCTGATGATTTCAGGAACTTTCTCCATATTTCACCGTTTGTTGGCTTTGCTGACCCCCTATATCAGCAGGCAAGATACCTGCATGAGGCAAGCCATCACTCCGGAGCAGAGGCTCGTCCCCACCCTGCGGTACTTGGTGATGGGGAGAAGCCTGCAGGACTTGAAGTTCTCGACAGGCATCTCCCCCCAGGCTCTGGGTATCATTATCCCAGAGACCTGTTCTGCCATCATCCAGGTCCAGAAGGAGTGTATTAAGGTAAGATTTTTATCCTTTAACATCACATTTTATTGTATTTAATGTTTGCTAATATATTGTATTTCTTTCCTCATTCCCTAATTACCATGATTGGAATATGCTGTGAATGTCCCCTTTGTTCTCATGCATGCTGGATTTTTATGCAATTTTTTTTTGGTCCTTCATACTTATTTGCCTTCACTTACCTCCCCAGCATGGTCTCCTGCCCCTATATTCACCTCATGTAGTCACTTAACAATGTATTTTATCAGCTCCATAATAGTGCTTTACCCCAAACACCCCCTAAAATGTTTTTAAATGTGATTTGGGCTTTAAATTCAGGCAGAGTGCCAGAGGCTTTTTTTGGGGGGCCCCCAAATCATTTGGAACCCTCCCTCCCCCCAACTGCTAAGTCAGCTGATACCAATTCTCTATCTATCCTCAATCATCTATCTGCTGACTTTGCCAAACCCATACACACTATACCCATCTCTTTTGTGCTCAGATGTATGGATGAATTCCCCAAAGCATGTAGTGCAAGGGCCTGCCTGTATACTTTCAAATGGTACTGTTTCAAGTTTTTGTATCCTATTATTATCTTGATAGGTAATAGCAGAATGTCCAAATGTGCTCAAATGTGTACAGTGTGTATTTATATCTTTGTATTATGACACTTCTTACCTGTCCAGTGGGCTGCCAATAGTGTAACTAAGGAGGGGCTGTTCCAAGTAATACACATTATTTAGGCATTCATCTCTCAATGAAGTGGAGAGGGTTACCTGTCCAAGAGCTCCCCCCTATAATGTTAGAAATGGCCCATGAGAGGGGGGGGGGGGGATATGATAGGTGTACCTTAAACTTTGGGCTTTAAAAATTCCCATAAATCAATGTTATGATGTTGGCCAAGAATGTTTGTGTCTAATCTGCTTTCCATGTTTATGTGCAAAAAGCCTAATTTTTTTTGTTTTCCTCAACAGTTTCCTTCCATGCCACAGGAATGGCAGACTGTGGCCTCCCACTTTGCCCAGCGGTGGGACTTTCCTAACTGCTGAGGGGCAATTGATGGGAAACACGTCCACATCATCCCACCACCCAACTCAGGGTCGTACTATTATAATTATAAGGGGTTCAATAGTATTGTGATGTTGGCGGTGGTGTCGGCTACTTATGAGTTCCTGTATGTGGATGTGGGGAAGAAAGGCCGGATGTCCGATGGTGAAGTCATCACCCAGACCGAGTTCTACAGGTGTCTCCAGAATGCCAGCTTGGACTTGCCACCTCCAGAAGACAATGTGGAAGGACTCCCATTCATCTTCATTGTGGATGAAGCTTTTGCGCTGGTGGACCATCTTATGTGGCCATTCCCGATGAGGACCCTCACCCCGGACCAGAGGGTTTTTAATTACCAGCTGGCCAGAGCCAGAAGAGTGGTGGAAAACACGTTTAGAATCATGGCCAGCCAGTTCCGCCTATTTTTTACACCCATACATATGGCGGAGTACAAACTGAATCACATTATCCTGGCGTGCTGTGTTCTACACAACTTTTTACGGCAACATTCTGCCAACTATGCTGGCTCAGTTGGGTCTGAAGCCGGAATTCAAAATGAACCAACCCTGACGGCACTTGAAAGTGGCCGTCCTGGCTTGCGCTCCCTGAGTGCCCGTGATGTTCGGCTAAGATACCTTGAATACTTTGCGGGTAGGGGGGCTATCAATTTGCCAGACAATTGGTGAAACCTTTATCAAATAAAAAAACCATGATGCAAATCTTTGGTGACATTTACTGCTTGTGTTTGTTTTAACTGACCCTGACAGAAATGTGTGGAGTCCTGAAAATGGTGTGATTGTGTAACCTTACAAAGCACTGTTGGGTGTTATTTACTAAAGGCAAAGACATTTTGCACTACAAGTGCACTTGAAACTGCACTTGTAGTGCAAAGTGGATTTGCCCTTAGGAAATAACCCCCATTGTCACAGAAAGCAGCAATTAGAGCACCACAAAAGTGTTGGAGCGTTGAGACAATTATCCACACATTCTTGATTAACAATCTTTTTAATACCTGCACAATCACATGTGCATTTTGACAAGGTTTTTAAAACAAAGCAACATGTTTGTTGTATAACAATTTTTGGGGTGGCATTAGAAAAAGTAGAAATGTCAATTTAAGATAAAACAGGCATGTTTCAAACCAACAAGAAACACACAAATCTTGAACTTACAAAGTTCACATTTGGTAGAACTTGAAGGCATAATCAGACATGAGTATTTAGGAACTGTGTTTGATATTGCGTTCAGATGGGGTGAAGTCACCCCCGGAAAAGCCAAATTTTGAAGATGCACACCAATTTACGGATGTCAACATGTGCTAGCTGCCATCACGGGGGATCAAGGGACGTGTTTTGGGGGAGCAACCCCTTCCTCTAAGCTACTTTATTATTGAGGAAGGGGTTGCACCCCCAAAACGCGTCCAATGATCTCCCGTGATGGCAGATAGTACATGTTGACACACTGTGTGCCTCTTAAAAATTTGGCTTTTCTACAATTCGACAAAAAATTTAAAAATTGTAGCACATCATAAAAGAAAGGGATTTGGAGGGGTTTTAAACTCTCCCCAAAGCATCAATGATGTTCTTATTTTTTTGAATAACATCATTGATGTTTTTGTTGATATTTTCCAATGCAACATTACACCCCATGATCTCCCCAATCAGGATCTGTGCACTTTCCGAGGTGAAATGCCCTGGATCCACAACATCACGATCACCTAAAAAGATAGAAACAAAAAAAAACATTTATTATAAATATGCCGGCATCCATCTCTTACCTGAGCCTGTGGTCGCAGACACTCACCTGTTGTGGTGACTAGTTCCACCACGTCTTCCTTCTCCTGCTCTTCTTGTCTTTGGGGGATTTCCCCTTCTTTCAGAGGTGGGGAGTCTCTGTCCTCCGAGTCTTTTCTCCCCTATGTAAAAAAAAAAATGGTATACTTAGCACACAGATATTTGATGGCAGAACTATAAATATGAAACATTGCTTGGAAGTTGGATACAATTGTCTGTTTTGGGAGAGTTCCAAGATGTAGAATTTTTCGTGTCCTTTGTCAAGCTTCAATACTTTACCTGTTTTGTCCAAGCTTCACAGATGGAGACACCCCTATAGTATACACTGGAGCACCTGTGTGGGCCCCCTAATAAAAAGGGTGTTCTTGTGTCCCACACTAGTGCTCCAGTGTTCAGATGTGAAAACTGCTGCTGAGTGTCCTCTCCTTACACAGAATCGAGTTTGCATTTCATTCTAGTAACAAACCCATCCACACAACCAAATTATTTTCATACAAGTAGGCCCTAAAAAATGTGGTCAAATGCATATGGCCAACACAATGGTGTTTTATAGGCTGAAAGAAAAATGTTTGATATGTGCCCATGAACATGCCATTTTAAACTGTACAACAGTTAAGAAAAGCACATGGAGCAGCACGAACGTAATAAACACAAAAAGAATAGGAACACAGCACAACTACTTACTTTTTTTGCAGCACTCTCCGGATATTTCGGTACTGCTCATGCTCTCTTAATTTCAGGTCCAACCACCGCTTCCTGAGCTGATCTTTCGATCGTCGTACCCCAAAACTCCGGTGCAGACTTTTGACCACTTTCGCCATGATCTTGGCCTTTTGAACATTGGGGTTGGGGTAAGGTCCATACTTTCCATCATAGTCGGCCCTCTTCAGGATGTCGACCATCTCCAACATCTCCCCAAAGGACATATTGGAGGCCTTAAATCTTCTCCTTCTGGATCCAGACGTTTCCAGCTCCGGACTTTCCTCCCCCTCCTCCTCGTTGCTATAATTAGCACGCACCTGCTGTGTCTCCGCCATATGCTCTTCCCCCACTGCGCCGAACGAAAAGGGACGGGGAATAGACTAGAAAGAACGTCAGGGGCGGGCGGAGTTAAACGCAAGTGCAGTGTGTATAAAGCGTAACACGCGTGCGTAGTACGTACGATCTGTGAGCGGAGGAAGGAGTATCGGAGGCACCGATCGTGATAACAAAGGTAAGATCTAAACTTGGGCCTATACTGCTTCTAGATTGAGGCCTATATTGTAACAAGATTAGGAGAGTTTTGCCTGGGTTTGTCTTGTGTTGTGTCTTGCAGATAAAATGGATGGCTTCAATGACCACAACTTCCTCCCCCTGTTCATAGACAAGTACAGGGAGCTGCCCTGTCCGTGGCAGGTGAAACATCCACATAATAATAATAAACAAAAGAGGCAGGCAGCGCTGGAGAAACTGCTGGAGTTGGTGAAGCCGGTGGTCCCCACGGCAACCATCCCCTATTTAAAAAACAAAATTGGTGGCCTGAGGAGCACTTATCTTAGGGAGCGCAAGAAGGTCACGGATTCCCAGAGATCAGGAGCTGCAGCAGATGACGTTTATGTCCCCAGGCTGTGGTACTATGAGAGACTGCGATTTCTGTCAGACCAGACTGGAGTCAGGGAATCCCTCTCAACCCTTCCTTCCACTCTTCCTTCCACCCTAGCTGAGGCTTCCGATGTCCAACCTGGGACTTCCAGCCAGGAAGAAGTGGAGGAGCCCAGATGGAGTCAGGTATAGCATTGTTCTACAGACTTCTGGTCAAGAAATAAATGATCTTTACTAGATGTTATTATTGATCACTAATTGCTGATTTATTAAAGTGTTTTACATATCAGTAGACAGTAGTGGGCAAAAATATTTGGGACAAGAATGAAAAATGCTGGGCTCAGAATGATCATCAGTTATATTTCTTAACATTCAATTGGCAACAGTCATGAGGTGAAAATTGTGTGTGATTGATGAATCAAAAACTCAAACTATGTCCCTTTTTCATACACAGGAAGACCTCAGCCAGGACGAGGCTCTGGAATGTGGCACACAGAATGAGGCTGTGGAATGTGGCAGCCAGGAGGAGGCAGGGGTTAGTGGCAGCCAGGAGGAGGCGGGGCTAAGTTGCAGCCAGGAGAAGCCTGGGACCAGTCGGAGCCTGACAGAATTGCAGGTTCCTCCCCTCCGCCTTCCATACAAAAGACAGAGGAAGGGGACTCACATGCAGGATTCAGCGCTCAGGCTCATTCAGGAGGCTTCTGCGTCCCTCGGAGCCTTACCCACTCCTGAAGAGGCCTTTGTCTGCATGGCTGCCACCAAACTGAAGGGCATGCAGGAGGGCCAACGCCTCATGCGTGAGAAACTTATTTATAAAGTCCTAACTAAGGGGGTGAGTGGCGAAATCACACCCAATACCGACGTGATTGAGTTGGACCATCCTCCTCCTCCTGCTGCCACAACTCCACCACCACAGCCACAGCGTGGAAGGAAGCGTGGAAGGAAGACCAGCGAGTGATGACCTGGGTTCAGTCTGGTCTGACAAAAGATGCAGCCTCTTGTATGACCAAAGCCTGGGGACACAGATGTCATCTGCTGCTTTCAGGATCTCTGGGACTTCTGGATCAGACTGCACTCCCTTAGATATGGACTCCTCAGGCCACCAATTTTGCAGTAAAATAATTGATGTCTGCCCTGGGGGCCAAAGGCTTTGCCAATTTCAGCTGTTTCTCCAGTGTTGCCTTCCTCTTTGTTTGGTTATGAGCCCTTAATAAAGGAATTTATGGTTCAATTATACTCACCTATGTGTGTTTTCCTTAAAAAAAAAGGAAGGTTTGTGAAGAGGCAGGTACATTTCAAAATACAATGTGAAATTAACAAGAGACACCAACACCAAACAATCTCATTGAGATTAAATAATACAAGATAACAATGGTGTTGTGGTAACTTGACACACAAAACACACCCAAAAATATTCTTGATTAAAAAGCAAACAAAATTACAGAAAAAAAACAGCCTTGAAAAAAATTTTTTTACAATTAAAAACAAAAAAAAAAAAAAAATGGGTCAGATGTGACAAATCAAAATATATTGAGGGAATCCCGATAAATAATAAAGAAAGAAGTTTGTGAGAAGTCTGTGTGAATATAAGCAGCAAAACTACTTCATTCTTCTCACATTATAAAGAAGAAGAGAGTGCACTGTATTAAACCATTTTTTACATTGCAGCGTGACGAAAGTGCTGTATCCATTGTGAACGCTAATTTTACCAGACCGAGCTGTTCCATCTCGGAATTTCTTCTGAGCATGCATGGCACTTTGTGCTTCGGAACTGGCCACACACGGTCGGAATTGACGCGATCGGATTTTGTTGTCGGAAAATTTTATAGCCTGCTCTCAAACTTTGTGTGTCGGAAAATCCGATGGAAAATGTCCGATGGAGCCCACACACGGTCGGAATGTCCGACAACACGCTCCGATTGGACATTTTTCATCGGAAAATCCGACCGTGTGTACGAGGCATAACACTTTTTAAGCAGTTACAGCAACAGTTTTTATTTATTTCATTTTGGGATAAAGGTTTCACTATATGAATAAAAGCTAACCTTTGTAAGCACCCCTTTTAATGTTAAATGGTGAGGGACAATAAGGTGGAAAAGGGAACAGAGGGACCTTGTTCCAAATCAGTAACAGTTGGGAGCTTTGCTCTAGATATAAATCAAAATGTACATTTTTGGGCTTCTGTCAGGGCTAGGCTTAGCCCTTCCTTCTCTGAGCTGTCCGTTCAGCTGTCGGCTAATTGCCAGCTCCTATCTCTCCACAGTGACTCACCTGTTGATTATATCCTGCTCATCAGTCCTGCCTACTTAAGCCATTCAGTCCAGATGATCTCTGCTAGGGATGAGCCGAACACCCCCCTGTTCGGTTCGCACCAGAACATGCGAACAGGAAAAAAGTTCGTTCGAACACGCGAACACCGTTAAAGTCTATGGGACATGAACATGAATAATCAAAAGTGCTAATTTTAAAGGCTAATATGCAAGTTATTGTCATAAAAAGTCATATGTTTGGGGACCTGGGTCCTGCCCCAGGGGACATGGATCAATGCAAAAAAAAGTTTTAAAAATGGCCGTTTTTTCAGGAGCAGTGATTTTAATAATGCTTAAAGTCAAACAATAAAAGTGTAATATCCCTTTAAATTTCGTACCTGGGGGGTGTCTATAGTATGCCTGTAAAGGGGCGCATGTTTCCTGTGTTTAGAACAGTCTGACAGCAAAATGACATTTTGAAGGAAAAAACTCATTTAAAACTACCCGCGGCTATTGCATTGCTGACAATACACATAGAAGTTCATTGATAAAAACGGCATGGAAATTCCCCAAAGGGGAACCCCGAACCAAAATTAAAAAAAAAAAATGACGTGGGAGTCCCCCTAAATTCCATACCAGGCCCTTCAGGTCTGGTATGGATATTAAGGGGAACCCCGTGCCAAAAAAAAAAACGGCGTGGGGTCCCTCCAAAAATCCATACCAGACCCTTATCCGAGCACGCAACCTGGCAGGCCGCAGGAAAAGAGGGGGGGACGAGAGTGCAGCCCCCCCCTCCTGAACCGTACCAGGCCACATGCCCTCAACATTGGGAGGGTGCTTTGGGGTAGCCCCCAAAACACCTTGTCCCCATGTTGATGAGGACAAGGGCCTCATCCCCACAACCCTGGCCGGTGGTTGTGGGGGTCTGCGGGCGGGGGGCTTATCGGAATCTGGAAGCCTCCTTTAACAAGGGGACCCCCAGATCCCGGCCCCCCCCTGTGTGAAATGGTAAGGGGGTACAAAAGTACCCCTACCATTTCACTAAAAAACTGTCAAAAATGTTAAAAATGACAAGAGACAGTTTTTGACAATTCCTTTATTTAAATACTTCTTCTTTCTTCTATCTTCCTTCATCTTCTGGTTCTTCTGGCTCTTCTGGTTCTTCCTCCGGCATTCTCGTCCAGCATCTCCTCCGCGGCGTCTTCTATCTTCTTCTCCTCGGGCCGCTCCGCACCCATGGCATGGGGGGAGGCTCCCGCTCTTCTCTTCTTCTTCATCTTCTTCTCTTCTTCTCTTCTTCTCTTCTTCATTTTCTTCTCCGGGCCGCTCCGCATCCATGCTGGCATGAAGGGAGGCTCCCACTGTGTGACGGTGCTCCTCGTCTGACAGTTCTTAAATAACGGAGGCGGGGTCACCCGGTGACCCCGCCCCCCTCTGACGCACGGGACATGACGGGACTTCCCTGTGGCATTCCCCGTGACGTCACAGGGAAGTCCCGTCAAGTCACCGTGCGTCAGAGGGGGGCGGGGTCACCGGGTGGCCCCGCCCCCCGTTATTTAAGAACTGTCAGACGAGGAGCGCCGTCACACAGCGGGAGCCTCCCGCCATGCTAGCATGTGTGAGGAGCGGCCCGGAGAAGAAAATGAAGAAGAGAAGAAAAGAAGAAGAGATGAAGATGAAGAAGAAGAGAAGAGCGGGAGCCTCCCCCCATGCCATGGGTGCGGAGCGGCCCGAGGAGAAGAAGATAGAAGACGCCGCGGAGGAGATGCTGGACGAGAATGCCGGAGGAAGAACCAGAAGAGCCAGAAGAACCAGAAGAACCAGAAGATGAAGGAAGATAGAAGAAAGAAGAAGTATTTAAATAAAGGAATTGTCAAAAACTGTCTCTTGTCATTTTTAACATTTTTGACAGTTTTTTAGTGAAATGGTAGGGGTACTTTTGTACCCCCTTACCATTTCACACAGGGGGGGGCCGGGATCTGGGGGTCCCCTTGTTAAAGGGGGCTTCCAGATTCCGATAAGCCCCCCGCCCGCAGACCCCCACAACCACCAGCCAGGGTTGTGGGGATGAGGCCCTTGTCCTCATCAACATGGGGACAAGGTGTTTTGGGGGGCTACCCCAAAGCACCCTCCCAATGTTGAGGGCATGTGGCCTGGTACGGTTCAGGAGGGGGGGGGGCCGCACTCTCGTCCCCCCCTCTTTTCCTGCGGCCTGCCAGGTTGCGTGCTCGGATAAGGGTCTGGTATGGATTTTTGGGGGGACCCCACGCCTTTTTTTTTTTTTTTTTGGCGCGGGGTTCCCCTTAAAATCCATACCAGACCCTTTAGGTCTGGTATGGAATTTAGGGGGAACCCCACGTCATTTTTTTTTTTAAATTTTGGCCGGGGTTCCCCTTAATATCCATACCAGACCTGAAGGGCCTGGTATGGAATTTAGGGGGACTCCCACGTCATTTTTTTTTTTTAATTTTGGTTCGGGGTTGCCCTGTGGGGAATTCCCATGCCGTTTTTATCAATGAACTTCTATGTGTATTGTCGGCAATGCAATAGCCGCGGGTAGTTTTAAATGAGTTTTTTCCTTCAAAATGTAATTTTGCTGTCAGACTGTTCTAAACACAGGAAACATGCGCCCCTTTACAGGCATACTATAGACACCCCCCAGGTACGAAATTTAAAGGGATATTACACTTTTATTGTTTGACTTTAAGCATTATTAAAATCACTGCTCCTGAAAAAACGGCCGTTTTTAAAACTTTTTTTTGCATTGATCCATGTCCCCTGGGGCAGGACCCAGGTCCCCAAACACTTTTTATGACAATAACTTGCATATTAGCCTTTAAAATTAGCACTTTTGATTTCTCCCATAGACTTTTAAAGGGTGTTCCGCGGCATTCGAATTTGCCGCGAACACCCCAAATTGTTCGCTGTTCGGCGAACTTGCAAACAGCCAATGTTCGAGTCGAACATGAGTTCGACTCGAACTCGAAGCTCATCCCTAATCTCTGCCTTCGCCTTGGTCACATCTCTATTGTAAATTTGAGAAGTGTGAATGCCATCGTGAACAGGTTAAATTCTTGGGTTATGTCATTTCCACTGCTGCTTTTTCGATGGACCCAGAGAAACTTTCAGCAGTCCTACAGTGGTCCCGACCCATGGGTTTATGTCCTCTGCAGCGTTTTCTTGGCTTTGCCAACTATTATCTGAAGTTTATTCATAACTTCTCATCTCTGGTCAAGCCCCTGACTGATATGACCAGAAAGGACGGTAACCCACAGGGATTGATTTACTAAACCTGGAGAGTGCAAAATCTGGTGCAGCTGTGCATGGTAGCCAATCAGCTTCTAACTTCAGCTTGTTCAATTAAGCTTTGACAATAAAACCTAGAAGCTGATTGGTTTCTATGCAGAGCTGCACCAGATTTTTCACTCTCCAGTTTTAGTAAATCTCCCCCACAGAGTTGGTCTCCGGAGTCCATTAATGCCTTTAAAGCGGGGTTCCACCCAAATTTTGAACAATATCTGTATGTATTCTCTTCCTTGCCTAGATGCTGACATGCCGTTTAAAAAAATTTAAATCGCCGTAATTACCTTTTATTTTTCTATTCTTCTTTGCACTTCCTGGTTCTCCTCCCGTGGGAGTAGGCATGTTTCTAGCCTCTCCCAGACTCCTGGGAGCTAGTCTCAGGCTTCCCAGGATGCCACTGAGCATGTGCGGGAACGAGCGGTGAATGCTGAGAGCACAGCATTCACCACATCCAGGAAATAAATGCTTGTGGGCTTCAAATGCCCACAATGAAGATGGAAACCGCCTGCAGTGAATAATATAAGTTATTCTTTCCGACGAAATCTGACACAGGCGGACATATTACACACAATATGTGAGTATGTAATGCTGAGAAGAAAAGTTTCTGAATGAACTCAAAAAAAAAAAAACGATAGATAGGTGGACCCCTGCTTTAAGAGTCTCAAGGCTGCCTTTGTTTCTGCTCCTGTGTTGGCACATCCTGATCCTACGTTACCTTTTATCCTTGAGGTTGATGCTTCTGAGACTGGAGTTGGCACTCTTCTGTCTCAACGTCCTACCTCTGAGAGCGCTATGCATCCTTGTGGCTACCTTTCCAAGAAATTGTCACCTGCGGAGTGCAATTACGAGATTGGTGACAGAGAGCTGTTAGTGATCATTTTAGCCCTGAAAGAATGGAGTCATCTCCTCGAAGGTACCACTGTGCCGGTTCTCATTCTCACTGAGCATAAGAATCTGAATAAGAATAAGAATTCTTGACTGAGGCTAAACGCCTCTCTCCCAGAAGGGTGCGATGGGTTCTTTTCTTGTCTAGTTTCAATTACATTGTCTCATTCTTACCCGGTACTAAGAATGTAAGGACTGAAGCTTTGTCACAACAATTTTCCTCCATTTTCAAGATGGCGTCAGTTCCGGTTCCTGTAAATCCTCCTGATCATATTCTGGCTACGGTTTGCACCAGTCTCACGTCTCCTTTTATTGACAAAATTCTTGCTTCTCTGGTCCATGCTCCTCCAGAGAAACCTTGTGACCGCTGCTTTGTCCCAGTGAGTATACGTACTGCCGTGCTCCAGACTTACCATTCTCCCAAGGCTGCTGGCCACCCTGGGAAGAATCAACTCTTTTGGGCCATTTCCCAACAATTTTGGTGGCCTAGTCTACGTGCTGATGTAACCACCTTTGTAGCTGCCTGTTCCGTGTGTACTCAGAGTAAGACTCCATGACACCTTCCAGTGGGCCTCCTACAACCCATAACCAATTAAGAGAGGCCCTGGACCCACCTGTCTATGGATTTCATTGTGGAGTTACCCAACACCCAGGGCAACACAGTTATCCTTATGGTGGTTGACCGATTCTCCAAAACGTCTTATTGGAATTCCACTTAAGAAGTTGCCCACTTCTAAGGAACTGGCTTCCATTTTTGCTTGGGAGATCTCTCGTTTACATGGGCTACCCAAAGTCATTGTCTCAGACAGGGGTAGTCAGTTTGTGTCCCAGTTCTGGCAAGCCTTTTGTGTACGGTTGGGAATTCAGCTTGCTTTCTCCTCTGCATATCACCCGCAGTCTAATGGGGCCGCAGAACGAGCCAATCAGTCCTTGGAGCAATTCCTACGTTGCTATATTTCTGACCATCACAACAACTGGTCAGACCTCTTAGTGTGGGCGGAGTTTGCTCACAATAGTGCCTTGAATTCTGCTTCCCGATTGTCCCCGTTCATGGCGAACTATGGTTTCCAACCTTCCATGTTGTCTGACTCATTTGTGCTACATAGTATTCCTGCGTTAGAAGAGCATCTCCGTGGTCTTTGTTCCACTTGGGCACAAGTCCAGGAGGCTTTGTGACATGCTAATGATAGGTACAGACTCCATGCTGACCGCAGACGCCTGCCTGCGCCTTCCTATCAGGTTGGGGACAGGGTCTGGCTGTTAACTCGCAACCTCCGACTTCGTGTTCCCTCTCTGAAGTTCGCAGCTCCATTTATTGGGCCTTTCTGTATTCTTTAAAGGATTAACTCAGTGGCTTACGCATTAGACCTTCTTTCTAATATGCATATCTCAAATGTATTTCATGTCTCCTTATTGAAACCTTTGGTCTGCAACCGTTTTACCACCACGGTGCCTCGTTCTCACCCTGTACAGGTTAAGAACCATGAGGACTATGAAGTAGAGTCCATTGTTGACTCCCGTAGGTTCCATGGGCACATACAGTACCTGGTGCATTGGAAAGGGTACAATCCGGAGAAACGCTCTTGGGTCTCATCCTCGGACGTACATGCCCCTGTCCACCTCCGTGATTTCCATAGACGTTTTCCCCTCAAGCCTGGTGGTCCTCCAAGGGGGAGGGGTCATTGAGGAGAGGATACTGTCAAGAAGGGCTCAGCCCTTCCTTCTCTGAGCTGGCCTCTCAGCTGTCGGCTAATTGCCAGCTCCTATCTCTCCACAGTGACTCACCTGTTGATGATATCCTGCTCGTCCGTCTTGCCTACTTAAGCCATTCAGTCCAGATGATCTCTGCCTTCGCCATGGTCACATCTCTAGAGATGCTCTCCTGTGTTCCTGTTAAAGACTTGCTTGGCTGACATTCCTTCTGGCTCCAGATCCTGCTTGCTGTTCTACTACGCTGTTCTCTGGCTCCCTGATGTTTGGCCTGTCTGACTATCCACTCCGTTTCCTGAACTCTGGCTATGCTTTGACTACATTTACCTTTTTTTATTATTGTTAAACAAGTTTATTTATGGTTTCTGACAGCTTCACCCTAAAGGACAGTTTTACTGTGAGAAATATCAAGGTTTCAATTGCTGAATTTTGACAATTCTAGTTGTCTGGCTGTCTTTGGCTTGAGTCACTGAACTGGAACAGACACACAACCAGTGAAAAGCAAAGTCAGAAGTCATGATCTTCATATTTGTTTCAGGACAGTGACTCAGAAAGTACTGTAGCCAATGAATTATATAACCATGGCAGCAAGAATTTTCAGGACAGCAAAGACATAATCTCTATTTCTACTCTTGCAAGTTCAGTTTAATGAATGAATTAATCATATGCAGTACTCGGCATACAGTATCATGTTGGATACTTCTTGCTTGATAAAGCCCTAGCTCCCTAATGTCTCCATGGTGTGCTATAGTACTAGGTCTCCCACAAAACTGTACCAAAGCAAGAACAATAAAAAGTCTTTAAAAATGGTAAAAGGTGATAAAAATGTATGTTCTTGCATGTGTATTATACACTTTAAAATCTGGGAACAGCCAGAAACACTATTAGTGAGAAACAAGCTGCAAGCTTTTATATTTAGGAAAGTATCTATTATTGTACTCCATCTTAATAATCTAGCTAATTTCCTTGTCTCATTAGCATCCCCCAACAAATATCACTTTATATTACTGTAAAGTGAGGCAATGTAAAAGTTATTTAATCCATAGAAAATGTAATCCTATTTGCAACAACTGATACATCCCTGGAGGAAATAATTTAATTTTTTGTGATAGATCCATTGATCTCCCAAACATAGGAACTGAAATAAATTTGAGTGGATAAAGTGATTAAATAATATTTTACAGCCAACACACAGTGTCTGAAGACCGAATCAATACAAATACACATTTAACAGATAAGACAAGGGAACTGTGGCTAAATACATGTGCTTTAATTATTAATAAATAACCTTTAATGTGTACATTACCATACTGAGCCCACCTTTGTAAGGGCTCCTGCACAAATGATTACAGTTAAACAGCACTGAAGCTATGCAGATCTGAAAAGAGTAAGCTATTTAATTACCGCGCCAACATTTTAAAAAAAAATGGCGTGGGGGCCCCCCCAAAAATCCATACCAGACCCTTATCTGAGCACGCAACCTGGCAGGCCGCAGGAAAAGAGGGGGGGACGAGAGAGTGCCCCCACTCCTGAACTATACTATGTACTATACTTTACTATACTATACTAGGCCACATGCCCTCAACATGGGGAGGGTGCTTTGGGGTAGCTCCCCAAAGCACCTTGTCTCCATGTTGATGGGGACAAGGGCCTCATCCCCACAACCCTTGCCCAGTGGTTGTGGGGGTCTGCGGTTGGGGGGCTTATCGAAATCTGGAAGCCCCCTTTAACAAGGGGACCCCCAGATCCTGGCCTCCCCCCCGTGTGAAATGGTAATGGGGTACAAATGTACCCCTACCATTTCACAAAAAAAGTGTCAAAATGGTACAATTGACAAGACACGGCTTGGGACAAGTCCTTTATAAAAAAATAAAAAAATAAAAATGTCCCACGAAGTCCATTCATCTTCTTCTCTCGCACCGCCGACGGACCGAAAAAGGAAAAAAAAAACAAAGCAGCAAACGACTGGTTATGTAAACGGGTGGCCCCACCCCCCTCTGACACCCTGGGAAAGCCATGGGGAAGTCCCCGTGCATCAGAGGGGGGTGGCGTCACCCAGGAACAACACCCGTGTGGCCCCGCCCTCAGTTATAAAAGAACTGTCATTGCTGAATCGTCATACGGCGGGTGCCTCCCGTGGAGGCGGGTCGGTCCCGGCTTTGTTTTATTTTTATTTTTTTCGGTCCGTCTGCGGAGCGAGAGAAAAAGATGAATGGACTTCGTAGGACATTTTTATTTTTTTATTTTTTAATAAAGGACTTGTCCCAAGCCGTGTCTTGTCATTTTTTTGTGAAATTGTAGGGGTACATTTGTACCCCATTACCATTTCACACGGGGGGGCCAGGATCTGGGGGTCCCCTTGTTAAAGGGTGCTTCCAGATTCTGATAAGCCCAAAGCACTCTCCCCATGTTGAGGGCATGTGGCCTAGCACGGTTCAGGAGGGGGGCGCTCTCTCTTTCCCCCCTCTTTTCCTGCGGCCTGCCAGGTTGTGTGCTCGGATAAGGGTCTGGTATAGATTTTTGGGGGGACCCCCAAAATTTTTTCTTTAAATTTTGGTGCGGGGTTCCCCTTAAAATCCATACCAGTCCTGAAGGATCTGGTATGGATTTTGAGGGGGACCCCCACACCATTTTTTAAAAAATTTTGGCGCGGGGTTCCCCTTAATATCCATACCAGACCTAAAGGGCCTGGTATGGAATTTAGGGGGACCACATGTAATTTTTTTTAAATTTTGGTCCGGGGTTCCCCATAATATTCATATTAGATCCAAAGGGCCTAGTAATGGACTGGGGGGGGACCCATGCCGTTTTTTTCAATGACTTTTATATGTATTGCCAGAACCGACAATTCATTATAGCCGCAAGTAGTTTTAAATGACTTTTTTTCCTTTAGAAATGTCATTTTGTGCAGGAACTGTTCTAAACACGGGAAAAATGTGCCACTTTACAGGCATACTATAGACACCCCCCAGGTACGAAATTTAAAACAATATTTCACTTTTTTTCACTTGTTTCACTTTAAGCATTATTAAAATCACTGCTCCCGAAAAAATGGCCTTTTTTTTAAAACTTTTTTTTGCATTGATACATGTCCCCTGGGGCAGGACCCAGGTCCCCAAACACTTATTATGACAATAACTTGCATATAAGCCTTTAAAATGAACACTTTTGATTTTTCATGCTAATATCCCATAGACTTTAACAGTGTTCCGGCGGCTTTCGAATTTGCCCCGAACACCACATATTGTTCGGTGTTCTGCAGAACACCCAAACAACCAAAGTTCGGCCCAAACTTATGCTCAGGCCTAACCGTTCGCCCATCCCTACTGGCCATATACTGTATATTAATTTTATTAACCCCATGCCGGTGACCCTAGCCCTTTAAAAAAATCGGAATGCTGGCAGACAGGGTTGGGCTTTCCGATCATGTAACCGCTGGGAAAGGCTGTCACACCAGTTACATAATCAGAAGCTTCTCTTTTTAAGGGACGGTTCACACTGGTACGACATGCTCTCCAACTTCTAAGTCGCATGATGTATCAAAATCAATGGTTCCCTATGAGAGCCATCTTAACTGGTTCGACTTGTGTCAGTCTGACTTTGAAAAAAAGTTTCCTGCACTACTTTGGTCCGACTTGGGAGTGATTTTAGCCCATTGGTTTGAATGGAAGTTTCATCCAAGTCAGATCATCATCTTAACTGATCCGACTTGTGGCATGTGACTTGTGCTCTGAGATCAAGTGTATGCAATGTTAACAATGTAAAATCCCCCCAAAAGTGGTGTGGGGTCGCCCCCAAGACCATACCAGACCGGTCTGGTATGGATTTTTAAGGGGGACCCCATGGCAACATTAAAAAAAAAATGGGCATGGGGTCCCGCCCAAAATCCATACCAGACCCTTATCCGAGCATACAGCCTGGCAGGTCAGGAAAAGGTGGGGACAAGTGAGCGCCCCCCCGAACCATACCAGGCCACGTGCCCTCAACAATAGGGCAGTGGGTGCTTTGGAACACCCCAAAGCACCTTGTTCCCATGTTGATGGGGACAAGGGGCTCTTACCCACAACTCTGGCCAGTGGTTGTGGGGATCTGTGGGCAGGGGGCTTATTCGAATCTGGGAGCCCCTTTTTAACCACTTCAATACAGGGCATTTTCTCCCCCTTGCTGCCCAGGCCAATTTTCAGTTTTCAGCGCTGTAACATTTTGAATGACAATTGCGTGGTCATGCAAAACTGTACCATCATGAAATTTTTAACATTTTTTTCCCCACAAATTGAGCTTTCTTTTGGTGATATTTGATCACCTCTGCGGTTTTTATTTTTTGCGCTATACACAAAAGAAGAGTGACAAGTTTGAAAAAAAACACAATATTTTTTACTGTTTGCTATAATAAATATCCCATTTTTTTTTTAAACAAATTTTTTTCTCAGTTTAGGTCGGTATGTATTCTTCCACATATTTTTGGTAAAAAAAAATAAGCGTATATTAATTGGTTTGAGCAAAAGTTATAGCGCCTACAAAATAGGGCATAGATTTATGGCATTTTTATTGTTATCATTTTTTTTACTAGTAATGGCGGCGATCTTCGATTTTTATCATGACTTTGACATTGCGGCAGACATATCGGATACTTTTGACACTTTTTTGGGACCATTCACATTTACACAGCGATTAGTGTTATAAAAATGCACTGATTACTGTATAAATGTCACTGGCAGGGAAGGATTTAACACTAGGGAGCGATCAAGGGGTTAAATGTGTTACCTAGGGAGTGATTCTGACTGTGGGGGAGGGGACTGACTTGGGGAGGAGACCAATTGGTATCCCTATATACAAGGAACATATGATCAGTCTCCTCTCCCCTGACAGGACGTTGATCTGTGTGTTTACACACACAGGTCCACAGTCCTGCTCTGTAGCAAGCGATCGCGAGACGCGCATCAGCTCTTCAGTGCGTGCGTGCCCCCAATACTGCTGGGAAGCCGAGAACGCCATATGATGCCTGCCCAGGATGGGAGATCCCATGTGTGGACGCCATATGTCTATGGATGTATAGGGAAGTGGTTAAGAAAAGGGGCCTCCAGATCCCAGCCCCCCTCCTATCTGAATGAGTATGGGGTACATTGTACCCCTACTCATTTACCCCCAAAAAAGCAGTGTAGTGTAAATATATATATATAAGAACTGTCAGACACAGAAGCTAACAGAACGGTTGGAGCATTGGTCGGAGGAAGAGCATTTTTTTTTCAGCAGGTCCGCGGCGGCGGTGGCAGAGGAAGAGACCATGATTGACCATGGATCTACATCGGCGGGACATTAGTCATTTTTAATAAAGGACTTGTCAAGAACTGTCTCATATTTTTATTACACTATACTAGGTTTTACAATGTATCCCATACTCATTCACATGGGGGGCTGGGATCTGAGGGCCCCCTGCCTGCAGATCCCCACAACCACCAGGTGCTTAGCGGGGGCTGAGGGCATGTGGCCTGGTATTCCTGACCTGCCAGGCTGCATGCTCGGGTAAGAGTCTGATGTGGATTGTGAGGAGGACCTCACACCATGTTTTTTTTTTTTTTGTAAAAGGACAAGTTATAATCATCTCAATGTCAGATCAAAATCGGATCCCGTTCATTGAAGTTGCATGGAAGTTGGACCCGAAGTCGTAGGGCAAAGTTGGATAGGAAGTCGTACAACTTTTGTGTAGGATCTGTGAGAAAATAGCCTAAACATTGATTTGGAGTTAATCATGACAGCTGTTCTGGGAGTGGACAATGAGCATGCCCTCAGCACGGAAAAGTTGTTTCCCATAGACACATATCTGCATCAGCTTAATAATAGCCATAATAAAAATCAGCTTAATAACATCAGCCATAATAAAGCTTATAGTTTATTTTTTAAATAACAAACATAGCATACTTACCTCCACTGTGCAGTTCGTTTTGCACAGAGCGGTCATGATCATCCTCTTCTGGGGTCCCCCAGTGGCGCTGGTAGCTCCTCCCCGCATCGTATAACCCCCTAGGACAATGATGGCAAACCTTGGCACCCCAGATGTTTTGGAACTACATTTCCCATGATGCTCAACTAGACAGCAGAGTGCATGAGCATCATGGGAAATGTAGTTCCAAAACATCTGGGGTACCAAGATTCGCCATTACTGCCCTAGGAGATGCGCTCTCCCAGGGGGTTACCTGCATTACGGTGAAAAAACACAAGGGTTTACAACCTCTTTAAGCTTATTTATCTGTACAAAAGGAACTTACAGCATTGATTCCTATTTCAGAAAAATAAATACACAAACTCAAGGTACTATTTATATTTCTGTAAGTTGGCCTATCTGGCATTGTATATACAGTGTTTAATTTAATTGTTTTGCTTAAAATGTTAAACAAAATATGCCTAAATATACGTTTTTTTTAAATAAAACTATTAATAGAATGTTCAGGTTCCTCTGCTGCCGCTTCAGGAGAAAAATGTAAGCCACGCAAACCAAAGCACTTAGGAAGTTTTTGTCAAAGTGCCCTATTGTGTCATAAGTATGAGTGGACCAAACCCAACTGAAGCTATTTGAAGTGGTGGACTGTGAAGTGTACATTGGCTTGATTTACGAACAATATCAGCTGAGTGGATCAGCAGGATTTCTTTTGTTTAGTTTTAGGAAACAAACAAGATGTTTCCTTTGGAATTCATAGATCCTTTCTCACAATTTATACAACTTTCTAATTCAGTAGTATCTGAGTCGCGATGAAGCCATTCATTGTAAATATTTAGAAGAGCCCAGCCAAGGAAGAAGGTTTAATATCATGGTCCGTTTGTGATTGTTTTTTAAACACTTAATAGTATAAATATTATCTGCTGCCTTTTTTGACCAAAGGTGAAAGTACAGGTGTACTTTTATGTGAATAGCTCTTTAGAAGATACCTATCCCCTTTCCCCTTTGGTGCTATGCCAAAAACCGAACCGCAAATGCTGCATACTCTCCCGATTCACTGCCCATCTTTGTGCTACGACGGGCAGTGTTTACATTACATTTTCTTTTGGCGCCTGTGCTCCAGTGGGCAGACACAGCTACAAGCTCTACAAATGTGAATGGGAGAGCCCAACTTGGCACACAGCAGAGAGAAAATTGAAACACTGTCCAGGACAGCATATCTCATAAAAGATACACCTGTACTTTAGGTCTACCCAAAACTGATATTTCAAGAAAGAAAGAAGGCTGCCAATTTGAATTAAACGCTGACTGCTTGTACAATGTATCTTTCAGGAACTCTGATAATGACATATCTCTCCCTGGGTGATAAACGCCTTACCCCACCATCATTGTATAAATGCAGATCTTCTGTTTTATTCTACATCATATAAAATATATAACAGATTCAACAAAACAAATGAACATAATCGATTATAATTGATTATAAAAATAGTTGTCAACTATTTTCATAATAGATTAGTTGGTCAGCCAATTAGTTGGCCTTCATACAGAATGCATTATTTGTTTACACATCAGAAAACACAGTGCAGCACACTGTCAGTAAGTGCCTGAGGCTCTGTTCACACCATGGCATTGTTGATCACGCTATCGCCCACGATCCGGAATGCCATAGTGTGAACGGAGCCTGAGAACTGGTGAATGCAAATGTATGAAGAGCAATGCCTCATGGGACATGTAGTCCTGGGTAGGAGAAGAAAGTGAATGATTATAAAGGCAGAAGTTTTTTATACCTTGCTATAGGGTCACTCTATACCAGGGGTAGGCAACCTTGGCCCTCCAGCTGTGGTGAAACTACAAGTCCAATGAGACATTGCAAGACTCTGACAATCACAGGCATGACTCCTAGAGGCAGAGGCATGATGAGATTTGTAGTTTCAACACAGCTGTAGTGTCGAGGTTGCCTACCCCTGCTCTATACTATACATTGCGGCTTGTTTTAGTTGCTTGCTGACCAAGGCTTTTTTCTGACATTCTTTGTTTACAAGTAAAAATCTGTATTTTATTGCTAGAAAATTAGTTAGAACCCCCAAACATTGTATATATATATATATATATATATATTTTTTTTTTTTTTTTAGCAGAGGCCCTATAGAATAAAGTGGCAGTCATTGCAATTTTTTTTATGTCACATGGTTTTTGCGTTTTTTTAAATGTCATTTTTTGTGGAAAAAAATACACTTTAATGAATGAAATTAAAAAACACAATATATACCCCTATTTATTTGTAACATATGAAAGATAATGTTGTGCAGAGTAAATAGATACCTAACATGTTATGCTTTAAAATTGTGCATGCTCCCAGAATTGCGCCAAGCTACTGTATTTAAAAATCTCCATAGGCGATGCTTTAAAAATTTCTCCAGGTTACCAGTTTAGAGTTCCAGAGGAGGTCTAGTGCTAGAATTATTCCTTTTGCTCTGGCGTTCATGGTGATACCTCACACCAGTGATCCGAACACTGTTTACATATGTGGGCGCAGTGCCGCCAATAGAAATTTTGGGGCCCCTTACACAGTTTTAGGCCTGGGCCCCCCCATCCCCGACCATCAACATTCCCCAGGGCCCGCCCACTGGCAGTCCCACCGAGTCTCATCCCATGTCCTCCTTTTCATCTCTCATCTCCCGGATCCTATATCCTTCTCCTCCTCCTCCAGTCCCATCTCCTCCATCCTAAGTCATTCTTCTCCAGTCCCATCTCCTCCATCCCATGTCCTTATTTTACTCCAGTCTCATCTCCTCCTCCTCCTCCAGTCCCATCTCCTCCTCCTCCAGTCTCATCTCATCTATCATATATCAGCATTCTCCAGTCCCATCTCCTCCATCCCATGTCCTTATTCTCCTCCAGTCTCATCTCCTCCTCCTCCTCCAGTCCCATCTCCTCCATCCTATGTCATCCTTCTCCAGTCCCATCTCCTCCATTCCATGTCCTTATTCTACTCCAGTCCCATCTCCTTCTCCTCCAGTCCCATCTCCTCCATCCTACCTCCTCCTCCAGTCCCATCTCCTTCTCCAGTCCCATCTCCTCCATCCCACATCTTCCCCCATCCCCATCTCCTCCATCCCACATCCTCCTCCTCCTCCAGTCCCATCTCCTCCATCCCATGTCCTCCTCCTCCTCCAGTCCCATCTCCCCTATCCCATATCCTCCTCCTCCAGTCCAGTCTCCTCCATCCCTGGACTCCAGTTCTGGTGGCAACTGTCTCCAAGGGCATTTCTCTCTCACTACCCGTTGTGTCTATGGGACCTCACAATGGGACACAAATGGTAAAAAAAAGAATGTAGTTTTAACTCCATAATTTAGCCAAAATGAAAAAAAAGTGCTTGCTTTATATATACTTTTTCTACACAACTAGAACATCTAATAGGGTTATATCATTGCATGAGATTTCCTCTTATTTCCTGTCTTTGTGTCACCAGAACAAGAAGTGGGGGAATCTCACTGTGGGGAAACAGCTTGCAATTGTTGCCTTATAATGTCCATATTATATATTATATTTTACATATATAAGGAAACAATTGCTAGCATATATCCTCACAGGGAGATTCCCTTACTTTCTGTCCTGGTGACACCAAGACAGAAAGTGAGGGGAAATCTCTTGCAATGACATAACCCTGTTAAATGTTCTAGTTATCTATAAAACTAAAGTACAGTATATATAAAGCAAGCACTTGCACTTTTTTCCCCATTTTGGCAAATATGACAAGAGCTGTAGCGATAATTGTATGTAAAACGGACAGGCTGGTTGTACTCAAGTTGATCAAACGATCAACCTGGTTACATTCAGCCTGCCTATACATAGTTTGAATCTTGGCCAGTCTCTGCTAAACTGACCGAGATTCAAACCGTCTATGGCTGGCCTTATCCGCACTCCAACTGCAATCTTCACACGTGCCCAATCCAGTTTTTCTCAGTAGGGAATCTGTCCGGGGATCCCTTGCTGAGCCCTCTGATCAGGCCAGACGAAGGGGAATGGAGGCCTTCCATCTTTTCTTTTTGCCAGATCAGATTAGATCGGAGGTAGGCGGGTGTAAACGGACAAATTTCCATTGAAATCTGCCACTCAATAGAGAACAATGGGTGGTCTGATCAGGTTTGTCTGAAAAAAAGACACGAGGACACGATCAGACCGCTCATGTGAAAGGGCCTGAAAAGCAATCCGCATGGATTGCTTTTCAGAGCATTGGCTAGTTTAGTGAACCTGGACTAATAACAATCACTGTAATGCTACCCATATTGCTGTCCTTTTAACATGGTGACATAAGCTGACACCTATGCTACACATGTGTAAAGTTACTTTCATCCTGCTAAAAGAACAGCAATAGAGCTAGTAATACAGTGATTGATATTAACACAGGTTGGCACAGGCTGTGCACTGTACATGTCTTCTAGCAGCTTCAGGGAAATACAAGGGGTAAATTTGGAATTAACTGGGCTTGAATAGGGGACTCGGTTATCCAACATTAGAGGCGGGAGTCTAAATGAAGCTTGGCTAAGCAATAATATGGCCGAGAATCAAAACAAGGCTTGGTCATTCCACTCATCCATAAAAGGCAATGACTCAGCAAGTTGCCCGTGCCCCGGAAGACGTCATCTATGATGGCTAAGAGATTGTACTATTGTATGTACTGCATACAAATATAAGTGCAATAAAGCAATTAAATGATTTTACACTATTGGAGCATCTTTTTCCCTTTATACCTTGATCCATGGTAATCGGCGTAGCTGGCCTGTGGACAAGCAGTGGGAGCCAAGTTTCATAGGACTGCATTTCTATCTACAAAATCCCATGGAGAGTTATGATCATAGCTCGTTTGACCTCTGTAGAGATAGAAGGTCAATAAGATCTGA
Source organism: Aquarana catesbeiana (assembly GCF_042186555.1). Lineage (NCBI taxonomy): Eukaryota > Metazoa > Chordata > Amphibia > Anura > Ranidae > Aquarana > Aquarana catesbeiana. Next base: position 345,885,431 of record NC_133326.1, on the reverse strand, counting down.
TAAGCGCTAATGTATCAGTGATAGTCTTTAAAAGTGCAAAGTATAAAATTATTGTATTTCTTCAATCTCAAACAATCATATAAAGTGCTGGTGACCAATCTCTTGAATGAAGTGCAAATAGCTGGTGACTTGAATGGAGTGCAAATAGCTGGTGACTTCCTGTTGTCGGTGTGATATAATATATGGGTGTCCCCTTACCTTACTGCTGTAAGGTAACAGCATGTAAATATATCTTTATGGGTGACCAGTGTATTTCCTGTAGATCTGAATGCCTTGCAGCCTCCCAGTCTGGCGTTCCCGGATCTTCTTGTGTGTGTCTGTGTCTGCAATCAGAAGCCCCTTTTTTTGCCAGATACGGCTATAATGTGAGCCTCGTACTTGGGCAGGGGGGTGTGGAGGGAGGAATAGAGGGGATGCTCAATAGTGTAGTATTTAAAACGATTTATTAATAGCAAACAAACAAACAGGGTACTCACATTAAAAACAATGGAAAAGGCATGTAAAAAACGAGCAGCGAGCTTGCCTGACGTCACTTCCAGTGCCTAGTTTCCCAAAATCTGCTATTTTCAGATTTTACAGTGTATAGAGCGCAGCAGTCAGGATGAGAGGGAGGGAGAGAGGGAGGAGAAGAGAGAGAGGGGGTGGAGATAGAGGAGGTGGTGTCTAAGGAGGATAGAGAAGGGGGTGGGAAGGAGGCAAATGGGAGGGGGGGGATAGCTGATAGAGAGATAGTGGGGAGATGAGGAAAGAGAGATGGGTTGAGGGGAGACAGCTAAGGCGAAAAGAGGAGGGTAGAGAAGGGAAGCAGTGAGAATGGGTCAGAGGGAGGACGGAAAAGAGAGAGGAAGGGGGTATAAGTGGGGGGAGGGAGGAGGCAGAGAGAGAGAAAAAAAAAGTGGAGAGATAGAGAGAGAGAGAGGGGGCTGAGAGAGGATGAACACAAGGGGATGTGCAGAGGTCACTTCCAGTTGTATTTACACAGTAGTTACTCCTTCCATAGAACTCTGCAGCTGTACTTTTTTCTCATTCTGGGATCTTTCATGTGTGTGATTAAGGGTGGTAAAACCATGCAGCTGAGCAGTGGTTTTACTGCTCCTCCTTCAGCATATAATCACACCAGATATGGTGGAACTATGTTGGGTGGCTATTCCAGTGCAGTGCCACTGCGTGACAAGGCAAAATGCCTTTTTTCATAATACTTTTCATCAGCTGCATGTTTTCAGTGACACAAACTAAACTAAAATAACATTTAAATTAAGTCATTTGATGAAAACTATGATGAAAATAGATTCCAATTTTCATTTAGTTGACTAAAATCTCCAGTACATTTTAGTCAACTAAAACCAAACTCATTATATACTCCTGGAGTAAAAATCCAATGTAGCACCCTCATCATCACCCTCAAAATAGGGTTACAGGTAAATTTAGTTATGCTGGGTGGTAGGAGGAGATATTTATTTGGAGGGAGTCAAGTGATCGGAGTCTTCCCCCGCCCAGGCTGGGGTCTGGGTGGGATGTGTGTGAAACAGCTCCTAGCTGCTAGGCCTGAAGCCTGAGGCCTATACAGGTGTTCTCCTGGCTGCTAGGCCTATCTAAGGCCTATCTGGGTGTTCAAGATTCTGCTGAGAAAAGCCTGCTCAATATCCGGAAACAATAAAGGAAAGGATGGAGACCTGAGATGAAGCACCAGAGGTGACTCTCGCATGGACTGTGGATCCATGGAGAGCCTGAGAAAGCATCAAGTGGAATCATCCATAAAGTTCCTGCACCTTCCGTGAGTTAAAGCGAAGTTCCACCCAAAAATGGAACTGCCGCTTATCTGGTTCCTCCACCCCTCTGGTGTCACATTTGGCACCTTTCAGGGGGGAACGGGGAGCAGAAACCTGTCTAATACAGGTATATGCTCCCACTTCTGGCGATAGATCGCCGCAGAATCTGTCCTGTCCTACCCCTCCTCCATCCCCCTTGCTGTCTTCTGGGAGACACACAGGTCTCAGAAGACAACAGGGACCAGTCAGGACACGCAGTGCGACTCACGCATACGCAGTAGGGAACCGGGCTGTGAAGCCACAAGGCTTCACTTCCTGATTCCCTTACTGAATATGCCAGCACCTCCACCTGGGAGCCAAGGGACGGGTCGGCTTTGGGTGAGGACATCGCGGGCTCCCTGGACAGGTAAGTGTCCTTATTTTAAAAGTCAGTAGCTGCAGTATTTGTAGCTGCTGACTTTTAATTTTTTTTTTTTCGGCGGTACTCCGCTTTAGGTTCAGCTGCCATAGGAGACAGTCTATTCTACAAAGTACAGATGTGCTGGTTCAGCTGAAAGGCTCTTTTCCTGTACTGCTGTCTGCCTTAGGTCACCTTTTTGTCTAAGGAGTCTGCCAATCTTCCTGTCTGCTGATCGATACTATTTTTGACTAAGGATGTCCTGTGCCCTATCCCCTCTCTCCCACATTTTCCTATTTGTAAGAAATAAACTTCTCTTTGTTTAAACATAAAAGTGACTGGCGCCCAATTTCTATCTTGTTCATTATCCACCATGCTTAGTTACCTGCACTCTGACGAAGTATGTCAGCCCTCCCCACCTCTGGGGGTCACCATCAGGCTTCCAGAAAGTTGGGGTAGGCGTTACACCAATAACATTTTATTATTTATATTTGAATAGGCACTACAGACACAGATTTAGCCATTTTTTTAATTAACAACTACTTTAAAGTAATACTAAACGCACACTGTTTAATCCCATTGTCCCTTCTTTTTCTGTATGTAGATGATAGCACTGTAATTATTTTAATTAAAAAAATCTAAGTACCTTTTTCCTAATCAATATACAGCTGTCACATGACCCAGCTCTTTCCCCGCCTGTCTGCAGGGAAACATAATCAGGAGGAGCTTCTAATCCTCTGCTGCTGGTCATATGTTCAAATTTAAAAAAAAAAAACAGCCTTTGGAATACAGAGTACAAATAAATATCAATAAACAGTTTTAAATTGTCATACAAATATATATTTGTGGAAATAATATGGTGTGGACAGATTTCTGACAGTCAAAGGGTGTGTCACACCCCTCCATCCTGTGTCTTAGAATAAGAGGGAGGTGAAGCAACCATTTAACTTCATGTAATATCATATCCCAGCCCCATTGTGTTTAGCTGGTTAATGGTGGGCATGGAGGAGGAGGGTGGGAGAGGGCTGTCATTTTACTACTGTGTATAAGCCCACATGTGTGACTCTATAATCACATGAGCTGCTCAGATGTGATTGGGAGGAAATGCTCAGCATAGAAACTGCAAAATCTCTAGCCAAAATAGGGACATGAACAGAACGTGGTGATAGAGAGCAGAAAAATCAACTAGGTTTTTTTTGCAGAATACAGAACATAATCTTATATTGACTGAGTGAGTATGCACAGAATATAATACAGCATTTATTGATATTTTTAAAGTATTCATTCATTTTATGTGATAGACCAACACAAAGTGGCACATAATTGTGAAGTGAAAGGAAAATGATAAATGGTTTTCTAATTTTTTTACAAATAAATATGTGAAAAGTATGGTGCGCATTTGTATTCAGCTCCCCTGAGTGACGTTTTTGCACATTCTTCTTTGCAAAATAGCTCAGACTCTGTCAGATTGGATGGAGAGCGTCTGTGAACAGCAATTTTCAAGCCTTGCCACAGATTCTCAATTTGATTTAGGTCTGGACTTTGACTGGGTCATTCTAACACATGAATGTGCTTTGATCCAAACCATTCCATTGTAGCTCTGACTGTATGTTTAGGGTCGTTGTCCTGCTGGAAGGTGAACCTCCGCCCCAGTCTCAAGTCTTTTGCAGACTCTAACAGGTTTTCTTCTAAGATTACCCTGCATTTGGTCCATCCATTTTTCTATCAACTCTGACCAGCTTCCCTGTTCCTGCTAAAGAAAAGCATCCCCACAACATTATGCTGCCACCACCATGTTTCACGGTGGGGATGGTGTGTTCAGGGTGATGTGCAGTGTTATGCCCTGTACACACGGTCGGATTTTCCGATGGAAAATGTGTGATAGGACCTTGTTGTCGGAAATTCTGACCGTGTGTAGGCTCCATCACACATTTTCCATCGGATTTTCCGACACACAAAGTTTGAGAGCAGGATATAAAATTTTCCGACAACAAAATCCGTTGTCGGAAATTCCGATCATGTGTACACAAATCCGACGGACAAAGTGCCACACATGCTCAGAATAAATAAAGAGATGAGAGCTATTGGCCACTGCCCCGTTTATAGTCCCGACGTACGTGTTTTACGTCACCGCGTTTAGAACGATTGGATTTTCCAACAACTTTGTGTGACCGTGTGTATGCAAGACAAGTTTGAGCCAACATCCGTCGGAAAAAATCCTAGGATTTCGTTGTCGGAATGTCCGAACAAAGTCCGACCGTGTGTACAGGGCATTAGTCTCCCACCACACATAGCTTTTTGTTTTTAGGCCAAGAAGTTAAATTTTGGTCTCATCTGACCAGAGCACCTTCTTCCACATGTTTGCTGTGTCCCCCACATGGCTTCTCATAAACTGCAAACGGGACTTTCTGACTTTCATTCAAAAATGGCTTTCTTCTTGCCACACTCCCATAAAGGACAGATTTGTGGAGTGCACAACTAATAGTTGTCCTGTGGACAGATTCTCCCACCTGAGCTGTGGATTTCTGCAGCTCCTCCCTAGTTACCATGGGCCTCTTGGCTGCTTCTCTGATTAATGCTTTCCCTGCCCAGCCTGTCAGTTTAGGTGGACAGCCATGTCTTGATAGGTTTGCAGTTGTACCATACTCTTTCTATTTTCGGATGATGGATTGAGCAGTGCTCTGTGAGATGTTCAAAGCTTGGGATATTTTTTTTATAACCTAACCCTGCTTTAAACTTCTCCACAACTTTATCTCTAACCTGTCTGGTGTGTTCCTTGGCCTTCATGATGCTGTTTGTTCACTAAGGTTCTCTAACAAACCTCTGAGGGCTTCATAGAACAGATGTATGTATACTGAGATTAAATTACACAAAGGTGGACTCTATTTACTAATTAGGTGACTTCTGAAGGCAATTGGTTCCACTAAATTTTAGTTAGGGGTATCAGAGTAAAGGGGGCTGAATACAAATGCACGCCTCACTTTTTAGATATTTATTTGTAAAAAATGTTGAAAACCGTTTATCATTTTCCTTCCACTTTCACAATTATGTGCCACTTTGTGTTGGCCTATCACATAAAATCCCCAAAAAATACATTTACATTTTTGGTTGTAACATGACTAAATGTGGAAAATTTCAAGGGGTATGAATACTTTTCCAAGGCACTGTATAACTAGCACGTGGTCTGAAATACATTCTTTCATCAGTACAAATGAATTGCCTTTCATCATCAGTTAATCAATAACAGGCTTGTGTAAGGAATCTGCCAACCTATTACTTGGTGCCTTCAGGAATGAATGTGCATATTCCACTTCTTGTTCATATTAAGAGTTAAATTGCAATGTTTGCTCTCAGATGGCGCTTCTATTTCCAGTGCACTTACACACTGAGCGGGAAACCGATGTCCTCATTACTGCTCAATTGTTTTACATCCTTGGACTTAACACCAGGCATAAGTAATGTTCCCCCAACACAGAGTAGGTTGAGTGTTTGAGTTGTGAGTAAAAATTCAGCTGTTGCAATCTGTCAGTCAGCGGTAGGAACTGTGAGTGGCTGTGCTGACGTTATCACATAGGATTATGTAAGTGTTTCCCTCCTATTTTTATCTATTCTTTAGAAGAGGTTTCACTAGGAAAACCACAGCTTAAAAAAACTTATATGCTTGCCATATTTCCTCTTTGAGTTTAAGAAAAACTTAAAAGGTAACTCCACTTTTGTGGAAAAAATAAAGCAAATAAAAAGTAAATATTATAGCATATACAGTTGCTTCACAAACCAATAATTGTAATTTAATGCTATTAAATATTACCTTTCCATTTTAACCACTTGACCTCCAGAAGATTTACCCTCCTTCATGACCAGGCCTTGCGATACGAAACTGAGTTACTTTACCTGACAATTTTGCGGTCGTGCAACGATGTACCTAAATAAAATTTATGTCTTTTTTTTCTCACAAATAGAGCTTTCTTTTGGTGGTATTTGATCACCTCTGCGTTTTTTATTTTTTGTGCTATAAAAAAAACACAGACAATTTTGAAAAAAAGCCTAAATGTTTTAATTTCTGCGATAAAACATATCCAATAAAAAAATGTAAAAAAATTGAATTTCTTCATAAATTTAGACCAATATGTATTCTGCTACATGGTTAAAAAAATCCCAATAAGCATATATTGATTGGTTTGCGCAAAAGTTATACCATTTACAAACTATGGGATATATTTATGGATTTTTTTTTTACTAATAATGGCGGCAATCAGCAATTTTTAGCCGGACTGCGACATTGCGGCGGACAAATCTGACACCAAGTGACACTTTTTGGGGACTAGTGACACTAATACAGAGATCAGTGCTAAACAAAATGCACTGTCACTGTACTAAATACACTGGCAGGGAAGAGGTCTGGGAGTGTTTTCTAACTGTGTGGGGCATGCATTTACTGTGGAAAGACAGAGATCGGTGTTCCTGCTTAGTAGAAACACAAGGTATCTGTCTTCACTTCTCAAAGAACGGCAATCTGCCTTGTTTACACAGGCAGACCGCCACTCTGCTGATCTCCGGAACGATCAGCGGGCCTTGGCTGATATCGGACCCGCTGATTGGCTCTCGCTGTGTCCAATCACAGCAGGAGCAGGTCCCCGGCAGGATCTGGCACAGGTATGTGATCTGGCACAGAGCGGCTGCCCTAGAGTACCATTTAGAAATAATGCTGTTTTTGTTAAGCCAAAGGTGATTTAAAGAGTCATTGTAATCAATTGATGAAGATTTTTCTTTTGTCTGTGCATTTTGCCCCATTTGAATTGAAAAAAATTCTAACAATTTCAATTCAACTGATTTAAAATTTATAGATTCAAACGAAAATCTGTAAATTCAAAGAAAATTTTAAGAAGACATAAAACGAATTCCAAATATTAATTTTGAATATGAATCCCAAATACAAATTGAACTAATCAACCGAATTTAACAAAACGAAATAACTAGATTAACAAATGTAAATTAAACTAATTTTTCAGTCATGCACACGTCTAAATGCTTCTAATGACAAGGGTTTTTGTTGGGGGAGAGGGGAATTTTGCTGGGAGAGGGCAGATTTTGCTGTTGGGCATATATTGTCATAATTACCTATTTGTTTTCTGCATATTGTCAAAATTGCCCATCTGATGTCTGCATATTTTCATGACTGTTTATATACTGCCATGATTACTATTTTGTTGTCCGCATATTGTCACAGCTGCCAGTTTGTTGCCCTCCATACAAATATATGCGCCTTTATGTTGCCCCTATATAGTAACACTCGCCCATTTTTTGCCTTTGTATTGTCAGGTTTATGCATCAGTTACCAGCAAATTGTCACATTTGGCTGTTTTCTGCCAGCATGTTGCAATTACTGCCTATTTGCTGCCTGCATAATACAAACAGCCAACTGTTTGTTGCCCGTGTACAGTATACAGTTGCCCATTTGGCAACCATGTATTGTCAAGCCTTGTTTGTCTATATATTGTGAAGTCACCGCATCAGCTGTGCTGCATGAAAATATGTTGTCACTCAGGAACATGATGATAGGAGGAGGGGGAAGCATCAGTCTACTGCTGTTCTTTTAGTATCTGCTGCTGTTCTTTTACTATCCAGACTGGGGTGGAATAAGACATCACTGTATTCCTTAAATATAAGTGGTGTTATCTGTCTGGTTGGAATTCTGATTGTTTGAAGATCAGCTTCACATTGGTTCCTCTTTGTGCTCAGCGAATTAAAACAAAGAAGTAACTTTTCAATTTTATCCTCATGTCTCAGAGGAATCCCTAGACCCAGGCTGAATACAGAGCCTCGTTTTCCACGCAACCTGATAGCTATGGCCCTTTCTCATACTAAGACACTTATCAACAATCAAACAAGAGTCTCTTCTATCCCCCAAAGTTCTGGCATCTCAAATAAAATAATAGAAGGTTTTGAACCCAAAGGGTTAGGGCTTTGCAATGACTTATAGAGAAGTTGTAGGCCCACATACAGCCAAATGCTACTGTTGCTTATATCCCCATACATCATATTTATGACACAGCTTAGCTACCTATCCACCTATCTATATTTAATACATGGTCACATTAGCAACTTCAAAATCTACAAAAGAATGTAACCATCACCAGGTATTAAAGCTGTAATGGTCTAACATTGTTCAAATGTGCTTTTCGAAATGTTATTCCGATACTATTTCTTACTGAGAGGAGGACATATCCCTGGTACAGCAGTTATAAACAGGAAAGAGATTTTACTAATTTTAAATTTAAGAAGGATTTGGTTACTTTTTATAGCACTAAAAAGTTTTTTTGATATGTGTAGCACCCTCCAGTGTGCTGGAATAGGTAAGTGTTATGCCGCGTATGCATGACCGGACTTTCCGTCAGAGTAGACTCTGACGGTCTTTCCGACGGAGTTCCAACAGAGTTCCGCTGAAACGGACTTGCCTACACATGATCACACCAAAGTCCGTTCATTTAGAACGTGATGACGTACGACGGGACTAGAAGAAGGAAGTTCAAAAGCCAGTAGCCAATGGCTGCCCTTGCATCGTTTTTGGTCCATCGGACTAGCATGCAGACGAATGGTTTTCCTGATAGGAATTGAGTCTGTCGGAAAGATTTGAAACATGTTCTATTTCTAGGTCCATCAGAATTTTAGAAAGAAAAAGTCAGATGAAGCCCACACACGATCGGAATGTCAGATGGAATGATTCCGTCAGACCTTTTCTGCCGGAAAGTCCGGTCATGTGTACGCGGCATTAAGGTTTTTGTAGGAAAAATGTTCAGGCTTGGCTGGCAGCCAAGCCTGTGTTTTAATCTCGGACTGGGATCAAGTGATAAAGGGAGGGCTGGTATGACTCCTCAGGCAGCACCTCTGGTACCTCCCCTACTTCTGGAACTTGCTGGAAACTTCCAGAAGAATGGGAGGACCCTCATGAATACTACAGACAGCTCAATTTCAGTACAGTGAGCAAAGGGTTATAGCAGAGCGCACCTGAAAAGGCCTGCTTTGTTTTGTTAGAGTAGGTGTTCAGGACCACTACAGGGGTTAAAAACAAGGAAAAAGGACTTATGTGCTCTGCCAGCTTGAACTGTTGCTCTTAAAATCAAGTGTTGTTGCCCCTAGCAACCAGTGGAAGTGGCTGTCGGAGCTGTTGTCACCTTGCTTACCCAGTTGCCCCAACTGCAGCTGGGATGGACACTTGTGTTTGAAGCTTGCTTTTCACTGAACTATTACCATGTGATGTCACCCGTGGCAACCACGGGTGGGCGATCACCCCCATGGATTGCAAATACACCCAGCGATCTGCTTATGGCTGGGAAAAAGACTTTATGCTTCAAAATCCTGCTAAAGACAGTGAAGTATGCGCAGAGATATCTGCTGTTGCCCATGGTGATCGGGGTAAGCCAGCGGGTGCCTGCAGGAGGGAGTTTGCCAGTTGTCCAACCATGGACTGCTAACTACAGTAATAAATGTGCCACAGACTTTGCTGTTACTAAAGGCAACCACAGTAAATGTCAGCTGCCACCTGCTCGAAGTTGCTCGGGCACAGTTGGTGCTGAGCGGCATGTCTGGACAAGTTCTGCAAGTTCCAGTGTATGTGCCTGCAAACTTCAGTTCAGTGAGCAAAGAGTTACAGCAGAGCATGCAGGAAAAGGCCTGCTTTTTTTGTTAGAGTAGGAAAAATGTTCAGGCTTGGCTGGGAGCCATGCCTGTGTTTTATTCTGGGTCGGATGAGTGATCCAGGGTGGCTGGTATGACTCATCAGGCAGCACCTCTGGTACCTCCCCCTACTTCTGGAACTTACTGGAAACTTCCAGAAGAATGGGAGGGAGGTTAGGAGGAGCTGCCTGGAGTGTTCATGAGGGCCCTGACCAATCCCCAACAGGTTGGCAGGGGGCAGGCCCCCTCAAATATTCTGGGTCATCCCAGTTGGGGCAGGAGAAGGGTTCAGGTGAAAGATTGTGGATGGAGTTCTAAGAGGCTGTCAGTGGACCCTTGGGGGTAATCCCCTAGCACAGAGATATCTGCTGTTGCCCATGGTGATCTGGGTAAGCCAGTGGGGTAAGACAGTTTTCCAACCATGGCTGATGGGAAGGACTGTCCTAAACTTGTTAACTACAGTGAAATATGTGCCACAGACTTTTCTGTTACTAAAGGCAACCACAGTAAATGCCAGCTGCCCCCTGCTCCCAGTTGCTCGGGCACAGTTGGTGCCGAGCGGCATGTCCGGACAGGTTCTGCAAGTGCCAGTGTGTCATCATCATCATCATTGTGCCTGCAAACTTCAGTACAGTGAGCAAAGGGTTAGAGCAGAGCACACAGGAAAAGGCCTGCTAGTTTTTGTTAGAGTAGGAAAAATGTTCAGGCTTGGCTGGCAGCCACAAGCCTGTGTTTTAATCTGGGTCGGGGGAATAAACCATGGAGGGCTGGTATGACTCATCAGGCAGCACCTCTGGTACCTCCCCCTACTTCTAGAACTTGCTGGAAACGTCCAGAAGAATGGGAGGGGGGGCTAGAAGAAGCTGCCTGGAGTATTCATGAGGGTCCTGACCAATCCCCAACAGATAGGTGGCTGGTGGGATTGTGGCGTTTTCTCAGCTGCCATTATAGCCTTGATGTAGATAATACAACAACTCCTGGTGCCCTGATTTTTTACTTATAAAGGAAACTTTATCTGCATACTACTCTAAAGTTCTCAAAGACCATCTGTAAAGTTATAACCTTGTCTTAACAGAATAGCTAAATGAACTCTTTATTTGCATACTACTTTAAAGTTCTCGAAGACATCTGTAAAGTTATAACCTTGTCTTAACAGAATAGCTAAATGAACTGCTGTCGACTGAGAACTACTTTATTTTGCTTGCCTAACTTTATAGACAAAGCATGATAAAAAATATACTGTACATTGTGCTGAGCTCCTCAATGGCAATGATAACAGCAATATTGTTATTGTACAAGTGGCCTTTGAAGGTTATCATATAGTATACAAGTATGCAATGTAACACTTTGTGCTAAATGTTTTTTGTCTTTTCTGCATTTGTTTATATGTATAGATTTTATTTATATATATATATATATATATATATATATATATATATATATATATATATATATATATATATATATATATATATACACATATTGTATTACATACATAGCGCTACTCCCGCAGGAGTCGCTGAATAAGGGATCCCCCACCCTGCACAGCCAGGCACACAGAATTTTCCACAGCACCCTGGAGTCAGAAAACAGTCCTTGCAGCTTTGTCTTTGTGTTTTTATTAGGGGTATTAAACTTGGATGGGAATAGGGATATTATAGGATGCCTAGTTGAATTTAGCAGAACTTTCCAGGGACAACCTCTTCTGTACAGACTATTTACACACTCCTCAGTTTCCTCCAGCACAACACTTGCTTGAAGCACTACAACTCCTAGGACCAGCTGGCACACTGTTAGGTGATCTGACAATAGGGCTCAGTCAGATTAGTAGCAAATGACCCTACAGGCAGAGACCGCAGGCCCCTTGGTTGTGTAGCAAAGTCCCAGTGCCTAGCTGTCTTCCTGTGGCTACTGATCCCAGTACTACCTCTTTAGGCACTGCCAGCCCACCTGGCTGCAGCTGCCCCTTTCTCTAGCCTTCCTGGTTAACCTTCTATAGTCCTCCCAGACTAACTCTGCATCCATCTCAGCCTGCTCTCACCCAGTCCTCTTAGGCTGCTTCTCAGTCCTCCCTGACTGTATCACTCACCAGCCCACCTGGCTGTCTTCTCCTTGTAAATCTCCCAGATGTGCTCACTGGCTCCTGCTGTCTTCACACTTGCTCCCCTGCCACTGGACAGGATTCCTCCTTGGGTTTTCAGAGGATTCTGCACCCAAGCTCCCACACCCAAGGTCACCCCCCCAGACTAGGGGGTAACCCTCAAGGGTCCACTGACAGCCTCCTAGCACTCTGTCTCTAGCACTCCATCTCCAATCTTCCACCTAAACTCTCCTGCCCCAGCTGGGCTGACCCAGAGTATTTGAGGAGGCCTGCCCCCTGTCATTCCATCTGTTGGGGATTGGTCAGGGCCCTCATGAATACTCCAGGCAGCTCCTCCTAACCTCCATCCCATTCTTCTGGAAGTTTCCAGCAAGTTCCATAAGTAGGGGCAGGTACCAGAGGTGCTGCCTGATGAGTCATATCAGCCCTCCCTGGACCACTCACCTGACCCAAATTAAAACACAGGCTTGGCTACCAGCCAAGCCTGAACATTTTTCCTACTCTAACAAAAACCTTAACACTTACCTGTTCTAGCACACTAGAGGGTGCTACACTCACCCCCTCCAGATAACAGTCTGTCCCCAAAGCTGGGAAAATAAAAAGAATGACTCCTGAGCCCAGGAGCAAAAAAACAGGGCATCCCATAAAAAGTGGGAGGGGAAAAGGGAACAAAACTGGAACAGGGCTATGATACAATTAAATTAAAGTATCAAAACTATACAGGTTCTCTTTTAACAATATACACTGCATATGTATAATATTTACATCCTGGCTACAGGTCCCTGCAGCTAACACATCAGGCATGAAAAACATATATACAGTATTAAGTGAGAGCACCTCCCCTCGAGGGAAGTCCTCCCAACAAGCTGGAATTATTGGATCCATCCAGAGCAGGGTGAACAGCCAAAACAGAGAAAAACACAAAGGAACACAATCCTATCACTAAGTCTAACTAATTATTCACACATTCTGTCAGCAGGGTTATAGGCCCGCTGACAGAAAAAAACATCAAAGCATTTTTTTTTTCTAGAGTCTCAGATGGTAGGAGCTGAGCACCTTCCTTTGTCAACAGGCTCTTTTCAAAAGGCTTGTATCAGTAGACTAGGCTTCACCTAAGTTCAACAGTGGGAACAGTTCATCCATCTAGCACAGGTCAGGGTTTCAGGCCCAGCCTAGTCCATAGTAACAAAAGAAAAGAAACAGGCAGCAATTCTTCCTAGCTGTCCATGTAAAGATCTCCACCTGCAAGCTGCACACTCCAGCAGTCCATCACAGATAAAAATCAGGGTTTGTCAATTTTCTCATGCTGCCATCAGCTCTCCTGACAGCAGTAGGCTCCTGACAGGCTGTCCTACCTTCATGACCACCACTCTGCCTTTGTAGATTGCCCTCCCCAGCCTCCATTCCTGACTAATGTTCTGAAACCATGCCCAGGTCTCCTCACAAAATGGCACCTGCAGAAGATTAGGGATGTGCATATACTCCCACACCAGGTCATCCTCCCACTCTCTCTAGCAGTCCTCAATGACGTCCATGATGTCAGGTGGGACATAGGGGTAGTCTAGACCCCACTCCAGAGCTGTTTTGCGCTGAATTTCCCTCTGGAACCTGGAAAACCCGGGCAGTTCTCATGGCTTCCCTTCTTGACCCCCTGCTTGAATTCAGCTGCTCTGTATTGGGTGGTGGAGGGTGGTGGAGGGTCTGTTAAAGAAGGTTTTTTCTTATGCTGACTTGGGTCTTTGTGGCTACTCCAGTCTCTTCAGCTGGACCTGGCTCTATCAACACCTTGGTCTGGATTTCTTCCTTCTCCTGTCAGGAGTCTGTGGTAGTGAGCGCTTGTAGATCGCCAACTCAGGTTTCCCCAGGGCACAGAGTCTAAGCCACAGCCTGCTTCTTCACCAGAGCGCCTGATGGTAGGGATGGCCTTGCAGCAAGCTGGAACCAGGTCGCGGCCCCCAGGAACGCCTAGCCAAGGATGCAGGGACCACTCGGGTGTGCAGAGTACAAGCAGCAGACAAAAGGGAATCCAGAAAACAAGCAAGATCAGGGCGGGCAGCAAACAAGCACAGACTGTAAACAAAGCTGGGGTCGGTACACAGGTAGAAAGACACAGTATGGACAAGAGGTATGCAAACGGGAGCTCAGAGAACTATGAAGTTGCTCAGGCAATGTGGGTTACACTGACCATGTCTTATATAGACAAGCAAACTAGGAGGGGGGCCAGGAAGTGATGGAAGGGAATAAAGGTCCACAGAATAGCAGACGACGCCCATAGGTGAGCACAACCAAGCCACACATGTGAAAGAATTAGGTAGATAAACACTGCAGCCAGGAGGTAAGAGTACACAAGCAGGAGACTGCTGGCTAACTTGTGACAGTACTCCCTCTTATGAGGTCTCCCCACTCGTTTAGGGCCAGGCTTAAGAGGCAACTTCTAATGAAAAAGTTTCAGTAGAAGGAATCAAACCCCTCTCCACAGGACCATATCCCTTCCAGTGAGTTAGGTACAAAAGCCTTCCCCTGGAGAACTGGGAATCCAAGATTTGCTTGATTTATAGTGATCCGTGGTACTGACTGTTGGAGAAAGATGATGAATAAAATGGGAAAACCTATTGATAATGTATGGTCTAAGTAGAGAAATATGGAAAACATTAGGTATTCTTACATGAAGGGAGACGGAGCTTGAAAGCAACAGGGTTAACTTGTCAAAGAATTGTAAAGGGACCAATGAAACGGGAAGCAAAATTTCATAGAGGGTACTCGGAGACAAATATTTTTTGTAGAGAGCCAAACCTTGTCAGCGGGAAGAAATTTGAGAATCACACAGCGATGACGATCAGCTGCTACCTTGTACCTGTCAGATGTAAATTCTTGGAAACATCTGCCCAGATAGAATTGAAAGATCATTGCATCTCTGCAGCCAAAGACACTTCAGCAGAGATGGGAACAGGAAATGGTACCAAAGGATGGCGACCATATACAGTAAAGAAGAGAGACTCACCAATGCTGGCACAAGCATGGTTATTAAGGTCAAATTCTGCACAGGGTAAAAGGTCCACCCAGTCATCCTGATAGGCAGAAATGAAGGCTTGAAGATACCATTCCACATTCTGGTTGACCCTTTCAATTTGTTCGTTAGACTGCGGATGAAAGGCTGAGGAGAAGTCCAACTTGATTCCAAGGATGTGGCCAGAGCTCTCAAAAAGCGGGCTGTAAACCGAACTCTTCTATATGAGACAATGTGCGAGGGCATAAGATGGAGATGAAAGATTTCCCTAATGAAGATGGAAGCCAAAGTGACAGCAGAGGGTAGTGGAGTTAAGTGGCACATTTTAGAAAACCTGTCCACAACCATCCAGATAACGGTAGAACCCGCTGAGGAGGGTAGTTCAGATATAAAGTATTTGGATAGGAAGGTACATCCAGAACAGGTAGAGGTAAAAGAAGATCTGCTGGGGCAGACGTGGAGGACTTAGACTGCATGCAAATGGAGCATTCTTCAACATCCTTCAGAAGTGAGGGCCACCAGTAGTAACGCTGCAGGAAGGCACAGGTGCATTGCACACCAGTATGTCCTGAGAATTTAGAGTCATGTGCCCATTTGAGAAGCTTGAAGCGAAGGGAGGGCACCACAAAGGTCTTTCTAGGCGGGATACGTGGAGGGAATGTGTATGGTGGGGGGCGCTGAGTCTAAATTTACTGTTAGCTACTATGTATGAAAATGTGGAACCCAACAGCAATATTTTAAATATACATTAATGTGCTATACAAAAAAAGCTATATATTAGCATGCAAATACAACATATAAGAAAAAGATAACATCCGTGCCGTTTAAGCATGTATGTAAAATAAATGTCCTTCATGAGAAAAATATAAGAAAATGTCCATATGCGATTTCATAAGGTTAGAAAAAACTCAAATAGGTGACTCTTCCGCTGATTAGATGAACACCTTCACCACCAGTGTTAAACACCCAAAGTGCTCGGTGTATGGATGTTCGCTTACCAGAAGTTGTTGACCTTTTTAATTAAAAAAAGATCAAATGGGCTTTTAGCAAGAAATGACAGGCACTCCTCCTGAAGACGGCAAACGAAATGTACGTCGAGGCGTGCCTGGTTACGTAATTTCTCGATTCCAGTTCCGGTTCCTGTGGTTGTCGGTGGCTGATGCTGGAATGCACGCCAGTCACCACGTGCAGAGCGGAGCTCTCAGCCTGTTACGAGCCTGAGATGTAAGCAGCCATTTGGCTTTTGTTTTTATCAATAAATGGGATTACACTAATATAGCCCTTCTTGTATCCTTATGCATATATCCTGATGCCCTACCGGGGGAGAGGAAAAGGCTACCCAGCACGGCTCATCCATATCATTACAGCAAGTCATTTCTTGCCCATTTGATCTTTTTTTAATTAAAAAGGTCAACAACTTCTGGTAAGCGGACATCCATACACCGAGCATTTGGGTGTTTAACACTGGTGGTGAAGGTATTCATCTAATCAGAGGAAGAGTCACCTATTTGAGTTTTTTTAACCTTATGAAATCGCATATGGACGTTTTCTTATATTTTTCTCACAAAGGACAGTTATTTTCCATACATGCTTAAACGGCATGGATGTTATCTTTTTCTTATATGTTGTATTTGCACGCTAATATAGAGCTTTTTTTGTATAGCACATTGATGTATATTTAAAATATTGCTGTTGGGTTCCACATTTTCATACATAGTAGCTAACAGTAAATTTAGACTCAGCGCCCCCCACCATACACATTCCCTCATTTGCACTGGATTTCTCACCCAGTTTGGGGGTCAGCAGCTTTTGTTTAATTTTTCACATACATTTTTTGGCGCAAAGTTTACACACATTTATCACTTGGGATACATGGAGACTGAAGACCGGTGGAGGCTAGGATACAATTGTCAGGAATAATGGGTTCTGGTTCATCATGACACTCAGAGTCAGCAATGTCAAATGATTTGGACAAGACATCAGCACGAGCATTTTTAGAATCGGGCCAGAAGGTGAAGTCAAAATTAAACCTGGCAAGAAAGAGAGCCCATAGTGCTTGCCTGGGTTTCAAACGTCAGGCGGAATGCAGATACTGGAGTTTCTTATGATCAGTATAGATCAGCATATGATGAGGAGATCCCTCCAGTAGCATATGATGTGGAGATCCCTCCAGTAGATATCACCATTTTTGGTGTGCCAGCTTGATAGCCAGAAGTTCCCCATCCCCGATGTGTAATTTTTTTCCCCATCAGAAAACTTCTTAGAGAAGAAGGCACAAGGACAGATCTTACTGTCATGCATTTGGAGAAGAACGGCCCTGTCATGGAAAAACCCACCATACGCTTTTGCTAATAAGTGCCTATTTCGTCTAATGCTATAATGCATCTTACCTTATCACTCTATTTCCCACATATCCCCAAGTAAACATACATGACCACATCCTCATCTCAGCACAAATCCCCCCCCCCCCGAGCACCGAACTGGGTCTTTTATTCAAAAACAAAAGCAATGACAAACAGGAAGTAATGGCCCCAACAGCCAATTGCTTCCTCCATGGAAATTACCTCACAAGATATAACCTCACAGGATATGAATGTCAACACAGGAAATCCTTCCAACGGGTTGAGTTTATACAAAATAATGGCTGGGGGAGTCTTATGGGCATGTCTGGGCAGGGACGGTGTGTATGTTTTACCTGGAAGCCATGCTCTTCAACTAAACAAAGGAAGCCGCATTGGCTCACAAACATGAATTCTGTCCCTGATCATAACAACCCCAAAGCTCCTGTATTTACTCCCCCAGACGATCGTTCTGTGCATCGCAGAGGGGCCCTTTGCTGGCGGACATATCCCCACTCTGCAAACACTTCTCTACATCCCCAAGGAGCTTTTCACTACCAAACGGATCTCAACCAGCCTCAGTCTGTCCCAGTCAGCACTTTAGAGCGGGTTGCGGGAGAACTAACACTTGGAGACACTATGACAATAGATATTAAATTACATCTTCAAAAAATTTCCACAACAGGCCCCCACTCCCAAGGATGAAGCATCTACCTCCAAGAAGAAAGGCTGGAGAATGTCAGGACATTTGAGAATAGATGCAGAGAGGAAGGCCATTTTGAGCTTGTGGAAAGCCTTGACTGCTTCAGGAAGCCATGTTCTGGTATTAGCACCCTTCTGGGTCAAAGACGTGATTGGGGCCATCAGAGAGGAGTAATCCGGAATGAACTGGAGATAGAAATTGGTGAACCCCAAGAATCGCTGTGTAGCTTTTAAGCCAGAAGGCTGAGGCCAGTTGGGGATGGCCTGAAGCTTGTCAGGATCCATAAGCAGCCCTTTATCCATGACTATGTAGCCTAGGAAAGGAACCTGGGTTTGCTCGAAGAGGCACTTCTCCAACTTTAGGTACTGGCGGTGGTCCTGAAGACGTAGTAGAACCAGACAAACATGCTGAGGATGACTGTTCAAATCTGGAGAAAAGATGAGTATGTCATCCAGAAGATACACAATGACACAAATGAATAGGAGATCAGAGAAAATGTCATTAACAATGTTCTGGAAGACAACTGGAGCCTTACATAAGCCAAAGGGCATTACAAGATATTCATAGTGTCTGTCTCTGGTGTTAAATGCGATTTTCCATTCATCTCTCTCTCGTATCCTAATTAGGTTATATGTTCCACGGAGGTCTAACGTAGAGAAAATTTGAGCATCTCGCAGTCTGTCAAAAAGTTCAGAAACAAGGATAGCGGCTACCGATTCTTAATGGTGATGGCATTGAGACCTCTATAATCAAAACAGGGCTGGAGTCTACCATCCTTTTTCCCCACAAAGAAGAAGCCAGCCCCAGCAGGAGAATTGGATTTACGGAAAAATCCTTGCTGCAGATTTTCCTTTGCTTACTCGGACATGGCTTGAGTCTCAGGGATGGAGAGAGGGTAGACTCGACCTTGGGGTGGGGTAGTCCTGGGTTGGAGGTTAATTGCACAATCGTAGGGACGATGAGGAGGCAAACTGTCAGCAGCTTATTTACAAAAAACATCTTGGAAGGCCTGATAATACCGAGGGAGCATCTGAGAGGTAGTGACCAACCACAGGTACACGGAGAGGTGGGCGCACCTTAGAGAGACAAGTCTGAGGGCAATGCGACCCCCAAGATAACACTTCGCCAGAGTTCCAATCCAGATAGGGTGAGTGTTTCTGCAACCATGGAAGTCCAAGAATTATGGGGCTAGAGGACTTAGGAAGGATTACTTCTTCATGATGAAGGACACCAACATGCATAGTTATAGGGGCAGTTCGAAACCATAGGGGTCCTAAGGACAGGGTAGAGCCATCCCCTGCAGATACTGATAGAGGCATTGCCAAGGGAATGAGAGGCATGCCCAAATCAGTGGCCAAAGACTGCTTAATGAAATTTCCTAGCTGCTCCAAGGGCCACATATGCAGAAACTTGATACGAGTTCAGGGCCCAAGACATCGATTTGGATGCTAAGGGCGATCAAGCCATCCAGGGTGGTGGGTATAGTTCTGCCAGCTAATTCATCCTTAATACGATCCACTAGACCTTGCCAAAAGGTCGCAGTGAGGGCCTCATTATTCCATGCCAGTTCTGAAGCCAAGGTGCGAAACTGAATTCCATATTGACCAACAGTCATGTTTCCTTGACGAAGCCGAAGAATAGCTCCAGAAGCGGATGAGGCCCTGCCAGGAACATTAAAGGTGTTACGGAAAGTTTGTATGAAAGCAGAGAAGCTGGAAACAGTAGGATCTTGACATTCCCACAATGGCGAGGCCCAAGCCAGAGCCTCTCCCGAAAGGAGTGAAGTCATGTACGCCACCTTGGAACGATCAGTAGGAAAATAACGGCCCGCTAGCTCAAAGTGGATCAAGCACTAATTAATGAAGCCCTGACAAGTTTTAGGATCGCCAGAGAAGCGAGGCAGTGGAGGCAGCTGTAGTTTTGAAGGACTGTCCTCTGCTGGAGGGACTGTGGGAGCTGGAGTAGCAGGGGCTGAAACAGAAGCCATAATGGAGGGTGAGGAAGTGGGCACAACCTGCAGCTGATCCAAAGGGGTGGAAAGTCTTTGCGACAAACACTGAAGTTGATCAAGAAGAGGCTGTGGTGTCTCCGAGGAGCTCATGGCCTTAGCAAACTGTCAGGAGTCTGTGGTAGTGAGCTCTTGTAGATCACTAATTCAGGGTTCCCCAGGGCGCAGAGTCTAAGCCCCAGCCTGCTTCTTCACCAGAGCCCCTGATGGTGGGGATTGCCTAGCAGTAAGCTAGAACCAGGTTGAGGCCCCCAGGGATACCTAGCCGAGCATACGGAGACCACTCATGTGTGCAGAGTACAAGCAACGGGCAAAAGGGAATCCAGAAGACGAGCCGAGATCAGGGCGGGTAGCGAACATGCACAGATGGTAAACAAAGCCAAACCGAAGCAAACTAGGAAGCGGGCCAGGAAGTGATGGAAAGGAAGGAAATAAAGGTCCACAGAATAGCAGACCACACCCATAGGTGAGCACAGCCAAGCCACACATGTGAAAGGAATCAGGTAGAGAAACTCTGCAGCAAGGAAGTAAGAGTACACAAGCAGAAAACTGCAGGCTAACTTGTAACTAGGGATGAGCCAAACAACCCCCCTGGTTCAGTTCGCACCAGAACAAGCGAACAGGCAAAAAATTTGTGCGAACATGCAAACACCATTAAAGTCTATGGGATACGAACATGAAAAATCAAAAGAGCTAATTTTAAAGGCTTATGTGCAAGTTATTGCCATAAAAAGTGTATGGGGACCCGAGTACTGCCCCAGGGGACATGTATCAATGCAAAGAAAAGTTTTAAAAACGACTGTTTTTTTCAGGAGCAGTGATTTTAAGAATGCTTAAAGTGAAAAATAAAAATGAAATATTCCTTTAAATATCATGGCTGGGGGGTTCCCCTTAGCCTGCCTGTAAAGTAGCCTGATTACCACTGCTCAAATGTGAGTGTACTTTTAAAGCGCTGCTCTGTCTTCCTTTGCCTGTAAAGTAGCGCATCTGTGTGATGAGTTTTACAGTCCCACAGCAAAATGAAATTTCTAAAGGAAAAATTGTCATTTAAACTTGTTTAGGGCTGTAATGTATTGCTGGCTCCCGGTAATACAAATAAAAATCAAGGAAAAAAATGGTGTGGGCTTCCCCCTCAGTCCATACCAGGCCCTTTGGATCTGGTATGGATATTAAGGGGAACTCCATGCCAAAATGTAAAAAAAAACAGTGTGCCCCCCCACCCCAAAATCCATTCCAGGTCCTTCGGGTCTGATATGGAGTTTAAGGGGACCTCCCCCCAAAATCTATACCAGACCCTTAACCGAGCATGCAGCCTGGAGGACAGGATAGGGGGCGAGCAAGAGCCCCCCCTCCTGAACCATACCAGGCCACATGACCTCAACACAGGGTCCCCCCCAAAGCACCTCGTCCCCATGTTGATGGGGACAAGAACCTCATCCCCGCAACCCTTGATTTGTGGTTGTGGGGGTCTGCGAGTAGGGGGCTTATCGGAAACTGGAAGCCCCCTTTGACAAGGGGGCCCCCTAGATCCCGACCCCCAATGTGAATGGGTATCGGGTACACTGTACCCCTACCCATTCACAAAAAAGTGTCAAAAAGTAAAAAACACAAAAGACAGTTTTTGACAATTCCTTTATTAAAAAAAAAAGTGTTCCGCGATGTCCATCCTTCTTCAATCACGCTGCCAACGGACCCGAAAAATAGAAGAAAAAGAAAGCTCTGCCTTGATGGGTGGCGGAGCTTTTTTTTCTATTTTTCAGGTCAGTTGGCGCCATGATTGAAGGACTCCAAAGCACCCTCCCCATGTTGAGGGCAAGTGGCCTGCTTTGGTTCAGGAGGGGCTCGCTCACTCCCCCCCCATCCTGACCTGCCAGGTTGCTTGCTTGGTTAAGGGTCTGGTATGGATTTTGGGGAGGGGGACCCCCACTCCATTTTTTTTAATTTTGTCACGGGGTTCCTCTTAAAATTCATACCAGACCTGAAGGGCCTGGCATAGATTTTGGGGGGAACCCTGCACAATTTTTGTTTTATTTTGGCGCGGGGTTCCCTTAACCACTTCAATACACTGTATCATATATACTACACTGCCTGTACTGACTGAATATAGAGTCTACACTGAATATTTGGTCTACACTAAATGCAGAGTATACATATATATATACTAGACTGTATATATATATATATATAAAATACGCTGCCTGCAGGTCACTAACTAACCCGCCTGCCTAATCTAGCTCAATCTATCTCTGTCCACACACTATACATATAGCACAACAAGCTTAACCCCTGGGACTTTAAATGAGGTGATCATAAAGGTATACCAACCACAAAATATATCTGCAAGTGCAGAAAGATGAAATATTGTCATAAATATCAGTGGCGTGCTTACCCATGTGTATGACCTCCCAAGTGTAAGAGGACAAACCAAATGAAAGAGAGAGCGTTCACCATGTCAACCCTCCAACATAATCCCTGGGCGGGTAAGTCAGTAGGGATGATCCGAACACCCCCCGGTTCGCACCAGAACCTGCGAACAGACTGAAAATTCGCACGAACGTTGAACCCCATTGAAGTCTATGGGACTCCAACGTTTGAAATCAAAAGTGCTAATTTTAAAGGCTAATTTGCATGGTATTGTCCTAAAAATGGTTACCCCCTGTCCCAGGGGGTATGTATCAATGCAAAAAAAAGTTTTATAAACGGTCGTTTTTTCGGGAGCGGTGATTTTAATGATGCTTAAAGTGAAAAAAAAAAAAAAGTGAAATATTCCTTTAAATATCGTACCCTGGGGGGTGTCTATAGTATGCCTGTAAAGTGGCGAGTGTTTCCCATGCTTAGAACAGCCCCTGCACAAAATGACATTTTTAAAGTAATAAAAGTCATTTAAAACTGCTTACGGCTTTAATGTAACGTCCGGTCCCGGTAATATGGATGAAAATCAGTGAGACAAACGGCATGGGTACCCCCCCCAGTCCATTACCAGGCCCTTTGGGTCTTGTATGGATATTAAGGGGAACCCCGCACCCAAATTAAAAAAGGAAAGGCATGGGGCCCCAGGCCCTCTGAACAGCAGTATACAGACGGTGCAAACAAGACAGGGACTGTAGATTTGTTGTTAAGTAGAATCTGTTTGTAATTTTGAATCAGTACATTTTTAAAGTGTAGCTCCAGCCAAAAAATCTATTTTTAAGCTTTTTGGAAAACATAGGGAAGGGTTATCACCCATGTGACATTTGTTTTGCTGTCTGCACTTCTTCAGATTTTACCTCACTTTCTGTCACAATGACAAAAGTTTTTTGACAATTTTTGGGGTTTTTAGTGAAACAAGGATTGGTGATAAAGCATCAGTGGAAAGGAGACACGTTTTTCCCATATTAACTCTTACAGGAAAGAATTTCCCTTCCTAGGGGTAGATTTCATCTCACTTCCTGTTGTTTCCTTCCGTTTGCAAGTAGGAGTCGTTTGTAAGTTGGATGTTTGAAAGTAGGGCCTTGCCCTATATACTCTGCAGAAATTGGGGCCTTAGGTGTTGGTGTTGCCACAACACTGTAAGCCCTCACAGTTACTCTTGGTGGGTGCAGGAACGGGCTCTGCTGTGAAATATTAGATCAAGAATTGTAATTACATGCCCCTGTTGAACAGGGTCAGAAAAATTGGGCCTTTGGTGGTGGTGGTGCTGGTGCCACAACACTGGAAGTCCTCACAGTTACTCTTGGTGGGTGCAGAAACGGGCCCTGCTGTGAAATATTAGATCAAGAATTGTAATTACATGTCCCTGTTGAACAGGGGCAGAAAAATTGGGCCTTAGGCACTGGTGCCACAACACTGCAACCCCTCACAGATACTCTAGTTGGAGCGCAGGAATGAGCCCTCCTGCAAAATATTGCATCAAAAATTGTAATTACATGCCCCTGTTAAACAGGGGCTGAAAAATTGGGCCTTAGGCACTGGTGCTTGTGCCACAACACTGCAACCCCTCACAGATACTTTAGTTGGAGCGCAGGAACGAGCCCTGCTGCAAGGTATTGCATCAAAAATTGTAATTACACGCCCCTGTTAAACAGGGGCTGAAAAATTGGGCCTTAGCCACTGGTGGTGGCGCCCAGAAGCAAAAATATTCTTACAAGCTATCAGCATGATTAGAGGAGGAAGAGGACCTTCAGCATAACAGGATAGTCACTCAGCCTAGGCAGTCTTGAATGGATCTGACATTTCAAAAAAAATTATTCAGTTACATCAGCATCAGGTGCTTGGTAGCTGGTGGTGATCCAAGACTGATTCATTTTTATGAAGGTCAGTCAATCGACCGAGTCGTTACAAAAGTTACAAAACCTCCAGCAGCACTGAATGTGCATTCCGAAAGAACGCTGGATGCAGGACAGGCCAGTAGCTCAATTGCATACTGTGCAAGCTCTGGCCAGTGAAGACCCAGTAACCCAGAGGATTTTCGGTGGGAAAGGTGTCCAAGTCAGATCTTGCCCCTAGGTATTACTACACCATGTAAAACAGACGCTGGCGATGGTTGCTGGAACCGATCATACCTTGGGGCTACGGACTAAAAAATTGTCTGAATGCATCGGTCAGACGGCCACCTTCTCCACCGCTTCTTCTTTGACTGACTGAAGCCTCAGCAACACGTTGTCCAGGAACAGGAGTTTGTAACCTTCCATTCTCTGGGAACGCGTTGCACAGATCTTTCTGCAAGGCCTCCCGAAGATGTTTCATCCTCTGCTCCCTCTGTGATGACAAGATAAGGTCCGCAACCTTACCCTTGTAACGTGGCACTGTACTAATAGGATCAGAAGAACACCACTAATTTTCTTCAGGTAGATTTAGGTGCACACTATCATGTACCTGATCAGAGCCTGAAATGCTGGGAGGGCTTCCCTTGCGACTAAGTGCAGAGTGCCCCCTGAAGGTGGCACAGGGGGGCTACACTCAAAGTGGCAGGGGTTGCTGGCTGCGGCAAGCTGAGATGAAGCAGAGAAGTCCACTGGTGGGCAGCTGACAAGCAGGGTAGACTGTTAGGCAGGGGTACTTCAGAAGTACAAGATGAGATCGTGCATCAGGGAGTAGCAGGAGCAGTGTCAGGAGCCAGGCCGGGGTTCATACACAGGACAGCAAGCAGTAGCAAAGTCAATGAAACAAGCCAGGGGGTCATACACAGTGCAGCAGATCAGAGCGGAGTAACAGGAACAAGCCGGAGTCAATGCAGATCAGATAGGTCAAAACAAGCCGGGTCGTTAGCAGGTAATCCAAGACAATAGGAACAGGAACTCAGGAATGTACTGGCGCCTGGAGTCTCTCACGTAGTGCGTGTGCTTTGGCGCGCGCTTTGGCGTGCGCGTGCACACTGATGAATACACTGCCCTGACAGCTCTCGCCCACGCGTGTGCGCACGTGCGCATGCACATTAGCGCTGGAGAATTTGTGTTTGTTGATACAAGATTCTGCTGGCCATAGATGTCAGTTCTCCTGCGGGTTAGTCCCTGACACACACTGTGCAGAGGACACGGTGCACTAACTGTAAATAATACTGTAGCTGCCTGCCTGTGGTATTAATAGGAGCAGAACAACAGCAATTGTCTCCAGATAGCTTTAGGTGCACACTGTGCAAAGGACGCACTACACTAACTGTAAATGCTGTAGCTGCCTGCCTGTGGTATTAATAGGATCAGAAGAACACCACTAATTTTCTTCAGGTAGCTTTAGGTGCACACTGTGCAGAGGACACGCTACACTAACTTGTAAATACTGCAGCTGCCTGCGGTACTGTACTAATAGGATCGGAAGAACACCACTAATTTTGTTTAGGTAGCTTTGCAGAGGACACAGTGCACTAACTGTAAATACTGTAGCTGCCTGCCTGTGGTATTAATAGGAGCAGAATAACAGCAATTGTCTCCAGGTAGCTTTAGGTGCACACTGTGCAGAGGACGCTCTACACTAACTGTAAATGCTGTAGCTGCCTGCATGTTTTATTAGTAGGATCAGAAGAACAACACTAATTTTCTTCAGGTAGCTTTAGGTGCACACTGTGCAGAGGACACAGTACACTAACTGTAAATACTGTAGCTGCCTGCCTGTGGTATTAATAGGAGCAGAACAACAGCAATTGTCTCTAGGTAGCTTTAGGTGCACACTGTGCAGAGGACGCACTACACTAACTGTAAATGCTGTAGCTGCCTGCCTGTGGTATTAATAGGATCTGAAGAACACCACTAGGGATGAGCGAACACCCCCCTGTTCGGTTCGCACCAGAACTTGCGAACAGGCAAAAAATTTGTTAGAACACGCGAACACCGTTAAAGTCTATGGGACACGAACATGAATAATCAAAAGTGCTAATTTTAAAGGCTTATGTGCAAGTTATTGTCATAAAAAGTGTTTTGGAATCTGGGTCCTGCCCCAGGGGACATGGATCAATGCAAAAAAAGTTTTTAAAACGGCCGTTTTTTCGGGAGCAGTGATTTTAATAATGCTTAAAGTGAAACAATAAAAGTGTAATATCCCTTTAAATTTCGTACCTGGGTGGGTGTCTATAGTATACCTGTAAAGGGGCGCATGTTTCCCATTTTTAGAATAGTCTGACAGCAAAATGACATTTCAAAGGAAAAAAAGTCATTTAAAACTACTCGCGGCTATTAATGAATTGCCGGTCCGACAATACACATAAAAGTTCATTAATAAAAATGGCATGGGAATTCCCTACAGGGGAACCCAGAACCAAAATAAAAAAAAAAATGAGGTGGGGGGTCCCCCTAAATTCCATACCAGGCCCTTCAGGTCTGGTATGGAAATTAAGGGAAACCCCAGCCAAAATTTTTTTTTAAAAAATGGTGTGGGGTCCCCCTCAAAATCTATACCAGACCCTTCAGGTCTGGTATGGATTTTAAGGGGAACCCCGCGCCAAAATTTAAAAAAAAAATGGCGTGGGGTCCCCCTAAAAATCCATACCAGACCCTTATCCGAGCACGCAACCTGGCAGGCCGCAGGAAAAGAGGGAGGGACAAGAGAGCGCCCCCCCCTCCTGAACCGTACCAGGCCACATGCCCTCAACATTGGGAGGGTGCTTTGGGATAGCCCCCCAAAACACCTTGTCCCCATGTTGATGAGGACAAGGGCTTCATCCCTACAACCCTTGGCCGGTGGTTGCCAGTCACGGGAAACATGTGCCCCTTTAAAGGCATACTATAGACACCCCCCAGGTATAAAATTTAAAGGGATATTACACTTTTATTGTTTCACTTTAAGCATTATTAAAATCACTGCTCCCGAAAAAACGGGCGTTTTTAAAACTTTTTTTTGCATTGATCCATGTCCCCTGGGGCAGGACCCAGGTCCCCAAACACTTTTTATGACAATACCATGAATATAAGCCTTTAAAATTAGCACTTTTGATTTCTCCCATAGACTTTTAAAGGGTGTTCCACGGCATTCGAATTTGCCGCGAACACCCCAAATTGTTCGCTGTTCGGCGAACTGGCGAACAGCCGATGTTCGAGTCGAACATGAGTTCGACTTGAACTCAAAGCTCATCCCTAAACACCACTAATTTTCTTCAGGTAGCTTTAGGTTCACACTGTGCAGAGGACGCACTACACTAGCTTGTAAATACTGCAGCTGCCTGCGGTACTGTACTAATAGGATCAGAAGAACACCACTAATTTTGTTTAGGTATCTTTAGGTGCACACTGTGCAGAGGACACAGTGCACTAACTTGTAAATACTGTAGCTGCCTGCCTGTGGTATTAATAGGAGCAGAACAACAGCAATTGTCTCCAGGTAGCTTTAGGTGCACACTGTGCAGATAACACACTACACTAACTTGTAAATACTGTACCTGCCTACCTGTGGTATTAATAGGATCAGAAGAACACCACTAATTTTCTTCAGGTAGCTTTAGGTGCACACTGTGCAGAGGACGCACTACACTAACTTGTAAATACTGCAGCTGTCTGTGGTACTGTACTAATAGGATCAGAAGAACACCACTAATTTTCTTCAGGTAGCTTTAGGTGCACACTGTGCAAAGGACGCACTACACTAACTTGTTAATACTACAGCTGCCTGTGGTACTGTACTAATAGGATCAGAAGAACACTACTAATTTTGTTTAGGTAGCTTTAGGTGCACACTGTGCAGAAGACACAGTGCACTATCTGTAAATACTGTAGCTGCCTGCCTGTGGTATTAATAGGAGCAGAACAACAGCAATTGTCTCCAGATAGCTTTAGGTGCACATTGTGCAGATAACACACTACACTAACTTGTAAATACTGTACCGGCCTACCTGTGGTATTAATAGGATCAGAAGAACACCACTAATTTTCTTCAGGTAGCTTTAGGTGCACACTGTGCAGAGGACGCACTACACTAACTTGTAAATACTGCAGCTGTCTGTGGTACTGTACTAATAGGATCAGAAGAACACCACTAATTTTCTTCAGGTAGCTTTAGGTGCACACTGTGCAAAGGACGCACTACACTAACTTGTTAATACTACAGCTGCCTGTGGTACTGTACTAATAGGATCAGAAGAACACTACTAATTTTGTTTAGGTAGCTTTAGGTGCACACTGTGCAGAAGACACAGTGCACTATCTGTAAATACTGTAGCTGCCTGCCTGTGGTATTAATAGGAGCAGAACAACAGCAATTGTCTCCAGGTAGCTTTAGGTGCACACTGTGCAGAGGACGCACTACACTAACTTGTAAATACTGTAGCTGCCTGCCTGTGGTATTAATAGGATCAGAAGAACACCACTAATTTTCTTCAGGTAGCTTTAGGTGCACACTGTGCAGAGGACATACTACACTAACTTGTAAATACTGCAGCTGCCTGCGGTACTGTACTAATAGGATCAGAAGAACACCACTAATTTTCTTCAGGTAGCTTTAGGTGCACACTGTGCAGAAGACGCACTACACTAACTTGTAAACGAAAATGATTAAAAATGATATGCTCAAATATTCAAAAATTGTGTTCAAGATAAATATGTGAGTGCATCCATAAAGTGCAGTGTGCACACGAATAAAGAGAATATCCACAGTAGACAAAATCAATGTGAAAAATGTCACATAATATATGAAGTGTGTAATAAATCAAGCACATCAAGCATAAACTGACATCTGCTAACTGATGTAAAAATACTAAATATTCAAATATAATATGTGAGTGTGTTAATAAAGTGCAATGTGCACACAATAAAAGGAATATACAATACACAAATAATGTGAAAATGGTCATATAATCCAATCAATCAAACAGGTAAAACGTGAACTGACATCAAATAAATAATAAATGTGAAGATGGTGCAGTGTTTTTATAAAAAACTTACAGTGTAATTTCAAATGCGACTCCCAAAAAAATAATTATAAAGTGCAATGTGCAGATAATTCTTGAATAATAGACTGGCAGACAAAAAAATCAAAATACTGTCAGTATTGCCATAAAAATGATACGTGTCCAAACAACTGTGAACAAGTGAAAAAAATGACAAACAAAAATGGGATGAAAATAGTGCAGTCCAAAACCATGCAATGCGACTTCCAATGTGACTAATTCCCAATGTCAGCAAGAGGAGATCTTCTAAAAGTGAGAAAAGTGCAAGTGCAGTGGCAGCAAAAAATGTCTCTACACAATTCGTCCAATCTTGCTCCGATGTGCGGTGACAATTTCCCCCAGCCTCTCACCTGTAGTAGCGGCCCCCAATGGGCCGAATCACACTTAGATCAACAAGTAGGCAGCAGTGCATCCACAGGCTCGGCTTCCAGGATCGGCTCCCAATCCAGGTTCCAGCTCCCAGGAGGGGGGTGGGGGGGAGTGTGAAACTGGCACTCTCCCACACTCGGCCAGTGTTTTTCAGATGGACAATAAGAGGAAGAAAATGGACAATTTTTGAATATTTGGGCATATAATTTTTAATCATTTTTATTTTCTTGTTCATCTTTTGTCATATTGAGACTGAGGTAGTGCTACATATCTTTATACACTTGTTTTTTAGGGTTATGTGAGTATACACCTTATGTTGGCGGCTCCTTGTCTGTTTCACCTTTATTTGGTTTTGCGCATTAGTTATTACCTTTTACTAACTTGTAAATACTACAGCTGCCTGTGGTACTGTACTAATAGGATCAGAAGAACACCACTAATTTTCTTCAGGTAGCTTTAGGTGCACACTGTGCAGAGGATGCACTAAACTAACTTGTAAATACTGCAGCTGCCTGCGGTACTGTACTAATAGGATCAGAAGAACACCACTAATTTTCTTCAGGTAGCTTTAGGTGCACACTGTGCAGAGGACGCACTACACTAACTTGTAAATGAAAATGATTAAAAATGATATGCTCAAATATTCAAAAATTGTGTTCAAGATAAATATGTGAGTGCATCCATAAAGTGCAGTGTGCACACGAATAAAGAGAATATCCACAGTAGACAAAATCAATGTGAACAATGTCACATAATATATGAAGTGTGTAATAAATCAAGCACATCAAGCATAAACTGACATCTGCTAACTGATGTAAAAATACTAAATATTCAAATATAATATGTGAGTGTGTTAATAAAGTGCAATGTGCACACAATAAAAGGAATATACAATACACAAATAATGTGAAAATGGTCACATAATCCAATCAATCAAACAGGTAAAACGTGAACTGACATCAAATAAATAATAAATGTGAAGATGGTGCAGTGTTTTTATAAAAAACTTACAATGTAATTTCAAATGCGACTCCCAAAAAAATAATTATAAAGTGCAATGTGCAGATAATTCTTGAATAATAGACTGGCAGACAAAAAAATCAAAATACTGTCAGTATTGCCATAAAAATGATACGTGTCCAAACAACTGTGAACAGGTGAAAAAAATGACAAACAAAAATGGGGTGAAAATAGTGCAGTCCAAAACCATGCAATGCGACTTCCAATGTGACTAATTCCCAATGTCAGCAAGAGGAGATCTTCTAAAAGTGAGAAAAGTGCAAGTGCAGTGGCAGCAAAAAATGTCTCTACACAATTCGTCCAATCTTGCTCCGATGTGCGGTGACAATTTCCCCCAGCCTCTCACCTGTAGTAGCGGCCCCCAATGGGCCGAATCACACTTAGATCAACAAGTAGGCAGCAGTGCATCCACAGGCTCGGCTTCCAGGATCGGCTCCCAATCCAGGTTCCAGCTCCCGGGAGGGGGGGGGGGGAGTGTGAAACTGGCACTCTCCCACACTCGGCCAGTGTTTTTCAGATGGACAATAAGAGGAAGAAAATGGACAATTTTTGAATATTTGGGCATATAATTTTTAATCATTTTTATTTTCTTGTTCATCTTTTGTCATATTGAGACTGAGGTAGTGCTACATATCTTTATACACTTGTTTTTTAGGGTTATGTGAGTATACCACCTTATGTTGGCGGCTCCTTGTCTGTTTCACCTTTATTTGGTTTTGCGCATTAGTTATTACCTTTTACTAACTTGTAAATACTACAGCTGCCTGTGGTACTGTACTAATAGGATCAGAAGAACACCACTAATTTTCTTCAGGTAGCTTTAGGTGCACACTGTGCAGAAAATGCACTACACTAATTTGTAAATACTGCAGCTGCCTGCGGTACTGTACTAATAGGATCGGAAGAACACCACTAATTTTGTTTAAGTAGCTTTAGGTGCACACTGTGCAGAGGATGCACTAAACTAACTTGTAAATACTACAGCTGCCTGTGGTACTGTATTAATAGGATCAGAAGAACACCACTAATTTTCTTCAGGTAGCTTTAGGTGCACACCGTGCAGAGGACACACTACAGTAACTTGTAAATACTACAGCTGCCTGTGGTAACTGTACTAATATATATATTAGTATATATATATATATATATATATATATATATATATATATATATATATATATATATATATATATATATATATATTGTGTGTGTGTGTGTGTGTGTATATATATATATATATATATATATATATATATATATATATATATATATTGTATATATATACAACACCTAGGATGTAAATATATACAAAATACACTGTAAGGGCAGCTAACTGACTCGCCTGCCTACTCTATCTAACTTAAATCAAATGACTGTCTCTCTGTCTATCTATCTCTCTCTCAACTCCGGAACACACTACATAGGGCCGCCGTGCAGGTGGCCTTATATAGTGTGGGGCGTGTACTAAACCCCCTGAGCCATAATTGGCCAAAGCCACCCTGTACAGATGACGCTGTGATTGGCCAAGCATGCAAGTCATAGTGCATGGTTGGTCAATCATCAGCCAGCAATGCACTGTAATGCCACAGTGAATTATGGGCCGTGACGTGCCACTCGAATTTGCGCAAACGGCCCATATCATTCGGAATTCGGCGAACGACCGAACAGGCACCTTCAGGCGTTCTGGACATTCTGACATTTCTCTCCTACATGTAAAAATCACCATTTATTAGCTAGAAAATTACATAGAACCCCAAAACATTCCAAAAAGGGGTCATTTGGGTGGTATTTGTACTTTTCTGGCATGTTAGGGTCTCAAGAAATTAGATAGGCCATCAGTACTTCAGGTGTGATCAATTTTCAGATATTGGCACCATAGCTTTTGGACTCTATAACTTTCACAAAGACCAAATAATATCCACTGATTTGGGTTATTTTTACCAAAGATATGTAGCGGTATAAATTTTGGCCAAAATATATGAAGAAAAATTACTAATTTGCAAAATTTTATAACAGAAATGAAGGAAAATGCATTTTTTTAACAGATTTTTCGGTCTTTTTTCTTTTATAGCGCAAAAAATAAAGAACTCAGCGGTGATTAAATACCACCAAAAGAAAGCTCTATTTGTGTGAAAAAAAGGACAAAAATTTCATATAGTTACAGTGTTGCATGACTGAGTAATTGTCATTCAAAATGTGAGAGCACCAATAGCTGAAAATTGGTCTGGTTATGTTTAAGTGCCCAGTGGTCAAGTGGTTAATTTTGCTGATTATGGCTTACAGCTAGTGAAAACCCAAAATTCAGTATCTCAGAAAATTAGAATATTACATAAGACCAATAAAAAAAGAATTTTTAATGTCCATGTGTACAGTATAATATGCACTTAATATTTGGTCGGGGCTCCTTTTGCATGAATTACGGAATCAATGCAGTGTGGCATGGAGGCGATTAGCCTGTGGAACTGCTGAGGTGTTATGGAAGCTCAGGTTTTCAGCTCATCTGCATAGTTGGGTCTGGTGTCTCTCATCTTCCTCTTGACAATACCCCACAGATTCTCTATGGGGATTAGGTCAGGAGAGTTTGCTGGCCAATCAAGCTAACTGAAATGTATTTAATACTTCATACATAATCCTTTGTTGGTAATGACAGCTTCGAAACACCTCCTGTATGGAGAAACTAGTCATATACATTGCTCAGGTATGATTTTGGCCCATTCTTCTACACAAATAGTCTTCAAATCTTTAAGGTTCCGTGGGCCTCTTCTATGAACTCTGATCTTTAGTTCTTTCCATAGATTTTCTATTGGATTCAGGTCATGTGATTGGCTGGGCCATTCTAGCAGCTTTTTTTCTTTCTTTGAAACCAATTGAGAGTTTCCTTGGCTTTGTGTTTGGGCTCATTGTCATGCTGAAATGTCCACCCTCGTTTTAATCTTCAGCATCCTAGATAGTAGATGGCAGCAGATTTTTATCAAGAATGTCTTGGTACATTTTTCTTTTCATCCTTCCTTCAATGATATGAAGTTTGCCAGTAACGTATGTGGAAAAACAGCCCCATACCATGATGTTCCCACCTTCAAACTTCACTGTTTGTATGGTGTTTTTCGGGTGATTTGCAGGGTCATTTGACCTCCAAACATGGTGTGTATTATGGCATTCAAAGAGTTGAATTTTGGCCTCATCTGACCAGACTATATTCTCCCAGTATCTCACAGCCTTGTCTAAATTTTGTGCAGCAAACTTTAAACAAGCTTCAACATGCTTTTTCTTAAGCAACGGAGTCTTGCGTGGTAAGCGTGCCTACAGGCCATGGCGGTCGAGTGCATTGCTTATTGTTTTCTTTGAAACAATTGTACCTGCTAATTCCAGGTATTTCTGAAGCTCTCCACAAGTAGTCA
Organism: Aquarana catesbeiana; assembly: GCF_042186555.1. Taxonomy (NCBI): domain Eukaryota; kingdom Metazoa; phylum Chordata; class Amphibia; order Anura; family Ranidae; genus Aquarana; species Aquarana catesbeiana. The sequence continues at coordinate 345,851,300 of NC_133326.1, read as the reverse complement.
TTGGCTCTTGGACAACTCTTCTGATAATTCTTTTCACTCCTCTGTCGGAAATCTTGCAAGGAGCACCTGGTCGTGGCCGGTTTATGGTGAAATGATTTTCTTTCCACTTCTGGATTATGGCCCCAACAGTGCTCACTGAAACACTCAGAAATTTACAAATCCTTCTGTAACCAATGCCATCAGTATGTTTTGCAATGATAAGGTTGCAAAGGTCTTGAGGGAGCGGTTTGCTTTTACCCATAATGAGATGTTTCTTGTGTGAGACCTTGGTAATAATGTAATGGATGTGATTATGAATGTTATGGTGAAATGCCTATTTAAAATATAACCATATAGATATAAGTGCTTATCTCTCTCTCTCAGCTATCAGCCTTAACCATATTCAATTAGATGTCTGCCAGCTTACCCCCCCCCCCTTTCATGTGGAACAGAATTGCAAGAGTTAAGAACAAGTTAAAAGAAGATTGCGCCTGTTTTCAAGAACTGGAAACAAGACACCCTATTTAGCTATGATAGTCTGCTATTCCCTTATATAGATATAACCCAGCTAAAAGCTTATACTTTGTCACAATAATGAATATGTATATCTTGTGGTCTGCATACGCTTGTCTTATTTGATATTTGATTTGATAACAAAACATCCGGCTCATGGTATATTAGCCGGGGTCCAGGAAGTAATAAAAGCAGAAGTTTTGCAGTAATTTGCTTCAAGTGTGCACACTTTTACATTGAAGGTTAATTTGGCCAGGGGGACAGAAACAAAAGTACCAAATGTTTCTGGTTCGGTCCAAAACAATGTGACACCTTTTTTTAGACCATCAGTTGGGACTGAACCAGCTGATATTAATTTTCATTGACAAGGGGCAGGATTGCTTTCTAATTACTGATATATTTCAGTTTGTGTCCTAGCTTTCCATGCCTTTTTGCACCTCCCTTTCTTCATGTGTTCAATACTGTGTCATTCCATTTTAATTCAATATTTCTTTATTAAAATTTTCAGTAAAATGAACAAAAAAATGTGTTTGTTACAGATGATCCGACTGGAGTAAGTGAAACCAAAACTGAGAAAGTAGTTTTAAGTAAGGCATAGTCAGTTTTACAAATTAGACTGAAAAGTGGTGAATTATGCTTATTAATTTGAACATAATAACAGAGTAACTCCAGACGGGGGTCAGGGGGGCTGAGGGAGCACCGACTAGGTTGGCGAATTGTTACATCGTAGTATGGGAGTGGATAGGAGAATAAAGAGGAGATATAGAACTGGGAGGAAGTTGTGATATAGGGAGTACATCAGGTGGTTACAGAACATTTTGGATGTGTGAGCCAGTCATGCCAGTTATACAAAATGTTTTCCATATTTAGATTCTTTCTAGCAACCAGTCCCTCCATTTCACATTGAAGGTTGAAATCAGTAATTGTATTGGCAATGGATGGGAAATCTGTAGTTTGGTGATGTTCAGTTTTGCTGCGAGTAGAAGATGCACTATTACTACTCATGACCTGGGGGGAAATGTTTCAATCCCAAGGTGTAGTAATGATACTGAGGGATTAGGGGGCATTGTAACCTGTGATATGGTGGACCTTCTGTCCATTTTGAGAGAGATGATATTTGGGAGTAGGGCTGGTTGTCATTAAGTGCAGAGTACATTGTTGAGCTACCATGTTTTGGGTAAGTTGTGTATGTGTAAAAGTTGTGTATTGGTTCAGGTATTTTGGCCACGTTGGGAATTTTAGATGTTTGAAGAAAGTGGGAGATCCTCAGGAATGTAAAGGCTTCTGTGTGAGGGAGGTTGTATTTGGTTTGGACATTCATGAGGGTTTTTAGAGTATTGTTTGGTAGAGGTCTGAGATATTACTGATCTTGTGTTTCTGCCAGTTTTGTAGGTTTAGGTTAGGTAACTGCAACATTAGCAATCTGAGACGGATCGGTAATGTGTGAGACGGATGAGCTGTAGAGAAATATACTAAGTGCGCTTGCAATCCAGTGATCAGAAATGTGAATAAAATGTAACTGAATAAGTTATTGAATCAATATGAGGTTAGTATATTAATTACCAATAATTAGTAATACCAAGTTCAAAAAGTACTTGCGAGTAAATTATAAGATCAAATATTAGGGTTACACTACAGGGAGTAGGTACACTACTCCCTCTCCAGCCCACCACATTTAACTCCCTCTCCCTCTCCAGCCCGCCACATTTGACTGATCAACACAGTACCTGAAGCCCGAGGACATAGCAGAAGCGAGTGCCTCCTTCTAGGCTGACACGCTGGAACTGCCTCCTGTTGGAACGCGGCACACATCGGTGGATCCAGACGCCGCCATCCATCTGTCCCTGCAGAGGGCTGTATTTGCACGTGCATAAGACCTTGCTATTAAGGAGGTCCACCGTGTCTGGTAAGGGTCCATCCTTATTGTCCCCTGGATTCACCGGTTGCTGGGATTTCTCTTCACACTTCCTTCCTCCCTCTCCACTTATATGGGCTGTGTCTAATGAACTGTGGATATGTGACACCCCTTCATGCGATTGGTGTACCTTCGTTGAACTCTCTATGAATGGACTGAACTTATCTCTACCACTACTACTTTTTATTACACTAGCTATCCATGAACTTTGGAATTTTTTATTTAGCAATTATGGATTTGATTATTTCTGTGTTAGATCACTTAATGTATATTTTACTTAATATTTGATCTTATAATCTACTCGCAAGCACTTTTTGAACTTGGTATTACTAATTATTGGTAATTAATATACTCACCTCATATTGATTCAATAACTTATTCAGTTACATTTTATTCACATTTCTGATCACTGGATTGCAAGCGCACTTAGTATATTCTTCTTAGCCTATTACACCGATATTAGTGTTTTTTTGTTGCAGCTGCAATTTAAGGTGTTTTATAGCTTTTTAGCACTTTTTTTCTTTTTCTTTATATCTTTTGGATGAGCTGTAGAAGTCATCTGGGCGAATTTCTTCCATACTGTCAGTCAGGCCGTGATTGACGGGGGATTAGTCATTGTGTTAGAAAGAGAGCCCGCTGCTGCGAGGAGTACATCATGCAGGGTGTTTAGTTTAAAGGACAATGTTTCCATGATTGACCAGGACTTATTGGGATTTGCTTGCCACTTGTAGTAGAGTTGGTCCAGGATGGAAGCATAGTAATAAGTTTGTATGTGGGGAAGGCTTACCCCTCCTTTTTTGTGATGTCTGGTTAGAATGTAGTGAGCGCACATGGGTGGTTTAGTTTCCCATACATATCTGGAGAGTTGTTTTTGTATGGATATGAAGAAGGAGTGAGGTATAGGTAGAATTACTTTGCGAAATAGGTAGAGCAGCTTGGGGAGGCTAAGCATTTTAAAGGAGGCAATCCTTCCTACTTTAGAAAGGCCTGGTATAATAGTTGTGGAAGTAGTTTTTGGAAGACACGGTAGTTAAGCTCATAGTGTTGAGGTAGTGAGGGGGCTCATTTTATCCCTAAACATGGGATGGATTGTTTCATCCAAGAATAGGGGAGAGTTCCCTGAAGAAGGGATTGCTGACTGCGTGTGAGATTAAACGGGAGGATTAGGGACTTAGAGGAGTTCATTTTATAGAAGGAGGTGGAGCTAAATTGAATAATGATGTCTTGGATTGCTGGCATAGAGTGGCTGGGTTTATGATCAAGAGTATGACATCATTGGCAAAGAGGCTTATTTTGTGTTCCATGTCGTTGTGCATGATAAAAGTGAGCAGAGTTTTTGAGCTGCTCTAAAAGCTCACTGGCTAGTTTTTGGGAGGGAGTCAATTTGTTTTGGTTTTCCAACAGGGTGATTTGGGAAAGGACCTAGTCAACTTGCTTAGACCTCTGGTTCTTAACATTGCTATGAAGTTTAATTAGAATGCCACGCATGTAGGCTTTATATGCCGACCAAAGTACAAACCTATCAGTGTCCAGTTGGTTGTTGGTTTCAAAATAAGAGTGGTGTTCAGTAGAGAGTTTTTGAACGATGTTTGGATTGGAGATGAGAGAAGTGTCAAGCCTCCATATTCAGGTAGTTCTTGGTCTACAGTTCCCCACAGTAAGGGAGATGTGTGCATGGTCCGACCATGTGATGAATCCATTCTCGGAGTTCGTCACGTTCTGAAGGGTGAGTTTGTCAACAAGGAAGAAGTCAATGCGGGAGTGTGAAAGTTGAGAGGAGGAGAAATAGGAAAAGTCACACTCATTACTGTGTTGGCATCTCCATGGATCATAGAGATTGTTTGCTTGAAGAAAGGGGTTCAGAACAGTTCGATGGTTTCTAGTCGTGGACATAGTATACAAATTGGGATCTCCAATTATGTTGAAGTCGCCTCCAATAAGAAGCCTTCCCTTTCGGAGTCATGATATTTTCTTGTATAGTCGTTTGTGGAATTGTAGTTGTTTGTTCGGTCCATATATGTTGATCAGAGTGTAGGTGATTTGGTTTATGTCACATATGAGAATCAGATAGCGACCGCGGGGGTCCGCGATTGATGTAGTTTAAATTGTATTGTGGTCAGTATGGCGGTGAGGACTCCACTTTTCTTCTTCTGATCTGAAGCCAAAAAAACCTGGTAGTAATTTTTCAGAGTGAATCTGGCAGTTTTTGCATAGGCAAAATGAGTCTCCTGTACTAAGAGTATATCAACATTTTGGGCGTTGGCTTCTCTAACAAGTGCAGATCTCTTCTGTGGGAAGCTTAAGCCCCTGGCATTGATAGAGATTATTTTAAAAGCCATTCTGGGGGAGTAAAGGCAGGGTGAATTGTCCCCAAATCTAGGTGGTGATTGTTTGGTGTAGGTTGAATCTCTAGTCCCACTCAGTGTGTTGTGGGCGAGGTGGGTTGTCGTTTGTCTAATGAAGTAGCGACCCGGGTATAGCTTGGTAGAAAGGTGGATGGAGATTGGCTGGTGCTGGGTTCAGGTGAAGGGTTTGTATTTAAAAAGGGAGAGGCCAGTAATAAAAGGGATCTGAGCTCAATGTGCAGAAACTACTGCAAACAATCAGTGGGGGAAAGAGAACTTTTGTCCACAGCATGGGACAGGGATCTCTTAACAGGCAGGCAAGTAATGGATAAAGGCATTACAATTTCCCAGCTGTTTGGTGGGTACAGAGAAGGGTATGGGTTACGGCTGTCAGGCATCTGGAGGGTCTCTTCTGGTCTCCACATGTATTGGAAGGTGAGCAGATGGGCACTGCATTTCCTCTGTGATGATGTGCTAGTTTCTCAGGAGTGTAAGGCCTATTGGGAGGGTGCGCACTGCGTGAGTTTTGATTTGGTGTGTAATGAGTAGTTTAGTGGGGAAGCCCCATTTATATGGGATGTTATGATTCTGAAGTGCTTTAGTTATAGTTGCCAGCTGTCTACAGTTTTCCATTGTTGCTTTGGATAAATCAGCATACAGAGCGATGTTGGTGAAAGGATCTGTGTACATAATTTTTTCTTTTACAGTGAAAAAATGGATGCGGGCCAAAACATCCCTGGGTGTGGAAGTAGGGAGGTGAGGAGGCTTGGGGAGCCTGTGTGCCCTGTCAATTACCATGTCACGGGTAGTCAGGTCAGGCAAAAGGGCACACATCAGGGATTTCAGAGATTGTACTAGATCCGATTGTTGGATCGACTCTGGGATATTACATAATTTAATATTATTTCATACGGAGCGGTCTTCCAGGTCTGCAAGCTTCAGATTAATTAATTGAAGTTCATCTTCGTAATCCGCAAAGCCATCCACTAGCTCATTGTGAGCAGAGAATAAATCTCCCATTTTAGTTTCTATTTGTGTTATGGCTTGATCATGTTGATTAATGGTTATTGATAGTGAGGAGACAGCAGTGGATAGGTCAGTAAATATAATGTTGGTCTGCTGTGGCTCATCAGTTCTGACTGATCAGGTTCTGACAGTTTTGGCAGGGCTGGAAGTTGTGGGTGAGTTGGGAGGAGAGCACTCACCCTGTATGTCAGAAGACCGGTGGAGCCCCGGATTCAGCGTGAGGCTCTGAGTGAGATGCGAGGAGGAGATCTGTGCCGTCATTTCCTGGCCACCGCTGGCGCTATCTTGGCCACTTGCCAGGCCTGACGAGGCATAATAGTCTGTCAGTCTCCTGGGGAGTTTAGATGTTTTTCTCCTCTTTAACATGGCCGCTCGCTGTGCTGGAGTGTTCGGGCAGCTGGTGTAGTAGTTTCCCTGTCTCTAAAGCCGCTAGTGATGTCGCTGTGGCTGGTTAAACTGCAGAGCTTTGATTCTAAGCAGGCATCCGCACAAGCCGGCAAGCCACGCCCTTTGTTATTCTATTTTATTGCACATAACTTAACTTCTGAGTTTTGGTTTCTTTTTATGTATGGATTGCATTGATTGTTACCGATATGTGGTGAAAAGTTCATGTAAATAGCACCTTTAGAAATATATTTACCAAGAAAAATGGCGATGCGTTCAATACTTTTTTTACCCACTGTATATTAAAAGGTAGTTTCCTGTCTGCTTTTCTTAGGCTGTAAAGGTATGCTTAGCTTTGTAATATCTTGAGTTATACGAGTCCCTGAAATGCCGCGTACACACGAGCGGACTTTACGGCAGACTTTGTCCTGCGGACTTGTCGATGGACTTTACGATGGACTTTCCGAATGAACGGACTTGCCTACACACGATCAACCATAGTCCGATGGATTCGTACGTGATGACGTATGACCGGGCTAAAACAAGGAAGTTCATAGCCAGTAGCCAATAGCTGCCCTAGCGTTGTTTTTTGTCCATCGGACTAGCATACAGACGAGCAGACTTTTCGACCGGACTCGAGTCCGTCGAAAAGATTTGAAACATGTTTAATTTCTAGGTCCTTAGAACTTTTGGGGGAAAAATTCCGCTGGAGCCCACACACGATCGAATTGTCCGACGGACTCCGGTCCGCCAAACCAAGTATGCCTTAAAGTCCGGTCTTGTGTATGCGGCATTATCCTTCCTTTAGTCATTCTGGGTACCTCATGTACCTTATTTTCTGTCCCTCTGTCTTAATTAAATATCCTGACATCATTTTATCGCATTATCATATCGTAGTACTGTTTTGCATGACTGTCCTAAAGTTGACCCACTGATTTCGCTGACTAACTGTAGGATCTTAAGCTTACCCTAACTTTCACCTGTCCTTATGTATTTCAGCTCCAAGAATCCATGCACACTGGACATTAAAATAACGTTATAAAAACACCAGTAGCTTTGCAGTGAGTCTTTCAACGTTTTCTAAAGTTTTCTTAACGTTTTTGCAATAGCGTTTTTTAGCATTTTTTTCTTTTTGGAAAAGTATTATTTTTTTTTCAATGGATCAAAAACGTTAAAAAACGCTGGTGAGCCTCATTTTTGAGCATTTATCGACACGTATCAGCGTTTGGAGGTTTTTTTGGTCAGAAAAATGACTCCTGAATGCGATTTTATGGTGTTCAGAAAACATCGCATAAACTCTGCTGCTGATAAAAGTTCAAAAACGTCCATGTGTGCTTGGACACATAGGATAACATAGCGTGGAGTTTATGAGCTGTTAAAAAAACGCCCAAAAATGCTCCAGTGTGCATGGAGCCTTAAACTGGTCATGTGAACCCTCCTGATTACTATAGTGAGTTTTTTTGCTCACGTACACACAGAGCATGCCTGTGCTTGTGCAGGCTTCAAATAAACCTCACTGTAAGTCTGAGACAGCATATCAACAGATAAGGAGATTCCCAGTCCATAAGTAAGTACTATGCACAATAGTGACATCATCAGCCTATGCTTTAAAAAGGCAATCTCTGTCTGGGCACAGTGGAGCCAACGTATGTTTCTGCCAGCAACAAGGATTTTGTTTTTGGAGCACAGTATATGATAAAGGGTGTATTGATCTGAAACTAAAAAGTATATATAGTCTATGACAAATCACACAATTGATCACATTTGCTATTCTTTCTGATATTGTTGTTAATTGTTATAGAAAAAATGGTCTTAAATATATTGCTATAAATTTGGATGTATAAAATTATTATACTGTATAAAGATACAAACAAAACTTGCTTGGATTGTTAAATATGACTTATGTGTACAAAAGTATGTGTAGCACTACCCTCAGAGGAGCCTCTGAATAGTGCCAACAGTACTGTAGCAGTACCAGACAGTCCTCTCCTCAAGATATCAGGGCGACCCACTCCCGGATCTCAGCCATAGTCTTTCACTGGATCCCAGCCACTGAATCTCAGCAGAAGGTTCTGGCCAGCAGCAGCTTGTGCACTGCAGCAGCACTTCACCCTGCAGCCCTCATAGTGCTCTTCCCACAGCAGTACAATTCAGCCAGAAGCACTAACATGCCCTGAAGCCCTTGCACACAGACTCCAGGTACACTGGGAGGAACTGCTCCCATTGCAAACAACAGTCTCTCACAGCAGGCTTACAGCCCTGTCCCTTGGCTCAAAGCAGCACGTACACCTCAACTGTCCCTTCTGATTCCCAGACACTCTTGCTTAGCAGCTCTGAGTACTGCTCTGTGTTGTTCATCACTGCAAGGAAGGGGGGCAATGAGTTGTGTCAGACAGAAACCAATGTTCTGGCTAACAGATTAAATGAGCTAGCAATGCATGTGCAGTAAAACTACCCCAATTCCAAAAAGGTTGGGATGCTATGTAAAATCTACATAAAAACAGAATGCAATGATTTGCAAATCTCAGAAACCCATTTTTTATTCACAATAGAAAATAGAAAACATACTGTATCAAATGTTTAAACTGAGAAAATGTACCACTTTAAGAAATAAATAAGGTAATTTTGAAATTGATGACAGCAACGTGTTTCAAAAAAGTTGGGACAGAGCAACAAAAAACTGGCAAAGTAAGAATTGCTAACAAGTAAGAGCTGGAAGAACATTTTGCAACTAATTAGGTTAATTGGTAACAGATCAGTAAATTGACTGGATATAAACAGAGCATCTTACGGAGTCAGTGTGTCAGAAGAAAAGATAGGCAGAGGTTCACCAATCTATAAAAAGCTGCGTCTAAAAATTATGCAACAATTTCAGAATAATGTTTCTCAACATAAAATTGCAGACTTTAAACATCATCATCTACAGTACATAATATCATCAAAAGATTCTAAGACTCTGGGGGAGTGGTGTACGGCAAAGAAGATGGCCGCATGAGACAGCCGGGACATGAGGCTTTAGGAGGCACCTCTGCACAGGCCTGCATCCAACTCCCGCCACAATCTGGATCCCATCGCTATGAGCCACCGAAAGAAGGATCACCCGCAAGTCCGTAAGATGGCTGAAGATATTGCATGGCTTAAAGCAAAAGTGGCTGACCTGGAGGATAGGTCCAGAAGAAACGACATAAAGATCAGAGGCATCCTCAAGACCATTCCTGCCACCCAGCTGCAGCAATATGTCAGGGATCTCTTTTCAGCCCTGGTGCCAACCCTATCTACCAAAGATTTGTCTATAGACAGGATTCACAGGCTACCGAAACCTTCCTTCATAGCCCCAGAACTGCCAAGAGACGTTCTGCTTCAGTTCTACCAATCAAAAGAACTGATTGTCTTTGCTTTCAGGCAGGCCAACACTCTTCTAGAGCACTACTCTGGCCTACAATTGCTTCCTGTCCTGTCATGATACACTCTTCAAAGACGCAGAAATCTAGCTACGATAACAAAGGCGCTAAGTTATCACAACATTCCACACAAATGGAAACGCCCAGCATCCCTATCTATCACGTACAATGGATCAACATCACTGATAATGACACTAAAAGAAGGTCTACAAGCCCTCCAACAATGAGAAATTTTACTCCCTCATCATAATTTCTAAACCAACTCCTATCACATTATGTCTATTATGTGCCTTTCTATCAATGCTAATGGACTTAACCATCCAGCCAAGAGATTCTCACTATGGAAAGACGCTTCTATAAGCAAAGCAGACATTGCTGCTGTCCAAGAGACCCATTTTCAAGCACAGAATCATCCTCACTATAACCACAAAGACTACCCACACATCTTCTTAGCAAATGCATCATAGAAGAATAAAGGGGTCTTGGTAACCATCAGGAACACTGTTACATTTCAACCCAAAAACTCTATCCTGGATACAGAAGGTCGTTTCATTATACTCACATGTGACATTAATGAACTACCCCTTACTCTAGTATCTGTTTATGTGCCTAATTCACATCAACAATTTTCTACGCAGGTTGTTTAAACTGGTGTCCTCAGTTAAGTATGGTAATTTACTAACGTGTGGTGATTTTAACTTAGAGTTGACCCCAGACTAGACTCTACCTCCTCAGCCAAGGGCTGACCAATTTCTCTGAGATCTTTGTTCCATGCGGAGCAGATTTATGATGTATGGAGGTGTCAGCATGCCAATGAATACGATTTCACATTCTACTCCTCCAGGCATCGCTCCTACTCCCGCATAGACCTCTTTGCTATTGATCTGAAGTTTACATCCAACAAAGTTCTAGAATTAAGAAACAATACAACAGCAAATTAACAAAACTATTGTCAGAGATTCATACTCTAGAAAAACTGAAAAAAAAACCCAACTCCCTACGCAATCAATCTATGAATCCCTTTATAAACTGAGACAAGATATACAATTTTTACTCTCCGAACAATATGACAGACACCTCAGAAAGCTAAAACTCCTATGCTCAGGCTAATAAAGCATGGAAATTCTTAGCAAACAAAATTAAAATTAAACAAGCTAAATCAAGAATATCCTACCTAATTCATTCCACCTCCCGACATAAAATTACACACCCCAATAAATAGCAGACGAGTTTTCAAATTACTATAATGCCATTTAAAACCTAAAGGAGAACCCTGATACTTATCAACCATCCATACCTGAAATTCAAAATTTCCTAGACAAATTAGCGCTACCCAGCCTCTCAGAGGATCAACTCCAAGAACTTCTATAACCAGTTTTAGAACTGACCAAAATTATAATGTCCCTCCCAAATGGGAAATCCCCAGGTCCGCATGGATTCCCTAACTAATACTATAAGATTTTTCATCAAGAAGTGAGCCCTCATCTCATAGATGTCTTTACCAAAGCAACATTGGAATCCTCACTCCCCCCGGAGATTTTGAGAGCATATGTGATTACCCTTCCCAAACCTGGGAAAGACCCAATCACCCCTGCAACTTTTCGCCCCATATCGCTACTAAACTCCGATGTGAAAATATTTGCTAAACTCCTTGCAAAACGGGTGTTCTCCTTTATCTGATAAAAATAGACCAGATGGGTTTCATTACAGGTCGCCAGACATCAGACGCCAGATGTTGAGTCTCCTATGTAAGTTCATGTGGAAGGGAAAGAGGGCAAAGTGCACAGGGTCCATTCTCTTTAAACATAGATCTATGGGGGAGCAGGTATGCCAGGTTTACTAGATTACTACTGGGCAGTGCACCTGGATCAAATCAAACATTGGTTCCTTGATGGAGAGACCCCTCTATGGATGGAAATAGAAGCGAACTTGGCCCCAACCAGGGATCTCCACATGTTGCTCCTGAGTGATTTATGGAAACCCTGGGATCTTACATCTCTCCCTCCTCCCACACAAGCTTCACTTAAAGCTTGGAGGCACCTGTCCAAACACCATGACTTATGATCTACTACCCAGCACACCTATCCCTATAAATATTTTAGAAGCCATGATCTCTATGTTAAATACTGACCCTATTACTAAGCACGGCATTCATGATATCCTTCAATTGTATAACAATAACAAGCTTAAAACCAGAGAATCTCTGATAGGAGAATTGTGCCTACCCTAAACATCTTTATTCACAGTTACCTGCATAACACATTTCTTATCAAAATATCCCCTAAAGAGATTACTCACACATCAAAAAGGAAAATAATTTCTACATGTCCGTAGGACACAAAAGTAAAGGAATTTCACTTTTCTACAACATCCTATGAGATAGGAACACATTCTATAAGACAAATCTCATGCAGAAATAGAAAAAAGATTTGGAACATACATTTATCTAAGAACAAAGGAGAAATGCCCTCCGCTCCGTTTTTAAATCTTCCCACTGTACCACTCACTGGGAAATTACCCTAAAAATCACCAACAGATGGTATTACACACCCTTTTGATTGGCAAGATTCTCCTCATTTATATTATCCCTTATGCTGGCACAATTGTAGCCAAGTAGGGAATATAGTACATATCTTATGGAAGTGCTCTACAATAACAGGCTTCTGGAGCCACATTTTTAAATGCATCTCTTCATGCACAGGTGTGCTTGTGACCCCCTGCCCAGAACTAACCCTTCTAAACATACAGTAGGTATAGATAACTACACTAAAAACTATCAACAGGTTGTCACACACATATTCCTTGCAGCCAGATCTAAAATTTTAGGGCGGTGGAAGTCAGCACTGACTCCCAATCTATCAGATGTAATTGGTATTGTCAACTCGAACAAAACTTATGATAATCTTCTAGCTTTCAACTCATTGTCATTCAACAAATTCCAAGAAACATGAAGCATTTGGCCAAATGATTAAAAAATGTCTTACTGAGGTTTGACGGATTTGTACTTTATACTTGAAACATATCTGGGTACCATATCCTTTGTACCTATTTGACGTTGTGGATCTGTTACTAATGACCCTATACTTAATTTTCTTTTTTTTATTAACCAAATAAAAAACTTATTGTTTCAAAAAAAAAAAAAAAAAAAAGATTCTAATGCCGCGTACACACGGTCGGACTTTCCGGCATACTTGGTCCGGCGGACCAGAGTGTGCCGGACAATCCGCCCGTGTGTAGGCACCGGCGGACTTTTCCGGCGGACTTTTTCCCAAAAGCCCGCCGGACCTAGATTTGAAGAAAGTTCTAAATCTTTCCGCCGGACTCAGTTTCGGGCGGAAAGTCCGCTCGTGTGTGTGCTGGTCCGACGGAAAGCCCGCTCGTGTGTAGGCTGGTCCGACGGACCAGATACAACACGAGGGCAGGGTATTGCATCTCACGCTCGCTGCAATAGGAAAAACACATTTTCCTATTGCGGCGAGCGCGGGGCATACCAGGCCCTTAGGTCTGGTATGGATTATAAAGGGAAGCCCCTACGCCGAAAAAAACGGCGTGGGGTCCCCCCTAAAATCCATACCAGACCCCGATCCGAGCACGCAGCCTGGCCGGTCAGGAAAGGGGGTGGGGACGAGCGAGCGCCCCCCCCCCCTCCTGAACCGTACCAGGCCGCATGCCCTCAACATGGGGGTGGGTGCTTTGGGGGAGGGGGGCGCCCTGCGCCCCCCCCCCCAAAGCACCTTGTCCCCATGTTGATGAGGACAAGGGCCTCTTCCCGACAACCCTGGCCGTTGGTTGTCGGGGTCTGCGGGCGGGGGCTTATCGGAATCTGGGAGCCCCCTTTAATAAGGGGGCCCCCAGATCCCGGCCCCCCACCCTATGTAAATGAGTATGGGGTACATGGTACCCCTACCCATTTACCTAGGAAAAAAGTGTAAGTAATAAAACACACTACACAGGTTTTTAAAATATTTTATTAAACAGCTCCGGGGGGGGGATCTTCCTCCGGCTTCGGGGGTCTTCTTCCGGCTTCGGGGGTCCCTCCGCTTCATCTTCTCCCGGCGTCCGGTTGGTTCTTCTCCGCTCTCTTCTCCCGGTGTTCCTGTTCTTTGGCCGGCTCCTCTGCTGTCTTCAATTAGCTCTCTTGCCAGCAGAGGTCCGGACTTCTGGGCTTCTGGGCTTCTGGGCTTCTGGGCTTCTCTTCCCCAGATGTTGACACGACGCTCTCTCCTGCTGGACTGCTCTCCGAGGGCTGCGTTGTGACTTATATAGGTGGAGACCCCGCCCCCTTTTGATGTCACAGTCCCTGGGCATGCTGGGACTGTGACGTTTTAGGGGGCGTGGTCACTGGGTGATGTTGACCACGCCCCCTAAAACGTCACAGTCCCAGCATGCCCAGGGACTGTGACATCAAAAGGGGGCGGGGTCTCCACCTATATAAGTCACAACGCAGCCCTCGGAGAGCAGTCCAGCAGGAGAGAGCGTCGTGTCAACATCTGGGGAAGAGAAGCCCAGAAGCCCAGAAGCCCAGAAGCCCAGAAGTCCGGACCTCTGCTGGCAAGAGAGCTAATTGAAGACAGCAGAGGAGCCGGCCGAAGAACAGGAACACCGGGAGAAGAGAGCGGAGAAGAACCAACCGGACGCCGGGAGAAGATGAAGCGGAGGGACCCCCGAAGCCGGAAGAAGACCCCCGAAGCCGGAGGAAGATCCCCCCCCCCGGAGCTGTTTAATAAAATATTTTAAAAACCTGTGTAGTGTGTTTTATTACTTACACTTTTTTCCTAGGTAAATGGGTAGGGGTACCATGTACCCCATACTCATTTACATAGGGTGGGGGGCCGGGATCTGGGGGCCCCCTTATTAAAGGGGGCTCCCAGATTCCGATAAGCCCCCGCCCGCAGACCCCGACAACCAACGGCCAGGGTTGTCGGGAAGAGGCCCTTGTCCTCATCAACATGGGGACAAGGTGCTTTGGGGGGGGGGGGCGCAGGGCGCCCCCCTCCCCCAAAGCACCCACCCCCATGTTGATGGCATGCGGCCTGGTACGGTTCAGGAGGGGGGGGGCGCTCGCTCGTCCCCACCCCCTTTCCTGACCGGCCAGGCTGCGTGCTCGGATCGGGGTCTGGTATGGATTTTAGGGGGACCCCACGCCGTTTTTTCGGCGTAGCGGGGTTCCCCTTTATAATCCATACCAGACCTAAGGGCCTGGTATGCCCCGCGACGGGGCTAGTAAGGTGTCAATCTCGCCGATAAAAGCGGCAAGATTGACATCCTTTTCTAGTCCCGTCGCACCTGAGTCACGTTCAAAATGAACGGACTTGTCCGTGTGTGGGCAAGTCCGTTCATTCTGAAAGTCCGCCGGAACTCCGGCGAAAGTCCGTCGGAAAGACGGGCGGACTTAGCCCGCCGGAAAGTCCCGGCGTGTGTGGGCAAGTCCGTCCGTTTTAAAGTCCGGCGCACCTGGCGGACAAAGTCCGTCGGAAAGTGTGCCGGACCAAGTAGGATAGAAAGTCCGCTCGTGTGTACGCGGCATAAGAATCAGGAAAAATCTCTGTGCTCAAAGGACAAGGCCGAAACACAATACCGGATGCCCATGACCTTCAGGCCCTCAGATAGCACTACAATAAAAACGAACAAGATTCTGTGATGAATATCACTGCATGGGCTAAGGAATACTTCCAAAAATCACTGTCTGCGGGCACAGTATGCCATGCCATCCAAAAATACTAGGCTGTATTATGCAAAGAAGAAGCCATATCTGAACATGATCCAGCAACTCCGCCATCTTCTCTAGGTCAAAGCTTATTTAAAATGGTCTGTTGCAAAGTGGAAAACTGTTCTCTTGTCAAAATTTGGAATTCTTTTTAGCAACCATGGGTGCTGTGTCCTCCATACTAAAGAGGAGTGGGACCTTCCAGCTAGCACTCATCTGATGGCATTGGGTGCATTAGTGTGTATGGAATGGCAGCTTGCACAACAGGAAAGGCACCATGATTGCTGAAAGATATATCTAGGTTTTAGAGCAGCATATGCTAATATTCAGACTTCTTTTTCAGGGAGGTCCTTACATATTTTAGCAGGACAATGCTAAACAACATACTGAATCTATAACAACAGCATTGCTTCTTAGAAAAGTCTGGGTGCTTAACTGGTCTGCCTGCAGATCAGTTGAAATTAAAAATATGACAAAGAAGACCCAGGACTGTTGAACAGTTATTATCCTATATCAGGCAAGAATGGCATTCTATTCCCAAAACTCCAGCAGCGTTTCCCCTCAGTTTCCAGACATCTATAGAGTGTTGTTAAAAGAAGAGGGGATGCTACACTGTAGTAAACATGGCCCTGTCCCAACTTTTTGGTGACAAGATGCTGCCGTAAATTTCAAGATTACTTTATTTTTTTCTTAAAATGGTACATTTTCTCAGTTTAAACATTTGATATATTGTCTATTGGTAAAAAAATACTGATTTATGAAATTTGCAAATCATTGCTTTATGTTTTATGTAGATTTTACATAGAGTCCCAACTATTTTGGAATTAGGGCTGTAAATTATCACTTAATCACACCACAACAACTAGCTGTACACAAGCCTACCTGATTGGAAATTAATTTCATAGTTTAAGTAGGTTCCCATATTACATACCTCTAAAGTTGACTATACAAGAATTGTATGGTCTGATTGTAATGTGTATTGTGAGCTTTAACCAGTTTCTGCCCACGCTATAGCCGAAAGATGGCTTACTTTGCCGGGAGAGCGCTCTGTGATTGCTGAGCCCTTCAGACTCAGTTTAACACAGATCAAGTAAAGGGCCAATCACAGTGGCCCTTTAGCACATGATCAGCTGTGTCAAATGACAGCTGATGTAAACACAAGCTAGTTATCGGCTTTTCTTTCCTCACACTGACAACTTGAGGAGAGAAGAAGAGAGCCTATAACTGGCTTGTGTTAAAGGGACATCTACACTGATAATCAGGGCACTGATTATCAATGCCCTAATTATTAGTGCAGTCCCAACAGCGCCCACCAGTGCTTCCAATCAATGCCCACCAGTGCTGCCAATCAGTGCTCATCAGTGCTGCCAATCAGTGCCCATCAGTGTCTCCTCATCAGTGTCACCTATTAGTTCCCTCGTTATCAGTTTCACCTATCAGTGCCAATCCGTGCTGCCTATCAGTGCCTATCAGTGCCCATCAGTGCCCATCAGTGCCACCTCATCAGTGCCCACCAGTGCCATCTCATCAGAGCCACCTATCAGTGCCCATCAGTGCTGCCTCATCGGTGCCCATCATGCAGCCTATCAGTGCCCATCAGTGCAGCCTCATCAGTGCACATCAGTGAAGGAGAAAAATGACCTGTTTGCAAAATTTTATAACAAACTATGAATTTTAAATTTTTTTTCAAAATCTTTTTTTGTTCGTTTAGCAAGAAATAAAAAAAAACAGTGGTGATTAAATACCAAACAAAAGAAAGCTCTATTTGTGTGAAAAAAAGATAAACATGTCATATGGGTACAGTGTTGGATGATCAAACAATTGTCATTCAAAGGGGGTAAAAGTGCCCAGTAGGCAAGTGGTTAAAGTGGACCTTGCAAGAAAGTTTAAGGTACTCTTTTCTGTGGAAATTCCACCCCCCAAGTACAAAGGAAAAAACCCATGATGAAAGTTGAAAAACAAATGCACTAGTTGAAGAAAAAAAAAATGTATCTCACAACACTGCATCCATATGTTTGTGTACACTCACCACAGTGCAGGAGAGTATTCATGCAAGCTTTTGTGTACCCAGCTTACCCAGAAGGCAGCAGTCAGGAACAGTGATAACAGTTGCCTTTTATTTAATGTTTTTATTTGGGAAGCTCCCAAAAAAGCATTTTTTATGCAACGATTGCTTTAATTATAGTCTGATATTGCTTTTGCTATTTATATAAAGTGTTTTTTTTTAATTAGCTCCAGAAAGACTATTTGATTATTGTTTCAAAGTTGCAGGCACAAACCTGCTCTTTGTATACGTATATTGAACCCAGTAATAAAGTGTAGCACATTTTAAATAAGATTTACTTGAAGACATACCTTTTCCATTTGTGATTAATGTATAGTCACATATTTGTGTGCTTAAAAGATTCCTCCTTTATGCAGAACCCATCAGCACTGATAAATCCTATCATTGTGTAGGAGCCGTGCACGACTTTTCCCCAGTATGTGTATGTCTTGTACATTCTTTTGCTTGTAGTAATTCCAGTAATTCCAGGACATTACTACACCAACTTTTCAGTTTCCACATTCCTCTGAATTCCACAATGATATACATGATAATATAGTTATGTGCCTATACCAAGCTGACACAGATATTATTTAGAACAGATGGCCTACAGTTCCTTTTGTTAGGCGTTACGTCCTTTATAAGGTTAGGCCCATTTATCATCACTTTGCTTTGCTATTGTCAACAAAGGAAAAAATGGTTATGCTGCTTCCTTCCCTTCTCTTTGCAAATGTATATTTTTTTGAGTAAATGTGTGAATTTAATGAGTTGACACAGGGACTGAACTCTCTTTACTCTTTTCCTAATATTTATCGCTTCCACCTAAGGCCCAGAGGATTTACACAGCTTATAAGGAAGCTGTCCAGACATTTTATAGTCTTTAATAAATGGAGACAATATTGCATGTAGAACAAAGCTGTTGGTTTTGATTTGTAGATTTTTGAAGTACATTTTATGGCAGTTAAATTTAACATCTATATATTTAGGTACTTGTGCAGTTAATGTGCTTCCTGCCAGAAATATAAAAGCACTGCATAGTAATATTTCAACTTTTTACTATCTTTTACCTATTCTACTGGGTGTACATGCCTTCCCCTTGTTTTACATAGGCTTTATCATTTCAAGGCAGAAATAAAAGACAAAACATAATACATCTCTGTGCTCATTGATATAATATTTAATGTATTTTTTTTAGGAGTGTTACTGATTAAAATTTTCGTGTTCGATTAATCAATTTTTTTTAAAATTGATTAATCGACTAATTTCGATTAATTATAACGCACATACAGATCCAACTACTTTTAGCTGATTTAGAACTGTTGTTATGGCAACGCCCGAAGCCGGACATAGCGGGGCATGGCTAGGACGTCACACGTCATAAACTCAGCCTCACCGTGCCCATAATCTCAGCCTCACCGTGCCCAAAATTGCAGCCTTACTGTGCCCATAATGCAGTCTCACCGTGCCCATAATCTCAGACTTACCGTGCCCATAATCGCAGCCTCACTGTTCCCATAATGCAGTCTCACCGTGCCCATAATCCTGTCTCACCATGCTCATAATCGCAGCCTCGCCGTGCCTGTAATCGCACACTCACCGTGCCCATAATGCTGTCTCACCGTGCCCATAATGCTGTCTTACTGTGCCCATAATCTCAGCCCCGTCCTGCCTATAATGCAGTCTCACCATGCCCATAATGCAGTCTCACCGTGCCCATAATGCAGTCTCACCGTGCCCATGATCGCAGCCTCACTGTAGTCAGTGTCTGTGCCTGGATTACACAGTCTGCGGGCATTTCCCGCTGTGTGTCTCGGAGCTGAGTGTGAAAACTTTGGCAGCGCTGTGAGAAAAGTCCCGCCCTCCTCCTAGATCAGCTTGTGTAATAGACAGAACACTGCATCTATCACACAAGCTGATCTAGGAGGAGAGCGGGACTTTTCTCACAGCGCGGCCAAAGTTTTCACACTCAGCTCAGAGACACACAGCGGAAGATGCTTACAGACTGTGTATGACATATAGTTGAGGAGGAGGAGGGAGCGGAGCACTGCGCTGCAGCCACAGCTTGGCCCAAAGCGGCCCCAGGGCAGGCGGCCTACCGATCAAAAAAATTTTGATCAATCAAAAAAATGAATGGTTAATCGAGGAATTAATCGTTAATTTCCGCAGCCCTAATTTTTTTTAACCCAAGCAGTGTAGTCTGTGTACAGTAGCGTTCAGACTGGGAGAGGTAGAAACAACCCAAATTGCTCATTGGCTGTGCTGCAGTGCTCATGGGCTAGCAAGTGACATGCTGATAGGTGAAGAGAGCAGAGTGACAGAAAGATGAGCTCATTAGTTTGCTGCTTCTCTCTTCCCTGTCCAATCACAGGCTGGAGGAGGGACCAGAGCTGTAAGTGTTATTTAAAGCAGACCTACATCTTCAGAACCCCCCCCCCCCCCACACACACACACACACACACACACACACACACACACACACCCAAAACATGGAAATTCATAGGTTTTTTTTGCTTGCTACCTTTTTTTTATAATTCACATTCCAGCCTGCCCTGGTCCTACATTCTTGCCTAGGCAAGAATGACATGTTGTGCTCTTATGCTTAATGGGATACATCCCTCACATATCCCAGAAGGCATCACTTTCATTCCATGGTAGGAGGAGGGGACAGGCCTTGCAGTGCGTCATCAAGGGTGGCTGTCTGAATCCAGAAAAGACAGCTGCCTCCCAATGATGTCATGGAAGAAGATGGTGGTATGGAACTTGGCAGTGGGAGTTGAGAAGCAGTTTGTAACAGGATATGACTGAATCTGCTGGGCAAGTAAGTATGTGAATTGATGACTAAAAAGCATTAAGTAAATGGGGAATAAAATAATAATAATAATAATAAAAGGGGGGAGTGAAGTTCCTCTTTACCTGCAGCAGAGAAAAAAAAATCAGGTCTCCTGCTCTGCCAGAAAGGACTACGCTGTGGCAAAACTGTGTAAATATCAGGACTAAATAGACAGAAATATTTATTCTTTAGCAGGTAAACCAGCTTCCTTTTAAGCTTCTGTCTATGTATTTATTTGTTTGCCTCAAGTTCAGCTTTAAATGTACAGTCCAGACTCTAGATAATGCACTATAAAATTATTATTATTTAGGTTTTGTGCTGCCCTAGGTCTCACTAAACTCCTGCACCCCCTAATTTAAATATGACCCACCCATTCCTATCAAGGCCACACCCCTCCCTGCTTAAGACACACCCTATCATCTGTAAACCATACCCCTTCCTCTTTAGGCTCATTTGGCACCTTTCAGGGGGAGGGGGAACAGGTACCTGTTTTTGACAGATACCCCTCCCCACTTGCGGGAGACTGCACCGCCCCTCGTAAGTTCGCCCCCCCTCCCCCTTCCTCCACTGGGCCATTCAGAATGCGCAGCGCACTTCGCACATGTGCAGTAGGGAACCGGCCAATTTCCCTTACCATGAATGGTGGTGGCCAAACCCTAGAGCCAACTCGAAAAACGGCTGAGGTGTCGACAGCGAAAAAAACCCTGGACAGGTAAGTATCCTAATATTTTTTCACGGGGGGTGGGGGGGGTGGGGGTTGAACTCCTCTTTAATGAGTTTGCATTGATTTCAGCATGCATGGAGCACTTTATTGCAATATCATGATCTGCATTTATAATGAACTTTCACTGAATGTGGACTGTTTAATGAGTTTGCATTGATTTCAGCATGCATGGAGCGCTTTGCACATGCCAGTGGCGGCTGGTACTCAAAATGTTTGGGGGGGGCGCAAACAAACTGAAAAATTCTGAAAAAAAATCATCAATTGCAGCCTCACTGTGCCCATCAATTGCAGCCCCACTGTGCCCATCAAAACGCAGCCAGTGTGCCCCATCAATTGCAGCCACTGGGCCATCAAATGCAGCCACTGTGCCATCAAACGCAGCCACTGTGCCCATCTATTGTAGCCACTGTGCCCATCAATTGCAGCCACTGTGCCAATCAAATGTAGCCACTGTGCCCATCAAATGCAGCCACTGTGCCCATCAATTGCAGCCACTGTGCCCATTAATTGCAGCCAGTGTGCCATCAAACGCAGCCACTGTGCCCTCTAATGCAGCCACTGTGCCCATCAAATGCTGCCACTGTGCCCGTCAAATGCTGCCACTGTGATCAACAAATGCTGCCACTGTGCCCATCAAATACCACCACTGTGTCCATCAAATGCTGCCACTCTGCCCATCAAATGCTGCCACTCTGCCCATCAAATACAGCCACTTTGCCCCATCAAATGCTGCCACTGTGCCCATCAAATGCTGCCACTGTGCCCATCAAATACAGCCACTGTGCCTTATCAAATGCTGCCACTCTGCCCATCAAATGCTGCCACTCTGCCCATCAAATACAGCCACTGTGCCCCATCAAATGCTGCCACTGTGCCCATCAAATGCTGCCACTGTGCCCATCAAATACAGCCACTGTGCCCCATCAAATGCTGCCACTGTGCCTATCAAATGCTGCCACTGCAAATCATGAATCTATCCCTAAGTCAAAGAGAGGGTGGCTGGAGAGAGGGAGCAGCGCCCGTGCGCTCTTATGGATGTGCTGACACTGAAAGAATTCTGTATAGACTGTCAGTCTGATTGGAGCTTACAGTGTGCTTCAGCTTCCCAAAACTTCACATGACAGCACTAGGACTTGACAGTGGGATATCCTGGCAGCCAATGCACCATCATGAAAGGTATGCCTGGAGCCGAGGAGGAACATATTCAGCAGAGGGCATACATGACAGGGTGGAGGGGGAACTAGGCAGAAGGGGTTAATTATTTAAGGTGCTGTGGCCAGCCCTTATGCCGTGTACACACGGGTGGACTTTTCGACCGGACTGGTCTGATGGGACCAAAACCGTCAGACTATCTGACCATGTGTGGGCTTCATCGGACCTGAAGCGGACTTTTTTTGTCAAAAATCAGACGGACTTTAGATTTGGAACATGTTTCAAATCTTTCCGCTGGAACTCCTCCGGATCCAGTTCCTATCGAGAAATCCGCTTGTCTGTATGCCGGTCCGATGGACAAAAAACAATGCATGCTCTGAAGCAAGTACAAGACGGTCTGGTAAAACTAGTGTTCATATTGGAGCTAGCACATTCCTCACACTGCAAATTCTGTAACAGTTTAATGCAGCGCATTATTGTCTTCTTTATGATGCTAGAAGAACTTTTTTTGTAGCTCATATTCACATTGGAGCGATGCGCTGGCAGGACGGTAAAAAAAGTCCTGCTAGCAGCATCTTCGGAGCGGTGAAGGAGCGGAGTGTATACCGCTCCTTCACCGCTCCTGCCCATTGAAATCAATGGGACGGCGCGGCTATACTGCCGGCAAAGTGCCTCTGCAGAGGCGCTTTGCAGTGGTTTTTAACCATTTCTCGGCCGCTAGCGGGGCGGTTTTACCGACGGTAAAGCGCCGCTTACAATAGCGGCGCTTTACCGCCGACGCCCGCCCCAGTGTGAAAGGGCCCTTACATTAAAATTGTTTTCTTTTTTTGTGTGTCAAGTTAACACAATAACATTATTAATGTTTTATTTTTTTGTGTGTCAAGTTAACACAATAACATTAATAATGTTTTTTTTCCTGTGTGTGTCAAGTTAACACAATAACATTAATAATGTTTTTTTTTGTGTGTCAAGTTAACACAACAACATTAATAATTTTTTTTGTGTGTGTCAAGTTAACACAATAACATTATATTTTTGTTTTTTGGAACCTCAAGACAAAAAAAGACATTGTCTTTTACAAATGTATTTGAATAAAAACACATAGGCAAGTATTTTCAGAAAATAAAATATCCATTTATTCTGGTTAACCTCTTGCTGTCCGCCCACCGTCATATGACGGCGGGACGGTGCAGCTGTTATCCTGGGCCGCCGTCATATGATGGCGGTGCCCGTGCCCGGCGGCCGCGATGTCCGCCGGGCCCCCCGCGATTGCCCGGTAACCGAGCAGGACCGTGGATCTGTGTGTGTAAACACACAGGAGGAGACCGTTGGTGTGTTCCTTGTACAGAGGAACACCGATCGGTCTCCTCCCCTTGTGAATCCCCTCCCCCCACAGTTAGAATCAGTCCTTAGGAACACATTTAACCCTATAGTGCCCCCTCCTGGTTAACCCCTTCATTGTCAGTCACATTTATACAGTAATCAATGCATTTTTATAGCACGGATCGCTGTATAAATGTGAATGGTCCCAAAAATGTGTCAAAATTGTCCGATGTGTCCGCCGCAATATCACAGTCACAATAAAAATCGCAGATCACCGCCATTACTAGTAAAAAAAAAAAAAAATAATAAAAATGCTATAAATCTATCCCCTTATTTTGTAGACGCTATAACTTTTGCGCAAACCAATAAATATATGCTTATTGCGATTAGAAAGGGGCATTGAGGCCATTGTGTAGGCCTCAGGGACTTTTAACGGTGCTGAGATCAATGAGGTAAAGAGCGTATAATAAAATGATATTTTATTTAAACAATCTCATTAAAAAAACAGACATTGGCAAAAAACAATATACAAAACAAAAGGGGTAATTCTTTGATACAGAGATTAATACCACTTTCTCAACATGTTTCGCTTTCCTAAGCTTCTTCAGGAGATATATTGTGATATTAGAGTCAACTATGAAAATAGAAGAAAATATATATATATGTAAACAATAAAAATAAATGTCTGCTTATACATCATACAGTCATAATATTTGAATGTAAACAATGTACTAAATGGAAAATACAAAAAATGAGTAAATCTGTACATATATGTAGATATCATATATCAAGGTATGTGTAACCTACGGTGTGTATCAGGATGAAATTAAAAAAAAAAAAAAAAATCACAATTTGACTTGTAAAAGTCTTACCTGTAGAAAAAGATATAATTAAAAAAAAAAAAAAAAAAAAGGGGGTTTATGCGATGGCAAACATTTTCTCCTCAGTCCCCACCTCACTATAAAGGCATGCAGAGAGGAATAAAATCCCTGAAGATAAAAAATTCTCTGAAAAGAGAAAAATCAGATCAATAAGTATAATGATAAATAAAGTCAGTTTAACTAGAGTCCACTATCAGTGGCATTGTGTATGAGGGTAAAAAGAATTAAAAAAATACCTCTAGTAGAATCAATTTATAGGTGACGAAGGGTTACATCCAAAGGATGATAGGGAGCAGAATTGCTGAAAATATAAGGGAACGGTTCTTGTATTGCAGTGGAGTAACAGTCAGGAAGGGGGCAGCATACAGGGCAAGAACGTCCATAAACAGCTAATGGATGAGCTAGACCTGGAAGTATAACTGCAAACTCTCACAAGAAACCTAAAGGGTATGAACATAGTAAAGAAATATATCTAAGTATCAGACATACCAGAATGGGTCGTTGCTAAAAAAAGAGCTGAAAAGACTTACTGTTGATGATTAGAGTTTTTTAATAACAAAGTTGCCCGTCAGGAGGGTCCATCTGCCCAGCGCATTAAACAGAGGAGTGGCAGAAGTTGGCGGGGAAAAGCCCCGCTTTTAAAGCTCTCCAGCGTGACGACGTCTGACTCATCGTCACGCTGTGGACTGAAAGAGACACCTGCGCATGCGCACGTTTCCGATTCTTATTGAGAGAACAACGTAAGCGGCGTCAGGCACTACAGGCTGACCCGCGGCCATCTTGGGAGATCCTGTGCCCTGAGTCTGGTACTACGGAGGCTCACAAGGCTCTAAGGGTAAAATTCGGGTTGTAAATAATAAATAATGATGACGCGGTCAGAATAAGTGGCGTTTGATATAACGTAGCTATCACGCGGCCATCTTTGTAAATCCTATACCCTGGGTTTTGCACTAAGGGAGCCCAAGGATAGTGATAGAGGTATTATAGCATAATCATGCCATGTGTATAAATGAATCGGAAACGAAGAGAGCAGCACTTAGTGTCCGATGGCGGGCAACAAAGCAATCAAAGCATTGATTAGGAAATGACTTGCTAAGTGCCCCGGGTGTCCGTGCATACCAAAAGATATGGAGGAGAAGAGACCGAGGACAAAATACGAGCTCATACCACACACAGAGTCAAAATATATAAATATGGTGACAAAAAAGGTAACAATGTAAATTAATAAATTAGTTCGTCAATCAATTACATAAATCAATTATATAAGGAGAAAAAAAAAAAAGGGGAGTGAAATTATAATTCTAATTATATAATTCTAATTACTGTAGCCACGTGTCTTGAGACGTTCTCTCAATGCCCTGGCCTCGGATTCAAAATGGACATTCTCACTGCAATTTCTCCTTAATCTTAGATATTGTCCATAAGGAACATTGTTAATGAGTGGTTGGGGATGGGAGCTGGTAGCATGCAGGAGTGAGTTTCCCGCTGATGCTTTTTCGAAAAAGGGTAGTTCCTATGGTTCTATCCGGGTTGATGAAAAGGGTAACATCCAAGAACGTTAAAGTGGTTTGACTTGCTTCCATGGTGAAGGTTAGGTTATAGGGATTGGTTTTCAGACCCTCAAAAAAGCAAGAGAGATCTTCTCTGCTTCCGGTCCAGATTAGGAATACATCATCAATGTATTGTTTCCACATTGATATGTTTTCCATCAGGGTTTGCAAATCTTCTCTAAAGAAAAGGCTCTGCTCCCACTCCCCCAGGTACAGGTTCGCATAAGTGGGGGCACATCTGGTCCCCATAGCGACCCCCTGCACCTGGAGGTAGTGGGAGCGAGCAAACAAAAAAATGTTGTTCATGAGGATGAACCTCAGAAGATCCAAGATGAAGCTCCTATAGGTCTCGGGGACATCCCCCTCCCGAGAGATGAAGTCCTCCACAACTGCCACCCCCAATTCATGGGGGATGGAGTTGTAGAGGGCCTCCACATCTAGAGCTACAAGCCACGCTCCCTTTGGGATGGTCAAACCATCTAAAACTCTAAGAAGTTCACTGGTATCTTGTAAATAAGATGTCAAACCCTCCACATGCGGTCTGAGAAATTCATCTTTTTTTTTTTTTTATTTCATCCTGATACACACCGTAGGTTACACATACCTTGATATATGATATCTACATATATGTACAGATTTACTCATTTTTTGTATTTTCCATTTAGTACATTGTTTACATTCAAATATTATGACTGTATGATGTATAAGCAGACATTTATTTTTATTGTTTACATATATATATATTTTCTTCTATTTTCATAGTTGACTCTAATATCACAATATATCTCCTGAAGAAGCTTAGGAAAGCGAAACATGTTGAGAAAGTGGTATTAATCTCTGTATCAAAGAATTACCCCTTTTGTTTTGTATATTGTTTTTTGCCAATGTCTGTTTTTTTAATGAGATTGTTTAAATAAAATATCATTTTATTATACGCTCTTTACCTCATTGATCTCAGCACCGTTAAAAGTCCCTGAGGCCTACACAATGGCCTCAATGCCCCTTTCTAATTTTTGAACTTATTGTTTGGGATGTGGTGCTTTTGAATTTTCCTCTTTTCCGAATTTTCTTATTTAATTGAACCTTGAGGTGTTACCCACCTTTCACCCCTAGGAACTTGAGGAATTCCAAAATTAAATGTATTTATGTACTATTATTTATTATATTGATTGATTCATACTTAATGATTTAGATTTTTCTACAACAATATATTAATTTTTCTTTTTTGTTTTGTTTTGCTTTGTTCTGTGTTTCCTCTTGGTTTTCATATGGCCCACCATTGCGGTAACGCCTTTGAGGGATTTATGGATCAGATCCATAAATCCCAGAATGCCACTGGAGGTGGCTTGTCCATGGACCGCTTTTTTCTTCGTCTCCAGCGAATGCTGGAGAAGAAGGCAAGAGTGTATTGGAACAAATGGTATTTCTCGAAATATTTGGACGATCAAATTGCCCCTTGGGGTTTGAGAATCCAGATTTTTCCCACAGTGAGCAAACTAGAATCAAACTTTAGAACTAATTGGGAGACCAATCTCCAATCATGTTCCATGAGAATGATGGAACTATTATGTGGTTATTATGATGAAGAATTGGCCTCTCTTGATAAGGAAATAGAAAAGCTATATGCTGAAAATAGCTTGATTGTTTCAAGTGAGCTTTTCTCTAACCGTGAGGGAACCCTCAAAACGCACATAGAGACCTATGTAGCTGAAATCCTAAAAACTAAAGAAAAGAAATTTCTAAGAGATAAAGTATCATACGATAACAATCAAGCTTATGCTTGGACACAGACCAAAACAAATAAGAGACGAAATGTCAGAACGCGAACCTTTAGAGACGCCCCCTCCGAACCTAATGATTCTGACACCTCTTCTGCTTCCTCCCTCTCTTCACAGGCACCGGAAAGCTCTAAGGACTCTGGATCCTCCAAAACACGCACCAATGGCAATACCCACGCACCTACGGGATCAAGTAAGCGGCACCTAAACACAAATCGCACACCAATTCACACGAGAGCCACCACGGCCAAATCCAACACCTCACACGCACTGGCACATCGGGACACTTTCCCTAATACTCATGCAAGTACTTCACCATCCCCAATACCGGCACCCTCAACCAATTACACCAATGATTCTAACCAGTCGGATTTTCGTCCGGCTCCGATCTTCACACAACCGGTACACGAATCGAAAAAGATGACCATCGCGGAGGGTCTCCAGAAACAGGCCAAAAATTTGAAATAATAAATCTATCTTCCATTCCCCTCAGTGCTGATCAGTTTTCTGTCTTGGAATTAGGATTGACCTTCTGTCCAACACAGAAAATTGATCAGTTTGAACTCATCAAAGATCTCAACTTATTTGCTCGCAAACTAATGCTTCGCATTATTTTCGATAAATCCGCACAATCTAATATAACACCACCTCAACCTGCAGTGGAAAACATCACACTGAATGAAATCAAAGCAATGGAAGAGCTCATGGAGCTTTGGGACAAGGGTCATATAGACGAGACAGACCTTTTGGAAGCCCAAACTCTTGATCAGGATGGTTTCCCTGATCATGAGTCTGGTGCCCCCTATCCAGTTGTGCCTTTCACTCCCAGGGAATACAAACCGAAATCTAAAACTTTCCCCACACCACAGGGCAACCCCAATGTGTGGGTCTTTGTCCATTAGGTCACTGAGGACATCTGTAGGACGAAATGGAAGGGCATAAGACAATCAAATCTTACAAGCCAACAAAAAATGGCTTTAAAGTCACTACAGTTGGACTCGCGTCTGGTGGTTAACCACTTGAGCCCCGGACCATTATGCTGCCTAAGGACCAGAGGTCTTTTTCCAATTTGGCACTGCGTCGCTTTAACTGCTAATTGCGCGGTCATGCAATGCTGTACCCAAACGAAATTTGCGTCCTTTTCTTCCCACAAATAGAGCTTTCTTTTGATGGTATTTGATCACCTCTGCAGTTTTTATTTTTTGCGCTATAAACGGAAAAAGACCGAAAATTTTGAAAAAAAATGATATTTTCTACTTTTTGTTATAAAAAAAATCCAATAAACTAAATTTTAGTCATACATTTAGGCCAAAATGTATTCGGCCACATGTCTTTGGTAAAAAAAATGTCAATAAGCATATATTTATTGGTTTGCGCAAAAGTTATAGCGTCTACGAACTAGGGTACATTTTCTGTAATTTACACAGCTTTTAGTTTATGACTGCCTATGTCATTTCTTGAGGTGCTAAAATGGCAGGGCAGTACAAAACCCCCCCAAATGACCCCATTTTGGAAAGTAGACACCCCAAGGAAATTGCTGAGAGGCATGTTGAACCCATTGAATATTTATTTTTTTGTCCCAAGTGATTGAATAATGACAAAAAAAAAAAAAAAAAAAAAATATTTACAAAAAGTTGTCACTAAATGATATATTGCTCACACAGGCCATGGGCCTATGTGGAATTGCACCCCAAAATACATTCAGCTGCTTCTCCTGAGTACGGGGATACCACATGTGTGGGACTTTTTGGGAGCTTAGCCGCGTACGGGACCCCGAATACCAAGCACCGCCTTCAGGATTTCTAAGGGTGTAAATTTTTGATTTCACTCTTCACTGCCTATCACAGTTTCGGAGGCCATGGAATGCCCAGGTGGCACAAAACCCCCCCAAATGACCCCATTTTGGAAAGTAGACACCCCAAGCTATTTGCTGAGAGGCATATTGAGTCCATGGAATGTTTTATATTTTGACACAGGTTACGGGAAAGTGACACTTTTTTTTTTTTTTTTTTGCACAAAGTTGTCACTAAATGATATATTGCTCACACAGGCCATGGGCATATGTGGAATTGCACCCCAAAATACATTTAGCTGCTTCTCCTGAGTATGGGGATACCACATGTGTGGGACTTTTTGGGAGCCTAGCCGCGTACGGGGCCCCGAAAACCAAGCACCGCCTTCAGGATTTCTAAGGGTGAAAATTTTTGATTTCACTCTTCACTGCCTATCACAGTTTCGGAGGCCATGGAATGCCCAGGTGGCACAAAACCCCCCCAAATGACCCCATTTTGGAAAGTAGACACCCCAAGCTATTTGCTGAGAGGCATGGTGAGTATTTTGCAGCTCTCATTTGTTTTTGAAAATGAAGAAAGACAAGAAAAAACTTTTTTTTTTTCTTTTTTCAATTTTCAAAACTTTGTGACAAAAAGTGAGGTCTGCAAAATACTCACTATACCTCTCAGCAAATAGCTTTGGGTGTCTACTTTCCAAAATGGGGTCATTTGGGGGGGTTTTGTGCCACCTGGGCTTTCCATGGCCTCCGAAACTGTGATAGGCAGTGAAGAGTGAAATCAAAAATTCACGCCCTTAGAAAGCCTGAAGGCGGTGCTTGGTTTTCGGGGTCCCGTACGCGGCTAGGCTCCCAAAAAGTCTCACACATGTGGTATCCCCGTACTCAGGAGAAGCAGCAGAATTTATTTTGGGGTGTAATTTCACATATTCCCATGGCATGTTTGAGCAATATATCATTTAGTGACAACTTTGTGCAAAAAAAAAAAAATTTGTCTCTTTCCCGCAACTTGTGTCACAATATAAAATATTCCATGGACTCGACATGCCTCTCAGCAAATAGCTTGGGGTGTCTACTTTCCAAAATGGGGTCATTTGGTGGGGGTTTGAACTGTCCTGGCATTTTATGCACAACATTTAGAAGCTTATGTCACACATCACCAACTCTTCTAACCACTTGAAGACAAAACCCTTTCTGACACTCATTGTTTACATGAAAAAGTTATTTTTTTTGCAAAAAAATTACTTTGAACCCCCAAACATTATATATTTTTTTAAAGCAAATGCCCTACAGATTAAAATGGTGGGTGTTTCATTTTTTTTTTTTACACAGCATTTGCGCAGCGATTTTTCAAACGCATTTTTTGGGGAAAAAACACACTTTTTTAAATTTTAATGCACTAAAACACACTATATTGCCCAAATGTTTGATGAAATAAAAAAGATGATCTTAGGCCCAGTACATGGATACCAAACATGACATGCTTTAAAATTGCGCACAAACGTGCAGTGGCAACAAATTAAATACATTTTTAAAAGCCTTTAAAAGCCTTTATAGGTTACCACTTTAGATTTACAGAGGAGGTCTACTGCAAAAATTACTGCCCTCGATCTGACCTTCGCGGCGATACCTCACATGCATGGTGCAATTGCTGTTTACGTTTGACGACAGACCGCCGCTTGCGTTCGCCTTAGCGCGAGAGCAGGGGGCGACAGGGGTGCTTTTTTTTTTTTTTTTTTTTTTTTTTCTTTATTATTTTTTTGCTTTTTTATCTTATTTTTAAACTGTTCCTTTCATTTTTTTTTTTTTTTTTTATCATTTTTATTGTTATCTCGGGGAATGTAAATATCCCCTATGATAGCAATAGGTAGTGACAGGTACTCTTTTTTGAAAAAATTGGGGTCTATTAGACCCTAGATCTCTCCTCTGCCCTCAAAGCATCTGATGACACCAAGATCGGTGTGATAAAATGCTTCCCCAATTTCCCAATGGCGCTATTTACATCCGGCGAAATCTAAGTCATAAAATGCTCGTAGCTTCCGGTTTCTTAGGCCATAGAGATGTTTGGAGCCACTCTGGTCTCTGATCAGCTCTATGGTCAGCTGGCTGAATCACCGGCTGCATTCTCAGGTTCCCTGTTGAGACAGGAGAGCCAGAGAAAAACACGGAAGACGGTGGGGGGGGGCATTCCCTCCCACGGCTTGTAAAAGCAGTCTAGAGGCTAATTAGCCACTAGGATTGCTTTTACATGAAAGCCGACCGCTGGCTGAAAAGAATGATACCAAGATGATACCTAAACCTGCAGGCATCATTCTGGTATAACCATTCAAAGTCGTGAATGGCGTACCTGAAGACAAAAAAATGGTTAACAATAAAGCACAGTAAACGGTAAAGTATAAAAAATTGCATACCTGAAAAGCAAACATGATAAAACATAATAACAATAAAACATTGCAGAATAGAATACAGTAAAAAAGAGCAGAACAAGAGAGAGAGAATAGAGAGAGAGAGAGAACAATAAAACGACAACTATTTTTTTTTATTTTATATATATATTTTTTTTTTTTTACACTTTTTTTGTAACTAACTTTTATAACGGTAACCGGTTCCAGGTTCGGGTCTCTCAAAATGCGATGGCATCTTGGGAGACCCTGTGAAAGTGTGCCTAGTCTGTGCAATGCTGTACCCTACGCTAATACTCAACTAGTGAATGGTAGCGTTCAAAACATTCACCAATGCAAAGACCAGGATTATCAGGACAGGAGGGACAATAATATCGGGTGTCACGCCTATATTCGCGCTTGCTGCAGACATGACATCTTTTTTGGGGGGGTTCGTTGGGTAGGGGTACTCGGGAGGACATAAAGAAAATGCCTCTCATGCAGCCGACTGCATTTGGTTGGGGATGTGAATGGGGGAAGTACGGGCGCTGCAGAAGCGGTGGGTTCCCAATTAGGATTGACGAATGCAGCAGGAAGGGCACTATGGGCACGACGGGCCTGTGTTTGTCTTCTTGGTGGCAGCGGGACACTACTTGTGCTTGCCACCTCACCAGCTTGAACTGCACTTATGGGACTCGCCACGTCACCAAGTGTTACTGCAGTGCTGGTTTGACTACGACCAGGGTGTACTAGGCTGCTGGCGCTTGCCAGTTCAATAAAAAGCTACCAAAAAAACTGTTAGCGATCGCAGGGATCAGGCCTGACTCTGCGAACGCTGCAGTTATGCATTTAGTGTTTTGTAAGTGACAGTGATCGATCGATACTGCACTTGGGTGGGCTGGGCTGGGCTGGGCCGGGCGGAGGGGCAAAATGCAGGTGCTAGCAGGTATCTGGGCTGATCCCGCTAACACTGCGTTTTTGGGAACCCTAAACTGCTGGGGACGCCAGTATAGATCTGATCGGATCAGATATTGAACCGTTCAGATACTATACCACTAAGGGAGGCGTATGCTGCGTGCGTGGGTGTTAGCGGTACTGGCGCCAATCTGACGCTGCTTGGGGCTGGTGCTTGCCAGTTCACCAAAATACTACCAAAAAAACTGTTAGCGATCGCAGGGATCAGGCCTGACTCTGCGAACGCTGCAGTTATGCATTTAGTGTTTTGTAAGTGTCAGTGATCGATCGATACTGCACTTGGGTGGGCTGGGCTGGGCCGGGCGGAGGGGCAAAACGCAGGTACTACCAGGTATCTGGGCTGATCCCGCTAACACTGCGTTTTTGGGAACCCTAAACTGCTGGGGACGCTAGTATAGATCTGATCGGATCAGATATTGATCCGTTCAGATACTATACCACTAAGGGAGCTGTACGGTGCGTGCGTGGGTGTTAGCGCTACTGGCACTAACCTGACGCTGCCTGGGGCTGGTGCTTGCCAGTTCACCAAAATGCTACCAAAAAAACTGTTAGCGATCGCACGGATCAGGCCTGACTCTGCGAACGCTGCAGTTATGCGTTTAGTGTTTTGTAAGTGACAGTGATCGATCGATACTGCACTTGGGCTGGGCCGGGCGGAGGGGCAAAACGCAGGTGCTAGCAGGTATCTGGGCTGATCCCGCTAACACTGTGTTTTTGGGAACCCTAAACTGCTGGGGACGCTAGTATAGATCTGATCGGATCAGATATTGATCCGATCAGATACTATACCACTAAGGGAGGCGTATGCTGCGTGCGTGGGTGTTAGCGGTACTGGCGCTAATCTGACGCTGCCTGGGGCGACGCATATCACCTCCGGGCGATCAGGGGGCTAAACCTTTATTCGGTAATAAACGGCGGGTGCCCTGACACTATAAAAAATAAACAAACTAACCAGCGTCACCCGTAACACTTATACGGTGATCAGTGGTGAAAGGGTTAACTAGGGGGCCATCAACGGGTTAAAACATTTGTTAGATAGTATATGGGGGTCCCTGTCGCTATAAAACGCTGACGGCGAACCTAAATATTTAGGTCCCTAACTAGCGTCACCAGCGACACTAATACAGCGATCGGAAAAATGATCGCTTAGCGACACTGGTGACAGGGGGTGATCAAGGGGTTAAAACTTTATTAGGGGGGGTTAGGGGGGTATCCTAGACCTACAGGGGGGTAATACTAACTGTCCCAACACTGTAACTGTCACAAACTGACACCAATGCAGTAATCAGAAAAAAAAAAAAAAAAAAACTGCTGGTGTCAGTTTGTGACGGGGGGGGGTGATTGGGGGGGGATCGGGGGGCGATCGGGGGGGGATCGGGGTGTTTAGTGTGCCTGGCATGTTCTACTGTGTGTGTAGTGTTGGTGCACTCACATACCTGTGTTCTCTCCTCGGGCCGGAACGGAAATTACCGAGCCGAGGAGAGATGACATCATTTCCTTTGCTGCTGTTTAGCATACAGCAGCAAAGGAATGATGTGATTGGCCGGCGGCGATCGCGAGGGGGGGGCCACGAACGGATGGCCTCCCCCTCATCTCCGATCGCCGTGGGACAGAAGACGACCGCCTCGGGCACCGGGGGGGGGTCCGATCGGACCCCCCACCCGCGGAAGGCAAATCACGTATATGTACGTGATTTTGCCTGTCCGTGCCACCTTGCCGACGTAAATTGGCGTGAGGCGGTCGTCAAGTGGTTAAGCCATCAGATAAAGGAGGCAATCTAGTAGTGATGACCACCAAACAATATGAATCTATGGTCTTACGCCTTTTACAAAACCGAGACTGGTACAAGAAAGTCTCAGAGACGCATGTCACCAACATGACCATACGTTATAGAAAGTTGATTGGGACCGCCTACCATCAGGGCCTAATCACAAAATCAACATGGGAGTTTCTTAACGTGCCCTGTCCTCGGATTCCTACACTGTACGCCCTTCCCAAGGTACATAAGGATTTAAACAACCCTCCTGGCAGACCGATCGTGTCCGGGAACGGATCCCTTACGGAAAGTGCTAGTCAATTAATAGATGAATTTCTCAGCCCGCATGTGGAGGGTTTGACATCTTATTTACAAGATACCAGTGAACTTCTTAGAGTTTTAGATGGTTTGACCATCCCAAAGGGAGCGTGGCTTGTAGCTCTAGATGTGGAGGCCCTCTACAACTCCATCCCCCATGAATTGGGGGTGGCAGTTGTGGAGGGCTTCATCTCTCGGGAGGGGGATGTCCCCGAGACCTATAGGAGCTTCATCTTGGATCTTCTGAGGTTCATCCTCATGAACAACATTTTTTTGTTTGCTCGCTCCCACTACCTCCAGGTGCAGGGGGTCGCTATGGGGACCAGATGTGCCCCCACTTATGCGAACCTGTACCTGGGGGAGTGGGAGCAGAGCCTTTTCTTTAGAGAAGATTTGCAAACCCTGATGGAAAACATATCAATGTGGAAACGATACATTGATGATGTATTCCTAATCTGGACCGGAAGCAGAGAAGATCTCTCTTGCTTTTTTGAGGGTCTGAAAACCAATCCCTATAACCTAACCTTCACCATGGAAGCAAGTCAAACCACTTTAACGTTCTTGGATGTTACCCTTTTCATCAACCCGGATAGAACCATAGGAACTACCCTTTTTCGAAAAGCATCAGCGGGAAACTCACTCCTGCATGCTACCAGCTCCCATCCCCAACCACTCATTAACAATGTTCCTTACGGACAATATCTAAGATTAAGGAGAAATTGCAGTGAGAATGTCCATTTTGAATCCGAGGCCAGGGCACTGAGAGAACGTCTCAAGACACGTGGCTACAGTAATAAATGTTTAAAAAGAGCCTATCTTAGAGCCAAAAGAAGCCAGCGTAGTCAACTAATCTATGGGCCTACAAAACCAAAATCAGCCCCAGGCCTCAGAATGATCACCACTTTCTCCGGACAACATCGGCAAATGCGTGAATTGCTGCAAAAGAACTGGTATTTGCTGATGGGAGATCCAAAGGTGTCCAAACATCTCAAAGACTATCCCGAGATTACGTACCGACGATCCCGATCAATCAAAGATCATATAGTCCATAGTCATCATGCCCCACCATCTACAACCCATACCAAAAATAAGGGCACCAAACCCTGCCACAAATGTGACTTCTGTAGATATATCTATGCGTCTCGCAATATCACTCTCCCTAATGGTCAGTTGTATAATCCCAATTTTCTAGCTACATGCCAATCCATCGGCGTGGTTTATATAATGACATGCGAATGCAATGCATACTACGTGGGGAAAACCAAACGTCCCTTCTTCCATCGGATTAGAGACCATGTCTCTCTAGTCTGTAAAAAAAAGATGGAAACCCCCATAAGCCGACATATGGGTCTCCATCACCAATTTGATGATAGGATGATGCACTTTTATGCTCTGGAACATGTCCCCCCAAGTGAAAGAGGTGGTGATTACGATAAAATCCTGTTACAACGTGAAACCAAGTGGATTGTCACCCTCAATGCTTTAAAATATCCTGGCCTTAATGATGCCTTGAGTTACAAATCTTTTTTATAATTTCACTCCCCTTTTTTTTTTTTTTCTCCTTATATAATTGATTTATGTAATTGATTGACGAACTAATTTATTAATTTACATTGTTACCTTTTTTGTCACCATATTTATATATTTTGACTCTGTGTGTGGTATGAGCTCGTATTTTGTCCTCGGTCTCTTCTCCTCCATATCTTTTGGTATGCACGGACACCTGGGGCACTTAGCAAGTCATTTCCTAATCAATGCTTTGATTGCTTTGTTGCCCGCCATCGGACACTAAGTGCTGCTCTCTTCGTTTCCGATTCATTTATACACATGGCATGATTATGCTATAATACCTCTATCACTTGGGCACCCTTAGTGCAAAACCCAGGGTATAGGATTTACAAAGATGGCCGCGTGATAGCTACGTTATATCAGACGCCACTTATTCTGACCGCGTCATCATTATTTATTATTTACAACCCGAATTTTACCCTTTGAGCCTTGTGAGCCTCCGTAGTATCAGACTCAGGGCACAGGATCTCCCAAGATGGCCGCGGGTCAGCCTGTAGTGCCTGACGCCGCTTACGTTGTTCTCTCAATAAGAATCGGAAACGTGCGCATGCGCAGGTGTCTCTTTCAGTCCGCAGCATGATGATGAGTCAGACGTCGTCACGCTGGAGAGCTTTAAAAGCGGGGCTTTTCCCCGCCAACTTCTGTCACTCCTCTGTTTAATGCGCTGGGCAGATGGACCCTCCTGACGGGCAACTTTGTTATTGAAAAACTCTGATTATCAACAGTAAGTCTTTTCAGCTATTTCCCTCTTTTTTTAGCAACGACCCATTCTGGTATGTCTGATACTTAGATATATTTCTTTACTATGTTCATACCCTTTAGGTTTCTTGTGAGAGTTTGCAGTTATACTTCCAGGTCTAGCTCATCCATTAGCTGTTTATGGACGTTCTTGCCCTGTATGCTGCCCCCTTCCTGACTGCTACTCCACTGCAATACAAGAACCGTTCCCTTATATTTTCAGCAATTCTGCTCCCTATCATCCTTTGGATGTAACCCTTCGTCACCTATAAATTGATTCTACTAGAGGTATTTTTTGAATTCTTTTTACCCTCATACACAATGCCACTGATAGTGGACTCTAGTTAAACTGACTTTATTTATCATTAAAAAAAAAAAAAACATTTGGATATTTATTATAGCAAAAAGTAAAAAATATTGTGTTTTTTTCAAACTTGTCACTCTTGTTTTGTTTATAGCGCAAGAGATAAAATCCGCAGGGGTGATCAAATACCACCAAAAGAAAGCTCTATTAGTGGGGAAAAAATGATAAAAATTTCATTTGGGTACAGTGTTGCATGACCGCGCAATTGTTATTCAAAGTGTGACAGCGCTGAAAGCTTAAAATTGGCTTGGGCAGGAAGGGGGTGAAAATGCCCTGTATGGAAGTGGTTAACAAAATAAAGATGAGGGCAACGCTGGAGAAACTTTTGGAATTTGTGAAGCCTTTTGGCCCCAGGGCACACATCAAGTCTTTGGAAAAGAAAATTGGGATCTTGAGGAGTCCATATTATAGGGAGCACAATTTGGTCCAGGAATCCCAGAGATCAAGACCAGCAGCAGATTACATATATGTCCCCAGGCTGTGGTACTACACCAGCCTGCGTCTTCTGTCAGTCCAGACTGAACCCAGGTCATCACGTTCTTCTCTTTGCTGCAGCCTTCCCTCCACGCTGCCCTGCACCCTGGCCTGCAGCCTTCCCTGCAGCCTTCCTTGGAGGCTGTGGCTCTGGTGGTGGACTTGTAGCAGAAGGAGGAGGAGGAGGAGAAGGAGGAGGATGGGTAAGATCATATATTTTGCTGTTGGCAGTTAACTCGCCCTTCAGCCCCTTGTGAAGGGCATCACTAATAATTTTTTCACAGAGGAGGCGTTGGCCCCTCTCACATTCAAACAACCTGGTCGCTATATATCATCCATAGGCCTCTTCAGCATCGAGTGGGCTCCTCAGGACCTCTGTAGCTTCTCTAATGAAGCGCAGTGATGCCTCCTGTGTCACAGTCCCCTTCCTGGGTCTTTTGTTTGCATGCGGAGGGGAGGCACCTGCGATTGGGTGAGGCTCCTACTGGGCCCGGCGACCTTCTGGCTGACACTGGGCCCGCCCACCTCCTGGCTGTCACTGGGCCCAGCCTCCTCCTGCCTGCCAGTTTCCAGAACTTCCTCCTGGCTGAGCTCATCCTGTGTATAGAAAAGGGACATAGTTTTAGTTTTTGGTTCATCAATCACGCACAATTTTCAGCTCATGACTTGCAAATTCAATGTTAATACATATAAAAGAGTATCATTCTGACCCCAGCATTTTTTCAAGCTGGTGACAAACATTTTTGGCCACTAC
Source organism: Aquarana catesbeiana (assembly GCF_042186555.1). NCBI lineage: Eukaryota > Metazoa > Chordata > Amphibia > Anura > Ranidae > Aquarana > Aquarana catesbeiana. Next base: position 345,812,630 of record NC_133326.1, on the reverse strand, counting down.
TGTCAATTGATATGTATACATCATTTTTTGGATAAAAACCTTAATAGTTAATAAATTATAACAGCTAGTTAACATCATTATATTAGGACACTAAATATGTCTAAAAATAATATACCTGGCTCCAGCTGGGCGCATCCGGTTCTTCCAGGATGGAAGGCCCAGGTTGTTCCTCATCAGCCTCTGCTGGGGTGGAGGGAAGGGTGGAGGGAAGGGTCGAAAGCGATTCCCTGCCTTCAGTCTGGTCATCAAGAAAATGCAGTTTTTCAAAGTACCACAGCTTGGGTACATACACATCATCTGCTGATGCTCCTGATCTCAGGGAAGCCTGGATCTTGTTATGCTCCCTCCTGTACATATTCCTCAAGATCCCAATTTTACGTTCCAAAATCTCGAAGGTTGCTTCTGGGATCAAAGTCTGCACAAATGCCAGAAGTCTCTCCACCATTGCCTTCCTTACTGGTTTGTTGTAATATGCACTGTGCTTGACCCCCCACAGATTCCTCATCTCCCCCTGTACTTGTCAATAAATTGTGACATGAATTCAGGGTCCTTAAACTTATTATTCATTTTTTCTGTAAGACAATACACAAGACAAAAATACTAATGTTAGCCTAAACTCTCATAATCTTATCCAAATATAGGCCTCAATCTATAAGCAGTATAGGCCACAGATGTTCGAAAATTTGTATTTGCTTTATATACAGTGTGCATGTGTGAAACTCTGCCTGCGTCGCCCGCCCCTGATGTTCTTTTTCACAAATATTTACCGCCCCTTCTCTACGCACAGAACGTACGTACATACAGCACTTGCGTGTCAGCTTTATATACAGTGTGCATGCGTGAAACTCTGCCTGTGTCGCCCGTCCCTGACGTTCTTTTTCACAAATATTCACAGCCCCTTCTCTACGCACAGAACATATGTACGTACGGCACTTGCGTGTCAGCTTTATATACAGTGAGCATGCGTGAAACTCTGCCTGCGTCGCCCGCCCCTGATGTTCTTTTTGACGAATATTCCCCGCCCCTTCTCTCTACGGTGTGCAGTAGGAGCAACATGGGGGAGACACAGCAGGTGTGTGTTAATTCTTCCAGTAATGAGGAAATCACAGAACCCGAAGCATTCCGATCCAGGAAGAAGAGATTTAAGGCCTCCAATATGGCCTTTGAAGAGATGGTGTACATCTTGCGGAGGAACGACTATGATGGGAAGCATGGACCGTACACCCAGCCAAATTTGCGCAAGGCCAAAATCATGTCCCGGGTAGTGAAGACCCCGCATCAGAATTTTGGGGCACAACGCTCTAAAGACCAATTGAGGAAACGTTGGTCCGACCTTAAATTGAGGGAGCTGGATCAGTACAGAAGAATAAAGAAAGTTCTTCAAAAAAGTGAATACTTGTCTTGTGTTCCTATTCTGATTATTAACTTGTATGCTGCGCCATGTGCTTTTCTTTACTGTTGTACAGTTCTAAATGGCTACTTTCATGTTCGTGTACACACAAATTGTTCGTAGGAAACATTGTTTGAAATATATACGGTGTATTTAGTTGATACAGAGTTTAAACAACATTTTGGTCTTGGTAATTTGTCTTATTAAAAGAAGTTTAGGACATTGTTGTCTAGATGTCTTTGAAACTAGAATGAATAGAAAACTTCATTCAGTGGAATGTAAGGAGAGGACACTCAGCAGCTGTTTACACATCTGGACTCAGGAGCACTAGTGTGGGACACCAGAGATCATTTTTTTAGGGTAAGCCACACAGGGGCTCCAGGGGATACTTGGGGTGTTTCCATCTGTGAAACCTGGCCAAAAAAGGTAAGTATTGCAGTTTGTTTAAAAGGGAATTTTAATCATGTCTTCAACTTGGATCTCTTCCCAAACAGACAATTGTACACCACTTCTAAGCAATGTTCTAAGCAATGTGTGCTAAGTATACCTTTTGTTTAATTCTCATAGGGGAGAAAAGACTCAGACAGCAGGATCCCAGGGACCCCCGACCTCGACAACCTGAATGGCAACTAAGCCCCAGCCCCAGAATGTGGGCAACATGGGCACCCCACCAGGTGAGTGTCTGACACCCCAGCTTCAGGTAATCTATGTATGCCTGCATATTTCTAAATACATGTTTTTTCATCAATTTTAGGTGATGTTATGGTTGTGAAAGGGGAAGCGGCGGAAACATTTCCAAGTGCCCCCCCTGAGGATGTGCAGGAAGGAGAGGTGGAGGAAGTGGGCGAGATGTGCACCCCACCAGGTGAGTGTCTGACACCCCAGCTTCAGGTAATCTATGTATGCCTGCATATTTCTAAATACTGTACATGTTTTTTCATTAATTTTAGGTGATGTGCTGTTGTGGAAGGGGAAGCATTTACAACGGACAGCGCCCAAAGATTGATTGGCCAGATCATGGCCTGGAATGGGGATATTGATGCCATGCACAATAACATTGACATCATGTGCAATCGGCTGGACAATATGCAGCAGGAAATGAAGATTCTCCCCACGATCGATGTTTTGGGGAGAATCTAATCCCTTTCTCCCAAAAAAACATTGATCATGCTCTTCATTTCCTGTTTTGCTGACCCTATTCTGGGCTTTGACTTTTAAAAAATTTTAAAAGCCAAATTTTGTAAAAAAAAGCCTGTTTGTAAAAAAAAAAAAAAAAAAATGCCTGTTTGTAAAAAAAAAAAATATGCCTGCTTGTAAAAAAAAAAAAAAAAAATTATGCCTGTTGGTAAAAAAAAAAAAACAGAAAAAAAATTATGCCTGTTTGTAAAAAAAAACAAAAACATTATGCCTGTTTGTAAAAAAAAAAAAAAAAAAAAAAAAAAAACTATGCCTGTTTGAAAAAAAATATGCCTGTTTGTAAAAAAAACAAAAAAAAAAGTTTTTTAAAACCAAAAAAAACATATTGTTAAAAAAATATATATGTTTTCTAAAAAAAATTTATAAATGCACATGTGAATGTGCACAGATTAAAAAGTTTGTGAATCAACAATGTGTGGCTTCTTCTTTCAATGCTCAATACCAGTTTTGTAAGTTATTTTGTGTTTATAGTGACAATGGGACTTATTTACTAAAGGAAAATACACTTGGCACTGCAAATTCACTAGGAGAACCTAGGAGACAGCCAAAAAGAAAGGCAAGCAATAAATACAATTCTAGATTTTATCTGATCATTATTTTTTATTCATAAAAATTAGACATTGTCTGGCATTGCAATGGCCCCCCTACCTGTAAAAAGATTAACATATTTATCCCAAATTTCATGGGTGCTTTGGGGGGTCAAGCCAGTACGGCCAGTATCCAGGCCCATCAGAGGATTCTCTGTAAGTCCGGTCTCAGGCCCAACTGATGCAAGATAATTTCTTGAATTTTTGCGTAAAGAATTGTGCAGGATGCAGCATGCTAGGACAATGTGATTAAGTTTGTAGTCCACCATGTGGATTGCTGTCTGAAACAGGCAGAACCGGCTGGCCATTATCCCAAAGGCATTCTCCACAACTCTTCTCGCTCTGGCCAGCTGGTAGTTAAAAACCCTTCTCTCTGGGGTGAGTGAATGGACTCATCAGGTGCTCGTCCAGACTGAAGGCTTCATCTGCAATGAAGACAAAGGGGAGTCCTTCCACGTTATCCGTATCAGGTGGCAATCCCAGGCCACCACTCTGGAGACGCTGGTAGAACTCCGTCTGGGTGAAGACTCCTCCATCCGACATCCGGCCATTCTTCCCCATGTCCACATACAGAAATTCATATTGTGCTGACACCACCGCCATTAACACAATACTATGAAACCCTTTATAGTTAAAATAGTATGACCCCGAAGGGGGTGGTGGCATGATGTGGACTTGCTTCCCATCTCTAGCCCCTCCATAGTTGGGAAAGTCCCAATGGGTGGCAAAATGGGATGCCACAGTCTGCCATTCCAGTGGTGTTGAAGGAAACTGGGGAGTCAAACAAGAAAAAAAATAAGTACATTTTCACATAACATTGCAAGCACATTACACAAAAAACATTCTTGCCCAACATCTGTATAACATTTATTTTAAGTATTTTTTAAAGACTAAAATATAAGGCCCACTTATCAGATTCCTCACCCCCTCTGATGGCTCATTGATAAAATTTAAGGGGGGGCTTATAAATTAATTTAAGGACACACAGACCATTTGGACACATTTTAGGGGGAGGGGGGCTTAGAAATTAATTTAAGGACACACAGACCATTTGGACACAGTTTAGGGGGGGCTTATAAATTAATCTAAGGACACACAGATTAGGTGGATATGGGGGAGGTTAGTGAAGGCAAATATGCATGAAGGACAAAAAAGGAGCATTAAAAGCTTCCAGCATGCATGAGGACAAAGGGGACATTCACAGCATATTGCAATCATGGTAATTAGGGTTTAAGGAAAGAAATACAATAAATTAGCAAACATTAAATACAATAAAATGTGATGTTAAAGGATAAATCTTACCTTAATATAGTACTTCTGCAGGACTTGAATGATGGCAGAACAGGTCTCTGGGATAATGATCCCCAGAGCCTGGGGGGAGATGCCTGTCGAGAACTTGAGGTCCTGCAGGCTTCTCCCAGTCGCCAAGTACCGCAATGTGGTGACTAGCCTCTGCTCCGTAGTGATGGCTTGCCTCATGCAGGTATCCTGCCTGCTGATATAAGGGGTCAGCAAAGCCAACAAACGGTGAAAAACGGGGTCCGTCAGAAAGTTCCTGAAATCGTCAGGATTATTCTCACGGATCTCACGAAGCAAAGGCATGTGAGAGAATTGGTCACGCTGGAGCAAGCAATTCTTTGTCCATGAACTCCTCCCCACCCTGTTCATGGACTGGACTTGGGTTGAAGGATGAAACACCAACACCAAGCCCAAGAAAAGCACAAACTCTACGATGAGTACGTACACGCAACATGGCTTCAAAATGGTCGGCTGGTCAGAACAAACTTGAGCTGAAAATCAGCAACGAGCGGACAAGAACACACTGAATAAACCAATGCAAACTCACTACACGCACTGAAAAGCAGATACAAACCTCACAAGCACAAACTGAACAACAGTTAAATGATCTGAAAAATATGAGTCTGAAAAGTGCGAATCGTCTCTCACCAAACTATTACTAACACGAGGTAAACACGAAATTAGCAGAAAGGGCCCAAAGGGTGGCACACAAGCTATTACACTTCCTTTTTATAGTCTCGTCAGACTTGGTGAGTGTCACTGTGTACTAGACGGTCGGACTTTGGTGTGATCGTGTGTAGCCAAGTCCGTTTTAGGCGGAACTCCGTCGGAACTCCGTCGTAAGTTCGCCGAAAAGTCCGACGTGATCCAGTCCGTCGAAATTCCGCTCGTGTGTACACGGCATTACTCTTACTTTATTGGTCCAGGAGATGGGGTGATTGTGAGGGGCTGGAAATTATAGTTGCTGGCGAGGAGTGCTTTAGGCTCACTTGCAGAGCGGAAATCATCGGACGAACATCTCTGTCTAGCTGTCTTCTGCGTTTCCTCACCCTGCGAAAGACATGAGTGATTTGGAACAATTAATGGCTCAGCTTAGGGCTGCCAATGATGTACACAGCTTGGAATGGGTTCAGAGCCAGTTTGCAGCCACACTTCAAAGGGTTCGGCAGAGCCCCCTCCAACCAGGGCCTGCCCCAGCACGTGCTCGGAAGTCTAGGCCTAGCGCTTTAGTCCGGATCGAACCCCCCCAGGCTCAGCACCACATTGAGAGCCCCCCCTGCTAAGCGCATGCTAGCTTTTGAAGGAGGTAGCCCTGGGATCCCCATTAGAGGTGGAGCAATTGGGGGGGGGTGACACTCATGTCGATAAGCCACAGTCACCTCCTCCATCGTCAGGATTCTGCAGCAGGTGGCTGTTTCCACTGGCAATGCTCCGGCCAGTGTGACAGCCAGGCAGGGGAAAGTTTGTACTGTGGGCGCCGGGCTGTCTCTTGGTGTGGCTGGAGGCCCTTATACAGGTCAGGAGGAGCAGCATTAGGTGTCAGGCAGGTCTGCCCATGGAGCCCGGCAGCAGGCATCCAGGTCCCAGCCGGGGCCTGGGAGAGCAGCGGGTGCCATAGCGAGCGGTGATGACATCATCAGGAGGCAGAGCTCAAGCACTGCATGGAGGACCCCACAGAAGAGGCAAGTCTGCACAGCCAGGATCGCCTGCTGCATCCACAGGGAGAGAAAAGGCTGCTGGCAAAAGACCTTTGGTCCCCAGTCCTGCAGATGTCCTGTCTGGAGGGGAGGTTAGCAGCTCTGAGGATGGAGAGCTGGAGGAAGTCAGCCGTGCTGCGGCAAGGGACTCTAGATCAGCAGCTAAGGTGGGACCTGGCACTGAGCAGCCTGGTGAGTGTGATATTGATGTGTTGCCTTTTCTTTCTCCTTCACGCCTAAAGGGGTCAGGAGTTTAGAGGTCAAGAGTTGCAGGGTTCAGAGGGTGTGCGCAATTCACCTGGATGGATCAGTAGTGGAGTTTTAGCAAGTCTGCAAGAGCTGCTGGGCTGGTTGGAAGATGGTTCGGCAAGGGACACGGTGCTGGTTACGACGTGGGATCTGCCGCAGGGACCTGGGAAGTCTACCCATGGAGCCCCCCCGTGGTGCAGTTGGTGTCAATGGCTGGTACACAGACCGAAGGTCATGATTTGGGGCCTCTGACACCTGTGGCTGAGAAGACAAAAGAAGGGGACAAGACGCCAGATAAGGTGAGATGGGCGGACTCAGCAGAGTGTTAGGACTATGTGTGCTGCGAGGGACCACTCCTTAAACAGGAGGTATGTGACAAGATTTGGAAAGGGGAGTAAGTGGAAATTTTTCCTCTTCCCCCATTTTAATTTTGACAGGGTTAAACCGGACAAGAGTAAGAAGGAGGAAGAGGGGAGGAAGAGATATCGACTTAGCCCACGTACATTTGCCATTTGGTTGCAAGTAGGGATGAGATTCGATTTCAAATCAAACTCATGTTCGACTCGAACATTGGCTGTTCGCCCGTTCGCCGAACAGTGAACAATTTGGGGTGTTCGCGCCAAATTCGAAAGCCGCAGAACACCCTTTAAAAGTCTATGGGAGAAATCAAAAGTGCTAATTTTAAAGGCTTTTATGCAAATTATTGTCATAAAAAGTGTTTGGGGACCTGGGTCCTGCCCCAGGGGACATGAATCAATGCAGATGAAGAAGAAGATGGAGGAAGAAGAAGATGGAGGAAGAAGAAGAACACCGACGGAAGACCAGAAGAAAGAAGATGAAAGAAGAAGAAATGAATAAAGGACTTGTCAAAAAGTGTCTCTTGTATTTTTTAACCTGTTTGACACTTTTTTTTGTGAAATGGTAGGGGTACATTTGTACCCCATTACCAATACACACGGTAATGGGGGAATATTACACTTTTATTGTTTCACTTTAAGCATTACTTTTGTCGTTTTAAAAACGACAGTTTTTTTCGGGAGCAGTGATTTTAATAATGCTTAAAGTGAAACAATAAAAGTGTAATATTCCTTTAAATTTCGTACCTGGGGCTGTCTATAGTATGCCTGTAAAGGGGCGCATGTTTCCCGTGTTTAGAACAGTCTGACAGCAAAATGACAAATGAATGAAATGAATGAAAAAAAGTCATTTAAAACTACTCGCGGCTATTAATGAATTGCCGGTCCGACAATATACATAAAAGTTCATTGATAAAAACGGCATGGGAACCCCTGAACCAAAATTTAAAAAAAAAATGACGTGGGGTGTCCCCCTAAATTCCATACCAGGCCCTTCAGGTCTGGTATGGATATTAAGGGGAACCCCAGCCAAAATGTAAAAAAAAAATGGCGTGGGGTCCCCCTAATAAATCTATACTAGACCCTTCAGGTCTGGTATGGATTTTAAGGGGAACCCCGGCCAAAATTTTTTTTAAAAATGGCGTGGGGTCCCCCCAAAAATCCATACCAGACCCTTATCCAGGCACGAAACCAGGCACGCCACAGGAAAAAAGGGGGGGACGAGAGAGCGCCCCCCCCGAACCGTAGGGGGTACAAAAATACACCTACCATTTCACAAAAAACTGTCAAAAATGTTAAAAATGACAAGAGACAGTTTTTGACAATTCCTTTATTTAAATGCTTCTTCTTTCTTCTATCTTCTTTCTTCTTTCTTCTATCTTCTATCTTCCTTCGGTTTCTTCCTCCATCTTCTTCTTCTTCTGGTTCTTCTGGTTCTTTCTCCGGTGTTCTCGTCCTTCATCTTCATCTGCAGCGTCTTCTTCTTCTGACAGGGACTTCCCTGTGGCATTTCCCGTGACGTCAGAGGGGGGCGGGGTCACCCATTATGTAACCCCGCCCCTTCTGACATCACGGGGAATGCCACAGGGAAGTCCCGTCAAGTCCCCGTGCGTCAGAGGGGGCGGGGTCACCGGGTGGCTCCTCCCCTGTTATTTAAGAACCATCAGAAGAGGAGAAGCGTCACAGAGCGGGAGCCTCCCTCCATGCCATCATGGATGCGGAGCGGCCCGAGGAGAAGAAGGGAAGAAGACACCACAGATGAAGATGCAGTACAAGAACACCGGAGGAAGAAACAGAAGAACCAGAAGAAGAAGAAGATGGAGGAAGAAACCGAAGGAAGATAGAGGATAGAAGAAAGAAGATAGACGAAAGAAGATAGAAGAAAGAAGAAGCATTTAAATAAAGGAATTGTCAAAAACTGTCTCTTGTCATTTTTAACATTTTTGACAGTTTTTTTGTGAAATGGTAGGGGTACTTTTGTACCCCCTTACCATTTCACACAGGGAGGAGGGCTGGGATCTGGGGGTCCCCTTGTTAAAGGGGGCTTCCAGATTCCCCCACAACCACCAGGCAAGGGTTTTGGGGATGAGGCCCTTGTCCCCATCAACATGGGGACAAGATGTTTTGGGGGGCTACCCCAAAGCACCCTCCCAATGTTGAGGGCATGTGGCCTGGTACGGTTCAGGAGGGGGGGTGCTCTCTCGTCCCCCCCTCTTTTCCTGCGGCCTGCCAGGTTGCATGCTCGGGTAAGGGTCTGGTATGGATTTTTGGGGGGACCCCACGCCATTTTTTTTTAAATTTTGGCCGGGGTTCCCCTTAATATCCATACCAGACCTGAAGGGCCTGGTATGGAATTTAGGGGGACCCTCCACATCATTTTTTTTTTTTAAATTTTGGTTCGGGGTTCCCCTGTGGGGAATTCCCATGCAGTTTTTATCAATGAACTTTTATGTATATTGTCGGACCAGCAATTCATTAATAGCCGCAAGTAGTTTTAAATTTTTTTCCTTTGAAATGTCATTTTGCTGTCAGACTGTTCTAAACACGGGAAACATGCGCCCCTTTACAGGCATACTATAGACACCCCCCAGGTATGAAATTTAAAGAAATATTACACTTTTATTGTTTCACTTTAAGCATTATTAAAATCACTGCTCCCGAAAAAAACGGTTGTTTTTAAAAAACATTTTTGCATTAATACATGTCCCCTGGGGCAGGACCCAGGTCCCCAAACACTTTTTATGACAATAACTTTCATATAAGCCTTTAAAATTTTGATTATTCATGTTCGTGTCTCATAGACTTTAATGGTGCTTGCATGTTCGAACAAATTTTTTGCCTGTTGGCAAGTTCTGGTGCGAACCGAACAGGGGGGTGTTCGGCTCATCCTTAATTGCAAGCTTTTGCAAGTTTGGCAAGCGTAATTGGGGAAAAGGCGCCAGAAAATTGTTTGCCACTTTTTTGTTATCTAGACGCAATTGGTGAGGCACATAGAGTGTATGGCGGGGTGGCGTGTCTCCATTATGATAAACAGTTTCATCATCGGAAAGCCATTAGGTCTTCCCTTCGATGTGATGACAAGGATATCGGACTCTGGATGAAGTTGATGCCTTCAGCCAGGGCTGCCAGCCTCTAGGAAGAAGGGGTTTTGCTGCCAGTTTAAGGAAAGTTCCTGCCACTTTGGCAGTACCTGTCGTTTTAAGCACGAATGCTCAGAATGTGGAGGCAACCATTCGCTTGTTCGCTGTTTTAGGCAGGGAAAGGGAGGCACCGGGGATGCTTCTGGAAAGTGGGAGGACTCCGGTGAGAGTGGAAAAGATGGTTCCTTTTGTAAATAGGTACCCCGATCAGGAGTCAGCTCAACTTCTTGGGATGGGTTTTAGGGTGGGTTTTCATATCCCATGCAATTTAAATGCCTTTGCACCGTTATCTAAAAATGTTCTGCATTTCTTCACCTGGAAGTGGTCTCTGAGAAACTTTTTAAGAAAGTTTCTCTGAGTCGGATGAGCGGCCCCTTTTCCTCTCCACGATTTCCAGGTTTGGTTGTGTCGCCTTTAGGGGTGGTCCAGAAGAATCCGTTAAATTCAGGCTGATCCATCTTATTTCTTATCCTAAGGGTAGCTCTGTTAATGATGATATTGACCCGCAGGTCTGTGCAGTTACCTATACATTGTTTGATGCGGCTGTCTCTTGGGAGCGTAGGTCTCTTAGGAACGTTTGCTTCTGGCCAAACTGATTTGGAGGCGGTTTTCCAACTGCTTCTTGTTCATCCCGAAAGTGTCCATTTGCTAGGTTGTCATTACCAAGGTTCGTATTTTGTCGATTGTTGTCTGCCGATGAGTATTTTTCATTCCATGTGCCCTGTTTGATACGTTTAGTTCGTTTATACAGTGGGTGGTTCAGGATGTGATGGGGTGAACTCCATCATCCACTATCTTAATGATTTTCTTTGCATCGGACTGCAGGATTCTTGAACTTGTGCGATTCTGCTGGGTACTTTACAGCACATAGTGGAACATTTCGGCATTCCGTTGCCCCCGACAAGATGGGAGGTCCGTCAATGGAACTGGTCTTCCTTGGCATTATGATTAATTCTGTGGCCACGGAATGCCGATTGTCCTTGGATAAATTAGCAGCGCTGTGGAGTCAGGTCAGTGATGCCTATGGACTATGGAAGATTCAGTTGGGGTGGTCCAGAGGAATCCAGTAAATTCAGGCTAATCCATCTTCTTTCTTATCCTAAGGGTAGCTCTGTTAATGATGGTATTGACCCGCAAGTCTGTGCGGTTACCTACACATTGTTTGATGCGGCTGTCTCTTGGGTATGTAGGTATGGCGGCGGTTCGCTTCTGGCCAAGACTGATTTGGAGGCGGCTTTCCAACTGCTTCCTGTTCATCTAGAACTTGTGTGATTCTGCTGGAGACTTTATAGTACATAGTGGACTGTTTCGGCATTCCGTTGCCCCGACAAGATGGAAGGCCCGTCAACGGAACTGGTTTTCCTTGGCATTACGATTCATTCAGTGGCCACAGAATGCCGGTTGTCCTTGGATAAATTAGTGGTGCTGCGGAGTCAGGTCAGTGATGCCTATGGACTACGGAAGATTCAGTTGCAGGAATTGCAGTCATTGATGGGTAAGTTGAATTTTGCTTGTAGGATCATTCCTATGGGCAGGATTTTCTGCCGTCGGTTGTTCCATGGCGACTTCAGGCATTAGTGGCTCCTCGCTGCTGATGGCTGGTCCCGTTAGCAGTGCAGACATGGTCCTGTTTACAGATGCTGCAGTTTCGGCAGAATATGGGGCATATTTTCCTGACCTGAGGAATGGCGTTCGGCTGGTTTGCAAAAAAAATCTGGTACTTTTTGAACTGTTTCCAATAGTCTTGGCTGTTGAGATCTGGAATGAGGCCTTTCAAAACAAAAAGGTACGCTTTGATTGTGACAATATGGGTGTTCTGTCAGTGATCAATAACATATTAGCCTATTCACCTTCAGTGGTGCACCTCTTGTGCTACTTGGTTCTGCTTTGTCTGAGATTGAATGTTTTCATTTATGCTGTGCATACATATTCCTGGAATTTGCAACAAAGTGGCAGATGCTTTGTCTTGATTTCAGTGGCACTAGTTTCGCGTGTTGGCACCGGCAGCGTCTTTGGAAGATTGCTTTAGAGTGCCACAACTTGGGAGGCATAATACAGGACTTGGAGAGAATGGATCTTTTTGCTGGAGGAGGTAAGTGGGGTGAACTCTGGGGTGGATGTTTGTTTTATGGTTCTTTATTTTGTGGGTCCTAATTTTGTGAGAGGTGTTTCAGCTACAGCGGTGGATCGTAAGTTGGCGGGCCTTGCTTTCTGATTCAAATGGGTTGGGGTACAGGATTTTACTAAGGCTTTTGCAGTTAGACAGTCGATGAAGGGTTTTCGTAGGAGTTGATGATCATGCGATTCTCGGTGCCCTGTGTCTTTTTCCATATTGATTTCTATCTCAGAACACTTACATACAGTTTGTTCTTGATCGTATGAACAGACTCTGTTTAGAGCTGCGTTTTTGGTTGCAATTTTTGGGGCTCTTTATATTAGTGAACTGATCAGTCCTTAAAAGCGGGTTGCAGGGGCGGTTGATGGAGGGTGATGTTTAATGCATGGCTGCTTCTGTCAAGATTTGGATTTGTCGATCCAAGACAGACCAGAGTGGCAAGGGTACAGTATATTTGCATGTGGGGTTGTTTCAGGGTAATGGTCCCTGTTTTTGTCCAGTGCTTGCTTTGGAGCAGTTCTTTCTGGTGCAACCGCAGACTGGTGGCGCCCTGTTCTTGCACTCAGAGGGTTCGTGTTTGTCTTAGTTTTAAATTTGTATCAGTCTTTCGCATATGTCAGGTAGCTGGGTTCAACACCTTGGAGTATGCATCTCATTCCTTCCACATTGGAGCGGCCACAGAGGCGTCTTGGTGGGGATTGAATGATAGAGCAATTAGACGAAATTAGGTAGGTAGGTGGGAGTCCAACAGATTCCGGTTGTGCGTTAGGTCTCACTTATCTTAGGCTCTCATATGCGAGGTAGGTTTTTTCCTCATTCTGTCCTACTGTTTTATGTTGTTAGTTTTCCTGTTGGTGGGTGCACTGTGATTTTGTTTTCTTTGCAGGTGTCCCGCAATGCCTCATCTGGATACTGGAGCATTCTTATGTGTTTTGGGGGGTCAAGAGGGCAGATGTTAGGCCCAAAGGCTGGCAGTTATGTCTTCCTCGGGAATTGGGAAGTGTTAGATGGCTCAGGGTCCCGGGTACACTTTTGGGTTGTTCCTGAGGTTACCCGCTTTGCTAGGTTGGACAGGGCGCCTGACATTTTGATTCTTCATGTGGATGGCAATGATTTGGGCCTCCGCTGCAGTAGGGAGCTGATCGGAGATGTTAAGATTGACTTAAGATTGAGCAGCCACCCGCGATCATTCCACAGAGAGCCAGAACAGGGATCTGCCAGTGTAAACAAAGCAGATCCCCGTTCTGACAGAGGAGTAGAGAGAGAGCGTCTGTTCCCAGTGATTAGGAACAGCAATCTCTCTGTACTCCCAGTCAGTCCACTCCCCCCACAGTTAGAAACACCTCCTTAGGACACACTTAACCCCTTGATCGCCCCCATAGTGTTAACTCCTTCCCTGCCAGTGTCATTTACACAGTAATCAGTGCATTTTTATAGCACTGATCGCTGTATAAATGTCACTGGTCCCAAAAAAGTGCTAAAAGTGTCTGATCTGTCCACCGTAATGTTGCAGTCCTGCTAAAAATCGCTGATCGCCACCATTACTAATAAAAGATAAAATAATAATAAAAATGCCATAAATCTATCACCTATTTTGTAGACGCTATAACGTTTTGCGCAAACCATTTAATATACGCTTATTGCGATTTTTTTTTTACCAAAAATATGTAGCAGAATACATATTGGCCTAAACTGATGAATACATTTGAATTGTTTTTGTTTTTTTTAATTATTTGGTGATGTTTATTACAGCAAAAAGTAAAAAATATTGTTTTGTTTTTTTTCAAAATTGACGGTCTTTTTTTGTTTATAGCACAAAAAATAAAAACCGCAAACCACAAACACCACCAAAAGAAAGCTCTATTTGTGGGAAAAAAAAGGACATCAATTTTGTTTGGGTACAACGCCGCACGACCGCGCAATTTTCAGTTCAAGCAATGCAGTGCCGTATCGCAAAAAATGGCCTGGTCATTAAGGGGGTAAATCCTTCCAGAGCTTAAATGGTTAAGAAAAAGCTTATGTTTAATAAAAGGCGGATTCTGCCATTTTAGCTCCACTTATGTGCATGTGTGGCTTTTCCTAAGAAGAATGGGGGGGTGAGGTTTGGGGTAGACCTGAGTAGAGGTAAGGTTTGGAGGTGAGCTCTGATCCACCCTAGTCATGGTATGCCTGGACCTGAGGAGGAACGTATTCAGCAGAGGGCATACATGACAGGGTGGAAGAGGAACCAGGCAGAAGGGGTTAACTATTTAAAGTGGTGTGGCCAGCCCTTACTTTTACCCTATTGGTCCAGGAGACAGGGTGATTGGGTATAGGGTATACTTAAAAGTATATTTTCTGGGGAGGAGTGGTTTAGGCTCACTTGCAGAGCAGAAATCGTCAGACGAATGTCTCTCCCGCCCACCCTTATTTTTTCTTTTTTATCTGGTATTCATGTTTTTTTTAATTTGTGGTTCTTTGGCGGTTGGGATCCTTGACGGGGGTCTAAATCTGGCTACTGGAAAAACAGTGGGGACCCACCTGAGGTATGGTGTCCTCGGGTTCATACAGTGCAGTGCATAGAAGTGTTAAGACCAGTAGGTGTCTGAGATCCGCTGGTTTTAGGCCCCTGAGGCAGTGTTTGGTGGCTGGGATCACAACTCAGCTATCTGGTGCCACAGACACAAAAGTTTTGGCTATATGGCACCATCAAGGACCTTGAATTATTATCTGGATTTAGTTATTTATTGTCATGTTGTGTCATTTAAGAAAAAGCTGAAGTTTAATAAAAGGCTGAATCGGCCATTTTAACTCCACTTATGTGTTGTGTGTTTTTTTGGGGGTAGACCTGGGTAGGGGTCAGGTTTGGAGGTGAGCTCTCATCTACCCTAGTCAAGGAAGGATAGAGAATCACATGCCCCCATGCTCAAAAGTAACATGTACAGTACCACAAACCAGCATGGAACTGGGTGGAAGGTAAGGAAGGTAAATATAAGGTTTGTGTGTGAGTGTTAATAAGTAAACCTATTACTTTTCCCTGAACAATACAATAATTGTTAAATGTTTTCACTTACAGAAGCATCGATTTCATTTTTTACCTGTTAGCCCGAAGTCACCTTATGCTGAGTAAAACAGCATTTCCAGCATCTGCATCACCTGACTAGTCCATACATCAAGGTATACGGCATCTGACATGCCGTGTGAAGGTTGTTAATACAGTAAAACCTTGGATTGCGAGCATAATTCATTCCGGAAACATGCTTGTAATCCAAAGTACTTGTATATCAAAGCGAATTTACCCATAAGAAATAATGTAAACTCAGATAATTGGTTCCACAACCATTTATTCATAAGTCCTTCAGTTTATAATCCATATAAAAAGATTATAGCAATGCAAGGTTGTGTAACCATAAAATGTCCATCCACAAATGGCAGCCTCCACAAGGGGATTAGAAGCAAAATCCAGCAGGAGCTATAGTGTATAAAAGAGAAGAGAGGCGCCTCTAAGTGTATCGATATGGTTACATTTAATGAAGGTACAACATTTAGCTACTCACATGGTTGATGATTAAAACAGGCACATCTACCCTGTTTCCCCGAAAATAAGACCTAGCATGATTGTCGGTGATGGCTGCAATATAAGCCCTACCCCCCAAATAAGCCCTACCTTATTTTCCCAAAAATAAGCCCTACCCTGAAAATAAGACCTACAAGGACTTTAACTAGGGCTTATTTGGGGGGTAGGGTTTATATTGCAGCCATCACCGACAATCACGCTAGGTCTTATTTTCGGGGAAACAGGGTAAGTATGCAGGCATCCAGGGTAAAGCTGTCCACATAGACCATCCTCTGCACCGCCGGCTCTTACCGCTGTCAGTCTGCCATTGTGACCGGGAAGAGTACCCTGCAGTAGAGTGATTTGAAAGCGAAGCTTGAAGCGCTTGTGGAGTGCAGCATGGAAGGGATGATGTCAATGTCAGTATGGATGGCGGTCCATGTGAATAGCTTTACCTCGGATGCCTACATACTTAGATGTGCCTGTTTTAACCATCAACCATGTGACTTGCTAAATGTTGTACTTTCATTAAATGTAACCATATTGCTACACTTAGAGGCGCCTCTGTTCTGTTTTATACTCTCAAACCAAGTTTTACTGTACATGCATAGGCACCCAGAATTTAAATTTACATTTACAATTCTTCTAGGATCCAGCACCTAGTCCCCTCCCTGGTGTGCAACTGCTGGCATTATGGTGTTTCTATGTCAGCTCTATTATCAGCACCACAGCCAGTCAGGGGGCAGCTCTCCTGACTGGTGTGTCTTGAAATTGCAAAGTGATGCAAGGTGACCCATTGGTGCAATTGGTCACTATGCTTTATCTGAGCCCTAGCTTTTGTATGTAACTGCTCCAGTGACTTTGAGTGACCTCCAGGCATCCATGTCATTCTGTGACTCTGAGTGACCTCCTGTGTGTGACCCTGTTGGCTCCAGTGCTCCCATATCATCTTTTGACTCCAAGTGACCTTCTATGCACCCCAGTGTCATCTAGTGTGCTCCATTGCACTTGTGTCATCAATTGAGTCCAAGTAACCTCAAGTGCACTTCAGTGGCTTCTAGTGACTCCAGTGCTCTTCTGTACACCCTCTGATTTCAAAGCACCCAAAAGCATCTTGTGTCATCTTATGACTCCAGTGCACTTCTATGTGCCTTATTGCTCCAATCTATCCCAGAGCATCCTGTGTTTTTTTTCTAGTGACTCCCAGTGTCCCATGTCCGTCTTAATGACACTGATGTCTCCATGCAGTTTCTGGCTCACTCCGCAGTTGTTTGGCCTGTTTCACTCCACTGTCAGTACCCATTGTTTCATTTTGACCCGCAGGTACCCACCTAAAAATACTCAAGCTGTCTTTTTCTCTCAATTTCTATGGACCCATGTTGGCGACACATTAATACCTTTTTTTTGGATCCCCTGCCACTGGAAAAGTACTTCAAAGCAATAATTATTCTTGGTTCTCTGAAAGGCACGTAAAACCACTTCATCTCATGTCTCTAACCTACACAGCTCTGCAGAATGACATACAATACACATTCTTCCCTTTGTGGAAAATATATATGAATAATAAGCAAAGGTTTCCATGGTAATGGGAACTTATACAAGCAAAGGCACAATCAGATGGTACAAAAAGACATTATTTGCTTTAAATGGAGACTTTTGTTACAGATTAGGAGAACACATTTACATGGCTAGATTTAATTCTATCAGGCAGAAACCTGGAAGATATTATAATGCTCCACAAAACTATAATACTAGACACATGGGACCGTTTGAGCAGTTTATAAATCCTGACTCACAATTAAGAGACATAGAGGAGGAGGCTGCTTCTGTTAATTCTATGAAACAACTAGTAATCTATCAAGTTACATGATGAAATCCACTCTTAGGAAAGGCCATAATGTCTAACAAAGATGCTTTGCTGCACACATATAGTCAAGCAAACTTTTATGGCATTGTAAATTCTGATCTGTTCAGCTTGTGAAATATATCGAGCCAATGATGATTACGTTATTTATAAAAAGAGCACCTAGTCTCTGGATGTGCTGGCAGTACTTACTGTAATTTCCAGGTGTTGCATCCACCATAACAATTATAGGAAAATGCCATGGCTTAGTCATGGGGCTTTTCGAGTGATTAATTACTTCAAATAAGTATATCAACACAGGCTGTTATCCAGATAGTAGTCTATAGTAGAAAAAAAATAACCTTATTTTTAACAATGATAATATTTATGGTGTAAGTTAGGGGTATTTCTAGGATTGTGAAAGACCTGGGACAGTCATGGATATAGGGGGAGCAACTCTTACATTACATATGCTTTTCTGCCCATATTTCTGGAGACTACTTAACAACTAGCAACTGTTGGGGATATGAACACCTTGGTCAGGAATACGTAATGTGCAGCAAGGTTTACAGAGTGCAGCAGTCTGGTCTATATAACACACGACAGAGCATATAGAATGCAGCAGCCAGAAGTATGTAGCACGCAACATAACATACAGAATGCAGTAGTCAAGAATATGTAAAGTAGAGCAATACTTAAATAATGCAGAAGTATGCAACATACTAATCCTAAAATTGGTGTCAGTGAGAGGAAGACAGACCCCTAAATGAATGCCAATGGGATGATGACTTACATACATTTGTGTCAGTGAGCTAAAAACAGACCCTTAAAGCGATCTTGTCACCACAGTGAACACTGTGTGAAAGAAGAAGCCAAATACTTACCTTTCTGGCAGCTCCTCTGTTGAGAAGCCGCTGCTTTGCATCTCCTTGGATGTTGCAGGTTTTTTTACAGTTTGTGTGTGAATACCTGCTCTCCGCTGCACAATATCAGTGGGGAGAACCAAAGTGTGCAGTGAGGTAACAGGTATTCGAACCATCCAAAGGGTCATAAAACTGCTGTGGCCAAGAAGAAGCCAAACAGCACTGTGGGTTTTAACACAGGTAAGTATTTGGCCTCTTCTATCACAGGGTGTTTATTATGTCCAAGTGATCCTGCGGCTACTTTAACCACTTCATTACCAGGCACTTTCATCCCTTCCTGCCCAGACCAATTTTCGGCTTTCAGCGCTGTTGCATTTTGAATGACAATTGAGTGGTCGTGCTACACTGTACCCAAACAAATGTTTTATCATTTTGTTCCCACAAATAGAGATTTCTTTTGGTGGTATTTAATCACTGCTGGGGTTTTTATTTTTTTGCGCAACAAATAAAAAAAGACCGAAAATTTAGAAAAAAAAGATTTTCTTTTATAAAATTTTGTAAATAAGTACGTTTTCTCCTTCCCTGATGGGCACTGAAGAGGCTGCACTGATGGACATTGATGAGGTGGCACTGATGATGGGCACTGATAGGTGGCACTGGTATGCAACACCGATGGGCACTCATAGGCGGCACTGATAGGCGGCACTGATGGGTACTCATGGGTGGCACTGATAGGGGGCACGGGTGGGCACTGATAGGTGAGCACTGATGGGCATGGATGGGCACTGATAGGTGGCACTGATGGATACTGATGGGTGGCACTGATGGACACTGATTGGTGGCACTGCTGGGAATCACTGATGAGGAGACATCTGGCAGGCATTTGTAGTTGGCACTGACTGGCACCATTTCTGGGTACTGATTGGCATCTTTTAGGGCACTGTGTGGCATCCCTGATGGCCTTACCTAGTCATCCATGTGTGCTGGCCATCCCTGATGGTCCTGGCGGCATCCCTGGTGGTCCAGTGTGGGGGGCTGCGCTGGTAAACAATCAGTGCAGACCCCCCGTCAGGTGAGATGCCAATCTGTCAGACGTGAGTGAGGAAAAGCCGATAAACAGCTCTTCCCGTTTACATTGTGATCAGCCGTTATGGGACACAGCTGATCACGTGGTAAAGAGCCTCTGCCTCCATGGGCGCACAATCACGGCTTATCTTGCTAGATGTCATATGATGTCCAGTCAGGATAACTGAACCACCGCCCGGCCGTCATTTTGCTATAGGCCGGGTGGGAAGTGGTTAAATTGGTGTCAGTGTTGGTGTACCGATCTCTCCTGTGTCCATTCATAACTGGGTATAGTAAACTGTGTCTACTATGCTTCAGTTTATGAATGAACAAGAGCCTCTGTCTCCTGTTCATTCATCTTCAGTGCAACTGAGGCTCCAGAGAAAGAAATTGAAGAATCTGTGTCCTCAATTCCTTTCTCTGTCTCAAAGACCAGGGGACTAAACAGAAGGCTGTTTAGACCCCTGAAATTTCATCCAAGTCAAATAATTTAAAACATGTAAAAATCTATTGTAAAAAATAATTTTAAAAATAGTAAAAAAAAAAATTTTAAAAATTGGAAAAAATTATTTTAAAAAATGTAAATTTTTGTAATTCCCTGTCAGGTCGGCTGTACAGGGCCCCATACTTTGTAACAGCAGCCCTGACTTTTACTGTTATCTAGAGCTCTATTAGAGAAACTTTCCCTTGTTTATTGTTCTGATAACAAATGTTTCACCAGGAAGTGAGAGAAAATTGGCAGTAGGGAAACAGATAAAAATCTGACAGGGGTTCTTTCCTTCCTTTGTTCTAAAAAGAAACATAACTGTTAGAAATGCTGTATATAGCCTACAGAATAGATAGTGCACAGTCCACATGGGCTTTGCTGCTTAACTGCAAACAGGAACTAGAAACTTTATTATACAGGGAAAAGACATAGAGCATACCATGGATACAGCTACAAACTGTTAAACACTGCCATCTACTGGTTGAAGAATATGTCTCTACTGAATACTTATACTGATGTACAGTAGTTGTTGCATAAAATACAAATGAACATTGTATTCCAACAACCCCACCCACCAACTACTCCTTATATGAGTCCCTGAGGAAGTCACAAATGTGTGACGTAACGCATAGGACGTAAGGACGCAAAAACGTAACCAGAAGTTGTTACCACAAACCGGAAGTTGATACCGCGGACCGGAAGTCAAGTATGAGGTGGCGTAGAACAATGTTTTCTGGTCTATGTTTGGCATGTTTTCCACTGCTTTGATGTAAGCAGATTTTTTTATTTAATACATTTTGTTTGTTTTGGTAATGCACTATTGGAGGCTTACTTATTTTTACATGTGGATCCGGATACCAGGTTGGAGGCAACACACACTTTATTCCACCAAGCTTCTCCTACCCTGACTGATCTTGGGTCCCGAAATCGAGGCTACTATCCATTTAGTGGATTAAGGCATTTACCTATGCCCATGAGGTAAGAGTTCTGAGAGTACACTGAGTGGGTGTTGTCTTCATTTGAATTACAGTCAACATGTTATGTGTTCTTCTTTTCTACTGTGAAGATTTTTGAACTTTTTTGCGCATTGGAGTTTTTTAGCAATTTTTTTACACTTTTTTTGAACTTTTTGCACATTGGTGTTACTTATAGAGTAGCTTGTGAACTTTACACTGTATATATTTTGATTTTTCACTGTTTTTGAGGTTTTTTACCAGCTTGATGATTCTAGCAGCACGTAGATTAGTTAGTTTGCATTATCACCAGTGATGTCATCATTGTATTTGATCATCTAGATGGTTATCATTATTATTTGATCACTATTATCATATTTTTCAGTCACCGAGGTCATGCGCAAGATCACATATAATTTTTTATATTAATCTTATTGTCTTAAGGTGATTTGTGTTCACTGTTGGATTTTGCAGCATTTCCACATTTATTTGTAGTTTTTAATTCACTTTAATAGTGCAGAGGTCCTCTCACAAAGACATGCTTAATCATGAATCACCTGTGTGTTATCACCTGTATAGTCAGTTCTATTGTCTGTGCGTAATACACTCAGAATTTTGCCACATTTGTGGCTTACTGTGAGCCAAATACTATTCAAGTTTCTCTGGTACTTTTGTACACTTTTGTTGTGTAACATATATCAGGGTTCAAAATGTCAAGTCCTGAGCCACTAGCCAGGCCTTAAAAGTTACTCGCCACCAGTTACCCCACCCAACCTGTACCCTGTCCCGTCCCTAAGGTCGCCCCTAAACATGCCCTTGTAAATTATCTAATGAAATTACACTGTTAAATGTTTTATACAGAATATAGTTCCAAAAATAAATATTAACAAAAACTTTAACAATATTAACATAAAGCATATCAGTACCCATCAGTGCAGTCTCATCAGTGGACATCAGTGCAGCCTCATCAGTGCCCATCAGTGTAGCCTCATCAGTGCCCATCAGTGCAGCCTTTCAGTGCCCACCAGTACAGTCTCATCAATGCCCATCAGTACAGTCCCATCACTGCAGTCTCATCAGTGGCAACATTCTATATCATGTTGTGAGGCTCCTTTATCCATTGATGAGGGCTAACTCTAATTGATGAATATAAGAGTATTACTCTAGAGAGACACACATTATATTTTTGATGCCTACCTTTGATGACTGGCTGAATTTTGTTGGTCCTTATTCTTCCCCTTTTTTGTGCTTCAACCAGTTCACAATCACCTGTGGTTGTGGTTTCTATGGAGGCTGTATATGCATCTCTGTCTACCTTTTGATGAGGGGGTCATATATATATATATATATATATATATATATATATATATATATATATATATTGACCACTGTCAAACATTTACACTTGGTCCCCAACAAGATTGTCCTTGAGTCGTAATCTGTGATGTGCGGTGTCCCCTGATACTTTGATTCAAGGCCCATCAGCACCTACCCAGTATGTTCCGAGGAAGCTACTAAATTGTGAAACGCGTTGACAAAGCAAGCGTGGAGGATTAGTTGGATAATATTTCTCTATACAGATCAAATTATCCATATTCATACATCTACGAATTTCTGTTTTCATATACCTAAGGATCCAACATTCTTGCTTGTTGTATTGGGTATCTGTTGACCTTGTCAAATAATAGGGTGTTGTCTAAGTGTTATACGTTTTTTAATCATTTTGTAATAAAGACCTATTTTTTTATATTAATTACCTGCCTCATGATGTGCCCACAAAGTCATTTTTTTCTTTGAGATTTATTCTCAATCCTTTTGTATAGCCATTGGATTTTGGCATAGTGGGGGTCCTCCTTTTCTTTCTGTCTGATCAGTGCAACTTCATCAGTGCCCATTAGTGCAGCTTATCAGTGGCCATCAGTGTGGCCACTTTAGGGGCCACCAGTGCAGCCTATTAGTGCCCATCAGTGCCAATCAGTGCAGCATACGAGTGCTGTCTTATCAGTGCAGCCCCATCTGTTCTGCTTATCAGTTTCGCCTCATCAGTGGCCATCAATGCCGCCTCATTAGTGTCTATCAGTGCAGCATATCAGTACCCATCAGTGTAGCCTATCAGTGGCCATCAGTGCAGCCTTATCAGTGGCCATCAATGCAGTCTCATCGGTACTTAGCATTGCCCATCAGTGGACCCTATTATTACCCATCAATGCAGCATATTTTTGTCCATCAGTGCAGCCTATCATTGTCCATCAGTGCAACCTGTCATTTCCCATCAGTGCATGGAATCCTTGCCCATCAGTGCAGTGTATCATTGCCCATCAGTGCAGCATACCATTGCCTATCAGTGCAGCATATCGTTGCCCATCAGTGCAGTGTATCATTGCCCATCTGTGCAGCATATCATTGTCCATCAGTGCAGCCTACTATTGCCCATAAGTGCAGCATATCATTGCCCATTCCGTGCAGCATATCAGTGCCCATATTTGTAGCATATCATTGCCCATCAATGCAGTATATTATTGCCCATCAATGTAAATGCAGCCTACCATTGCCCATCAATGCAGCCTAGTATTGCCCATCAGTGCAGCATATCATTGCCCATCTGTGCAACATATCATTTCCCATAAGTGCAGCATATTATTGCCCATCCGTGCAGCATATTAGTGCCCATAACTGCAGCATATCATTGCCCATCAGTGCAGTATATTATTGCCCATCAATGCAGCCTAGGAAACTGTCAGCCCAGTCTGCCCCTGCTCCTCAACCTCCACTAAATTCCACTTGCCAAATGCGAGCAGATGATTGAAAATTTTGAGGGCTGACATATAGTGTACTATACCTGGCGTGATCATCTATAAAAGTGAGAAAATACCTCTTCTTTTCCCATTGAACCGCATAGATCTGAATAAATTGAGTCCAAAGGTTTCTTAGCTTTGCTGTTACTTGGCTTTGGAAAGGCTTTTATTATTATTTTACCTTTTATACATATGGTAAATTTCATTGTTTGATCACATGGACTAATTTTTATACCATTTGCATACTTATTCTCAGTTAATTTCTTTATTATGTCAGGAATTATGTGCCCAAGTTGCCATGTGTGAATGCAGTTTGAATGTTTTTCCTGCTTGGCAGTATTAACCGCCTCATTGCAGATCAGTTGATACAGTTCATCTGTATTTTTAGCCTTTGCAAGTAAGATATCCGCTTTTGTGATAGCACAACTGTCATCTTGGAAGGTCACTACATTGCCTTGTTTTGTGAGCTTCTTCACTGACAAAAGATTTGTTTCAAAAGCAGAAAGAGGGCATTTTCACAAGTATCTTTCTGATAACACTCTGGGAAATAGGACAGTATAGATGACATTATTTTCCTACTAGTTGTGGTGATTTCGGTGTTTTACTCTAGTCAAGGTGAATAAAGACATTTCTGTCATTTGTCATGTGATTTGTAGCTCCTGAATCAACAAACCATGCCTACAAAGATAAGGTGCAACTTTTGGAATTAAAAAACATATTCATTATCTGAAGCAAACTTTGTTTCTTCCTTCACACTTTTGGCCTTTTGTAGTTTAGTTTGTTTTTGCATCCTAGCTTTCCAGATTCTGCAATTTGCTTCTAAATTACCTTTTTTTTTTTTTGCAAACAAAATATTCACGTGTTTCTTGTTGCATGTTACTGTTTTTATTCTCATTTTTGTCTTTAAATCAGACTCTGCGACAGAAGTACTGCCACTATTAATGCTTTCTGTTTTACACTTATATTCATCTGCAAGCGTGCCCTTAACATATTACTATGTCAGTTCATCATCTGGACGTGCATCAAGTGCTGTGACAAGTGTTTCATAACTTTCTGGTAAATCACTGAGCAATAGTGCAGCGACATGGACATCTTTTATTTCTTCTCCTATATCCCTCAGGCATTCAACTATTTCCAAGGTCTGCCTTATGTAATCCTGCATGTCCTGAAATTTCATCAGCTTGGTTTGGTATAGCTTTCTAATCAAATACAGTTTATTGCTGAGATTTGCTCTTTCATGCACCTTTTGTAAACATTTCTACATTTCTTTAGCAGTTTCACTTACATAGATGTATGATTTGATCATCTTCTATGCTAAGAGAGATTGTGCTCTGAGCTTTTTGGCTCTTCTCTTATCTGAAGGGTGTTCTGGCTTGACTTTATTTATACATTTCCACATACCTTCTCTTATTTGCTGCAACCTGAATTTCCAAGACTGGTAGTTCTGGTTTGTCAGATTTGAAAATGAAAGCTTTGTTGCAGATGTGTTACTGGCCGTTTTCTTTTTTTCTGTTGCTGTATGTTGCACTTATCTGCTGTAGCTGGCTATGACTGGGCTATGACTGCCTTCTCAGCTTTTCTATGGGTGGGTGTCTGGGCTATGCCTGGGCCATAACCTCTAAAAAATTCTCTATATAGCCCTACAGAACAGACAGTGCACAGTACACATGGGCTTTGCTGCTTAACTGCAAACAGGAACTGGAAACTTTATTATACGGGGAAAAGACATAGAGCATACCATAGATACAGCTACAAACTGTTAAACACTGCCATCTACTGGTTGAAGAATATGTCTCTACTGAATACTTATACTGATGTACAGTAGTTGTTGAATAAAATACAAATGAACATTGTATTCCAACAACCCCACCCTCCAACTACTCCTTATATGAGCCCCTGAGGAAGTCACGAGTGTGTGGCGTAACGCGTAGGACGTAAGGACACAAAAAACGTAACCAGAAGTTGTTACCGCAAACCGGAAGTTGATACCGCGGACCGGAAGTCACATATGAGGTGGCGTAGAATGCCATTTTTGGTCTATGTTTGGCATGTTTTCCACTGCTTTGATGTAAGCAGATCTTTTTATTTAATAAACTTTGTTTGTTTTGGTAATGCACTAATGCATGTAATCGGATGCAGCTACAAACTTATAAACTCTGCCATCTACTGGTTGAAGAATATATCACGACTGAATACTGATGTACAGTAGTTGTTGCATAAAATACAAATTAACTTTATAATCCAACAATAACAATTTTTGTATGTGTTACTGTTAAAACATAATTTCTCAGTCGAGTAAAACAATGTCAGCAGGACAGGACATGGGGGTAAATCTCTCTAATGGAGCATGTAATATCAGTAAAAGAAGGCTAAAAACCCTTCCCCACTCTAATACAATCTAAAACAAAACAAAGAACAAAAAAAAAAGTTGTATCTTGATCTACACTTTAATATGTCCACAGATGAGGTCACTTGATACATAATTTCCCCCAAACTCCCATTCTTTTTTCTTGATTTCAAAGGTGGCTATCCCTTTTGATATAACAAATACCTACACTACTGCACTACAGGAGTACTTCTGGATTCACTCACTGCAGAGGAGAGCAGGTGTCTCCAATCTTCTCTGGCTTGACATCCTGATGGTATATTTTGTGGTCTATTGTTCACAGTGAATGCAGGTGAAAAGCAGGCGATTGCTGCACCTCACTGCCCTATAGGTTTTATTAGGTGGCTTTGCAGCTGCTAAGATCACTTATATACTAAGGCCTCACTCACATGGGAGTGCTTAAGCTTAGACTCCATATGAGGGCTGTGTTTGCCTGGACTGGGATGCACAGATGTTTCATACATCCCTTAGCATTCTCATACATCCCCTAAAGCCCATGGGCTACTGCAGAGAGCAAAAACAGGCTCATGGCTGCAATTTTAACCATAAGCTTGTTTACTTCCCACTGCTGTCTTTCCATAGTACTTATGGCAATGAAAGTTAAAGGGTGTGACAACTTGGGGGTTGTTAAGCTCATGTATAATGCTTGACAGTGAGTTTGGTTCACTCCAGATATGCCTTTTCAGGGCTTTTTTTGCCCATTTTTATTAAAACAAAAGAAAATGGCCTGCAAAACAATTTCCCACGCAGGGGTTTCCACCATCAGTATGGACAGAAACAATATTCAGCCTCCTGGCTCTCTTTAGTGGTCCTGTTGCTCAGGCCTCATGCCTTGGTCCCCCATTTCTATCTAACACATATCCCAGTGCTCATGCACAAAGGCTGTACCTCTGTCAGCTCTCTGTCTGTTTTGTGCAGCACCCTGTTGCTCTCTCTCTTTCAAGCACAGATCTCTGTCTGTCCTGTCCTGGACAGCACCATGCAGCCATACACCTCTCTGCTCCCTTGCACACACTCATTGACACCTCAGGAGGATGGAGCCCTTAGCCCTAGCTCTGATTAACCTAAGAACCCAGCACACACTTGCACCATTAATGTGCTGGTTCTTTACAAAACCTGGCCTACCCTGTCTCTTAACCCCTGACAGGGTACCATACTGTCACAAGAGTTAAAGCAATGCTCCAAAATGTTACACTTCTATTTCCTAGCACCCCCAGATTAGCTCTTCTCTAGCCCATACTCACTTTTTTTCCACCTTTTTCTTGCCGCAGAACTCTTGCACTTTTACTGTATCTTTGCCTGTTTGTTCCTGTCATGGAACTGCCTTTTCTGATCTCTTTACTATCTGCTGCCTGCCCTGACCTTAGCTACACTTAATGTATACTTCTCCTGTCCTGACCTTTGCTAGGTTAGCTAGGTTTGCGGATTATGCCCGCTGCTGACAGACAATTCTGAATTCTCCAGAATGGCTTGCATTATGTTTCTCCCATAGCTGTATTGTATGTCTACTTTTTTCTACCATGGGTCTGCTGGCAACATTTGATAACTATAGTATATTGTTTTTTTGTAATAATTCCTGGGGGGCATTCAAGCATTGATGGATCTACTAGCCTTAAAAGGAAGAGGGGATGCTAAAGGTGAAGCTACACTCACCAGTTATTTACATAGAGAATGTATAGCAGAGTTTAGAGTAGGTACAAAATATGAACTTGCTAGTAGAGTTATTTTCTTACCCTTAATAAAAAAGTAACTGCTGCCCTGCTCAGTCCATTGTCTCTAAAGCTGCCTGCAGGCCAACTACAAATGAATGATCCCTGCTCCATCCAGACATCAGTCAGAAGGACCTGCCTATGATGTAACAACTCACCCAATTGCCGCTATCACGCATAAACACAGAACATGTAGGTAGATGCAGTCTGCTATCTCCACTGCAGGTGGTGCTCACGCTGCAGCAGAATTGCAGATTGAGAGGAAGTCAAGAGGAATATGGTTGCTCTATGGTTTCCTGGGTCACTGGAGGAGCTATCCAATCGGATGCTGGCACCCCATGTGACTCTGGTGGCCATCTTAGGTCAGGTAGAGTCTATTTAAGACCCTGTCTCCCCGTCTTGGCGTGCATTTCACTTGTGGGTAGTGTAGGGACAGGTCATCCATTTGTCAAGGACAGTATTAGCGGCAGGGAGAGGTTACAAATTTATTTGGGAAAGTGCAGGGACATGCCATCCTTCCTGGAAGCCTTCCCATTTGGGTATGGACTGGCCAGGCCACATTCCGCCCCTATAGACAGATGCTGTCAGCGCACCTGAGACCTACTGCTATACTCATCACTGTAACATTCTGTGACTGTGCCTGGTTGCGCTGTCTTCCCACGAGGTTAGTTGTGCTTTGCTGACCTTTAACTTTAATACAGTTCTGTTTCTGCAACTGGACTCTGAGTGTTTACTATTGCTGCACCTCCCCACAAGCGAACAGGGGAACCCTTCCTGTGCTAGGGTATGCATTAAATTTTGTCATCTGTCACAGTCACATAGTAAGGTAGTAGTAGGAGACTTTTTCTGCCTGCTCTGTGTTTAAAAGTGACAGTGGCAATTGGATGAGCCTATACAGCCACTGTGCCCAGTTTAACTGCAGAGGTGCTTATTGATCCTTGACTCTGGGACCATGACAAGGCCCCCATGATCCGGGCCCCATACCAACTGTGTGGGCTGCTATGGTAATAGTTCTGCGACTGGCTGTCATGTTTGAGAATGATCTCTATAAACTACACTAATGGTTCTTAAACACAAGGGGAATTCAGTATAATAACTTTCTCTTCCTTTGCACATTAAACATTTAGAAACCAATATTTAAATCTATGCCAGCCCTTTAAAATTATTTGATCATGGTTGTCATTTCTCATGTCTTTACATGAGACAGTGGAGATTAATGATTATGTATCAGAGCCTGGGAAACAGAGCCGCAGGCGAGGTCCAGTGGAGACGTGTCCCAGTTCTGGAGGTTAATCACTTTTATTCAAAGTAATTCCCAAACTTACGTTTTCACAGTACTTGCTTTGAATTAGATACATTTAGGATTCAGGGGAAAGGGGAGCATGCTGTAGTTATCTGCCGAAGAGATACAATATGTGGGGATTGGTGTTTACAGCTCAGCTGAAGAAACTTTCTTCATTCTTCCTAATTAAATCTGTGGACTCTGTGGTGTTGTGTAACCAGTTTTTCTACACTGCATGCACAATGTCCTTTTGTCTTATCCCAATTTTTT
The DNA here is from genome assembly GCF_042186555.1 of Aquarana catesbeiana. NCBI lineage: Eukaryota > Metazoa > Chordata > Amphibia > Anura > Ranidae > Aquarana > Aquarana catesbeiana. The sequence continues at coordinate 345,783,411 of NC_133326.1, read as the reverse complement.
TTGTCACAATTTGGAAGACATGTTATTATGAAAGAAAACAAAACAACACAGGATTCTCTTAGGGAAAGGAGGAGGATATGAAGGTAAAACAAAAAATTTGTAACATAAAGTCCTACAGCAAATAAACTTTCTGTGATAGGAATCTATCATTATGAAATCTGGGACCCAGGCTTGTGCTTTGAGAGTAAATGGTCATAACTTGACAAATAGCACTGAAACATAACAATCACACATCATTTTATTCATAAACACATTTCCTGGGTTAATGATGTGGGGGGAGGGGGGTTACTCCATCATATATTAATCAGGAAGTGCCTACAGCGATGATGGCACTGCCTTCTTTTGTGTTCTTTGTTTTATCTAGAATTTGAATTATAGGCAGAGCGCTGTCAGGAAATGAGACCAGCAAACTACTACATATTACTTAAAAATCAACAACTAGAATCACCACAAATCAGAATCATTGATGGTCCTATTTATATCCTATTCATCTCTCCATTAAGGGTCTGGCTATTAGGGTCATTAGAGAAACAGGGGTTTGTTGTGTAAAAGTAATAACAGAGAGAACAGGAAACAGACAAGATGGGCAGAGTGGAAAGGCTGCTTAATTTCAGAAAGCTCAGAAGGCGACAACGTTCACAAAGAAGACTGTGCACCTGTGGGTAATAAGAAAGAGAAAATATGAATGATTTTGAGGCCTTGCTGGAGCAGGTCAGGACTGCAGCTGAAGTCAGATGTCTGCAATGGCTTCAACAATAGCTGACTTTCATGCTGTGGGGATCTGGGACTGATTCTTCTATTTAATTCCCAGTTTTTAAAAATGTTAGGAGCACTTGAGTCCTTCCTACACCCCCTGGGTCCAGTTTCAGAGGGAGAGCCACCCTATGGACCATCCAGTGCTTCATGTCACCCATGTCCTTTTTTGGCATGTGTGAGAGGCCAGGGAGTAATTCCTTTTAAAGATAGGATTAAGGACCAGAGCAGGGAGTTGGCAGAGAGTTGGCTCAGCACAGGAGAGGTTTAGCAGCAGGTAGATACAGGAATCTATTTCTGCTGCTGCCTTAAGGGAGACTCTGGAACAGGAATCCACTCCACAATCCTGTGCACAGGACCTGTAGACGTCTCCTCCTGCCAAAGAACGGATTGAAAGCGTGGCACAGTGCAGAAAGGGAGCATTTACAGTCAATAGGAGGGAACAGGAGCCCTTAGCTGCTTCTTAAGTGCAAATGACCAGCACAAAATCCATGAGCAGATTGATGGCTGCAGCGGAGAATGCCGGAGTCACTTTTCAGCAAGTGGGGTTGCCTGTGGGCCCTATGGCTTTTGTAATGCTGACAACATGAATGGGGGGGGGGGGGCAATAGGGCATTCAGGAGTCTGCAGGTTTGCCTGTTATACCAGGGCTTGAGGCTAGGTCACCTTGTGATACTCCAGGTTTATGTTTTCTGCTGGCTTTAGGGACGTGTTGGTGCATTGTGACCTTTCCAAGACTTCCCAGCTTGTGGTGGGGCCATTGAGAGCATGGGTTCCTGCTGTTACCATGTTGTGTTGGATATTTCCCACTGTGCATCCTACTGCATTGCCTTTGATGGTGGTGGTGAGCAGACAAAAGGAAATGGCAGCAGCAGAACAAGGTTCCTATGCAACTCCTGCATTGGTGACAAATAACAAGAAGGCAAGTATCGCAGAATCTCACAAGAGCATAGAGACTGAAGAATATTAGGTCTGTTTGACTGATTTGGCCAGATGTGAGATTTATGTGTGCTTTGAGGGCCCCCTAAGGGTTCACCTTAAGAAAGAAGGGGGACATTACTATGTCTCTCCTGCACTAAAATACCATTTCCCGCCTGTTTGCCCTTCACACTGAGCTACCTATGAATGAGGTAGGTGTTAGTCCTATACTTCTTCCATACAATTATTTTTGGCTCTTTTAGTGCATCAATCCAACAGTTACACATAAAAATATATACTGTGTTTTAAAGTATCTAGTTTACGAAAGCCTTCACTACAGAATACAGTTACAGAACACAATTAAACTACTTGAACAATGACACAATAGGGAGAGATTTTTTATACCATATGCTGATGAAAAGGATGTTGTTATTTAGCTTATTAATGTCTAAAATTGCAAATTGAAAATTGAAATTGCAAAAAAAAAAAAAAAATACAGTATATATATATATATATATATATCTATATATAGTGTAGTGGAATTAGCCCCCTAGCTGTGGGTGGAATCTGTGGGTAGTGTAGTGCCCTTTTCTGTGGGTAGATTTGTGTCCCATTTTAAAGGTTCAATTTGTGATGAACATGTATGCAAATCTCCTTGGTTGGTATAGTGCACCATTTCTGTTGGTGTTTCCTAAGGAGCAATAATAACTGTCAATTTGTGTGGGTGTCCTTAGTAGGAAGATGTGCCCATTTGTGTGGGTGTGTGGGGGGTGGGATGGGGGGGGGGGTGTTTAATGCCCAATTGTGTGGGTTTCAGAGTGACCATTTTTGAAAGGGTTATACAGTATCTCACAAAAGTGAGTACACCCCTCACAATTTTGTAAATATTTTATTATATCTTTTCATGTGACATCACTGAAGAAATGACACTTTGCTAAAATGTAAAGTAGTAAGTGTACAGCTTGTATAACAGTGTAAAGTTGCTGTCTCCTCAAAAAAACTCAACACACAGCCATTAATGTCTAAACCACTGGCAACAAAAGTGAGTACACCCCTAAGTGAAAATGTCCAAATGGGGCCCAATTAGCCATTTTCCCTCCCCAGTGGCATGTGACCCATTAGTGTTACAAGGTCTCAGGTGTGAATGGGGAGAAGGTGTGTTAAATTTGCAATAGGCCCCTCTTTCTGGGTCTTCTGTGGGTTGAATTAGGCTCTCTGTGGCTGGAATTAGGCCCATCTCTGAGGGTAATATTGCACCCCATTCTGTGCGTGGAATAGAGACATTTCCTGTGGGTGGAATTAGGCACCTTTCTGTGGGTGGAATTAGCCCCCTAGCTGTGGGTGGAATCTGTGGGTAGTGTAGTGCCCTTTTCTGTGGGTAGATTTGTGTCCCATTTTAAAGGTTCTATTTGTGATGAACATGTATGCAAATCTCCTTGATTGGTATAGTGCACCATTTCTGTTGGTGTTTCCTAAGGAGCAATAATAACTGTCAATTTGTGTGGGTGTCCTTAGTAGGAAGATGTGCCCATTTGTGTGGGTGTGTGGGGGTGGGATGGGGGGGTGTTTAATGCCCAATTGTGTGGGTTTCAGAGTGACCATTTTTGAAAGGGTTATATACAGTATCTCACAAAGTGAGTACACCCCTCACAATTTTGTAAATATTTTATTATATCTTTTCATGTGACATCACTGAAGAAATGACACTTTGCTACAATGTAAAGTAGTAAGTGTACAGCTTGTATAAGCCTCGGTTCACACTGGGACGACTTGTCAGTCGACCTAGGTCGCCTGACAAGTAGCGTCCCGTTCAGTACAATGGAACCGTTCTAATCGGAGCGACGCAAGTCGCTCCGACTTAGAAAAAGGTTCCTGTACGACTTTGGGGGCGACTTGCATAGACTTCTATACAGAAGTCGTTTTGCAAGTCGCCCCGGCAGTCGTGTGCAGGTCGCCTCGGTGAGGCGACCTGCAAGTCGTGCCGCCTCTGGTGTGAACCGAGGCTAACAGTGTAAATTTGCTGTCCCCTCAAAATAACTCAACACACAGCCATTAATGTCTAAACCACTGGCAACAAAAGTGAGAACACCCCCTAAGTGAAAATGTCCAAATGGGGCCCAATTAGCCATTTTCCCTCCCCAGTGGCATGTGACCCATTAGTGTTACAAGGTCTCAGGTGTGAATGGGGAGCAGGTGTGTTAAATTTGGTGTTATCGCTCTCACTCTCTCATACTGGTCACTGGAAGTTTAACATGGCACCTCATGGCAAAGAACTCTCTGAGGATCTGAAAAAAAGAATTGTTGCTACATAAAGATGGCCTAGGCTATAAGAAGATTGCCAAGACCTTGAAACTAATTTTGAGCATGGTGGCCAAGACCATACAGTGGTTTAACAGGACAGATTCCACTTAGAACAGGCCTCGCCATGGTCGACCAAAGAGGTTGAGTGCACATGCTCAGCATCATATCCATTTTGGGAAATAGATGTATGAGTGCTGCCAGCATTGCTGCAGAGGTTGAAGGAGTGGGGGGGTCAGCCTGTCAGCGCTCAGACCATACGCCGCACACTGCATCAAATTGGTCTGCATGGATGTCTTCCCAGAAGGAAGCCTCTTCTAAAGATGATGCACAAGAAAGCCCACAGTTTGCTGAAGACAAGCAGACTAAGGACATTACTGGGACCATGTCCTGTGGTCTGATGAGACCAAGATAACCTTATTTGGGTCAGATGGTGTCAAGCGTGTGTGGCGGCAATCAGGTGAGGAGTACAAAGACAAATGTGGCTTGCCTACAGTCAAGCACGGTGGTGGGAACATCAAGGTCTGGGGCTGCATGAGTGCTGCCGGCACTGGGGAGCTACAGTTCACTGAGGGAACCATGAATGTCAATGTGTACTGTGACATACTGAAGCAGAGCATGGTCCTCTCCCTTCGTAGACTGGGCCACAGGGCAGTATTTCAACATGATAACGACCCAAAACACACCTCCAAGACAACCACTGTATTGCTAAAGAAGCTGAAGGTAAAGGTGATGGACTGGCCAAGCATGTCTCCAGACCTAAACCCTATTGAGCATCTGTGGGGCACCCTCAAACGGAACGTGGAGGAGCGCAAGGTCTCTAACATCCACTAGCTCTGTGATGTCGTCATGGAGGAGTGGAAGAGGACTCCAGTTGCAACCTGTGAAACTCTGGTGAACTCCATGCCCAAGAGGGTTAAGGCAGTGCTGGAAAATAATGATGGCCACACAAAATATTGACACTTTGGGTCCCATTTGGACTTTTTCACTTAGGGGTATACTCACTTTTGTTGCCAGCGGTTTAGACATTAATGGCTGTGTGTTGAGTTATTTTGAGGGGACAGCAAATTTACACTGTTATACAAGCTGTGCACTCACTACTTTACATTGTAGCAAAGTGTCATTTCTTCAGTGTTGTCACATGAAAAGATATAATAAAATATTTACAAAAATGTGAGGGGTGTGCTCACTTTTGTGAGATACTGTGTATATCTATCTATCTATCTATCTATCTATCTATCTATCTATCTATCTATCTATCTATCTATCTATCTATCTATCTATCTATCTATCTATCTATCTATCTATCTATCTATCTATACATATAGGGGCCTGAGATTACCAGCAGTCATTTGTAAAAGCAAACAGTTCGTCTTTAGCTCTTCCAAAAACAGGTAACATAAAGAGCTTTCATTAGCACAAACAAAAATTTCACAGTTCCAGTGAAACAAACAACCATACAACTGGTTCACGACCAAAATCTTGGCCCCACCACACAGGGGTAGGGTTCTTCGGTGTTTCAGGGTGCTGAGCAGGCTGCAGGAGTTCAGCAACACGTGTCTAAGTTCTCAAGAGCGTTCACACTTTCTTACAAGTTGTGAGATACTCCACACTACCTCACTGACACAGTGCTGATTTCCATCTGCTGCCTTACAAGCCTCCCTTGCCAGGGGCTTAGCGCCTTTGAGTCCTGTTAGTAAGGTTTGGAGGTTCTTCCCACCCAACACTCTATGAACCTCCGAAATTCTGGGTCCTTGATATCCTTTTCAATTGAGAGAGTACAGGAAATGAGTCCTCTCTCTAGCCAAACTTCTCTAGAACACCTCAACCTGCATGGGTGATAACCCCTGAGTACCAAGCAATGTCTCCAAAACTGTCCCCCTGAAAGGGACCACAACTCATATACTGGGATTATATACTTGCCATCCAGGACACATTCCTGATGTCCTGTAAAATATACAATCAGTACTGTGCAAAAGTTTTAGGCAGGTGTAAAAAAATGATGTAAATTAAGAATGCCTTCAGAAATAGAAGTGTTAATAGTTTATTAATATTAATTAACAAAATGGAAAGTAAATGAACAGGAAAGAAATCTAAATCAAATCAATATTTAGTGTGACCACCCTTTGCCTTCAAAACAGCATCAATTCTTCTAGGTACACTTGCACACAGTTTGTGAAGGAACTCGACCCAGATCAGGGCTCTGTGGGGTCTGAGAGGCTTGTTTATAGTTGTAGTGCCACCCCCGATCCATCAGGATCTATCGTGATGCTTTCAAGGGTGTTGTCTTGGTGGTTTGCTAGCAGAACTGGAAATCCCGGATGAGCCCCCACATGTAGCACCACCCCCAAAGGACCTGCTTGGTAAATTTAGTGTCTCTGATCTCCAACTCAACCCCGAGAATGACCTCAGCCCCCCTGGCTCACCTGGTTAAATTTAATTACTGCAAACACATTTAAAGACACATGTGGAAAATACTGTTATCCTGGCTGTGGATTATCACCAAAACAGACACACACCTGGTAGTGATAAACAAGTTGAATATATTATCACAGTTTAAAGCATATGGAAGCTTACAACACTGTAAACCTTTCTGCAAAGAATTAATACATTAGAAAAGACAATCTTCAATACTTAGCAACTGTAAATTTAGAAAAGAGCAGTAATCTATATGTCCATAACACAGATGCCAAGAGGGAGGAGAGAAGATCTATCAACTTCTCAGCTCCTTCTGGGCCACAAACACCATTGAAAGTAACAATACAAAAGGAAGAAATGGGTTAACAGGTACAGTAAGCACAGTTCTGTAACTTTACAGGTCCTGAGTTGAAGGGTACTAGTGTCTTTGTAGCAAATGTTGGGGCCCTTTGTAAAGAGAGTAGGTTTAACCAGTTGCCGACCGCCGCACGACGATGTACGTTGACAGAGCGGCACGGGCAGGCAAAAGGGCTTACCTGTACGTCCTTGCCTGCCTGCGGGTGGGGGGTCCGATCGGACCCCCCCGGTGCCAGTGGCGGTCGGATCGAGGTCAGGGTCGATCAAAGGTGAGGGGGAGGCCACTCATTCGTGGCTCCCCCCTCGCGATCGCTCCTGGCCAATGACAAGCTTCCTCGGCTTCTGTGAATGTAAACAGAAGCGGAGGAAGTGATGTCATCTCCCCTCGAGCCGGTCTTTTCGTCCCGGCGCAGAGGAGAGAAGACATCCAAGTAAGTGCACCAACACTACACTAAGAGTAGAACACGCAGGCACACTTGTCACCCCCTTGTCACCCCCCAGTCACCCCCTGATCACCCCCCTGTACCCCCTGTCACTCTGACACCAATAGCAGGTTTTTTTTTTTTTTCTGATTTATTGCATTGGTGTCAGTTTGTGTCAGTTACAAGTGTTAGGGCAGTTAGGTTAGCCCCCTTTAGGTCTAGGGTACCCCCCTTTAGGTCCAGGGTACCCCCCTAACCCCCCTAATAAAGTTTTAACCCCGTGATCACCCCCCGTCGCCAGTGTCACTAAGCGATCGTTTTTCTGATCGCTGTATTAGTGACACAGGTGACGCTAGTTAGGGAGGTAAGTATATAGGTTTGCTGTCAGTGTTTTATAGCGACAGGGAACCCCATATACTACCTACTAAAGGTTTTAACCCCTTGATTGCCCCCTAGTTAACCCTTTCACCAGTGATCACCATATAATTGTTACGGGTGACGCTGGTTAGTTGGTTTCTTTTTTGTAGTTTATTACAGTTTTAGGGCACCCGCCGTTTATTACCTTATAAAGGTTTAACCCCCTAATTGCCCGGCGGTGATAGAAGTTAAGTTTTTAGGATCAGATAAGGTCTGCGTCGCCCCAGGCAGCGTCAGGTTAGCGCCAGTACCGCTAACACCCACGCACGCAGCATACACCTCCCTTAGTGCTATAGTATCTGAACGGATCGATATCTGATCCGATCAGATCTATACTCCCCAGCAGTTTAGGGTCCCCCAAAAAAACGCAGTGTTAGCGGGATCAGCCCAGATACCTGCTAGCACCTGCGTTTTGCTCCTCGGCCCAGCCCAGCCCACCCAAGTGCAGTATCGATCGATAACTGTCACAAAACACTAAGCACACATAACTGCAGTGTTCGCAGAGTCAGGCCTGATCCCTGCGATCGCTAACAGTTTTTTGGTAGCGCTTTGAATCAGTCGCTGACAGTCAGGAGCTTTTTTGCTTGTGAGTCTCACTAGTGTACCCCTAAATTTAGAGCCCAAAATGGCAAATCGAAGGTACACTAGTGAAGAGGCCTACACGTTTCTGAGCATGACAGATAGTGAAGAGGAAGTCACTCATCTGTCAAGTTCAAGCTCAGAATACGAACCTGTAGAGGACAGCGGCTCCATGACAGATAGCTCTGACGACGGAGTTGTGGTCCCTGCTAGGGTCAGGCGTACCAGACCCCGAACTTCTTCTTCTGTCCTTGAAGTGCAAGAACCACAGGGCTCTCGTATGGAGCAGAGAAGTACTAGTGCCGCTACTCCTTCTGGTGAACTGGCAAGCACCAGCGGCCTAGTACACCCTGGTCGTACATCCAGCACTGCAGTATCACGTGGTGACGTGGCGAGTCCCATAAGTGCAGTTCAAGCTGGTGAGGTGGCAAGCACAAGTAGTGTCCCGCTGCCACCAAGAAGACAAAGACAGGCCCGTCGTGCCCATAGTGCCCTTCCTGCTGCATTCGCCAATCCGAATTGGGTACCCACCACTTCTGCAGCACCCGTACTTCCCCCTTTCACTGGCCAACCCGGAATTCAGGTGGAAACAGTTGACTTTATGCCACTGGATTTTTATTCACTGTTTTTCACCGAAGATCTCTATAGATCTATTGTGGACTAAAGCAATTTGTACGCTGGTCAACACATCGCCGCTAATCCCCAGTCCTCCCTTGCCAGAGATTGGAGACCAATTACGGTCTCCGAATTTAAGATCTTTCTGGGCCCTTCCCTCAACATGGGCATAACCAAAAAGAGTGAGTTGCGGTCATATTGGTCCACTGACCCAATTCACCATATGCCCGTGTTCTCTGCTTCAATGGCCAGGGCACGATATGAGCAGATTTTGCGGTTCATGCACTTCAACGACAATGAACTCTGTCGTCCTCGTGGAGACCCTGCATGCGATCGGCTCTACAAAATTCGGCCCCTCGTAAACCACTTCAACCAACGTTTTGCAGACTTGTTTACTCCCCATCAAGTTGTCTGCGTTGATGAGTCCCTGATTAAGTTTTCTGGCCGCTTGTCCTTCAAACAGTACCTTCCCAGCAAGCGTGCCAGATACGGGGTCAAGATGTATAAGCTCTGTGACAGGGCCACAGGCTATACATGTAGATTTATGGTTTACGAGGGCAAAGATAGTCACGTAGAGCCGACAAACTGCCCTGACTACATAGGAAGCGCTGGCAAGATAGTGTGGGACTTGGTGTCACCCTTATTCGGAAAGGGGTACCACTTGTATGTGGACAATTATTATACGAGCGTGCCACTTTTTAGTCACTTGTTTGATCAGCAGATTGGAGCATGTGGCACCGTGCGACCTAATCACCGGGGCTTTCCCCAGCGGCTTGTAGAGTCCCGTCTTAGGCTGGGGGAGAGAGCCTGCTTGAAGTATAATAATTTGCTCGCTATGAAGTGGAGGGATAAGAAGAATGTTTTCGTTCTCACCTCCCTTCATGCAGACACGACGACCCAAATTACTACGGCGACTGGTGTTGTGGAGAAACCCCTCTGTGTCCACGAATACAACCTTAATATGGGAGGGGTGGACCTCAACGACCAGTTGTTGGCGCCGTACCTAATTGCCCATAAGGCCAGACGCTGGTACAAAAAAGTGTCTGTTTATTTATTTCAATTGGCTTTGCTGAACGCTCATGTGCTATACAGAGCTTCAGGATGGACTGGATCCTTCCTTAAATTCCAGGAAGAGATCGTCAGAGCCCTTCTGTTTCCAGACGGTGCTCCACCTCACCTTCCCAATCCAAATGCAGTAGGCCGGCTGCATGAGAGGCATTTTCCTTATGTCCTCCAGAGTACCCCTACCCAACGAGCCCCCCAAAGAAAATGTCGTGTCTGAAGAAAGCGCGGATTTAGGCGTGACACCCGGTATTATTGTCCCTCCTGTCCTGGCAATCCTGGTCTTTGCATTGGTGAATGTTTTGAACGCTACCATACACTAGTTGAGTTTTAGCGTAGGGTACAGCACTGCACAGACTAGGACACACTTCCACAGGGTCTCCCAAGATGCCATCGCATTTTGAGAGACCCAAACCTGGAACCGTTACAGTTTTAAAAGTTACAGTTATAAAAAAAAAAAAGTAAAAAAAAAAAAAAATACACAAAAAAAATATAAAATAAAAAAACCAAAAATAGTTGTCGTTTTATTGTTCTCTCTCTCTCTATTTTCTCTCTATTGTTCTGCTCTTTTTTACTGTATTCTATTCTGCAATGTTTTATTGTTATGTTTTATCATGTTTGCTTTTCAGGTATGTCATTTTTTTATAGTTTACTGTGTTTTAAAAATTTTTTTGTTTTCAGGTACGCCATTCAGCTGCAGCGCGGATTTATTTATCTTGACAGCAACAGCGTTTGCTCCCACGATACATAAAGCCGTGACTCCAGCGCTGTTGGAGGTGATTTCACCACCACAGTTACATACTTCAGCATATATGCCGAAGCGTGGGGGCAGAAGTGGGTGGAGGAGCGATTTGCATCTGCCTTTTGCGGGAGGATGCCCCCATGCTTCGGCATATATATATTTTAGGTAGGCACAGGTTGCATTAAATGTTTTATTTTTTACTATGTTTTTTTTTGTATTTGCTTTGCAGGTATGGTAAGTATTACTGTTATACTGTAATGTTACTTTGTTTTTTGTTAACCATCATTTGCTTAGCAGGTACGCCATTCAGTTGCAGCGCGGATTTATTTATCTTGACAGCAACAGCGTTTGCTCCCACGATACATAAAGCCGTGACTCCAGCGCTGTCGGAGGTGATTTCACCACCACAGTTACATACTTCAGCATATATGCCGAAGCGTGGGGGCAGCAGTGGGTGGAGGAGCAATTTGCTCCTGCCTTTTGCGGGAGGATGCCCCCATGCTTTGGCATATATAAATGGTGCATGTATGCCCATCATTAGAAGTGGGTGGATGAAGGGAGGTATTCTAATGGTGGGCATACCCACCGATCAATATCTTTTTTTCGTTCAGCCCACAGGCTGCATGAAAAAAAAGTTTACAATATATGCCCAACAAGGACCAGCAACGTACTGGTATGTTGCTGGACTTTGAGTGGTTATACCAGAATGATGCCTGCAGGTTTAGGTATCATCTTGGTATCATTCTTTTCAGCCAGTGGTCGGCTTTCATGTAAAAGCAATCCTAGCAGCTAATTAGCCTCTAGACTGCTTTTACAAGCAGTGGGAGGAAATGCCCCCCCCCCCCACCGTCTTCCATGTTTTTCTCTGGCTCTCCTGTCCCAACAGGGAACCTGGGAATGCAGCCGGTGACTCGGCCAGCTGACCATAGAGCTGATCAGAGACCAGAATGGCTCCAAACATCTCTATGGCCTAAGAATCCGGAAGCTACGAGCATTTCATGACTTAGATTTCGCCGGATGTAAACAGCGCCATTGGGAAATTGGGAAAGCATTTTATCACACCGATCTTGGTGTGGTCAGATGCTTTGAGGGCAGAGGAGAGATCTAGGGTCTAATAGACCCCAATTTTTTCAAAAAAGAGTACCTGTCACTACCTATTGCTATCATAGGGGATATTTACATTCCCTGAGATAACAATAAAAATGATTTAAAAAAAATAAAAATGAAAGGAACAGTTTAAAAATAAGATAAAAAATCAAAAAATTAATAAAAAAAAAAAAAAAAAAAAAAGCACCCCTGTCCCCCCCTGCTCTCGCGCAAAGGCGAACGCAAGCGTCGGTCTGGCGTCAAATGTAAACAGCAATTGCACCATGCATGTGAGGTATCACCGCGAAGGTCAGATCGAGGGCAGTAATTTTAGCAGTAGACCTCCTCTGTAAATCTAAAGTGGTAACCTGTAAAGGCTTTTAAAGGCTTTTAAAAATGTATTTAGTTTGTCACCACTGCACGTTTGTGCGCAATTTTAAAGCATGTCATGTTTGGTATCCATGTACTCGGCCTAAGATCATCTTTTTTATTTCATCAAACATTTGGGCAATATAGTGTGTTTTAGTGCATTAAAATTTTAAAAAGTGTGTTTTTTCCCCAAAAAATGCGTTTGAAAAATCGCTGCGCAAATACTGTGTGAAAAAAAAAAATGAAACACCCACCATTTTAATCTGTAGGGCATTTGCTTTAAAAAAAATATATAATGTTTGGGGGTTCAAAGTAATTTTCTTGCAAAAAAAAAAAAATTTTTCATGTAAACAAAAAGTGTCAGAAAGGGCTTTGTCTTCAAGTGGTTAGAAGAGTGGGTGATGTGTGACATAAGCTTCTAAATGTTGTGCTTAAAATGCCAGGACAGTTCAAAACCCCCCCAAATGACCCCATTTTGGAAAGTAGACACCCCAAGCTATTTGCTGAGAGGCATGTCGAGTCCATGGAATATATTATATTGTGACACAAGTTGCGGGAAAAAGACAAATTTTTTTTTTTTTTTTTTTTTTTGCACAAAGTTGTCACTAAATGATATATTGCTCAAACATGCCATGGGAATATGTGAAATTACACCCCAAAATACATTCTGTTGCCTCTCCTGAGTACGGGGATACCACATGTGTGAGACTTTTTGGGAGCCTAGCCGCGTACGGGACCCCGAAAACCAAGCACCGCCTTCAGGCTTTCTAAGGGCGTAAATTTTTGATTTCACTCTTCACTGCCGATCACAGTTTCGGAGGCCATGGAATGCCCAGATGGCACAAACCCCCCCCAAATGACCCCATTTTGGAAAATAGACACCCAAAGCTATTTGCTGAGAGGTATAGTGAGTATTTTGCAGACCTCACTTTTTGTCACAAACTTTTGAAATTTGAAAAAAGAAAAAAAAAATACGTTTTTCTTGTCTTTCTTCATTTTCAAAAACAAATGAGAGCTGCAAAATACTCACCATGCCTCTCAGCAAATAGCTTGGGGTGTCTACTTTCCAAAATGGGGTCATTTTGGGGCGGTTTTGTGCTATCTTGGCATTTTATGGCCTTCAAAACTGTGATGGGTAGTAAGGAGTGAAATCAAAAATTAACGCTCTTAGAAATCCTGAAGGCGGTGATTGGATTTCGGGGCCCCGTATGAAGCTAGGCTCCCAAAAAGTGCCACTCATGTGGTATCCCCGTACTCAGGAGAAGCAGCAGAATGTATTTTGGGGTGTAATTCCACATATGCCCATGGCATGTTTGAGCAATATATCATTTAGTGACAACTTTGTGCAAAAAAAAAAAAAAAAAAGAAAAATGTCACTTTCCCGCAACTTGTGTCCAAATATAAAATATTCCATGGACTCAACATGCCTCTCAGCAAATAGCTTGGGGTGTCTACTTTCCAAAATGGGGTCATTTGGGGGGGGGTTTGTGCCATCTGGGCATTTTATGGCCTTCAAAAATGTGATAGGTAGTGAGGAGTGAAATCACAACTTTACGCCCTTAGAAATCCTGAAGGCGGTGCTTGGTTTACGCGGCTAGGCTCCCAAAAAGTCCCACACAGCAATATATCATTTAGTGACAACTTTTTGTAATTTTTTTTTTTTGTCATTATTCAATCACTTGGGACAAAAAAAATAAATATTCAATGGGTTTAACATGCCTCTCAGCAATTTCCTTGGGGTGTCTACTTTCCAAAATGGGGTCATTTGGGGGGGTTTTGTACTGCCCTGCCATTTTAGCACCTCATGAAATGACATAGGCAGTCATAAACTAAAAGCTGTGTAAATTCCAGAAAATGTACCCTAGTTTGTAGGCGCTATAACTTTTGCGCAAACCAATAAATATACGCTTATTGACATTTTTTTACCAAAGACATGTGGCCGAATACATTTTGGCCTAAATGTAGGACTAAAATTGATTTTAATGGATTTTTTTTATAACAAAAAGTAGAAAATATCATTTTTTTTCAAAATTTTCGGTCTTTTTCCTTTTATAGCGCAAAAAATAAAAGCGGCAGAGGTGATCAAATACCATCAAAATAAAGCTCTATTTGTGGGAAGAAAAGGACGCAAATTTCGTTTGGGTACAGCATTGCATGACTGCGCAATTAGCAGTTAAAGCAACGCAGTGCCAAATTGTAAAAAGTGCTTTGGTCAGGAAGGGGGTAAATCCTTCCGGGGCTGAAGTGGTTAATCAATCAAAAGTGAGACAGTAATCCTCTAGGAAACCCCGTTAGGTAGTAGTTTGTAAGAACAGAATGGCTAAAAGTGGCAGCTCCAAACAAGCATCCTCTGACAGTAGAAAGGATAATAGGTGTCTGTATGCAGTGTCTGTACTGTACTAAAAAAGATGTTGGGTTTACACCCACTCACCAATCCTCTGGGTGATGACACAACGGAAGTCCCAAATTGGCAGGGTGATGGGACAACGGCTAACAGGACACCTTGATGGGTCTTGTGATCCCCGAAGCAGTGTGTGGGTTGTCTCCACTGGGATAGATGGTGCTGAGTTGCTGAGCAGGGTCCCTGGGCTGAACGGTGGAGGACTGTGTGGGTGACACCGTTCCTGGCTCCTTTATCCTCAGTCTCCTGGCAGCAGTCTCGGGAAAAGCATGGCTCTCTCTCTCTCAGATGCTGGTAGACAGTGTGGCCCTCTCTTTCTTCACCACTTCTGTCCTCTATCCCCTCTCCTCATGGTAACTCTCCCCGGTAGTTCTCTCCCTCTTTTGGGTCACACAGTCCCTGGTGTCAGCGTGTGTCTTTCCCCTCAATCAGATGCTGGTATCTCAGACCGCTCTCCTCACTTTCCTCAGACAGCTCTCCTCAGATCTTCTGTCAGCCTTCTCTCTGTAGTGCTGTGTGGAAAACGTGTCTCTCTCTCTTTCAATCATCTCAGCACTTCCCTCTCTTCAGTCTCCTGTCAGCACTCTCTCTGTAGTGCTGTGTTGAAAACCTGTCTGTCTCTCTTTTTTCTCACTTCAGCACTTCTCTCTCCTCATTTACCTCAGCACTTCCTGAAACACCCCTTTTTCCCAGTGTGCTTTGTGTCTCTGCGTTTTCTGGAAGGACAAGTCAGGTCAGCACCTCCCTGTCTCCATCTTATGGCCAAAAGGAGAAATTGCATTACAACATGGCTGCTACATAGTGAATAGAGAAAGCTGTGCTGTATGCTTTCTCTGGATTTGGCAATTCCATATCAGGGCCGGGAGCTTGAAAGTTCCAAAGCGTATTGGGCGGGACAGAATCTTCAATCCAGTATCCAGGCTTTGCTAGTTGTCTACAGCCTGTGTGAGTGCACAGGTGGTTAGGATCATTATAAGATAGATCTGAGCATAGCTCAGGGCAGTTGCTGCCATTTGGAGACTGGGCCCTGTCAGGAGAACTGGGTGTTCCTGCAAGAGACTGTATCCCTTGCGAGGGGGATTTCTTGCTAAAGGACTGGGAAAGTCTGGACAGCTACAAGACCAAGAGAGTGAAAAATAAGCTTGATGTGTGTAATACTTGTTGGGTAGTGAATATGTGTGTCTATAAAGACTTGCTGGGGAATGTAGGGCTTTTATATGAATAAAGGTTGGCTGGGTTCAGCTCAACTGTGGCAAATCAATCCACTGGGCTTCTAATTAAGTAATACTATTTATAATATAGGCTTCTGATGAAGGATGAAGCAGAATGCCCATTTACACTTTAAGCTCAGATGCAGACACAGGCCCCTTTCATTCAACTCAAACTTCCCGGATTTCTTGACACACTCAGATAGGCCACACCTGATGAGGCAAAGGTAGCTGGGTAAGTGATCTGCAGCCAGGTAAGAGGCCTTCCACAGTCAGAAACGGTGTACCAATACAATGGCTTGGAAAGACCCACTGACTATTCCAGTTTCAGTTGGGTGGCCCTTTGTCTTTGGGTTGTGGATCCCTCCAGCTGTTTACCTGTGTTACAGAGCTACCTTGGACATCAATGAGGGGGATGCTGTGTGAGGATAATTGGAAGTAGTCGTTTGTGTTCTGAACTGTTTTACTGAAGTCGAGATTCTCAGCTAGACACTTTGTCGTTATATAGTTATATAGAGACTGTGCTATGATGTAACGTTATCATGCTTGAATTACAGAGACATTGCTTGGAAAAGTGCATGTTTTTGCAGTTTTCATAATCTGTTTTAAAATATTCTGCAGTGTATGCATGCTCTTTGCAATCCTGATTTGCATTACTGATGCTAAACTGCAAGTTAGCGTTACTACCTGTCTGATCATTTGGATGAGTACCTATACAGTTAAAAGATTACAAGGCGTAGTCTACCGTTGTCACTATCAGGGAAACCACCCTGTGAAATATCATGCAGACATTGCTTGAGTGCATAAATATAGAAAGGAAGTGTCTGCAAAGAGGCTTTGGGAAATTAGCAGCACTAAAATGCAAAGAGGAAGGAAAATACGGCGATGGTTTTTATACACATTGTTTTATGAAGCTACTGTATATTTATTTTTGTTGGCGTGTACATACACTTTAAATAATAACTCCAGGTTACAGGAAGATTTTACCTGCCGTGCCCCACCCCACCCACCACATGGGTGAAATGTTTTGGAGTAAGGGAGTAGGGAAGGTGAAATACCTTATTCTTTATTCCCACGGGCTTTCTACCCTCTGTACAATCGGTGCCTCTAACCTACTACTCTTTGCTGCTCCACCAGTCGCAGCTCTCTGACTACATTACGTACAGTGCAGGATCAGCGGTGGACACAGACAGCTCTCCAAAGTAAACATTGCGCTTATTCATATCTCCTTAGACAGAATTTTAATTCAGTCCTTACAGGGTGGGGAGCACTGGAATGTTACATTTTATAGTAGCCTGGATTTTGGTTTTAATGCTGAACTCCAGACAAACTTCTAAAACATACAAATTTGTATTTTAGTTGTATTTCTGCCTATGAAGTCCTGAAATTTACACAGGCCCTTCACACAGCACAGCCAGGTGCAGTAAATCCACAGCTTTTCATAAAATAATACCTATTAATCCTGACATGAACCTAGACTTGGCACTTCCTATCGTAGCTGTCCCGTAGGAGCCATTGGACAGGATGGGTCCTCTGTTCTTTGCCTCGACCTTCTCAGGAACCTCAGCCCCTCTGACACACCAGGTTGCATGTACAAACATACAATATCAGAGGAAATCACTGAAAGTAATATTTAGTATCCAATACCAGTGCTATATCAAGGAAAACAGGCACCAAACCAGGTAGTAAAGGTAAACTTAATATATTGTCACTCAATATGGTTGTAACTAGGCCACCAGAAAATGGATTAACAATGGTAATAACACAATTTTGCATACAAAGTGATTAACAGTAAGGACTAGGCATGAGATGACATTTGGCATTCAGATCTTCATAAACAGTAGCAAGACCACCTCAAGTGCAGCAGTGAGCAGTAGTAAAGTTTAACCACTTGCCCTAAGAAAGGTTTACCCCCCTTCATGATCAGGTCATTTTTTGTGTTACGGCACTGCGTTACTTTAACTGACAATTGCGCAGTTGTGCGATGCTGTACCCAGATAAAACGTGTCCTTTTTTGCCACAAATAGAGCTTTCTTTTTGTGGTATTTGATCACCTCTGCAGTTTTTATTTTTGCGCTATAGATAAAAAAAGACCGACAATTTTGAAAAAAAAAAAAAAAAAAAACAATATTTCTTACTTTCTGCTATAAAACATATCCAATAAAAAAAATGGAAAAATCTAATTTCTTCATCAATTTAGACCAATATGTATTTTGCTACATGTTTTTGGTAAGAAAAATCCCAATAAGCGTATATTGATTGGTTTGCACAAAAGTTATAGGGTCTGCAAACTATAGGATAGATTTATGGAATTTTTTTTTACTAGTAATGGCAGCGATCAGTGACTTATAGCGAGACTGTGACATTGCGGTGGACAAATCTGACACTGGGGTTGATTTACTAAATGCAAAAAGTCTGTGCACTTTGCAAAGTGCAGTTGCTCCAGAGCTTAGTAAATGAGCAGAAGCTCTGTTGACTTTCATCATCCAATCATGTGCAAGCAAAAATGCATTTTTTTTATTTTACTTGTACATGATTGGGTATTCTTTGCAAAGTGAAGCCTTACCTAATTTACTAAGCTCTGGAGCAACCGCAACTTGCAAAGTACACAGACTTTTTGCCTTTAGTAAAGTGAAACTTTTTGGGGACCAGTGACACTAATACAGTGATCAGTGCTAAAAATATGCACTGTTACTGTACTAATGACACTGGCAGGGAAGGGTTCACATCAGGGGTTATCAAATGGTTAAATGTGTCTCTAGGGAGTGCTTGCTAACTGTGTGGGGGTGCTTTTACAATGGGAAGGCAGAGATCCGTGTCCCTGGTTTGTAGGAACACAGGATCACAATCTTCCCTTCTCACAGAACGGTGACCTGCCTTGTTTACATAGGCAGATCGCCATTCTGCCTCTGTCCCAAACGATCGGTGTGGATCTGCTGATTGACTCCTGTCGTGTCCAATCACAGCGGGAGCAGGTCGCCAGCAACACGCATTCTTTCCCCCAGACCTAGAAGTGCACGCTCGCTTACAGGTACATGATCTTGCCCAGGGGAGCCGCTTTGCTGCCGTAGATTTACTGTATATGGTCGGCAAGCGGTTAATATACAGAATGCTGAAACTATACTGCCAGAGCACATTTATGACGGCAATTCTAGTCCTAGACCAACTGTATGCACTGTCCAAAAGAAAAGGAGAATGGTAGTGGAGGGGGCAGGGGAACAAAGGGGGCTTGCAGAATAATGTCAGTGACAGTCCTTTGAGATTTTCTTCTGCCAGCTATTATAGGGGCCCTTTAAGAGCATTTTTGCACTTAAAGACAATCCCAGTTAACCGCCATGCAGTATAGTATAGGTTTGAAATATGTGTGGTATAGAGTGCAGTATGGGTGCGGTATGGATTGGATACACTTAGTGTCCTGGCTCGGTTCCTGCTAGCGGTATAAGCAATGGGCGAATAGCGCTCTCACCAGTCCCCGGGATGTCCCCCCTTCTGTCTCTCCCTAAAAGCCTTTGGGGATCAGTGGTAAGTGAACGCTCCAGTTTCCCTGCTGCAGCATTGCATTGCAGGTGCTGTGATGTGGGCAGTGCTGGGCTGCCTCCTGGTGTTCTCACACCCAGTCTCAGGCTCAGATCTCCATTGGTATGGTCTCCCGCTGGCAGAAAAATATCCAGGCAGAGGTTCTATCTCTCTCTAACTCCCTCAGAGCCTCAAGAAGAACTTTCCTGAGCAGTTTAGTAAAAATCATCCCTCCATTTCTCCAACTGCACAGCGCATATTGGGACTTGTAAGAAGTCTCCTCATCCTATTACTGTATATGGCTGTCGTCTCAAACTACAACTCCCAGGATTCTCATTGCTCTGCATAGGAGTCTATGGGCTTTCTTGGCTTTAGTGCTCTCCCTGCTGGCTAGAGGAGATTGGTGCAGCATAACATCAGTAACTCAGTAGAGGGAGAGAAAAATAAAAGGCAATGAGATTGATTTACTAAATCTGGAGAGTGCAAAATCTAGTGCAGATCTGCATAGAAACCAATCAGTTTCCAGGTTTTATTGCCACAGCTTAATTGAACAAGCTGAAGTTAGAAGCTGATTGGCTACCATGCACAGCTGCACCAGATTTTGCACTCACCAGTTTTAGTAAATCAACCCCAATTCCTCCTTCTCCATATTGCTGTAGACCAGCACCTTGCTACAGTATTATATGGTAACAACGGTCTCCAAGTTAAGCTCCCACATTGTCCCCCTGTCACATGCTCCCCTAGTGGTGACTACAAATGATCACACTGAAACACATTGTGCAGCCATGGACCAATGTTGTCACTATCAGGAAATTGATCCAAAGTCATAATGCTCAGCTGTTGCTGCAATGCATTCCCTTTACTGCTGAAAAGAACAGACTACAGTAATTACACTACCTTGTGACATCCTCTCTCCACCCACCTTCTGCCTAACCTGCTCTTTCTCTGATTGCTTGCCCTCATTCCCACACCAATCAGTTCCAGAGCAGAACTTTACCTAGTCATGCTGCCCTCTGTCAATTAGCAAGCGAGTACTGGAAGTGGCTGAAAAGGGCTGTTGAAGATAATCTGTTCCAATATACAAAAGGCAATAGAAAAGAGGCAAAAATAGTAATTCATGAACAAAATATGGCAGTTGTTTATGATATTGCGGTGCTTTGGAAAACATATGTGTGAACCACACAGCAGTAGGGTAGCAGAGGTTGCAATCAGCTCCAAGTATCCTGAGCTTTATCATTAATGCCGTATACACACGAGCGGAATTTCTGTTAGAAAAATCTTGGATGGTTTTTCCGACGGAATTCCGCTGAAGCTTGGCTTGCATACACATAGTCACATGAAAGTTCGCTGAACTTTCGACCGCCAAGAACGCGGTGACATACAACACTACGACTAAGCCAAGAAAATGAAGTTCAATGTTTCCGAGCATGCATCGAATTCTTTCCAAGCATGCGTAGGAATTTTGCACGTCGGAATTGCTACAGACGATCGGAATTTCCGATCGGAACTTTTTCCGTCCGAAAAATTGAGAACATGCTCTCAATCTTTTGCTGGCTGGAATTCCGCCAGCAAAAGTCCGATGGAGCATACACACGGTCGCATTTTCCAACCAAAAGCTCTCATCGGTCTTTTGCTGGCCGAATTTCTGACCGTGTGTACGGGGCATTAGAAGTCTTTCCTGCTCAAAAATGTGTATGAATTGTTCTAAAGATTTTTGTGTGCTGTCAGTGTTATCAAAAAGTAGTCTACAAAGTAATACAAAGTAGTTTAGCTAAAAACATGCTGCATAAAATCTTGCCGTGCTGCTGCAGACACCATATAGTGTTTGTAGAACATCACTAGAGGCTTAGCAGGATCTCTGGAGATGTAGATTCCATTAGCAGATAAGATTAGACACTGTGACTGTGATTTGAGGACAACTGTTTATTAACATTTTCACAGCAGTTCAAAGAATAGGCTAAATACACATAAATTAACATAGGGCTTAATGCAACTTGTGGGCACCAGCAATCGACAAATATGTTCTGGGTACATTTAAAAACCAATTGACCTAGAGCTGCCTGGATCTTACAGTTAAACTTCAGGCAAACATTTAAGAACAAAGTTTAAATACATATAAAACCTTACACATATAAGTTTACTGTTTATCTTCCAAAGCTTTGTAATTCTGGGCAGCCAGTTTTAAGATTTACACACATCTGGCAGACCCCACCCAGACACATGTCACACATTTTTTTTCCTGATTCAGCAAGAAATAAAGGCACACATTTTTGTCAGGGACATAAACTCTGAAATGTACTTCCCCTATTATTGAGATTTGGCCTCTCCCTTTGTCGTGGAAGCCACTGTCCCTGGAACTGAAAGTTAGATAACATACAAAAAGTTGCCACTAGAATTTAGGATTTTTTTCCGACGGATGTTGGCTCAAACTTGTCTTGCATACACACAGTCACACAAAGTTGTCGGAAAATCCGATCGTTCTGAACGCGGTGACGTAAAACACGTACGTCGGGACTATAAATGGGACAGTGGCCAATAGCTTTCATCTCTTTATTTATTCTGAGCATGCGTGGCACTTTGTCCGTCGGATTTGTGTACACATGATCGGAATTTCCGACAACGGATTTTGGTGTCGGAAAATTTTATATCCTGCTCTCAAACTTTGTGTGTCGGAAAATCTGATGGAAAATGTGTGATGGAGCCTACACACGGTCTGAATTTCCGACAAAAAGGTCCTTTCACACATTTTCCATCGGAAAATCCAACCGTGTGTACGGGGAATTAGAGAGGATTTCCCTTTGGAAGGATTTCCTCCAGATTTGTGTCATGTCTACAAGACAGGAATAAAGAGAAATCTCATTGGGCATAAATTGCAAAAAAACCTGAAGGGTTATCATCAATCCATACTTTAGCTGAAAAAAAAAAAATTAAGTTAGATATTCTTCATTTATAAAGAACTATATGTAAATTGTAACTGTGTGTGGGCTCACATGAAGCTTATGTTCATATTGAGGGTGGGTTTGAAACCGTGCGAGCTCAGCTGAACTCGCACGATTTCAAACCGGCAATGCAGTCCGATTTCGGGAGCAATTTGACATCTGTGCAGGTTCATGCACAGATGTTTATTCAAATCGCCCCCGAAGTCACCAAAAGTAGCACAGTAACTACTTTTGGGAATTGGTGCGGCGCCGCAAAGTCGACGTCGCACCCTTTCCGATAATGCTGTTCCTGGCAATAGCTGGCGATTTGACATGCGATTTGACATGTCAAATCTTCAAAACGGCCCGAAGTGAACGTGGGCGGAAATAAATGTGTTTCTATCCTAACATTAGACTATATTATATGAATGAGTGATGTTAGATATGCTGAAATTTTTACATTATCTTTAAAGTGTATCTAGAGCCATTTATTTTAAGTTTTGGATAGAGTAGGGAAATATTAGATCTCCAGTGCTCCATTAGAGAGCTTCCCCTTCCATTTTGAATATCAAAACACTTTAACTACTTACATAGTTACATAGTTAGTCAGATTTAAAAAAGACACAAGTCCATCCAGTTCAACCAAAAAAAAATACAATCCCATATACACAATCCTATACCCGCAGTTGATCCAGAGGAAGGCAAAAAAAACCCCAGCAAAGCATGATCCAATTTGTTATAGCAGGGGAAAAATTCCTTCCTGATCCCCTGAGAGGCAATCGGATTTTCCCTGGATCAACTTTACCTATAAATGTTAGTACCCAGTTTTATGTTATATGTCAGTACCCATATTATGTACATTTAGGAAAGAATCCAGGCCTTTTTTAACCACTTCAGCCCCGGAAGGATTTACCCCCTTCCTGACCAGAGCACTTTTTACAATTTGGCACTGCGTTGCTTTAACTGCTAATTGCGCGGTCATGCAATGCTGTACCCAAACGAAATTTGCGTCCTTTTCTTCCCACAAATAGAGCTTTCTTTTTATGATATTTGATCTCCTCTGCGGTTTTTATTTTTTGCGCTATAAACGGAAAAAGGCCGAAAATTTTTTTAAAAAATGATATTTTCTACTTTTTGTTATAAAAAAAAATCCAATAAACTCAATTTTAGTCATACATTTAGGCCAAAATGTATTTGGCCACATGTCTTTGGTAAAAAAAATGTCAATAAGCGTATATTTATTGGTTTGCGCAAAAGTTATAGCGTCTACAAACTAGGGTACATTTTCTGGAATTTACACAGCTTTTAGTTTATGACTGCCTATGTCATTTCTTGAGGTGCTAAAATGGCAGGGCAGTACAAAATCCCCCCAAATGACCCCATTTTGGAAAGTAGACACCCCAAGGAAATTGCTGAGAGGCATGTTGAGCCCATTGAATATTATTTTTTTTTTGTCCCAAGTGATTGAATAATGCCAAAAAAAAAAATTACAAATAGTTGTCACTAAATGATATATTGCTCACACAGGCCATGGGCATATGTGGAATTGCACCCCAAAATACATTCAGCTGCTTCTCCTGAGTATGGGGATACCACATGCATGGGACTTTTTGGGAGCCTAGCCACGTAGGGGGCCCCGAAAATCAATCACTAAATTTTTGATTTCACTCCTCACCACCTATCACAGTTTTGAAGGCCATAAAATGCCCAGATGGCACAACCCCCCCCCCCCCAAATGACCCCATTTTGGAAAGTAGACACCCCAAGCTATTTGCTGAGAGGCATGGTGAGTATTTTGTAGCTCTCATTTGTTTTTGAAAATGAAGAAAGACAAGAAAAAAAAAATTTTTTTCTTTTTTCAATTTTCAAAACTTTGTGACAAAAAGTGAGGTCTGCAAAATACTCACTATACCTCTCAGCAAATAGCTTGGGGTGTCTACTTTCCAAAATAGGGTCATTTGGGGGGATTTGTGCCACCTGGGCATTCCATGGCCTCCGAAACTGTGATAGGCAGTGAAGAGTGAAATCAAAAATTTACGCCCTTAGAAAGCCTGAAGGCGGTGCTTGGTTTTCGGGGTCCGGTACGCGTCTAGGCTCCCAAAAAGTCTCACACATGTGGTATCCCCGTACTCAGGAGAAGCAACAGAATGTATTTTGGGGTGTAATTTCACATATTCCCATGGCATGTTTGAGCAATATATCATTTAGTGACAACTTTGTGCAAAAAAAAAAAAAAAATTGTCTTTTTCCCGCAACTTGTGTCACAATATAAAATATTCCATGGACTCGACATGCCTCTCAGCAAATAGCTTGGGGTGTCTACTTTCCAAAATGGGGTCATTTGAGGGGGGGTTTTAAACTGTCCTGGCATTTTATTTTATGCACAACATTTAGAAGCTTATGTCACACATTACCCACGCTTCTAACCCCTTGAAGACAAAGCCCTTTCTGACACTTTTTGTTTACATGAAAAAATTATTTTTTTTTTGCAAGAAAATTACTTTGAACCCCCAAACATTATATATATATATTTTAAAGCAAATGCCCTACAGATTAAAATGGTGGGTGTTTCATTTTTTTTTTTCCACACAGTATTTGAGCAGCGATTTTTCAAACACATTTTTTTGGGAAAAACACACTTTTAATGCACTAAAACACACTATATTGCCCAAATGTTTGATTAAACAAAAAAGATGATCATAGGCCGAGTACATGGATACCAAACATGACATGCTTTAAAATTGCGCACAAACGTGCAGTGGCGACAAACTGAATACATTTTTAAAAGCCTTTAAAAGCCTTTACAGGTTACCACTTTAGATTTACAGAGGAAGTCTACTGCTAAAATTACTGCCCTCAATCTGACCTTCGCGGTGATACCTCACATGAATGGTGCAATTGCTGTTTACATTTGACGCCAGACCGACGCTTGCGTTCACCTTAGCGTGAGAGCTCTTATTTTTAAACTGTTCCTTTCATTTTATTTTTTTTTAATCATTTTTATTGTTATCTCAGGGAATGTAAATATCCCCTATAATAGCAATAGGTAGTGACAGGTACTCTTTTTTGAAAAAAATGGGGTCTATTAGACTCTAGATCTCTCCTCTGCCCTCAAAGCATCTGACCACACCAAGATCGGTGTGATAAAATGCTTTCCCAATTTCCCAATGGCGCTGTTTACATCCGGCAAAATCTAAGTCATGAAATGCTCGTAGCTTCCAGTTTCTTAGGCCATAGAGATGTTTGGAGCCACTGTTGTCTCTGATCAGCTCTATGGTCAGCTGGCTGAATCACCAGCTACATTCTCAGGTTCCCTGTTGAGACAGGAGAGCCAGACAAAAACACGGAAGACGGTGGGGGGGGGGGTCATTCCCTCCCACTGCTTGTAAAAGCAGTCTAGAGGCTAATTAGACACTAGGATTGCTTTTACATAAAAGCCGACCGCTGGCTGAAAAGAATGATACCAAGATGATACCTAAAGCTGCAGGCATCATTCTGGTATAACCACTCAAAGTCGTGAATGGCGTACCTGAAGACAAAAAAATGGTTAACAATAAAACACAGTAAACGGTAAAGTATAAAAAATTGCATACCTGAAAAGCAAACGTGATAAAACATAATAACAATAAAACATTGCAGAATAAAATACAGTAAAAAAGAGCAGAACAATAGAGAGAGAATAGAGAGAGAGAAAACAACAACAAAACAACAACTATTTTTTTTTATTTCATATATTTTTTTTGTGTTTTTTTTTCTTTTTTTTTTTACACTTTTTTTTGTAACTGTAACTTTTATAACTGTAACCTGTTCCAGGTTCGGGTCTCTCAAAATGCGATGGCATCTTGGGAGACCCTGTGTTAGTGTGCCTAGTCTGTGCAATGCTGTACCCTACGCTAATACTCAACTAGTGTATGGTAGCGTTCAAAACATTCACCAATGCAAAGACCACGATTGTCAGGACAGGAGGGACAATAATAGCGGGTGTCACGCCTATATCCGCACTTGCTGCAGACACGACATCTTTTTTGGGGGGGTTCGTTGGGTAGGGGTACTCGGGAGGACATAAAGAAAATACCTCTCATGCAGCCGACTGCATTTGGTTGGGGATGTGAATGGGGAGAGTACGGGCGCTGCAGAAGTGGTGGCTTCCCAATTATTAGGATTGGCGAATGCAGCAGGAAGGGCACTATGGGCACGACGGGCCTGTGTTTGTCTTCTTCTTGGTGGCAGCGGGACACTACTTGTGCTTGCCACCTCACCAGCTTGATCTGCACTTATGGGACTCGCCACGTCACCAAGTGTTACTGCAGTGCTGGTTTGACTACGACTACTGTGTACTAGGCCGCTGGTGCTTGCCAGTTCACCAAAACGCTACCAAAAAAACTGTTAGCGTGTTAGCGATCACAGGGATCAGGCCTGACTCTGCGAATGCTGCAGTTATGTGTTTAGTGTCTTGTAAGTGACAGTGATCGATCGATACTGCACTTGGGTGGGCTGGGCTGGGCCGGGCGGAGGGGCAAAACGCAGGTGCTAGCAGGTATATGGGCTGATCCCTCTAACACTGCGTTTTTGGGAACCCTAAACTGCTGGGGACGCTAGTATAGTTCTGATCGGATCAGATATTGATACGTATAGATACTATACCACTAAGGGAAGTGTACGGTGCGTGCGTGGGTGTTAGCACTACTGGCGCTAACCTGACGCTGCTTGGGGCTGGTGCTTGCCAGTTCACCAAACCACTACCAAAAAAAACTGTTAGCGATCGCAGGGATCAGGCCTGACTCTGCGAACGCTGCAGTTATGTGTGTTTAGTGTTTTGTAAGTGACAGTGATCGATCGATACTGCACTTGGGTGGGCTGGGCTGGGCCGGGCGGAGGGCCAAAACACAGGTGCTAGCAGGTATCTGGGCTGATCCCACTAACACTGCGTTTTTGGGAACCCTAAACTGCTGGGGATGCTAGGATAGATCTGATCGGATCAGATATTGATCCGTTCAGATACTATACCACTAAGGGAGGTGTACGGTGCGTGCGTGGGTGTTAGCGGTACTGGCGCTAACCTGACGCTGCCTGGGGCGAAGCATATCACCGCCAGGCGATCAGGGGGCTAAACCTTTATTCGGTAATAAATGGTGGGTGCCCTGACACTATAAAAAATAAACTAACTAACCAGCATCACCCGTAACAGTTATATGGTGATCGTTGGTGAAAGGGTTAACTAGGGGGCAATCAGGGGGTTAAAACATTTATTAGGTAGTATATGGGGGTCCCTGATGCTATAAAGCGCTGACGGTGAACCTAAATATTTACCTCCCTAACTAGCGTCACCAGTGACACTAATACAGCGATCAGAAAAATGATCAATTAGTGACACTGGCGACGGGGGGTGATCAAGGGGTTAAAACTTTATTAGGGGGATTAAGAGGGTACCCTAGACCTAAAGGGGGCACCACTAACTGCCTACCACATTAACTGTCACAAACTGACACCAATGCAGTAATCAGAAAAAAAAAAAACTGCTTGGTGTCAGTGTGACGGGGGGGGGGGAGGGGTGATTAGGGGGTGATCAGGGGGTGATGGGGGGGTAAAGGGGGGGTGTAATGTATGCCTGGCATGTTCTACTGTGTGTGTGTGTGTTGTGCACTCACTCGGATGTCTTCTCTCCTTGGCGCCGTAACGGAAAATACCGAGCCGAGGAGAGATGACATCATTTCCTCTGCTGCTGTTTACTATACAGCAGCAGAGGAATGATTCCATTGGCTAGGAGCGATCGGGGGGGGCACAAATGGATGGCCTCCTCCTCACCTCCAATCACCGGGGGAGAAATGCCGACCGCCTCGGGCACCGGGGGGGTCCGTTCGGACCCCCTGCCCGCGGGAGGCAGATCACGTACAGGTACGTGATTCTGCCTGCCCGTGCCATTCTGCCGACGTATATCGTCATGAGGCGGTCGGCAACTGGTTAAAGCAATCTACTGAGCTTTCCAGAACCACCTCTGGAGGGAGTCTATTTCACATTTTCACAGCACTTGCTGTGAAGAAACCTTTCCGTATTTGGAGATGAAATCTTTTTTCCTCTAGACGTAAAGAGTGCCCTCTTGTCCTCTGTGATGACCATAGAGTGAATAACTCAACACCAAGTTCACTATATGGACCACTTATGTATTTGTACATGTTGATCATATCCCCCCTAATCTCCTCTTCTCAAGAAGGAATAGATTCAATTCCTCTAATCTTTCCTCATAGCTGAGCTCCTCCATGCCTCTTATCAGTTTGGTTGCCCTTCTCTGCAATTTCTCCATTTCCCCGATATCTTTTTTGAGAACTGGTGCCCAAAACTGAACTGCATATTCCAGATGAGGTCTTACTACTGATTTGAACAGGGGCAAAATGATATATCTCTCTCTGGAGTCCATAACTCTCCTAATACAGGAAAGGACTTTGCTCACTTTGGAAACCACAGCTTGGCATTGGATGCTATTATTGAGCTTATGATCTACTAAAACCCCCAGATACTTCTCCACTACGGATCCCCCCAGTTGTACTCCCCCTAGTATGTATGATGCATGCATATTCTTAACTTTACATTTATCAACATTAAACCTCATTTGCTACTTAGTTGCCCAGACAGTGCATTGAGGTTGGCTTGTAAATCCTGTAAGGACGTTATTCCACTGCACAGCTTGGTGTCATCTGCAAAAACAGAAATGTTACTTTTAATCCCAGACCCTATATCATTTATAAAGATATTAAAAAGTAAGGGTCCCAGCACTGAACCTTGGGGTACACCACTGATAACCTTGAACCATTCAGAGTAATGCTGTGTACACACAAGCAGACTTTTCGGCATCAAAAGTCCGACGGTCTTTCCATGGACTTTCGACGGACTTTTGACGGACTTCTGACGGACTTTCGAAAGAACGGACTTGGCTACACATGATCACACCAAAGTCCGATGGATTCGTACATGATAGGGTACGACCGGACTAAAATAAGGATGTTCATAGCCAGTAGCCAATAGCTGCCCTAGCGCCGGTTTTCGTCCGTCGGACTAGCCTACAGACGAGCGGATTTCTCGATAGGAACTGGGTCCGGCAGAGTTCCGGCAGAAAGATTTGAAACATGTTCCAAATCTAAAGTCCGTCTGATTTTCGACCAAAAAAGTCCGCTGCAGGTCCGATGAAGCCCACACACGGTCGGATTCTCCAATGGATTCGTTCCATCAGACCAGTCTAGTAGAAAATTCCGCCCGTGTGTACACAGCATAAGAGTCATTAATGACCACTCTCTGAATTCTGTCTTTTAGTAAGTTTTCTATTCATTTACAAATTGATCTTTTCAAGCCTGTAGACTTTACCTTACAATTGAGCCTTGTGTGGGGAACTGTGTCAAATGCTTTTGCAAAATCTAAGTATACCACGTCCACAGCCACCCCTCTGTCCAAGGGTTTACTTACCTCCTAAAAAGAAATCAGGTTTGTTTGACAACTTCTGTCTTTCATGAATCCATGCTGTCTGTTGCTTAAAATATTTTTTTCCAGCAAGAACTTGCCTATGTGGTCTTATATTAAAGGGGTTGTAAACCATTGTGTTTTTTCACCTTAATGCATCCTATATGTTTGTTATTAAAAAAAAAAAAAATGAGGGTTTACAACCCCTTTAAACTCTCCAGTATCTTCCCGACTATAGAAGTTAACCACTTCAGCCCCAGACAATTTGGCTGGCCAAAGACCAGAGCACTTTTTGCGATTCGGCACTGCGTCGCTTTAACTGACAATTGTGCGGTCGTGCAACGTGGCTCCCAAACAAAATTGACGTACTTTTTTCCCCACAAATAGAACTTTCTTTTGGTGGTATTTGATCACCTCTGCGTTTTTTATTTTTTGCGCTATAAACAAAAAAAGAGCGACAATTGTGAAAAAAACGCAATATTTTTAACTTTTTGTTATAATAAATATCCCCAAAAAATATATAAAAAAACTTTTTTATTCCTCAGTTTATCTCGATACGTATTCTTCTACATGTTTTTGGTAAAAAAAATTGCAATAAGCGTTTATTGATTGGTTTGCACAAAAGTTATAGAGTCTACAAAATAGGGGATAGTTTATGGCATTTTTATTAATAATTTCTTTTTTACTAGTAATGGCGACGATCAGCGATTTTTACCGCGACTGCGACATTATGGCGGACAGATCGGGCACTTTTGGCGCTATTTTGGGACCACTCACATTTATACTGCGATCAGTGCGATTAAAAATGCATTGATTACTGTGTAAATGTGACTGGCAGTGAAGGGGTTAACCAGAAGGGGGCGCTGAAGGGGTTAAGTGTGTCCTAGGGATGTGTACTAACTGTAGGGGGGTGGGCTACATGTGTCACGACACTGATCACCGCTCCCAATCACAGGGAGCGGTGATCAGTGTCCTGTCACTAGGAAAAATGGGGAAATGCTTGTTTACATCAGCATTTCCTCGTTCTTCCTCTCCGTGAGATGATCGCGGGTATCCCGAGTCCACAGGACCCACGATCACACTCACAGAACTTGCGGTGAGCACGTGTGCGCCCACAATGTCGCGTCTTAAAGGGCAATGTACAGGTACGTTAATATGCCTGTACATGCCATTCTTCTGATGTATTTCAGCGTGAGCCAGACGGCAACAGTTAAACTAACAGGTCTATAGTTACTTGGCAAAGACTTTGATCCTTTTTACCTACTTCAATACCAGGCACTTATGCACCTTCCCACCCAGACCAATTTTCAGCTTTCAGCGCTCTCACACTTTGAATGACAATAACTCAGTCATGCTACACGGTATCCAAACAAAATTTGTATCATTTTCTTCACACAAATAGAGCTTTCTTTTGGTGTTATTTAATCACCGCTGGGTTTTTTATTTTTTGCGATATAAGTGAAAAAACAGCGAACATTTTGAAAAAAACACACTTTTTTTTAGTTTCTATTGTAAAATTTTGCAAATAAGTCATTTTTCTTCATAAACTTGTGGCAAAATTTACACTGCTACATATCTTTGGTAAAAAATAATCCAAATTAATGTATATTATTTGGTCTTTGTGAAAGTTATAGAGTCTACAATATATGGGGCCAATCACTGAAAATTGATCACATCTGATCACACCTGATGTACTGAAGGCCTATCTCATTTCTTGAGACACTTAGGCCTCTTTCACACGAACGATCCGTTCAAGTCCGCCTGTCAGTTTTTTAGGCGGACCTGAACGGACGCTCCATAGACCTCTATGGAGCGTCGGATGTCAGCGGTGACATGTCCGCTGACATCTGACCCCCCCCGATCCGAAAAAGTGTGACGGAGGAAAAACCTACTTTTCCATCCGTCTGCGGATCGGGTGACGACGGACTCTACGGTCCATTGTCATCCGATCCCCCATAGAGGAGAGCGGCGCTCTGACAGGTCCATCGCTGCACAGTGTGCAGTGGCGGATCTGTCATCTGCCTGCTCAGCGGGGATCCACGGAGCGATCCCCCGCTGAGCAGAGCGGGCTCCGTACACGGACGCGTCCGTGTGAAGGAGCCCTAAGAAGCCAGGAAAGTACAACAAATACCCCCCAAATTACCCCTTTTTGGAAAGTAGACAGTCCAAGGTATTTACTAAGAGGCATGGTGAGTTTTTTGAAGTTGTAATTTTTTCACACAATTCTTGGGAAAATTAAGTTTTTTTTTTTTTTTTTTTTTTTTAACACAAACTGGTCATATCAACAGGTTATTTCTCTCACACAGCATATGCATAATTGCAACTACATCCCAAAATAAATTCTGCTACTCCTCCCGAGTATGGCACATGTGTGAGACTTTTACACAGCCTGGCCATATACAAAGGCCCATGTATAATCTATGAAGCATAATGAGTCTTTTGAACGGTTCATTTTTTCCCAGAAGGTTTTGGAAAATGTTGAAAAAAAAATGAAAATGCATTTTTTTTACACAAAGTTGTCCATTTATAAGTTATTTCTAACACATAGCATGTACATAGCAAATATGACACCCCAAAATGCATTCCGCTACTCCTCCTGAGTATGGCGATACCGCATGTGTGAGACTTTTACACAGCCTGGCCACATACAAAGGTCCAACATTGAAGTAGAACTTTCAGGCATTCTACAAGCATAAATTGCACATATCCTTTCTCAACCACCTATTACACTTTTGAAGGCCCTGGAGCATCAGGACAGTGGAATTGTCCACAAAATGACCCCATTTTGGAAAGCCAACACCCCAACGTATAATCTATGAGGCATAATGAGTCTTTTGAATGGTTCATTTTTTCCAGAAGTTTTTGGAAAATGTGGAAAAAAAATGAAAATGCATTTTTTTTACTCAAAGTTGTCCATTTAAGATATTTCTAACACATAGCATGTACATAGCAAAAATGACACCCCAAAATGCATTCCGCTACTCCTCCTGAGTATGGCGATACCACATGTGTGAGACTTTTACACATCCTGGCCATATACAAAGGCCCAACATTGAAGTAGCACTTTCAGGCGTTCTACAAGCATAAATTGCACATATCCTTTCTCAACCGTCTATTACATTTTTGAAGGCCCTGGAGCACCAGGACAATGGAATTGTCCACAAAATGACCCCATTTTGGAAAGCAAACACTCCAACGTATAATCTAAGAGGCATAATGAGTCTTTTGAACGGCTAATTTTTTTCCAGAAGTTTTTGGAAAATGTGGGAAAAAAATGAAAATGCATTTTTTTTACACAAAGTTGTCCCTTTATGAGATATTTCTAACACATAGCATGTACATAGCAAAAATGACACCCCAAAATACATTCTGCTACTCCTCCTGAGTATGGCGATACCACATGTTTGAGACTTTTACACAGCCTGGCCACATACAGAGGCCCAACATCCAAGTAGCACCTCCAGGAATTCTAGCAGCATTAATTACCCATATCATTTTCTGACTACCGATCACATTTTTGAAGGCCCTTCATATTTCTAACACATAGCAGGTACATACCAGATAACAAAAGATTACCTGTGGTTTTAGAAGTGCAGTGGTCCACAGAGGAGAGCATTGGTCCAGGCAGCAGGCAGGAATGAGGTCAGCGACAGCAAAAGCAATCATCCAGGCAGCAGGCAGGAATAGTTCGTACAGGCAGAGATACTGTCAGCACAGCCAGAGCACAGCCAGAGTACAGCCAAAGCACAGCCAAAGTACAGGTCCAGGTAGCAGGCAGAGGTGTCCTGCCAGAAATACTGTCCAAAGTCAGTAGAGGCAGCAGGCAGATATATGGTCAACACAGCCAAAGTATTGGTCCAAGCAGCAGAAAGAAACATGGTCCATAATGTCATGGGTTATTACAGGCAGCAATATGGTCAGCACAGCCAAAGTATTGGTCCAGGCAGCAGGAAGGACCATCAAGCTTAGGGCCAGGGGGACAGGGGTAGAGGCTTCTCCCACCCAAATCGCTTTGAAGCCTCTGGGCAACCAGACCCTGTTCTGGGAGCACAGAAAATGAAAAACTGTTTCTCTCTACTCAGAACATTATTCTGAAGCCCCTCACATATGTGAGACCCCTGTGTACTGAAGTAGATGGCCAAAAGATCAGTCCAAGTGGCAGGCAAAAACATGGTCAATTAACAGGCCACGGTCGGTGCACGTGGAAGCCAGAAACATGGTTTAAATCGGCAGGCAGAGACATCATCGGTAAACAGGCTGAGGTTGGTGCACGTGAAAGTCAGAAACATGGTTTAAATCGGCAAGCAAACAGGCCAGGGTTAGTAAATTAACATGGTAGCAGGCAAATGTTGAAATGGCAGTCTGTTAATAATAAGGGGAACTAATATTGGATGGATGTATGATAATTTTTGAAGCAATCTCCGATGCACAGGCCAGGTTGGGAGGAACATTGGGGACAATAATAGCTGGTTTCTCTTCTTACACCTCCTCTGCTGCATACACGGCTTCCAGATTCTGCGGGGGGAATGTGATAGGGAAAGTGTTGCTCGTGAAGTCGACTCACGCTAACAGAGCGAATGCTTACTGGGACGGGACCTTGTTGGTAAATGAGGGCAGTGACGATATCTTCAATATACTTCAGGTAGGTGATTTGTTGGTTTTGAGTTGCTTTTTGGTAGCAGACAAGCGAAATAAAAAGGGCCATGTGAAACGCAACTTTCTTGTACCAATAACAGGATTTTCTGGTTGATAAATAGGGCTGTAGCATCTGATTGTTTAAATCCCCTCCCATGTACATATTATAATCGTGGACACATTCTGGCTTCACAATGGGGCCGCCTCTTCTTTGGATCTCCACCACTGTGTCATTGCGGATGGTAGAGAGGATGTGGACATCTTTCTTGTC
This sequence comes from Aquarana catesbeiana, assembly GCF_042186555.1. NCBI lineage: Eukaryota > Metazoa > Chordata > Amphibia > Anura > Ranidae > Aquarana > Aquarana catesbeiana. Next base: position 345,748,977 of record NC_133326.1, on the reverse strand, counting down.
CCTCCACTTCATGGCCAACACCTCCTCGTTCCTCATGAATGCTGATTCTCCGTTTTGCAATTTTTTTGTCAACAAATTTTGTGGGAATCCCTTCTGATTTTTTTTTTTAAAGTACCGCAGGCCGGGGTTTTTTTACTATAAAGGTGACGAAAAAGGGGCAGGCTGGTATAATAGTTGTCGGCATATAAATGGTATCCTTTGTCGAACAGGGGGTATGTCAGCTCCCAGACAATTTTACCACTGGTTCCAATATATGTGGGGCAATCATGGGGCTGGAGCTGGGAGTCTTTGCCTTCGTAGATCCGGAATGTGAAGACATATCCAGTGGCTAGATCGCATAATTTATTTAATTTCACCCCATACCTGGCTCTCTTGCTTGGTATATACTGCTTGAAGTGCAGTCGGCCAGTGAAATGTATGAGGGACTCATCCACACAAATTTTTTGGTCTGGGATAAAAACCTCTCTAAATCGCTGGGAAAAGGAATTGATTAGGGGGCGTATCTTGTACAATTTATCATGGTTGGGATGATCTTGGGGAGGGCGCTGTAAATTGTCATTGAAGTGGAGAAAATGCATAATCATGTTGTATCTTGTCCTGGACATGACAGCGGAATATATGGGCATGTGGTGGATGGGGTTGGTGGACCAATATGCATGGACTTTGTTCTTTTTTGTAAGCCCCATATTAAATGTAAGGCCCAAAAATAATTTAAATTCGTCCAGTGTTAGGCGTCGCCACTGGAACATGTGGGCATAGGAAGAATTGGGGTTGGCAGCAATAAATTGGGATGCATACAGGTTAGTTTGATCCACCATATTCTGCAGCAAATCTTGTGGGAAAAATAAACAAAAATAATCAAATTGAGAAAAATTTGTAGTGTCGGGCTGCACACCTGGCTGTGCAGTGAAAGGGGGGATGATAGTGGATCCTGAGTGGGCAGGCAACCATAAGGGGTTTGCCAGGGCATCGGGAAAGTAGGACTGGGGCTGGGTTCTTCAGGTTGGGCGTGTGATTCCAGTACTTGTACTGGGCTCCTCTTCCTGGGGTCTGGCGCTGCTGGTGGTGGGCAGATCTCCTGATCTTGGTCCTGATCTTGATCCTGATTTCGGTCCTGATCTCATTCTTTTGAGAGGGACGTTTTCCTCCGAGGACTCGTACTCCGATCCACCATCCTCCCCTGGCTCGTATTCTGAACCAGAATCGGATGATGGGAGCTCCCCGCTGCTCTCATCATCCGACATGGTAAGAAGGGCATATGCCTCCTCAGGTGTTTAAACCCTTTGCAACATTATGGTAGTGCTTTTTGGCGGCCCTATGTAATGGTACTGCTGGTGGTAGTGGTGGTACCAATGTGGTATTAGTGGCGGGCCTGTGTGGCGGTACCGATGGCGGTACAGGTGGCGGTACGGGTGGTGGTGGTACTGATGGCAGTACAGGTAGCGGTACATGTGGTGGTGGCGGTACCGATGGCGGTACAGGTTAGCAGGTCTGTGTGGTGGGCCTGTGTGACGGGCCTGTGTGGTGGTATAGATGGTGGGCCTGATGGCGGTACTGATGGCGGAACTGGCGGTGGTACCGATGGCGGTACTCATAGCCTGTGTGGCGGTACCAATGGTGGTACTAATGGCGGTGGGCCTGATGGCGGTACCGATGGTGGGCCTGATGGCAGGGCTGGCGGTAGTACCGATGGCGGTACTGGTAGCCTGTGTGGCGGTACCAATGGCGGTACTGATAGCGGTGGGCCTGTAACAGATGATTGACAAATGGGCTGATTGATTGACAGATGGGGTGATTGATTGGCTGATTGACAGATGGGCTGATTGGCTGGGCTGATTGATCAGATGGGCTGATTGATCAGATGGGCTGATTGATCAGATGAGCTGGGCTGTGTGACAGGTCCTCTTTATTGGGGGGGTCATGTTGTGCACTGTGGTATGGTACAGATAACACACTAACAATCTCACTTACTGAGCCCTGCTCTCTCCTCACCGAGGGACACATGCCGTCCCTGATCGCCGCGCTGCGCGTGCTAGGGGGTTATCCTTCTGGACATCATATGACGCCCAGTCAGGATAACACAACCACCGCCCGGCCGACATCTGCTATGGGCTGGGCGGGAAGTGGTTAAATATGGGCACCACAGTGGCCCTGCGCCAATCCAGTGGTACAATTCCAGTCATTAACAAGTCCCTAAATATTAGAAACAATGGCCTTGAAATGACAGAGCTCAATTCTTTTAGGATTTGCGGGTGGATGCCATCTGGTCCAGGTGCTTTATCCACCTTTATTCTGTCTAAATATTTCTGAACCATATCACTTTTGAACCATTGTGGATAATTTGGGGCTGTGTCACTACCACCCCTATTATGGACATGAGCTCCCGTATGCTCCTTTGTATACACAGAGCTGAAGAAAGTATTTAATAAATTTGCCTTCTCTTTGTCCCCAGTCACCCACTCTAGATTATATAAAACGGGACAATCAGCGCAAACCAAAATTAAGACTAATGCAAGCTGAACACTAAGAGGATAACACCAACCTCAGTAACATTCAATAAACAAAATAAGTGCAGCGCAAAAATAAAAATCATGAATGAAAGGGATAATAAATAGTCCAATCATAAATAGGTAATCATATTAATAGGAAATAACCCTCTTCTGGGGACACTCGTATAAGGCACTTATCCAGGCGATGTAATATGAAATAAGATTGTGCTTACCAGATCCAATTGACCCCTTGGTTATAGGGGGTCTAAAGCGGCATGAATGGACCCGTGGCAAACTGCTGGGCTAGCTGTCATCTGCAGGTCAAGTAAATTCTTTGAAAAACGGAGATCCCCTCAGGTATATGGTGTACTGCTGGTATACTGCAGAGATGGCTGTCATGTACTGTATACTCTCTTGTTGCACAAACAAGTGAGGCGCAATCTCCAACATGAGAGTAGTTTAAAGATCCACAATTTACATTTTTGTTGTGTTTGCTTCATTTTTGTTGTGTTTGCCTCTGTGAAGCAAACACAACAAAAATTTAAATTGTGGATCTTTAAACTACTCTCATGTTGGAGATTGCGCCTCACTTGTATGTGCATTAAGAGAGTATACAGTACATGACAGCCATCTCTGCAGTATACCAGCAGTACACCATATACCTGAGGGGATCTCTGTTTTTCAAAGAATTTACTTGACCTGCAGATGGATGACAGCTAGCCCAGCAGTTTGCCACGGGTCCATTCATGCCGCTTTAGACCCCCTATAACCAAGGGGTCAATTGGATCTGGTAAGCACAATCTTATTTCATATTACATCGCCTGGATAAGTGCCTTATACGAGTGTCCCCAGAAGAGGGTTATTTCCTATTAATATGAACTTTTTGATTACCTATTTATGATTGGACTATTTATTATCCCTTTCATTCATGATTTTTATTTTTGCGCTGCACCCACTCTAAATTATTTTGCAAAGGACCAACATGCTCAGTCCTGACCTTTTTACTATTAATATACTGTATTTGAAGAATTTTTGGGGGTTTGTCCTATCTTTTGCAATCTGTCATTCGTTTTGAATTTTTGCGTCCTTGTTTTCCTTTTTACATATTCTGTTATATTCTTTGTAACATTTAAATGATATTGGCTTTCCTTCATTTTTATATTTTTTAAAAGCTCTGTTCTTATTATTTATAGACATTTTAACTTTGGCCGTGAACCACATTTTATTTTTAGCCTTTTAAACATATTGCCCATGGGAATATACTTTACAGTGAGTTCACACAAGGCCGTAGATATGGAAGGGGGGCGTCAGAGTGTCAGTGCAGATTGCAGAACTAGTTAAGTTATGTGTGCTTTATTAACGCCGGCCACGCTGGTGCCGCCGCACTCAGTACTGACTCTCCCATGCTGTGGTTGTGTGCTGCCTCAGCTGGCCTTCTGTTACACGGCCTGACCACTGGGGTGCGTCGGCCCAGGCTGTCGAGCTTGGCATGGGCTGAGGAAGGCTCTATCAGCAGGTAAGCAGCAGGGAGGGGTGGGGCCAGTAGCGACGTTCATGCTGGGACCCTGGCCCAGCCTGTATGCTTGGAACAGAGAAACTGAGTGGATTAGCACTGAGAGCCCTGGATATTTGAGAGCCCCACCCCAGACATTTGAGGGCCCTGGACCTCTGAGATCAGGAGATGAGCCCAGCTGGCCAGGTAGGTCTTCCTCTCTATAGACTGCCACTGCCTGTAGACTCACTGTTATGCAAAACCCTCTCTGACAGTGTTGTTTACCCCCTGTATAGCTGTGAATTGCTGAAAGATAGAATTTTAAAAATGGCTACTTGATCTGAATGTCGCATCCGCAGTCTCTGGATATCTCTGTATGTCGCGTCCGCAGTCTCTGGTTATCTCTGTATGTCGTGTCCACAGTCTCTGGTTATCTGCTATTGACCATCCACAGTCTTTGCTTATCTCCTGTAGTCCATCCGCAGTCTCTGGTTATCTGTGCATTTGGCTTGTGGCTGCACTGACTGTGACTTCAATGGGCAAGTTTAATGGCTGCCTGTGAAACTTGCCATATCGGGTTGTGGCACCGTGAAGCTAAACATCAATGTCATGGCAATGTGTAGTCAACGATGCAGCTGCTATGTTTGCTGTAACCTCTGGCAACCAATCAGCAAGCAGAAATGATGTGCTGTAACCCCTAGCATCTAATCATTGAGCTGTAATGTGTGCTGTAACCTCTGGCAACCAATTTCAATCACTGCCTGATCTGCTGCAGTAAACTGATTTTGAGTCTTCCTGCTATTTTTAAATGTCTTAGAGTGGGGGTGGGGGGGGGCAAGAAAATGTTTGCCCAGGGGCCAATCAATTATAAAAAAGGCCGTGGCTCTCTCTGCTCCACCTCCGCACCTCGGCACCTCCAGGCTCCATTATATGACATCATGTCTTCTTGACTTGTCCAACTGCACCCTCCAGGACAGGAGGCAGCACTGAGCGAAGTGTGAGCGGCCGGTGCTTACCTGCCCATCCCCTTGCAGTGCTGCTTCCCACCTTTGGCTGCCACTTGGGTGGGGAGATGGACCCTTGAGGGTGCTGTCAACAGCTGGCCTGCCACGTGGACATGGATATGGATGTTCTAAAGTGCTGCTGCTGTCCGTTGACCCAATGCACCCCAGGTCACCAGGTGTGTCCCTCTTTCCCTTGTGTCCTCTTCAGTCAGGCTAGCTTATAGCTGCAGAATTTCTTCCTGTCATTCTACTAGGTATCGACAAAGTTGGTAATTGAGGTGCTGGGCTAAGTCTTCCATAATTGCTGTTGTGTTAGCCTGACTGTTCAAATGTAGCGATTTGGGTTTGTGGGCAGAATCGTCGTGATTCTGCCCACAATTTCAAATGAAACTGGTACATGCGTTTGTGTTCCATTCATTTTTAGTGGCACCAAAATGTGGTGTCTTTTTGCTGTGATTGTTGAGCGATTTATCGCACAACAGGCATCCAAAACCACACTGTGTTTTGGTGCCACTAAAAATGAATGAAACAAAAACAAATGTGCTTCGTTTTGCCAGCATTGCAGTGTGATTTGGAATTGCAGGCAGAATCACGACAATTCTGCCCACTATCCCAAATTGCTACATGTCAACAGTCAAGGCCTAACAGGCAAACATAACAGCAAGAAGAATCCGCCTCAGCATATTTTATAGGTGCAAGGAAGCCCAGATTTTGTTTAACCATGGCCCTTAAGCCCCTCCCACTATCATGTTTAACCACACCCACTTTTTTTAACGGCGCACTACGCTCACAGCAGGTCAGTGTCTCCATGTCACTCAGTCTCAAGTTTGAAAGTTTAGAGGTATGTTCTGTATGTATGGACTCACAAGATGGCGCCCTTTGCACCTGCTCAGTAAGATTGACGATTGACTATTACAGTGCACCACCCTGTAATAAGGCATTCTAATGGCTGAGAGCACCGATCGCTGTGTTCTGGTGGGGGGACCAACCCCCTGTGAGAACACAATAGCACAGTGGGGGAGATTGCTGTACTAACACCACGTGTTAGTACAGCTTTGGCTGTTGTCCAGTCCAGGCTTTGGACTGGACAATAGCCAACCTCACTGGGCAACGTTCATAAAAACTGGAAGGAGGCAAAACTAAAATCAGGTTCAATTTTCAATAGGATCTGAGAAAATAGAATTCCGAATGTGATTGCTTACTATGAGCAACACATGGTTTTTCCTTTTCCCACTCTTTATGAATTAAGCGCAATTTGTGTTATTTAAAAAGACATTTACTTAATACCCGCTGCTGAACCCCCCCCAAGAACAAAATATTATATACGGCCCCGAGTTCACACATTCTTTTTGAAGAATTCCCATCTCTGTTCTGTGTCCACTGATGCCAATATTCCCTCCCAGTCTAATGCCCCGTACACACGGTTGGATTTTCCGATGGAAAATGTCCGATCGGAGCATGTTGTCGGAAATTCCGACCGTGTGTGGGCTCCATCGGACATTTTCCATCGGATTTTCCGACACACAAAGTTGGAGAGCAGGAGATAAAATTTTCCGACAACAAAATCCGTTGTCGGAAATTCCGATCGTGTGTACACAAATCCGACGGACAAAGTGCCACGCATGCTCAGAATAAATAAAGAGATGAAAGCTATTGGCCACTGCCCCGTTTATAGTCCCGACGTACATGTTTTACGTCACTGCATTTAGAACGACAACTTTGTGTGACCGTGTGTGTATGCAAGACAAGTTTGAGCCAACATCCGTTGGAAAAAATCCTAGGATTTTGTTGTCGGAATGTCCGAACAAAGTCCGACCGTGTGTACTGGGCATAAGTCTCAGAAAGCAGCCCTCATCCTTGGAAAATTTGCTCTCTTAAAGTTCAGTGTTTTTATCTTACCTGTATGTGTTTGTTGCCTTCAGCTAACATTAAATGAAATCATGTTATGGTTACTGCTACCCAGATGCTCTTTTATATGAATATTGGTAATAAGCTCTGCATGGTTTGAGATTGCTAGGTCCAGCAAAGTGTCATTCCTAGTTGGAGCCTCAATAAACTTGACCAAAACATTCTCTTGGAATAGGTTTATAAATTTCCGCCCTTTAACTGTTCCAGCATTGCCATTACTCCAGTCAATTTCGGGGTAGTTAAAATCCTCCATTTATTACCACTGTCCCAGCCATTGCAGCCCTTTCCATCTGTGCAAGGAGCTGAGTCTCTACCTCCTCACTAACACTGGGAGTCTATAACAAACTCCAATGACAACCTTTGTTGTACGCACACCCATGTACAGTTCCACCCATAATGCTTCAGACTCATCACACTCTCCATCAACTAGGTCCTCTTTCACACCCGCTTTGAGATCACTTCTCACATAGAGACAGACACCACCACCCCTCCATTTTACCCTGTCTTTCTGAAAAAGAGCATAGCCAGGAATATTAATAGCCCAGTCATGAGAAGAATGAAGCCAAGATTCAGCAATACCAATTAGATCATAGATCACTTGACCTCCAGAAGATTTACCCCCCTATATGACAGGCCATTTTTTGCGATACAGCACTGAGTTACTTTAACTGACATTTGCGCAGTCATGCAACACTATACACAAATACAATTTATGTTGTTTTTTTTCCTACAAATAGAGCTTTTGGTGGTATTTTATCACCACTGTATTTTTTATTCTTTACACTATAAACAAAAAATTCAGACAATTCTGAAAAAAAAACAATATTTTTTATTTTCTGGTATTAAACATGTGCAATGCAATAAAAAAATAAGAAAATCAAATTTCTTTATAAATTTTGGACTAATATGTATTCTGCTACATATTTTTGGTAAAAAAATCACAATAAGTGTATATTGATTGGTTTGTGCAAAAATGATAATGTCTATAAACTATGGGATAAATACTGGAATTTGTATTCATGTATTTATTTTTATACTATTAATGGTGGTGATCAGCGACCTATAGCAGGACTGCGATATTGCAGCAGACAATCGGACACAAACTGACATTTTTGACACTTTGTGGGAAGCAGTGACACAAATACAGTGATCAGTGCTAAAAATATGCACTGTCACTGTACTAAGGACATTGGCTGGGAAGGGGTTAAACATCTAGGGCGAGCAAAGGGTTAACTGTGTGTCTAGCCAGTGTTTTTGATTACTGTGTTAGGTGCTTTTACTAAGGCAAGTGATAGATTTTATTTTGGATATATGGTATTTTGCAGGGACACAAAATCCATCACTCCCCCCACCCCCCACCCCCCCCCACCCCATGTCAGAACAAAGCTCTGCCTTGCTTACATAGGCAGAGCTTCATTTTGTGTCTCTGCCTGACGATCGGGGAGTGCCATTGGCACAGCAGAAGCAGGCCACCGCCAGCGTGCGTGCACGCCCCCCGTAGGAAGAAGTGCAGAGTCACACACATATATATATATATAGATAGATATATATATAGATAGATAGATATATATATATATATATATATATAGATAGATATATATAGATATATCTATCTATATATATATATATAGATAGATATATCTATATATCTATCTATATATATGTGATTCTGCACAGGGGGGTGCCCTGTAGCAGTATATCTGCTATGGGGCGGTCCTTAACTGGTTAAAGTGATTGTAAAGCTATATGTTTTTAAAAAAAAAAAAAACAAACATTTTATACTTATCTGCTCTGTGTAATGATTTTTAGTGATAACTCAGGTAATTATAAGGAGAGATGAGGTGGCATACTGCTACCTAAATATGTTTTACCTTAATACAGGGAATGTGACATCATGGTCACTGTGCTCGTGACTTGCGCCAGCTGGACTGCCTGGACGGCAGGTTGGTAGGTTGCACCCACCACAGAAACACTGAGGGGCCACATGTTAGGCGCCATTTTGGGAATGTATCGCCCATAGGTGTGCGCAGCCTATTGCATTAGGGTGTGCACCCCAAATGTATTAAAACATGGACAGTGTTAGTAGAGCAGTGGACTTCTCAGTAGGACAGAGGTTGGTTTCAGTAGGGCAGTGGATGGTGTCAGTAGGTTTTTATTTTAACTTTTTTATTATTTAAAAACAAATTATTAGGAGCCCTGTTATGGGGCTTTGGGGAATGGCGCCACACGGGGTGATTAGGGTGGGCCCAGGCACACCTGGCACACCCCCTGCGCACGCCTATGGTATCGCCACAAGTGCTGCAGGTTCTACGAGGTGTGTCCTGGCTGGATCCCCTCCACAGTATTGGCTAATTAACCAATCATTTTCCTAACTGACCCTTGGCATGGCCTCTATATTTCATGATACTTATAGTCCCTTGACTGCTTCATCCAGCCAAGCCTGAGGAGACTTGTTTGCATGAGCCTTTCCACTTATGTGAGTATATACAGTAGTAGGGTGCTAAAACTGGCCTTGCATTGCTTTCTCCACACATCTCTAAATTTGTTATATTGCCTTTATAGGCCTTAACATCCTTTGTAACCTGTGAGCCTTGTATCGGACTCGCTGAGGTTTGATGTTCATTATCCTTAAGTAATGTAACTAAATTTGTAGAGAAAAAATCTGTAGAGGAAAAAAAACTTCAGCTTTAAAGTAGATCAAAAACTAGTCACTAAAATGTCATACATGCTGCTGCTTCCTTCCCCCAACCCCCCACTTATCAGAAATTCTCAACTGTCAAAATGACAGCCATGAGTAGCTGTGTAAATACAGTAGCTGTAGAAGCTGCTGCTTAAAAATGGATCGTATGACACAGTATCATAAACACTATTCAGATGCAATGCAGAAGCAGATGCAAGTAACACTGACTTTTCTATCTACATTATTTCATTCATCTGTGAATTACAGTAGGGAGCTTCAATCAGATGATGATATTATTTAAAGCAATCTGAAGTTTAAATGGAAATGTGTTCTTATTTACTCCCTTGGTAACCATTAGTGTACCTTAAACACTTCAATACTGAGCACTTTCACTCTCTTCCTGTCCAGGCCAATTTTCATCTTTCAGCGCTGTCGCTCTTTGAATGACAATTGCGCGGTCATGTAACCCTATACCCATATGACATTTTTATTCATTTTTACAAAAAAATAGAGCTTTCTATTTGTAATATTTAATCACCACTAAGTGTTTTATTTTTGATGAACAAAAAAAAGACAGAAAACTTCGGAAAAAAAAGCTTTTTTTAATTTCTGTTATAAAATTTTGCAAACAAGTAATTTTTTTCCTTCACTGATGTGTGCTGACGAGGCTGCACTGATGGGCACTGATGAGGCTGCACTGATATGAGGCACTGAAAGGCACTGATAGGGGGCACTGAGAGGTGGCACAGATGAAGTCTGATAGGTGGCACTGATAGGCAGCATTGATGGGCACTGATGGGGATGCATTGATTATCAGGGCACTGATGATCAATGCCGTGATTTTATCTGTACATGTCCCCTGTGACACTGGCCAGTTACCGCCTCTCCTCTCCTCACACTATGACAGAACGTGAGGAAAGGAATGCCGATACCTGGCATGTCTGTTTATATGTGATCAGCTGTGATTGGACACAGCTGATCACATGGTAAAGGGCCACTGTGATTGGTCCTTTACCTGAATCTGTAATTGGCTGTGTTCAAAGGATGGTTCTGCGAGGATGTCCATGGATGCCCTCCTGGAATGAGAGAGCCACGCTGTAGCTGTATTTCTTCTATAGTGCAGGTCTTAACGTCTGGGAGGATGTCTTATGACATTGTTCCAGAACGCGCCTCTCGCATAACTGCGCAGCACAGCGATCTGTCACCAGCCGTGTCTGCTAGACACAGCAGATGAATGATCACTGTATCGGCCCACTGCCAGTTTCATGTGATCACAGTGACCAATCAGCAGATCACCACAGCACCACACCACAGTGACCACATCAGATCACATGACAGTTGTAAACAATGGATAGCTTCCTTTCATGCCATCCATTGTATACAATTGTGTTGCTAACTGTGATTGGTCAAAGTGGTCACATGGTACACCCATCTGTACCATGTGATTAGCTTTGGCCAATCACAGCTAATCACAACAAAAGACACAGAATGAACCAGTTTCATTCAGTAAAAATGCTTGCTTATCCCTTTCATGACTAAGCCTATTTTTGACATTTGGTGTTTAGTTAAAATCCGTATTTTTTGCTAGAAAATTACTTAGACCCCCCCAAACATTATATATATATTTTTAGCAGAGAATCTAGAGAATAAAATGGCGATTGTTGCAATATTTTATGTCACACGGTATTTGTGCAGCGGTGTTTTAAACGCAACTTTTTGGGACAAGGGACACTTTCATGAATTTAAAAAAAACGAAACAGTAAAGTTAGCCCAATTTTTTTGTATAATGTGATGTTACAGCGAGTAAATAGAAAACAAACATGTCATGCTTTATAATTGCACGCACTCGTGGAATGGCGACAAACTACGGTACCTAAAAGGCGACACTTTACATTTTTTTTACAGTTACCAGGTTAGAGTTACAGAGGAGGTCTAGTGCTAGAATTATTGCTGTCACTCTGACGATCGCGGCAATACCTCACATTTGTGATTTGAACACCGTTTACATATGCAGGTGCGACTTCCGTATGCGGATTCTTTGCTGCGCAAGCTTGTGGGGATGGGGGAGCTTTAAAAAAAAAAATTTCTTATTTATTTTATTTATTTTTATATTAATTAATTGTTTTTAAAAAAAAAATTTTTGATCACTTTTATTGTTGTCACAAGAAATGTAAACATCCCTTGTGACAGTAATAGGTGGTGACAGGTACTCTTTATGGAGGGTCGGGGGTCTAAAAGACCCCCGATCCCTCCTTTACACTTCAAAGTATTCAGATCACCGTTTTCGGCGATTCCGAATACCATATATTTTTTTAAAACCGGCACAATTTGCAGCCAAGTGAACAGGAAAGGACGTCATGACGTTGCTTCCGTGTTTACAATCAGGAGACTGGAAATAAGCCGTTTCTGGCTTTGTGCCAGTCTGTCCCTAGCCATCGGAGGCGGCGGATTGTTGATCGGGTCTCCCGATGAGACGGGAGCGCCGTTGAGAGCGGCAGGAGGGGGGGACATCCCCTCCCACTCCTCCGGTATAACAGCCAAGCGGCTTTAAGCCGCATCGGTTGTTATCCCTGGAAAGCCGATCGCCGGCTCTAAAAAAACGGTACCTGGATGATGCCTGCAGCTGCAGGCATCATCCCGGTATAACCCCGAAAGCAGAGGCCACACATCTGCGTACGCTCGGCGGGAAGGGGTTAAACTAATTAAATTCACTGGTATAAGCATTCATAATACTGTATGTAAAAAAAAAATCCTGTTCACTTCCCCAGAGTAGTACAATGTTACTATGGTAACACTGTATTTCTCTGGTCACAGTGTGTTCGAAAAAAAAAAAAAAAGTAAAAAAAAAAAGGATCAAAAAAAAATTGAACAAATAAAAAAAACTATTATTTTCCTTTTTTTTTAACATATTGTCATCAGTCAGTTTTCCTGATCACCACCCACCACCACACCCATTATATAATAATGTTGTACTGCACTGGTGGCAGTATGTAAAAGAAAAAGAATGTGAAAACATTTTTTTTATTTTTTATTTCTTCATTTTCCAAAAAATTGTGACAAATATTTACAACTTTAAACAACTCGCCATGCCTCTTACTAAATACCTTGGACTGTCTACCTTCAAAAAAGGGGTAATTTGAGAGTATTTATACTTTACTGGCATCAAGAAATTAGACCTTCAGTACATCAGTATTGATCTATTTTCAAATATACTGTGTATATGTATATATATATATATATATATATATATATATATATATATATATATATATATATATATATATATATATATATATATATATATATATATATCATAGTTTGTGGACTCTGGAACTTTCCTACAGACTAAATAATAAACACTGATTTGGGCTATTTTCACCAAAGAAATGCAGCAGAATACATTTTGAGATAAATTTAAGAAAAAAGATTATTTATTTGCAAAATTTTATAACACAAACAAAGAAAAACTTTTTGGTCTTTTTCCATTTATTTAACAGAAAAAAAAGCAACACAATGGTGATTAAATACTACCAAAAGAAAGCTCTACTTCTGTGAAAAACATGATAAAAATGTCTTATGGGTACAGTGTCCGCGCAATTGTCATTCAAAATGCAACAACACTGAATGCTAAAAATTGGCCTGGGCAGGAAGGGGGTAAAAGTATTGAAGTGATTAAATTATTGTTAAAGTGGTTGTAAACCCTGTTACACCACTTTTACCTACAGGTAAGCCTATAATAAGGCTTACCTGTAGGTAAGGTGACTATCTCCTAAACTTGCACCGTTTTGGAGATGTTCACTGTATCCGCATGTGCCTACATCATCGGCACATGCGCACTAAAGGAATGGCTCGCATGGAGACATGGGGAAAAAAACACCATATATACTGTATCTGATGATCCCAGACAATGTCTAAAACCATAAAACAAATAGCAGTTGCAATAAGGCACAGCAAGGTAGGACACACCTCTCCCCATGTACCAAGAGGGCTAACTCACAACTAAACAGTGTAAATACAAAAGGCAATAAAGAAAGAAGAAAGTGAAAAAAAGAGATTGCCAAGTAACCAACCATCCTACCCAGGAATGCTGCTCAAGAAGAAAGTAACCAGCTCAGGAATCTTCCATCAAATACTTAGTCCAGGTGACCCAGTTTTTTTCAAAAATTTGGACTTTATCATTCAAGAGAGATGCTCATAAACCATTAGACAGGACAACTTGGCTGTTACCAGCTCAAATGGTATTGTAGACGTTTTCCAAGACCTACTGTATACCCTTATGATTACAGAGATGAGCTATATATGCATAAAACCTTTATTGATCCACCAAACGTATACCTGGAGAGTGAGACCTGGGTCCTGGAAATGTGAGGCAAAGGGACTATGAGGGACTTAAAATTATAGGCTGGAACTAACCTGTCCCATATCCCAAATGAGAGTGACAAGGAAGGGCACAATATAATGGGCCTGTCCCTAAATGGTAACCACAACAGATGTGCAATCGGTCTAAAGGGATAAGAAGGATATTTCGCCCACATCCATAATGGATAATGCTGCTTAGTATGAAATCTAATCAACTGTGCCAACTGAGCTGCATAGTAGTATTTGGGACACCCAAACTTTCCCTTGATTTGGGAATGTATAAAGTACAACTATTCACTCTGCGTCTCTTAGACGCCCAAATAAACAACAGTATTTTCATCTGGAAGGTTTTAATATCATACTGCCACTGGGATAGTATGAAATATATATAAGTTTCACGAGAGGGCATTATCTTTCAATAAATACAGTCTTCTGAACCACGGTGGAGGATTAATTTCCCACCTATCCATATCAGTGGAAAGTATTTTGAATAATGACGGATAATTCTTGCAAATTTTGAAAGCCAAAGGTCCAAGGGCCAAAACAAACAATATAGGGGAGAGGGGGCATCCCTGGTGAGTTTGGGAAGAATACCCTTTAACCAGCAACGTTGAAATATGATCCTTATACAACATTTGTAACAATGACAAGAATCGTGGGCTGAAACCATAATCAAATGCATATTTTCTGGGAAAAGTACACTAAAATTAACTTTAGTGCACACACATAATCTGATACCCAATTTTTGATAAAATCTAAAAGATGGGGTTCTGCCAGAAAAATAGATATGAAACAAGTCAAGCCTTAATATTGCATGTTGGTGAAATTGCAAAAAACTATGGTACCCAAAGTTGGTAACTGACAACAATTAAAAAGCCTATACAGGCTATACATTTGGAATAAAAAATGAATTATACCCTAAAATAATTGTTCTCATCTTGATGTTTGTGGCTATACCTCACATGCGCATTTTCTGTTTCCATACACGTGCACATCCTGCTTATGTTTTCATTTGTGTATGTGGGGTGAAAGGGTTGCTTCCAATTTTTTTTTTTATTATTAATTTATTATTATTATTATAATTAGATTTGTAACATTTAATATTATTGCTATCACAAGGGGGTAAACTAAGTCCCTATGCAATAGCATTGAAAGGTAATAGATCCTCTGTAAGGATACATCAGGGGTCTATTAGACCCCTAATATCCCCTTTGCCCATCACTACAGCCATTCAAAACAGAGTGTGCTTAATTAGCTGCTTCTCTGGCCAGAGCAGCCAGAGAATGATAGATCTCAACTTGGAAATGACAAAATGCTTGTCACTGCTAGGTTCATTAGTCACAGAGTAGGTCCAGGAACAGATGTTCCCTGAGCTCCTCCTTCTCTCCATCCTGACAACATTTACTGCAGGCTTGGGTTTGCTGGGGGAATGAGAAAGCCTGGGAACCCTGGGTGGGAAAGTGGGGGTCCCAGCCCTATCTCCTCAGTACCATAAAAGTGATCAGACTGGAAAACAGCATAGGTGGTTAAACTGAAATGCTGCGTACATACGATCGGAAATTTGGCCAGCAAGAGACCGATGAGAGCTTTTGGTTGGAAAATGCGACCGTGTGTATGCTCCATCAGACTTTTGCTGACCGAATTCCAGCCAGCAAAAGAATGAGAGCGTGTTGTCAATTTTTCGGTCGGAAAAAGTTCCTATCCGAAAATGCGATCGTCTGTAGCAATTCCGACGCGCAAAATTCCTACGCATGCTCAGAAACAATTCAACGCTTGCTCGGAAGCATTGAACTTCATTTTCTCGGCTCCTCATAGTGTTATACCTCACCGCATTCTTGACAGTCGAAAGTTCAGCAAACTTTTGTGTGACCATGTGTATGCAAGGCGAGCTTGAGCGGAATCCCGTCGGAAAAGCCATCATACCTTTTTCCGACCAAAATTCCAATCCAATGTTAAAACCCAAAAGTTTATTTTTTAACATAGTACAGTAAAACCTTGGTTTGAGAGTAACTTGGTTTGAGAGCGTTTTGCAAGAAAAGCAACATTTTTTAATAAATTTTGACTTGATATACAAGTGATGTCTTGATATACAAGTAGCTTCATGTCACAACTGAGTATAAAAGAGAAGTGAGGTGCCTCTAAATTTAGCAATATGGTTACATTTAATGAAGGTACAACATTTAGCAACATATTGCTACACTTAGAGACGCCTCTCTTCTCTTTTATACTCTGTAGTTCCTGCTGGATTTTGCTCCTAATCCCCTTGTGGAGGCTTCCATTTGTGGATGGACATTTTATGGTTAGACAACCTGGTCACATTGCTATAATCTTTTTATATGGACTATAAACTGAAGAACCTATGAATAAATGGTTGTGGAATGAATCATTTGAGTCTTCATTATTTCATTATTTCTTATGGGGAAATTTGCTTTGATATACACCTGCTTTGGATTACAAGTATGTTTCTGGAACGAATTATGCTCGCAGTCCAATGTTTTACTGTATTGTCATTTATATTCTTTTCAATATTTTAAAAAATGCAACTTTTGTAAAGGCCATTATATTTTGGGCTCTCACTGCTAGGATGCAGACTGTTTACAGTGTCCTCTAAAAAAAAATACAGCAAAGGAAGTGTAATGATTTTATATAGTCTGTAGTGTTTTCAGAAACAACGGTAAGCAGCGCTAAAAATAGCACTGCTTTACCACCGCCGACCCCCGTGGCTTGGTGTGAAAGCCCTATTAATGATTTTTGCTGGACTCAGTGGTAATGCAGCTTCAGATTTTTACAACCATGACAATGGCTCTATCAGATACAACTCAGATTAAGTCAATAAATATAATTTCTGTTTCCTTCTTTATGACTTTTAAACATTCAAAACCAACATTTTTATACTGTTTTAGATTCATGTATCAAGTTCTCTTCCTCACTAACAAATGAGAAGTTAAACAAAATCAGCTTATATACAGTATCTCACAAAAGTGAGTACACCCCTTACATTTTTGTAAATATTTTATTCTTTTTATTCTTTTTAAGTGACAACACTGAAGAAATGACACTTTGCTACAATGTAAAGTAGTGAGTGTACAGCTTGTATAACAGTGTAAATTTGCTGTCCCCTCAAAATAACTCAACACACAGCCATTTGTGTCTAAACTGCTTGCAACAAAAGTGAGTACTCCCCTAAGTGAAAATGTCCAAATTGGGCCCAAAGTGTCAATATTTTCTGTATCTCTCATACTGGTCACTGGAAGTCCAACATGGCCCCTCATGGCAAAGAACTCTGTGAGGATCTGAAAAAAGAATTGTTGCTCTACATAAAAATGGCCTAGGCTATAAGAAGATTGCCAAGACCCTGAAACTGAGCTGCAGCATGGTGGCCAAGACCATACAGCGGTTTAACAAGACAGGTTCCACTCAGAACAGGCCTCGCCATGGTCGACCAAAGAAGTTGAGTGCACATGCTCGGCGTCATATCCAGAGGTTGTCTTTGGGAAATAGACATATGAGTGCTGCCAGCATTGCTGCAGAGGTTGAAGGGGTGGGGGAGTCAGCCTGTCAGTGCCCAGACCATACATTGCACACTGCATCAAATTGGTCTGCATGGCTGTCATCCCAGAAGGAAGCCTCTTCTAAAGATAATGCACAAGAAAGCCCACAAACAGTTTGCTCAAGACAAGCAGGCTAAGGACATGGATTACTGGAACCATGTCCTGTGGTCTGATGAGACCAAGATAAACTTATTTGGTTCAGATGGTGTCAAGCGTGTGTGGTGGCAACCAGGTGGGGGGTACAAAGACAAGTGTGTCTTGCTTACAGTCAAGCGTGGTGGTGGAAGTGTCATGGTCTGGGGCTGCATGAGTGCTACTGGCACTGGGGAGCTACGGTTCATTGAGGGACCCATGAATGCCAACATGTACTGTGACTTACTGAAGCTGAGCATGATCCCCTCCCTTCGGAGACTGGGCCACAGGGCAGTATTCCAACATGATAACGACCCTAAACACACCTCCAAGATGACCACTGCCTTGCTAAAGAAGCTGAGGATAAAGGTGATGGACTGGCCAAGCATGTCTCCAGATCTAAACCCTATTGAGCATCTGTGGGGCATCCTCAAAGGGAAGGTGGAGGAGCATAAGGTCTCTAACATCCACCAGCTCCGTGATGCAGTCATGGAGGAGTGGAAGAGGACTCCAGTGGCCACCTTTGAAGCTCTGGTGAACTCCATGCCCAAGAGGGTTAAGGCAGTGTTGAAAAAAAAATGGTGGCCACACAAAATATTGATGCTTTGGGCCCAATTTGGACATTTTCACTTAGGGGTGTACTCACTTTTGTTGCAAGTGGTTTAGACATTAATGGCTGTGTGTTGAGTTATTTTGAGGGGACAGCAAATTTACACTGTTATACAAGCTGTACACTCACTACTTTACATTGTAGCAAAGTGTCATTTCTTCAATGTCGTCACATGAAAAGATATAATAAAATATTTACAAAAATGTGAGGGGTGTGCTCACTTTTGTGAGATACTGTATATTCTCTAAAGTGGAACACAGCTCAAAATGTGAAGATTTGCTATCTTAGAGGGAGAATTTAATACAATGTAATGTTAACTGTGCCTAAGATTAACCCTAAAAGATTTACCACCTTCAAAAAATTTACAGTGTACATCTTGTGCCTATATACAGCCTCATAGCTGTATATCTGCAGCGTAACATCACATGGGCATGGTCATCTTACCAACTCATCTTACCCGACATCTTATGGCAACTACTCAAACACAGAGATGGTCGCTTAAGAAGTCTTCGTTACCCTGGGATCCTCCCATGATCTTTTAACAATAAAGAAAATACAGGAAGAGCGTACTCTAATGAGACCTGGAGGGGAGTCTCTGTGATGCACACAGAGAGGGCTTCTGTTAGAGAGTCTTTTAGAAAGAGCCCCCAGACATAGTACAGGAGACAGTCAGAGACTGCAGACATGATACAGAAGATGGACAGAGACTGCAAACATAATACAAGAGATGATCAGAAACTGCAGACATACTACAAGAGATGGTCAGAGACTGCAGACTTACTACAAGAGATGGTCAGAGACAGCAGACATACTACAAGAGATAGTCAGAGACTGCAAACATGATACAAGAGATGGTCAGTGACTGTAGACATGATACAAGAGATGGTCAGAGACAGTAGTTATGATACAAGAGACGGTCCGAGACTGCAATCATAGTACAGGAGATGGTCAGAGACTGCAGACATACTACAGAAGACAGTCAGAGATTGCAGACATAGTACAGGAGATGGTCAGAGACTGCAGACATAATACAAGAGATGATCAGAAACTGCAGACATACTACAAGAGATGGTCAGAGACTGCAGACATACTACAAGAGATGGTCAGAGACAGCAGACATACTATAAGAGATGGTCAGAGACTGCAAACATGATACAAGAGATGGTCAGTGACTGTAGAAATGATACAAGAGATGGTCAGAGACTGTAGTTATGATACAAGAGACGGTCAGAGACTGCAATCATGGTACAGGAAATGGTCAGAGACTGCAGACATACTACAGGAGACAGTAGTATGTCTCCGCCAGGGATGGCGCTAGGCCTCAGTTTTGAAAAATATATATATATATTTTACTTTCTGCTACAAAACATATCCTATAAAAAAAAGTGTAAAAAAAAAATCTAATTTCTTCATCAGTTTAGGCCAATAAGTATTCTGCTGCATGTTTTTGATAAAAAAATCCCAATAAGTGTATATTGATTGGTTTGTGCAAAAGTTTTAGCGTCTACAAGCTATGGGATATTTTTATGGAATTTTTGTTTATTTGTTTTTTTTCTAGTAATGGTGGTGATCAGCACCTTATAGCAGAACTGCAACATTGTGGCAGACAAATTGAACACTAAGTGACATTTTTGACACTTTTTTGGGAACCAGTGACACTAATACAGTGATCAGTGCTAAAAAATATGCACTGTCATTGTACTAATGATGCTGGCAGGGAAGGGGTTAACATCAGGGGCAATCAAAGGGTTAAATGCATTCCCTGGGAGTGCTTGCTAAATGTGGGGGAGTGCTTTGACTGGAGGAAGACAGAGATCCATGTTCCTGCTTAGCATCTTCCCCATCACAGAACGGCAATCTTCCTTGTTTACATGCCGTTAGACTGCTGTTCTGCCTCACTTGGGAACGATCACCAGGTGCTGATGAACATTGGTTCCGCTGGACCTGCTGATTGGCTCCCGCTGTGTCCAATGACAGCGGGAGCGGGTCACCGGTGGAACGCATACGCGCCCCAGACCCAGAAATGTAAATGACGTACAGGTGCTCGCTTTTGCACTGAAGAGCCGCCCTGCTACAGTACTTATACGTGGGGTGGTCTGGAAGCGGTTAAATATTGTCTCATCAGTCATAAAGAGACAGTTCTGTATGGGGATGCAAAGCTCTAATCTGCCACCAAGATGGCCACCATCACACAGAAACACAGGTAAGAACAAGTCAGTAAGTCAGTAATGGGGAAAAGATTAGCTGCAGGGAGCCTAGAGGGAATACTGGTGACTAGTCCTTTACCTCCTGCCTGCCTTTTTTGGGTACAG
Organism: Aquarana catesbeiana; assembly: GCF_042186555.1. Lineage (NCBI taxonomy): Eukaryota > Metazoa > Chordata > Amphibia > Anura > Ranidae > Aquarana > Aquarana catesbeiana. The sequence continues at coordinate 345,728,440 of NC_133326.1, read as the reverse complement.
CTTCCACAGTTCATTTCCTTTTTAGGTAAGTAAAGGGTAACCCCTGTATTAACACCATTTGCAATGTGTAATTAAATTATTAAGCTTCAGTATCTGTATCAAAAATACAAAACATTAAATAAATCCTTTTGTAATTTCACCAGCTTTCTGATGTGAACACATTTTCGTCTTTAATTATTCCAGGTGTGCAGTTTTCTCTATGTCAAATTCTGAATGACAAAGAGGTTACCCTCTTCTTATAGTATTGCTCCCTTGCTCCCTGTACCGATATGGTCACTCTGTTACTGATTCTTCGCTAGCAATCGAGAGTCCACTGCATTATGGACAGTGATGGATGGTCATTCATGATGAACATGGCGAGTACATTTAAGTGATTCTGCTGCTGGTCCTTAGTGCACTCACTGGTAAGAAATAACCCTTGGGGTTTATGTGGCCTTATATTTATAAGATAGCTACTTTCTTTTTTAAACACTAGTATCATTACAGATTAGCTAATTGTGTTAATGTTTTTTATGCTTCTTCTCTAATGACTATACTCTTTGAAACTCAGATTTTTGAGACTCAATAAAGTCTTGGCTTGCATTAGTAATGCTGTACTTGACCTCTCCAAGATCAATAGAGTAATGGTATTTTAAGTTGTTTGCATTTCACTTAAATTACCTATTGATAGTCCTGTTGTGCCGATAACACATTTCAGACATTAACTATTTGAAGCACTAATACTGTCACTATTATCTTTATTACTGTGACTTTTATAGACTTGTCACAGCTTTTGACATCTCTGGAACTTTATGTTCATTTTTTCCAAGCACATTTTATAACTAAGTAATGGTTGTAGCACAAAACGCAAAAAACACTGAAGTCTTTCAAAGCACTTTAAGGAAAAATGTGTTTGGCAATTTATGTTCACCTTCAAAATCATGTAACACTAATTAAAATACTTTTATAGGGCCCTGTGAATATTCAGAAAACTTGTAATTTTTGTATATTCATGCATAAACACGTCTCTTTTTGCCTTGTGGTGACGGATGGTTAGCTGGCCAGAAGGAGAAACTATATTGGCACTGTGCTGCAGCCATATGTTGTGCTCACACAGGATTGACTTAATCAGTGCTGTTCCACCTTCATCCACTAGAGGGAGCCAGTGGGACATAAAGGAATAGAAGGACTTCTAATGCAGACTACACTGTTTAATGGGAGATGTAGTTTGTGAGGAGATCTCTGCTGTGGAAGTAGATAGAGGACAGACTACAATCCCCAGGGGAGAGGTAATAAAAGAGGAGAGAAAAAAGTTTTCCTAGACAGAGAAAAAAGGGACTTCCTCTTGCTGTGAGTGGACTGGAGGGTACACATCTCTGTTCCACCATGTTTTCCCCTATGCCAGTTGCAGCCTGAGCCCCGAGACAACAAACCAGACAACTGAGGACCAGAGTCGCCTGTAGGGGGATTTATCATGTATGCAGAGCCAGAAGGATTGCTGACAGCCAAGTGTCCAGACCAAGGTTCGCTGTGTGAATGGGATTGGTTAGCAGCCACTTGCTGTGTTTTATTTTACCGCTGCTAGCAGATTAAGAAAGAGAGAGACCGACCATATATTCTAGTATTCTAGTAGGTTGCAGAGGAGCTTCTGTGGAATTGTTCATCCTTATTAATACTGTTGATACTTTTCATTGCCGATACTGTGTTTTTTTTTTCTTGGGCTAGTGGTACAGTGATTTAGACAGAGCTGCTATAACCTAGTAATTACCTCCTTCAGCTTACTGTGAGGGAAAAATTTCTTCCACCTCCACATATACTGTATATATTTGTGCATTGCTATTTACTTTTAACCTGTGGCAATATACATGTTTTACTTACAATTGAGCAGTCTGGTGCTTATTTCCTGATACCCCAACATAGTTGTGTGTAGGATAATGATACTGGTGCTCAAACAGGTATTTGCAGCAACCCCTTTAACTCAACCAGGTGTGTCAGAGTGGACAAATAACTAATTATAGTGGGTATTTTTCACAATATATGGTTTGTATCATGCCATCTTTCCCCCCAGCATTGGTGCCAATGCCCCCATAACTTCCAGTAGATGCCAAGATCAATATTAGCCCCCAGCAGGGCCCCCTCACAAGAATAAGGCTACACAGCACAATTCTCCCCCTTCCTTCCCTGCACTAATTTTCCCCTTCCCCCAAACACAATCTCCCCACATAGAAATTAGCAAATCTTGCTCCAGGACAAAAACCCCTGCCCTAAAAGCAAAAATCTCTCCCTATCAATAATTTCCCTTTCTCCACGCAGACTGCCCAGACATCACTTACTGTGCAGTACCCTGAGTACAGCGAGAGTTAGTCCTAGGTGTCCCTTGGCTATGTCATGTGACACAGATGGGAAAGAGCCTTAGGGGCCTTCCTCCACTCTGAGGGGCACTATTTATGAGGTCTGAATTTTGTGGGTGACAGGAATTGCAGTTTTACAAGGACTCATGTGTACTATGACAGTGTGGGTGTCGCTAACTTGGGGCAGCATAAAAGAGGAGCACATGCTTCAGAAGCTCTTGTGGAGGTTTGGACCCCCATATGTCCCCCCTTATCTATGTCCCTGCCCTGCTTCGATTTTTTTTTCTTGCTTCTACCTTTCAGTCCATTCTTGCTAAAAGTTTTAATATTTTTTAAGTTAGCTTTACTGCTGGGCCTATCCAGGGCCGTCTTTAATATTGATTGGACCCTGGGCAAATGTTTTCTTGGGCCCCCCATAGAATTTCGCTCTCCACCTGCTCTGAGACATATAATAAATAGCAGCTAGACTTAAAATCAGTTTACTGTATCAGATCAGGAAGTGATTGCGATTAGTTGCCAGAGGTTACAGTGTATCATTACCGCTTACTTACTGGTTGCTAGAGGTTACAGGACATGATTTCTGCTTGTTTCTTGGTTGCTAGAGACTACTGTACAGTAATACTGCTCACTGATTAGAGGTTATAGCACATGTCCTCACTGCAGGGGGCATGATATACATATGATAGCTGCCTTTATTTACATATCTATGCTGCCGGATGCAGCTATTTATATATGAATGCCGGTTATTTACATGTAAACACAGGGTCTGCAGGTGAGTAATTTGTACATAACAATAAGGCAGAGCTGGGCAGCATTAGTAGCTGCACTTCACTCTGAGATATCAGGACACAGCATGAGACTAAAACTTCAAGGGACAAGGGAATTTAAACTGGGGTACTTGACAAGTATGAGGCAGCTGCTTTGGGCCCCAAAACAATGACAGGGCCCAGGGCAGCTGCCCCTTTTGCCCTGCCTTAAAGACGGCCCTGGGCCTATCCAATTTGTCTGCTTCAAAGGGAATAATCATGAATTAAAACATATCTTTGTTTTATACATTTTTTATTTAAATGCATTTTAACACATACAAAAAGGGGAAAATGATCAACATTGTACATTAGATCAAAATGGTAGTTGCCAAAGTGTATATGATATTGTACAATGAATTAAAAGTATGACTGAAGCATGCATATAACATTACAAGTATAAACAGAGATATAAAGAACAATGGTGGGAATATAAGAACATATCTTTTTTACTGTCAGTTCCAAGAAGAGGAATTTGAATCAGATCAAAAGGCAGATCAGGCAAATTGTTGGCAGAGTTAGTTTAGTAAACTTATTTCTAGTAGATGGAAATTGTCCAGCACCATGTATCAGGAAGCTGGCCATTAGACTGTGGCAGCAGGAACATCCTTTGAAGCCCATGTTATTTATAAAAGAAGTAGCAGCACTGCTTAAAAAAATAATGCTTTTATTTAGGAGAAACAACATAATTTTGACCATATCTGCCCTCTTCCTGAATTGATATTTGAGTCAAACAGAACAATGAACCAAATCATGAACTGTTATGTAATATGTTTAAGTATTAAGCACAAAATTACAGAAGGATCTTGTATCTAGTAATTCCTGAGTCCTAAAAATAGTAGGTAACTAATTGATGTAGAACCTTGTCTCATTGTCTGCTTAGTAAGGTGACTGAGCTCTGAGTGCCCATGATAGCGGTATTGGCTGTAAGCCAAGCCTGCACCTTAAAGCGGAGTTCCAGGCAAAAATTTAACTCCGTTTGAAACCAACATACAACACCAAACCCCCGCCTCATTTTTGGATATATTTTTTTTTTCATACCTTTTTGGTATGTTTTCCTCTGGACTTCTGTCCCATGGCGCCGCGGCAAAGTACATTCCGCATTTTTGGGTGCCCTCCTCCTTCCCCCGGTGCATTCTGGGACCTGTGTGTGTGTCCCAGAAGATGACGGGACCATTCAGAAAGTGTTGCAGTCTTCTTGTTTCCCTTAGTAAAGATGCTGCTGCTGGCACCCAGAAGGCCGATGGACAGGTCGGCTTTGGGTGCCAACATTGCGGGCTCCCTGGACAGGGAAGTATCCTTATATTAAAATTCAGCAGCTATGGTATTTGTAGCTGCTAACTTTTATATTTTTTTCACCTAGGCTGGAACTCCTCTTTAAAGAAAGGTGGCACCAGGGAACAGAATGAAGTGTCCGGGACTGTAATGTCAGGGACAATATTTCTCAAAGGCTGGAAAGTGAGAACAACCATTCTGCTGCTCTATGTACTAACACATGCACAGAATAAAAAAAATTGTGGAGGGTAACTGTGAGAGCCTTCCTTGTATTAGTGGCAAGATGAAGGAGGCTGGGAATGTTGTAAATGGGAAGGAGTCAAACCAACTTTAGAAGGGGTGGGGCCCACTAGAAATGACTACACTAATAAATTATGATGCTGTTAATAATAATAATAATATGTTTGATGCCACTGGAAACCACCAAGTTGCAGCTCTAAACAAAGTCCTCTGCTTTCTTGCCTGATGGCTGAAAAACAGGTCATTTCGGAAGGACCACTTACCAATTAATAGTATTTACTTCAAGTTTAAAGCTGCTGTCTTTTTTGATCAATAAAAGTTGATCAGTCATCCTATTCCCTTTAAGCAGCAAAATGCAAATAGTCTGTTATGAGAAGGCAATTATTATTATTATTATTATTATTATTCAGGATTTATATACACCAACAGTTTGCACAGTGCTTTACAATATTAAGATGGGCAATAGTTACAATACTTTTGGGTAGGAGAGCCCAGCTTGTGAAAGCCTACAATCTAACAGACTTCTAAGAAATCTATTTCTGCTAATTACATTAATATGGGTGGCTCGTTAGAGTTCTGTGGAAAAAAGCATGTGGAAGTAAAGATTCACAAGGCTGAATTTATGGAAGGTTCATGGGAGTTGGAGTCTTGTTAATTACTTGTATATTCACTCACATGTTCGGGTTCTGAGGTCTGTGCCAGTAGGTCTCGTGTCAAAACTCAATTAGAGCTGGTTTATTTAATTAGGCCATGATTTTATCTGTTTAATAAATAGTTTGGTTAAATGCTGTAAATGCTTTCAGCAGACAATCGTTGTTAACAAAGAACCAAATAAGGAAGATATATACAGTAGCTTAACAACTCAGGCACAGCATACTAATTATATACAAGTTGAATTGAATAAACATAAAAAGAAGGTAACCATATAGGCATAGGCATGCACACATGTGTGTAGCACTTACACCTGCAGGAGCCACTGCGATTATGGGCTCTCCATTCTGCCTCAACTCTCTTAATTGTTTGATCCTCACTGACACACTTAGTTATAGGCTAAGGCTGGTTATACTTGTGTAACTTTAAAATGAGTAAGCTACCACACTGTAGTAATGCACAGGAATCAGGCCACAATAACTTGAAGGTAAATTAATTAAGTGTATTAAGACAATGCAAGTAAACAAGGGGGTTAATCAATAAACATATAATTACACAGACTTAAAAGTACTATAAATGGTGAAATGGTCAATTACCCTCTTGCTGGCACTCAAAGGATATAGCAAGATTAGATTAAACTTCAACTGGGTAACAAGCGTCTCTAAACAACATCAATCAATTCAGAACAATACAAAAATGTAATATAAAGTCCATGCTGTGGTAAAGGAGGCTGCTAGCAGAAAGGTTGACATACAAAAACCCTATTGAACCATAAAGATAATCATCTGCAGTGCCACACAATCAGAGTGCAACAGTTAATCACAAAGTTAGTCAGTTTTAGTTTTGGTTACCCTGAACCGAAAAGGGCAACAAGACACTTGTGTACATTTTGGTGGTTCCAGTTGTTGGTTCAAGATGATAGAAGCATCCATTTTATTTCCATGAGGCTTGCCTGCCAGAAGAAGTAGCATACTAAGAAGTGCTGAGTTTCTTTACATAAAGTTCCACAACCTGTTAGCCCTCTTTGACAAGTGTGGTGCACCGTCCCTTTTCCCATCATTCATGGTGTCTGAACAGTAATGCCCCGTACACACGGTCGGACATTGATCGGACATTCCGACAACAAAATCCTAGGATTTTTTTCCGACGGATGTTGGCTCAAACTTGTTTTGCGTACACACGGTCGCACAAAGTTGTCGGAATTTCTGATCGCCAACAACGCGGTGACGTCAACCACGTCCGACGAGACTAGAAAAGGCCAGTTCAGAACCAAGCGCGGCACCCTTTGGGCTCCTTTTGCTAATCTCGTGTTAGTAAAAGTTTGGTGAGAGACGATTCGCGCTTTTTCAGACTCGTGGCTTTCAGATCGTTTTCTGCGGTTCAGTTTGTGCTTGTGGGTTTGTATCTGCTCTTCAGTGCGTGCAAGCAAGCTACGCGTGACTTTGATATTGTGTTCTTGTTCGTTCGTTACTGTTTTTCAGGTCGCTCTTCACAGGCCTTGCTGTTCTTCAGTGCGTTCTGTTACTCCGTTCTGAGCAGCCGACCGTTTTCTAGCCATGTTGCGTATAAGTACTCCTCGTAGAGTTCGTGCTGTGCGGGGGCTTGGTGTTGGGGTCCTGACCTTGACACAAGTCCAGTCCATGAACAGGGTGGGGAGGAGTTCATGGACCAAGAATTGGTTGCTTCAGCGTGACCAGTTCTGTCATATGTCTTTGCTCCGTGAGATCCGTGAGAATAATCCTGATGATTTCAGGAACTTTCTCAGGATGACGGACCCCGTATTTCACCGTCTGCTGGCTTTGCTGACCCCCTATATCAGCAGGCAGGATACCTGCATGAGGCAATCCACCACTCCGGAGCAGAGGCTCGTTGCTACCCTGCGGTACTTGGTGACAGGGAGAAGCCTGCAGGACCTCAAGTTCTCGACAGGCATCTCCCCCCAGGCTCTGGGTATCATTATCCCAGAGACCTATTCTGCCATCATCCAGGTCCTGCAGAAGGAGTATATGAAGGTAAGATTTTTATCCTTTAATATCACATTTTATTGTATATAATGTTTGCTAATGTAATGTATTTCTTTCCTCATTCCCTAATTACCATGATTGTAATATGCAGTGAATGTCCCCTTTGTTCTCATGCATGCTGGATTTTTATGTCATTATTTTTTTCGTCCTTCATACATATTTGCCTTCACTTACCTCCCCAGCATGCTCTCCTGCCCCTATATTCACCTCATGTAGTCACTTAACAATGTATTTTATCAGCTCCATAGTAGTGTTTTACACCAAACACCCCCTAAAATGTTTTGAAATGTGATTGGTGCTTTAAATTCAGGCAGAGTGCCATAGGCTTTTTTTTGTAGTGTCCCCAAATCATTTTTATTAACCCTCCCTCCCCCCAACTGCTAAGTCAGCTGATCCCAATTCTCTATCTATCCTCAATCATCTATCTGCTGACTTTGCCAAACCCATACACACTATACCCACCTCTTTTGTGGTGAGATGTATGGATGAATTCCCCAAAGCATGTAGTGCAAGGGCCTGCCTGTATACTTTCAAATGGTACTGTTTAAAGTTTTTGTATCCTATTATTATCTTGATAGTTAATAGCAGAATGTCCATGTACAGTGTGTATTTATATCTTTGTATTATGACACTTCTTACCTGTCCAGTAGGCTGCCAATAGTGTAACTAAGGAGGGGCTGTTCCAAGTAATACCCTGTATTTAGGCATTCATCTCTCAATGAAGTGAAGAGGGTTACCTGTCCAAGATCCCCCCCCCCATAATGTTAGAAATGGCCCATGAGAGGGGGTGGGAGGGGGAATATGATAGGTGTACCTTATACTTTGGTGTTGTAAAATTCCCCTTAAAAAATGTTATATGGATGTTGGACAAGAATGTTTGTGTCTAATCTGCTTTCCATGTTTATGTGTAAAAATACTAAGTTTGTTTTGTTTTCCTCAACAGTTTCCTTCAACGCCACAGGAATGGCAGACTGTGGCCTCCCACTTTGCCCAGTGGTGGGACTTTCCTAACTGCGGAGGGGCAATTGATGGGAAACACGTCCACATCATCCCACTCCCCAACTCGGGGTCGTACTATTATAATTACAAGGGGTTCAATAGTATTGTGATGTTGGCGGTGGTGTCGGCTAATTACGAGTTCCTGTAAGTGGACGTGGGGAAGAATGGCCGGATGTCTGATGGTGGAGTCATCGCCCGGATAGAGTTTTACAGGCGTCTCCAGAATGGCAGCTTGGACTTGCCACCTCCAGAAGACAATGTGGAAGGACTCCCATTCGTCTTAGTTGCGGATGAAGCCTTTGCGCTGGGGGACCATCTTATGCAGCCATTCCCGATGAGGACCCTCACCCCGGAACAGAGGGTTTTTAATTACCATCTGGCCAGAGCCAGAAGAGTGGTGGAGAACACATTTGGAATCATGGCCAGCCGGTTCTGCCTATTTCTGACACCCATCCATATGGCGGCGTATAAACTTAATCATATAATCCTGGCGTGCTGTGTTCTACATAACTTTTTACGGCAACATTCTGACAACTATGCTGTCTCAGTTGGGCCTGAGGCCGGAATTCTAAATGAAACAACACTGACGGCGCTTGAAAGTGGCCGTCCTGGCTTGCCCTCCCTGAGTGCCCATGATGTCCGGTTAAGATACCTTGAGTTCTTTGCGGGTAGGGGGGCCATCAATATGCCAGACAATTTGTGAAGCCTTTATCAAATAAAAACCAATAAAAAAATCTTTGGTGACATTTAATGCTTGTGTTTGTTTTAGCTGACCCTGACAGAAATGTGGGTAGTCCGGAAAATGGCGTGATTGTGTAACCTTATACAAAGCACTGTTGGGTGTTATTTACTAAAGGCAAAGACACTTTGCACTACAAGTGCACTTGAAACTGCACTGAAACTGTACTTGTAGTGCAAAGTGGATTTGCCCTTAGGAAATAAGCCCCATTTTCACAGAAAGCAGCAATTACATCACCACAAAAGTGTTGTAGCGTTGAGACAATAATCCACACATTCTTGATTAACAATCTTTTTAATATCTGCACAATCACATGTGCATTTAGAAAAGGTTTTCTAAACAAACCAACATGTTTGTTGTATAACAATATTTGGGGTGGCATTATCAAAAATAGAAATGTCCATTTAAGATAAAACAGGCATGTGTAAAACCAACAAGAAAGACACAAATCTTGAACTTAGAAAGTTCACATTTGGTAGAACTTGAAGGCAATATCAGACATGAGTATTTAGGAACTGTATTTGATATTGCGTTCAGATGGGGTGAAGTCACCCCAGGAAAAGCCAAATTTAAAAGATGCACACCAATTTACGAATGTCAACATGTGCAAGCTGCCATCATGGGGGATCAAGGGACGTGTTTTGGGGGAGAAACCCCTTCCTCTCAGCTAGTTTATTATTGAGGAAGGGGTTGCACCCCCAAAACGCGTCCATTGATCTCCCGTGATGGCAGATAGCACATGTTGGCACACTGTGTGCATCCTCCAAATTTGGCTTTTCTAAAAATCGGTAAAACATTTTTAAGTTTGTAGCACACAACAAAAAAAAAGGGATTTGTTTATTTTTTTGAAGAACATCATTGATGATTTTCTTGAGGTTTTCCAATTCTAAATTACACCCCATGATCTCCCTGATCAGGATCTGTGCACTTTCTGATGTGAAAGGATCTGGATCCACAACATCACGATCACCTAAAAAGAGAGAAACCAAACAAAAACAGGTACCAAAAATCCATCTCTTACCTGAGCCTGTGGTCGCAGACACTCACCTGTTGTGGTGACTAGTTCCACCACATCTTCTTCCTACTCCTGCTCTGCTTGGGTTGGGGGTATTTACCCTTATTCCCAAGGTGGGGGGTCTCTGTTCTCCTCGGATGAGGGGTGTCCTCCGAGTCTTTTCTCCCCTATGTAAAACAAAAATGGTATACTTAGCACACAGATATTTGATGGCAGAACTATAAATAGGAAACATTGCTTGGAAGTGGGGTGCAATTGTCTATTTTGCCCGAGTTAAAAAATGTAGCATTTTCAGTGTCCTTTGTCAAGCTGCAATACTTTACCTGTTTGGTACAAGCTTCACAGATGGAGTCACCCCTATAGTATACACTGGAGCACCTGTGTGGCCCCCTAATAAAAATGGTGTTCTGGGGTCCCACACTAGTGCTTCAGTGTCCAGATGTGAAAACAGCTGCTCAGTGTCCTCTCCTTACACAGAATCTAGTTTGCATTTCATTCTAGGAACAAAGCCATCTACACAACCAAATTAGTTTCATATAAGTAGGGCGTCAAAAATGTGGTCAAATGCATATGGCCAAAACAATGGTGTTTTATAGGCCGAAAGAAAAATGTTTGATATGAACGAATAATGTGCCCATGAACATGAAAGTTGCCATTTTAAAATGTACACTTTTAGGAAAAGCACATGGAGCAGCACGAACGTAATAAACACAAAAAGAAGAGGAACACAGCACAACTACTTACTTTTTTGCAGCACTCTCCGGATCTTTCGGTACTGCTCATTTTCTAGTAATTTGAGGTCCGACCACCGCTTCCTGAGCTGATCTTTCGATCGTCGTACCCCGAAATTCCGGTGCAGACTTTTGACCACTTTCGCCATGATCTTGGCCTTTCGGACATTGGGGTTGGGGTCAGGTCCATACTTTCCATCATAGTCGGCCTTCTTCAGGATGTCGACCATCTCCAACATCTCCCCAAAGGACATATTTGATGCCTTAAATCTTCTCCTTCTAGATCGGGACGTCTCCGGATCCGGGCTTTCCTCCTCCTCCTCCTCGTTGCTGTAATTAGCACGCACCTGCTGTGTCTCCGCCATGTGCTCTTCCCCCACTGCGCCGAACAAAAAGGGGTGGGGAATAGACTAGAAAGAACGTCAGGGGCGGGCGGAGTTACACACATGCGCAGTGTGTATAAAGCGTAACACGCGTGCGTATTACGTACGATCTGTGAGCGGAGGAAGGAGCATCGGAGGTGCCGATCGTGATAACAAAGGTAAGATCTAAACTTGGGCCTATACTGCTTCGAAATTGAAGCCTATATTGTAACAAGATTAGGAGAGTTTGGTCTGACCTTAGGGTTTTTCTTGTGCTGTGTCTTGCAGAGAAAATGGATGGCTTCAACGACCACAATTTCCTCCCCCTGTTCATAGACATGTACAGGGAGCTGCCCTGTCTGTGGCAGGTGAGACATCCCCATTATAATCATAAACAAAAGAGGCAGGCAGCGCTGGAGACACTGCTGGAGTTGGTGAAGCCGGTGGTCCCCACAGCAACCATCCCCTATTTAAAAGCCAAAATTGGTGGCCTGAGGAGCACTTATCTTAGGGAGCGCAAGAAGGTCATGGATTCCCAGAGGTCCGGAGCTGCAGCAGATGACATTTATGTCCCCAGGCTGTGGTACTATGAGAGACTGCGATTTCTGTCAGACCACACTGAAGTCAGGGAATCCCTCTCCACTCTTCCTTCCACTCTTCCTTCCACCCCAGCTGAGGCTTCCGATGTCCAACCTGGGCCTCCCAGCCAGGAAGAAGTGGAGGAGCCCAGCTGGAGTCAGGTATAGCATTCTTCTACAGATTTCTGATCAATAAAGAAATGATCTTTACTAGATGTTATTACTGATCACTAATTGCTGATTGAAAAAAGTGTTTGACATATCAATAGACAGTAGTGGGCACCCAAAATTGAAACAAGAATGAAAAATGCTGGGCTCAGAATGATAGTCTGTTATATTTGTTCACATTCAATTTGCAACAGTCAGGAGGTGAAAATTGTGTGTGATTGATGACTAAAAAACTAAAACTATGTCCCTTTTTCATACACAGGAAGACCTCAGCCAGGAGGAGGCTGTGGAATGTGGCAGCCAGGAGGAGGCGGGGATTAGTGGCATCCAGGAGGAGGCGGGGCTAAGTGTCAGCCAGGAGAAGCCTGGGACCAGTCGCAGCATAACCGAATCGCAGGTTCCTCCCCTCCGCCTTCCATACAAAAGACAGAGGAAGGGGAGTCACGTTCAGGATTCTGCACTAGGAGGCTTCTGCGTCCCTCAGAGCCTAACCCACTCCTGAAGAGGCCTTTGCCTGCATGGTTGCCACCAAACTGCAGGGCATGCAGGAGGGTCAACGTCTCATGTGTGAGCAACTTATTTATAAAGTCCTAACTAAGGGGGTGAGTGGCGAAATCACACCCAAGACCGACGTGATTGAGTTGGACCATCCAGCTCCTCCTCCTCCTCCTGCTGCCACAACTCCACCACCAGAGCCACAGCGTGGAAGGAAGTGTGGAAGGAAGACCAGAGAGTGATGGCCCTGGGTTCAGTCTGGTCTGACAAAAGCTGCAGTCTCTTGTATGACCACAGCCTGGGGACACAGATGTCATCTGCTGCTTTCCGGATCTCTGGGACTTCTGGACCAGACTGTACTCCCTTACATATGGACTCCTCGGGCCACCAATTTTGTTTGAAAATAGTTGATGTGTGCCCTGGAGTCCAAGGCTTCACCCCTTTCTGCTGTTTCTCCAGCGTTGCCTCCCTCTTTGTTTAGTTGTGAGCCCTTAATAAATTAATTTTTGGGGAAAATTATACTCTCCTATGTGTGTTTTCATCCAAAAAGGACAGTTGGTTGGTGAGGATTCAGGTACATTTTGAAAGTACAATGTGAAATTAACAAGAGACAACAACACCAAACAATCTCCTACAGATTAAATAGAACAACATATCAATGGTGTTGTGGTAACTTGACACACAAAAATATTCTGGAGTAAAAATTAAAATACAATAAAACAAAGATCAGCCTTGAAAAAAAGACAAACCAAAAAAAAATAATCTGCCTTAAAACCAAAAAAAAAAAAAAAAAAAACCAACACAAAAATAATGTTGTCAGATGTGACAAATCAAAATATATTGAGGGAATCCCGATAAATAGTAAAGAAATAAGTTTGTGAGAAGTCTGTGTGAATATGAGCAGCAAAACTACTTCATTGTTCCCACATTATAAAGAAGAAGAGAGTGCGCTGTATTAAACCATTTTTAACATTGCAGAGTGACGAAAGTGCTGTATCCATTGTGAACGCTAATTTTACCCGACCGAGCTGTTCTGTCTCGGAATTCCTTCTGAGCATGCGTGGCACTTTGGGCGTCGGAACAGGCCACACACGGTCGGAATTGACGCGATCGGATTTTGTTGTCGGAAAATTTTATAGCCTGCTCTCAAACTTTGTGTGTCGGAAAATCCGATGGAAAATGTCCGATGGAGCCCACACACGGTCGGAATTTCCGACAACACGCTCCGATCGGACATTTTCCATCGGAAAATCCGACCGTGTGTAAGGGGCATAAGTCCTTTCTGATGATTCCATTGGCTCTCTTTTCTGCCCTATGATAGCATCCGATCCACCTGCCAGGAGAGTGGGGGAGAGCAGAGGAGTGATTGAGGATTTCACACTGGTCACTCCACAAAGATGGTTTGTATGCACAAAATCCAGCATTGAGGGGCATGGTGTGTGGGGGGTAGGGCACACACACAGCCATCCTGCCTGCTCTTGGCACGGCATATAGTGTCCCAGCTGGGGAGAGAGAAGGGGGGAAGTAACACATTCTCCATTCCCAAGTCTGTGCCAGTCAATTGGCAAATGGAAGGGGGGCAGATAGTTTGGTAACCAGCTACCATTTAATGTTTGTAGGTAAATTTGATCAAAATAATACTGAAAAGCAGAGACAAAGATGGAATCTTTGCCATATAGGAATCAGCATACTTAACATAATCTAAATGTAACGATAAGTGTTTCTCAAAAGATATTTTAAATATTGAAAACCAACCTTAGAAATCGCACACTAGCATGTGGCAGGTTAAAGTGGCAGATGTGCTTAATAGAGCTCATCCAGCCGTCCCTTGCCTTTTCTGCTGGCTTAAAAGCTGAAAAGCAGACTTGTAGGGAATTTAATAAATTATATTACCTCTATTTATTATTTATTAATGAATTTTCAATATTAAAATAAACACAATTATGTATTCCCACTTAACCAGCAAATCTATGCTTAAAGGTTATAAGTCAAGGTATTTGTTTAAAGATACCCAGAAGGTATGGAGACTGGTCTATTCCATCCTTTTTTTTTTTTTAGTTGAATCCTTTTTATTAGAAAAATTCATAGATAGAATACATTTGTCCGCAAGACAACAATGTTTACATAATTTATAAAATGACAAAGAAAAAAACACAAATAAATGAAAGCAACTACTTTTCCTCTTTATCCCTATGCCCCCCCCCTCCCCCCTCCCTCCCCCTCCCTTCCATCTATTCTCTCCTCACCTCCCACTCAACACACACCAACATTCTTTTAACTAGGGTATTCTGAATACAGCTATAGCTTCCATATTTTCTCAAATTTCTTATTATTGCCCCTCTTCCCATAAGTATATTTCTCCTTCCCAATCACATCTTTAACCTCTTTCAACCATTCTACTACCATCTGGGGATCTTTTGCCTGCCACTTCCGTGCAATTCGTTTTTTTGCCTTGGAACAAGCATCTAATTATTGCAGTCTGCGAATCTCTTGACTTATCATTCTCCTTTATCAAGCCCATAAGACAAGTCCTGGCCTCCATGCCCAGAGATGTCCCAAACACAGAATTTATTTTATCGATTATACCTTTCCAATACCTATACAACCTGGGACATCGCCAGAACATGTGTACCAGGTCACCCCTCCTGTCCCCACACCTTTGACATTCGGCATCAGGCCTTTTTCCAGACATATGCAATTTCAAAGGCGTATAGTATATATAGTATAGTCTATTCCATCCTTGGTTGCAACTGGATTATTGTTTTATCAAATTCAATCTTCTGAGTTAAAACCTAAAGTTAAAACCTATTTTAAGTTAAAATGTATTCATGTTTTTGAAACTGATTTGTTTGGTATAGAAAAGTTGATGACCATGTTGGGAAATTTGAACATAGCTTCTGTCGCCTTATAGGCCTGGCAATGACCATGATCTTGTTCCATTCAGCTCCTCCATGTGTGGATGTCTGAATAGCGCCAATTGCTTTTAATTTTTGGCAATTCTTTTTACAAATAAATATCTGGAAAGTGTGGCGGCATTTGTATTCAGACCCCTTTACTCTGATAACTAAAATTTAGTGGAACCAATTGCCTTTAGAGGTCACCTAATTAGTAAATAGAGTTCACCTGTGTATAATTTAATCCAAGTATGGATACAGCTGTTCTGTGAAGCCTTCAGAAGTTTGTTAGAGAACCTTGGTGAACAAACACCATCATGAATGCCAAGGAACACACCAGACAGGTCAGGGATAAAGTTGTGGAGAGGTTTAAAGCAGGGTTAGGTTATAAAAAAAATGCCAAGCTTTGAACATCTCAGGGAGCACTGTTCAATCCATCATCCGAAAATGGAAAGACTATGGCCCACCTGCAAATCTACCAAGACATGGCTGTCCACCCAAACTGACAGACCGGGCAAGGAGAGCATTATATAGTTGCATAGTCAGGTTGAAAAAAGACACAAGTCTACAGTGGGGACGGAAATATTCAGACCCCCTTAAATTTTTCACTCTTTGTTATATTGCAGCCATTTGCTAAAATCATTTAAGTTCATTTTTTTCCTCATTAATGTACACATGGCACCCCATATTGACAGAAAAACACAGAATTGTTGACATTTTTGCAGATTTATTAAAAAACTAAAATATCCCATGGTTCTAAGAATTCAGACCCTTTGCTCAGTATTTAGTAGAAGCACCCTTTTGATCTAATACAGCCATGAGTCTTTTTGGGAAAGATGCAACAAGTTTTTCACACCTGGATTTGGGGATCCTCTGCCATTCCTCCTTGCAGATCCTCTCCAGTTCTGTCAGCTTGGATGGTAATTGTTGGTGGACAGCCATTTTTAGGTCTCTACAGAGATGCTCAATTGGGTTTAAGTCAGAGCTCTGGCTGGGCCATTCAAGAACAGTCACAGAGTTGTTGTGAAGCCACTCCTTTGTTATTTTAGCTGTGTGCTTGGGGTCATTGTCTTGTTGAAAGGTAAACCTTCGACCCAGTCTGAGGTGCTGAGCATTCTGGAGAAGGTTTTTGTCCAGGATATCCCTGTACTTGGCCGCATTAATCTTTCCCTCGATTGCAACCAGTCGTCCTGTCCCTGCAGCTGAAAAACACCCCCACAGCATAATTCTGCCACCACCATACTTCACTGTTGGGACTGTATTGGAGAGTTGATGAGCAGTGCCTGGTTTTCTCCACTCATACCGCTTAGAATTAAGGCCAAAAAATTCTATCTTGGTTTCATCAGACCAGAGAATCTTATTTCTCACCATCTTGGAGTCCTTCAGGTGTTTTTTAGCAAACTCCATGCGGGCTTTCATGTGTCTTGCACTGGTGGAGAGGCTTCGGGCCACTCTGCATAAAGTCCCAACTGGTGGAGGGCTGCAGTGATGGTTGACTTTCTACAACTTTCTCCCATCTCCCAACTGCATCTCTGGAGCTCAACCACAGTGATCTTTGGGTTCTTCTTTACCTCTCTCACCAAGGCTCTTCTCCCCCAATAGCTCAGTTTGGCCGGACGGCCAGCTCTAGGAAGGGTTCTGGTCATCCCAAACGTCCATTTAAGGATTATAGAGGCCACTGTGCTCTTAGGAACCTTAAGTGCAGCAGAAATTTTTTTTGTAACTTTGGCCAGATCTGTACCTTGCCACAATTCTGTCTCTGAGCTCTTCAAGCAGTTCCTTTGACCTCATGATTCTCATTTGCTCTGACATGCACTGTGAACTGTAAGGTCTTATATAGACAGGTGTGTGGCTTTCCTAATCAAGTCCAATCAGTATTAAAACAGCTGGACTCAAATGAAGGTGTAGAACCATCTCAAGGATGATCAGAAGAAATGTCCATCAGAAGAAATGGACAAATATATGAGTGTCACAGCAAAGAGTCTGAATACTTAGGACCATCTGATATTTCCGCTTTTCTTTTTTAATAAATCTACAAAAATTTCAACAATTCTGTGTTTTTCTGTCAATATGGGGTGCTGTGTGTACATTAATAAGGAGAAAAACGAACTTAAATGATTTTAGCAAATGGCTGCAATATAACAAAGAGTGAAAAATTTAAAGGGGTCTGAATACTTTCTTTCCCCACAGTATCTAGTTCAACCAAAAAAAAAAACAAATACAATCCCATATACACAATGCTTCGCCCACAGTTGATCCAGAGGAAGGCGAAAAACCCCAGCAAAGCATGCTCCAATTTGCTACAGCAGGGGGAAAAATTCCCTCCTGGTCCCCCGAGAGGTAATTGGATTTCCCCTTGATCAACTTAATCCTATTAATGTTAGTACCCAGTTATATTATGTACATTAGTAAAGAATCCAGGCCTTTTATAAAGCAATCTACTGAGCTTGTCAGAACCGCCTCTGGAGGGAGTCTATTCCACATTTTCACAGCTCTCACTGTGAAGAAACGATTCCGTATTTGGAGATTAAATCTTTTTTCCTCTAGACATAAAGAGTGCCCCTTGTCCTCTGTGATGACCTTAAAGTGATTAACTTAACACCAAGTTCACTATATGGACCACTTATGAATATGTACATGTTAATCATATCCCCCGTTAATCTCCTTTTCTCAAGCGGGAAAGAGTCACGAAAGGGGGCAGAGTCTACCAGCTGAAAAGGTAGCAGTTGCAGTGCTAGCAATTTGGCCAAGCTAGCATTTAGACGCTAAGCATGTGGATGGCTGGGACCAAATTTCTTTTTACAGTTCAGCAACTGGATTAGGTAAATTTGCCTGCTAAAATCAGTTGGTGGTGTACTGCTAGCAGATTGGCTGCAAGTACTTGGGACACCTATTGCTATACTTTCATTACTCTCAGTGCAGGTTTTTGAGAGGACTGGAGGTATAGTAGGGTTGGAGATCCAAGATGAGGAGCAAGGAGAAGTCCACCTTTTTCTTTGATGTGGGTCTTTCAAGCGCTGTTGTCAGCGGACTGCATGGCAGGTTGTCATATGTCTGGTCAAGCATGTGGTGCCCAAGCAGCTGCTGTTCTGGCCATGCTTGTTCCGCTTCAGACATAGGTTGAAAATGGCAACGGTGCGATCTGCTGCACACGTGTCGGAAAAGGCCCACACCAGGGAACTTTTAAAAGTCAGCGGGAAGTCAGCAGCACCGTGCACCTGCGGAGCTCTATGGTGTGATGCAATGGGGTGGCTGACCTTAAGCTGCTCCCTAGAGGATATCCTGCCTCGTTGGAGTTGTGCCTCCTCCTCCTCTATTCTCTCAGGCACCCAAGTACAGTCAGCGACCTCATCATCCCCTCCCTCCTCCAGCTGGGGGAACATGACTGCCAGTTTTTTGTGAAACATGTCGGATAGTATACGAATATGCGATCCCTGTTCAACATGAACTTTCGTCTCCTGACCACCATAATGAAATGTTAAATGATACTCAACAAACTGCTCTGGTTTTTAATCTTGTCTTTATTAAACTATAACTTTTTATATATACGGTTTCTGTTATTATTATTTGCAAGCACCGTGATAATCACCTCCCAATTTCTCCCCTTTTTGAATACATGACAGCCAGTTTCTTGTCCTTCTGTGGCACCCCTCTCTCTAGGCTCACGTTACTCCCTTCCTCAACCTGGGAACCAACATCGGAGCCTTCAGATCGCTGCGCATCCTCCAGCAGCATGTACCCAACACTGTGGTTGAATAATTCTGGGGATTCCTCCGTGCATGTTAGTGGAGCTACGGAAGGAGTGACTGTGGATAAGGAGCTGGTGGAATAGGCCACTGTGGAAGCTGCGTTGGAAGGCAAACTACTCTGAGTCTGGGTGACAGAGGATGAGGACGGCTTTGTTATTCACTCCACCAACTCTTCTGCATGCTCTGGCTCAATTACATGGCCAGCAGCAGAAAAAAAGGACAAGTGTGCCCCACGGCCACCTGCAGAGGATGCACCATGTCCACGACCAGCACTATTGACTGTAGACGCAGAGGCTGCTTGCCCTCTTTTAGTGGTCTGTGAGCATCTACCTCTCCTTGGTGGCCTTCTGGACATGATGTATTTTATGACAAAATATATAAATACAATGCTCACAAACAAAGACCCATGATAAGTGTAAACAAAAACATACAGTCCATATAAAACTAAAAAAGTGCTTCACAACTAATGTGCAAAGTCACAGGGTATGAGGGAATGCTACACATCTGGTGTGCAAAAAATGCAAAGAGAATGTTGCAGAAAAAAATTTTCAGGCGTACCAAGACACCCCACATGTGTCCCCACTCACCAGATCACAATGACACCCAGCTTTTCAGTCTGGGAGTCAATATAGGCTTATAGCGATATCCAGAGGATGTCACAGAATGTCAGGTTCATTGATGAGATTAGATGATAAACGATCCTTAAACATTAATACTCGGCCATACAAAACAGGTACCCAGAAAGGAAAAGAGAGGGACCAATGGTGAAGTATGTTAAGAAAGAATATTTATTGCGCATAAAAAGATATACTTACAAAAGTAAGTTAAAATCAGGTATTGAAATTGTAAGAAGATGCAGCAAACACCGTTATTGGCATTCCCACAAGGCCGGAAGTGACGTCAGTTGTGCCGGAAGTGCATCGCGTCAATGCATTTCGCCCTCCCACAGGGCGTCATCAAAGGACCTGACTTCCGGTTGGGACTGACTGCCTTAAATCACAATAGAGTAAGTATACTCCCCTTCCTCACCTGACTCTCATGAATTGACTCTTGGTGATGGAACTTAACCATCGAGGATGGTGGCAACTCCCCAAGGGAATATAACCATTACGATCTACTTCCTTAAAAAAGTTTTGGTGGACAATTGATGATTATCCTTAAAAATTACAAGATCAAGTTAATACTCTGATTGTCAGAAACTGCCGAGAAGGAAATACCATATCTGTTCTCACCATTTGTTGACAAAAATTGTAAGAACGACTCTTTTGATCCTGCCCAAACAATGACAATGTCATCGATGCAACGCTAGTAAAACTTGAGCTAAGGTAAGTTACCACCAAAAATGGCATCTTTTTCCCAGCGACTCATGAATATGTTTGTCACTGAGGGGGCATATTTGGCCCCCGTGGCCACTCCCCTTTTCTGTCTGAAAAATTGTTTATCATGCCAGAAAAAATCGTGACTCATGGCTGGATCTAAAGCATGTACCAAGAAATCTTTTTGTTTATTTTTCATTTTGGTGTTATTCAAAGCCCATACCACCGTCTCAATAGCATGTTTCTGTTGGATGTTGGTGTAAAGGGAGTTGACATCAATACTGGCCAGAAGATGCTCCTCACTGACCTCAATCCCCTGCAATAATTGCATGAGATCCCTGCTATCCTTAAGATAGGCTGGACAGCTCTGTGCCAAAGGCTGTTGAAAACTGTCCAGGTATTCACCAATTCTAGCAAACAACAAATCCACCCCACTCACAATGGGTCTCCCGGGTGGTTTGGGTGGATTCTTATGAATTTTGGGCAATTGATAAATTACCGGTACTCTCGGAGCATCAAGCACTAAGTACCTGGCCTCTTTCTTAATGACAATACCCTCGTCCTGGGCATTTATAAGCAAGCGTTTGAGTTTAGCTTTAAATTTCTTGGTGGGATTACCCCCCAATTTTTCATAAGTTTCGGCATCATAGACAAGTTTATTCAGTTAAGCTAAATAATCAGATTTATTGAGAATAACCAACCCCCCCCCCCCCCCCCTTTATCAGCACTTCTGATCATAATCTGTTTATTTTTTTCTAAAGATTTGAGTCCCCTTTCTAAATCAGTTTTGCGCCTACTATGTTTAATGGGCAAACGTTCTAGGTCCTGTTGGACCAAGGATCTGAACACCTCGGAAAAATGGTTATTAGGATTTCTAGGGTTGAACACCGAATTATTTTTCATTAATTAGTGTGGCTCTAGTAAGGGACTTCCTGTCCTACTTGAGGTGAGATTTTGCTAAAATGTTTCTTAATATTTATTTTCCTCATAAACTTCTGAAAATCAATAAAAATATCAAATTTGTTAAGTTCCTTGTCAGGAGCAAACTTGAGGCCCAACTCTAACAACTTAAACTCGTTTAAAGTGAAAGTGGCATCACTAAGGTTAAAAATAGGTTAGGTCTCTCTCCTTCTTTTTCCTTTTGCCTCCTCTGCAGCCTCTCCATTTACCGTGCCTGGTTCCTCTCTGTGCTGTCTGGGGGGCGCCATGAGATACCAAGGTTTCCAATCCCCCCCTCTATTCGGCTGAGGATGTTGGCCTCTCCCCCTCCCTCTGGGGTACTGGCCCCTCCTCCTCCAGGGGGGGCCGCCGTACCCCCTTTTTTGAAAAAAACCCCTATAGTTGGTGCCAGGGTGTCCTCTCTTTGCCCTTAAAGATGTACCACCTCTAGATTGGGGCGGAGCCCAACCCGGGCTATTCCAGCCACGATCATAGTGATCAGGCTGGTTATAACCCTCAGGAGGATAATAATCATCTTGAGGTAAGGATTTATACCTATTATAAACAGGAACTCCATATGAATAGGAATCAACATGGGGCCTAACATCATTAGTACCCCGTTGGGATGTCTGTGGAGTTGAATTGTTGTAACCCGATGAAGTATACGGTGTTGGGGAATGATCTCTCCATCCTCAATTGAGGTCACATGAGTAACTTCTTCCACCAATATGGCATCCTGCCATTTATACACCTTATTAGTTTTGTAATCATTGGTATCCCTCACATATTTTTTCATCTTTTTCTTTTGCGTTTCCTTGTCGACTTTACCGAAAAAGTCCCGTAAATGTTTCATTTTTTCTTTAAACTCAGCTGAACCTTCTAAGGGTGTCAGTTTAATTTTAACAGCATTGATATTGGCCTCTATAATTTTGAGTTTCTTTTCTTTACGTTTGATCAAAAGATCTAAAAGTTTTCTTTCAGTGAAATTAAAAAAAGAAAACCACTCATCAAGTTCTTTGCTAGTCATGCCATCATTAGGGGCTAAGTCCCACCATAGTCTGCAGGGAGTAATACCATCCTTGACATATTTGTTCAAAATGAATACATCCCACCAAGTTTAAATTTGTTTATGTAGAGCATTTTTAAGAATTTTAAAATAATGGTTCAGATCTGAGCTGACATTGGTACACGAGAAAAATTAATCTGCATTAATGGTTCTACTAGTGACAAAATTACAAATATCCATCGCTGCTGAGTGCACTCAATTGAAAAGAGAGAAAACTGTGGAAATATATATAATCTAAATATATAAGCTAGCGCTGATGGTGTGAGAAAAAAAAATAAATAAATACAGTGCTCACAAACAAAGACCCATGATAAGTGTAAACAAAAACATACAGTCCATATAAAACTAAAAAAGTGCTTCACAACTAATGTGCAAAGTTGCAGGGTATGCTTCACATCTGGTGTGCAAAAAATGCAAAGAGAATGTTGCAGAAAAAAATTTTCAGGCGTACCAAGACACCCTACATACGTCCCCACTCACCAGGTCACAATGACATCCAGCTTTTCAGTCTGGGAGTCAATATAGGCTTATAGCGATATCCAGAGGATGTCACAGGATGGCAGGTTCATTGATGAGAATAGATGATAAATAATATCCTCTGGATATCACTATAAGCCTTTATTGACTCCCAGACTGAAAAGCTGGGTGTCATTGTGATTTGGTGAGTGGGGACGCATGTGGGGTGTCTTGGTACGCCTGAAATGTATTTTCTGCAACATTCTCTGCATTTTTTGCACACCAGATAAGAAGCATTCCCTGTGACTTTGTACATTAGTTGTGAAGCACTTTTTTAGTTTTATATGGACTGTATGTTTTTGTTTACACTTATCATGGGTCTTTGTTTGTGAGCACTGTATTTATATATTTTGTCAATTTGTCTGTGTTTAGCCTTTTGTGTATAGCAGCTTAATTTATTTTTTATTACCCCCTTTTTTTTTTCTCACACCATCAGTGCGAGTTTATATATTTAGATTATATATATATTTTCACATGATGTATTTTTTGTTTTGCAACACCACACTACACTGTATTAGATACTGTGTAAACTGCCAGCACTGTATTAGAAACTGTACAACGGCTGAACTGTATGGTATACTTTGTACACCACCAGAAGTTGGTAGAAACTTTACACACTGACTTAGATACTGAGTACACCACCAAAAAAGTAGTAGAAACTGTACACACTGCATTAGATACTGTGTACACCGCTTGCACTGTATTAGAAACTGTACAATGGCTGCACTGTATTGTTTACTGTATACATCACCAGGAGTGTAGTAGAAACTGTACACACTGTATTAGATACTGTGTACACTGCCTACACTGTATTAGAAACTGTACTATGGCTGCATTGTATTGTGTACTGTGTACACCACCAGAAGTGTAGTAAAAGTGTAGTAAAAACTGTACACACTGTATTAGATACTGTGTACACCACCAGAAAAGTAGTAGAAACTGTACACACTGCATTAGATACTGTGTACACTGCCTGAAGTGTATTAGAAACTGTACACACTGTATTATATATACGACACTGTATATATATATATATATATATATATATATATATATTTTTAACACGCCGCCTCTGCATTTAGCACAGGCTTTATATTCAGTGTTTACTCTATATTCAGTCAGTATATATATATATATATATATATATACTCCGCATCCAGTGTAGCCTATATCTACAGTGCATTCTGTGGAATACTGTTTCTAATACACTCCAGGTGGTGTGTATATATATATAACCTGCCTGCTTAATCTAACTCAAGCTATCTCTCTGTCCACGCCAACAACACTACACACGGCCACCGTGTAAGCAGCCTTATACAGTGTGGGGCATGGACTTAGTCCCCCTGAGCCATGATTGGCCAAAGGCACCCTGCTTTTGGTCAATTATGGCTCTCTCAGCGGAGCGCACTGTGATTGGCCAAAGCATGCAGGTCAGGTGCATGCTTTGGCCAGTCATAATACAGCACTGCACTGCGATGTGGCAGTGCATTATGGGGCATCCTGCGCTGCTCGCTTTTCCTGCGAAAGCCCCATAATGTTCGCTGTTCTGCAAATGAGTGAACACCCGATGTTCAGTGTGCAGTGTTCAAACTCTAATCAAGAAGTGAAAAATGAGGGGTTCTGTTGAAACCAAACCACGGTCAGGTAGACCAACTAGAATTTCAGCCACAATTGCCAGGAAAATTGGGATGCAAAGAAAAACCCACAAATAACTTCAGGTGAAATACAGGACTCTCTGGATGCACTTGAAGAAAGATGGGCTGCATGGTCGAGTCGCCAGAAGAAAGCCATTACTACGCAAATGCCATAAAGTATCCTGCTTACAATATGCCAAACAGCACAGAGACAAGCCTCAAACCTTCTTGCACAATCATTTGAAATGATGAGACCAAAATTGAGCTTTTTGACCACATCCATAAATGCTACATTTGGAGAAAAGTCAACAAGGCCTATGATGAAAGGTACACCATTCCATTCCTACTGTGGAGGTGGATCGCTGATGTTTTGGGGATGTGTGAGCTACAAAGGCACAGGAAGTTTGGTCAAAATTGGTAGCAACATGAATGCAGTGTGTTATCAAAAAATACTGGAGGAACATTTGCATTCATAGGCCTTGAAGCTGCGCATGGGACATACTTGGACATTCCAACATGACAATGATCCAAAACACAAGGCCAAGTCCACTTTGGCACTGGCTACAGCAGAATAAAGTGAAGGTTCTGGAGTGGCCATCTCAGTCTCCTGACCTCAATATCATTGAGCCACTCTGGGGAGATCTCAAATGTGCAGTTCATGCAAGCCCACCCAAGAATTTACAGGAACTGGATGCTTTTTGGCAAGAGGAATGGGCAGCTTTACCATCTGAGAAGATAAAGAGCCGATAGGGTAAATGGAATAGCCTTTTTATTCATCAAACATTTATTTATGATCAAAACATGTATTTCTGATTATATTATTATTTATATTATATGTCACTAGAGTATTAAGATTTGACTTCAAAGGAACTTTAGATAGTTAGCTAGTACCCACCCTTTTTGTAAGATATATACATTTGTATCAGCTGTGCTAGGGAGTAGAGCAATTCATTTTGAAATGAACATGTACTGTGATTGTGCTGTGATTTATGATTGCTCCCCTTGGCTGTAGCTTACAACTACAGGCTTGCATATTAAATACATCTTTTTAATGTGGCTTCAGCAGTCAACATGTTATTGAAACCTCTTGAATTCTGGGGTTTCCCTATCAATTGGTCCTTTGGCACGCCGAGAAGATACACTCTACAGACACCGCTAAGACACAGAATGGGACAACACAACCTGGGAATTCACTTCTGCTGGCTAAGGTAAGCTAACTTTTCGCTTACTGTGACTTCCCCTTGTGCTGTGCTTATTTCTGTAAGTCAGTGTCATGTAGAAGTACTCTTTTCCAAGAACCTTGACTGTTAAATTTTGTTATTTTTTATTTTTACATTTCTTTTTACTTTCCATACTATCTGTAACTTAATACTGTCCTTTACATGAGTGTGTTCTGTGTGTTCTGATAAATGACTTTCCCTATTTCAGGCACAATGTGTGTTTCTGCAGTTCCTGCATCTGGGGTGACCGGCCAGGTCAGAGATCGGGTTTTCAGACTCAAGGTATCATTCATAGGCTGTGGCTGATAAGGTACTATGTGAGGTGGGGCCCTGGTTTATTGCCGAGGGTGACAGGCTGCTTAAAAAAACATCACTGCTTGAAACCTTAATACCAGTTTCAAATGAAATTCTGTTTTCCTTTTCTCTTCTGTGTAGTTCTCCAAAAAACTACACCATGAGTAGAAGTACTATCTTCTCCTATTCTGCAAACAGTGCCTATAAACTGATGTGGAAGACTTTACTGAAGCAGAACTGTCAGATTCTTTATACTCTCTCTCTCTCCCGCAGAGTCTAGAACTTTCTCCTATTGAGATTTTTGATTACTGTACTGCACTGCATTGATCTTTGTATATGCTGCCATGTGTCTTGCATATAAGTGGACTGTTTCTATTCAAAATAGAGTGTGTTTTTACATCTTAAATCCAGAGTTTACTGAAACTCTTTTTCCTTGGTCTGTGTGACTCAGGTGTCAGTTTGTGCGTCTGCCTATGTGGCTGAGTTGTCAGTTCCTGCGATTATTGAGTAAATTGTGTCTGTGTGACCGTGGGGCTTAATAATAGATTAATTCTTGAGGAAGTCTCACCACCGTGTGAGACTGGGAATTGTACCACCGTGTATACCACAGTCTGGGATCTGTATGTTCCCACCAGGAGCTTCTCCTGGATTGGCAAAGATTATATGGAAGAGGAATGTCTGTGTCCCTCAAGGAATGGAACTAAGGCACACAGGGGTTTTGTATCCCTAGAAGAGAAATGACCTTAAGCTCTGAAAAGAATGTAAAATGTACTATCCAAGTACTTTCAAAACAAGAAAAGACAGGCAGACTAAGATAGATGGATAAATGTGAGTAAGCAGTGTAAAAACATGTTGAAAAGGAGATTGAAAAGAAACGTATTGCCCTGTGAGAAAGTTATATGAATACAGTTGTGAAGAGCTTGATAACAACATTGCTGAGATAACTACAAGCACATTATGCCTTAAACTTATAATGACCTAAGTAGACACATAGATTAGAGCCCATTGTAAATGTGCACGCCAAAAAAAAAAAGAGAGGAAAAGTGCAGTTTTATTAGAGAAATGTGCTAATATTGTTGTCTACAGGTTAAAGTTGGCAAAGTGTGAGAGTATGTTTGTCGTGTAGAGTTGTGTGAGATTCATGGATTGTTATGTCGTGTTAGTTGTATTAACCACTTGACAACTGGGCACTTAAACCCCCCTCATGACCAGACCAATTTTCAGCTTTCAGCGCTCTCACACTTTGAATGACAATTACTCAGTCATACAATACTGTACCCAAATGAATTTTTTGTCCTTTTTTTCATACAAATAGAGCTTTATTTTGGTGGTATTTGATCACCTCTGGGTTTTTTATTTTTTGCCCTATAAATGAAAAAAGACCGAAAATTTTGAAAAAAAAACACATTTTTCTTTGTTTCTGTGATAAAATTTTGCAAATTAGTAATTTTTCTTCATAAATTTTGGCCACAATTTATACTGCTACATATCTTTGGTAAAAATAACCCAAATTAGTGGATATTATTTGGTCTTTGTGAAAGTTATAGAGTCTACAAGATGTGGTGCAAATCATAAAAAAAGATCACACCTGACGTACTGGTGGCCTATCTCATTTCTTGCGACCCAAACAAGCCAGGAAAGTACAAATACCCCCCAAATGACCCCTTTTTTGAAAGTAGACATTCCAAGGTATTTAGTAAGAGGCATGGGGAGGTTTTTGATGTTGTCATTTTTTTCCCACAATTCTTTGCAAAATGAAGATTTATTTATTTTTTTTTTTCCCCCACAAAATTGTCATTGTAATAGGTTATTTCTCTCACATGGCATGTGTATACCACAAATGATGCCCCAAAATACATTCTGCTACTCCTCCTGAGTATTACGATACCACATGTGTGGGATTTTTTCACAGTCTGTCCACACAGAGAGGCCCAATATGCAGGGAGCATCATCACATGTTCTAGGAGCATAAATTACACATCTAATTTGTTGACTACCTATTACACTTTTGAAGGCCCTGGAGCACCAGGACAATATTATATAATCACATACATTCAGTGCTGGAGGTGCCGGAACTGCATTCCCCCGCGTTCCCGCTAAAAAAAGCAATATATATATATATATATATATATATATATATATATATGTTGTATTTTCTGTTAGAAGTCATATGCGTGTAACAATTGTCTTGATTGTGTTCAAAGGCTATTTATAGCAATGAGTGCTATCTCGGCTTTTGAAGATAGCCCTAAGATTGACAAGCTTATGTGAATGACCATCCACATATCAATGAATGTCACCAGAATATTAAGATTTGACACTTTAAGAGTGACCGGGCGCCGGACATGCTGCGGTCTATGGGAAGCTGATTTGCCTGTGTTTAGGGCATGTGCAGGACACAAGCTGTGCGCCCGTACACACTCCCACTCTATTTTGATTGGTCAGTATGCCTACAGAGGAGAGAACAGTGGGCAGTACTATTTGCATCACTGTGCGGGACAGGACACCAGAGGAGAGGAGTGTGGGCATGGGCAGTGCTATATACATCACTTCCTGTTTCTAGGCTTGGATTTTGAGAGAGCGGCGCCATTGAAGGTAAGTCCTGGCCATCTGCTCTCTTGAAACCCGGGCTGAGGAATATGCTCTAGCCAGTTACCTCCAGCCCCCACCAGCACCAGCAGCATCCCCCCCCCCCCCGCCCTGGAGCTGAGTCCGCTCTCTCCGCTCTCTAGAGTCACGCCAGCACTGCACACTCTCTGATCGGCAAAACCTGTGACCTTCACCCACCCCCGACAGCTCCCGAGGCTTCAGTGGTGGTGACTGCTGCTGGACACACAAAGGACAGTCAATCACCCATAGACAGCTGAGAGCCTAGGGGGCATAAGGAGTGTAGGTGTCCAGGGGGCATGAGGGGTGGTAGGTGCCCAGGGGTCCGGTGGTAGGTGCCCAGGGGGCATGAGAGGTAGTATGTTCCCTGGGCTGGAAGCTAGCAGAGTATAGGGAGCCAGGGCCAGCAAGTGCAATGTTCTGTAGACTTGCCAGTATAAAGGACAATGTTCTGCAGATATACATTATATGGAGCAATGTGCTGCAAAGTTATCACTTTAGCTGCCTGGCTGGTGAGATACTCTGCAGAATACAGTATATCACAATGAGTTTGTTCACATTGCAATGAATGTTCTGCAGATATGCCACTACAGAGAGCAATTTTCTGTAGATATGTCATTATACGGAGCAATGTTCTGCAGACATGCTCTTATACGGAGCAATGTTCTGCAGACATGCCATTAAACAGAGCAACGAGCTGTAAAAATGCCATTATACAGAGCAATGCTCTGCAGATATGCTATTATAGGGAGCAATGTTCTGCAGACATGCCATTATACGGAGCGATGTTCTGCAGACATGCCCTTATACGGAACAATGTTCTGCAGACATGCCCTTATACGGAACAATGTTCTGCAGACATGCCATTATACGGAGCAATGTTCTGCAGACATGCCATTATACGGAGCAATGTTCTGTAGACATGCCCTTATACAGAGCAATGTTCTACAGACATGCCATTATACAGAGTAATATTCTGCAGACATGCCATTATACGGAGCAATGTTCTGCAGACAGGCTATGATATAGAGCAATGTTCTGCAGATCCTTCACTATATCTGCTTAGCTGATGAGATACTCTGCAGCATACAACATATCACAATGAGTCTGCTCATTGCAGTGTTCTTTATATATGCCATCATACAGTGCAATGTTGAAGATGAAGATGGCGGGTGTAATATATGGGGATAGGGATGAAGGGTGTATAATATGGGGATGGGGATAGGGATGATGATTATTGGTGTATAATGTGGGGATGAAGAGGATGGGTGTATTATACCAATGAGAAATGCTATATACCAGGCTTAGTGAGAAATGCTATATACCAGGCTTTGTGAGAAATGCTATATACCAGGCTTTGTGAGACATGCTATATACCAGGCTTTGTGAGAAATGCTATATACCAGGATTTGTGAGAAATGCTATATGCTTCTGGGCTGTATACTCTGCTGCGATTCTGGGCTGCATACTCTGCTGTGATTCTGGGCTGTATACTCTGCTGTGAGTCTGGGCTGTATACTCTGCTGTGAGTCTGGGCTGTATACTCTGCTGTGAGTTTGGGCTGTATACTCTGTCCTGTGATGAGCTGTCCTGAGCTGTATACTCCTGACACTATGGGTGGAAGCAAGTGGAATACAGGGGACAGAGTGGGTGGATGCTATAAGGGGTGGGGCTTATAAGTGGGAGGGGTCAAAAGGGAGGGGCGGGTCTGGTGCCCCCCATCCTAAAACTTCACCAGCCGCCACAGTACAGTTGATTGATAATAAATGGCTTCAGCCAAACACTAAGAAACAAAAAGAAGAGAGGGCGCACCGACCTAGCGCATTACCACTGATAGCGTTTATTAAAACTGTAAAATAGCAAGTATATACTCACAAACGAGCTTAGAATACAGGCATGGACATAGACTGCAGGTGTGCAGTAACAGACATCAGGTTACAAATGGGACCGGACATCAGGTAGATACGGCGATGGCCAGGGCTGGACTGGGACAAAAATTTGGCCCTGGACTTCCTCATGACTGGTCCACTTTAATTTTGAGTGTCCCCACCAGCAGCTCCCTTCACATCAGAGTCCCCACCAGCAGCTCCCTTCACATCAGAGTCCCCACCAGCAGCCCACTTTACATCAGAGTCCCCACCAGCAGCCCACTTTACATCAGAGTCCCCACCAGCAGCTCCCTTCACATCAGAGTCCCCACCAGCAGCTCCCTTCACATCAGAGTCCCCACCAGCAGCCCACTTTACATCAGAGTCCCCACCAGCAGCCCACTTTACATCAGAGTCCCCACCAGCAGCCCACTTTACATCAGAGTCCCCACCAGCAGCCCACTTTACATCACAGTCCCCACCAGCAGCCCACTTTACATCACAGTCCCCATCAGAGAGCCCCCATCAGCAGCCCTTCACATCAGTGTCCTCCCTCTCCTCCCCCTCCCACATGTACTCACCGTTTTGAAGGCAGCTTCTCGTTCCACTCTCCAGTCATGTGATAACAAGTGATAGGGGAGAGGGGAAGGAAAGTCTGCCGTTGGTCTATCTCCCCCTGCAGGCTGGAGGGAGCATAACGCCTAATGGAAGGAAGCTTCTCCTCCTGACAGGAGTGAAATTGCGATCACTCACTGTCAGAGAGGAGCGGCTCCAGGACTGCACCTGACTGGCCCACTGAGACATCAGCCCACCGGGAATCTCCCGGTAGTCCCTATGGCCAGTACAGGCCTGGCGATGGCTAACGCGTTTCGGGGGCGAGCCCCTTTCCTCAGAGCCTAAGCGGGTGGTAACTGCTCACAAGTGAGAGCTCCTCTATATATGTGTGCATGCATGTAACCGAGCCTCCCAGCAAGCACCAGCCCACCATGGCCACTCCCCCCTACTGAGCTCTCCCAGTTAGAAAAGCCCTCTCTGATATCATCTAATCTTCATAGTAACAGCATGGTAATAACATACCCATGAAAGAAATGTGTATGTTAATCCATCAATAGTATTGGTTGTGTGATACACAAGAAGAGACCCTACCTATGGGCCAGTGAAGACCATCTAGGGCTAGTGATCCGGCCACATCACAAATATAGATGTGAGTCTAGATGTACCCAAATAAACATGACAATATCATCAGTGTCAATACTACAAATCAATCAATCATGGTGCACAAAAGGGGGACTTTACCTGTACTGTTAGTAACTATCCAGGGCTATGATCCGGCCACATCACCAGTGAAGATGTAGGTATAGATGTTGACAGGCAGAAGTGACAATACCATCTGTGCCACCTCTGCAAATAGGGAGTATAATGTGGGCTGTGCGTAACAAAGAGGGCTACAATGAACCATCGAATGGCTGCAGAAGGCTACAGGCGCCGGTGGAAGGCACGCCGCTATGAAAACCCGGAAGTTCGGGTATGATTGCGTTCCACAGGCGATTTCCGGCTGCCTTCAACGTCATTTCCGCCCGCGCATGCGCAGTGGACAGGCCGGAGGTGCGGGTGGATAAGCGTTCCACCCCGCGGCCTCAGACCACTTCAGTCCATACACTCACTATAAGCGGGCATGTGAGGGTGCGCACGCATCTTCTCAGCGCTTGCTCACAAGAATAGGAAGATGTATGTAGCTGGTCATCACTTAGGTTGACACAAACTGAAGGTGTAAATGCGCTGGTATTGGAGCCTAACCATCGGGGGGAGGGGAAGGGAGGGAGGAGGGGAGGGCCAAAGGCTAGTGCTGATGCCGGGAATGCCTCAAGGAATACAAGCAACGTAAACACAACACACAGGGGAAATCCACTCAATGGGCAGTCGCTGGAGAGTCCCCAAATAAAATTACACTTATATTAAATTATTAAAAAACCTAATCATTATGGTCGGTGTGAAAAATTAGTAGCAGATAGGAAATATATCCGCAACAGTACATTATAAAAGCACAAACCTACATAAAAATTATGTGCTATTAAAAACAAATATATTATATTATATTATTATAAAAATTGCGTCCACATCTGTACACTGCATTGCAATACATAGTGGATCTCAACTAAAAACTCTCCATGTATGTGTAGATGTACACGCATGCCCTCTCAAAGAGTAGGTGTTGGTGTGCATGGAGAAAGTGATTAACCTTACTTGATCCAACATTGGGACATAAATAAAATATAGTTAAAAATACAGTTAAAAATACAGACAAACAAAATATATATAAATTCACAGTGTAACCGAGACACAATGATAACTGTTGGTAATAGAATCATGGAATTTCTACAATAAAAAAGGGAGCACAGCATATGTGCACAACAGGATGCGCTCTTATCGACCCATTCTCTACATGTATCATATACAGTAGCTAACAGCTATAGCAGAAAATGATAGTGGACAGTAACGCATCAGAAATGGGTGATATTTTATTTACCTTAGGACTCTCCAACGCCATGTCCCCTCTGATATCTAATGGGTCACAAATGATGTGAGCTATACCCAATATAGAGGACACATATACTGTTGCAAATATACATACGGTGTGTTTAATATATTAGAACCCCCCATAAATCACATAGATCAACATGCAAAAAACCCTAGATTTGTACTAGATTTCAACTAGATTTGTTGAACGTCTAACTAAGACTTAACAGGGAATGGAACCCCAGCAAGTAGGATGGGAACCCTCCCAGTCTAAGGGTGGATATTCAAAAACTCCCATAACCATGGGAAATGTAAAGGAAAAGGATGACTCTGAGCGGGGGGGGGGGGGGGGTATAGGGGAGGGAGAAACGGAAGGTGAGGGAAAAGTATAATGACACACTTGGTGTAAAGTCATTGGGTGGTCAATGTACCTGGATATCGTGAGGGACCAGGATAGGGAGGGAAGTGGGGAACAAGCAAGGATGGCACCTATCATAGGACACTGTGTAGTTCTATCTCTTCATTGAGGCCTTTTGGGGCCAAAGTCCCCAAGGTAAGGTAAAAATCCAATAGGCCTCTCTGGTGCACAGTAGCTGGTATTTTTTGCTGCTGTCGAGATCATTGGGCATAGCTTCTAGGCCAAATACCCTAAGGCCATCTATGTTGCTATCGTGAACCTCTAGAAAGTGCCTTGGTAGAGAATATTTGTCTTTCTTGGTTGAGATATTACTTCTATGTTCATTCATTCTAGTTCTCATAGGTCTAGAGGTCCGACCAATGTACAGGCGGTCACATGGACAAAAAAGACCATAAATCACATATGCAGTACCGCAGTTAAGGAATTGTTTTATCTTGTGGATCTTGCCGTCTGCTCCTACTATGTCTTTTTTTCTATGACACGTGTAGGTACAGTTTCCGCAGTTTGAGCTCCCACATCTATAACTGCCCTTTTGATCAAATATTGTTGTCCAGGGGCTATTAAGTCCTCTATTTTTGGTCTTTTTCACCCTACTTGGGGCAATAAGGCTCCTCAGATCTTTCGGTCTTCTAAAGACCAAATTTGGGTTTGAAGGAAGGCTAGTCTTCAGAACTGGATCTGATTCTAAAATTCTCCAATTTTTCTTGAAGATTTTATAGATTAAGGGGGCCTTATTATTGTACCTCGTGCAGAAACGTACTTGTAGCTGTGGTAGTTTTGACCCATCTTCATGAGGTTTCGATTTTCTTGTGCCATCACTTCCATCATTGTCGTACAACTCAAGGTATTTCTTGAAGGCTTCCTCAATGTGATCTTCCTTGTACCCCTTTTCCTTGAATTTGGTCTTTAGGACAAGGCTTTGTTCTTCATAATCTTGTTTCCGAGTGCATGTCTGCCTAAGTCTGCAGAACTGGCCGTATGGGACATTGCGGATCCATCTAGGATGGTGGTTACTGCGGGCATGGAGGTAAGAGTTTCCAGCACTTGGCTTAAAATGGGTTTTAGAGTGGATACCTCCAAGCTCGTCAACTCGCAATTCAAGGTCTAGAAAGATCAGGGACTGGTCGTTCACCACATGTGTGTTTTTTAATAATTTAATATAAGTGTAATTTTATTTGGGGACTCTCCAGAGACTGCCCATTGAGTGGATTTCCCCTGTGTGTTGTGTTTACGTTGCTTGTATTCCTTAAGGCATTCCCAGGATCAGCACTAACCTATGGCCCTCCCCTCCTCCCTCCCTTCCCCTCCCCCCGATGGTTAGGCTCCAATACCAGCGCATTTACACCTTCAGTTTGTGTCAACCTAAGTGATGACCAGCTACATACATCTTCCTATTCTTGCGAGCAAGCGCTAAGAAGATGCGTGCGCACCCTCACATGCCCGCTTATAGTGAGTGTATGGACTGAAGTGGTCTGAGGCCGCGGGGTGGAACGATTATCCACCCGCACCTCCGGCCTGTCCACTGCACATGCGCGGGCGGAAATGTCGTTGAAGGCAGCCGGAAATCGCCTGTGGAACGCAATCATACCCGAACTTCCGGGTTTTCATAGCGGCGTGCGTTCCACCGGCGCCTGTAGCCTTCTGCAGCCATTCGATGGTTCATTGTAGCCCTCTTTGTTACGCACAGCCCACATTACACTCCCTATTTGCAGAGGTGGCACAGATGGTATTGTCACTTCTGCCTGGCGACATCTATTCCTACATCTTCACTGGTGATGTGGCCGGATCATAGCCCTGGATAGTTCCTAACAGTACAGGTAAAGTCCCCCTTTTGTGCACCATGATTGATTGATTTGTAGTATTGACACTGATGATATTGTCATGTTTATTTGGGTACATCTAGACTC
Source organism: Aquarana catesbeiana (assembly GCF_042186555.1). Taxonomy (NCBI): domain Eukaryota; kingdom Metazoa; phylum Chordata; class Amphibia; order Anura; family Ranidae; genus Aquarana; species Aquarana catesbeiana. The sequence continues at coordinate 345,693,085 of NC_133326.1, read as the reverse complement.
ACATCTATATTTGTGATGTGGCCGGATCACTAGCCCTAGATGGTCTTCACTGGCCCATAGGTAGGGTCTCTTCTTGTGTATCACACCACCAATACTATTGATGGATTAACATACACATTTCTTTCATGGGTATGTTATTACCATGCTGTTACTATGAAGATTAGATGACATCAGAGAGGGCTTTTCTAACTGGGAGAGCTCAGTAGGGGGGAGTGGCCATGGTGGGCTGGTGCTTGCTGGGGGGCTCGCCCCCGAAACGCGTTAGCCATCACCGTATCTACCTGATGTCCGGTCCCATTTGTATCCTGATGTCTGTTACTGCACACCTGCAGTCTATGTCCATGCCTGTATTCTAAGCTCGTTTGTGAGTATATACTTGCTATTTTACAGTTTTAATAAACGCTATCAGTGGTAATGCGCTAGGTCGGTGCGCCCTCTCTTCTTTTTGTTTCTTTTTGTAGCTTTTGAATGCCCAACATTCTGAAGAGGGCTGGCTATCGATTTCAACAGGCAGCCCCATGCAGGGAGTGGTGGACAGCTGCACAGATCTTCAAGTAGCTCCCAAAGAGTATAGATCAGAACCCAGACAAACTGTGCATCCCACGTGGGTGAAGACGGCCTTTCCCACCCCTTGTAAAGGGTTTACAACCACTTTAAGGCTGAACTCAAGGCAGATATAAAATATACAGTATACATTATTGTAGCTCTGTAATCAATAGAGAGAAACTGAACTCTGTAAGCAGAGGACAAAGGATTAGCTATCAGTATTGCCTGTGGTCTCCTGACAGTGGTTATTTTCCCTTTACTGACTCACTATGCCTTGTTCTGCATTGAGTCTCTGTGGTGGTGTGGCCATCTTGGTATTGGCAGGGTTTTGCTTACTTATGTCAGAGTATCCAGAAAGGAGAACACTAAGAGGAATAGTAACGACATCACCGATTCTTCCTCCAAATCCAAAAAGACTCTCACAGTGCAGAATTACAGCCTTGAGGAGAGGATATCAAGATAAGTGACAAATTTTCCAGATACTGCTTATGAAAAATTAAAGTGTATCTATGGTCCAACTGCAAACCTTCAATATTTATTTTATTCATATCCACATTTAATTTTTTATAGTTCTAGCTTACCCCAATCAATCAGAATGATCTTGAAGCAAACTTACTTTTTAAAATACTTCACAGGATTTACGTCCTTTAATGCACTGATACATACAGTATCTCACAAATTGAGTACACCCCTCACATTTTTGTAAATATTTTATTATATCTTTTCATGTGACAACACTGAAGAAATGACACTTTGCTACAATGTAAAGTAGTGAGTCTACAGCTTGTATAACAGTGTAAATTTGCTGTCCCCTCGAAATAACTCAACACACAGCCATTAATGTCTAAAGCGCTGGCAACAAAAATGAAAATGTCCAAATTGAGCCCAAAGTGTCAATATTTTGTGTGGCCACCATTATTTTCCTGTTATAGGGATGAAACTTGCGCGCTGCTATGCATAGTTAAAAGTGAAAATAGAACATCAAACTCCAGTGAATATAGTGAAATAGAAAATCTGAATAAACCTGAAAAAAATATATATAATGAATGTGAACAGCTGCAACCACTTAGTAGTGTACCCCAAATCACTGCATAAACAAATGAAAACAGAAGGGGGAGTGGTGCGCTTGTTCAATATAATGTTCTATTAACATACAACCTAAAAATAAAATAAATGAAAATATAGTGCAAACAAAAAGTCTCAGTAAAAATCAGTTTCTATAGAAATAGATGTTTAATAGACCAGTAGCTTGATAGAAGGAAAACAAAACATCAGTCCAACATGGATTGTAAAATTTATAGATTGGCGGCTCACCTCCAACAATGACCAAAAGGTTAAACAAGGCTCATCAGATAGCGAATGGGGAATCCTGCTGGTGGATGAATGGAGATTTTCAGGTCCCAAGCAAAGACGAAATGCTGCATGGAATCTTCTCACCAACACATCCTGCGCTCACCACTGAGTAGTTCCATATACAGAGAAAAGCTTGCTCCAAAAAACTTTGTGTGTAGATGGCACTCAAAGGAAACAAAAAACAACCATAGTGCAACATTGCCAAATAAAGTACAACTTGTTTAATAAAAAACTGCTTACATCAAGTAAGAACAAAATCTGCAATATAAAATGGGAGAAATGACACACTCGCCTCCTCACCATCCTTCCACAATAGACACCGAAAGTGACGTCACAGGGCTCCACGCGATGTGTTGCATCACTGGTCACGTGACTTCCTCGGGAATAACAGTCATGTGATGAGCGCTGGGTATTTATACCCCATCTACACCAATGGGTTTGCCTTAGTAACAAGTGAGTCATCAGTTAATTTGTGTCCTATGTAATTAATTGGCCAATAAGAAAAAAAACACCAGTCATGGCCAGAAAACTACCTAGCAACCGAGGCTGATAGGTTGAGTTCAATACAATGGGTATAATGATAAAATGTGGACTAATACAGAGAATTAAGCATTAAATATAAACATTACACAAATAATTACATTTTTTTTTTACAATCACAGTCTACTAAAGGGGTTTAGGAAAGAAAAAAACCCTAATTACATTAAAAATAATAAATAAAATAAAATCCAAAACGGGAGAGAGAAATGCATTAAAGTGACATCTAGTGGGCAAGAGCGATTATACTACCAAGTGAATCCTATATGAAGATATGTATGTAAATCTAGTGGGCAAAAACTGTTTCACTGCTATGTAGATCCTATATGTATATACGTATATACGTATAAGGATGGCTTAAGATGGTTAGCAATGGTGCCACTGTCCAAATGTGACATACAGTATTTTTGTTGACATTACACGTAGCAGGATAAAGTAGAGGAGAGAAGAACAAAAAATAAATAAAGATCTAGTAATCGGAGATAAAGCAATTAAGGTCAAAATCAATATTTAACCCTTGGAGGTGGAAAGATTTAATTTAAAAAATCTATTTATATTCGCATCTACTAAGTGTATTGACTCTATTGCTCCCTCTCCAGTGAGGTGTATGTCTTTCAATTGCCCAGAATTTCAATACTGAAGGATCCTGTGAATAAAATTGGGCAAAATACCTAGGGACAGTATGCTTAGTGAAGCCCTTGCATATTTTTTGAAAATGCTCTTGAATCCTTTTCCAGATAGGATGTTTGGTCCTGCCTATGTATTCATTCAAACTCGGACATTGGAGGACATATACCACCCCTTCTGTCTTTCATGAAATTAACTCTTTGTTCTGGAATGCCTTATTTGAAACAGTGGATTTGAATTTATCTCCTTTTTGACCATTCAGCTTAGTGCTCTTGCATGCATAGCATCTCCTACATGGAAAAAAAAGTTTTCCTTGAAAAAAGGTAAAGGTAGCTAATTGGCTGGGAGGATCAGGAATATTCTTTGCAATCATATCTCGTAAAGTGGGTGCTTGCCTGTATGTGAATTTCAGAACTACTGGTAAAATGGTACACAACTGGGAATCAGCTCTTAGAACTGACCAATGTTTCTTAAATATATTTTCTATTTGCTTATGCTGTACATTATTCAAGATAATGGGAAGATCATAAGTGGTTCTTTCATTTCTAGATTGATCTAACATCAGAGATGTCTTCTCCATTCTAGTAACTTCGTCTATGTTATGATTAATGAAATGTTCATTGTATGCTCTTTATATAAATCTGTTACCGATGACTCTTGCCTGTTCATTGAAATATTGTTCATTCATTTCTGCATAATCTAATCAGCTGTCCTTTTGGTATATTGATGAGCAACTATCCATTGGGATGTAACTATTCTGATCAACCTGCTTTAAAGAGGTTTTCGTAATAAGTTTGAGGCCTTTAAATTCTATAATTAAATCAAGAAAATGTATCGATGTATTGCTATATTCCAATGACAGCCATATATTTTTCGTTTTAACATTCAACTGTTGGAAGAAAGCTATCAGACTCTCTTCATCCCCTGTCCAAATTACTATGACATTGTCAGTATACCTCTTGTACAGTAGGAGTCCTTGGGGGGATTATTAAAAATGCTTTCTTCTTCCCACTTTGCCATAAACATATTGGCTACGCTTGGTGCATAGCGAGCACCCATGGTGATCCCCTTAATTTGTTTGTAGTAGTCAGCGTTAAACCAAAAATACCGGTAATTATGGCTAAGCCCATAATCCAGACATTTAAATAAATATGATTTCTGTCTAGATGGTAACTCACTAAAAATATTAAAGGCCCATTTGGCTGATTGTGTAGCTTCGTCATGGTCAATAATTGTATACAATGAGGACACATCTGCTGTTGCTAATAACAGCCATTCATTTCTCACTTCCATTCCATCAAGGATCTGTATAAGATGTTTGGTGTCCTGTAAATAGGATCGGGTATTTGGTACAAATGGTTGCAAGAACAAGTCAATATACTCCCACAATCTAGCATTAACTGACTGTATGGCATTGACAATGTGTGTCCCCAGTGGGTGGACCTGGTCCCTATGTAGTTTAGGTATGGTATACATCACAGGTACATGGCAAGTTTGGGGTAACAGCTATTTAGCTTCTTTGTCGTTTAGAATAGTTTTCCTTATTCCCAGATACTAAACTTTACAGTTCTTGCTTATATTTTGTCGTGGGGCTTCCCATCAATTTACGATATGTATTGTGATTAGAGATGAGCTTTGTGTTCGAGTCGAACCCATGTTCGACTCGAACATCGTCTGTTCGCCCGTTCGCCGAATTGCGAACGATATGGGCCGTTCGCGCCAAATTCGTGTGGCGCGTCACGACCCATAATTCACTGCGGCATCGCAGTGCATTGCTGGCTGATGATTGGCCAAACATGCACTATGACCCGCATGCTTGGCCAATCACAGCACCGTCTGTAGAGAGAGCTGTAATTGGCCAAAGCCAGGGTGGCTTTGGCCAATTATGGCTCAGGGGGTTTAGTACACGCTCCACACTATATAAGGCCGCCTGCACGGCGGCCCTGTGTAGTGTGTGTTCCGGCGTTGAGAGACAGTGTCATTTAATTTAAGTTAGATAGATTAGGCAGGACAGTCAGTCAGTTAGTTGCACTTACAGTGTATTGTGTATATATATATATGCATCCCAGGTGTTGTATATATATATACACTGTATTCAGTTTAGCTAGATCCGTTCCTGTTATTATCTTCCTACTGACAGGCAGGCTTGTGTTGTTACAGTATTTACAGCTACCTGAAGAAAATTGCTGGTGTTCTTCTGATCCTATTAGTATCACAGTCAGGCAGCTAGACTATTTACAGTTAGTGTAGCGCGTCCTCCTCACAGTGTTCAGCTAAAGCTACAAGTTAGTTTAGTGTGACCTCTGCACAGTGTTCAGCTAAAGCTACAAGTTAGAGTAGTGCGACCTCTGCACAGTGTTCAGCTAAAGATACAAGTTAGTGTAGTGTGTCCTCTGAACAGTGTTCAACTAAAGCTACAAGTTAGTGTAGTGCACAGTGTTCAGCTAAAGCTACAAGTTAGTGTAGTGCGTCCTCCTCACAGTGTTCAGCTAAAGCTACAAGTTAGTGCAGTGCGTCCTCCTCACAGTGTTCAGCTAAAGCTACAAGTTAGTGTAGTGCGTCCTCCTCACAGTGTTCAGCTAAAGCTACAAGTTAGTGTAGTGCATCCTCTGAACAGTAGTTCAGCTAAAGCTACAAGTTAGTGTAGTGCGACCTCTGCACAGTGTTCAGCTAAAGCTACAAGTTAGTGTAATGCGTCCCCTGAACAGTGTTCAGCTAAATCTACAAGTTAGTGTAGTGCACAATGTTCAGCTAAAGCTACAAGTTAGTGTAGTGCGTCCTCCTCACAGTGTTTAGCTAAAGCTACAAGTTAGTGTAGTGCGTCCTCCTCACAGTGTTCAGCTAAAGCTACAAGTTAGTGTAGTGCGACCTCTGCACAGTGTTCAGTTAAAGCTACAAGTTAGTGTAGTGCGTCCTCTGAACAGTGTTCAGCTAAAGCTACAAGTTTGTGTAGTGCACAGTGTTCAGCTAAAGCTACAAGTTAGTGTAGTGCGTCCTCTGAACAGTGTTCAGCTAAAGCTACAAGTTAGTGTAGTGCGACCTCTGCACAGTGTTCAGTTAAAGCTACAAGTTAGTGTAGTGCGTCCTCTGAACAGTGTTCAGCTAAAGCTACAAGTTAGTGTAGTGCACAGTGTTCAGCTAAAGCTACAAGTTAGTGTAGTGCGTCCTCTGAACAGTGTTCAGCTAAAGCTACAAGTTAGTGTAGTGCGACCTCTGCACAGTGTTCAGCTAAAGCTACAAGTTAGTGTAGTGCGTCCTCTGAACAGTGTTCAGCTAAAGCTACAAGTTGGTGTAGTGCACAGTGTTCAGCTAAAGCTACAAGTTAGTGTAGTGCGTCCTCCTCACAGTGTTCAGCTAAAGCTACAAGTTAGTGTAGTGCTACCTCTGCACAGTGTTCAGCTAAAGCTACAAGTTAGTATAGTGCGTCCTCCTCACAGTGTTCAGCTAAAGCTACAAGTTAGTGTAGTGCGACCTCTGCACAGTGTTCAGCTAAAGTTACAAGTTAGTGTAATGCTTCCTCTGAACAGTGTTCAGCTAAAGCTACCTGTAGAAGGTTGGTGGTGTTTTCCTGATCCTATCACAACCGCAGGCAGCTACATTATTTTAACGTTAGTGTAGTGAGTCCTCTTCACAGTGTTCAGCTAAAAATACCTGTAGAAGGTTGGTGGTGTTTTCTTGATCCTATCACTACCACAGCCATCTACATTATTTACATGTTAGTGTAGTGCGACCTCTGCACAGTGTTCAGCTAAAGCTACCTGTAGAAGGTTGGTGGTGTTTTACTGATCCTATCACTACCGCAGGCAGCTACATTATTTTAACGTTAGTGTAGTGCGTCCTCTGCACAGTGTTCAGCTAAAGCGATCTGTAGAAGGTTGGTGGTGTTTTCCTGATCCTATCACTACTGCAGGCAGCTACATTATTTACACATTAGTGTAGTGCGACCTCTGCACAGTGTTCAGCTAAAGCTACCTGTAGAAGGTTGGTGGTGTTTTCCTGATCCTATCACTACCGCAGGCAGCTACATTATTTACACGTTAGTGTAGTGCGACCTCTGCACAGTGTTCAGCTAAAGCTGCCTGTAGAAGGTTGGTGGTGTTTTCCTGATCCTATCACTACCGCAGGCAGCTACATTATTTTAACGTTAGCGTAGTGCGTCCTCTGCACAGTGTTCAGCTAAAGCTATCTGTAGAAGGTTGGTGGTGTTTTCCTGATCCTATCACTACCGCAGGCAGGTACATTATTTACACATTAGTGTAGTGCGACCTCTGCACAGTGTTCAGCTAAAGCTACCTGTAGAAGGTTGGTGGTGTTATACTGATCCTATCAATACCGCAGGCAGCTACATTATTTTAACGTTAGTGTAGTGCGTCCTCTTCACAGTGTTCAGCTAAAGCTACCTGTAGAAGATTGGTGGTGTTTTCCTAATCCTATCACTACCGCAGGCAGCTACATTATTTTAAAGTTAGTGTAGTGCGTCCTCTGCACAGTGTTCAGCTAAAGCGATCTGTAGAAAATTGGTGGTGTTTTGCTGATCCTATCACTACCGCAGGCAGCTACATTATTTTAACATTGGTGTAGTGCGTCCTCTGCACAGTGGTCAACTAAAGCTACAAGTTAGTGTGGTGCGACCTCTGCACAGTGTTCATCTAAAGCTACCTGTAGAAGATTGGTGGTGTTCTCATACTACAGGCAGGCAGTTGATTTTGCTAGCTGCAGTATCATTATATATATGTGTGTATATATATATATATATATATATATATATATATATATATATATATATATATCCCAGCTTAGTGCAGCTACATCTCACTGCAGGCCGTTAGTATGTCTGGAAGGCCAACAAGGAGAGGCAGACAGTCACAAGCCAATAAAAGAGGGCAAGCAGGCTCTGTGTCTAGAGGCAACAGTGCTGGTCGTGGAGGCGGTGCATCCTCATCAGCACGTGGCCGTGGGACACACTTGGCCTTTTTTTGGCAGCTGGCCGCGTTGAGCCGCAACACGTGGAAGACTTGGTCGAGTGGATGACCAAGCCGTCCTCATCCTCCTCATCCTCTCTCACCCATGCTCAGGGTACTTTGTCTGGCAAAGCAGCTGCCAAAGCGGCCTCTTCCCTCGGCTCAATGGCATCAGTGACTCCTTCCGTAGCCCCACCATGTCCTCCTGAGGAGTCCCTCGAACTGTTTGACCACAGTGTTGGGTACATGCTCCAGGAGGATGCCCAGTGTTTAGAAGGCTCTGATGATGATACTAAGCTAGATGAAGGCAGTAACGTGAGCACGGACAGAGGCGGACCCCAAGAAGGACAGCAATCTGACAGCCATGCTCCCCCTGCTGCAGCATACTGCCAGGTTTGCTCCAGTGATGAGGAGGGAGGGGATGATGAGGTCACTGACTCAACGTGAGTGCCTGATAGGAGAGAGGAGGAGGAGGCACATCACCAACGAGGCATGATGACCTCCAAGGGTCAGCCTAAGGGCAGCACACCGACTGCATCACACCGCAAAGCTCCGCATGTGCAGGGCGCTGCTGTCTCTGCACGTTATTCCAAAAGTTCTTTGGTGTGGACCTTTTTTGAGATGAGTGCATCAGATCGCACCGCTGCTATTTGCAACATATGTCTCAAGCGTATCTCGCGTGGTCAAAACATCTCCCGCTTGGGCACCACATGCTTGACCAGACGTATGTTGACCTGCCATGCAGTTCATTGGCAAGCATATCTAAAAGACCCGCACCAAAGAACAAAGAGGACCTCTCCTTGCTCCTCATCAGCTGAGATCTCCAACCCCACTATACCTTCAGTCCTCTCTGAGCCCTGCACTGAGAGGAATGAAGGTGTAGAATTAGGTGTGTCACAGCCAAGTACTTGTGGGCAATCTGCTTTTGGTACACCGAAGTCAGATTGTACCAGGCAAATTTCCCTGCCCCAGCTGCTGCACCGCCGAAAGAAGTTCACTCCCAGCCATCCACATGCCCAGCGGTTGAATGCTAGCTTGGCAAAATTGCTAGCACTTTAACTGCTACCCTTTCAGTTGGTAGACTCTGCCCCCTTCCATGAGTTTGTGGAATGTGCGGTTCCTCAGTGGCAGGTACCCAAACGCCACTTTTTCTCATGGAAGGCGATTCCGGCTTTCTACCGGCATGTGGAAGGCAATGTCCATGCCTCGCTGGACAGGGCGGTCAGCGGTAAGGTGCATATTACCGCTGACTCATGGTCCAGCAGGCATGGACAGGGACATTACCTAAGTTTCACGGCGCATTGGGTGACTTTGCTGGCAGCTGGGAAGGATGCAGGACAAGGTGCAGTAGTGTTGGAGGTTGTTCCGCCACCACACCTCCAAAATGCCACTACTAATGATTCTGACACATCTCTCTCCTCCACCCCCTCCTCTTCTTCTTCCTCCATGACCTCTTCCTGTGCTTTGTCCTCGGAACCAGCGGTGCTCCGTAAGCGTTTAAGGGGCTACTCAAGTATGCAGGCCAAAAGATGCCATATGGTGCTAGAGCTGGTGTGCTTGGGGGACAGGAGCCACACTGGGACAGAGGTTCTGTCAGCTCTGCAGGGGCAGGTTCAGAGGTGGTTGACGCCACACCAACTTAAGACAGGAATGGTGGTTTGCGAGAATGGCACCAACCTCCTCTCCGCCCTCCGACAGGGACAAAGAAGGAGTCAAAGAAGGAGCGGTGGAGAAGGTGGCCGTCTGACCGATGCGTTCAGACAATTTTCTAGTCCGCAGCCCCAAGGTATGATCGGTTCCAGCAACCATCGCCAGCGTCTGTTTTACATGGTGCAGGAATACCTAGGGGCAAGATCAGACTTGGATACCTTTCCCACCGAAAATCCTCTGGGTTACTGGGTCTTGAGGATGGATCACTGGCCAGAGCTTGCACAGTATGCAATTGAGCTACTGGCCTGTCCTGCATCCATTGTTCTTTCAGAATGCACATTCAGTGCTGCTGGAGGCTTTGTAACTAATCACAGGTTGCATCTGTAATGGCTGATGTAACCGAATACATTTTTTTGAAATGTCAGATCCCTTCAAAGACTGCCTATGCTGATGCTGAGTGACTATCCTGTTATACTGAGTGATTATCCTCTTCCTCCTCAATGATCATGATGATATCTTGTAAGAACATTTTTGGTTCTGGGCGCCGCCAGTCCCGCCACTAGTGCCTAAGGCCCAATTTTTCAGCCCCTGTTTAACAGGGGCATGTAATTACAATTTTTCATGCAATTCTTTGCAGCAGGGCTAGTTCCTGCGCTCCAACTACAGTATCTGTGAGGGGTTGCAGTGTTGTGGCTCCAGCACCAGTGCCTAAGGCCCAATTTTTCAGCCCCTGTTTAACAGGGGCATGTAATTACAATTTTTCATGCAATTCTTTGCAGCAGGGCTAGTTCCTGCGCTCCAACTTCAGTATCTGTGAGGGGTTGCAGTGTTGTGGCTCCAGCACCAGTGCCTAAGGCCCAATTTTTCAGCCCCTGTTTAACAGGGGCGTGTAATTACAATTTTTGATGCAATTCTTTGCAGCAGGGCTAGTTCCTGCGCTCCAACTAGAGTATCTGTGAGGGATTCCAGTGTTGTGGCACCAGCACCGGTGCCTAAGGCCCAATTTTTCAGCCCCTGTTGAACAGGGACATGTTATTAGAATTCTTGATCTAATATTTCACAGCAGGGCCTGTTTCTGCACCCACCAAGAGTATCTGTGAGGACTTAAGTGTTGTGGCACCAGCACCACCACCACCAAAGGCCCAATTTTTCTGCCCCTGTTCAACAGGGGCATGTAATTACAATTCTTGATCTAATTTTTCACAGCAGGGCCCTGTGAGGGCTTACAGTGTTGTGGCCACAACAACACCTAATGCCCAAATTTCTGCTGAGTATAGGCAGGCCCCTACAACTTACAAATGACTCCTACTTGCAAACGGAAAGAGACAACAGGAAGTGAGTTGAAATCTACCCCTAGGAAGGGAAATTCTTTCCTGTAAGAGTTAATATGAGAAAAACTTTTCTCCTTTCCACTGATGCTTTATCACCAATCCTTGTTTCACAAAAAATCCCAAATTTTCAAAAAACATTTGTCATTGGGACAAAAAGTGAAGTGAAATCTTCTGAAGAGGAGCACAGACAGCAAAACAAATGTCACAGGGGTGATAACCCTTCCCTAGGTTTTCCAAAAAGCTTAAAATAGATTTTTTGGCTGGAGCTAAACACGTTAAAAATGTACCAGTTCAAAATTACAAACAGATTCTACTTAACAACACACCTACAGTCCCTGTCTTGTTTGCACCGCCTGTATACTGCTGTTCAGAGTATATAAGGCCTGGGGGCCCCACCTTACCTTTTTTAATTACCAAAGGGCCTGGTAATGGACTTGGGGGTACCCATGCCGTTTGTCTCACTGATTTTCATCCATATTGCCAGGACCCAACATTACATTAAAGCCGCAAGCAGTTTTAAATGACTTTTTTTCCTTTAAAAATGACATTTTGTGCAGGGACTGTTCTAAGCACGGGAAACACATGCCACTTTACAGGCATACTATAGACACCCCCCAGGTACAATATATTTAAAGGAATATTTCACTTTTTTTTTTACTTTAAGCATCATTCAAATCACTGCTCCCGAAAAAACGGACGTTTTTAAAAGTTTTTTTTGCATTGATTCATGTCCCCTGGGGCAGGACCCGGGTCCCCAAACCCTTTTTAGGACAATACCATGCAAATTAGCCTTTAAAATGAGCACTTTTGATTTCAAAAGTTCGAGTCCCATAGATGTCAATGGGGTTCTAACGTTCGTGCAAATTTTCGGTCCGTTCGCAGGTCCTGGTGCGAACCGAACCGGGGGGTGTTCGGCTCATCCCTAATTGTGATCATTCAATTGTCCAGTAAGTTCGTTGTTGTAATATTCCTTGGCTAAAACTACAACCTCCCCCCCATCTGTAGGTCTGATAACTACATTTTTTCTCTCCTCTAGCTCTTGAATTCCTCGTTGAATGTGTTTTGGATCTCTTATCCTCTTTAGTTTAAGTGTTCCAAGGTCTTGTAGTACCATATGATTAAAAACTTTCACATGTTCATTATTATGAATCTGTGAGTAAATATGAATCTGTGGGTAAATAACGATTTATTCTTCAGTTGTGTATGAGTACTTTCACTGGTAAGGTTCTGTGGCCTTTGGCTTGTAGCGACAGATTTATTCAGCATATACTTCTGGATATTCAGTTTCCTGGTATATTGTTGAATATCTACATAGGTGTTGAATTTATTCAAATTGCGTGTAGGTGCAAATTTCAGATCTTTGTCCGGTATTTTTAATTCCTTTAGGGTTAGTTCAGATCCACTTAGGTTAAAAACACCCTCTCCTAATGGTCTCTTTTTCTTTTGAACCTTCCGTTCTTCTCGGCAGCCCCTCTTTGATTTGGACTTCTTCTTTGGTCTCCCATTCTCTCTTGCCAGGGTAAAGACCTTTCGTGTCTCCACTGGTCTAAAAAAAGGTCTCGTGGACCTTTTTCATAATAGTTCCTTAGTGGCTCACATCTATTATGGGTAGGAATTGGAATTCTCCTTGAATCATCATAGTAATTCGGTTGGTTCCCATATTTGTTGTAATAGTTGGGTTGTGGGGTTCTATGTCTACTACCATGTCTGTTCTGTTACCAGTTTGCATTATTATTTCCATAATTATTATCGTATTGTCCATTACCATATGGGCTATATTTGGTTCCCATGGTAATTACCACAATTGTTCCCATAGTTTCCATATTGGCTTCCATATTGGTTTCCATGGTTGTAATCATTCGGTCTTCTTGGTGATTTAAACCAAGGTTTTTGGTTTCCCTTATTTTGCCACCAAGGTTTAAGCATTCTTGGGGCTTGATGATCACCCCTAGGTTCCAACTGAGGAGGACGAATTTGTGTCCTCGGTTCTTGATCTGTTTGGGGAGAGGTGATCCGAACCTTTCTTTCAGGTGTGGTATTTGTAGGTGTGAGATAACCATTTTTTAATTGGAGTTGTCATTTAAATACAGTACCTGGTCCTGCTTATAGTCATTTGTAGGGATGAGCCGAACACCCCCCGGTTCAGTTCCCGGCAGAACATGCAAACAGGCAAAAAATCTGTGCGAACATGCGATAACCATTAAAGTCTATGGGACCTGAATGTGAAAAATCAAAAGTGCTAATTTTAAAACTAATATGCAAGTTATTGTCATAAAAAGTGTTTGGGGACCCGGGTCCTGCCCCAGGGGACATTTATCAATGCAAAAAAAAGTTTTAAAAACGCCCATTTTTTCGGGAGTAGTGACTTTAATAATGCTTAAAGTGAAACAATAAAAGTGAAATATTCCTTTAAATATCATGCCTGGAGGGTGACTATAGGTGTTTAGAACAGTCTCTGCACAAAATGACATTTCTAAAGGAATAAAAGTCTTTTAAAATTGCTTGCAGCTGTAATGTAATGTCAGGTCACAGCAATATAGATGAAAATCACTGAGAAAAATGGCATGAGTCACCCCCCCATCCCATATTAAGGGGAACCCCGCACCCAATGTACAAAAAAAAGGTGTGGGGCCCCCAGGCCCTATATACTCTGAACAGCAGTATACAGGCAGTCCCTGGGTTACAAACAAGATAGGGACTGTAGGTTTGTTCTTAAGTTGAATCTGTTTGTAATTTGGAATAATGGTTTTTAAAGTGTGGCTTCAGCCAAAAAATCTATTTTTAAGCTTTTTGGATAACATAGAGAAGGGTTATCACTCCTGTAACATGTGTTTTGCTGTCTGTGCCCCTGTTCAGAAGATTTCACCTCACTTTCTGTCCCAATGACAATTGGATTTTGAAAAGTTTGGGTTATTAAGGAAACTAGGATTGGTGATAAAGCATCAGTGGAGACACCTTTTTCCCATATTAACACTTACAGCAGAACATTTTCCCTTCCTAGGGGTAGATTTCCTCTCACTTCCTGTTGTCTCCCTCCATTTGTAAGTAGGAGTCGTTTGTAAGTCGGATGTTTGGAAATAGGGGACCGCCTGTATATACTATATGGTCTGCCCTATACACTCTGCAGAAAATTGGGCCTTAGGTGTTGGTGGTACCAGAACACTGTAAGCCCTCACAGTTACTCTTGGTGGGCGCTGGAACGGGCCCTGCTGTGAAATATTAGATCAAGAATTGTAATTACATGCCCCTGTTAAACAGGGGCAGAAAACTTGGGCCTTAGGCGGTGGTGGTGGCACAACACTGTAAAGCCTCACAGATAATCCTGTTGAGCACAGGAATGGGCCTTGCTGTGAAATATTAGATCAAAAATTGTAATTAGGTGCCCCTGTTAAACAAGGGCAGAAAAATTGGGCCTTAGGCAGTGGTGGTGGTGGTGGCACAACACTGTAAAGCCTCACAGATACTCTTGTTGAGCGCAGGGACGAGCCCTGCTGTTAAATATTTGATCAACAATTGTAATTACATGCCCCTGTTAAACAGGAGCAGACAAATTGGGCCTTAGGCAGTGGTGGTGGTGCCACAACACTGCAACCCCTCACATATACTCTTGTTGAACGCAGGAACAAGCCCTGAACCAAAAAGGTGGTGGTGCCCTGAACCAAAAATATTCTTAGAAGCTATCATCAGGAAGATTGTGGAGGAATAGGATAATCAGTCAGCATAATAGGATAGTCACTCAGCATTAGGGATGAGCTTCGAGTTCGAGTCAAACTCATGTTCGACTCGAACATTGGCTGTTCGCAAGTTCACCGAACATCGAACAATTTGGGGTGTTCGCGGCAAATTCGAAAGCCGCGGAACACCCTTTAAAAGTCTATGGGAGAAATCAAAAGTGCTAATTTTAAAGGCTTATATTCATGGTATTGTCATAAAAAGTGTTTGGGGACCTGGATCCTGCCCCAGGGGACATGGATCAATGCAAAAAAATTTTTTAAAAACTGTTGTTTTTTCGGGAGCAGTGATTTTAATAATGCTTAAAGTGAAACAATAAAAGTGTAATTTCCCTTTAAATTTCGTACCTGGGGGGTGTCTATAGTATGCCTGTAAAGGGGCGCATGTTTCCCGTGTTTAGAACAGTCTGACAGCAAAATGACATTTCAAAGGAAAAAAGTCATTTAAACTACTTGCGGCTATTAATGAATTGCCGGTCCGACAATACACATAAAAGTTAATTGATAAAAACGGCATGGGAATTCCCCACAGGGGAACCCCAAACCAAAATTTATAAAAAAAAATGACGTGGGGGGTCCCCCTAAATTCCATATCAGGCCCTTCAGGTCTGGTATGGATATTAAGGGTAACCCCGGCCCAAATTTTTAAAAAAATGGCGTGGGGTCCCCCTCAAAATCTATACCAGACCCTTTAGGTCTGGTATGGATTTTAAGGGGAACCCCGCACCAAAATTAAAAAAAAAAAACGGCGTGGGGTCCCCCCAAAAATCCGTACCAGACCCTTATCTGAGCATGCAACCTGGCAGGCCGCAGGAAAAGAGGGGGGGACGAGAGAGCGCCCCCCCTCCTGAACCGTACCAGGCCACATGCTCTCAACATTGGGAGGGTGCTTTGGAGTAGCCCCCAAAACATCTTGCCCCCATGTTGATGAGGACAAGGGCCTCATCCCCACAACCCTTGCCCAGTGGTTGTGGGGGTCTGCGGGCGGGGGGTACCCCTACCATTTCACTAAAAAAGTGTAAAAATGTTAAAAATGACAAGAGACAGTTTTTGACAATTCCTTTATTTAAATGCTTCTTCTTTCTTCTATCTTCTTTCTTCTATCTTCCTTCGGTTTCTTCCTCTATCTTCTTCTTCTTCTGGTTCTTCCTCCGGTGTTCTCGTCCAGCATCTTCCTCCGCGGCGTCCGCTTGTGTGACGCTTGTGTGATGCTTCTCTCTTCATCTGCTTCTCTTTACCTTCTTCTCTTCATCTTCTTCTCTTCATATTCTTCTCTTCATATTCTTCTCTTCATCTTCCCTGGCAGTCCCCGTGACACCACAGGGAAGTCCCGTCAAGTCACCGTGCGTCAGAGGGGGGCGGGGTCACCGGGGGCGGGGTTATTTAAGAACCGTCAGACGAGGAGAAGCGTCACACAGCGGGAGCCTCCCTCCATGCCATCATGGATGCGGAGCGGCCCGAAAAGAAGATGAAGAGAGAAGCATCACACAGCGGGAGCCTCCCTCCATGCCATCATGGATGCGGAGCAGCCCTAGGAGAAGAAGGGAAGAAGACACCAATGCCGTAGAGGAAGATGCAGGACGAGAACATCGGAGGAAGAACCAGAAGAAGAAGAAGATGGAGGAAGAAACCGAAGGAAGACAGAAGAAAGAAGAATGACGAAGCATTTAAATAAAGGATTGGTCAAAAACTGTCTCTTGTCATTTTTAACATTTCTGACACTTTTTTAGTGAAATGGTAGGGGTACTTTTGTACCCCCTTACCATTTCACACAGGGGGGGCCGGGATCTGGGGGTCCCCTTGTTAAAGGGGGCTTCCAGATTCCGATAAGCCCCCCCGCCCGCAGACCCCCACAACCACCGGCCAGGGTTGTGGGGATGAGGCCCTTGTCCTCATCAACATGGGGACAAGGTGTTTTGGGGGGCTACCCCAAAGCACCCTCCCAATGTTGAGGGCATGTGGCCTGGTACGGTTCAGGAAGGGGGTGCTCTCTTGTCCCCCCTCTTTTCCTGCAGCCTGCCAGGTTGGGTGCTCGGATAAGGCTCTGGTATGGATTTTTAGGGGGACCCCACGCCATTTTTTTTTTAATTTTGGCACGGGGTTCCCCTTAAAATCCCCTTAAAATCCATACCAGTCCTTTAAAATGTCATTTTGCTGTTAGACTGTTCTAAACACAGGAAACATGCGCCCCTTTACAGGCATACTATAGATACCCCCCAGGTACGAAATTTAAAGGCATATTACACTTTTATTGTTTCACTTTAAGCATTATTAAAATCACTGCTCCCGAAAAAACGTCCGTTTTTAAAACTTTTTTTGCATTAATCCTTGTCCCCTGGGGCAGGACCCAGGTCCCCAAACACTTTTTATGACAATAACTTGCATATAAGCCTTTAAAATTAGCACTTTTGATTATTCATGTTCGTGTCCCATAGACTTTAACGGTGTTTGCGTGTTCGTACAAATTTTTTGCCTGTTCGCAAGTTCTGGTGTGAACCGAACAGGGGGTGTGTTCGGCTCATCCCTACTCAGCATATGCAGTCTTCAAGGGATCCCATATCCATAGAAAAATCAATCGGTTACATCAGCATAAGGTGCTTGGTAGCTGGTGATCCAAACTGATTCATTTTTACGAATGTGAGCCAATCAACAGAGTCTGTGGACAGGCGCACTCTGTGATCGGTTACAAAGACTCCAGCAGCACTGAATGTGCATTCAGAAAGAACGCTGGATGCTGGACAGGCCAGTTTCTCAATTTCATATTGAGCAAGCTCTGGCCAGTGGTCCATCCTCAAGACCCAGTAACCCAGTGGATGTTCTTTTGGAAAGGTCTCCAAGTCTGATCTTGCCCCTAGATATTCCTGCACCATGTAATTCAGACGCTGGTGATGGTTGCTGGAACCGATCAGACCTTGGCACTGAGGACTGAAGAATAGTCTGAAGGCATCAGTCAGCCGGCCACCTTCTCCACCGCTCTTTCTGTGACTGAACGAAGCATCAGCAACATGTTTCCAGCACCAGGAAATTGTAACCTCCCAGGCTCTGGAAACGCATTGCACAAACCTTTCTGCCTCCCGAAGATGTTTCATCCTCTGCTCCCTCTGCGGAGGCTGTATAAGTTCTGCAACCTTACCGTAACGTGGATCAAGAAGGGTTGCCAGCCAGTAATGATCCCTCTCCTTGATACCACAAATCCTAGGGTCCTTTTGCAGGCTTTGCAGGATCAGGGAGGCCATGCAGCATAAGTTTGCAGAAGCATTTGATCCTGAGTCCTCTGAGTCACTAAGGATCACATGATCCTCAACCACCTCCTCCTAGCCACGTACAACTCCATGGCTTTCTGGGGACTGAAAACGATCCCTTGAAGACTGCTGCTGATGCTGAGTGTTATCCTCCACCTCCATGCTGACACAATCCTCATCCTCCGCCTCTTCTTCTTCCTGTGTGATCAGCGGGCCCGCAGGAATACTATCTGGATAAAGGGGGCCATGAGAGGTAAGGAAGTCCTCCTCTTCCTCCTGCTGTTCTGCCTCAAGTGCCCTGTCCATTATTCCACGCAGCGTGTGCTCCAACGGGAAGACAAGAGGGACAGTATCACTGATACATGCACTGTCACTGCTCACCATCCTCGTGGCCTCCTCAAATGATGACAGGACAGTACATGCATCCTTGATTAGTAGCCACTGGCGTGGTGAAAAAAAGCCAAGCTCCCTTGACCATGTCCTGGTGCCATACTCACACAGGTACTCATTGATGGCCCTCTGCTGCGTTTGCAGCCACTGCAGCATTGCCAACATTGAGTTCCACCTGGTGGGCATGTCACAAATGAGGCGGTTCTTGGGCAGGTGGCATTCTCTTTGAATGTCAGCCAGCAGAGCACTGGCATTATATGACTGACAGGAATGACTACAGACTTTCCTGGCCTGCCTCAGGAGATCCTGTAAGCCCGGGTACCTGCTCAAGAACTGCTGCACCACCAAATTCAGGATGTGAGCCAAACAGGGAACATTGGTCAAGTGTCCCTGTTGGAGGGCGGAGAGGAGGTTGGCGCCATTGTCGCATACAACCATTCCTAGCTGAAGCTGGCATGGCGTCAACCACCTCTGAGCCTGCCCCTGCAGAGCTGCCAGAATCTCTGCCCCAGTGTGGCTCCTGTCCCCTAAGCAGACCAACTCAAGCACCGCATGGCATCTTTTTGCCTGAGTGCTTGCGTAGCCCCTTGAATGCCTACGCACCGCTGGTTCAGAGAACAAATTTGCAGAGGAAGAGGGCATAGCGCACGAAGAGGAGGAGGGGTGGAGAAGAGAGGTGTGGCAGAATCACCACTACTAGCATTTTGGAGGTGTGGTGGCGGAACAAGCTCCAACAATACTAAACCCTGTCCTGCATCCTTCCCAGCTGCCAGCAGAGTTACCCAGTGTGCCGTGAAAGAAAGGTAATGTCACTGTCTATGCCTACTGGACCATGAGTCACAGTTCCCCATAAACGCACCCTGCCTTTGGCCAATTATGGCTCTCTTAGCTGAGAGCACTGGGATTGGCCAAAGCATGCAGGTCATGGTGCATGCTTTGGCCAATCATCATACAGCAATGCACTGCGCTCCCGCGGTGCATTTTGGGGTGTTACACGGCACTCAAATTTAGCGTGAACGCCCCATAATGTTCAATTTTTGACCAACGGGCGAACAGTTAGTGTTCAAGTCGAACTCATGTTCGACCCAACCATAAAGCTCATCCTTAGTCATTTGCATCTCTCAGGTATTTTTTATTTTTTCTCTGTTTCACTTCATGATCCTTTTGTTCTAACACCCTATTAAGTTACATAGTTACATAGTAGATGAGGTTGAAAAAAGACACAAGTCCATCAAGTCCAACCTATGTGTGTGATTATGTGTCAGTATTACATTGTATATCCCTGTATGTTGCGGTTATTCAGGTGATTATCTAATAGTTTCTTGAAGCTATCAATGCTCCCCGCTGAGACCACCGCCTGTGGAAGGGAATTCCACATCCTTGCCGCTCTTACAGTAAAGAACCCTCTACGTAGTTTAAGGTTAAACCTCTTTTCTTCTAATTGTAATGAGTGGTCACGAGTCTTATTAAACTCTCTTCTGCAAAAAAGTTTTATCCCTATTGTGGGGTCATTTGTAAATTGAAATCATATCCCCTCTCAAGCGTCTCTTCTCCAGAGAGAGTAAGTTCAGTGCTCGCAACCTTTCCTCATAACTAAGATCCTCCAGACCCTTTATTAGCTTTGTTGCCCTTCTTTGTACTCGCTCCATTTCCAGTACATCCTTCCTGAGGACTGGTGCCCAGAACTGGACAGCATACTCCAGGTGCGGCCGGACCAGAGCCTTGTAGAGTGGGAGAATTATTGTTTTATCTCTGGCGTTGATCCCCCTTTTAATGCATGCCAATATTCTGTTTGCTTTGTTAGCAGCAGCTTGGCATTGCATGCCATTGCTGAGCCTATCATCTACTAGGACCCCCAGGTCCTTTTCCATCCTAGATTCCCCCAGAGGTTCTCCCCCAGTGTATAGATTGCATTCATATTTTTGCCACCCAAATGCATTATTTTACATTTTTCTACATTGAACCTCATTTGCCATGTAGTCGCCCACCCCATTAATTTGTTCAGGTCTTTTTGCAAGGTTTCCACATCCTGCGGAGAAGTTATTTCCCTGCTTAGCTTAGTATCGTCTGCAAATACAGAGATTCAACTGTTTATCCCATCCTCCAGGTCGTTTATGAACAAATTAAATAGGATTAGTCCCAGCACAGAACCCTGGGGAACCCCACTACCCACCCCTGACCATTCTGAGTACTCCCCATTTATCACCACCCTCTGAACTCGCCCTTGTTTTCAATCCATGTACTCACCCTATGGTCCATGCCAACGGACCTTATTTTGTACAGTAAACGTTTATGGGGAACTGTGTCAAATGCTTTTGCAAAATCCAGATACACCACATCTACGGGCCTTCCTTTATCTAGATGGCAACTCACCTCCTCATAGAAGGTAATAGATTGGTTTGGCAAGAACGATTCTTCATGAATCCATGCTGATTACTGCTAATGATACCGTTCTTATTACTAAAATCTTGTATATAGTCCCTTATCATCCCCTCCAAGAGTTTACATACTATTGATGTTAGGCTAACTGGTCTGTAATTCCCAGGGATGTATTTTGGGCCCTTTTTAAATATTGGTGCTACATTGGCTTTTCTCCAATCAGCTGGTACCATTCCAGTCAGTAGACTATCTGTAAAAATTAGGAACAACGGTCTGGCAATCATAGACTGAGTTCCCTAAGTACCCTCGGATGCAAGCCATCTGGTCCCGGTGATTTATTAATGTTAAGTTTCTCAAGTCTAATTTTAATTCTGTCCTCTGTTAACCATGGAGGTGCTTCCTGTGTTGTGTCATGAGGATAAACACTGCAGTTTTGGTTACTGAAGCCCCCCCGATTCACTCGTGAAGACTGAGGAGAAGAATAAATTCAATACCTTCGCCATCTCCCCATCCTTTGTAACCAGATGTCCTTCCTCATTCTTTATGGGGCCAATATGGTCTGTCCTCCCTTTTTTACTGTTTATATACTTAAAGAATTTCTTGGGATTTTTTTTTGCTCTCCTCCACTATGTGTCTTTCATGTTCTATCTTAGCCGTCCTAATTGCACCCTTACATTTCTTGTTGCATTCTTTATAAAGTCTGAATGCTGAGGATGATCCCTCAACCTTGTATTTTTTGAAGGCCTTCTCCTTTGCTTTTATATGCATTTTTACATTGGAGTTAAGCCATCCAGGATTTTTGTTCGCTCTTTTAAATTTATTACCCAATGGGATACATTGGCTAATGCCCTTATTTAATATGCTCTTAAAGCAAACCCATCTCTCCTCCGTATTCTTTGTTCCTAATATTTTATCCCAATTTATGCCTTTTAGCAAGGTTTGTAGTTTAGGGAAGTTGGCTCTTTTGAAATTCAGTGTCTTTGTATTCCCTTTATGTTTCCTATTTGTGTGATTTATACTGAAACTAATTGACCTGTGATCGCTGTTACCTAAATTGCCCCGTATTTCCACATCCGTGATCAGGTCTGTATTGTTGGTTATCAGTAGATCCAGTAATGTTTTATTTCTAGTTGGTGCGTCTACCATCTCACCCATAAAATTGTCCTGCAAGACATTAAGGAACTGGCGAGCCTTAAATGAATGCGCGGTTCCCTCCGCCCAGTCTATGTCTGGATAATTAAAATCCCCCATTATGATAACACTTCCCATCCTTACTGCTAATCCAATTTGTGATAGGAGATCCATCTCCACTTCCTCCCTCAGGTTAGTGGGCCTATAGCATACTCCCAATATTATTTTCCCCTTAGCTTCATCCCTTTGGAGCTCTACCCATAAGGATTCCACCTCCTCTCTAGCTCCCTCAGTGATGTCATCTCTCACATTCACTTGTACATTATTCTTGATATATAGGCATACCCCTCCCCCTTTTTTACCCTCTCTATCCTTGCGGTATAGGGTATACCCTTGAATGTTTGCTAGCCAATCATGAGAGCTGTTGAACCAGGTCTCTGAAATTCCCACAAAATCCAAATCCTCCTTGTACAACAGTATCTCTAGTTCACCCATCTTGTCCGCCATGCTCCTGGCATTGGTGAACATGCCACATAGTTTAGACCGATCGCATATTGTCCTCGTATTGGGTGTTTTGAGATTGCAACTAGGACTTGCTAGTATACTCACCTTGTGTTTTTGTGCTTTGGTTAACCTACCACTAATGCCCCCAATACTACCCTCTGGAATATCTTCCACGCTGGCTATCTCTGTCTCTGGACCCCCCCCATCGCCTAGTTTAAAAACCCCTCTAACTTTTTGGCCATCTTCATTCCCAGCAGATCTGCACCCTCCTCATTTTGGTGCAGTCCGTCCCTTCTATAGTACCGGTTAGCGACTGAGAAGTCGGCCCAGTCCTCCAGGAACCCAAACCCCTCCTTACTACACCAGCTCTTCAGCCACTTGTTTACTTCCCTAATCTCCCTCTGCCTTTCTGGTGTGGCTCGATGTACCGGTAGTATTCCTGAGAATACTACCTTGGAGGTCCTTTTCCTCACTTTAGCTCCTAAGTCCCTAAAATCGTTCTTTAGGACACTCCATCTGCCTCTGACTTTGTCATTGGTGCCAACGTGCACCATGACAGCCGGGTCTTCCCCAGCCCCTCCCAGTAATCTGTCCACAAGATCCTTGATGTGCGGAACCCGAGCGCCCGGTAGACAACATACTGTTCGGCGCTTCAGGTCTTGGTTACAGATTGCCCTCTCTGTCCTTCTAAGAATTTGAGTCCCCTACCACCAGAATCTGTCTTTCCTTTCCCTTTGCTGCCCCCCCACTCTCACTGGAGGAGTTCTTCCCCCGGCAGCTAGGAGAGTCCCTCAGCTCCAGCAGTGCTGGTCCCTGACTGGTTTCACCAATGTCACTCAATGGAGCGTACTTATTGGGATGCTCCAGTCCTGGATCGGCCTCCCTGGCACTTCCCCCTCTACCCTTCCTGACTGTCACCCATCTACTCTTTGCTAGTGCCTGCACCTCTTTGTCTCCACCCGCCTCTGTGCTGGCCCCTGCCGGCACCTGCCATGTACGTTCCTGGCTCTCCTTTAGTATGGAGGGACTTCTCAGTGCTGACAGTTGCTTCCCCAGATTCAGAACCTGGGCTTCCAGGGAAACAATGTGCTTACATTTTGCACAGCAGTATTCGCCCTAGATCGGATGATCAAGGAACGCATACATGCAGCAAGATGTACAAAGAGTCTACTCTCCACACCCACCGGGCATCGTACCTATTAAATTTATTGAGGATTTGGGGATTTTACCCTGTCCAAATTACCTAACAGCTAGCTTCCTGGCACTAATACTCAAGACAATACACAGGTACACAACAAGACAATACACAGGTACTCACAGACCTACGTGCAATCGCAGAACAGTCGCAGACCTACGTGCACTCGCAATACTCAAGTATACAGTACACAATACACAAGTACTAACGATCCACACACACTGCTCAGACAACACACAGGTACTCACACTACATAGGTACTATGACCCCTGTTATAATCTCCTGTTTTAAACTCTGGTTTTTAACTCACCACTTAGACCAGTTCCACTTGGACTAAGTTCCACAGCCTCACACTGAGGCAGGCTCACTTATGAGTCCTACACAGAGTTATATAGGCACCTGTGAGCAATTAACCACCCCCCTTAATTGATAGCCTGAAGGAACCAGAGAAAAAAAAAGCTATTTAAAAGATGAAAGAAAAAGGTGATTGAAAAACTAAAAGGAAAAGCCCCAAAAATGCAACCCAACAAACAAAAAGCAAGACTTGTTCACTCTAACTCTGGTTTTTAACTCACCACTTAGACCAGTTCCACTTGGACTAAGTTCCACAGCCTCACACTGAGCAGTTGTTGGATGAGTGTTGTGAATTGAGCTAGCTCTCTATGTGGTTCCAATTGTGCTTTACACTCTACTATCTGCTTATTGATCCCACTCATTTTCCTTTATTTTCTCTCAATCAAAAATTGTAATACTTCCAAACCTTTATCGTTAAAGAATTTATACCACTCATCCACTGATTCTTTATCAAGAACACTGTGATTGAGAGGGACTTCCCACCTAAGTCTTCTTGGGACAAGTTGTTCTTTAATATATTGCTCATGGGTGATAAAATCCCACCACAGGCTCACCTTCTTTTCCATAAGGTGGCCACGTTTTCTAAAAATCCTTTCCATATCTCCTGTGTCTGAATTAGAATTAGTGGAAACAAATTCTTCTAGATTAACTGTGCAGTTATTAATAAATGTAAAAACATCCATAGCTGCAGCACAAGTGGTGCAAGAGTAAAGTTATATGTGTTATAGGGATGAAACTTGTGCACTACTATGTATAGTTAAAAGTGAAAATAGAACATCAAACTCCAATGGATATAGTGAAATAGAAAATCAGAATAAACTTGAAAAAAAATATATAATGAATGTGAACAGCTGCAACCACTTAGTAGTGTACTCAAAATCACTGCATAAACAAATTAAAAAAAAAGGGGGGAGTGGTGCGCTTATTCAATAAAATGTGTCATTAACATACAACCTAAAAATAAAATAAACTAAAATATAGTGCAAAAAAAAGTCCAAGTAAAAATCAGTTTATATAGAAATAGATGTCTCATAGACTAAGTGGTTGCAGCTGTAGTACTCATACACTGTCACGTACCTACATACCTGATGGATGAGCCCAATAGTGCAGAGGAAGGCCTCCCTTACGTATCTGATTCTTGGCCTCTGGTAGAGCAAACAGGTGGCATGGGAGTGCAGAATGGTATGGGTGCCTGGAGGGTCAGCTGTTAGAAAGGCTGCTCTGAGATTCCTGATGCTGCAGGGATGAGGACCAGCAGGGAGGAGGATCAGAACAGCAGACACTGGATCACCCAATATCCGGACACATACACCCAGATGCAGGGGCTGGCAGATAATGGATCAGTCTAGAGGGGTGGGGATAAAGGCAGGAGGTGCAGGCAGACTAGATCTCCGCAGAGACAGGGGATGCTGGAGCAGGTTCAAAAGGCAAGCAGGTCGGGTCACAGGCCGGGATGGTAACTGGCGGACAGCGTGGTATTCAAAGGAGCAGGCAAGATCAAGGTCAGAGGTGAGCCGGAGTAAGATGCAGGCAGAAAGCAAGGGAAGTCCAAAGGCAAGCAGATTAACAGGAGCAGTGGTCACAGGGAGCTGCAGATCAGACAGCACTGGTCCTGTCTGCATATCCTGTTTAAATAGGCCATTTAGTGCAGAGAATCGCGCATGCACGCATGCGCACTGGCGCACACAGACGTGCACCAGCTCGGGCAGCAGCATTGTGTTTTCCACTGGGCACTTCCTGAAATTGCCCCCTCTTTAAGGGCAGCCTACGGATGTCCAACTGGGCTAACTTCACAGCATGAGATCTTTCTAAAGATTGCATCAATTCTTGGGCATGGTTATTGCTTTCAGGCTCCCAAGAGTTATCTTCTGGCCCATAACCCTTTCAGTTAATCAAATATTGAATCTGATTGTACCTTTTCCTGCAGTCCAGGATTGTTTCCACTTCAAATTCCTCCTCACTATTGATCATTACAGGCTGCGGTGGAGCAGTACTCTATTCAGGGAAAGGATTTGGGATAACAGATTTCAACAGGGTGACATGGAAGACAGGGTGGACCTAAGTGAGCAAGGTAATTCCAGCTCGTAGGCTACATCATTGATTCTCCTTTTTACAGGAAAGGGTCCCACGAATTTAGGACCCAATTTTCTGGAGGGGCAAGCCAGCTTCATGTTTACTGTGGACAACCATACCTGGTTGCCAGGTTCCACGGTTAATTCTCCTAGTTTCTTCTTATCGAAGATCTTTTTATTGTACTCCTGCATCTTGGTCGTTGTCTCTTGTAACAGTTAGTTGTTTCTACAGAAGAAATACATTGTTTCAGAGACTGCAGGAATTGAGCAATCCCGGTATGGTGCTGGGCAGGAAGGATGGGTGGAAGCCGTAATTGGCGAAGAATGGAGTTTGTTTGATGGCAGAATGAGAAGAATTGTTATAGGCAAACTTGGCTATAGGGAGTAAGGAGACCCAGTCATCCTGTGAGAAGGATGAGAAGTAGCGCAGGTACTGTTCCTGGGTCTGGTTAGTTCACTCCTTTTGCCCCTTGGGGATGGTATGCGGAGGAGAAGGCCAGTTCAATCTCTAGAGATCTGCACAAGGCTTTCCAGAACCTGGAAGTGAACTGCACTCTCCGGTTGGCCACGATGTTGGCTGGAACTCCATGGAGCCTTACTATTTCTTTAATGAAAATTTGTGCAGTTTCCACAGCTGGGGGTGTCCCTTTCATTGGCAGAAAATGGGCCATTTTTGACAGTCTATCTACCACCTCAAATATGGTAGTAAAGCCTTCTGCCGGGGGAAGTTCCACAATGAAGTCTATTGAGATCATTCTCCAGGGTCTCTCTGGAATGGGCAATGGCTTCAGCAAACCCCAAGCCTTTACCTTATTATTCTTACTTCAAGTGCAGGTGGTGCAGGATTCCACATACTTCTTATAGTCGTCTACTACCTGAGGTCACCTGAATGTGCATTGCACAAGTTTGGCCGTCTTCTGGGCACCAAAGTGTCCGACCAGCTTGTGATCGTAGCAGAGCTCCAACACCCTTAAGTCTCTAGGTACAAAGATTTTACCTTCATGCCATAGTAGGCCATTCTGTGCCTGTAAGCTGGTTTCAGAGGATGAAGCGGTTTCAGAAGAGGCCCGTTTGATCCAGGATAGAAGGTTTTCCTGTAGCACAAGGAAGTTTCCTGAGGGTAGGATAGTATCTGGAGATGTTAAATTTTCAGTCATTGAACATGCGGGATAATGCGTCAGGCTTTGTATTCTTCGACCCCGGCCTTTAAGATATGTGGAATGAAAATCTGGAGAAAAATAGTGCCAAGTGCCAACCTTGCCTGCCATGGCTTTAATCTCTTTGCCGTCTCAGGTATTCTAAATTCTTATGGTCCGTATATACCAGAATTAGGTGTGCCTCACCTTCCAGTAAGTATCGCCATTCTTCCAATGCAGCCTTGATGGCCAGGAGCTCACGATCGCCTACGTCATAGTTTCTTTCTGCTGTCGATAGTTTGTGGGAGAAGCATGCAACTGGATAGAATAGGGCCTTAGATCCTTGTCGTTGAGAAAGCACTGCTCCAACTGCTATTTCAGAAGCATCAACTTCAAGAACAAATGGTAAGGCAGGGTCAGGGTGCTTAAAGATGGATGCCAAAGTGAACAACTTCTTGAGAGCTTCAAAGGCAGACTGAGTTTTGGGGGACCAGAGGAATCGGATTCCCTGCCTGGTTAGTTCTGTAATGGGGGCGATAATGGCAGAAAATCCCCTAACAAATTTCCAATAGAAGTTGGCAAACCCGATGAAGGGTTGGACCCCTTTTTTATCTGCAGGTGCTGGCCAGTCTAAGATGGCGGTGACTTTCTGGGGGTCCATCTTAATACCTTCAATTGAGATGATCAATCCCAAAAACTGGATGCTCTGAAGCTCGAATTCACATTTTTCCGGTTTGGTGTAGATGCCATGCTGCCAGAGTTGGGTTAACACATTTCTGACTACGATGGTAGTATGTCCATGGTGGTCATCCTTTGAGGAGGAGAAAATCAGGATGTCATCCAGGTATACAATGACGTACAGGTCTAGGTAATCTCGAAAGACATCACTGATAAAGTGCTGAAAAGTGACCGGGGCATTGCATAATCCAAAAGGCATGACCAGGTACTCGAAGTGCCCGAATCGGGTACGAAAAGCTGTTTTCCATTCCTCTCCTTTTCGCATGCAAATTAAGTTGTATTCTCCCCGGAGGTCCAGCTTAGTGAAGATGACCACAGCTCCCGGCCTTTGAAACAGTTCAGACACATGGGGTACGCGATTTTTGATAGTGATTTTGTTTCGTTCTCGGTAATCCACGCAGGGGCATAGAGAGTGGTCTTTTTTTTCAACAAAGAAAATGCCTGCGCCTGCTGGAGACTTGGATGGGCAAATAAACCCCTTTTTCAGATTGTCATCAATATATTCTTTCAGCGTGCCCAGTCCAAGGTCAGTTAAAGGGAAGATCCTCCCAAAGGAAACCTCGGCCTCCCGGTAGAAGTTCAATTGGACAATTATAGGGTCTGTGGGGAGGAAGGGTCTTCTTGCTGAAAACGTCTAGAAAATCATGGTATGCCACTGGGATTGACTGACGTAACTCAGAGTCCGTGTCTAGGCAGAGTAAGGATGAGGGGTTGCCTGTGGCTTCTTGTAGACAGTGTTGCTGGCAATAAGGTGAGGGAAATTTCATTTCTCCGGTGGCCCAGTTGATGTGGGGATTGTGGGCCTGCAGCCAGGGCATACCTAGGATGACGGAGAATAAAGGTGATGAGATGGCATCCAGGCGTAATAATTCTTGGTGATGGGAAGCAATGATAGCCAGCAAGGGGACAGTCTCCTGTGTGACCGGACCATATTTAATGGTGGACCCATTGGCTAGATGCACTGATAGTCCCCGGGTCTTTGGTTGAAGCGGGAAGAAGTGTTTGGCTGCAAACGTTAAGTCTATGAAACAGCTGCAGGCTCTGGAGAAAATTATAACGGATACCTGGATGCTCCTTCCTGGAAGCTGTAACAGGATGGGGAGAGCAAGATGAGAAGATTGGTTGGGTAAAGCAGGAACATGCATAGAAGAGATTGCTAGGCACTTACGCATCTTCGCTGCACAGGATCTCACGTAGTGCCCAGGTTCTCCACAATGCATGCATAGACTGTTTAGTCGCCCGCATTGTCATTTCTCCGTGGTGAGAGAGGGAAGAAGCAAGCCCAACTGCATGGGTTCAGATGTACCCGGAGCCAGAGCTACTGGAGCTGGAGGAGCCTGGCTGGGAAAGCTGGGAACTTTGGGCAGCATCCAAATTGGATGATATTGACCTGTGGACTTTTCAGATAGACGTTCTCTTAGGTGTCGGTCAATCTGTATCCATAAGTTGATAAGTGTGTCCAAGGATTGGGGTATCCCTACCCATGCCAGTTCATCCTTTAGGGGATCCGATAGGCCCATCCAAAATTGGTAACAAAGGGCCGCATCGTTCCAGTTGGTATCAGAACTCCAACGCCTAAAATTGGGTACATAGTCCTCTGCCGTTCTGCGGCTTTGCTGAAGGGAATGTAATGCTGCTTCAGCAGTGGCTGTTTGCTGGGGGTCCTTGTAGAGTAGGCGTCAAAGAACGTGGTGAGGTTTGTTAGGGATTCGGCTTTCTGTTCCAGGAGGCGGTGTGCCCAAGATTGAGGCTCACCTACCAACCAGTGAAATGACGAAGCCCACCTTGGTTGCTTCCAGAGAGAAGGTACGTGGTTGCAAAGCGAAATAGAGTTCAGAGGCATTGCGGAAAGCTCTATATATTTGCTGCATTCGCTTGCAAATTTTTCAGGCATGGGTACCCTTGGGTGGTAGCATCACTACCACAGGTGCAGATGAAGTACTAGCTGGGGTAGCGCCTTGAGGGTTGGCGGGAGGTGACAAAACTTCCAGCCGGGTGCACCGCTCTTGCAGATTCTTAACAGATTCTTAACAGCTTGTGTCAGACCTGCAAGGTGTTGGTACAGTTCTTCCATGGGGGAGGTTCCTTGCTCGGACTCAAACATGGCTATCTGATACTGTCACGTTCCTACTTACCTGACAGATGAGCCTGAGTGCAGAGGTACTGCGTATCTGACTCGCGGCCCCTGGTAGAGCAAACAGGTGGCACGGGAGTGCAGAAAGGTATGAGTGCCTGGCGGGTCAGCTGTTAGAAATGCCGCTCCGAGATTCCTGATGCTACAGGGATGAGGATCAGAACAGCAGACAGGCTGGTGAATGGATCACCAGATATCGCACACACACCCAGATGCAGGGGCTGGCAGATAGTGGATCAGTCCAGAGGGGTGTGGATACAGGCATGTGCAGGCAGACTGGATCTCTGCACAGACAGGGGATGCTGGAGCAGGTGAAAAAGGCAAGCAGGTTGGGTCACTGGCCGGGTCGGTAACTGGCGAACAGCGTGGTATTCAAAAGAGCTAGCAAGATCAAGGTCAGAGGTGAGCCAGGGTCAGGTGCAGGCAGAAAGCAAGAGAAGTCCAAAGGCAAGCCGGGTCATTCAGAAAGTTGATCACAGGAGCAGATTAACAGGAGCAGGGGTCACAGGAAGCTGCAGATCAGACAGCACTGGTCCTGTCTGCATATCCTGTTTAAATAGGGCATTTGGCGCAGAGAATCGCGCGCTCACGCTGGGGCACGCAGACATGCACCAGCTCGGGCAGCAGCATTGTATTTTCCACAGGGCACTTCCTGACATATACAATTGAGGAATACATCATTATTCAACCCACAGATTCATAATAATGAACATGTGGACGTTTTTAATCATATGGTACTACAAGACCTTGAAACACTAAAACTAAAGAGGATAACAGATCCAAAACACAAGGAATTAAAGAGCTAGAAGAGAGAAAAAATGTAGTTATCAGACTTGCAGATGGGGGGGGGTTGTAGTTTTAGCCAAGGAATATTACAACAAACTTACTGGACAATTGAATGATCACAAAACATATCTTAAATTGAAACAGTTTTTGCCCACTAGATGTTATTTACATACATATCTTCATATAGGATTCACTTGGTAGCATAATCGCTCTTGCCCACTAGATTTTACTTTAATGCATTTCTCTATTCCATGACATCACGGAGCTGGTAGATGTTAGAAACCTTGTACTCCTCCACCTTCAGTTTAAGGATGCCCCACAGATGTTCAAAAGGTTTTAGGTCTGGAGGCATGCTTGGCCAGTCCATAACCTTTACCCTCAGCTTCTTTAGCAAGGCAGTGGTCATCTTGGAGGTGTGTTTCGGGTCGTTATGTTGGAATACTACCCTGCGGCCCAGTCTCCAAAGGGTGGGGATCATGCTCTGCTTCAGTATATCACAGTACATGTTGGCATTCATGGTTCCCTCAATTAACTGTAGCTCCCCAGTGTCGGCAGCACTCATGCAGCCCCAGACCATGACACTCCCACAACCATGCTTGACTGTACACTTGTCTTTGTACTCTTCACCTGGTTGCTGCCACACACGCTTGACACCATCTGAACTAAATAAGTTTATCTTGGTCTCATCAGACCACAAGGTATGGTTCCAGTAATCCATTTCCTTAGTCTGCTTGTCTGCAGCAAACTGTTTGTGGGCTTTATGTGCATTATCTTTAGAAGAGGCTTCCTTCTGGTACGACAGCCATGCAGATCAAATTGATGCTGTGTGCGGCGTATGGTCTGAGCACTGATAGGCTGATCCCCCACCCTTTCAACCTCTGCAGCAATGCTGGCAACAATCATACGTCTATTTCCCAAAGACAACCTCTGGATATGATGCTGAGCACGTGCACTCAACTTCTTTTGTCGACCATGGCGAGGCCTGTTCTGAGTGGAACCTGTCCTGTTAAACCGCTGTATGGTCTTGGCCACCGTGCTGCAGCTCAGTTTCAGGGTCTTGGCAATCTTCTTATAGCCTAGGCCATCTTAATGTAGTGCAACAATTCTTTTTTTCAGATCCTCAGAGAGTTCTTTGCCATGAGGTGCCATGTTGAACTTCCAGTACACAGTATGAGAGAGTGAGAACAATAACACCAAATTTACCAGATCTGCTCCCCATTCACACCTGAGACCTTGTAACACTAACGAGTCACATGACACAGGGGAGGGAAAATGGCTAATTGGGCCCAATTTAGACATTTTCTCTTAGGGGTGTACTCACTTTTGTTGCCAGCGGTTTAGACATGAATGGCTGTGTGCTGAGTTTTTTTAAGGGGACAGCAAATTTACACTGTTATACAAGCTATACACTCACTACTTTACATTGTAGCAAAATGTCATTTCTTTAGTGTTGTCACATGAAAAGGTATAATAAAATATTTACCAAAAATGTGAGGGGTATACTCACTTTTGTGAGATAATGTATTTATTATGTGAATATGCATTGCCATGTCACCCATTTCACAGGGCCTGCCTTTACACCACAGTGATACTGCAGATGTGCTGAAAAAGAGGAGTTCAGGAGGCACAGCCAGAACAGGAAACAAACCACATTTCACATAATCACTGTTTGCAGGGACAAGGTACCAGAGGATATCTAGTCTTTAGAAATTGTAATTAAACCAAAGGAACAAGCAGAGAAAAAGCTGTAAAGCATGCAGGAAATCCAGCAAGATGTGGAAAGAGGTAGTCAGCAGCTAGGCAGCACTCATAAAGTGATATTAGTCTTTTTTTTTCTGTTTACAATAACAAACATTGTATATTTACCTGCTTTGTGTAAAGGTTTTACACAGAGCAGCCGTCGATCCTCCTCTTATAGCCATGATTAAGGACTTATGTCCTAAACACGTAGGTTGTTTTACAGCTTTGTACATGCATTTAATAAAGAAATACTATTTTGGATGTCATCCTGAGTGCCGACCATCCCTTTCCTTTATTCTGGTACGTTGGGGGTATCAGCAGCCTCAAGGTCTGAGCACTGGGTGGAGCTTTTATGTGGGAAAGTTGCAGCGCCTATACACCTGTTTTCCCTTTGCTGGCCTCTCCCTCCTACTGAGTGCTCCCATAGCAAGCAGCTTGCTATGGGAGCACCCAAGCTGAGCCAATGCTCTGTGTGTCTATTCAGACACAGAGCCGCAACTGGGCCCTGCCCCCTCTCTCTCCATTGGCTCACTTACTTTAATTGACAGCAGCGGAAGCCAATGGAGCCCACTGCTGTCTCAGCCAATGAGGAGGGAAAGTCCCAGGCATCTGAGGCTTTTGTGCAACATCGCTGGATCAAGATGGGGCTCAGGTGTGTATTAGGGGGGCTGAGGGGGCAGTGGGGGCTGCTGTACACACAGAAGGTTTTTTATCTTAATGCATAGACCTTTAGAACCATTTTAACATGAAAGGAGATTGTTTGCATTGCAATTACAATGCTGTTATAAAATGAAAAGTATATGAAAGTATATGCCATAGCCATAGATTTAATTTAACATTTCTAAATGTTCTAAATGTTCCCTATAATGTAGTAAATCTTAATTTTTTAGTTTAGTTCCACTTTAACACAGTTTTATATTATTTTTTTTTAATACAAGGAATGTAATGAATTTAAAGTGGTTGTAAAGCTACTTTGTGTACTTAATAGATTCCCCTATGTTCCACAAAGTTATGTGTCCCAGTGTATGTTCTATATAAAAAATATGTAGCTGTATACCTTATTTCAGAGCACCGCTCAGGGCTCACGTGACCGCCCGCTGTTCTCTTCTCCTGATCTGACAACTACAGTGGGAGGGGCTGAGAACCCCCCCGATGATGTCAGCGAGGAGAGGAGAGCAGTGGGCGGTCACGTGAGCCCCATGCGGCGCTCTGAAATAAGGTATACAGGTACATAGTTTTTGTATAGAACATACGCTGGAGCACATAACTTCATGGAAGATAGGGGAATCTATTAACTTCACACAGTTATTTTAGCAGCAGGAGGGGAGGGAGAGGAGGAGAGGGGGAGAGGAGAGACAGCGGGATGACAGAGGCACCTAAACTGACCACGGTATCAGGGCTCAGAAGCCATGATAAACATGGTCAGTTTACAAAGGGGAGGGCAGCACCAGGCAGGATCAGCCAGGTATTTTATATCATAGAAAGGGCCAAGATACATAGCACAAGTACTGTGCTGTTATTCACGCTTTATAGGAACAGGATCATTTTTTTTTAGGGTTACAATCGCTTTAACTTGGTATCTGCCTCTTACAGCCCACTTTGCAGCAATGGGGGTGGGAGAACCAGAACAGGGAGCTAGTCAGCTCTACAGTGCAAGAAGCTTGCTGATAGGAGGAGAAAGCAGAATGACAGAGATGAGCTCATTGGTGTCCTGCTTCTCCCTTCACTGTCCAATCACAGGCCGAGAGTGAAGAGGATACCTGTAAGTGTTCCTGAACTGCAGGTAACATCAGGGCTCATGTCCTGCCAAAACTATGAGTTAGCTGTGAAAATCTTAGAACCTGGACAGAAATACAAAGCTTTTGGAGAGTAAAACATCTCTCACATATGAATTTCATCTGTGTATTTAGGTGTTTGCCTGGGTTTAAGCTTTATGTTATCAGCTTATTGTCATTGTGCAGTGTATCAATTAGACAGAAAAGTATTTTGTTTATTTGTAAGTGGGCTGAAGAACTGATTAGAGAACTCATCAGTGTCAAACTATCAAAGCTCTCTCTCAGAGCCAGGGTAAACATGAATGCATATCCTGTTTATGCCCAGAGAAGGTTAGTTTGTGAATGGCATGGTATGCCACTATTGCTTGCGTGAATTTCAGCAGTGCTGTTCAGTCACATGTTTTCATGCTGACATTCCTTATGCCTGATCTGGAATGTCTACTGTCTTTTCTTTTGCATTACCAGCCTGCCTTCTGTGACTCTTCCTGGCATCCATGCCAGCTTAAAGGCCACCTGCACACATTCTCAGAATAAATAAAGCTTAAAGTCACTTAACCAGTTCTTTTCCACAATCCTCTTAGGAATCCACAGTTACTAGTTGCTTTTATGAAACCATACTAGAAGACGCTTAACCCTCTAAAGACCAGTGCTTGTTTATTAGGGGATCAAGGTGCCCTACCAACTGCTGTCTAGATCACAGGACGTTTATACAGGAATCAATAATGTAAAAGAAAAGAACAATCTTTCTGGATGAGTAGAAACACCTGACTCTAAAACTACATTTGTGACGACATCTATTACTCAAAACAACCTTGCTTAAAGAGTAACTCTACTTTTGTGGGAAAAAAAATAGCAAATAAAATTTTTCTTTATAGCATATATAGTTGTGACTGAAGCCATATTGTAATTGATTGTTATTAAAATGTACCTTTCCTTTTCAATCAGCAGCTCTGTAATTTTCTGGAAATGCAATGCAATATGGCTACCTGGAGGTGCTCTGTACACAGAATGTATACAGAAAGCCCCCCAGAAACATAATTCCCTGCTAGCGTGATTGGCTCACCAATTTTCCCAGAAGTCTGCATTAAGATACAAGTCAGACATCAGGCATCCCCTGCAACACAAATGACATTTTTGGTTAGATACTCCCAATAGGAAATTATGTCTAAAGGGAGACCCTTTGCAATTTTAATCATTAGAGCCCTGCAGGTGCAGTAGCTGATTGATAACTATGAAACCACCCCCATTAGATTCACTTTCCACGTGGACACAGACAAACACACAGGGGTTTCTTCAGAATAACAAAAGGTAGGAATCTGCAACAAGGTTTGTTAAAATCCTTGTAATTAATGTACATAGATTACCCAGAGGAGAATGTTTTTTTCTCAACAAAAGTGGATTTACTTTGTAACATGTCAGACACTGAATTTACCCTCTGCTCAGTTATCAGTCAGACTAAACATCACAACTCATTTAACCCCCTCGTCCCACCTCTAATTGACCCCCACTCCTCCAGTACACACAGTATGTTTTAAAACAAGCATCTACTTTGGCCATGAACAGTAATAGCTTTCCTAAGTGCATGCACAGAACTAAAAACAAACTATTTTTTAGAATGACCTAGTGCATGTGCAGGTTATTGGGAGTGTCAG
The DNA here is from genome assembly GCF_042186555.1 of Aquarana catesbeiana. Lineage (NCBI taxonomy): Eukaryota > Metazoa > Chordata > Amphibia > Anura > Ranidae > Aquarana > Aquarana catesbeiana. The sequence goes on along the minus strand of NC_133326.1, from coordinate 345,657,121 downwards.
AGTTTAGTCACGGTAACTCCCTGTCCACAGCGCTCCTGCCAGACTAAGCTTTCATTTCTATTGCTGCTACCAGTGAATGGAGGAGTGTCTGTGTCGGGAGGAGGAGAGAGAGAATAGAGAACATTTTGCTAGGGCTGCATTTGCAGCCACAGCTGCTGAAGGAGACCCTATCCACCGCCCAGGACAGCATTGGACACTGTAAGTGGCTGCTGTGCAGCCAAGGAGAGAAAACAGACTGCTGGGAGCTGCCTGGACTAATGGGGGGTTGTAGTCACCACGAGACAGTTCTCCATCAAGCCAAGGACTGGATAGGACTACAAGTCCTAGGAGGACAGAAATCTGCAGCAGGAGAAAAAGGATAGAGAAGCTCGGGCTTGAATGTGAGAAGTGGGCAGAGCAGTGGTGACTGCTGTTTTTTTTTTGGTGGGGGGGCTGCAAACAACCACCCATCCCTCCGAGATGTACCCACCCCACCCCCTGCTGTTTGCTGGTCGATCCGGCACTTACCCCATCGTGGCAGGTGGCAGGCAGCGTGGTGCAGCGGCTCAGCTCCGAGTGTCCTCTCCTCCATGGCGGCTTCAACCTCCTCCCCTCCTCCTCCTAGGGGTCCAATAGGATACCTGACTGGTATCAAAACTCGGTTCTGTGTCAAAACCTGCTTCCTGATTGGCCAGGAGGAGGATCAGGGTTACAACAGCGAATATTGATTTGCTGTTGTAACACACCTGGGTGGGCTCGGAGTGCACTCTCTGCGACCCGAGCCCACCCTATATTGAAGCCTATTAGAGCCTCTGCCTCTAATCGGTGCTTCAAAAAAACAGCCCCTCCACATTGGAATCCATGTGCCGGTGTCTTGAAAGGGGCCGGACACATGGATAGGGGAGGTGGCGATGGACAGAGGGGGTGGCGCCCATGCGCTCTTAATGGACAGGCCGCCCCTGGGGCAGAGACTGGGCTGCAGAGTTGGACAGCTGCCTGCCCTGAGAGTTTGGTGTTGGAGACTGGGCTTCTACATCTGCGTGGAGGGCACAGTTGGAGAGAAGCCGTGAACTGGAGGAAAGGAGTGTCACCGGTTCAGTAAGACATCATCATGACAGCATTCTGCCACCACCAGCGTCACTGATTTCTGATGCCAGAGAGCCGGATTAGACTTAACAACAGACTGAATAGTAATGAGAGACCACAGACCACTACTTCCTTGTGTTAAAGGGACAGTAACACCTTGCCTTGGGATACAATTTGGATATTTACGCCTTGTACCATGGTTATCTAAATAAGCCATTCTGTATGCTGCAATGTGGGCAGTATTTCCAAAGATAAAACCTATTTCTTTAGCTTTAGTGTGGCAGAGGGTGTAGCATTGCCAGAAAGGTAATTGTTATCCAGAATCAGAGGACCCATACATCAGTGGCTCCTTTAAAGCGTATGTGCCACAATACATTTTATGGGCCCTTGGGTCGGTCAGGCAGTGTAAACTTTGTGAAATTAATCCAGGGAGTTGTATGAAAGGTGCACTTATCATTTAAGCCTTTAAGCTTCTAACAAGGTCCCAGTAACATATAACTACATAATAATTGCTGTATATCCTAAAGCAATCACCTTACTTAAATACTAATATTTGTTTGTGGAAATTAGATCTCACATTCACGTCATGTTTATATACACTAAAATTATGAAGTTTTCTTTGGAAGTTGGCGATTCTTATTTACACAATGAATTTTGAAGAACATAAGGCCCCAAGGCCAAAACACATTTAACCACCCCCCACCCCCTACCCCACCCTACAAAGTAAATATCTAAGATGACCTATGAAGTTGAAGTTTCATTGCCATAATTTTTTATGGCCAGACCTGATGTACAGTGGGGACGGAAAGTATTCAGACCCCCTTAAATGTTTCACTCTTTGTTTTATTACAGCCATTTGCTAAAATAATTTAAGTTCATTTTTTTTCCTCATTAATGTACACACAGCACCTCATATTGACAGAAAAACACAGAATTGTTGACATTTTTGCAGATTTATTAAAAAAGTAAAACTGAAATATCACATGGTCATAAGTATTCAGACCCTATGCTCAGTATTTAGTAGAAGCACCCTTTTGATCTAACACAGCCATGAGTCTTTTTGTGAAAATTGGAACAAGTTTTTCATACCTGGTTTTGGGGATCCTCTGCCATTCCTCCTTGCAGATCCTTTCCAGTTCTGTCAGGTTGGATGGTAAACGTTGGTGGACAGCCATTTTTTTTTTGTTTCACAAAAGTTTTTATTGATTGAACATGTAATGACATAACACCATTGTAGTAGTACATTTGCATAAAAGTAGTACATATGACAATTGGTTTTAATACAGTTAAGGACAGTATATGGATACATTATGGTTGTATATAGTTACAAAAATAAACATTTTTATTTATGCTAATTATATTTTCAAGTAGCATCAAGGAAATCTTGAAATGAAGTAGTGGTTATTAACTAACTCAGGTTATGACTTGAAGGGGAGGGAAGAAAGATGAGTGGGAAAAAAAAAAAAAAAAGGGGGGGGAGGGGGGAGATGGGAGTGGTTAAATGACATATTGTTTCCATATCATTTTCTTGAACCTTCTTATGAACCTTATTTATTAGATGTAGTTATGTTATTAAATATTGATTGCTTTGTATGTCTGAGAGTTTTTGAATTCTATCCATTTGTACCATGTTGAAGCAAAATAAGTTATTTTCTCCTGAGATATGCTTATGAGTTCTTCTATTCTTTCTATATTGTTTATTCTGCGAAACCATTCATTTTTTGATGGAATAGAGTTTGAGCGCCAGTGGCAGGGGATACAATGTCTTGCAGCGTTTACCATAAACATGGTTAGAGATTTTAGGTATTGTTTTTTGGGTATTGAATTGTAATGTAGCAGGTATTGTGCTGGGTTAAAACTTAAGTTTTCTGAGGTGATTGACGTGACGGTTTCGTGAACCATTTTCCAAAAATTTTGGATAAGTGGGCAAGACCACCAGATGTGAATCATCGAGCCTTCCTCCTGTTTGCATCTCCAACATCTGTCCGAGGTCTGAGGGGAGAATTTGTGCAATAGGGTGGGGGTTCTATACCATCTAGTGATGATGTTAAAGCCACACTCTTGAGTGGCGACATTAAGGCCCCTTTCACACGAGGCGGGCTCCGTTTCTACGGAGCCCGCCTCGGTCCGCCGGCTCAGCGGGAGATCTGTCCGTTGATCTCCGCTGAGCCGGCGGATGACAGGTCCCTCTCTGCTCACTGAGCGGGGAGGGGCTTGTCAGGCGCCGCTGCCGCCTATGGAGGGATCGGACGAAAACGGACAGCGTGTCCGTTTTCGTCAGATCTCACCCGATCCGATCCGCCAGCGACGGATCTGGACGTAGAGCCATACGTCTGCTTTTAGCGGATCGGACGGGGTCGGATGTCAGCGGACATGTCTCCGCTGACATCCGACGCTCCATAGGCTAACATGGAGCGCCCGTTCAGGTCCGCCGTCAAAACTGACAGGCGGACCTGAACGGTCCGATCGTGTGAAAGGGGCCTAAGAGAACCTTTATGTGCGTACATAAAAATTCTTTCCCAATTTTCCTCTGTCAGATTTAGGTTGAGGTCTTGTTCCCAGGCTTGACATGACGAACTGGAGAATTCAGAATTACTCACAAAGAGCGAGTTGTATAGAATAGAGATGATATGTCTCTGTGGGGTTGTTTTTATGCAAAGGTCTTATAGTGTCGTAAGAGTTCTAGTCCAGTGTTGGGTTTTCTCGTTGCTAGTCAAGTAATGTCTAATTTGTATGTAATTCCATTGAGAGATCTGGGGAGGTTCACTGTCTTTGTTTATTTCGTCTCTTGATAAAAGTTTACCATTTTTAAAGAAGTGTTTGACCAGAACTTCTTTGTGTGGCCATGACTTAGAAAGGAAGTTTTTTTCTGTACCTGGGAGAAAATCTGGATTGTTTCTTAATGGTGTTAGAGGACTCATCCAAGGCATTGGGTTGTTTTTTTATAGGTGTTAATAAATATTTCAAGTGTGGGACCAATAAGGGGGTGGGATTTGATGTTTTTTGAGTGGTGTGTTGGGCAGATCCATGGAAAGGAGTTTATTTGGTGAGAGAAAAGTGTTTGCTCTAGAGTAACCCAGTCTTTAACTTTATTGTGAATGTTCCAGTCTACTATTCTTGTCAGAAGAGCAGCTTGGTGGTATTTTTGAAGGTCTGGCAGAGCTATCCCCCCTTTATTTGTGGGTAGGTTTAGTCTGGTAAATTTGATTCTGGGAGGTTTGCTCCTCCAGATAAAGGTAGAGCATGCTTTGCGGAAGGAGTTAAAGAATGAAGATGGCAGTCTAATGGAAATTGTTTGCATCACGTATAGAAACCTAGGTAGAATTGTCATCTTGACCAGAGAAGCTCTACCAACCCAAGATATATTAAGAGAGTTCCATCTTTTTAAATCATCCTGTGTATCTTTTAGAATGGGTAAATAGTTGAGTTTGAAGAGATCATTTAAATTTGTACGGATTTCAGTTCCAAGATATGTTATACTTTGATTGGCCCACGAGAAGGGAAAGTTTTTTTACATAATTCTACTGAGTTTGGGGGTAGTGTGATATTCAAGGCGCTAGATTTTGAGTGGTTAATTTTTAAGTTTGAGAGTAATTGGAAATATTCTAAATCTTGGATGACATTGGGTAAGGAGATATGGGGTTCTGAGAGGAATAGAAGCATGTCATCATCAAAGGCTGCAACTTTATACGTGTGATTGTGAATATCAATACCCTTGATGTCTGGATTGGATCTAATTTTATTTAGTAGTGGTTCTAATGTGAGGACAAACAATAGAGGTGAGAGGGGGCACCCCTGTCTTGTGCCATTGCGAAGGTTAAAGGCGTTCGACAGGTGGCCATTGACTCGGACTCTTGCTGTTGGATTTGAGTATAGTACTTTGATATATGATCTCATTTGGGGTAGGATCCCTATATGTTTTAACGTAGAGTCAATGAAGTCCCAGGCCACTCGGTGGACAGCCATTTTTAGGTCTCTCCAAAGATGCTCAATTGGGTTTAAGTCAGGGCTCTGGCTGGGCCATTCAAGAACAGTCACAGAGTTGTTGTAAAGACACTCCTTCATCATTTTAGCTGTGTGCTCAGGGTCATTGTCTTGTTGGAAGGTAAACCTTCGGCCCAGTCTGAGGTCCTGAGCACTCTAGAGAAGGTTTTCGTCCAGGATATCCCTGTACTTGGCCGCATTCATCTTTCCATCGATTGCAACCAGTCGTCCTGTCCCTGCAGCTGAAAAACATCCCCACAGCATGATGCTGCCACCACCATGCTTCACTGTTGGGACTGTATTGGACAGGTGATAAGCAGTGCTTGGTTTTCTCCACACATACCGTCTCATCAGACCAGAGAATTTTATTTCTCATCATCTTGCAATCCTTCAGGTGTTTTTTTTAGCAAACTCCATGCGGGCTTTCATGTGCCTTGCACTGAGGAGAGGCTTCCGTTGGGCCACTTTGCCATAAAGCCCTGACTGGTGGAGGGCTGCAGTGATGGTTGACTTTCTACAACTTTCTCCCATCTCCCGACTGCATCTCTGGAGCTCAGCCACAGTGATCTTTGGATTCTTCTTTACCTCTCTCACCAAGGCTCTTCTCCCCCGATAGCTCAGTTTGGCCGGACGGCCAGCTCTAGGAAGGGTTCTGGTCGTCCCAAACATCTTCCATTTAAGGATTATGGAGGCCACTGTGCTCTTGGGAACCTTAAGTGCAGCAGAAATTTTTTTGTAACCTTGGCCAGATCTGTGCCTTGCCCAATTCTGTCTCTGAGCTCTTCAGGCAGTTCTTTGACCTCATGATTCTCATTTGCTCTGACATGTACTGTTAGCTGTAAAGTCCTATATAGACAGGTGTGTGGCTTTCCTAATCAAGTCCAATCAGTATAATCAAACACAGCTGGACTCAAATGAAGGTGTAGAACCATCTCAAAGATGATCAGAAGAAATGGACAGCATCTGAGATAAATATATGAGTGTCACAGCAAAGGGTCTGAATACTTAGGACCATGTGATATTTCAGTTTTTCTTTTTTAATAAATCTGCAAAAATGTCAACAATTCTGTGTTTTTCTGTCAATATGGGGTGCTGTGTGTACATTATTGAGGAAAAAAATGAACTTAAATGATTTTAGCAAATGGCTGCAATATAACAAAGAGTGAAAAATTTAAGGAGGGGAAATGTAATACTTTCCATCCCCACTGTATGTGCACATTATTATGTTCTATCAGCCCTGCGCAGGTGTAAAAATGCACATGTCACAGGCATGTGGTCCTATTTGAAAATGTACATTGAAGGAACTTTATTCAGGGAGTTGCATTAACCACTTCAGCCCCGGAAGGATTTACCCCCTTCCTGACCAGAGAACTTTTTACAATTTGGCACTGCATCGATTTAACTGCTAATTGTGCGGTCATGCAATACTGTACCCAAACAAAATTTGCGTCCTTTTCTTCCCACAAATAGAGCTTTCTTTTGATGGTATTTGATCACCTCTGCGGTTTTTATTTTTTGTGCTATAAACGGAAAAAGACCGAAAATTTTGAAAAAAAATGATATTTTCTACTTTTTGTTATAAAAAAAAATCCAATAAACTCAATTTTAGTCATACATTTGGGCCGAAATGTATTCGGCCACATGTCTTTGGTAAAAGAAATGTCAATAAGCATATATTTATTGGTTTGCGCAAAAGTTATAGCGTCTACAAGCTAGGGTACATTTTCTGGAATTTACACAGCTTTTAGTTTATGACTGCCTATGTCATTTCTTGAGGTGCTAAAATGTCAGGACAGTACAACCCCCCCCCAAATGACCCCATTTTGAAAAGTAGACACCCCAAGGAAATTGCTGAGAGGCATGTTGAGCCCATTGAATATTCATTTTTTTTGTCCCAAGTGATTGAATAATGACAAAAAAAAAAAAATTACAAAAAGTTGTCACTAAATGATATATTGCTCACACAGGCCATGGGCATATGTGGAATTGCACCCCAAAATACATTCAGCTGCTTCTCCTGAGTACTGGGATACCACATGTGTGGGACTTTTTGGGAGCCTAGCCGCGTACGGGGCCCCGAAAACCAATCACAGCCTTCAGGATTTCTAAGGGCGTAACTTTTTGATTTCACTCCTCACTACCTATCACAGCTTTGAAGGCCATATGCCCAGATGGCACAACCCCCCCCCCCCCCAAATGACCCCATTTTGGAAAGTAGACACCCCAAGCTATTTGCTGAGATGCATGTTGAGTCCATGGAATATTTTATATTTTGACACAAGTTGCGGGAAAGTGACACATTTTTTTTTTTTTATTTTGCACAAAGTTGTCACTAAATGATATATTGCTCACACAGGCCATGGGCATATGTAGAATTGCACCCCAAAATACATTTAGCTGATTTTTTTTTTCTTTTTTCAATTTTCAAAACTTTGTGACAAAAAGTGAGGTCTGCAAAATACTCACTATACCTCTCAGCAAATAGCTTGGGGTGTCTACTTTCCAAAATAGGGTTATTTGGAGGGGGAGAGTTTGTGACACCTGGGCATTCCATGGCCTCCGAAACTGTGATAGGCAGTGAAGAGTGAAATCAAAAATTTACGCCCTTAGAAAGCCTAAAGGCGGTGCTTCGTTTTCGGGGTCCCGTACGCGGCTAGGTTCCCAAAAAGTCTCACACATGTGGTATCTCCGTACTCAGGAGAAACAGAATGTATTTTGGGGTGTAATTTCACATATTCCCATGGCATGTTTGAGCAATATATCATTTAGTGACAACTTTGTGCAAAAAAAAAAAAAAATTGTTTATTTCCCGCAACTTGTGTCACAATATAAAATATTCCATGGACTCGACATGCCTCTCAGCAAATAGCTTGGGGTGTCTACTTTCCAAAATGGGGTCATTTGGGGGGTTTTTGAACTGTCCTGGCATTTTATGCACAACATTTAGAAGCTTATGTCGCACATCACCCACTCTTCTAACCACTTGAAGACAAAGCCCTTTCTGACACTTTTTGTTTACATGAAAAAATTATTTTTTTTTTGCAAGAAAATTACTTTGAACCCCCAAACATTATATATTTTTTTTAAAGCAAATGCCCTACAGATTAAAATGGTGGGTGTTTCATTTTTTTTTTTCACACAGTATTTGCACAGGGATTTTTCAAACGCATTTTTTTGGGGAAAAAACACACTTTTTTAAATTTTAATGCACTAAAACACACTATATTGCCCAAATGTTTGATGAAATAAAAAAGATGATCTTAGGCCGAGTACATGGATACCAAACATGACATGCTTTAAAATTGCGCACAAACGTGCAGTGGCAACAAAATAAATACATTTTTAAAAGCCTTTAAAAGCCTTTACAGGTTACCACTTTGGATTTACAGAGGAGGTCTACTGCTAAAATTACTGCCCTTGATCTGACCTTCGCGGTGATACCTCACATGCATGGTGCAATCGCTGTTTACATTTGACGCCAGACCGACGCTTGCGTTCGCCTTAGCGTGAGAGCAGGGGGGGACAGGGGTGCTTTTTTTTTTTTTCTTTATTATTTTTTTGCTTTTTTATCTTATTTTTAAACTGTTCCTTTCATTTTTTTTAATCATTTTTATTGTTATCTCAGGGAATGTAAATATCCCCTATGATAGCAATAGGTAGTGACAGGTACTCTTTTTTGAAAAAATTGGGATCTATTAGACCCTAGATCCCTCCTCTGCCCTCAAAGCATCTGACCACACCAAGATCAATGTGATAAAATGCTTTCCCAATTTCCCAATGGCGCTGTTTACATCAGGCGAAATCTAAGTCATGAAATGCTCGTAGCTTCCGGTTTCTTAGGCCATAGAGATGTTTGGAGCCACTCTGGTCTCTGATCAGCTCTATGGTCAGCTGGCTGAATCCCCGGCTGCATTCTCAGGTTCCCTGTTGAGACAGGAGAGCCAGAGAAAAACACGGAAGATGGTGGGGGGGGCATTCCCTCCCACTGTTTGTGAAAGCAGTCTAGAGGCTAATTAGCCGCTAAGATTGCTTTTACATGAAAGCCGACCGCTGGCTGAAATGAATGATACCAAGATGATACCTAAACCTGCAGGAATCATTCTGGTATAACCACTCAAAGTCGTGAATGGCGTACCTGAAGACAAAAAAATGGTTAACAATAAAACACAGTAAACGGTAAAGTATAAAAAATTGCATACCTAAAAAGCAAACATGATAAAACATAATAACAATAAAACATTGCAGAATAGAGTACAGTAAAAAAGAGCAGAACAATAGAGAGAGAATAGAGAGAGAGAACAATAAAACGACCACTATTTTTTTTTATTTTATATTTTTTTTGTTTTTTTTGTTTTTTACACCTTTTTTGTAATTAACTTTTATAACTGTAACCGGTTCCAGGTTCGGGTCTCTCAAAATGCAATGGCATCTTGGGAGACCCTGTGAAAGTCTGCCTAGTCTGTGCAATGCTGTACCCTACGCTAATACTCAACTAGTGTATGGTAGCGTTCAAAACATTCACCAATGCAAAGACCATGATTGTCAGGACAGGAGGGACAATAATAGCGGGTGTCACGCCTATATCCGCTCTTGCTGCAGACACGACATCTTTTTTGGGGGGGGTTCGTTGGGTAGGGGTACTCGGGAGGACATAAAGAAAATGCCTCTCATGCAGCCGACTGCATTTGGTTGGGGATGTGAATGGGGGAAGTATGGGCGCTGCAGAAGTGGTGGGTTCCCAAATAGGATTGGCGAATGCAGCAGGAAGGGCACTATGGGCATGACGGGCCTGTTTGTCTTCTTCTTGGTGGCAGCGGGACACTACTTGTGCTTGCCACCTCACCAGCTTGAACTGCACTTATGGGACTCGCCACGTCACCAAGTGTTACTGCAGTGCTGGTTTGACTATGACCGCTGGTGCTTGCCAGTTCACCAAAACGCTACCAAAAAAACTGTTAGCGATCGCAGGGATCAGGCCTGACTCTGCGAACACTGCAGTTATATGTTTTGTAAGTGACAGTGATCGATCGATACTGTACTTGGGTGGGCTGGGCTGGGCTGGGCCGGGCAAAGGGGCAAAACGCAGGTGCTAGCAGGTATCTGGGCTGATCCCGCTAACGCTGCATTTTTGGGAACCCTAAACTGCTGGGGAACGCTAGTATAGATCTGATCGGATCAGATATTGATCCGTTCAGATACTATACCACTAAGGGAGGCGTATGCTGTGTGCGTGGGTGTTAGCGGTACTGGCGCTAATCTGACGCTGCCTGGGGCAACGCATATCACCGCCGGGCAATTAGGGGGCCAAACCTTTATTAGGTAATAAACGGCGGGTGCCCTGACAGTATAAAAAATAAACTAACTAACCAGTGTCACCTGTAACAATTATACGGCGATCAGTGGTGAAAGGGTTAACTAGGGGGCAATCAAGGGGTTAAAACATTTATTAGGTAGTATATGGGGGTCCCTGACTCTATAAAACGCTGACGCTGAACCTAAATATTTACTTCCCTAACTAGCGTCACTAGTGACACTAATACAGCGATCAGAAAAATTATCACTTAGCGACACTGGCAACGGGGGGGGTGATCAAGGGGTTAAAACTTTATTGGGGGGGTTAGGGGATACCCTAGACCTAAAGGGGGCTAACAATAACTGCCCTACCACACTAACTGTCACAAACTGACACCAATGCAACAGAAAAAAAAACTGCTTGGTGTCAGTGTGACAGGGGGGAGGGGTGATTGGGGGGGGATCGGGGGGTAAAGGGGATTGTTATGTGTGCCTGGCATGTTCTACTGTGATGTGTAGTGTTTGTGCACTCACATTGCAGTCTTCCCTCCTCAGCGCCGGAACGTAAAATACCGAGCCGAGGAGAGATGACATCATTTCCTCTGCCTCTGTGTACTATACAGAGGCAGGGGAATGATCCCATTGGCTGAGAGCGATCGCGAAGGGGGGGCCACGAATGGATGGCCTCCCCCTCACCTCTGATCGCCGGGGGAGATACGCCGACCGCCTCGGGCACCGGGGACAGGCCCGATTGGACCCCCCACCCGTGGGAGGCAGATCACGTACAGGTACGTGATTCTGCCTGCCCGTGCCATTCTGCCAACGTACATCATCGCAAGTGGTTAAAGGTGCATCTGTCATTTAAAGCTATAAGCCTATAACAAGTTCCAAGTTAAATGTAACTACATAATAATTGTTGTAAATCCTACGTCATTTTCATAGGTTTGTTTATCCAATTCCCTCAAATGGGTGTACCAATATGTCCTCGGGAATCGGTGGTTCTGTGAGCTGCAGTCATGACCCCAGTATTAATCTTTTAAGTCAGCGATGCTAATTAAAGTAAAAGTAATCCAAGTGGCTAAATAGCTGCTGGATCGCTTTTACATGCTGCAGAATGGGGTCTCCTTTTGCCTCCTTCCCAGGCTCTCCAGTCCCACCAGACGGTTTCAGCTGACGGTTCAGCTGACTTACCATAGAGATGAACGAAGACTGGAACTTCCCCGATCATCTCTTTGGTCTAAGAGACTGGAAATGACAAGTATTTTGTCACTTGCGGTTTAAGCCTAATGTAAGCAGTCCGTTACCAGCTTGGTTTGATCAGATGCTTTTAAGGGCTGAGAAGAAATCTGGAATCTAATAGACCCCTGATGGCTCAGTAAAGATAAGGTGTTACTGCCCATGTTATCACAAAAGGATGTTGTTTATCCTTTGTGAACCAGAAGAAGAAGATGGAGGAAGAAACCGAAGGAAGATAGAAGAAAGAAGAAAGAAGAAGCATTTAAATAAAGGAATTGTCAAAAACTGTCTCTTGTCATTTTTAACATTTTTGACAGTTTTTTTTTTAAATGGTAGGGGTACTTTTGTACCCCCTTACCATTTCACACAGGGGGGAGGGCCGGGATCTGGGGGTCCCCTTGTTAAAGCGGGCTTCCAGATTTCGATAAGCCCCCCGCCCGCAGACCCCCACAACCACCGGCCAAGGGTTGTGGGGATGAGGCCCTTGTCCTCATCAACATGGGGACAAGGTGTTTTGGGGGGCTACCCCAAAGCACTCTCCCATTGTTGAGGGCATGTGGCCTGGTATGGTTCAGGAGGGGGGGCGCTCTCTCGTCCCCCCTTTTCCTGCGGCCTGCCAGGTTGCGTGCTCGGATAAGGGTCTGGTATGGATTTTTGGGGGGACCCCATGCCGTTTTTTTTTTTTATTTTGGCACGGGGTGCCCCTTAAAATCCATACCAGACCTTAAGAGGCTGGTATAGATTTTGAGGGGGACCCCACGCCATGTATTTTTTTTTAATTCTGGCCGGGGTTCCCCTTAATATCCATACCAGACCTGAAGGGCCTGGTATGGAATTTAGGGGGACCCCCCACATCATTTTTTTTTTAAATTTTGGTTCGGGGTTCCCCTGTGGGGAATTCCCATGCCGTTTTTATCAATGAACTTTTATGTGTATTGTCGGACCGGCAATTCATTAATAGCCGCAAGTAGTTTAAATGACTTTTTTTCCTTTGAAATGTCATTTTGCTGTCAGACTGTTCTAAACACGGGAAACATGCGCCCCTTTACAGGCATACTATAGACACTCCCCAGGTATGAAATTTAAAGGGATATTACACTTTTATTGTTTCACTTTAAGCATTATTAAAATCACTGCTCCTGAAAAAACTGACGTTTTAAAACTTTGTTTTGCATTGATCCATGTCCCCTGGGGCAGGACCCAGGTTCCCAAACACTTTTTATGACAATACCATAAATATAAGCCTTTAAAATTATTATTATTATTAATTTTGATTTCTCCCTTAGACTTTTAAAGGGTGTTCCGCGGCATTCGAATTTTGCCGCGAACACCCCAAATTGTTCGCTGTTCGGCAAACTTGCGAACAGCCGATGTTCGAGTCGAACATGAGTTCGACTCGAACTCGAAGCTCATCCCTACTGTCGACGGAGTTAGATTGAGCTAGATTAGGCAGGCAGGTTAGTTAGTGGCATTCAGGCAGTGTATTTAATATATATACATATATATATATATATATATATATATATATATATATATATATATATATATATATATATATTCTGCATTTAATGTAAACTAGATACTTAGTGTAGACTATATTCAGTCAGTGCAGGCCGTGTAGTTTATATAACACAGTGTATTGAAGTGGTTGAGGAAAAAGGAGAACCTTGCACCAAAACTAAAAAAAACAAAAAAAAAATGGCGTAGGGGCCCCCAAAATCCATACCAAGCCCTTCTAGTCTGGTATGGTATTTAAGGGGAACCCCATGCCAATTTTTTTTAAATTTCCCCCCAAAATCCACACCAGACCCCTATCTGAGCATGAAACCTGGCAGGCCGCAGGAAAAGGGGGGGCGAGAGTGGTCCCCCCTCCTGAACCGTACCAAGCCTTATGCCCTCAACATCAGGAGGGTGCTTTGGGGTTACCCCAAAGCACCTTGTCCCCGTGTTAATGGGAACAAGAGCTTCATCCCCACAACACTTGCCCGGTGGTTGTGGGGGTCTGCGGGCGGGGCGCCTATTGGAGTCTGGAAGCCCCCTTTAACAAGGGGGCCCCCAGATCCCCCCATGTGAATGGGTATCGGGTACATTGTACCCCTACCCATTCACCAAAAAAGTAAAAACAACAGGAGAGTTTTTGACAATTCCTTTATTTTTTAAAAAAAAGTGTTCCGCGATGTCCATCCATCTTCAATCACAGCGCAGACGGACCCAAAAAATAGAAAAAAAAGCTCCGCCTCGATGGGAGGTGTCCTACGGACTGCTGTCTTTTTGCGGTGACAGCTGTTATATAGGCAAGGGTGGGGCCCCCTTCTGACGTCATGTGACCTCAGAGGTGGCGGGGTCACCCATTTACGTTACCAGGTGGCCCCGCCCTTGCCTATATAACAGCTGTTAAAGCGAAAAGACAGAAGTAGGCGGGGAAGCCTCCCATGGAGGCGGATTTTTTCCATTATTTTTTTCGGGACCGTTGGACGATGGATTTACATCGCGGGACACTTTTTTTTTTAATAAAGAAATTCTCAAAAACTGTCTCCTGACGTTTTTACTTTTTTGACACTTTTTTGTTGAATGGGTTAAAGGGGGCTTCCAGATTCTGATAAGCCCCCCACCTGCAGACCCCCACAACGACCAGGCAAGGGTTGTGGGGATGAGGCCCTTGTCCCCATCAACATGGGGACAAGGTGCTTTGGGGGGGACCCCGAAGCACCATCCCCATGTTGAGGGCATGTGGCCTGGTACGGTTCAGGAAGGGGAGGGGGCCGCTCTCTCATCCCCCCTTTTCCTGTGGCCTTCCAGGTTGCATATATATGTAAAGTAAATCCATGCAATGGGTATGGTACTAATTGCAATATAGAGCTGCTGCCACTACGAATACAGTACCACCTTGGTGGAATGTATTTGAAATGTATAAGGAAAGCAGGAGTAGATATGGAGCTGCTCTTCTTGGAAACAATATTTTTATATATATGATGGGAGATTTTTTAGTGGTAAGATACCACTATACCCAATTCCTTTATGAATATGTAAATATCAAAAAAATATAAATTGTAAAATAATATAATATCCAAAACAGATGTATGAACAATATACAAAATAACCCAAGTGGTGATAGGTGTATTGGGACCAAATTTGTGGGTGTTTATACCTGGCAATGATTTGCCACAAAATTCTTCATTAATGTGAAATCTTATTTTCAGTGAAATGTTGATTCAACATATTCTATTCAATATTACTTACTATACCTTAAAAATTATATTTTCACATGCGTGACATATATGATCCACAAAGTGCTAATAGTGCTTTATACAAACTGCTGCACAGGGGCACACATTGTGACCGCTCGTACCCCTGCAGGGGGAAGGGGATCCGGTGAGTGCAAACGTAATCAGAGTACGCCATTGAAGCACAGTCACTGAACCAGCACCTGGACAAGGAATTTCCCTTGCATCTTTGTTTTACTATTTCTCTGAACAATTCAAAAGACTTTTTAATAAATATAAAGAGACTTTCTTTCTCCAACATACTGGTTGCCAAGCACTTAAGTCACTTTATATATTTTTTAGCACTAGTCACCTAATACAGTATTTTAGCACCAGTCACTTTGACATTATCACTTAACAAGCACTTATAGCACTTTAATCATTTATACACCATTTGTATTTAAGTTTATGGTATTAACCAGCAATATGGAATTGTGGATTAAATGACATACACCTTTGATGCAAACACCATCACTTGTATAAAGCACTATTAGCACTTTGTGGATCATATATGTCACACATATGAAAATATAGTTTTTAGGTATAGTAAGTAATATTGAATAGAATATGTTGAATCAACATTTCACTGAAAATAAGATTTCACATTTATGAAGAATTTTGTGGCAAATCATTGCCAGGTATAAACACCCACAATTTTGGTCCCAATACACCTATCACCACTTGGGTTATTTTGTATATTGTTCATACATCTGTTTTGGATATTATATTATTTTACAATTTATATTTTTTTTATATTTACATATTCATAAAGGAATTGGGTATAGTGGTATCTTACCACTAAAAAACATCTCCCATCATATATACAAAAATATTGTTTCCAAGAAGAGCAGCGCCATATCTACTCCTGCTTTCCTTCCAGGTTGCATGTTTGAGCAAGGGTCTGGTATGGATTTTGGGGGGGACCCCCATGTCATTTCTTTTTTACATTTTGGAGCGGGGTTCCTCTTAAAATCCATACTACACCGGAAGGGCCTGGTACGGATTTTGGGGGACCCCCACACCATTTTTTTTAATGTAAATTTGCTGTGGGGGGAAACCCACGCCATTTTTTCAATGATTTTTTATGTACATTGTTGGGATTGTCGGGAATTTTATAAATCAGTAAATCAGTAACTTTTCTCCTTCACTGATGTGCGCTGATAAGGCGGCACTGATAGGCTGCACTGATGGGCACTGATGAGGTGGCACTTATGGGCACTGATGAGGCGACACTTTTGGGCACTGATTAGGTGGCACTGATGAGGAGGCACTAATATGCCGCACTTATTGACACTGATAGGTGGCACTGATAGGCGGCAATGGTGGGCACTGATAGGCATCTCTGTGTTTACCTGTGACCAGCTCTTTACAGAGATTGGGGTTGTGCCGTGTCCTAGCAACACGGCACAAAGTTCCCCTGCAGGCCATTCTGGAACAACGTCATGTGATGTCATCCCAGAACGAAAGCCGCACCACCCCTACGTCATTTGACGTGGGCGGGCGGCAAGTGGTTAAAGGGATATTTCATTTTTATTGTTTCACTTTAAGCATTATTAAAATGACTGCTCCTGAAAAAACGGGCGTTATAAAAACTTTTTTTTGCATTGATTCATGTTTCCTGGGGAAGTACCTGAGTACCCCATACAATTTTTTTTTTTTGTTTGCAAACTTTTTATTAGGTAAAAAATAATGGTACAAAGCATGATATCATATATCATGAGAAATACAGTATATAGGTTTTACTAATATGGAAAATTATGTTGACATTTACAGTGAATGATATAGTTACACACCTAGGATTGTCCAACATACAATTAAGTTATTATTGAAATATATATTATTATTATTATTATACAGGATTTATATAGCGCCAACAGTTTACGTAGCGCTTTACAACTTGAGGGTAGACAGTACAAACACAATACACTTTAATACAATAGGAATCAGAGGGCCCTGCTCCTTATGCCGCATACACACGATCGGAATTTCGGCCCACAAAAGACAGATGAGAATTTTTCGTCGGAAAATACGACCGTGTGTATGCTCCATTGGTCTTTTGCTGGCGGAATTCCAGCCAGCAAAAGATTGAGAGCATGCTCTCAATTTTTCAGTCGGGAAAAGTTCCTATCCGAAAATGTGATCGTCTGTGGCAATTCCGACGCACAAAATCCCTACGTATGCTCGGAAACAATTCGTCGCATGCTCGGAAGCATTGAACTTCATTTTCTTGGCTCGTTGTAGTGTTGTACATCACCGCGTTCTTGATGGTCGTAATTTCAGCGAACTTTTGTGTGACCGTGTGTATGCAAGGCAAACCTGACCGTCGGAAAAGCTGTCATATCTTTTTCCGACGAGAAATCCACTCGTGTGTACGCGGCATTAGAGCTTACAATCTAAGAGGGGAGGTCAAGAGATACAAGAGGTAATAACTGTGGGCGATGTGCTGATTGAGAAGATAAATGTACAGTTGTTAGGTGGGGCCAGATAGGCTTCTCTGAAGAGACCATACGCCGCACACTGCATCAAATTGGTCTGCATGGCTGTCATCCCAGAAGGAAGCCTCTTTTAAAGATGATGCACAAGAAAACCAGCAAACAGTTTGCTGAAGACAAGCAGACTAAGGACATGGATTACAGGAACCATGTCCTGTGGTCTGATGAGACCAAGATAAACTTATTTGGTTCAGATGATGTCAAGCGTGTGTGGCAGCAACCAGGTGAGGAGTACAAAGACAAGTGTGTCTTACCTACAGTCAAGCATGGTGGTGAGAGTGTCATGGTCTGGGGCTGCATGAGTGCTGCAGGCACTGGGGAGCTACAATTAATTGAGGGAACCATGAATGCCAACATGTACAGTGACATACTGAAGCAAAGCATGATCCCCTCCCTTCGGAGACTGGGCCGCAGGACAGTATTCCAACATGATAAACGACCCCAAACACACCTCCAAGACGACCAATGCCTTGCTAAAGAAGCTAAGGGTAAAGGTGATGGACTGGCCAAGCATGTCTCCAGACCTAAACCCTATTGAGCATTTGTGTGGCATCCTCAAATGGAAGGTGGAGGAGTACAAGGTCTCTAACATCCACCAGCTCTGTGATGTTGTCATGGAGGAGTGGAAAAGGACTACAGTGGCAACCTGAGAAGCTCTGGTGAACTCCATGCCCATGAGGGTTAAGGCAGTGCTGGACAATAATGGTGGCCACACAAAATATTGACGCTTTGGGCCCAATTTGAACATTTTCATTCAGGGGTGTACTCACTTTTGATGCCAGCGGTTTAGACATTATTGGCTGTGTGTTGCGTTGTTTTGAGGGGAGAGCAAATTTACACTGTTATACAAGCTGTACACTCACTACTTTACATTGTAGCAAAATGTCATTTCTTCAGTGTTGTCACATGAAAAGGTATAATCAAATGTTTACAAAAATGTGAGGGGTGTACTCACTTTTGTGAGATACTGTAGACATCTTTTATTTCTGAGTGACTTTTAATTAAAAATATTGTTTATTCGGGGTTTAAAAGTTGTTCGGAATGTGTGAATCATGTATCCCATTTCTTGTCAAATAGATGTTTTGTATTGTATAAAGTATGAAATATTTTTTCCATGAGGTTGATATTGTTAATTCTTGTTTTCATTTGGATTAAAGGTACCAATGGAGATTTCCAGTGGTATGCAATTAGCCAGTGTATAGAAACACAAATTGTGTGGACATGTCTCATGTGATGGATAGTTATGCCGCGTACACACAAGCGGACTTTTCAATCGGACTGGTCCAAATCTGCTTGTCTGTATGCTAGTCCGATGGACGAAAACCCACGCTAGGGCAGCTATTGGCTACTGGCTATCAACTTCCTTATTTTAGTCCGGTCGTACGTCATCACGTACGAATCCGTCGGATTTTGGTGTGATCGTGTGTAAGCAAGTCAGTTCGTTCAAAAGTCTGTCAGAAAGTCCATCAAAAGTCCGTCGGAAAGTCTGTCGGACCAGTCCGGTCGAAAAGTCCGCCCGTGTAGGCGGCATTAGTCCTGTGATAGGGGTGATTAATAGACAGTTGGAGAGGGTGAGTTGTATAATATTTTCTGAAATTTTGGAAGCAAATTTTTCAGGTTGCTTCCATATCTGTGATTAGGGATGAGCCGAACACCCCCCCCCCCCCCCCCCGGTTCGGTTCGCACCAGAACCTGCGAACGGACCGAAAATTTGCACGAATGTTAGAACCCCATTGACGTCTATGGGACTCCAACGTTCGAAATCAAAAGTGCTCATTTTAAAGGCTAATTTGCATGGTATTGTCCTAAAAAGGGTTTGGGGACCCGGGTCCTACCCCAGGGGACATGTATCAATTCAAAAAGAACTTTTAAAAACGGCCGTTTTTTCGGGAGCAGTGATTTTAATGATGCTTAAAGTAAAAAAAAAAAAAGTGAAATATTCCTTTAAATATCGTACCTGGGGTGTGTCTATAGTATGCCTGTAAAGTGGCGCGTGTTTCCCGTGTTTAGAACAGTCCCTGCACAAAATGTCATTTTTAAAGGAAAAAATCTAATTTAAAACTGCTTGCAGGTTTAATGTAATGTCGGGTCCTGGCAATATGGATGAAAATCAGTGAGACAAACGGCATGGGTACCTCCCAGTCCATTACCAGGCTCTTTGGGTCTTGTATGGATATTAAGGGGAACCCCGCACCCAAATTAAACCCCTCACAGACACTCTAGTTGGAACACAGGAACGAGCCCTGCTGCAAAGTATTGCATCAAAAATTGTAATTACACGCCCCTGTTAAACAGGGGCTGAAAAATTGGGCCTTAGGCACTGGTGCTGGTACCACAACACTGCAACCCCTCACAGATACTCTAGTTGGAATGCTGAAATGAGCCCTGCTGCAAAGTATTGCATCAAAAATTGTAATTACACGCCCCTGTTAAACAAGGGCAGAAAAATTGGGCCTTAGGCACTGGTGCTGGTGCCACAACACTGCAACCCCTCACATATACTCTAGTTGTAATGAAGAAATGAGCCCTGCTGCAAAGTATTGCATCAAAAATTGTAATTACACGCCCCTGTTGAACAGGAACTGAAAAATTGTGCCTTAGGCACTGGTGGTGGTGCCCAGAACCAAAAATGTTCTTACAAGCTATCAGCGTGATGATTGAGGAGGAAGAGGATAATTACTCAGGGATAGTCACTCAGCATCAGCATAGACAGTCTTTGAAGGGATCTGAGATTTTTAAAAAAATTATTCGGTTACATCAGCATCAGGTGCTTGGTAGCTGGTGGTGATCCAAGACTGATTCATTTTTATGAAGGTCAGTCGATCGACCGAGTCGGTGGACAGACGCACCCTGTGATCGGTTACAAAGCCTCCAGCAGCACTGAATGTGCGTTCCGAAAGAACGCTGGATGCAGGACAGGCCAGTAGCTCAATTGCATACTGTGCAAGCTCTGGCCAGTGATCCATCCTCAAGACCCAGTAACCCAGAGGATTTTCGGTGGGAAAGGTGTCCAAGTCAGATCTTGCCCCTAGGTATTCCTGCACCATGTAAAACAGACGCTGGCGATGGTTGCTGGAACCGATCATACCTTGGGGCTGCGGACCAAAAAATTGTCTGAACGCATCGGACGGCCACCTTCTCCACCGCTCCTTCTTTGACTGACCGAAGCCTCAGCAACGCGTTGCCCAGAAACAGGAGTTTCTAACCTCCCAGTCTCTGGGAACGCGTTGCACAGACCTTTCTGCAAGGCCTACCGAAGATGTTTCATCCTCTGCTCCCTCTGCGATGGCAAGATAAGGTCTGCAACCTTACCCTTGTAACGTGGATCAAGGAGGGTTGTCAGCCAGTATTGGTCTTTCTCCTTGATACCACGAATACGAGGATCCCTACGCAGGCTTTTGCAGGATCAGGGAGGCCATGCAGCGTAGGTTTGCTGAGGCATTCGGTCCGGAGTCCTCTGGGTCACTAAGGACGACATGGTCCGCAGCCACCTCCTCCCAGCCACGTACAAGTCCATGTGTTTCTTGGGACCGATCCCTTAAAGACTGCTGCTGATGCTGAGTGCCAGGCTCCACCTCCATACTGACACAATCTTCCTCCTCCTCCTCCTCCTCCTCCTTCTCTTCCTATGTGATCGGTGGGCACGCAGGAACACTGTCTGGATAAAGGGGACCTTGAGAGCTAAGGAAGTCCTCCTCTTCCTGCCTCTGTTCTGCCTCAAGTGCCCTGTCCATTATTCCATGCAGCGTGTGCTCCAACAGGTGGACAAGGGGGACAGTGTCACTGATGCATGCACTGTCACTGCTCACCATCCTCGTGGCCTCCTCAAATGGTGACAGGACAGTGCATGCATCCCTGATCATGGCCCACTGGCGTGGGGAAAAAAAAACAATCTCCCCTGACCCTGTCCTGGTGCCATAGTCGCACAGGTACTCATTGATGGCCCTCTGCTGCGTGTGCAGCCGCTGCAGCATGGCCAACGTTGAGTTCCACCTGGTGGGCATGTCACAGATTAGGCAGTTCTTGGGCAGGTTAAACTCCTTTTGGAGGTCCGCCAGCCGAGCACTGGCATTATATGACCGGCGGAAATGCACACAGACTTTCCTGGCCTGCCTCAGGACATCCTGTAAGCCCGGGTACCTGCCCAAGAACCGCTGCACCACCAAGTTAAGGACATGAGCCAAACAGGGCACATGGGTCATTTGTCCCTGTCGGAGGGCAGAGAGGAGGTTGGTGCCATTGTCGCAAACCACCATTCCTGCCTTAAGTTGGCATGGCGTCAACCACCTCTGAACCTGCCCCTGCAGAGCTGACAGAACCTCTGCCCCAGTGTGACTCCTGTCCCCCAAGCACACCAGCTCAAGCACCGCATGGCATCTTTTGGCCTGCTTACTTGCGTAGCCCCTTGAACGGCTACGGAGCACAGCTGGTTCCGAGGACAAAGCACAGGAAGAGGCCATGGAGGAAGAAGAAGAGGAGGGGGTGGAGGAGAGAGGTGTGTCATTAGCATTTTGGAGGCGTGGTGGCGGAACAACCTTCAACACTACTGCACCTTGTCCTGCATCCTTCCCAGCTGCCAGCAGAGTCACCCAATGTGCCTTGAAACTTAGGTAAAGTCCCTGTCCATGTCTGCTGGACCATGAGTCAGCGGTAATATGCACCTTACCGCTGACCGCCCTGTCCAGCGAGGCATGGACATTGCCTTCCACATGCCGGTAGAGAGCCGGAATCGCCTTCCGTGAGAAAAAGTGGCGTTTGGGTACCTGCCACTGAGGAACCGCACATTCCACAAACTCACGGAAGGGGGCAGAGTCTACCAACTGAAAAGGCAGCAGTTGAAGTGCTAGCAATTTTGCCAAGCTAGCATTCAACTGCTGCGCATGTGGATGGCTGGGAGCAAACTTCTTTCGGCGGTGCAGCAGCTGGGGCAGGGAAATTTGCCTGGTACAATCTGACGTTGGTGTACCAAAAGCAGATTGCCCACAAGTACTTGGCTGTGACACACCTAATTCTACACCTTCATTCCTTTCAGTGCAGGTCTCAGAGAGGACTGAAGGTATAGTGGGGTTGGAGATCTCAGCTGATGAGGAGCAAAGAGAGGTCCTCTTTGTTCTTTGGTGTGGGTCTTTTAGATATGCTTGCCAACGAACTGCATGGCAGGTCAACATATGTCTGGTCAAGCATGTGGTACCCAAGCGGGAGATCTTTTGGCCACGCGAGATACGCTTGAGACATATGTTACAAATAGCAGCGGTTCGATCTGATGCACTCATCTCAAAAAAGGCCCACACCTAAGAACTTTTTGAATAACGCACAGAGACTGCAGCGCCCTGCACATGTGGAGCTTTGGAGTGTGATGCAGTCAATGTGCTGCCCTTAGGCTGGCCCCTGGAGGGCATCCTGCCTTGTTGGTGATGTGCTGCCTCCTCCTCCTCCTCCTCCTCTCTCCTATCAGGCACCCACGTTGAGTCAGTGACCTCATCATCCCCTCCCTCCTCATCACTGCAGCAAACCTGGCAGTATGCTGCAGCAGGGGGAGCATGACTGCCAGATTGCTGTCCTTCTTGGGCACCCCCTCTGTCCGTGCTCATGTTACTGCCTTCATCGAGCTCAGTATCATCATCAGAGCCTTCCAAACGCTGGGCATCCTCCTGGAGCATGTACCCAACACTGTGGTCAAACAGTTCGAGGGACTCCTCAGGAGGACATGGTGGGGCTAGGAAAGGAGTCACTGATGACATTGAGCCGAGGGAAGAGGCCGCTGCTTTGCCAGACAAAGTACCCTGGGCATGGGTGAGAGAGGATGAGGAGGATGAGGACGGCTTGGTCATCCACTCGACCAAGTCTTCCGCATGTTGCGGCTCAACGCGGCCAGCTGCCGAAAAAAAGGCCAAGCATGTCCCACGGCCACGTGCTGATGAGGATGCACCGTCTCCACGACCAGCACTAGACACAGAGCCTGCTTGCCCTCTCTTATTGGCTTGTGACTGTCTGCCTCTCCTTCTTGGCCTTCCAGACATACTAATAGCCTGTAGCTGCACTAAGCTGGGATATATATATGTACTGATACTGCAACTAGCAAAATCAACTGCCTGCCTGTAGTATGAGAACACCACCAACCTTCTACAGGTAGCTTTAGCTGAACACTGTGCAGAGCTCACAAAAAACTAACTTGTAGCTTTTTTAGCTGCCTGCAGTAGTGATAGGATCAGGAAAACACCACCAACCTTCTACAGGTAGCTTTAGGTGAACACTGTGCAGAGCTCGCAAAAAAATAACTTGTAGGTTTAGCTGAACACTGTGAGGTGGACGCACCACACTAACTTGTAGTTTTAGCTGAACACTGTGAGGTGGACGCACCTCACTAACTTGTAGTTTTAGCTGAACACTGTGAGCAGGACGCACCGCACTAACTTGTAGGTTTAGCTGAACACTGTGAGGTGGACACACCACACTAACTTGTAGGTTTAGCTGAACACTGTGGATGCACAGCACTAACTTGTAGTTTTAGCTGAACACTGTGAGCAGGACGCACCGCACTAACTTCTAGGTTTAGCTGAACACTGTGAGGTGGACGCACCGCACTAACTTGTAGTTTTAGCTGAACACTGTGAGCAGGACGCATTGCACTAACTTGTAGCTTTAGATGAACACTGTGCAGAGGTCTCACTACACTAACTTGTAGGTTTAGCTGAACACTGTGAGCAGGACGCACCGCACTAACTTGTAGGTTTAGCTGAACACTGTGAGGTGGACGCACCACACTAACTAGTAGTTTTAGCTGAACACTGTGAGGTGGACACACCCCACTAACTTGTAGTTTTAGCTGAACACTGTGAGCAGGACGCACCGCACTAACTTGTAGGTTTAGCTGAACACTGTGAGGTGGACGCACCACACTAAATTGTAGGTTTAGCTGAACACTGTGAGCAGGACGCACAGCACTAACTTGTAGTTTTAGCTGAACACTGTGAGCAGGACGCACCGCACTAACATGTAGGTTTAGCTGAACACTGTGAGGTGGACGCACCACACTAACTTGTAGTTTTAGCTGAACATTGTGAGCAGGACGCACCCCACTAACTTGTAGGTTTAGCTGAACACTGTGAGGTGGACGCACCACACTAACTTGTAGGTTTAGCTGAACACTGTGAGCAGGACGCACAGCACTAACTTGTAGTTTTAGATGAACACTGTGAGCAGGATGCACCGCACTAACTTTTAGGTTTAGCTGAACACTGTGAGGTGGACACACCACACTAACTTGTAGGTTTAGCAAAACACTGTGAGCAGGATGCACCCCAATAACTTGTAGGTTTAGCTGAACACTGTGAGCAGGACGCACTGCACTAACTGTAAATAGTCTAGCTGCCTGACTGTGGTACTAATAGGATCAAAAGAACACCAGCAATTTTCTTCAGGTAGCTGTAAATACTGTAACAAGACAAGCCTGCCTGTCAGTAAGAAATTAACAGGAACAGATCTAGCTGAACACTGTGAGCAGGACGCACTGCACTAACTTGTAGCTTTAGATGAACACTGTGCAGAGGTCTCACTACACTAACTTGTAGGTTTAGCTGAACACTGTGAGCAGGACACACCGCACTAACTTGTAGGTTTAGCTGAACACTGTGAGGTGGACGCACCACACTAACTTGTAGTTTTAGCTGAACACTGTGAGGTGGACGCACCCCACTAACTTGTAGTTTTAGCTGAACACTGTGAGCAGGATGCACCGCACTAACTTGTAGGTTTAGCTGAACACTGTGAGGTGGACGCACCACACTAACTTGTAGGTTTAGCTGAACACTGTGAGGTGGATGCACCACACTAACTTGTAAGTTTAGCTAAACACTGTGAGGTGGACACACCCCACTAACTTGTAGTTTTAGCTGAACACTGTGAGCAGGATGCACCGCACTAACTTGTAGGTTTAGCTGAACACTGTGAGGTGGACGCACCACACTAACTTGTAGGTTTAGCTGAACACTGTGAGCAGGACGCACCCCACTAATTTGTAGGTTTAGCTGAACACTGTGAGGTGGACGCACCACACTAACTTGTAGGTTTAGCTGAACACTGTGAGCAGGACGCACAGCACTAACTTGTAGTTTTAGCTGAACACTGTGAGCAGGACGCACCACACTAACTTGTAGGTTTAGCTGAACACTGTGAGCAGGACGCACAGCACTAACTTGTAGTTTTAGCTGAACACTGTGAGCAGGACGCACCGCACTAACTTGTAGGTTTAGCTGAACACTGTGAGGTGGACGCACCACACTAACTTGTAGGTTTAGCTGAACACTGTGAGCAGGACGCACAGCACTAACTTGTAGTTTTAGCTGAACACTGTGAGCAGGACGCACCACACTAACTTGTAGGTTTAGCTGAACACTGTGAGCAGGACGCACCGCACTAACTTGTAGGTTTAGCTGAACACTGTGAGCAGGACGCACAGCACTAACTTGTAGTTTTAGCTGAACACTGTGAGCAGGACGCACCGCACTAACTTGTAGGTTTAGCTGAACACTGTGAGGTGGACGCACCACACTAACTTGTAGGTTTAGCTGAACACTGTGAGCAGGACGCACCCCACTAACTTGTAGGTTTAGCTGAACACTGTGAGCAGGACGCACTGCACTAACTGTAAATAGTCTAGCTGCCTGACTGTGGTACTAATAGGATCAAAAGAACACCAGCAATTTTCTTCAGGTAGCTGTAAATACTGTAACAAGACAAGCCTGCCTGTCAGTAAGAAGATAACAGGAACAGATCTAGCTGAACACTGTAAGCAGGACGCACTGCACTAACTTGTAGCTTTAGATGAACACTGTGCAGAGGTCTCACTACACTAACTTGTAGGTTTAGCTGAACACTGTGAGCAGGACGCACAGCACTAACTTGTAGTTTTAGCTGAACACTGTGAGCAGGACGCACGGCACTAACTTGTAGGTTTAGCTGAACACTGTGAGGTGGACGCACCACACTAACTTGTAGGTTTAGCTGAACACTGTGAGCAGGACGCACCCCACTAACTTGTAGTTTTAGCTGAACACTGTGAGCAGGACGCACTGCACTAACTGTAAATAGTCTAGCTGCTTGACTGTGGTACTAATAGGATCAAAAGAACACCAGCTATTTTCTTCAGGTAGCTGTAAATACTGTAACAAGACAAGCCTGCCTGACAGTAGGAAGATAACAGGAACGGATCTAGCTAAACTGAATACAGTGTATATATATATATATATATATATATGCAACACCTGGGATGCATATATATATACACAATACACTGTAAGTGCAGCTAACTGACTGACTGTTCTGCCTAATCTATCTAACTCAAATCAAATGACACTGTCTCTCTATCTCTTTCAACGCCGGAACACACACTACACAGGGCCGCCGTGCAGGCGGCCTTATATAGTGTGGGGTGTGTACTAAATCCCCTGAGCCATAATTGGCCAAAGCCTCCTTGGCTTTGGCCAATTACGGCTCTCTGTTCAGACGGCGCTGTGATTGGCCAAGCATGCGGGTCATAGTGCATGCTTGGCCAATCATCACCCAGCAATGCACTGCGATGCCGCAGTGAATTATGGGCCGTGACGCGCCACACGAATTTGGCGCGAACGGCCCATATCGTTCGCAATTCAGCGAACGGGCGAACAGACGATGTTCGAGTCGAACATGGGTTCGACTCAAACACGAAGCTCATCCCTATCTGTGATACCTTCTCACATTCCCAAAAAATGTGTGAAAATGATCCTGTAGAAATGTAACCTCTGAAACATGTCTGAGGGACTGAAGGGAAAATGGAGTGAAGTTTTGCAGGTGTATAATACCATCTTGTGAACAGCTTTATTGCTGTCTCTATAATTGCGAGTGATCTTGTGCATTTAAGTAAATTATTGATACAATCGACCCAGTTTTCCGTGGACAGTGAGATATCACATTCTTGCTCCCATTTGTGCATATAAAGAAATTTATCTTGACTGTCAATGTTAATCAGATTTGAATATATCTCAGATATCAATCCTGCACCTCTTGGTGATCTAAAACACATGTTTTTATAAAATGTGGGTGATTTTGTTTCTGTTATATCAAAATATGAGTTGTAGACGTTTCTTATTTGGAGGAATCTCCTGAGTTCATTTTTGGGGATCTTATATTTGGTTTTTAGTGAAGAGAATAATGTAAAAGTGGTGTTTTCTACAAGTTTTTTGAGGGTTAGGTTGTTGTTAATACACCATGTGAATTCCCCTGTATCTTGGTGGATTGATAAAAATGTGGGATCTCCTATAAAAGAAGCGTGTGGGGGTGTGGTGCAAATAAGTTTACATTTCTTATTGTGTAGCCACCAAAGTTGATATGAGTGTGCGACTACCTGATTTAGAGTTTCTAAAGTATGGTTTGAAACTTTATTGCCCCATAAAATACCAGCAATAGAATATGGAACTATTGAATCTTTTTCTAATCTTACTCATGGGATCTGGATTGAGGGTTGTGGATGTGCCATTGGGCTATTTGGGACCATCTGGCAGCTAAAAAATATAATCAGAAATCTGGGAGGCCAAATCCTCCGCTTTTTTGTGATTTATATTAATTTGTTAACATACGATTGGAATTTAGTTATCATTATTTTATTTAGTCTAATTGGGAGTGCTCAAAATAAGTATAATAACGTTGGTAGAATTGTCATTTTGATAGCTGTTATTCTACCTAAAAATTATATATTGAAAGATTTCCATAATTTCATCATCATTCTTAACTTTTGCAACATGGGCAGGTGGTTTTAGAGGATAAATTATTATTATTATTATCTGGGGTGAGATAGATGCCTAGATAAGGGAGAGTCTCTATTGTCCACGTGGAATTGAATGAGGTGCGAATGGTATCTAATTGAGATGGGGGTATGTTTATTGGCATGCCTATAGATTTTGATACATTCACTGATAACCGTGACAGTGAAGAAAATGTTTTTAGCGTATGTAATAGGTTTGGTAATTCTGTGATGGGTTGTGTAAGGAATAATATCATGTCATCTGCATACGTACTTAGTTAATATGCATTGTTGTTTGATGTGTAACCTTTGATGTCTGGGTGTTGTAATATTGCTGAAGCTAAAGGTTCAATTGCTAGGGCGAATAGTAAAGGTGAAAGGGGACATCACTGACGTGTGCCCTTTCTTACCTTGAAAAAATCAGAGTTACAAGCTGGTAACCTTATTCTGGAGGATGGGTTGTAATAAAGTGCATGGAAGGCATGGGTGAATTCTCATTTAAATCCATATTTTTGCAACACTATATTTAGGTACCTCCATGTTACACCGTCTCAGTTATACTGCGGCAGGTTGGCTCCCCTGTGCGAGCTGTTGTAGCTATATGTCGGCTCGCTTTAAGACCACGAGGGGGCGCTCGAGCGCTGCTGAAGCCGATGCGCGTGCCCGGCAGTCGCGATGAACGCCAGGCACCCACGATTGCTCCACACAGAGACAGAACGGAGATCTGTCAATGTAAACAGACAGATCTCTGTGCTGTCAGGGGAGAGGAGACTGATCTGTTGTTCACACTAATGCCCCGTACACGCGGTCGGACATTGATCGGACATTCCAACAACAAAATCCTAGGATTTTTTCCGACGGATGTTGGCTCAAACTTGTTTTGCGTACACACGGTCGCACAAAGTTGTCGGAATTCCCGATCGCCAACAATGCGGTGACGTCAACCACGTATGACGAGACTAGAAAAGGCCAGTTCAGAACCAAACGCGCCACCCTTTGGGCTCCTTTTGCTAATCTCGTGTTAGTAAAAGTTTGGTGAGAGACGATTCGCGCTTTTTCAGACTCGTGGCTTTCAGATCGTTTTCTGCGGTTCAGTTTGTGCTTGTGGGTTTGTATCTGCTCTTCAGTGCGTGCAAGCAAGCTACGCGTGACTTTGATATTGTGTTCTTGTTCGTTCGTTACTGTTTTTCAGGTCGCTCTTCACAGGCCTTGCTCTTCTTTAGTGAGTTCTGTTACTTCGTTCTGAGCAGCTGACCGTTTTCTAGCCATGTTGCGTATATGTACTCCTCGTAGAGTTCGTGCTGTGTGGGGGCTTGGTGTTGGGGTCCTGACCTTGACACAAGTCCAGTCCATGAACAGGGTGGGGAGGAGTTCATGGACCAAGAATTGGTTGCTTCAGCGTGACCAGTTCTGTCATATGTCTTTGCTCCGTGAGATCCGTGAGAATAATCCTGATGATTTCAGGAACTTTCTCCAGATGACGGACCCCGTATTTCACCATTTGTTGGCTTTGCTGACCCCTTATATTAGCAGGCAGGATACCTGCATGAGGCAAGCCATCACTCCGGAGCAGAGGCTAGTCGCCACCCTGCGGTACTTGGCGACGGGGAGAAGCCTGCAGGACCTCAAGTTCTCAACAGGCATCTCCCCCCAGGCTCTGGGGATCATTATCCCGGAGACCTGTTCTGCCATCATTCGGGTCCTGCAGAAGGAGTATATTAAGGTAAGATTTTTATCCTTTAACATCACATTTTATTGCATATAATGTTTGATAATATATTGTATTTCTTTCCTCATTCCCTAATTACTATGATTGTAATATGCTGTGAATGTCCCCTTTGTCCTCATTCATGCTGGATTATTATGTAATTATTTTTTTTGTCCTTCATACATATTTGCCTTCACTTCACCTCCCCAGCATGGTCTCCTGGCCCTATATTCACCTCATGTACTCACTTAACAATGTATTTTATTAGCTCCATAGTAGTGCTTTACCCCAAACACCCCCTAAAATGTTTTAAAATGTGATTTGTGCTTAAAATTCAGGCAGAGTGTCAGAGGCTTTTTTTTGGGGTCCCCAAATCAGTTGAAACCCTCCCTCCCCCCAACTGCTAAGTCAGCTGATACCAATTCTCAATCTATCCTCAATCATCTATCTGCTGACTTTGCCAAACCCATACACACTAAATAAATGTTATCTTGATGTTGGCCAAGAATGTTTGTGTCTAATCTGCTTTCCCTGTTTATGTGCAAAATGACTATTTTTTTTTCTTGTTTGACTCCACAGTTTCCTTCCAACCCACAGGAATGGCAGACTGTGGCCTCCCACTTTGCCCAGCGGTGGGACTTTCCTAACTGCGGAGGGGCAATTGATGGGAAACACGTCCACATTGTCCTACCACCCAACTCAGTGTCATACTATTTCAACTATAAGGGGTTCAATAGTATTGTGATGTTGGCAGTGGTGTCGGCTGCTTATGAGTTCCTGTATGTGGACGTGGGGAAGAATGGTCGGATGTCCGATGGTGGAGTCATCGCCCAGACGGAGTTCTACAGGTGTCTCCAGAATGGCAGCTTGGACTTGCCACCTCCAGAAGACAATGCGGAAGGACTCCCATTCGTCTCTGTTGCGGATGAAGCATTTGCGCTGGGGGACCATCTTATACGACCATTCCTGATGAGGACCCTCACCCCTGACCAGAGGGTTTTTAGTTACCAGCTGGCCAGAGCCAGAAGAGTGGTGGAGAACACGTTTGGAATCATGGCCAGCCGGTTCCGCCTATTTCTTACACCCATACACATGGCGTAGTACAAACTGAATCATATAATCCTGGCGTGCTGTGTTCTACACAACTTTTTATGGCAACATTCTGCCAACTATGCTGGCTCAGTTGGGCCTGAGGCCAGAATTCCAAATGAACCAACCCTGACGGCACTTGAAAGTGGCCGTCCTGGCTTGCCCCCCCTGAGTGCCCGTGAGGTCCGTCTAAGATACCTTGAATACTTTGCGGGTAGGGGGGCCACCAATATGCCAGACAATGTCTGAAACCTTTTTCAAATAAAAAAATAATTTTAACTGCTAAAATCTTAGGTGACATTTACTGCTTGCTTTTTTTTAGCTGACCCTGACAGAAATGTGGTGAGTCCTGAAAATGGCGTGATTGTGTAACATTACAAAGCACTGTTGGGTGTTATTTACTAAAGGCAAAGACACTTTGCACTACAAGTGCAGTTGAAACTGCACTTGTAGTGCAAAGTGGATTTTACCTTAGGAAATAACACCCATTGTCACAGAAAACACCAATTAGAGCACAACAAAAGTTTTGGAACGTTGAAACAATAATCCACACATTCTTGATTATCAATCTTTTTAATCCCAGCACAATCACATGTGCATTTGTAAAAGGTTTTTAAAACAAACCAACATGTTTATTGTATAACAATTTTTGGGGTCACATTAGAAAACGTAGAAATGTCCATTTAGGCTAAAACAGGCATGTTTAAAACCAACAAGAAAGACACAAATCTTGAACTTACAAAGTTCACATTTGGTAGAACTTGAAGGCAATATCAGACATGAGTATTTACAAACTGTTTTTGATATTGCCTTCAGATGGGGTGAAGTCACCCCAGGAAAAGCCAAATTTTGAAGATGCACACAAATTGTCGAATGTCAACATGTGCTAGCTGCCATCACGGGGGATCAAGGGACGTGTTTTGTGGGTGCAACCCCTTCCACTCAGCTACTTTATTATTGAGGAAGGGCTTGCACCCCCAAAATGCCTACATTGATCTCCCATGATGGCAGATAGCACATGTTGACACACTGTGTGCATCTTCAAAATTTGGCTTTTCACGAATATTTTAAAAAATGTTAGAAATTTTTAGATCACAAAAAGCACAAAAAAAGGAAAGGAATTTGGAGGGGTTTTAAACTCTCCCTGAACATCAATGATGTTCTTCATTTTTTTTGAACATCATTGATGTTTTTCTGGATGTTTTCCAAGTCCCTATACACCCCATGATCTCCCCAATCAGGATCTGTGCACTTTCAGAGGTGAAATGATCTGGATCCACAACATCACGATCACCTAAAAAGATAGAAACAAAAACACACCATGTATTATAAATATGCCGGCATCCATCTCTTACCTGAGGCTGTGGTGACAATTTCCACCACGTCTCCTTCCTCCTCCTCCTGTTGTGTTTGTGGGATTTCCTCTTCTTCCAGAGGTGTGGGGTCTGTGGTCTCCTCAGATGAGGGGTGTCCTCCGAGTCTTTTCTCCCCTATGTAAAAAAAATAGGTATAGTTAGTACACAGATATTTGATGGCAGAACTAGGAATATGAAACATTGTTTGGAAGTGGGGTACAATTGTCTGTTTTGGCAGAGTTCCAAGATGAAGACATATTTTGTCCTTGGTCAAGCTTGAATACTTACCTGTTTTGTACAAGCTTCACAGATGGAGTCACCCCTATAGTATCCACTGGAGCACCTGTGTGGGACCCCCTAATAAAAAGGGTGTTCTTGTGTCCCACACTCATGCTCCTGCGTCCAGATGTGTAAACAGCTGCTGAGTGTCCTCTCCTTACACAAAATCTAGTTTGCATTTCATTCTAGTTACAAACCCATATAGACAACCAACTTATTTTAAGAGAAGTAGGCCATAAAAAAACTATTCAAATGCATATGGCCAAAACAATGGTGTTTTCTAGTCCGAACGAACAATGTTTCATACGAACGAATAATGTGCCCATGAACATGTAAGTTGCCATTTTAGCAGCGCGAACGTAATAAACATAAAGAATAGGAACACAGGACAACTACTTACTTTTTTGCAGCACTCTCCTGATCCTTCTGTACTGCGCGTGCTCCCTTAATTTGAGGTCCGACCACCGCTTCCCGAGCTGATCCTTGGATCGTCGTACCCCGAAATTCCGGTGTAGACTCTTGACCACTTTCGCCATGATCTTGGCCTTTCGGACATTGGGGTTGGGGTAAGGTCCATACTTCCCGTCATAGTCGGCCCTCTTCAGGATGTCCACCATCTCCAACATCTCCCCAAAGGACATATTTGATGCCTTAAAACGTCTCTTCCGGGATCGGGACATTTCAGGCTCCGGGCTTTCCTCCTCCTCCTCGTTGGTGTAATTATCATGCACCTGCTGTGTCTCTGCCATGTGCTCTTCCCCCACTGCGCCAAACGAGAAGGGGCGGGAAATAGACTAGAAAGAACGTCAGGGGCGGGCGGAGTTTCACGCATGCGCAGTGTATATAAAGCGTAACACGCGTGCGTAGTACGTACGATCTATGAGCGGAAGAAGGAGTATCGGAGGCGCCGATCGTGATAACGAAGGTAAGATCTAAACTTGGGCCTATACTGCTTCTAGATTGAGGCCCATATTGTAACAAGATTAGGAGAGTTTCGCCTGACATTAGGGTTTGTCTTGTGTTGTGTCTTGCAGAGAAAATGGATGGCTTCAATGACCACAACTTCCTCCCCCTGTTCATAGACAAATACAGGGAGCTGCCCTGTCTGTGGCAGGTCAAACACCCACATTATAATCATAAACAAAAGAGACAGGCAGCGCTGGAGAAACTGCTGGAGTTGGTGAAGCTGGTGGTCCCTTTTCCACCCCAGCTGAGGCTTCCGATGTCCAACCTGGGACTTCCAGCCAGGAAGAAGTGGAGGAGCCCAGCTGGAGCCAAGTATAGCATTGTTCTACAGATTTCTGGTCAATAAATACATGATGTTTACTAGATGTTATTATTGATCACTAATTGCTGATTTAACCACTTGAGCCCCGGACCATTATGCTGCCTAAGGACCAGAGGTCTTTTTCCAATTTGGCACTGCGTCGCTTTAACTGCTAATTGCACGGTCATGCAATGCTGTACCTAAACAAAATTTGCGTCCTTTTCTTCCCACAAATAGAGCTTTCTTTTGATGGTATTTGATCACCTCTGCAGTTTTTATTTTTTGCGCTATAAGAAAGCCTGAAGGCGGTGCTTGGTTTTCGGGGTCCCGTACGCGGCTAGGCTCCCAAAAAGTCTCACACATGTGGTATCCCCGTACTCAGGAGAAGCAGCAGAATGTATTTTGGGGTGTAATTTCACATATTCCCATGGCATGTTTGAGCAATATATCATTTAGTGACAACTTTGTGCAAAAAAAAAAAAAAAAATTTGTCTCTTTCCCGCAACTTGTGTCGCAATATAAAATATTCTATGAACTCGACATGCCTCTCAGCAAATAGCTTGGGGTGTCTACTTTCCAAAATGGGGTCATTTGGGGGGGTTTTGAACTGTCCTGGCATTTTATGCACAACATTTAGAAGCTTATGTCACACATCACCAACTCTTCTAACCACTTGAAGACAAAGCCCTTTCTGACACTCATTGTTTACATGAAAAAGTTATTTTTTTTTGCAAAAAAATTACTTTGAACCCCCAAACATTATATATTTTTTTAAAGCAAATGCCCTACAGATTAAAATGGTGGGTGTTTCATTTTTTTTTTCACACAGTATTTGCGCAGCGATTTTTCAAACGCATTTTTTGGGGAAAAAACACACTTTTTTAAATTTTAATGCACTAAAACACACTATATTGCCCAAATGTTTGATGAAATAAAAAAGATGATCTTAGGCCGAGTACATGGATACCAAACATGACATGCTTTAAAATTGCGCACAAACGTGCAGTGGCAACAAAATAAATGCATTTTTAAAAGCCTTTAAAAGCCTTTACAGGTTACCACTTTAGATTTACAGAGGAGGTCTACTGCAAAAATTACTGCCCTCGATCTGACCTTCGCGGCGATACCTCACATGCATGGTGCAATTGCTGTTTACGTTTGACGACAGACCGCCGTTTGCGTTCGCCTTAGCGCGAGAGCAGGGGGCGACAGGGGTGCTTTTTTTTTTTTTTTTTTTTTCTTTATTATTTTTTTGCTTTTTTATCTTATTTTTAAACTGTTTCTTTCTTTTTTTTTTTTTTTAATCATTTTTATTGTTATCTCGGGGAATGCAAATATCCCCTATGATAGCAATAGGTAGTGACAGGTACTCTTTTTTGAAAAAATTGGGGTCTATTAGACCCTAGATCTCTCCTCTGCCCTCAAAGCATCTGATGACACCAAGATCGGTGTGATAAAATGCTTCCCCAATTTCCCAATGGCGCTATTTACATCCGGCGAAATCTAAGTCATAAAATGATCGTAGCTTCCGGTTTCTTAGGCCATAGAGATGTTTGGAGCCACTCTGGTCTCTGATCAGCTCTATGGTCAGCTGGCTGAATCACCGGCTGCATTCTCAGGTTCCCTGTTGAGACAGGAGAGCCAGAGAAAAACACGGAAGACGGTGTGGGGGGGGGGGCATTCCCTCCCACGGCTTGTAAAAGCAGTCTAGAGGCTAATTAGCCACTAGGATTGCTTTTACATGAAAGCCGACCGCTGGCTGAAAAGAATGATACCAAGATGATACCTAAACCTGCAGGCATCATTCTGGTATAACCATTCAAAGTCGTGAATGGCGTACCTGAAGACAAAAAAATGGTTAACAATGGTTAACAATAAAGCACAGTAAACAGTAAAGTATAAATAATTACATACCTGAAAAACAAACATGATAAAACATAATAACAATAACAATAACAATAAAACATTGCAGAATAGAATACAGTAAAAAAAGAGCAGAACAATAGAGAGAGAGAATAGAGAGAGAGAACAATAAAACGACAACTATTTTTTTTTATTTTATATATATATATATTTTTTTTACACTTTTTTTGTAACTAACTTTTATAACTGTAACCGGTTCCAGGTTCGGGTCTCTCAAAATGCGATGGCATCTTGGGAGACCCTGTGAAAGTGTGCCTAGTCTGTGCAATGCTGTATCCTACGCTAATAACTAGTGCATGGTAGCGTTCAAAACATTCACCAATGCAAAGACCAGGATTTTCAGGACAGGAGGGACAATAATAGCGGGTGTCACGCCTATATCCGCGCTTGCTGCAGACACGACATCTTTTTGGGGGGGTTCGTTGGGTAGGGGTACTCGGGAGGACATAAAAATGCCTCTCATGCAGCCGACTGCATTTGGTTGGGGATGTGAATGGGGGAAGTACGGGCGCTGCAGAAGCGGTGTGTTCCCAATTAGGATTGGCGAATGCAGCAGGAAGGGCACTATGGGCATGACGGGCCTGTGTTTGTCTTTTTGGTGGCAGCGGGACACTACTTGTGCTTGCCACCTCACCAGCTTGAACTGCACTTATGGGACTCGCCACGTCACCAAGTGTTACTGCAGCGCTGGTTTGACTACGACCGGGGTGTACTAGGCCGCTGGTGCTTGCCAGTTCAATAAAAAGCTTCCAAAAAAACTGTTAGCGATCGCAGGGATCAGGCCTGACTCTGCAAACGCTGCAGTTATGCGTTTAGTGTTTTGTAAGTGACAGTGATCGATCGATACTGCACTTGGGTGGGCT
Source organism: Aquarana catesbeiana (assembly GCF_042186555.1). Classification (NCBI taxonomy): domain Eukaryota; kingdom Metazoa; phylum Chordata; class Amphibia; order Anura; family Ranidae; genus Aquarana; species Aquarana catesbeiana. The sequence goes on along the minus strand of NC_133326.1, from coordinate 345,620,528 downwards.
GGGCTGGGCCGGGCGGAGGGGCAAAACGCAGGTGCTAGCAGGTATCTGGGCTGATCCCGCTAACACTGCGTTTTTGGGAACCCTAAACTGCTGGGGACGCTAGTATAGATCTGATCGGATCAGATATTGATCCGTTCAGATACTATACCACTAAAGGAGGCGTATGCTGCGTGCGTGGGTGTTAGCGGTACTGGCGCTAACCTGACGCTGCCTGGGGCCGGTGCTTGCTAGTTCACCAAAATGCTACCAAAAAAACTGTTAGCGATCGCAGGGATCAGGCCTGACTCTGCGAACGCTGCAGTTATGCGTTTAGTGCCTTGTAAGTGACAGTGATCGATCGATACTGCACTTGGGTGGACTGGGCTGGGCTGGGCCAGGCGGAGGGGCACAACGCAGGTGCTAGCAGGTATCTGGGCTGATCCCGCTAACACTGCGTTTTTGGGAACCCTAAACTGCTGGGGACGCTAGTATAGATCTGATCGGACCAGATATTGATCCGTTCAGATACTATACCACTAAGGGAGGTGTATGGTACGTGCGTGGGTGTCAGTGGTACTGGCGCTAATCTGGCGCAGCCTGGGGCTGGTGCTTGCCAGCTCACCAAAATGCTACCAAAAAAACTGTTAGCGATCGCAGGGATCAGGCCTGACTCTGCGAACGCTGCAGTTATGCGTTTAGTGTTTTGTAAGTGACAGTGATCGATCGATACTGCACTTGGGTGGGCCGGGCGGAGGGACAAAACGCAGGTGCTAGCAGGTATCTGGGCTGATCCCACTAACACTGCGTTTTTGGGAACCCTAAACTGCTGGGGACGCTAGTATAGATCTGATCAGATCAGATATTGATCCGTTCAGATACTATACCACTAAGGGAGGCGTATGCTGCGTGCGTGGGTGTTAGCGGTACTGGCGCTAATCTGACGCTGCCTGGGGCGACGCATATCACCGCCGGGCGACCGGGGGGCTAAACCTTTATTCGGTAATAAACGGCGGGTGCCCTGACACTATAAAAAATAAACAAACTAACCAGCGTCACCCGTAACAGTTATACGGTGATCAGTGGTGAAAGGGTTAACTAGGGGGCAATCAAGGGGTTAAAACATTTATTAGATAGTATATGGGGGTCCCTGTCGCTATAAAACGCTGACGGCGAACCTAAATATTTACCTCACTAACTAGCGCCACCAGCGACACTAATACAGCGATCAGAAAAATGATCGCTTAGTGACACTGGTGACAGGGGGTGATCAAGGGGTTAAAACTTTATTAGGGGGGGTTAGGGGGGTATCCTAGACCTAAAGGGGGGTAACAGTAACTGTCCCAACACTGTAACTGTCACAAACTGACACCAATACAGTAATCAGAAAAAAAAAACAAAAAAAAAACAAAAAAACTGCTGGTGTCAGTTTGTGACAGGGGGGGGGGGGTGATTGGGGGGGGATCGGGGGGGCGATCGGGGGGGGGATCGGGGTGTTTTGTGTGCCTGGCATGTTCTACTGTGTGTGTGTGTGTTGTGCACTCACTCACTTGTCTTCTCTCCTCGGGCCGGAACGGAAATTACCGAGCCGAGGAGAGATGACATCATTTCCTTTGCTGCTGTTTAGCATACAGCAGCAAAGGAATGTTCTCATTGGCCGGCGGCGATCGCGAGGGGGGGGCCACGAACGGATGGCCTCCCCCTCATCTCCGATCGCTGTGGGAGAAAAGACGACCGCCTCGGGCACCGGGGGGGGGTCCGATCGGACCCCCCACCCGCGGAAGGCAAATCACGTACATGTACGTGATTTTGCCTGTCCGTGCCACCTTGCCGACGTAAATCGGCGTGAGGCGGTCGTCAAGTGGTTAATAAAGTGTTTGACATATCAATAGACAGTAGTGTTCAAAAATAATTGGGACAAGAATGAAAAATGCTGGGCTCAGAATGATAATCTGTTATATTTGTTAACATTCAATTTACAACAGTCGTGAGGTGAAAATTATGTGTAATTGATGACTAAAAAACTAAAACGATGTCCCTTTTTCATACACAGGAAGACCTCAGCCAGGAGGAGGAGGCTGTGGAATGTGGCACACAGGAGGAAGCTGTGGAATGTGGCAGCCAGGAGGAGGCGGGGGTTAGTGGAGCCTGGAGAAGCCTGGGCCCAGTAGGAGCCTGACCAAATTGCAGGTTCCTCCCCTCCGCCTTCCAACCAAAAGACCCAGGAAGGGGAGTCACATGCAGGATTCAGCGCTCAGGCTCATTCAGGAGGCTTCTGCCTCCCTCAGAGCCACCCCCACTCCTGAAGAGGCCTTTGCCTGCATGGCTGCCACCAAACTAAAGGGCATGCAGGAGGGCCAACACCTCATGTGTGAGGACCTTATTTATAAAGTCTTAACTAAGGGGGTGAGGGGCGAAATCACACCCAATAACCACCTGAGTGAGTTGGACCATCCTCCTCCTCCTGCCACAACTACACCACCAGAGCCACAGCGTGGAAGGAAACATGGAAGGAAGACCAGAGAGCGATGACCTGGGTTCAGTCTGGTCTGGCAAAAGATGCAGTGTCTTGTATGACCACAGCCTGGGGACTTTCCGGATCTCTGGGACTTCTGGACCAGACTGCACTCCCTTAGATATGGACTCCTCAGGCCACCAATTTTGCTGTAAAATAATTGATGTCTGCCTTGGGGGTCAAAGGCTTCACCAATTTCTGCTGTTTCTCCAGCATTGCCCCCCTCTTTGGTTGTGAGCCCTTAATAAAGGTTTTTTTGTTTCAATTATACTTGCCTATGTGTGTTTTCCATCAAAAAGGACAGTTTGTTTGTGAAAAGGCAGGTACATTTCAAAAATACAATGTGAAATTAACAAGGGACACCAACACCAAGCAATCTCCTTGAGATTAAAGATTAAATAATAGAAGATAATAATGGTGTTGTGGTAACTTGACACACAAAACACACACAAAAATATTCAGGATGTAAAATAAATAAAAATAAAAATTAACAACAAGATCGGCCTTGAAAAAAATACAAACCAAAAAAAAAAAAACACATCAGGCTTGAAAAAAATACAAACCCCCCAAAAAAATTATATATATTTTTTGTCAGATGTGACAAATCAAAATATATTGAGGGAATCACGATAAATAATAAAGAAATACGTTTGTGAGAAGTCTGTGTGAATATGAGCAGCAAAACTACTTCATTCTTCTAGCATTATAAAGAAGAAGAGAGTGTGCTGTATTAAACAATTTTAAACATTGCAGCCTGACGAAAGTGCTCTATCCATTTCGAACGCTAATTTTACCAGACCGAGCTGTTTCGTCTCGGAATTTCTTCTGAGCATGCGTGGCACTTTGTGCTTCGGAATTGTCCACACACGGTCGGAATTGACGCAATCGGATTTTGTTGTTGGAAAATTTTATAGCCTGCTTTCAAACTTTGTGTGTCGGAAAATCCGATGGAAAAAGTCCGATGGAGCCCACACACGGTCGGATTTTCCGACAACACTCTCCGATCGCACATTTTCCGTCGGAAAATCCGACCGTGTGTACGGGGCATTAGACTTATTGGAATACTATTGTTGCACTCAGATACTCTTCTTCTATCATTACCTGCATTGTTACTGTCTTCCTCAGTGTTGACAATATTTAATTACACCACACACATACATCACAATCTTATAGTAAGCTGAACAATAGGGCCAGTTAATTATGGGGTTGCCTACAAAGTTATAGTGATTGGCTTTGTGTATTCAGACTTATTCATGTATTTGTGTAGATACATATAAATCCTACTATAGATATTCGATATATAACACATTCTTTCATGTTTGAAGACTTATTGACCTTCAAACGTCAACAAATAAAGATAATTAATATATTGAACTAAAATGAAAAGTAGACATTTACATGCATACCCACATAACTGACCCATTGTCATGCAACTGTCAATTTTCAGCATATAACAGCTGTACAGCTTTATATTATTTTTGCACCAGTAACCTGCTCCCATCTGGCACAGGTATAATATATATATACGTATTTCTTCTTACTTTTTTATTTTTCCTTATATACATTTTTTCACTTTATGCAATATAAACATAGCAACAATTTTAGTTTGATGTAGTCTAAAAATCCTACTCATTACTTTATATTCTCAACCTCCTTTATTCACAGGGCGACACCCTCTTTGGGCTTCGGTGTTTCTAGCTATCCAATGCCCCCTGTGGAAGCCCGGCATCATTCAATTTTTTTTGTGCAACGTCTGTGTATGCTGTCAAGACCAGTTACTTTAAATGGGCAAATTTTGGCGACACAGTTCCGCCTATGTTCTTTGTTTTTAAATATGTCCATTGGAATGTTTTATTTGTGACATCACCACAATATACGTGAGTTTACATAATATATATTGAAACATATAATGATATATTGTTGATTATTGTACATTCTTTTTTCTGACCTACTGTAACCACTTTATTGTAGATTTGTGATTGATCTCCTCATAACACCCCTGAAGAAGGAGACATTGATACTCTGAAACGCGTCAGGTGGATCAAGAGAATCTCATTTGCAATCTTTGTGGCGACTCTGTATTTTGTACATAGCAACTGTTAATCATTCCAATATATTCTGGTTTTATCTCTTACTTTGTTTATTATGTGTAATAAATTATACTTTTTCAAATGAATTATTCTAGTGCCTTTAAAGTCCACTTAGGGGATATTCTCATTTTGCTTAGATAGTTTGGATGTGGCACCCCATTAGGGCATGGCCACCGATATCAATCATTATGTTGTATACAAGTTTGTTTAAATATTATTGATTATTGAGTGTATATTATTGCGCAGTGCATGGATGTGGACTCATACCCTAGTTGTAGTCTTTGTAGACGAAACGCTTCGGGTTTGTTGAGTCCTTTCCATGCCATTGCACCTTTTTAAATGTTATGCTTTTGTGATCACAGAGAAGATTTTTTACTTGATGCAATACATCTTGGAATCTATGTAAAGCCTCTTTATTCTAAATAAACCCGTAGCCATACGGTTTTTCACTATGTGGAGGCTTTCTGTTGTTTTTTTGGATGCTGTGAACCCGAAACCTACCAAATGGTTCTGTGGTGGAAGGAGGTTTTTTACCATCTGAGACATTGCCAACCTGATCCATATTCTTACATGCCGGATTGAGGTTGTCTGAGGTGTCTCAGCTGGGGAGGAGAAATGGCACCACTCACTATCCAGAGCTTTGATATCACATGCCTGATTGATGCTACCTTCTGGTAAGCGTATTTAATCTTCTCCCCTGGGTGGTGGATACACACATGGCAGTGGCTCCTTTAGTCCTACACTCCTGGATTCCTTCCCATCAATATATTCTAATGGATTAATGTTTTAATCACCAATGAGACTATACTACCAATGTTGAATTACAATTATTTAGAGAAACTATAAATCAGATGATGGCGTTAGAGTTTTTTGTATATGCTAATCACAATTTATTTTGTATATCACAGTATGTTGATATGTCAATATTCAACATTTGATTCTTAGCGCTGCACTGTTTTCATTTTAATGCATTTGGGTGCCAAAAATACGAACGCAAGTTACTTGAATGGGGGAGAACCTCTGGGGCAATCTAGGATGGAAAAGGACCTGGGGGTCCTAGTAGATGCTAGGCTCAGCAATGGCATGCAATGCTAGGCTGCTCAAAGCAAAGCCAACAGAATATTGGCATGCATTAAAAAGGGGATTCATTCCAGAGATAAAATGATAATTCTCTCACTCTACAAGACTCTGATCCGGCTGCATCTTGAGCATGCCATCCAGTTCTGGGCACCAGTCCTCAGGAAGGATGTGCTGGAACTGGAGAGAGTTCAGAGAAGAGCAACAAAGCTAATGAAGGGGCTCAGCTATGGGGAAAGACTACAAGCATTGAACTTATTCTCTCTGGAGAAGAGACGCTTGAGACACTTGAGAGGGGATATGATATCAATGTACAAATATTGTACTGGCAACCCTAGCATAGGGAAAAAACTTTTCAGTGAAAGGGAATTTAAAACCACTTCAGCCCCAGAAGATTTTACCCCCTTCCAGACCAGAGCACTATTTACAATTTGCCACTGCGTTGTTTAACTGACAATTGCGCAGTCATGCAATGCTCTACCCAAACAAAATGTACATTCTTTTTTTTCCCACAAATAGAGCTTTTTTTTGGTGGTATTTGATCACCTCTGCTGTTTTTATTTTTTGCGCTATAAACAAAAAAAGAGCGTCAATTTTGAAAAAAAAACAATATTTTTTACTTTTTGCTATAATAAATATTTCCAAAAAATTTAAAAAACAAATTTCTTCATCAGTTTAAACCAATATATATATTCTTCTACATATTTTTGGTAAAAAAAAAAAATAAAATCGCAATAAGCGTATATTGATTGGTTTGCGTAAAAGTTATAGTGTCTACAAATTATGGGAAGGATTTATGGCATTTCTATGGCATTTTTACTTTTTTTTTTTACTAGTAATGGTGGTGATCTGCAATTTTTAGCAGTACTGCTACATTGCAACAGACAGATCAGACACTTTTGACACATTTTTCAGACCATTGACAATTATACAGCGATCAGTGCTATAAATATGCACTGATTACTGTGCAAAAGTCACTGGTTGGGAAGGGGTTAACACTAGGGGGCGATTAGGGGGCTAAATGTGTGTTCCCTAGATGTGTACTAACTGTATGGGGATAGGACTGACTTGGGGGAGGAGACATATTGTTGTTCCTACTTAGTAGGAACAAACAATATATCTCCTCTTCCCTGACAGAACAGGGATTTGTGTATTTACACACACAACTCCCCATGTTGGCTCTCGTGCACGCAATCACGAGTGGGCAGCCGGCCACGCGCATCGGGTCCCCTCCAGTGCAGGGGGCACATGCCCTCTGGCAGCTCTTAAAGGGAAAGCCTTACCCATACAGGGTTTCACCCAGAAGAGCCATTCTGCACCAGTATATCTACGTGAGCTGGTCGGGAACAGTTTAACCTTAAACTGCGTAGAGGGTTCTTTACTGTCAGAGCAGTAAGTATGTGGAATTCTCTTCCACAAACAGTGGTATCAGCAGGGAGCACCAATAGTTTCAAAAAACTATTAGATGAGCAGGTACCTTAACAACCACAACATACAGGGGTATACAATGTACTATTGACATAAGCACATACACACACACATCATAGGTTGAACTGGATATACTGGTGTCTTTTTTCAGCCTCACCAACTATGTAACTATGTAATAGTTGTGGGCCATTCACAGCACACAATAGTAAACGACAGCTGTTATGAATGTAACCCAACCCAAAATATTACAGTTATCTTCACTGTAACAGCAATCAAAGTGTAAAAAAAATCCTCAATCAACCCCCCCCCCCCCCGAGTAGTATATTGTCACTATGGTGACACTGAACTACTCCGATGAAAGTATGTAAAAAAAAATGGTAAAAAAAAAGTGTTTTTTTTTTTTTTTTAAAAAAGCTAAACAAATAGAATTTTTTTTAAACATACGGTCATTATCTCCGGTCACTGCAACACCAATCATGTGATGACGCTGTACTTTACTGGTGACAGTATGTAAAAAAAAAAAAATTGTGAAAAGAAAAAAAAATACTTCAAAAAGCTCACCGTGCCTCTTACTAAATACCTCAGACTGTCTACTTTCCAAAAAGTGGTGATTTGGGGGTATTTGTAGTGTTCTAGCATTTTAACCACTTCAGCCCCAGAGGATTTGGCTGCTCAATGACCAGAGCACTTTTTGCGATTTGGCACTGCGTCGCTTTAACTAACAATTGCGTGGTCATGCGATGTTGTACCCAAACAAAATTGATGTCCTTTTTTCCCCACAAATAGAGCTTTCTTTTGGTGGTATTTGATCGCCCCTGCGGTTTTTATTTTTTGCGCTATAAACAAAGAAAGAGCGACAATTTTGAAAAAAAGCAATATTTTTAACTTTTTGCTATAATAAATATCCCCCAAAAATATATAAAAAAAACATTTTTTTCCTCAGTTTAGGCCACTATGTATTCTTCTGCATATTTCTGGTAAAAAAAATCGCAATAAGTGTATATTGATTGGTTTGCGCAAAATGTAAACCGTATACAAAATAGGGGATAGTTTTATGACATTTTTATTATTAACTTTTTTTATTAGTAATGGCAGCGATCTGCGATTTTTATCGGGACTACAACATTATGGTGGACACATCTGACATTTTTGACACTATTTTGGGACCATTGTCATTTTTACAGCAATCAGTGCTATACAAATGCATTGATTACTGTATAAATGACACTGGCAGTGAAGGGGTTAACCACAAGGGGGCGGTGAAGGAGCTATGTGTGTCCTAGGGAGTGATTCTAACTGTGAGGGGACTGGGCTTCAACACACAGGACAGTGATCATTGCTCTCAATGACAGAGAGCTGTGATCTCTGTCCTGTCACTAGGCAGAACGGGAAAATGCTTTGTTTACAAAAGCATCTCCCCGTTCTTCCTCTCCGTGACACGATCGCGGGCACCCGACAGATATCGAGTCCACGGGACCCATGGTAATGGTCATGGAGACCGTGGTGGGTGCGTACCTGTATGCCCTTTTGCCTACCAGTACCATTCTGCCGACGTAAATCGGTGTGCGCTGGTCGGCAAGCGGTTAAGGGACTTCAAAAATTAGATAGTTTGTTAGTACATTAGGATTGATCAATTTTCAAAAACATATACCATAGTTTGTAGATGCTAGAACTTTCACACAAACCAATTAACATACACTTATTAGACATGTGCACACTGAAATATTTTGTTTAGGAATTTCATTTTCGTCCGAAAAATACATTTATTTAGTTACTCCCGAAATTCGTTTTTATTTATTTTGTTTAGTTAAAAAATGCATTCCCCCTGAAAATCCGAAATAATTAAGGTTGAATCTGTCACTGAAGGCTTATGGTGTCTGTCGAATGTTCTAAGAAGATTCGACAGTGCAGCTAAACTGTACGACGTCGCAATCGTACATTTCCGGTCGAATGTTCCACCTACAAGCTATAGTAGAATTCTAATGTTGTATGACACTAGTAATAATTATATTTATTAATTATTATTACTAGTCAACCAACATTAGAATTCTTCTATAGCCTATGGGCGGAGCATTTGACCATAAATGTCCGCTCGCGGTGACTGCTTCGTCGAATCTTCATGTCGAATCTTTTCTCTCTATGTCGAATAATCTTGGACTAATAGAGTTAAGGTTAGGCACATTCGACCACAGGTTCGATGGACACAGATCGCTATTGTCAGCATCATGTCGAATCTCCTATCTATATCAAACTGTTGCCGCAACAAAACCGAAAATAAAGCATTTGTTTCTGTCGGATCTTTCAGTTTTCGGATTCTGCGCGTTCGTTATCGTTTGTTAAAGCAATAACGAAAATACCCAAAATGCATTCAGACGAAAACGAATGCACATTTCTAACATTTATTGTGATTTTTTTTTTTCCACTAAAGACATGTAGCAGAATATATTTTTGGCCTAAATTCATGAAGAAATTTGATTTTATTGGACATGTTTTATAACAGAAAGTTATAAAACATGTCCAAGATTTTCAAGATTTTCAGTCTTTTTTTGTTTTTATTGCAAAAAATAAAAAACCCAGTGGTGATCAAATACCACCAAAAGAAAGCTTCATTTATGTAAAAAAATTATAGAAATTTTATTTGCGTACAGTGTTGAATGCAGCTAAATGTTGATAATTGTAGCAGATGCCCTCCTTGGATTATAGCCAGGGACAGAAAGGGGTGACTGCTGCTAAAACAAATTTAATCATGGATGACTTATACATTTCAGACAACATGGCTGTGCTGTGTATTCTCACACACGTTTTGAGGTGCCCAGTTCTCATTATCATCACACCTGGAGTCTTCTAGTCAGAGTCTTCTTATCCAGTGTATGATCCTATAGATACACGTCTTCCCTAAACTTTTATTCAGATTTTTGTACATCCAGTTGTAAAAACATTTTCATTCCTTACAATACTTTCGATTTATATTGGCGGAATAATTTAGTGAATTGGAGAAGCTGACATTTTTAATTCATTTAACGATCCTAAATGAATTACGAGTTTCTATGCTTACATGTAAGTCACAATGCATATTTTTTTTTATTATAGCTTATCTTTTTTCAGGAAGGAAAACTGGTAAAAACCCCTGGTGGGTTTTTCTTCCTTTCTTCTTCCCTACAAAGTAAAGGCATAATGTGCTAGCATGCATCGCATACTAGCACATTATGTGACACTTACTTGCAAATGAAGCCCACGTCGTCCCCACTGCAGGCCGCATCCATCTTCACCCATCATCCTTCTGGGGCTGTGGACTCCAGCTCAGTGACTGGCCGGAGACACGTGACATCCCTGACGTGCCGGTCACGGCGCACTCGCCTGAAGAAACGGCACGGCCAGCCGTTCATCCAGAGCGCATTTGCCAATGACATCATTGGCGCAGTAAACAGTAAATATCTCTTGAACTGCGCACGTTTAGGAGATATTTATAGTACGTATAGGTAAGCCTTATTCTAGGCTTACCTATAGGTACAACTTCCCCATGGAGGTTTACAACCTCTTTAAGTATTGATATTTTGGCATATTTACATTGGTCACTCTTGAACCAACGTATATATGCTTGTGTTGTACCTGGGGAATCCCCATGAAAACTTGAAATCACTGCATAATTAACACAGACACACACATACCTCCACTTAGATTTACTGTATAAACAGGGTTACCAATTAGCAAATGCATATTTCAAACTTCATTTCAATAAGTCTAGAATGAAAAAAACATCCAAAACCTAATGGCAGCTAGACCACATGATCACATGAAAACACTTAAAGGAATGAGCAGACATGTCAGTCTTAATAAATTAATGTTTTCAAAGTGTTAAAGAAGTTTTAACAGACTACTAACACTTTAAGGGTACAGGTAACAAGACCCACAGCAGGGTTTGGCTGCCATTTGTATTTACTAAGATTAGCAGATCTAACTGAAAATAACAAATGTCATATTATTATTCCGCTATATTGAATGCTTTTGATGTCACTTCAGTTAGACAAAATGCTTTCTAAATGCATTAAATTAACTTAGAATTTAATAATCATTTGTAGAGTTGCTGTATCCTAAGGCCTCATGCATACTGGACGTTATATTAATGTTATAAAAACGCCAGTAGCTTTGTAGTGAGTTTTTCAACGTTTTTGCAATAGCATTTTTGTTTTTATGGATCAAAAACATTAAAAAAAGCTGGTGAGCCATGTTTTTGAGCGTTTATCTGCGTTTTTAGACGTTAGAGCGTTTTTACAGCTGAAAAACGCCTCTCAGAACCCACTAGATTTGGGTTTTTTTCCCAGCCAAAAAACGCCCCAGCCAAAAACAGTTGATAACAGCCTATGTGTGCATGGACACATAGGATAAATGTGGTAAAATACCGCATGCTGTAAATAAGAATTTAGTGTTAAATAATTTTTTAGATTACTCAGTAATTACCGCATTTTCTCATGTGATGATTTATCGCACGTGTTGTTGCACGTGTCGCACGTCGGTTGTTTATGGTCATTTCCATAAGATCGTGTCGGTGTTTAACCAGTTCAATACAGGCCATTTTCACCCTCTTCCTTCCCAGGCCAATTTTTAGTTTTCAGCGCTGTCGCACTTTAAACGACAACTGCGCGGTCGTGTGACATTGTAACCAAAAAAAATTGACATCCTTTTTCCCCACAAATAAAGCTTTCTTTTGGTGGTATTTGATCACCCCTGCGGTTTTTATTTTTTGCGCTATAAACAAAAGAAGAGTGACAATTTTGAAAAAAACACAATATTTTTTACTTTTTGCTATAATAAATATCCCAATTTTAAAAAAAACAAAACAAATTTTTTCCTCAGTTTCAGCCGATACGTATTCTTCTACATATTTTTGGTAAAAAAATCGCAATAAGCGTATATTGATTGGTTTGCGCAAAAGTTATAGCGTCTACAAAATACAGGATAGATTTATGGAATTTTTTAAAAAAAAATGTATTTATTTTTTTTACTAGTAATAGCGGCAATCGCGATTTTTTTTCATGACTGCAACATTATGGCGGACACATCGGACACTTTTGACACATTTTTGGGACCATTCACATTTATACAGTGATCAATGCTATAAAATTGCATTGATTACTATGTAAATGTGACAGGCGGTGAAGGGGTTAACCACTAGGGGGACACAAGGGGTTAAATATGTTTCCTAGGGAATGATTCTAACTGTAGGGGGTGGGGACGTACAAGGGGAGGAGACCGATCAGTGTTCCGCTGTACTGGGAACACAGATCGGTCTCCTCTCAACTGACAGGACGTGGATCTGTGTGTTTACACACACAGATCCATGGTCCGGCCTGGTTAAAGGGCAATCGCGGGTGCCCGGCGGACATCGCGGCCGCCGGTCACACGCACCGCGTCCCGGGCAACGCGGCCGGCGCGCGCGTGCCTCCTAGGCGGCCGGGAAGCCCAGGCCGTCATATGACGTCCACCCAGGATGGGAGATCCCATCTGTGGACGTCATATTACAATAGCCAGGTAGCGAAGTGGTTAACGGTTGAATTAGGTTCTCTGTGGGTGTTCTGTGGTTTGCAATAGGTCCCTCTTTCTGGGTCTTCTGTGGGTTGAATTAGGCTCTCTGTGGCTGGAATTAGGCCCCTCTCTGAGGGTAATATTGCACCCCATTTCCTGTGGGTGGAATTAGGCACCTTTCTGTGGGTGGAATTAGCCCCCTAGCTGTGAGTGGAATCTGTGGGTAGTGTAGTGCCCTTTTCTGTGGGTAGATTTGTGTCCCATTTTAAAGGTTCTATTTGTGATGAACACATATGCAAATCTCCTTGGTTGGTATAGTGCACCATTTCTGTTGGTATTTCCTAAGAAGCAATAATAACTGTCAAATTGTGTGGGTGTCCTTAGTAGGGAGATGTGCCCATTTGTGTGGGTGTGTGGGGGATGGGATGGGGGGGGTGTTTATTGCCCAATTGTGTGCGTTTCAGAGTGACCATTTTTTGAAGGGTTATACAGTATCTCACAAAAGTGAGTACACCCCTCACAATTTTGTAAATATTTTATTATATGCTTTCATGTGACGTGTTGCAGAAATGAAACTTTGCTACAATGTAAAGTAGTGACTGTACAGCTTGTATAACAGTGTAAGTTTGCTGTCCCCTAAAAATAACTCAACACACAGCCATTAATGTCTAAACCACTGGCAACAAAAGTGAGGACACCCCTAACTAAAAATGTCCAAATTGGGCTCAATTAGCCAATTTTCCCTCCCCAGTGTCATGTGACTTGTTAGTTTTACACGATCTCATGTGTAAATGGGGAGCAGGTGTGTTAAATTTGGTTTTATCAAGACCCTGAAACTGAGCTGCAGCACGGTGGCCAAAACCATACAGCGGTTTAACAGGACAGGTTCCACTCAGAACAGGCCTCACCATGGTCGACCAAAGAAGTTGAGTGCACATGCTAAGCATGCTTAGGTTCTCTTTGGGAAATAGAAGTATGAGTGCTGCCAGCATTGCTGCAGAGCTTGATGGGGTGGGGGGGTCAGCCTGCCAGTGCTCAGACCATATGCCGCACACTGCATCAAATTGGTCTGCATGGCTGTTGTCCCAGAAGGAAGCCACTTCTAAAGGTGATGCACAAGAAAGCCCGCAAACAGTTTGCTGAAGACAAGCAGACTAAGGACATGGATTACTGGAACCATGTCCTGTGGTGTGATGAGACCAAGATAAACTTATTTGGTTCAGATGGGGTCAAGCGTGTATAGCGGAAACCAGGTGAGGAGTACAAAGGAAAAGTGTGTCTTGCCTACAGACAGCATGGTGGTGGGAGTGCCATGGTGTGGGGCTACATGAGTGCTACACTGGGAAGCTACAGTTCATTGAGGGAACCATGAATGCCAACATGTACTGTGACATATTGAAGCAGAGCATGATCCCCTCCCTTCGGAGACTGGGCCGCAGGGCAGTATTCCCACATGATAATGACCCCAAACACACCTCCCACTGCCTTGCTAAAGAAGCTGAGGGTAAAGTTGATGGACTGGCCAAGCATGTCTCCAGACCTAAACCCTATTGAGCATTTGTGGGGCATCCTCAAACAGAAGGTGGAGGAGCACAAGGTCTCTAACATCCACCAGCTCTGCGATTTCATCATGGAGGAGTGGAAGAGTACTCCAGTGGCAACCTGTGAAGCTCTGGTGAACTCCATGCCCAAGAGGGTTAAGGTAAATAATTGTGGCCACACAAAATATTGACACTTTGGGCCCAATTTGGACATTTTCACTTAGGGGTGTACTCACTTAGGGGTGTACTCACTTTAGTTGCCAGCGGTTTAGACATTAATGGTTGTGTGTTGAGTTATTTTGAGGGGACAGCAAATTTACACTGTTATACAAGCTGTACAGGCACTACTTTACATTGTAGCAAAATGTCATTTCTTTAGTGTTGTCACATGAAAAGATATCAGCTCCTTGGTCAGCCGGAACTTCTGTAGAGCCCTACCCTCTATGAAGTCGTCCAGCAGGGTTCTTTCCGCAAAATATCGCGGAGCCATCACCACAACCCTCCTCTTCCTCCTCTGACACTTTCTGAGCAAGCTAAATTGCAAAATATTGCATTCAAAAAGCTCCATAGCTGTTATGCTGCTAAGCACTCTCTCTCAACTCCCAATCACTTCAACAGAAAATACCGCACTGTTTACCACTACCAAAAGAGTGGTGTTAAATGCCTTTTTTAGTTCCTGTTCTGTTTATGAATTGGACTTAACAGCTTAGCGCACAATTTTTTGCGACGTTTACGGACATATTATTTTTTTCATTATTTACTGCAATCGTTATTTTTATTTTATGAATTGGACTTTATTTACCACATGCGATCATTTATGCAAATGAGTAACATGATACCCTTATCGCATGCAGTAAAGCTTAGTGAATTGACCCCATAATTCACTAGAGTTTTTTAATGGTTCTTATAGAACATATTATTTAAGCAAAGAGGTGAAAAATTGTGTAATCGCATTATTTAGAAATAACTTTCCTTTTATTGCATGGGCATCCGCAGGTAGGGGCAAGGGGGAAGGTTCAAGTGCCCCCCTCCCGAAATCAGGGATCGTATAGGCACAGTCAGCACAGTGGCATCGCTATGGAGGTGCGGGCAGCCAGCGGGGTGACACCATCAAGGTGCTGTCAAGCCCCCCATCAGTGTAGTGTGACTGCAGGATCTTTTCCCTGCTCAGTCCAGCAGAGAACTCGGCAGCGCTGTGTCAGGAGAAAGGCAGGCTGCGGGCTGTCAGAGGTTTTCCCCGCTCGCCCCCCTTTCTCCTGTCAGGGAGAAGAGATGGCAGCTCTCACCAGGTTCCCTGCCCAGCTTCCTGCCTGCTCCGTTCCTTCCCCATTGGCCATAACTGAGGGAGATTGAGAGACTGCAGCCTGGAAAAAAGCTGAGGGAGTGAGTGCTACAGGACAAAGAAAGAGGCGTGTGCTGCGCGGAAGCCAGAGAGAGAGCCACACTGCCCAGTGTCACCAGAGAGAGCCATGCTGCCCAGCACCACCAGAGAGAGCCACGCTACCCAGCACCACCAGAGAGAGCCACTCTACCCAGCGCCACCAGAGAGAGAGCCATGCTACCCAGCTCCAGAGAGAGAGCTACACTACCTAGCGCCACCAGAGAGAGAGCCATGCTACCCAGCGCCAGAGAGAGAGCTATGCTACCTAGCACCAGAGAGAGAGAGCCACGCTACCCAGCGCCAGAGAGAGAGCCACGCTACCCAGTGCCACCAGAGAAGGCCACACTGCCCAGCGCCACCAGAGAGAGAAAGACTGAGCCACTGCCAGGGTACAGACATGCTACACTACTGACCAGAATTGCCCCCGGGGAACCCAGAGTGAGCGATCATCCAGCCGGAGGGATCACTGCTGTAGTTTCGCTGGGTCTGGTAAGAGGGCCTGTCGGCCATTATCCATTACATATCCCAGGAACTGTACTATGCCTGCTGTCTCTGACCATGACAATGTGATACTGACATTGACGAAAAAGGGGTGGCGCATGGGTAAAATGATGCCCCCCCGCAAAAAAAAGTTCTGCGGACGCCCATGCTTTATTGTGTAGCAGACAATACAAGATGATGATGGCTGACACCTCATAATTTATAGGTATTCTGTATGAGCCTAATCATATCCTACATCCTGATGGATAGATCTTTTAATTTAATACACAAATAATTTGAGTTACATAGTACATAGTTACATAGTAGGTGAGTTTGAAAAAAGACACAAGTCCATCAAGTCCAACCTATGTGTGTGATTATATGTCAGTATTACATTGTATATCCCTGTATGTTGTGGTCATTCAGGTGTTTATCTAATAGTTTTTTTAAACTATCGATGCTCCCCGCTGAAACCACCGCCTGTGGAAGGGAATTCCACATCCTTTCCGCTCTTACAGTAAAGAACCTTCTACGCAGTTTAAGGTTAAACCTCTTTTCTTCTATTTTTAATGAGTGGCCACGTGTCTTATTAAACTTTTAAGTTTTATCCCTATTGTGGGGTCACCAGTATAGTATTTATAAATTGAAATCATATCCCCTCTCAAGCGTCTCTTCTCCCGAGAGAATAAGTTCAGTGCTTGCAACCTTTCTTCATAACTAATATCCTCCAGTCCCTTTATTAGCTCTGTTACCCTTCTCTGTACTCACTCCATTTCCAGTACTGTACATCCTTCCTGAGGACTGGTGCCCAGAACTGGACAGCATACACCAGGTGAGGCCGGACCAGAGTCTTGTAGAGTGGGAGAATAATCGCTTTATCTCTTGAGTTAATCCCCTTTTTAATGCATGCCAATATTCTGTTTGCTTGTTAGCAGCAGCTTTACATTGCATGCCATTGCTGAGCCTATCATCTACTAGGACCCCCAGGTCCTTTTCTATCCATGATTCCCCCAGAGGTTCCTCCCCCAGTGAGTAGCTTGCATTCATATTTTTGCCACCCAAATGCATTATTTTCAATTTTTCCACATTAAACCTCACTTGCCACCCCATTAATTTGTTCAGATCTTCTTCCAAAGTTTCCACATCCTGCGGAGAAGTTATTGCCCTGCTTAGCTTAGTATCATCTGCAAATACAGAGATTGAACTGTTTACTCCGTTTATGAACAAATTAAATAGGATTGGTCCCAGCACAGAACCCTGGGGGACCCCACTTTCCACCTCTGACCATTCAGAGTACTCCCCATTTATCACCGCCCTCTGAACTCGCCCTTGTAACCATTTTTCAATCCATGTACTCAACCTATGGTCCATGCCAACGGACCTTACTTTGTACAGTAAACGTTTATGGGGAACTGTGTCAAATGCTTTTGCAAAATACAGATACACCACGTCTATGGGACTTCCTTTATCTAGATGGCAGCTCACCTCCTCATAGAGGGTTAATAGATAATAGGTTTGGCAAGAATGATTCTTCATGAATCCATGCTGATTACTGCTAATGATACAGTTTTCATCACTAAAATCTTGTATATAGTCCCTCCAAGATCTTGCATACTATTGATGTTAGGCTAACTGCTCTGTAATTCCCAGGGATGTATTTTGGCGCTTTTTTAAATATTTGTGCTACATTGGCTTTTCTCCAATCAGCTGGTACCATTCCAGTCAGTAGACTGTCAGTAGAAATTAGGAACAATGGTCTGGCAATTACTTGACTGAGTTCCCTAAGGACCCTCGGGTGCAAGTCATCTGCAAGTCCCGGTGACTTATTAATGTTAAGTTTTCCAAGTCTATTTCTAATTCTGTCCTCTGTTAGCCATGAGTTAGTTTCCTTCTAAAGTTTAATATGGACAGGGTGGGAGAATCTAATTACAGGTATTGCACAATAGGAAATGGGCTTTAAAAGTTTTTTCGTTTTCTCTTTCGCCATCTATTTCATAGACCAGTAGCGATTGCTCTGGTCACACTCTCAGATAACCAATTATTCTATTTACTAGACTCATACCAAATGTTTGGCACCATGGCAATCAAGTGTTTTAGCCTTTCAGTCTCAGTCATAGCTTGACTAAGGCCAAAAGGTTGAAAATTGTTAGTGGGCCTATTTGCATGCATTTCATTTTTTTTTTACATTTATATGATCCTGCCGTGGTGCCAACCTTTCTGGATATCTTTGTTTCTAGCTAGCCTATGGGAGCATAAATCTGAGCACCTATGTTTCTCATTCACCCTACTTGGGATCAGAGTTTCAGCACAGTTAGCTTTTTCTTTGGTGCCTACCAAATGTTTGATCACAAAGTAATCTAGCCAATTGGCGTTTCCCGTCCCTATTATAAATGTGTAAAAATCCTTCTTGCAGACTGTTGTTCGATCAGTTATGTGTTGTCTTTTGTAACTCTAACTGTCAGTCATAGTTTAAAGGACAGCAGCACTACATACAAGTGAGAACCCTCACACGGTTGAAGCTGATATTGTCAGACTTCCTAAAGCTGTTCTATTTCTAAGTCATGTACATCACTGTGGATGATTCCACAGGGATTTGAACTACAACAGAACTAGCAATATATATATATATATATATATATATATATATATATATATATATATATATATAGTGGGCCAGATTTACTAAACTAGTAAACTAACTAGAGCAGGGGTAAATCTCTGTTCACATTGAAAATCCATAAAATTCCTATTTTGTGTATTCCTTTCTGATAAAGTGCACTAAATAATAAAAATGCAAGCTTCTCACGTACATTCCTTATCAAATGTGTACACTGTAGCTTGTGTGAACATGTCTGCGTATATGCCAGGATATGATTTAAATGTCTGTGTATGATTGATGCACTGGTATAGACACATCCCATAGCATATCGGTTCCATAGTATGTGTACTTGTACTTAGAAAGCGATTAATGATCTGGACGTGGGGATGTGACGTGCTTGGATTGGGGGAGGGGCTTGACAGTGGTGCAGTGCCCCTGCAGATTCTTTTCAAGAGGAGCGTATATGGATTGCGCATAACAGGAATAAAGGGAGCTTTAAAGACCGGGTCGAATGGATATTAATTGCTTGACATATAATGTTAAAGGGCTGAATTCTCCTACCAAGAGGCACAAAGTGCTTAGAGGGTTGCAGCATTATGGAGCAGATGTGGTTTTCATGCAGGAGATCCACCTGGTATGGGAGGCAGGTACTAAGTTGTATTCAAGAAATTTCCCAAATTGGATATACAGCAATTCCCCCATAAAACGGGCAAAGGGGGTGGCAATCGGTTTCTCTAAAAGGATAAATTATGTACTGATAGAAAGGAAATCTGACCCAGAAGGCCGCTTTCATTTCCTAAAGATTAAACTTGGGGAAAGGATTTTCACCCTCGCCAATGTTTATTGTCCGAATAGAAATCCGACCAAATATCTCTCTCAGATCTTAAACAGTTTGATGGAATTTAAAGAGGGGGAGGTGATATTAGCGGGAGATTTTAATTTCTGCCTTGATCCAGCTTTGAATAGTTTGTCAAGTGCACAGGGGATGAGTAAAAATCTCTTGATGAGCTTAGGGCGCAAATTACATGATTGTCAGATGATAGATGTATGGAGGGTTCAACATGCTAAGGTCAGGGATTACACTTTCTTTTCCCTTGTTCACGGGACCTATTCAAGATTGGACTATCTGATGGTGGATCATAGCCTATTGGATTCGGTGGAGGAAACGAAAATAGAGATCAGGACACTGTCAGACCACGCCCCGGTCTTGATGAAAGTGAGAGTAAAAGAATTACAAAGGCCCCCGTATACATGGCGTCTTAATGAAAATCTAATCAGGGATGATAAGATGATGATAAGCTGAAAAAATACAACAAGAAATTGATTTGTTCTTTCATATAAATGATACTGGAGAGATCTCGGGGGCTGTCTTATGGGAAGCCTTCAAGGCATATATAAGGGGGGTTTTGATTTCTGTTGGAGCGGGAGTGAAAAAAGAAAGAGCCAAAAAGAAAGAGAATCTTATGACAGAGATTTATAAATTAGAACAGATACATAAAGCCCATAAAGGAATAGACAGGCCCCTATTGCACCAACTGACAATTAAAAGAGAAGAATTAAAAGACCTAATGGAGAATGAGTCAAACAGGATAATGAACAAACATCTTAGAGATAAATATAGGTGGGGAAACAAAGAAACACTTGGCAAAAATCCTGAAGAAAAAAAGAGACGTAAATTTCATTGATAAGATTCAAAATAAAAAAGGGGAAATGAGGTTTACATCTAGAGAGATAGGTGAAGAATTTAGACAGTATTTTACATCCCTTTATTCCGTGAGACCAAGTGAGAACAGCGGTTGGAACAAAGAGGAAAGGGTGGGAGAGTTTTTGAAGGAGGGATGGCTACCCAGCTTGACTGAAAATGACATAATAGAACTAGATAGTCCTATAACTGAAGGAGAAATCCGCTTAGCTTTAAAATCATCTCCTCCAGGTAAAAGTCCTGGACCAGATGGCTTCACTTCTTATTTTTTTTAAAGATATGAAGACTCCCTGGTCCCAAGGCTTTGTCAGCTATGGAATGGGCTGGGGAAGCAAGGCGAACTGTGCGAGGGTGCCTTAATGGCCTCGGTGACCTTGATTTTTAAGGAGGGCAATAGCGCTAATAAACGCAGACATCAAAATATATGCAAAGGTGTTGGAATTACGGCTTAAGGAAAAAATGTCTTACTTGGTTCATCCGGACCAGGTGGGCTTTATTCCAGGGAGAGAGAGAAGAGATAATGGGGTGCGATCTTTGCTCATTTCAGAGGCCATTAAGATCAGCGGATCCCCAGGTCTATTTCTGTCAATAGACGCCGAGAAGGCCTTTGACAGTGTAGACTGGGGATGTATGATTAAAACGCTTGAAGCCATGGGCGTGGGAGCCACAATGCTAAAATGGATCAAAGTTCTGTATAACCACCCCACAGCATATGTGAAAGTTAATAATTTAGCCTCAGCTGTGGTTGCATAGTAGGGAAGGAGGAGCTTAAACTGGCAGCTTTTACCGATGATGTCCTTCTCTACATTACGAAACCTAGGATCTCGATCCCCAACCTATTGTCTACATTGAAGACATATGGAGAGCTATCAAACTATAAAATCAATCTCGGAAAATCGGAAGCCCTAAATATTAATGTTGACAGCCAGGAAGTAGCTAGACTCAGAGAGATATTTCATTTCCCGTGTAGGGAAAACATTCAATACTTGAGGGTAAAGTTAACAAGATCTGTGAGGAAGATTTATTTGCTGAATTCTATCCCTCTATTAGACGAAATTAGATTAGAAATAAAAAGAATGTCGCATCGCTCGATCTCATGGATTGGGGCGAATTAACACAGTCAAAATGGTGCTAGCCCCAAAGGTGTTCTATAAGATGCAGATGCTACCAATCCCTTTGCCTCAAATTTACTTAAAAAAATTAATAGGATTAATAAGTAGGTTTGTTTGGAATAATAAAAAAAAAAGGATAGCATACACGGTGTTAAGTAGAGAGAAAACACAGGGGGGGGTTGGCCATCACAGATTTTAAAAAATATTATAATGCGATTGTATTATCACGAGCGATAGATTGGGTAAAAGGGGGCACAAACAAAAGATGGGTAAATTTAGAAATGGGTTTAAGTAGGGCACAGTTAAAATACTTATTTTGGAATCAGCTACAATTTAGAAATCTTGGTCCAGATACACATATTATAACACATCACACATTGAAAATTTGGGACCAGATTCATTCTAATAATAATTGGGAGTATAATTCACCTTTGATTTACTTAAAAAATAATGTGTTCTTCCCCCCTGGGATGGAAGAAGTGGGAAGAAATTGGATTATAAATAGAGATGCACAATTAAAAGATATTACTAAGAAAGGGAAAATTTGCACTTTTCAATACTTAGTCACACATAGCGATTTAATACAGTTAAATGGATGGCGGTACGGCCAGCTCCCACATTTTGTAGGTAGTATTCCAGGGCCTATAAGAGAGGAAGAAGACCTCAGACCAATAGAGAAGCTGTTTTGTAGGGAAACGTCAAAGAGGCATGTTTCCGCGCTATATAAAATTCTGTCAAATAGAGGAGGGCTGGAAGTGCCGCCATTCATTAAAAAATGGGAAAGGGAACTGGGGGTAACCCTCAATGAAAGCCTAGTGGGGAACATTCTGGGGGCAACACATAGCTCGGCGGCAGACATGCCAATGATTGAGACAAATTATAAGTGTCTAACTAGATGGTATGCAACACCGGTGAAAATCAGCAAATTCAAACCCGGTAGGTCCCCAAACTGTTGGAGAGGATGTACGGCCCTGGGAACTATTTCCCATCTCTGGTGGAGTTGCCCAGAAGTTAAAAAATACAGGCTGGAGGTGATCCAGCTCATAGAAGAGATTACGGGTAAAATTATCCCATATAATCCATGGGCTTGTCTGTTTCATGTTTCGGAGGGAGAGAACACTTCCATAATCCCTGTGTTATTGAATGCAGCAAAAAGTATAATTCCTAAAAAATGGCAGAAAGCAGAAGGGTCTAAGATTCGGGAATGGATCTTAAGGATTCAGGAAACCTATAATATAGAGAAGAGTGAAGTAATAGACTCTCTGAATGGGGATCAAGAGATAGTGGGAGATAGATGGGCAAGCTGGGTAGCCTTCAAGAACTCTGAGAGATTTTCCGAAGGGATGCTGAACTAATTTTTGCCAGCCTTTTTGGGGCTTGTATTCCTTTTCTGATGTATACAAGCATAATCTGCGGGCGGGGGGGGGGCTTAGGGGAGGAGGGAGGGTAAGGATTGGGGCTACGAAGGGGTCTGTCAATGTATTTTAAGGATATGTATAATTGTTGAATACAACCTTTGTATGTTTATATATAAAATTAAATAAAGAATTAAAAAAGAAAGCGATTATTAGGAGGTCTTTTATTAAATAAACAGCTTTAAAAAAGAAAACTGCTAATGATAAAGTGAAAACTAAAAGCCAAAACCTAAGTAGATATGTAGCACTCTGATGTTTAGGCAGGTTTGCTCCTAAATTTACCTGCCAGGTGTATTTGCCTTGGTCAATTGCGAGGGATCAATTGATTTCACCCTAAGTCTGGAATTGCTGCACTTCTCTCTTCTGTCGCTAGATGGCCGGGTATCTGGTGAAATTAGACAACACAAGAGCATTGCAAGGACAGATTAGGAACAGATTTGATATCTCAGCCAATGGGCAGGGATTTTCTTGGGTCCCTTGGCCTGCTGAGAGAGCCTATTTATTTGGGTGAGGTCAGGTGATCGGGGTTCTGTGCCACCTGGACAGCTGTCTGGGTCAATGTGTGTTGTGCTGCCCGGCATGCTAGGCCGGAGTTTGGGCCTATCCGCCACTAAGGGACCATCCACCTTGTTATCAGGGGCCACAGTGAGTAGCTGAAGCAAGTACCGGAGCAGGATTCTCACCAACCGGGAAACTTCAGCAGGTGCCAAGCCAGGGACCCATCCAGTGGGGTGATGCTTGAGAAGTACCTGGAGTGCCAAGCCAGGGACCCAGCAGGGAAGCAGGAGTGACGCTTGAGGAAGATACTAAAGTAAGAAGATTAGAAGAGCTCACGGGATTCAGTGGCAGTGAATCAGCAAGTCTAGTGAGAGAGACTGGGAGATCAGTTGGCTGAGAGTCTACAAGAAGTGACTGTATAAAAATAAAGGAGTTTGGTACAATTTTTGTTAGAAACTGTTCTAAGACTGTTGCCATAGGTGACAGTGCCCCTACACATGCAGATTTGGTGTCTTGCTGGATGCCTTTCCCTACATGGCTGTCTACCTGTAAAAGTCTTGGAGTCTGCTAATTGACATTGCAACTATCTGGGTGTCCTGGCCCTAAAACCTCTCTCCCACTGTTCTGTTCAGGAGAAAATAAAATCTCTTTGCATTCAAGAAGTGTCTGGCGCCCATGAATGTACCTCACTCTATACGGAATGATGTCAGCTGTCCCTGGCTCTGGAGGTTCTCATTAGACTAAATCAAGTTGATATATTTATTAAAAAAGTATTCTTTCTAGTGAAATATAAATAGTCTTCCACTGAGTCAAGGCCAAATGTGATGCATTTGCCAGCAAATTGTTTTCCTGAGAGCTAGAAAAAAAATTTAATCATTAACACTGTATCTCAAATTTTTAAAAAAACAATGAAGTCAGTAGACTTCAGACCCTAATACGATATGAAAAGCTTTTAGAGATCACTATCTTGCATTAAATTTTGAGCTTCTTAGAAACATTAAATTGACATTTTATAACTGCAGTTATTGCTCTAAAATCACAATTTAAAAAATAGATCTACAGGTAGGGCCAGATTATCGTAGGGGCTATTGGAGCTGTAGCTCCAGGCCCCTACCTTAAGTAAATGGTATAATAAATATTATACTATACCTATGTATTAACTCGTCTAATCCCTATAGTTAGTTAGTCTATATTAAACTCTAAGCACATGTTACTGATGATATCACTATAATACTAGGTTATCTATGAAATCAAGCACACGGCTGAATAAAATGTATTTATTTCCAAAGACGACAGGAAACGCTAACATGAAAGTATTAAAAGATATTACAATATTACAAAGCTTACAATCAGAGCATAATACAAGAATATCAAAGATACTTATCACAGATCTCATAGACTCGTTGGCTGGTCTCCAGATGTTAAAAAGTGAGCTCTGGGCCGCATGGCTTAGGCCCAAGCCACCATCCAAGCAAGGTCTCAAGGTGGTCAAAGACAGAGCCAGAGCCAACAGGCTCAGGCAAACGCCAGCAGCTAAAGAGACTGAACTCTTTCTTTGTGAGCTTTTTACTCGAACATACACCACAAGCCCAACCCCAGTGCCCTCCCATTTAGACTTTCGTCAAATCAGCATTTCTTAGTACAGCATTTCTCATCAGATTATATTACTGTCTGTACTGCTGTACTTTGGCCTCTAGGGGGCAGCATTTGTCCATGAATCGTCACTGTCAGACCTGGGTCATATCTTCATAGACATCTTGGCCTTTGATCTTCTGTAACTCAATCCATCAGTCATCTTGGCAGCAGTGGCTCTCTTTGAAGCTTGTAATCACACATATCACAGCAGGTGGGCTTGAGCCAAGCCATTGTTATTCTGATATGCTACAATCGATGTGTAACTGGTTAAATTCCAACTTAGGCCACCTGGCTGCATCAACCAGGAAATTACTAACCTAAAATACACATAGGTCACACTATACCATAACATAAATCAATCCATTACCATAATATATACATATATATGTGACCCATCTACTTATGCATCCCGCTCCCAACCTCCTATAACCCTTTACTGTAAATATGGGTCAGGATTAGGCAGGCTTGCTCACAATGGTCTTTCCAACCGCAACTTGGCATGCCTGCGGTACTTCAGGGCTCTGAATTGGCAGCAAAGGCTCTAACTTGTACGAAGAGACCTTACCATCAATTCATCCCTCAGCTTGCATAGATAAGTGGGAGACCCTTCTATATAAGTTTTGAGTCTAACAACACATATAAATCTGAAACAATGACAACCACAAAATTCCATCCCTGCACCTGGATTTCAGTAACCATGCCCAGGGTATATCATGCACCTCAACCTCTGTTAAGTTCAAGAAACACCCTAGTTCCATGACTAACGTTACATCAGTATCCTTTAGGACTAAGAAAAAAAGTTGCCTATGTCCCAAATAATACCCAGGTGCTTTCTTTCACAGCAATGATCTCTCCATCCAGAACACAGAGTAAAATATCTTCCCAACATTTTTCGTTTCCCACCATGTATTGACCTGGCATACAAAGGACGTCATGGTCATGCTTCCGACAGAGGGAAATATCCACCCTCTGGCCAGTGATCCATCCTCAAGACCCAGTAACCCAGTGGATTTTCGGTTGGAAAGGTCTCCAAGTTTGATCTTGCCCCTAGGTATTTCTGCACCATGTAAATCAGACCCTGGCGATGGTTGCTGGAACCGATCAGACCATGGGGCTGCAGACTAAAGGATTGTCTGAACACATCGGTCAGACGGCCACATTCTCCACTCCTTCTGTGACTGACCGAAGCCTCAGCAACACGTTGTCCAGGAGGACCAGGAAATTGTAACCTCCCAGGCTGTGGAAACGCATTGCACAAACCTTTCTGAAAGGCCTCCCGAAGGTGTTTCATCCTCTGCTCCCTCTGCGAAGGCTGGATAAGTTCCGCAACCTTACCCTTGTAACGTGGATCAAGAAGGGTTGCCAGCCAGTAATGATCCCTCTCCTTGATATCACGAATCTGAGGGTCCTTTTGCAGGCTTTGCAGGATCAGGGAGGCCATGCAGCGAAGGTTTGCTGAGTCATTCGATCCGGAATCCTCTGAGTCACTAAGGATGACATGATCCACAGCCACCTCCTCCCAGCCACGTACAAGTCCATGGGTTTCTGGGGACTGAAAATGATCCCTTGAAGACTGCTGCTGATGCTGAGTGCCAGGCTCCACCTCCATGCTGACACAATCCTCATCCTCCTCCTCCTCCTCTTCCTGTGTGATTGGCGGGCCCACAGGAATACTGTCAGGATAAAGGGGGCCTTGAGAGGTAAGGAAGTCCTCCTCTTCCTCCCTCTGTTCTGCCTCAAGTGTCCTGTCCATTATTCCAGGAAGCGTGTGCTCCAACAGGAAGACAAGAGGGACAGTCTCACTGATGCATGCACTGTCACTGCTCACCATCCTCGTGGCCTCCTCAAATGGTGACAGGACAGTGCATGTATCCTTGATCAGTAGCCACTGGCGTGGCGAAAAAAAGCCAAGCTCCCCTGACCCTGTCCTGGTGCCATACTCACACAGGTACTCATTGATGGCCCTCTGCTGTGTGTGCAGCCGCTGTAGCATTGCCAACATTGAGTTTCACCTGGTGGGCATGTCACAAATGAGGCGGTTCTTGGGCAGGTTGCATTCCTTTTGAAGGTCAGCCAGCTGAGCACTGGCATTATATGACTGGCGGAAATGCCCACAGACCTTCCTGGCATGACTCAGGAGATCCTGTAAGCCCGGGTACCTGCACAAGAACTGATGCACCACCAAATTAAGGACGTGAGCCAAACGGGGAACATGGGTCAAGTGTCCCTGTCGGAGGGCAGAGAGGAGGTTGGTACCATTGTCGCAAACCACCATTCCTGCCCGAAGCTGGCATGGCGTCAACCACCTCTGAGTCTGCCTCTGCAGAGCCAATAGAATCTCTGCCCCAGTGTGGCTCCTGTCCCCTAAGCAGACCAACTCAAGCACCACATGGTATCTTTTTGCCTGAGTGCTTGCGTAGCCCCTTGAACGCCTACGGAGCACAGCTGGTTCAGAGGAGAAATCTGCAGAGGAAGAGGCCATAGAGGAAGAAGAAGAGGAAGGGGTGGAGGAGAGAGGTGTGGCAGAATCACCACTATCAGCATTTTGGAGGCATGGTGGCAGAACAAGCTCCAACAATACTGCACCCTGTCCTGCATCCTTCCCAGCTGCCAGCAGACTTACCCAGTGCACCGTGAAAGAAAGGTAACATCCCTGTCCATGCCTGCTGGACCATGAGTCAGTGATAATATGCACCTTACCACTGACCGACCTGTCCAACGAGGCCAAGACATTACCTTCCACATGAGAGCCGGAATTGCCTTTCCGTGAAATGAAATGGCGTTTGGGAACCTGCCACTGAGTTACTGCACATTCCACAAATTCACGAAAGTGGGCAGAGTCTACCAGCTGAAAAGGCAGCAGTTGGAGTGCTAGCAATTTAGCCAAGATAGCATTCAGCCGCTGAGCATGTGGATGGCTGGCACAAAATTTCTTTCGACGAGTTAGCAACTGGGGTAGGGAAATTTGCCTGCTACAATTGGATATTGGTATAGCAATAGCAGATTGCCCGCAAGTACTTGGCACACCTAATTCTACACCTTCATTCCTCTCAGTGCAGGTTTCTGAGAGGACTGAAGGTATAGTGGGGTTGGAGATCCCAGCTGATGAGGAGCAAGGAGAGGTCCACCTTGTTCTTTGGTGTGGGTATTTTAAGTACTGTTGCCAACGGACTGCATGGGAGGTCGTCATATGTCTGGTCAAGCATGTGGTGCCCAAGTGGCTGCTGTTTTGGCCACGCTTGATATGCTTCAGACATATGTTGCAAACAGCAACGGTGCCATCTGCTGCACACGTATCAAAAAAGGCCCACACCAAAGAACTTTTCAAAATACGCGGGGTGTCAGCAGTGCCCTGGACATGCGGAGCTCTGCAGTGTGATGCAGTGGCTGTCCTTTAGCTGGCCCCTGGAGGGCATCCGTTGGAGATGTGCCTCCTCCTCCTTTCTTGTATCAGACACCCTCGTAGAGTCAGTGACCTCTTCATCCCCTCCCTCCTCATCACTGGAGAAAACCTGGCAGTATTCTGTAGCTGGGGGAACATGACTGACAGTTTCTTGTCCTTCTTGGGCACCCAGAAGGTCATTTCCACCAGTCATACAACGCCAGTGCTCAGCTGGCTGACATTCAAAGGGAATGCAACCTGCCCATCAACCACCTCATTTGTGACATGCCCACCAGGTGGAACTCAACGTTGGCAATGCTGCAGCGGCTGCACACACAGCAGAGGCCCATCAATGAGTACCTGTACGAGTATGGCACCAGGACAGGGTCAGGGGAGCTTGGCTTCTTTTCGCCACGCCAGTGGCTACTGATCAAGGATGCATGCACTGTCCTGTCACCATTTGAGGAGGCCACAAAGATGGTGAGCAGCGACAATGCATGTATTAGTGACACTGTCCCTCTAGTCTTCCTGTTGGAGCACACGCTTCGTGAAATCATGGACAGGGCACTTGAGGCAGAACAGCGGGAGGAAGAGGAGGACTTCCTTACTTCTCAAAGCCCCCTTTATCCAGATAGCATTCCTGTGGGCTCACCAAACTCACAGGAAGAAGAGGAGGAGGATTGTATCAGCATAGATGTAGAGGATAAGACTCAGCAGCAGTCTTCAAGGGATGGTTTTCAGTCCCCAGAAACCCAAGGAGTTGTATTTGGCTGGGAGGAGGTAGTTACGGATCATGTGATCCTTAGTGACCCAGAGGACTCAGGAGGCCTTGAAGAAATGTTTGTGCAACGCATTTCCAGACCCTGGGAGGTTACAATTTCCTGGTGCTGGACAACGTGTTGCTGAGGCTTCGTTCAGTCAGAGGAAGAGCGGTGGAAAAGGTGGCCAGCTGACCGATGTTTTTAAACAGTTTTTCAGTCCTCAGCGCCAAGGTCTGATTAACAGGGGCATGTAATTATAATTGTTGATATAATATTTCACAGCAGTGCCCATTCCTGCACCCAACAAGAGCATCTGTGAGGGGTTACAGTGTTCTGGTACCACCACCAACACCTAAGGCCCAATTTTCTGCAGAGTATATAGGGCAGGTCGTATAGTATATATACTGCTGTTCAGAGTATATAGTGCCTGGGGGCCTGGGAACCACCACGCCATTTTTTTTAATCTGGGTGCGGGGTTCCCCTTAATATCCATACCAGACCCAAAGGGCCTGGTAATAGACTGGGGAACCCATGCCGTTTTTTTCAATGATTTTCATCTATATTGCCAGATCCCGACAATACATTACAGCCGCGAGTAGTTTTAAAGTACATTTTACACTTTAGAAATGTCATTTTGCTATGGTATTGTTCTAAATGCAGGAAAAAATTGCTACTTTACAGGCATATTAAGGATACCCCCCAGGCACAATATTTAAAGGAATATTTCATTTTTATTGTTTCACTTTAAGCATTATTAAAATCACTGCTCCCGAAAAAACGGCCGTTTTTAAGACTTTTTTTTGCATTGATACATGAGATCCTTCCCCCATCGTGTAAGTGTAAACATTGACAGGGGAAGTGATGTCATCTCTCATCGTGTCGGTCTTTTCCGTTCCATACCGGGGAGAGATAACATCTAAAAGTGAGTTGCACCAACACTACACTGACACCAGGTCACGTAGGCACACAATTCACCCCCTGATCACCCCCAGTTAACCCCTTCACCACCTGTCACTGTGTCACCCAGTACAGCAATCAGATTTTTTTTTGATCGCTGTACTGGTGTCATTAGTGACACAAATCAGCATCAGGGCAATCAGTATTAGCCCCAGATAGGTCTAGGGACCCCCTAACCCCCTCCCCCAATAAAGGTTTAACCCCTTGATTACCCCCTGTCACCTGTGATCACTGTATAAGTGTCACGGGTGATGTCGTTTAGCTAGATTTTTTTTATAGCATCAGGGCACCCACCATATATTACCCAATAAAGGTTTAACCCTCTGATCACCCGGCAGGTGATCAAAGTTAGGTTTTTGCATCAGATAGGGTTTGCATTGCCCCAGGCAGCGTCAGATCAGTGCCAGTAGCGCTAACACCCTCACACGCACCATACACCTCCCTTTAGTAGTATAGTGTCTGAACGGATCAATATCTGATCTGATCAGATCTATACTAGCGTCCCCAGAAGTTTAGGGTTCCCAAAAATGCAGTGCTAGCAGGATCAGCCCAGATACCTGCTAGCACCTGCTTTTAGCCCCTCCTTCCAGCCCTGCCCACCCAAGTGCAGTATCAATAGATCACTGTCACTTACAAAACACTAAACACATAACTGCAGCGTTCGCAGAGTCAGGGCTGATCACTGCGAATGCTAACAGTTTTTTGGTAGTGTTTAAATCAGTCGCTAACAGTCAGGAGCTTTTTTACCTGTGAGTCTCACTACTGTACCAGCAAATTTAGAGACCAAAATGTCAAATCGAAGGTACAGCAGTGAAGAGGCCTACACGTTTTCGAGTATGACAGATAGTGAAGTCACTCATCTGTCAGATTCAGGCTCAGAATACGAACCTGTAGACAGCAGCGGCACCCTGACAGATAGCTCTGACGACAGATTTGTGGTCCCTGCCAAGGTCAGGCATACCAGACCCCGTTCTTCTTCTGCTGTCGTTGAGGTGCAAGAACCGCAGGTCCCTCGTATGGAGCAGAGAGCTAGTACTAGCGCCGCTCATCCTTCAGGTGAACTGGGAAGCACCAGCGGCCTAGTACATCCTGGTCGTACATCCAGCACTGCAGTAACACTTGGAAACGTGGTGAGTTCCATAAATGCAGTTCAAGCTGGAGAGATGGCAAGCACAAGTAGTGTCCTGCTGCCACCAAGAAGAAGACAAACACAGGCCCGTCGAGCCCATAGTGCCCTTCCTGCTGCATTCGCCAATCCTAATTGGGAGCCCACCACTTCTGCAGCACCCGTACTTCCCCCATTCACTGGCCAACCCAGAATTCAGGTGGAAACAGTTGATTTTACGTCACTTGATTTTTATTTACTGACTTTCACCAAAGATCTCTATAAATCTATTGTGGACCAAAGCAATTTATATGCTGGTCAATTCATCAACGCTAATCCCCAGCTGAGAATTGCCAGAGATTTGAAACCAGATACGGTTTCCAAATTGAAGACCTTTCTGGGCCTATCCCTCCTCATGGGCATAACTAAAAAGAGTGAGTTGCGGTCATATTGGTCCACTGACCCAATTCATCATATGCCCTTGTTCTCTACCTCCATGACCAGGACACGATACGAGCAGATCTTGCGGTTCATACACTTCAATGACAATGAACTCTGTCGTCCTCGGGGTGACTCTGGATTTGATCGGCTCTACAAAATTCGGCCCCTCGTAAACCACTTGAACCAACGTTTTGCAGCCTTGTTTACTCCCGATTTAGTTGTCTGTGTTGATGAGTCCCTGATTAAGTTTTCTGGCCACTTGTCTATCAAACAGTATCTTCCAGGCAAACATGCCAGATACAGGGTCAAGATGTATAAGCTCTGTGACAGGGCAACAGGTTATACATATAGTTTTGTTGTTTATGAGGGAAAAGATAGTCATGTAGAGCCGGAGAACTGCCCAGACTACATAGGGAGCACTGGTAAGATTGTGTGGGACTTGGTGTCACCCTTATTCGGAAAGGGGTACCAATTGTACGTGGACAAGTATTACACAAGCGTGCCACTTTTTAGTCACCTTTTTGATTATGGAATTGGCGCATGTGGCACCGTGCACTCTAAGCGCCGGGGCTTCCCCCAACGGCTTGTAGAATCCTGACTTAGACGGGGGGAGAGAGCCTGCTTGAGGTGTAATAATTTGTTAGCAGTGAAGTGGAGGGATTCACGGAATGTTTTTATTCTATCCGTTTCATTCGACTGGTGATGTGGAGAAACCCCTCTGTGTCCATGAATACAACCTTAACATGGAAGGGGTGGACCTCAACGACCAGTTGTTGGCACCGTACCTAATTGCCCGTAAGGCCAGACACTGGTACAAAAAAGTGTCTGTTTATTTATTTCAATTGGCTTTGCTGAATGCTTTTGTGCTATACAAACTGGATCCTTCCTTAAATTCCAGGAAGAGATTGTCAGAGCCCTTCTGTTTCCAGACGGTGCTCTTGCTCAACTTCCACAACACAAATGCAGTGAGCCGGCTGCATGAGAGGCATTTTCCTTATGTCCTCCCTGGTACCCCTACCCAAAAAACACCCCAAATAAGATGTTGTGTCTGCAGTAAACGCGGATTTAGTCGTGACACCCGCTTTTATTGTCCCTCCTGTCTTGACCAACCTGGTCTCTGCATTGGTGAATGTTTCAAATGCTACCACACACTAGTTGAGTATTAGCATAGGGTACAGCACCACACAGTCCTAGGCACAGGGTCTCAGGGTCTTGAAAGATGTGAAGGTCATCACATTTTGAGAGACCCTAATCTGCAATGTTCATTTTACAGTTTTTATAAAAGTGAAAAAAGTGAAAGAAAAACACATGAAAACACAAAAAATATAAAATAAAAAATCCAAAAATAGTTGTGATTGTATTTTTCTTCTCTCTATTGTTTTCTCTCTTATGTTCGCTCTCTACTGTCCGCTCACTATTGTTCTATATCTATCGTTCTTGCTCGGTTTTATTTTTACTATGTTTTATTGTATTTGCTTTGCAGGTACGGTATGTTATACTGTAATGTTTGTTTTATTGTTAACCATCATTTGCTTAGCAGGTACGCCATTCAGCTGCAGCGTGGGTTTATTTATCTTGACAGCAACAGCGTTTGTTCCCACGATACATAAAGCCGTGACTCCAGCGCTGTCGGAGGTGATTTCACCAACACAGTTAAAAAAAAAGAGCATATATGCCGAAGCATGGGGGCAGGGGTGGAGGAGTGATTTTCTCCTAACATTAGGGGGGGATTTTCCCCATGTTTCGGCATATATTTTTTTAAGCACAGATTGCAATGTTTTATTTTTACTATGTTTTATTGTATTTGCTTTGCAGGTATGGTAAGTCTTACTGTTATACTGTAATGTTACTTTGTTTTATTGTTAACCATCATTTGCTTAGCAGTTACGCCATCAGCTGCAGCACGGGTTTATTTATCTTGACAGCAACAGCATTTGCTCCCATGATACACAAAGCCGTGACTCCAGAGCTGTTGGAGGTGATTTCACCACCACAGTTAAAAAAAATCGTGCATATATGCCCATCATTAGAAGTGGGTGGATTAAGGGCGGTATTCTAATGGTGGGCATGCCCACGGATCAATCTCTTTTTTTCGTTCAGCCCACAGGCTGCATGAAAAAAAGAACATTACAATGTATGCCCAACAAGGACCAGCAACATACTGCTTTCATATAAAAGCAATCCTGGTGGCTAATTAGCCTCTAGACTGCTTTTATAAGCAGTGGGAGGGAACATCCCCCCTCCCACCGTCTTACATGGTTTTCTCGAGCTCTCCTGTCCCAACAGGGAACCTGAGAATGCAGCCGGTGGTTCAGCCAGCTGACCATAGAGCTGATCAGAGACCAGAATGGCTCCAATCATCTCTATGGCCTAAGAAACCGGAAGCTACGAGCAATTCATGACTTCACCGGATCTAAACAGCACTATTGGGAAATTGGCAAAGCATTTTATTACACCGATCATGGTCAGATGCTTTGTGGGCAGAGGAGAGATCTATGGTCTAATAGACCCCAATTTTTTTAAAAAGAGTACCTGTCACTACCTATTGCTATCATGGGGATATTTACATTCCATGAGATAATAATAAAAATGATTAAAAAAAATGAAAGGAACAGTTTAAAAATATAATAAAAAAGCAAAATAAATAAATAAATTAAAAAAAGCACCCCTGTTCTCCCCGTGCTCACATGCAAAGGCGAACGCAAGTGTCGGTCTGGTGTCATATGTAAACAGCAATTGCACATGCACGTGAGTTATCACCATGAAGGTCAGATCGAGGGCAGTAATTTTAGCAGTAGACCTCCTCTGTAAATCTAAAATGGTAACCTGTAAAGGCTTTTAAAAATGTATGTAGTTTGTCGCCACTGCACGTTTGTGCACAATTTAAAGCAAGTTGTATTTGGTATCCATGTACATTGCATAAGATCATCTTTTTTATTTCATCAAACATTTGGGCAATATAGTGTGTTTTAGTGCATTAAAATTTAAAAAAGTGTGTTTTTTCCAAAAAAAATGCGTTTGAAAAATCGCTGCGAAAATACTGTGTGAAAAAAAAGGCAACACCCACCATTTTAATCTGTAGGGCCTTAGCTTTAAAAAAATATATATAATGTTTGGGGGTTCAAAGTAATTTTCTTGCAAAAAAAAATATTTTTTCATGTAAACAAAAAGTGTTAGAAAGGGCTTTGTCTTCAAGTGGTCAGAAGAGTGAGTGATGTGTGACATAAGCTTCTAAGCTTCTAAATGTCTAAATGCCAGGACAGTTCAACCCCCCCCCACCAAATGACCCCTTTTTGGAAAAGAGGCACCCAAAGCTATTTGCTGATTGGCATGTTGAGTCCATGGAAAATTTTATATTTTGTCACAATTTTCGGGAAAATTACACTTGAGGTGCCACTTATTGACATTTTTTTTACCAAAGACATGTGGCTGAATATATTTTGGCATAAATGTATGACTAAAATTTAGTTTATTAATTTTTTTTATAACAAAAAGTAGAAAATATAATGTTTTTTTTCAAATTTTTGGTCTTTTTGCATTTATATTGCAAAAAATAAAAATCACAGAGGCAATCAAATACCAACAAAAGAAATCTCTATTTGTGGGAAAAAAAGGACGCAAATTTCGTTTGGGTACAACATTGCATGACATGCGCAAGTACCAGTTAAAACAGTGCAGTACCAAATTCTAAAAAGTCCTCCGGTCATTGAGCTGCAAAATCCTCTGGAT
The DNA here is from genome assembly GCF_042186555.1 of Aquarana catesbeiana. Classification (NCBI taxonomy): domain Eukaryota; kingdom Metazoa; phylum Chordata; class Amphibia; order Anura; family Ranidae; genus Aquarana; species Aquarana catesbeiana. The sequence continues at coordinate 345,585,181 of NC_133326.1, read as the reverse complement.
TACTGTACAGTACTATAAACTTTACTCCGACCCCCCACTACAGCCCATGGCCCTCCACTATAGGCCTGGATCCCCCCACTACAGCCCCTGACCCCCCCCCCAGAAGTGAAAAAAGGTATTGCTTCACTTTAAGTACATTTTCGTTTTACATACATTCTCTGGTCCCATTGTGTACTTAAAAGTGGGGTATGCCTGTATAACAAAGAGTGCAAAAGGTGCTATTACTTCCTAATAAATACTGAAACAGATTTTTTGAAAAAAAAAACATCAATGAATAAATGAATTTAATTATGTTTAATTTCTAAATGTAATGCATATTATTTATATAATATATTGTATGTAAAGTATATACAAGAGGTTATAGTAGCAATTAATACTAATTAAATTGCATAGACAGTTTCAGTTATTTCTCCTTTTTTCACATATATTTTGTGAATTTGAAAGATTGATATTATCTCATGTCTATTTGCAAAGTCTAAAACTGCCAAAAATTGTCACTGGGATGTTTTGTTTTTCTGGGCATTGTTTTGTTCTAGTTTCAAATTTACATGCTGACAGGATGTACCTTTCAGCTACAGTACAGGATAAAACACGTGCTCAGGTGTATTTAATATATTTTGTATTTGTAATACATACTTTCTCCATAGTTCATTTCATAGTGACCTTTTGCAAAAGGGTGCTGTATGTCAATAGTACTACAGATAGAACTTTACTAGCAACGGTTCAGAGCAGAAACAGATAGAAAGTTTATAAACGCATTAAGGAGGCATTAAGTGGGCTTAGCGCTCTAAGGTTTTGTCAGCCTTCATTTTATTTAGTTCCTCTGTTATTTTATTTTAGGCTTTACATGCTTTGTGACATATTCTGTCAAGCTCCAGTGTATATGCAAACAGACCATAAACACTGTTCAGTTATTGACATTAATATGCTTCATTAAGCAGCTCAAAAAGCAGCTGGCTCAAAACCATCTTTAAAAGCTTTAATGTCTTTCACAGTCTAAAAACCTGGATGTTAATGCAGACTGAGGCTTAGCTTCCAAACAGCAGTTACTGCATACTGCAGTATGTACGGAGTAGGGTAGACTTTTATGCATTGCTTTCATACAAAACCTTGCTCTCTTGAGCCGCTTAGGAAGCTCCTCTGAGCCCCACCTACATCGGGGAATACATGCGCTGGGCTCTTAAAAATATCCAAATACAAACATCTAGGTAATAAGAATGTCTATGAGGTTCAAAAAAACCCTTAAAGCAGTATTAAACCCAAAAGCAAACATTTATTATATTGCAGCTTACCAATTCTTAAGCCTCGTACACACGAGCAGACTTTCCGACAACAAAACCGTGGAATTTTGTTCGAAGGGCGTTGGCTCCAACTTGTCTTGCATACACATAGTCACACAAATGTTGACCAACAATTACGAACGTAGTGATGTAATAGACGTACGACGAGCCAATAAAAAGGAAGTTCAATAGGCTTTGTGCCACCCTTTGGGCTCCTTTCCCTAATCTTGTGTTAGTAGAAGTTTGGTGATTAACGATTCGCACTTTTCAGCCTCGTGCTTTTCCGTTCGTTTCTGCTTTTCAGGTTGTGCTTGTCGGTTCGTATTTGTTTTTCAGTGCATGCTTGACGGGTCGTTTCTGTTATTCAGTGCGATCTATTTATAGTTTGCTTCTGATTTTTAGTGCATGCCTGTTTGGTTGTTTCTGATTTTCAGGTCATGCTTGTCAGGTCCTTTCTGATATTCAGTGCATTCTGTCAGTTCGTTCTGAACGGCCGTTCGTATACTAGCCATGTGGCGTTCTAGTCAGAGAGATCGTGCTACTATTGTTGGGCTTGGAGTTATTGCTTTGACCCAAGTCTGAACCAAGAGCAGGGGGCAGTTCTTGGACCAAGAATTGGTTGCCTAATCGTGACCGATTCTCTCATATGCCTTTGCTGCGGGAGCTCCAGGAGAATAATCCTGATGATTTCAGGAATTATCTCCGGATGACGGACCCCGTCTTTCACCGTCTATTGGCTTTGCTGTCCCCCTATATTACTAAGCAGGACACCTGCATGCGGCAAGCCATCTCTTCCGAGCAAAGGCTCGTCGCCACCTTGCGGTACTTGGCAACGGGGAGAAGTCTCCGGGACATCAAATTTACAACTGGGATCTCCCCCAGGCTCTGGGAATCATTATTCCAGAGACCTGTTCTGGCATCATTCAAGTCCTGCAGAAGGACTATATTCAGGTAAGTTTTATCCTTTTACATCACATTCTATGTATTTAATGTTTGCTAATGTATTGTATTAATTTCTTCATTCCATAATTACCATTATTGTAAAATGCTGTGAGTGTCCTCTTTGTCCTCATGCATGCTGGAAGCTTTGAATTCTTATTTTTTGTCTTTCATCCATATTTTCCTTCACTAACCTACCCAGCATGCTATCCTGAGCCTATACACACCTAGCCTAGTAACTTAACAATGTATTTTGTCAGCTACATTTTAGTGCCTACCCAAAACACTCCTTAAAATGTGTACAAATGTTATTGTTGTCCTTAAATTCAGGCAGAGTGCAAGAGGCTATTTTTTGGGGGCCCAAACTCATTTGGAACCCTCCCTCCCCCCAACCCTTAAGTCAACCAATAATAATACTCTGCTGACTTTGCCAAACCCACACACACTATACCTCTTTTGTGGTCATATTTATGGAATAATTCACCAAAGCATGTAGTGCAAGGGCCTGCCTGAATACTTTCAAATGGTACTGTTTAAAGTTTTGGTCTCCTATTATCTATATAGGTAATACAATAATGTAAAAATGTGCGACATTTTGGACATTGTGTATCCTTATTTTTGTATTATGACACTTCTTACCTGTCCAGTGGGCTGCCAATAGTGTAAGTAAGGAGGGGCTGGCCAAAGCAACACACATTATTTATGCATTCAGCTCTCAATGAAGTGAAGAGGGTTACCTGTCCAAAACACCTCCCCCCTAAAATTTTTACAATGGGCAATCAGAGGGGATGAGGAATTTGATAAGTGGACCTTATATTTTTGTCTTTAAATACTCATTTCAATAAATGCTATACTTATGTTGGCCAAGAATATTTGTGTCTAATCTGCTTGCATAGTTATGTGCAAAAGTACTTTTTTTTCTTGTTTGACTCCACAGTTTCCTTCAAACCCACAGGAATGGCAGACTGTGGCTTCCCATTTTCACCACCAGTGGGATTTTCCCAATTGTGGTGGTGCTATTAATGGGAAGCATGTAAGGACCGTACCACCACCCAACTCAGGATTGTATTACTATAATTACAAGGGGTTTTGTAGTATTGTGATGTTGGCGGTGGTGTTGGCTAATTATAAGTTTCTCTATCTGGATGTTGGTAAGAATGGCAGAAACTCTGTGACCGTGTTCTACAGGCGGCTACAAAATGGCACATTGCAGTTGCCACCTCTGGAGGAGAATGTGAAGCGCCTCAATTTTATTTTTGTCGCAGATGAGGCCTTTGCTCTGGGGGAATATCTCATGAGGCCGTTCCCCATGAGGAACATGATCCCAGAGCAGAGGGTTTTTAATTACCGGCTGTCATGTGCCAGAAGAATGGTGTAGAATGCCTTTGGCATAATGGTAAGCCGGTTCCGTATCTTGCTGACGTCCATTAACCTGGCCGAATATAAACGTAACCATGTCGTATTGAGCTGCTGCATTCTCCACAACTACCTAAGGAAGAATGCAGCCAGTTATCTGGCCTCAGTTTCGATGAGGCCAACTTTGCATCACAAACATCATCGATGATGGCTCTCGAAAGTGGCCGTGCTGGCTTACCCCCCCAAAGCGCCCGCAAAGTCAGAGAAAAATATGTTGAGTACTTTGTGGGTAGAAGGGCAATTACTTTACAGCAAAATGTGGCAGATAACCAATAAAAGTTTTTTTTTCTAAATAAATTCATATTTCATTTGAATTACTGTTTGTGTTTCTTATCTGTCTCCTAGGTTCTCAAATGGCCTTTTAATTTTGTCCATTTTCTTCAATGGTGCAAACGTAACTTATATGATACATGAGGTGACAATCTCTTCTTCAGCTAACTATTATGTTGTGCTGTGGGTCTGCTACACACACACACAATGTTATTGTTGTTGATGTATGTAATGCATCAATGCTAAAAATATTCTGCCTTTTCAATTCCTTGAATTAACTGCTTGGAGTCCCTAAACTGGCCTGATTTTGGCACATTTTACAGCACATTGTCACTTAACTACACCAACTTTACAAATACACTGGTATTGAGAATTGAAATAAGAAGCCACACATTGTTGAGTATAAAACATTTTGCTCAAAGCACATTTACATGTGCGTTATAAACGGTTTTTGAACAAACCAACATCTTGGTGTATAACATGTATGTTTGACATTAATTTGCCATTTTTGGGGCTAAACATACATGTTTAAAAACATAACATACACATCCCCAACTCAGGAACTTACAAAGTTCAACTTTGCTAAAATGGAGGCCATTTGAGACATTAGTATGTCAAAACTGTGTTTATCTTGCCTTCATCAGATGAAGTGATGTCACCCCTGTAAAAGCCAAATTTTGAAGATGCACACAAATTGGGACTCCAAATTTGGATTTCCCTCATGATCCCATGCCTAAAATGTGTGTCTTTTCCCTACATCTATTTTGCTAAAGCCCCAAAACACACAGTGTGTCAACATGTGCTATCTCCCATCATGGGATATCAATGTACGCGTTTTGTGGGTGCAACCCCTTCCTCCAAAGTAGGTGAGAGGAAGGGGTTGCACCCCCAAAACACGTCCATTGATCACTCATGATGGTAGCTAGCACATGTTGACACACTGGGGCTTATTTCAGAAAGGCCAATCCACTTTGCATTGCACTTGTAGTGCAAAGTGGTTTTGCCTTTTTGAAATAAGCCCCAGTGTGCTAGCTCCCTGTGCTAGATCCCATCATGGGGGATCAATGGATGTGTTATTCGGGGGTGCAACCCCTTCCTTTCACCTACTTTAGTTTGGAGGAAGGGGTTGCACCCACAAAACGCGTACATTGATATCCCATAATGGGAGATAGCAGATGTTGACACACTGTGTGCATCTTCAAAATTGGGCTTTGCGATTCTTTTCAAACTGTAAAAACATGTACAACATAACAGCTATACAATGTAATTTGGGTTTAGTTAGATTTTCCCTAAAATATCAATAATGTTGCTCAGTCTTTTTTGAACATCATGGATGTTTTGTTTCCTTTGTTCCAAATCAAGATTGCACACCATGATCTCCCTGATCAGGCTTTGTGCACTTGCACTGCTGAAGTGAGTTTCTTCTTCCACAACATCCACATCACCTGTTTTGACAGAGTTCCAAGCTGAATATATGATTTTTTCCCTTTCAAAAGCTGGAATACTTAACTGTCTTGTGCAAGTTTCACACATGGAGAGACCCCTAGTATCCACTGGAGCACCTGTGTGAGACACCATAAGAAGGGTGTTATGGTGTGCCACACTAGTGCTCCTGCATCCAGATAGATGTGTAAACTGCCGCTGAGTGTCCTCTCCTGACACTGAATAAAGTTGTCATTTCATTATAGTTTCAATCACACCTACACAACAATGTAAAACTTTTTTTAATCAAAATAGACCTGAACAAAGGAACTATGTTTAATATGAACGATTCCTGTGTCCACGAACCTCAAACTTGGCATTTTAAACTGCACAACAGTAAAGAAAAGCACATGGACCAGCACAAAAGTAATAATAATAGGAACACACGACAAATACTTACTTTTTTGTAGCACTTTCCTGATCTTGCTCCCTCAATTTCAGGTCTGACCAGCGTTTCCTCAATTGATCCTTGGATCGTTGTACCGCAAAAGTCCTGTGCAGACTTCTCACAACTTTAGCCATGATCTTGGCCTTTCTCACATTAGGGTTTCTGTACAGCCCATGATTCCCATCATAGTCTGTCCTCTTTAAGATGTCCACCATCTTCACCATCTCTTTAAAGGACATATTTGAGGCCTTACATCTCCTCCTGGATCGGGAACTGCCTTGCTCTGAGCTTTCCTCATTGCTGCTTTCTGCAGGCACCTGCTGTCTCTCCGCCATTTGCTCTCTCACTGGACCAAAAGAGAAGTGTCGGGAATACACTAGAAAGGACAGGGGTGGAGTTTTACGCATGCGCAGTGTATATAAGGCATAACGAGTGGTTGCTGTAATGGACGTAGGTACGATCTGTGAGTGGAGAACGGAAGATCGTTTTCGCGCAAAGGGACGTTGAAACGAAGGTACAATTGTAAATTGGGGCATCAGTGGTTAGTGGCCTATACTGCTTATAGATTGAGGCCTATATTGGGATGAGAGTTTAGCTTGACATTAGGGTTTGTGTTGTGTTGTGTCTTGCAGAGAAAATGGGGGATAAATTTACTGCCGCTGACTTCCTCCCTGACTTTATCCAGCAATACCGGGAGCTGCCATGTCTATGGCAAGTAAAATGCAAGGATTACTCCAAAAAAATCAAAAGGAAGGCAGCGATGGAGAAACAGTTGGAATTGGTGAAGCCTGTGTATCCCATGGCAGACATCAATTATTTGAAGGGCAAAACTGGTAGCCTGCGGAGCACATATAATAGGGAGCGCAAGAAGGTCCAGGATTCCCAGAGATCCGGAGCATCAGCAGATGACATATATGTTCCCAGGCTTTGGTACTACAACAGCCTGCATTTTTTGTCAGACCAGACAGAACCCAGGCCACCACCCTCAACACTTCCTTCAACATCAGCTGAGGCTCCTAAGGTCCACCCTGGGCCTTCCACCCAGGAATAAGATGTGGAGGAGCCCAGCTTGACCCAGGTATAGCATTGTTGAACATATTTCTTGGCAAAAATTTATTGATGTTAACTAGATGTTATTGATCCCAAATTTCTGATTTAACAAAGTGGTTTCCATATCAATAGGCAGTAGTGGCCAAAAATGATTGGGACAAGAATGAAAAATGCTGGGGTCAGAATGATAGTCTTTTCTATTTGTTAACATTCAACTTGCAACAGTCATGAGCTCTAATTTGTGTGTGATTGATGACCAAAAACATAAAACTATGTACCATTTTCATACACAGAAAAGTCTCAGCCTCAGCCAAAGCCAAGAAGAGGCCATGGCAAGCAGCCTGACAGAATCGCAGCCTGACAGAATCGGCCAGGAAAAGCAAAAACCTGGACGATGCCACGGCTGCTTTTCTCCGCCATGCTACCACTGCAATTAGCTCGGCCCCTGATTCCCAGGAGTCTTTTGGATGCCTCACAGCCAATAAATTTAAAAAAATGGAGGAGGAGCAGCGCATTACGTGTAAAGGAAATAATTCTTAAGGCCCTAAACAAGGGGAAGAGGGGTGAAATCACCCATAAAACGCACCTCTGCGAGTTTGAACATCCTCCTCCACCACCTCCATCAACAACACGGCCACCCCACCCACCACAGCAGCATGGTGTACCATGGCCAATGCAGCAACACCCCCAACAAGGCCACTGGGCTGGGGATTATCCCCAATATCATTTATAATTTTCTGTTTAATTTGAGTTTATTAATTTTATTTTTTTTGGGTGCAGAGAATGCATTTTTGATTTAATTTTCTTAATTTGTGTGGAAGGAAGTGTTGAGAGTAATGGCCTGGGTTCGCTGTGGTCTGGCAAAAATGCAGGCTGTTGTAAGACCACAGCCTCGGGACAAATATGGCATCTTCTGCTGCTCCCGATCTCTCGGAGTCCTGGACCGTATTGTGCTCCCTATTAAATGGACTCTTCAGGTTTGACAGTCAAATAATTGATGTCTGCTCTGGGGTACAAACGCTTCACCAATTCCAACTGTTTCCTCCATCGTTGCCTTCCTCTTGATTTTGATATGACCTTGTGCTCCTATTGAATTAAAAATTAGTTTTTTGACAAATACTTGGCTATGTGTTTTACTTGAAAAAGGACAGTTTGTTTGTGAGTAGGCAGGTACATTTCAAAAAACAATATGTGAGAAGGGGTCCCCAAAGAGGATTGGGATTTTAAGGGCAGCTGGGTAATGGTACACAACCAAGTATTGATTTATAACAAATTGTCATTTATTAAATATTGTAAAAAGCCAATATCTGCATCAAGATTGCAATTTGACTATTTAAGAACAACATCGGAATGTACAAAAACACTAAGTACAAATAAGTATTGTCTCCTAGATGGACATTATGGCCAACGCGTTTCAGGAACTTGTCCTTTCTTCAGGGGCGGTTCCTTGTGGAAGACAATGTACATCTATAATAAAACATAAATCAACATTGAGAAACATATATACAGAATGCATGAAGTGAGCATTGTTAAGGGCAGGGGAGTACAAGAAAATCACGATCCCAACCCATGCAAGATTAACCTCACCTTCAAAAAAAAAATAAAATACATTTTTTTAAATATATATATTTTTTTTGGAGGTGGGGTTAGTCTTGCATGGATTGGGATCGTGTACATGTTTGTACTTTGGACTTTTGTCCGACGGACTTGTGTACACACGATTGGAAAATCCGACAACACACATTTGTTGGTGGAAAATTTGAAGACATGCTAGCCAACATTTGTTGGCGGAAAGTCTGACAACAATTGTTCGATAGAGCATACACATGGTTGGATTTTCTGCCAACAGCCTGACAGCCAACATTTCCCGTCAGAAAATCCGATCGTGTGGCATTAGATGTGATGGCTGCATTCAGTTTCTTTTTTTGGCTTTCTTTCTTCTAGTTTGATTTGATAATCCAGTGAATAAGTCTGTTTTTTTCAAAAGAACAAGCTCTCTTGCTGATGTATCAGTTATCAGGGATGAGACAAAGCATATATCACATACTTGGTGATGACCGGAATGTTGTGGAGGCCTCTTGCACCTCCTGCCCGACATTCCAGAAAGTGGAGCCAGAGTGTGAGGGCACGGAGAGGTATGAGTGCCAGTATAGCTGGCTGATGAAGGCTGCTCTTAGATGGATAAAGCTGGGGGTCGCAGTCCTAAGAACAGGATACTGAAATAGCTTGGCACCGGAGCAGAAGATGGTAGAAGAGCCAGTATGCAGGCAGCTGGGCAACAAGGGACTGAATCAGCAGACAGAGCAAGTCCAGGAAGCAGGCCAAGGTCAGTAACAGCCAGGCAGCGCAGTACAGAATCAGCAAGCAAAGACGAGTCCAGTAAACAGGCTGAGGTCAGAGAGATCAGATGAACAAGGTTAATGCAGGAGCAAAGGCAAAGTCCAGGAAAAAGCCGGGTCTTACACAGGCAAGAAGGTTCAATGGATAAGGTCACAGGAATACAGGTACAGTACAAGCTAAAGACCATTTAGCAACTGCTCATGGTGACAGGCCAGTTTAAATAGGCCACTGGGCGCCAAGTATGCACTCTAATAGACATGTGCACTGCCGAAAAATATGTTTGTTTTAGTTTCATCCGTTTTTGTTTTTTTCTGAAATTTGAAAATTCTGAACTTCCAATAAATTCAAAAAAACTGAATATTCGGAAATTCGGAATTCGAAAATTCGGAAATTCGGAATTCGAAAATTCGGAAATTCGGAATTCGAAAATTCGGAAATTCGAATATCTGAAAATTCTAAAAAAAAGAAATCCGAAAATTCGAAAGAACGAAAATCCAAAAATCCACAAATTCAAAATAATAACTAAATATTAAATTATAGGTATTGGAATTTCCTTTCAAATTTGGCTCTTAGTGAACGTAACAAATACAAAATGTATACGAAGTTACGAATTATCTGAAATAAAGAATGTCACATCTAAACAAATGGAACGGAATGAAATAATTAATAATAATACGTTTTTATTATTATTATTTAGTATTATTAATTTGGTACATTCCATTCGTTTTGATACGGCATTCGTTATTACGGATAATTGTTAACTTCAGATAAATTTCTATTCGTTACGTACAAACGCCAAATTTGAAAGGAAATTCCAATACCTAAAACGTAATAGTTAAGTATTATTAGTCAGTTATTATTTCAGATTTTCGAATTTTCGGATTTTCTTTCTTATTTTCAGATTTTCGATCTTTTGAATTTTCATTCTTATTTTTGGATTTCCAAATTTTCTAATTTCAAATTTCCGAATTTTGTATTTCCGAATCTCGAATTTCCGAATTTTTGAATATTCTGAAACATTCGGAAATTCGAAAATTCGGATATTTCTGAATTAATGAATTTATCTTAATTTGTTAAACGAATTCAGAAACCAACAAATTGCACATGTCTACACTCTATTTTGTATGCACATGTGCGCGTCGAATGCCAACTGGAATAGTACATCTATTGCCTCTTTGCCTAGAAGTATTAGCATGTGAGCAATACACACAAGCACGAATCTGGACTGGTTTTCTGGTGCTGGGAATCTGGTTTACCTTACACCATTTAACACTGACAGGGGTGTCTACAATGATCAGCTTTTATGTATTCATGTAAAACCTTTATCCCAAAAGGAAATCTGTTTGCTGGAACTGATTATTAAGTGTGAGCTGGAGTTTGGCTTCAATTTGTTTGTGTATTTAAATCTTTAATGCATGTAACACTCCCCCAAACTGACTATGCTGCTGTACAAAGGCACTCCTGTTCTTATTCATCCAGAATGGGGCACTCTAATGCAGGAGGTGTGTTAATGTAAGCTCTAACGAGTAGGGCCTTCTGATTCTGAGTCCTGTATTGAATTGTATTGTAATAGTACTGTTTGCCCTCATACTGTAAAACACTGCACAAACTGTTGGTGCTATATAAATCCTGTATAATAATAATTTTTGATTTTGGGTTTAACACCATTTTAGGCAATGGGCAGGGGAGAAAGCAGAAAGGGAGCATGCTGGCTCAACTGAGAGCAGTTTGTTGCAGTCAGGCGCGGATCGGGGGGGGCAACGGGGGAATTGCTTCCCCTGAGAAAATAATGAGGCCGAGCCGGCGGGTGAGAGAGCAGACAGGCAAGCTGGTGAGTGAGCAATCATGCCGATGGGTGGTGAGCGGGCTGGCAGGTGTTCTGTCAGGAAGCCGCTACCTATCTAAATATGCGGCTGAAGGGACTTTGTGTCACGGCCATCTTGGTATACCCATACTCATCCAAAGTAAGCCTAGTGTTATGAGTCGGCAAGTGGACATCTTTATACACCCACCAGAGTCTTGCTTTTCACAGTTATTTTTAACAGTAAACTCAACTTATATTTCACTAAATAAGCTGAGTTTACTGTTAAAAATAACTGTGAAAAGCAAGACTCCGGTGGGTATATAAAGATGTCCGCTTGCCAACTTCTAACTCTAGGGTTACTGTGAACAAGTGGGGGTGTACCAAGATGGCCACAATGCAATATCACTTTGGTTGCATATTCTGATGAGTAGCGGCTTTCTGACATCATCCTGCATCAGCGCAGCTCAGCTTCTAACAGAACATCGCCATAACTGTACAGGTGCGGGCAGCAGAGAGATTACATTATCTCTCACTGCCTCCTCACTCTGGGACACAGCTACTGGCTAGTGAGGGAGACCTGTGAGAGAGGGAGACCTTCTGGATATACACCCTAGACTGCTTAAAGCCAGGAGGCCTTAACAAAGAGATCGAAACCCATTCCATTATATAAACTCCCTAGACACTTCCGTATCATCCGCATTCTCCCACGGCCATATCACGTTTAAACCCCCCCAACCCCCCCTCGTTGTAAACACCATACACACAACCTTCTTTCCCCACAGTTACCCCACCCTTAACATTGCCCTCCGACTATATCATAGTCTAATTACCACCTGCCCCCATACTTATTCACTATACTCTATATTTAATCGGCTGCATATGTGCATGCATGCGTGTGCACATGCATATGTGCTTGCACTCATGCGTTTTTGACACTTGCTGCATGCGTTCCCACATGCTTTATACCCCTCTCCATTTTTCACTTCATTCTCATCATCCTTGCCATTTATATTCCTTACCATATTTATTTCCCCATAATATTCCCTCCATGCATTTATCATTTATTCCTTCCACTCATTCATACTTTTCATCCATCTGTCACCTATAGTCTATTAACTATTTCATTTTTTCCCATTATCTCCCACTGCACATACAATTTTTTTTTACATCTTTTACAATATATATATATATATATATATATATATATATATATATATATATATATATATATATATATATATATATATATATTCCTCTGTTTTTATTATTATTATTTTTTTTTTTTTAATTTTTGCGTTTTTTACTTTTTAATACTTTTTATTCCTATTTTTTCTATATATTTTTTCATATATTCTAATCTATTTTTGATTAAAAAAAAAATTCTTATTTATTTTTGTATATCTTTTATATATTTTTTTCACAATTTTTTATTTTTATTTATTTGCACAACCATCCCTTATCCTCCAGTTTTCTCACGTACTTTCCCGCATTACTTTTCTTTCTTTCATTATTATTGTTTCCATCCTTTTTTTTTTCCATTCTCATCATTACTCCCCCCCCCCTCCTCCCCCTTCACCTCTTTTTTCCCACCCTGCCATACAATCCGCTTTTACACTCCCTTGTGAACCACATGATCATTCCATTTGTCTACCTCATTACAACTCCCTTTGCCTTACTACGATTGCACCAGCCTGTGTGTGTCTGACACACACACCAACGCTGCTTGACAGATCAATCTAACTTTGCACCCCGCCCCTCCCCCCTCCCATTTTCCTTATATAATCAGGACTGGTCATGGCCGTCACACACGCCTGATGAAGGAGCAAGCATGCTCCGAACGCGAGCGATATGGCCACGCCCCCCGGCTCTCCAGCATCTGTCATCTCCACCCACGGACCACTGTCTGATGAAACTACATACCTCGGAGCTTTGGACGCCACCGGAAGCGGCTGGGGAATGACTCCTCCACAGCCCAGCGGTCCACCGGATGTGATCTCATGATGTTAAAGAGTAATACTACATGCCTGTTTTTATCAGCCTAAATGTGAGTGCATATTTTAAACATTATTAAAGTCTTTTATACACACTATTACCCTTAGAGCGGCGCTGCTCTTTTTTTCTGCTTGTCTTAGCCACTGGCAAGTGACAATCCGCATCTTGTGGCAGGCGACATTGGCAAGTGACAATCCACATCTGGTGGCAGGGGATGTGGCAAGTGACATGGCAAGTGACAATCCGCATTTGGTGGCAGCCAATGGTAGCAAGTGACACGCTGCATCTGGTGGCAGGCGACAGTAGCAAGTGACACACTCAGGGCTCCCACTGATTCTGCATTATGGTGAGTTGAACTATTTAATTTCATATTACAATATAAAAACAGATATAATACACTTCAATCATCCTGACACCATATCAACCATGGCGCTATGATAATTGAAGCGCCAACACCAGCCATTGACCCAATAAATTGCCCGCAAAATTTTCTGGCAGTGCCCCTCCCTAGGCTAGATTCTGGATCCGCCCCTGCAGTTGAGGATCACAAATCATTACTCAAGTTTCAGGCTACAGGAAACAGAAATTTGATTGGTTACACTTGGTTATCAGATACACCTTGCCCATCACTAGGGATGAGCCGAACACCCCCCTGTTCGGTTCGCACCAGAACTTGCGAACAGGCAAAAAATTTGTTCGAAAACGCGAACACTGTTAAAGTCTATGGGACACGAACATGAATAATCAAAAGTCCTAATTTTAAAGGCTTATATGCAAGTTATTGTCATAGAAAGTGTTTGGGGACCTGGGTCCTGCCCCAGGGGACAAGGATCAATGCAAAAAAAAGTTTGAAAAACAGACGTTTTTTCGGGAGCAGTAATTTAAATAATGCTTAAAGTGAAACAATAAAAGTGTAATATCCCTTTAAATTTCATACCTGGGGGGTGTCTATAGTATGCCTGTAAAGGGGCGCATGTTTCCCGTGTTTAGAACAGTCTGACAGCAAAATGACATTTCAAAGTAAAAAAAGTCATTTAAAACTACTAGCGGCTATTAATGAATTGCCCGGTCCGACATTACACATAAAAGTTAATAGATAAAAACGGCAGGGGGGGCGGGGTCACCCGTTACGTAACCCCGCCCCCTTCTGACGTCACAGGGAATGCCACAGGGAAGTCCCCGTCAAGTCCCTGTGCGTCAGAGGGGGCGGGGTCACTGGGTGGCCCCACCCCCCTGTTATTTAAGAACCATCAGAAGAGGAGAAGCGTCACACGGATGCGGAGCGGCCCGAAAAGAAGATGAAGACAAGAAGATGAAGACAAGAAGATGAAGAGAGAAGCGTCACACAGTGCGAGCCTCTCTCCATGCCATCATGGATGCGGAGCGGCCCAGAGAAGAAGGGAAGAAGACGCCGACACCGCGGAGGAAGATGCCGGACGAGAACACCGGAGGAAGAACCAGAAGAACCAGAAGAAGAAGAAGAAGATGGAGGAAGAAACCGAAGGAAGATAGAAGAAAGAAGATAGCAGATGGAAAAAAGAAGACTTTAAATAAAGGAATTGTCAAAAACTGTCTCTTGTCATTTTTAACATTTTTGACACTTTTTTAGTGAAATGGTAGGCCCTTACCATTTCACACAGGGGGGAGGGCTGGAATCTGGGGGTCCCCTTGTTAAAGGGGGCTTCCAGATTCCGATAAGCCCCCTGCCCGTAGACCCCCACAACCACCGGCCAAGGGTTGTGGGGATGAGGCCCTTGTCCCCATCAACATGGGGACAAGGTGTTTTGGGGAGCTACTCCAAAGTACCCTCCCAATGTTGAGGGCATGTGGCCTGGTTTGGTTCAGGAGGGGGGGCGCTCTCTCGTCCCCCCTCTTTTCCTGCAGCTCGGATAAGGGTCTGGTATGGATTTTTGGGGGGACCCCACGCGTTTTTTTTTTTAATTTTGGCGCGGGGTTCCCCTTAAAATCCATACCAGACCTGAAGGGTCTGGTATAGATTTTGAGGGGGACCCCACACTATTTTAAAAAAAAATTTTGGCCGGGGTTACCCTTAATATCCATACCAGACCTGAAGGGCGTGGTATGGAATTTAGGGGGACCCCCCACGTCATTTTTTTTTAAAATTTTGGTTCGGGGTACCCCTGTGGGGAATTCCCATGCCGTTTTTATCAATGAACTTTTATGTGTATTGTCGGACCGGCAATTCATTAATAGCTGTGAGTAGTTTAAATTACTTTTTTTCCTTTGAAATGTCATTTTACTGTCAGACTGTTCTAAACATGGGAAACATGCGCCCCTTTACAGGCATACTATAGACACCCTCCAGGTACGAAATTTAAAGGGATATTACACTTTTATTGTTTCACTTTAAGCATGATTAAAAGCACTGCTCCCGAAAAAACTACCTTTTTTAAAACTTTTTTTTTGCATTGATCCATGTCCCCTGGGGCAGGACCCAGGTCCCCAAACACTTTTTATGACAATACCATGAATATAAGCCTTTAAAATTAGCACTTTTGATTTCTCCCATAGATTTTTAAAGGGTGTTCCGCGGCATTCGAATTTGCCGCGAACACCCCAAATTGTTCGCTGTTCGGCAAACTTGCGAACAGCCGATGTTCGAGTCGAACATGAGTTCGACTCGAACTCGAAGCTCATCCCTACCCATCACATTTTCTTTATACTGCATAATAGGATAAGCTGGAGGTTCCTTTGGATTCCTAAGCTCTGGTGTTTTATTTGGATTTTTTCAGACCTGAGCATTTAGTCGTATGTACATATCAAAGTGTCAGCCTTTTTTATTTGCCAGATTAATGTTAGTAACCACTTTAATAGAACATCAAGATGATGTGTTTTTCCTGTTACAAAGGTTTTATGAGAAGGAATGCATTTGTATTAATTAACCAGACTATTACCAATCCCAGAAGGGATTTATTACCATGGTACCATTGATATAACAGCTGATAAGTGCTTTTGATAAGAGCTGGTAAATAATTTGGAAATGGTGTTGCACATCTGCTTTAAATACCTTAGAGATGAACATGTTTCAATATTGACTGCACTGAGGTTCAAGTACCACTGAAGTACTTAAGATTGAAACCGTGCCCTTCTGTTAATTAGATAAGGCCGGGCTTACAGTGAGTATCCAATTTATACAACAAAACTGATGTTCGTGCATAGAATCTTAACTCAACTGCATTTTATTGAATTAAGCTGTGACAAAAAATATGTAACAAATAACCACTGTGTTCATCCTTCTCTGGATACTAATCAATTTAAAAAGTGGTTTTCTTCCAGTACCAGTATAAGGATGGCCCATAAAAAATAGCACCAGGTTTACCCCTAGATTTAGTGTAAATCATCCACACCAATTTGTATGCTCCCCAAATCAATCATTTTGAGAAAATACACTGTCCAGTGAAATGTGCAGTTTAAAGAGGAGCTCCAGTCTGGAAAAAAAATAAAACAAAAGTCAACAGCTACAAATACTGTACTGTAGCTGCTGACTCCTAATATAAGGACACTCACCTGTTTAGGGATCCCACGATTTCAGCATCCCGAGCCAATTCGTCAATTGACTTGGGGTGCAGGCGCGGCATTGTAAGTAAGGGAAACCGGCAGTAAAGCCTTCAGGCTTCTGGGTGGAGCTCCGCTTTAACCGCTTGCTGACTGGCTTATGCCGATATACAGCGGGCATGTACAGGCATATTAACATACCTGTACATTGTCCTTTAAGAAGCGGTTTGCAGACGCGTGCGCGCGCCTTCCCGCCGCAAGCTCTGTGAGTGTGATCACGGGTCCCGCTGACTCGATGTCCGCGGGGATACCCACGATCGTCTCACGGAGAGGAAGAACAGGGAAATGCTGATGTAAACAAGCATTTCCCAGTTCTGCCTAGTGACACTGACACTGATCACCGCTCCCTGTAATCGGGAGCGGTGATCAGTGTCATGTCACACATAGCCCCTCCCCCCCACAGTTAGAATCACTCCCTAGGACACACGTAACCCCTACAGCGCTACCTAGTGGTTAACCCCTTCACTGCCAGTCACATTTACACAGTAATCAATGCATTTTTAATCGCACTGATCGCTGTATAAATGTGAATGGTCCCAAAATAGCGCCAAAAGTGTCCGATCTGTCCACCATAATGTCGCAGTTACAATAAAAATCGCTGATCGCTGCCATTACTAGTAAAAAAAAAATTATTAATAAAAATGCCATAAAACTATCCCCTATTTTGTAGACGCTATAACTTTTGCGCAAACCAATCAATAAACGCTTATTGCATTTTTTTTACCAAAAATATGTAGAAGAATACGTACCGTCCTAAACTGAGGTAAAACAATGTTTTTTTTATATATTTTTGGGGGATATTTATTATAGCAAAAAGTAAAAAATAATGCATTTTTTTCAAAATTGTCATTATTTTTTTGTTTATAGCGCAAAAAATAAAAAACGCAGAGGTGATTAAATACCACCAAAAGAAAGCTCTATTTGTGGGGAAAAAAGGACTTTTGTTTGGGAACCACGTCGCACGACCACGCAATTGTAAGTTAAAGCGACGCAGTGCCGAATCACAAAAAGTGCTCTGGTCTTTTGCCAGCCAAATGGTCCGGGGATTAAGTGGTTAAAGGTTGTCATTGACTTTTAAATACTGATTTTCAGATGTAATTTCTTCCTGGTGATATTGTACCTTTGTTAACTGATATTGTCAAACAGTGTGATAACATAATAATTGTGTGCCTTAATTAAAGTACTACTTATATACACATCTGATTATTAATGCATATGTCATAGTCCTACTAACCAATGGATTTAAAAGCAGATCTTCAGCCAGCAAAAAAAAATGACCAAACATAAGATTGCAGTTTAACAGAGCTAGGAAATTTACAGAGCCATGTACCAGTGACATCATTTAAAACTTTTTTTTAACTCGCCTAATAATTATTGAAGTTTATTTACAAAGCTCGCAATCTTGCCTTCTACCTTTAATCCCCAGATGTTACACTATCTACATGGAGTTTATATGTTTTCTCCATATTTGTGTATTTCCTTTAGGTGCTCAGATTTCTTCCCACAATCCTGTAGCGTTAATTGGTTTCCTCCCATATCTGGGCCTACTGTGTATATGAAATATGCTAGGGATTTTATGTGTTTTGTAATATTTTTGCTATACAAATACACAAAATAAATATTTCTGTCGCGATCGTACCAGGTAAACCAAAAATCAAATAAGCAGCTCTAAAATGTAGGAGCATCTTCAGTCTTGTGATGTCTTGTTATAGCTTTAAACTACTATAAACGTGGCTGGACTTACATCTCAGGAGCCTCAATTCTCATATGCCGAGAATTCTGAAGCCCCCCCCCCCCCCCGCCCGAAAACAAAACAAAACACCAATAATCAACACACTTACCCCAAGCATAGATTCCTTCTGAAAGTTAAAGTTCTCCCCAAACAAATTGCAAACATTCCCCATTCTCACTCCAAATCCCCCTCCCAGCACATATCTTTGCCGCCCAATCCCACCTTCCAGCTCAAATCCCACCAATTCCCCACAGATCGCCCCTCCTAGCACATATCCTCTTTCCTTCCAAATCCCCCCATCCTAGCACAAATTCTCTTCCCCAAATACCCCCTCCTAGCTTAAATCCTCTCCCCCAAATCCCCCCTCCTAGTACAAATCCTCTCCCCTGATCCCCCCTCCTAGTACAAATCCTCTCCCCTGATCCCCCCTCCTAGTACAAATCTTCTCCCCCAAATCTCTCCTCCTAGCATAAATACTCTCCCCCAAATCCCCACTCCTGGCACAAATCCTCTCCCTCTAATACCCCCTTCTAGCTTAAATCCTGCCCCCAATTCCCCACTCCTAGCATTAGTCCTACCCCCAAATACCCCCTCCTAGCTTAAATCCTCCCCCCCAAATCCCCACTCCTAGTGTAAACCCTCCCCCCAAATCCCCACTCCAAAAGTAATCCCTCCCCCAATCCCCCCTTCTAGTGCAAGTTCTTCCCCCAAATCCCCCCTCCTAGCACATATCATCTCCCCCCAAATACCCCCTACTAGTGTAAATCCTCCCCCCAAATCCCCACTCCTAGCATAAACACCCCCCCAAATTCCCATTCCTGGTGTAAATCCTCCCCCTATCCTCAACGGAACCGCAAGGCCATCTCATTTCCTCAAATTATGCCCTACTGTTCACAGGCCACAAGATCAAAGATGACACCCTTACACAACAATGGGAAAAGGACCTAGCCCTAGATCTCACCCCCACAGAGTGGGAACACATATTTACCCTCATGCACAAGGGGTCCATTAATGTCACGATGCAGGAGAACAGATACAAAATTTTCTCGAAATGGTACCGGACCCCCGACAAAATACACCACTTTCACCCTTCTGTCCCCTCTACCTGCTGGAGGTGTAATAACGCTAGAGGTACTCTACTTCACATCTGGTGGGAATGCCCCCTTATCCAACCCTTCTGGTCCACCGTCCATGAACTAATTTCCCAAATCACCACATATACTCCAGACTTCTCCCCCGCCAGATATTTACTGCACCACAGACAAGGGTCCCCCACCTCATACAAAAAAACCCTAACTATTCATCTGATCAATGCAGCCAACCTCTGCATCCCTGCACGTTGGAGAAACCCCTCCCCCCCCACAGTTCAAGACTGGACTCGCAGGGTAGACCAAATAGCGGAAATGGAGCAACTCATTTCCCAAGCAACGGATACTCCTACCAAATTTCAGGCCACTTGGACCTGTTGGACTTATTATAGAAGCTCACAATCGCGACAGGCCTTGACCCAACCACTCCCTCAGACTCCCTGAGGAGCCCACGCGACATGTTCACTCGTGTCCACCATTGTTAACACACCTGCCCCTCCTGTCCCCCCCTCTCCCCATACCTCCCCCCACCAATGACACAGACCTGATATTTTCAGGAAACCTAAAGCTTGCCGTATCCATGCATATCACACATGCCTTCACTCAATATCGGCCTTATATAGTCCCCCTCTGAGCGACCGACTCACCCTCGGTCCGCCCTACACTTTGGATGACTTCACTTCTTTGTACAAGTTCTAAATTTCAGTCGCCATGCCGCTATATTACATACTACATATGTCTTGTCAGATATCCCGTTCTCGTTCACAGCTAAGATCCCGTCGGGGGTGAGCGGGAATGGGATTGCTTATAACGCGGTTTGACCTTGCTCCGCGAACCACACCCGCCCTCTCTGAACCTGCATCCATAGTTGTAAGCGGCGATACCTACTTTATTATACTGTTGAGCCTCATGCATGACTACATATGCCTATATTTGCTCATGTTCATACTCTGCTGATCTATATGTGCATATTGCCCATTGATTGTTTATTTCGATACGATGTATGGCAAACATTGCATGTTAACCTGTAAAATTTCAATAAAATCTTTTGAAAAAAAAAAAAAAAAATCCTCCCCCTAAATCCCTAATACTAGTGTAAGTTCTCCCCCCCAAATCCTCTTCCTAGTACAAATCTTCCCCCCCAAGTCTCCCCTCCTAGCACAAATCTCCTCAGATCCATCCTCTTAGCACAACCACCTCGAAATTACCCTTCGCAGCACAAATCCCTTCCCCCCCCATTCTCCCCTTCTAGCAGAAATCTTCCCCAATTCTGCCCCCTAACACATAAGTTTACCCCCATTCCTTCTTCTAGCACAAATCACGCCCCCTTCCCAGCACAAACAGCCCCCCCTCCAATTTTACAAATGTAGTGAGGAGGTCCGGGCTCTCTGTGCCCCCCCAGGTCGGCCCTCCATGAACATTGTACCTACGCCCACTGAAAGTCCAGACAAGAGAAGTGTCAGCGAGGAGAGAGCTGGGATAACAGTGCTCTTCCATGCAGCAGATAACACAGGATCCTCTTAGATTGGACAGTACACGGCTTGATTACCCATCCCCTACCTCCTCCAAGGACTGCTCATCGACCGGAAATATGTGTAGGGGGCTGGTAATCAAGCTGAGTACCATAAGATCAAAGAGGATCCTGTGTAATCTGCTGTATGGCGGAGTGCTCCACTGACCGGAGCAGGGAGAGCACAGAAAGCCCACACCTCCTCCCAGCTCTCTACTTGCTGGCAATTTTCCTGTCTGGACTTGTAGCGGGTGTGGGTACAGTGTTCATGGGGGGGCAGCCTGGGGGAGCACAACCCTAGACCCGGTCATGTACAGATGGGCACTCCTCTATGAAAAGATCCTATAGGCACATGCCTACAGTGCCTAATAGGGAGTCCAGCCCTGACTGTAAATGTGTACATGTTAATTAGTTATAGCTAATCTGCTTCTTATTGTTACTTAGGGAGATTGATTTAAAGCAGCGAATGTGATTTTTTCACCAAACTTTCACTGGTGGTGAATAATTTACTGTCAGTCATTCAAAACACATGTGCCAGAAAGATTAGCCTGCAATGAATTTAGTGAATGCCATATTCATCATATTCACTGCTTTATGTGTCCCTTATTGTCTATACTTATGTTTTTTCCATGGAATGCTGGTCCTTCGTTGTATGTAATAACATCAGAGTACCTACAACCAACAGTGCACTGCAATAATAAAAAAACTATGAATGGAGGATGGCCAGAAAAAAGAATAGTACATTTCCTCCATTCATAGATCCTATTTCATTCATTGAAGCTATAGTAGAGCCAGTGACGGGACAAGGGCATCCAGCACCCAGGACAAGGATGCCAAACAGCGTCCCCCCTCCCTTCCCTTAGGGTTAAGGTCAGGGCCACCTCCCATCCACTGCAATAAACCATAGAGCCCAGGGCAGCTGGCCCTCCTGCCCACCCCTTGTCCCGGAGTAAAGGTCCTATGAATGGAGGAGGTGGGTGAAAAGGGTGGGCATAGCCGGCACTCTTGAAGAGTGCCTGTCACAGGTCCAGAAGGTTACAGTGGCAGGGGTAAAGAGCTTAAGAGGAGAAAGATTTTAGCTAATGCAGGAGCCAGCAGCACACTAGACACATCTTATTGACTGTAAGTAATGCCCCTTTTGCTAATTTTTGTCTTTTCATTTTTGACTAAATTTAGGCCTTGATGTGATTGCTGTAATATTTTTCACACATTATTTTGGGGAAACACTGAAAACCTGGAAACCCTTATGTGTGAGCTTCTGACAGCACAATGTGATGTCTGCATAAGATGTTGTTTGAGTGAAATCTTTTAAATTTTATAAATACACTGTATAACATTATCTCACAATCCAGATTTCATAAAAGAACTTTGGAATGATCACTAGGCATGCATGAGTAACTGTTTAAAATCTGTTCAGTCTGTAGGTTCAGATTAGTCTGATCCTGGGCATGTTTTTGAATCAGGTCACACAGATCTACCAATTAAAATATGTGCAAGGACATGAGTAATTGTATGAAAATCTGTCCTGTCTGCCGATTGTTTGGTTCACCTTTAATGATCACATTTGGTTATTATCACTGGAGCATTTCCTTATGACAAGTCATTTACATAACCACTGAGACTATTACCATAGCAGGGAGGAGGTGGACAGCTATAAATGTGATTGCTGTTAATATCGGTATGTACAGTACTTACTGTGACTGCAATGACATTTTTAATGCTGTCATGCTTTTATTTTTAGAACAACAAAGTAAAATTCCCAACAAAGGGAAAGTCCAATACTCAGTTAAAACAATAAAACCATATTCAATCCATTCTAATGGCCATTGTTCACTTGTAATTTTTTTTTTTCCAAGTTAGTTCTTGTGTTTATGAGTAATGTTGATACTGTATAGCTGCTTCTCTAGCAGATCACATATGCCTAGCCTGCCTTTATTTTACCATATTGTCTATCCCAAAACAGTCTTGAACTCTGCCTGAACTCTGCATGGCAACTGAACACCTTCCCAGCTTATTTCCAAGACAAGATACTCATGTTAAAATGAACCTGTGCTCCATAAAGTAAAAGCATTCCGAACAAGCAGATATCACAAGTTACTATTTAGTAGACATGTACATGACAAAAAAATTCGAACCGTTCAAATCGATACATTTCGGATCGGTCGAATAGAACATGTTAAATGCTTTTTTGATTCGAATGCGGCAAAGTGAACAAACAAAAGAAAAATCTTCATCAAATGATTACAATGATTCTTTAAATTACCTTTGGCTTGACAAAAACAGCATTACTTTGAAATGGTACTCTAACACACACAGTCTATGATTTTAGAAATATGTTTACAGTTTGAATGGAATTTGGTGTAAAATTCTATTTGAATTTCAATTTGAATTTCAGAAATTTGGACAAATTTTGTTTCCTTATTCGGAGCATTCAGTAAACTGCATTTACACTGAAATTTGGGTATTCGAATATATACGAATCTCCGAATACAATGTTTTTGCCGAATATTAATTCGGAACACATGTTTACTTTTAAGCTTATTATCTAGAAAAAACAATTCTCTGTGACTCTGATTTAGTTTCACTTTGGTCCTGGACCTTGAGTTTCCCTGACGTTAGCCTAATGCCGCGTACACACGATTGGAATTTCCTACGGGAAATGTTCGATGTGAGCTTGTTGTCGGAAAGTCAGACTATGTGTATCGGCTCCATCTGACATTTTTTGTCGGAATTTCCACTCACAAATGTTTGAGAGCAGGCTCTCAAATTTTCCGACAACAAGCTTTGTTGTCGGAAATTCCGAGCGTGTGTACACAAGTCCGACGCACCAAATTACACGCATGCTCGGATTCAAGTACAAGACGTCACGCTGCAAATTTTGACATTTTTTTAAATGCACAGCATTCTCTTCTTCTTTATAATGCTAGAATAATGAAGTTGCTTTGCTGCTGATATTCCCACACAGTTCTAACAAACTGATTTCTTATTATTTCTCGTGATCTCCTGAATAATCTTTGTTTTTGTTTTTTTTTTTGCAAGATCTCCAGAATAATCTTTATTTATTTTTTATAGTGATCTCCATAATATTTTTTGTAATTTTGTGTGTCAAGTTACCACAACACCATTATTATCTTGTATTTATTAACCTCAAAGGGGTTGGCTGGTGTTCCTTGTTAATTTGACATTGTATTTTTGAAATGCACCTGCCTACTCACAAACAAATTGTCCTTTTTGAAGTAAAACACATAGCCAAGTACTTGTCCAAACAAAAATTATACATTTATCAGGGGTCCTAACAAAATAAAGAGGAAGGCAACTCTGGAGAAACAGTTGGAATTGGTGAAGCCTTTGTACCCCAGGGCAGACATCAATTATTTGACAGGCAAAATTGGTAGCCTGAGGAGTCTATTTAATAGGGAGCTCAATCTCCGAGAGATCGGGAGCAGCAGCAGATGACATGTATGTGCCGAGGCTGTGGTCTTACAATTGCGTCTTTTGCCAGACCACACCAAACCCAGGCCATCACTCTCAAGACTTCCTTGCACGCTTCCTTCCAGGCTGTGGCTGTGGTGTTGGAGGTGTTGTTGGAGGTGGTGGAGGAGTCATATGGTCCAACTCACAGACGTGGCTTTTATTGGTGAGTTCACCCCTCACCCCCTTATTTAGGGCCTGAAATATGACCTCCTCACAGATAAGGCATTGGCCCTCCTCCATTACTTGCATTTTACTGGCTGTCATACATGCAAAGGACTCCTGGACACTAGGGGTGGTTGTGAGTACCGCAGTAGCCTGCTGAATCAGATTAGTCACTGACTCCTCCAGGTTCCTCGCCTTCCTGGTCCTTTTTGTTGGAAGGTGGAGGGGAGGAACCTGGGATTCGGTCAGGCTGCTGGGCATGGCCACTTCTTGGCTGCCACTTTCCACTGCCACCTCCTGGCTGTCACTTTCTATGGCCACCTCCTGGCTGCCACTTTCCATGGCCTCCTCCTGGCAGAGACTTTCCTGTGTATGAAAATGGGACATAGTTTTAGTTTTTTGGTCATCAATCACACACAATTTTGAGCTCATGACTGTTGCAAATTGAATGTTAACAAATATAAAAGACTATCATTCTGACCCCAGCATTTTCCTTCTTGTCCCAATCATTTTTGGCTACTACTGTCTATTGATATGTAAACCACTTTGTTAAATCAGAAAATAGTGATCAATAATAACATTCAGTTAACATCATTAATTTGTTTACAAGAAATATGTTGAACAATGCTATACCTGGCTCAAGCTGGGCTCCTCTACATCTTCTTCCTTGGTGGAAGGCCCAGGTTGTATGTCGGAAGCCACATCTGAGGTGGAAGGAAGAGTAGAAGGTAGTGTTGAGAGTGATGGCCTGGGTTCACTCTGGTCTGACAAAAAATGCAGTCTGTCGTAGTACCAGAGCCTGGGGACATAAACATCATCTGCTGCTGCTCCTGATCTCATGGAATCCTGGACCTTTTTGTGCTCCCTATGTGCTCCACAGGCCACCAATTTTGCACTTCAAATAGGTGATGTCTGCGGTGGGAATCACCGGCTTCACCAATTCCAACAGTTGATCCAGCGCTGCCTTCCTCTTTAGTTTGTTGTTATAAAATTGGTGTTTCATTTGCCACAGACAGGGCAGCTCCCCTGTACTTATCAATGAAGTTGGGGAGGAAGTCATGGTCATTAAATGTATTCATTTTCTCTGCAAGACACAACACAAAACAAACCCTAATGTCAGGCTAAACTCTCCTAATCTTGTCCCAATATAGGCCTCAATCTATAAAAGCAATATAGGCCACTAACCACTGATGCCTCAAGTTAAAATTGTACCTTCGTTTGCACGATCGGCGCTTACGCTACTCCGTCCTCCGTTCACAGATCGTATGTACAACGCACACGTGTTATGCTTTAGATATCCCCCAGAGGAAGGCACGTGATCCCTGTGCCGAATACGCGTCGGGGAGGGGTAGGACGGAGCTGTCAGCAGTGGAGGAGACATTACACACCACACCGCACGCCATTTGAATTGCAGTTTTTTACGCTTGTTAAAGTTTGGTGCACTGGAGCACCCACTCAATGTGAGTACCCTCCTGGAGGATTTTCTTTTAAATAAATAAAATATCCCTGCGTTATTACACTATGGAGTTCTTACTTCTCTCCTATACATGTGGATTCTGACTGCACCTGTGAGGATTGTATTCATATCATTCCATCCTGAGGGAGCCCAGGAGTGGCCCCATTGCGTGTTTGACACAGTTTAGTTACTGGGTCACACAAGCAGAGGTGAGCGCAAGCACATGTGGGGTGTCACGGGAGAGCACGTATTGTTTGCTGTGATTTGAGCACCTTTCAGAAGATTTCTGAGGAACTTCTATTTTATGGACACTGTTTGTACACATTTTTTTAGGTTTTAACCCGTGGATTGAGCTGGACACTTGCAATACACAGGATACCTGTGCACTTGTTGTTGTTTTTCACTTATGTATGGTGCACTTTCAATGGGTTATATTGCTTTTTGCACAATGTTATATGCACTTTGAGGCTATATATTGCACTTTTATATACAATTATTATATTACACATATATGGTTTTACAACTTATTTATAGTGGATTAATTTACAGATTTTGCACGTTATTTTAGTTTATTTTTCAGCGCAGGCACAATTATTTTTATGCTTTATATACACTGCGCATGCGCAAAACTCCGCCCCTAACCTTCTTTCTAGTTTATTCCCCGCCCCTTCTCTTTCGGCGTAGTGGGAGAGCACATGGTGGAGAGACAACAGGTGCATGAGAATAGCAGCAATGATGACGAAAGCCCGGAGCCAGAAACGTCCCGATCCAGGAGGAGATTTAAGACCTCAAATATGTCCTTTGTAGAGATGGTGGAGATGGTGGACATCTTGAAGAGGGCCGACTATGATGGGAAGCATGGACCGTACAGAAACCCATATGTGGGAAAGGCCAAGATCATGACTAAAGTTGTGAGAAGTCTGCAGAGGAATTTCGGGGTGACGGGGTTTGTCGTGTGTTCCTATTATTATTAGTACTTTAGTGCTAGTCCATGTGCTTTTCTTTACTGTTGTACAGTTTAAAATGGCAAGTTTCAGGTTTGTGGGCACAGTAATCGTTCGTAGTAAACATTGTTCATTCGACCACTAATACAATGTTTTTGACAGATGTAGATTAACTACATTTGTTCATGCCTATTTGTATTAAAAGAAGTTTAGTACATTGTTGTCTAGATGAGTTTGTAACTAGAATGAAATGCAAACTTGATTCAGTGTAAGGAGAGGATACTCAGCAGCTGTTTACACATCTGGATGTAGGAGCACTAGTGTGGGACACCAGAACACCCTTTTTAAGGTGTCCCACACAGGTGCTCCGGTGGATGCTAGGGGTCTCTCCATGTGTGATACTTTACCAGAAAAGGTAAGTATTCCAGCTTTAAGAAAGGGAAAAAATCATGTCTTCAGCTTGGAACTCTGCCAAAACAGACAATTGTACAACACTTCCAAGCAATGTTTCATGGTACCATATCTTGCCTCAAATATCTGTGTGCTAAGTATACCTTTTATTTTTATTCACATAGGGGAGAAAAGAATCGGGACATCTGAGGTCACCAGGAACCCCACTACTCCAGAAGAAGGGGAAATCCCCACACACCCTGAAAAAGATGTGGAGGGAGGAGAGGTTCATGAATTGGGTGAAATAGTGACCGCAACAGGTCAGTGTCTGAGACCACAGCTTCAGGTAATAGATGTATGCCTGCATGTTTATAATACATGGACTGTTTTTTTTATTTTTAGGTGATGTGGATGTTGTGGAAGAAGAAACTCATTTCAACTGTGCAAGTGCACAGATCCTCATTGGGGAGATCATGGTGTGCAATCGGGAATTAGAGAAGGTCAAGGAAAACATCAACGATGTTGAAAAAAGACTCAACAACATCATTGATGTTTTAGGCAGAATCTAAAACACCCAAAAATTTAACAGATTGTCGTTATATATTTTTTATTTTTACTAAAGCTTTAAAGTAATTTGAAAGCCAAATTTTGAAGATGCACACAGTGTGTCAACACGTGCTATCTGCCATCACGGGATATCAATGTACGCGTTTTGTGGGTGTAACCCCTTCCTCGCAACTAAAGTAGATGAGAGGAAGGGGTTGCACCCCCGAAACATGTCCATTGATCCCCCATGATGGGAGCTAACATGTTGACATGAGGCATGGGATCAGGAGGGAAATCCATATTTTGACTCCCAATTCGTGTGCATCTTCAAAATTTGGCTTTTACAGTGGTGACATCACCCCATCTGATGAAGGCAAGATCAACACAGTTTTGACATACTAATGTCACGCATTACCTTCAATTTATCAAAGTTGAACTTTGTAAGTTCCTGAGTTGTGTATATTTTATGGTTTTAAACATGCCTGTTTAACCAAAAAAGGCTATATACTGTCACACATACATGTTATACACCAAAGATGTTGGTTTGTTAAAAAACCCTTTTCTAACGCACATGTGAATGTGCATGGAGTAAAATGTTTTATACTCAACAATGTGTGGCTTCTTCTTTCAATGCTCAATACCAGTTTTTGGAGTAAGTTGTTGTAGTTACAGTGACAATGGGGGTATTTACTAAAGGAAAATCCACTTAGCACTACAAGGGCACTTTCAGTGCTGTTTCAGTGCAGTTCACTTGTAGTGCAAAGTGGATTTTCCTTTAGTAAATAACCCCCACAGTGCACTAAAATTTGCCCCAATCCAGCCATTTTAGGGACTCAAAGCAATTAATTCATGGAGCTGAAAAGGATGATTATTTTTTCATTAATGCATTAATTATTATTATTCCAAACGCATTCTCCACCACTCTTCTGGCTCTGGCCAGCGGTAATTAAAAACCCTTTGGTCCGGGGTGAGGGTCCTCATTGGGAATGGCCGCATCAGATGGTCACCCAGCCCATATGCTTCATCAGCCACGAAGACAAATGAGAGTCCTGCCACGTTGTCTTCCAGAGGTGGCAAGCCCAAGCCGCCATTCTGGAGACGTCTGAAGAACTCTGTCTGGGCAATGACTCCACCATCTGACATCTGGCCATTTTTCCCCATGTCCACATACAGGAACTCGTATGTCGCCAACACCACCGCCAACATCACAATACTATTAAACCCCTTATAATTGCAATAGTATGACTCCGAATTAGGGGGTGGGACTATGTGGACGTGCTTTCCATCTACTGCCCCTCCGCAGTTGGGAAAGTTCCACTGTTGGGCAAACTGGGAAGCCACAGTCTGCCACTCCTGTAGGTTTGAAGGAAACTGTGGCGTCAAACAAGAAAAATTAGTACTTTTGCACATAACATTGCAAGAAGATTAGACACAAACATTCTTGGCCAACATAAGTATAATATTTATTTTACCGAGTATTTAAAGACAAAAGTATAAGGTCCACTTATCAGATTCCTCATCCCCTCTGATGGCCCAATGTAAAAATTTTAGGGGGGGGGGATGTTTTGGACAGGTAACCCTCTCCACTTCATTGAGAGCTGAATCCATAAATAATGTGTGATACTATTGGCCAACATAAGTATAATATTTATTTTACCGAGTATTTAAAGACAAAAGTATAAGGTCCACTTATCAGATTCCTCATCCCCTCTGATGGCCCAATGTAAAAATTTTAGGGGGGGGGGATGTTTTGGACAGGTAACCCTCTCCACTTCATTGAGAGCTGAATCCATAAATAATGTGTGATACTATGGCCAGCCCCTCCTTACTTACACTATTGGCAGCCCACTGGACAGGTAAGACGTGTCATAATACAAAAATATGAATACACACTGTACAAATTTAAGCACATTTTTACATTCTGCAATTACCTATCAAGATAATAGGAGAACAAAACTTGAAACAGTACCATTTGAAAGTATTCAGGCAGGCCCTTGCACTACACGCTTAGGTGAATTCATCCATAAATCTGACCACAAAAGAGGTAGGTATAGTGTGTATGGATTTGGCAAAGTCAGCAGATAGAGGATTGGTATCGGTTGACTTAGTGGTTGGGGGGGGGGGGGGGAGGGTTCCAAATTAGTTTTGGCCACAAAAAAAAAAAAATCTTGCACTATGCCTGAATTTAAGGACAACAATAAAATTTGGACACTTTTTAGGGGGTGTTTAGGGTAAGCGCTACAATGGAGCTAACAAAATACATTGTTAAGTGACTAGGCTAGGTGTGTATGGGCCCAGGATAGCATGTTGGGGAGGTTAGTGAAGGCAAATATGCATGAAGGACAAAAAAGGAGCATTAAAAGCTTCCAGCATTTTGAGGACAAAGAGGACATTCACAGCATATTACAATCATGGTAATTAGGGAATGATGAACTAAATACAATATATAAGAAAACATTAAATACATAGAATGTGATGTTAAAGGAGAAAATGTACCTTAATTTAGTCCTTCTGCAGGACCTGTATGATGGCAGAACAGGTCTCTGGAATAATGATTCCCAGAGCCTGGGGGGAGATCCCAGTACATACCCGCAACATGGCTAGAAAATGGTCGGCTGGTCAGAACGAACTAACAGAACGCACTGAAAATCAGAAAGGACCTGAGAAGAAGGATCAGAAATCAGAAACAAGCGCACAAGAACGCACTGGAAAACAGATACGAACTATTAAATAGAACGCACTGAAAGACAGGAATGAACTGACAGCACGCACTGAAGAACAGATACAAACCCACAAGCACAAACTGACAAGCAGAAACGAACTGAAAAGCACGAGGCTGAAAAGCGCAAATTGTCTCTCACCAAACTTCTACTAACACGAGATTAGCAGAAGGAGCCCAAAGGGTGGCGCACTGGCTATTGAACTTCCTTTTTATAGTCCCGTCGTACGTGTTGTATGTCACCACGTTCAGAATTTCCAACAACATTTGTGTGACCGTATGTATGCAAGACAAGTTTGAGCCAACATCCTTTGGAAAAAAATCCACAGTTTTGTTGTCGGAATGTCCGATCGTGTGTACGGGGCATTACACTACTTGAAGTTTGTCCAATTCCTGCTGGCTTAGCCAAAATTTGAGCAGTGTATAATTCTGCCGACACCACTCTGTCAAAAGTCGATTGTTAGGGGGGGGCATATCTGGCCGGCGAGGTAGATAGCTGCTCTCTTCTGAGGTTCCACAATCCCCCAGCTACTAGAGTGGCAACACACTGACTACCACGGCAACTTCTAGCCCCAAAGCTGTGGCTCACTCCCGGCTAGCTCCAGAGACAATGACCCGGTGCAGGAAAACAGCTGGACGGCTGCAAAAGCTGACGGACGTCTACACAGCCCGCGGCGCAGGTCTTGCCCAAGATGGCACCGGTGTGGCATGGAGTTCACCTCCTCCACCACACTTTATGCAGGGAGATGGAACACAGGATCCCAGGCTGGCATTCCCTCTCTATTGGGGGGCGACCCTGGCAAGTCCTCTCCTCTCTTATCTCCCACATCCCGCAACCCGATTAAATATAGGCCCCGGATGGAAGGCCCTGCTCAGGACACAGCTGCACCTGCGTCCCTCCCCTCCCTCATGCCTGCTCTGCAGCTCCAATCTGCCATTGATTCATTCCCTGCCACTGACCAGCTAGTGTCAGGATTGGCCATGAAAAATATGCTACTATCCTTGAGACACTGTCACGTAGCTTACTGTGGAGTCTGAAATGACGAGGGTGGCCTCTTGCACGGTTCCGGTCCTAACACCCCTGGAGGTGGAGACAGGGCTGCTAGGGCAATGGAAGGGTGCAGGTGCCTGTTGGCAGGATCAGGAACACCGGAGCCTAGAGATGCTGGTGAGATGTTGATCCTGGATAGGTTCAGGAAAGTCCAACAGGAGAACTTGCAAGGTCGGGAACAAGCAGGAGTCGGCAATGTGCTGGCAGGAAGGTGCACAATCGATAGGCAGGTTCGTAGTCAGGGGCTAGCGGAGGTTGGCAATGGGCTGGCAGAGAGGTACAAGATCGGAAGACAGAGCCGTGGTCAGAAGTTCAAGCCGGGTTCAGTACAGGAAGCAGAAGTAAACAGAGTTGCAGGGATAATCCAAAAGAGTAGTCAGGAAGGCCAAGGTTTCAGGATCAAGGTTCAATCAAACAGCAATCAAGGATACAGGAACTAGCTGAGACAATCCAGCACTGATACTAGTATGCTGATCCTTTAAATAGGGCGCCCTGTGCTGTGATTCGTTGGCTTGCGGACATGCCCACGCCGACGTGCACTTGTTCGTATGAGAGTACTAACGTGCGTGCCTGGTCCGGGGTTCACATATTCGTGCCGCACGTCTGGCTGGCGCACAGGAACGAGCGTTTGTAATGGTTCTCTGACATTGCCCCCTCCTTACGGGCAGCCTCCGGATGCCCCTCTGGATCCTTCTTTCTAGATGAGAGCGATGAAAGGCTTGTATAAGCCTTGGGGCATGAAGGTTTGCTTCCGGTTCCCAGGAGTTTTCTTCTGGGCCAAAACCTTTCCATTTATTTAAATATTGATTATGTCCTTGCCTTTTTCTGCAGTCCACAATGGTCTCGATCTCGAACTCCTCCTCTCCATCCACCATTATGGCCTCTGGGGGCCCCATTTTGCGTCCTGGAAAGGGATTAACCACGTCAGGTTTCAACAAGGAAGTATGAAACACAGGATGTATCTTGAATGTGTCGGGAAGTTCAAGTTCATACGCCACTGAATTGATCT
Source organism: Aquarana catesbeiana (assembly GCF_042186555.1). NCBI lineage: Eukaryota > Metazoa > Chordata > Amphibia > Anura > Ranidae > Aquarana > Aquarana catesbeiana. Next base: position 345,552,563 of record NC_133326.1, on the reverse strand, counting down.
TTCTCTTGACTGGGAAAGGTCCCAGATATTTAGGTCCCAATCTCCTGGACGGGCAGGCCAGTTTCAGATTGACTGTTGAAAGCCACACACGGTCACCCACTTTCAAATCCAGTTCTCCTCTCCTCTTTCTGTCAAAGAATCTTTTATTAACCTCCTGTGTCCTGTCAATGGTCTCTCTCAGCACCTGATTATTAGTAGCAAGGAAATTTAGTCTGTCCTGAACAGCTGGTAACGGAGAGTCTGGAATTAGCGTTGGCAAGAAAGAGGGATGGAACCCATAATTAGAGAAGAAGGGAGATTGGTTGGTAGCTGTATGGGTAGAGTTGTTAAATGCGAATTCCGCCAAGGGCAATAGTGAGGCCCAGTCTTCCTGGGAAAAAGAGGTAAAGCATCGCAGGTATTGTTCTAGCGTTTGGTTGGTACGCTCAGTCTGTCCATTGGACTGGGGATGATACGCTGAGGAGAAATTTAGTTTGATGCCCAGTGCTTCGCACAGTGTTTTCCAAAATCTTGAAGTAAACTGCACTCCACGATCTGAAACAATGTCACTAGGGATTCCCTGCAATCTCACCACTTCTTTAATAAAAACTTCAGCAGTTTCTGTTGCTGATGGGGTCCCTTTCATGGGGACAAAATGTGACATCCTGGAGAGGCAGTCCACCACTACAAAGATGGATGAAAATCCTTCCGATGGAGGGAGCTCTACAATAAAATCCATCGCAATTTTATCCCAGGGTCTTTCAGGAATGGGTAGTGGTCTTAATAATCCCCATGCTTTGCTTTTGCTGTTCTTGTTTTTGAGACAAATTGAGCACGAGCCGACATATTTCCTGCAGTCCCTTGCTAAGCTGGGCCACCAAAAATGTCTCTGGACCAAATCCATGGTCTTGTGTCCCCCGAAATGGCCGGCCAGCGGGTAGTCATGGCACACTTGTAAAATAGTAGTACGCAGATTCTGTGGTACGAAAATTTTATTCCCCTGCCAATAGAGGCCATCGTCTTCTTGAAGGTTCATATCTGGAGGCAGAGAGATTCCCCTGGATGCTTGACGTATCTGTGTCATTAAATCATTTTGTGTGAGCAAAAAATTCCCAGCCTGTAATATGGTATCCGTTTGAGGTGGAACCTCGATTTCCGTGAACATACGCGACAATGCGTTTGGTTTCACATTCTTGGATCCGGGCCGGTAGGTTATATGAAAACTGAAGCGAGAAAAAAAAAGAGCCCATCTTGCTTGTCTGGGTCTGAGATGTTTAGCAGTCCTGAGATACTCTAAATTTTTGTGATCTGTGAAGATCAGTATTGGGTGTGTTGCTCCCTCCAAGAGGTACCGCCACTCTTCCAGAGCCGATTTGATTGCCAACAGTATCGGTCCCCCACATCGTAGTTCCTTTCTGAAGACCCTAATTTCTTTGAGAAAAAGGCCACAGGGTGCATTAAAGCTTTAGGTCCTTGGCGCTGAGACAGAATGGCCCCTACAGCGCTCTCTGAAGCATCTACTTCCAGTATGTATGGAAGGGCAGGATCAGGGTGCTTCAATACCAGGGCAGAGGTGAATAGTCTCTTTAATTTGTCAAAAGCAGCTTGAGCTACCTCTGCCCACTGAAAGCGATTCTGTTTTTTGGTGAGCTGAGTGATGGGCATGATGATACCCGAAAAGTTTTTAATAAATTTCCTGTAAAAACTGGAGAAACCAATAAACCGTTGTACCCCTTTCTTGTCAACGGGAGGCGGCCAGGACATTATGGCTGTGACCTTTTGAGGATCCATTGCCATCCCTCCTGTAGAGATTACTAGTTCGAGAAAGTGAATGGTCTGCCGTTTGAATTCACATTTCTCGGCCTTGGCATAGAGTCCATTTTGTCTTAACCTAAGAAGGACCTGTTTCACATGGTCACGATGTAGTTCCAGGGAAACCGAGAAAATCAGAATGTCGTCTAGATAAACGATCATGATTAAGTCTAGGAAGTCTCTGAAAATATTATTTACGAAATGCTGGAAAGTTGCTGGGTGTTACATAACCCAAAGGGCATAACGAGGTACTCGAAATGGCCAAACCGCGTCCGGAAGGCCGTTTTCCACTTATCACCCTTTCTGATCCTGAACAAGTTGTAAGCACCTCGTAGATCCAACTTGGTGAAAATCGTTGCAGAGCAGAGTCTCTGGAGTAATTCTGGAATTAGAGGCGGGGGTAGCGGTTTTTAACGGTAATCCGATTTAGTTCCACACACGGTCGGAGTGAGTGGTCCTTCTTTTCAACAAAGAATATTCCTGCTCCGGCTGGAGAAGTAGAGTGTCGGATGAACCCCTTTTTGAGGTTTTCGTTGACGTAGTCTTTCAGGACCAAGAGTTCAGGTTCCGAGAGGGGGAAAATTCGGCCAAAGGGGATTTCTGCCCCTGGTAAAAGTTCAATTGGGCAATCGTAGGCCCGGTGGGGAGGAAGGGTGTCTGCTTTCTGTTTATCAAAGACATCCAGGAAATCGTGGTATACGGGTGGAACAAGATCTTGGGATTCGGATGTGGGTTTGAGACAGCCAACAACTGGTACTGAGTGGTGGAGGGTTTGGAGGCAGTTATGGAGGCAATAGGCAGACTGAAAGACCACCTTGCCGGTTGTCCAATCGATCTGTGGGTTATGTGCTTGCAACCATGGCATTCCCAGGATGATTGGGAAGAGCGGTGAGGATATCACGTCTAGGCACAACAGTTCTTGGTGGTTGGGTGAGATATCAGCGGGCAGAGGTTGAGTTTCTTGAATGATGGGCCCAGATTTGATATTGGACCCATCAGCTAGTCGTATGGACAATTTGTGTTGCTTGGGACGTAGAGGAATCTTGTGTTGCAGGGCGAAGGCATGGTCGACGAAGCAACTACAGGCGCCTGAGTCAACGATGGCCTGGACCTGGAGTGCCCCTTCCGGAAGCTGTAGGGAGACAGGAACAGCAATGTGAGTTGATCTTGATAGAGCCAAAGCACAAGGATCAAGAGAAGGAGAGACACACTTACGAGTCTTGTTAGGACACATGTTGGCGTAATGACCGGCTCCTCCACAGTAAAGGCAGAGATTATTCATACGGCGGCGCTGCTTCTCTTCTGGTGTCAATGGGGCACGAAGCAGGCCTAATTGCATTGGCTCGGGAGCTTCAGTGACTGGAGCAGATAGTGGGGTTGCAGGAATAGGTGGGTGGCTGGGTACCCTAGGTAACATCCACATGGGCCGGTATTGGCTGGTTCTTTCAGATCTTCGCTCCCTCAGCCAGCGATCGTTTTGAATAGATAGCTGAATCATTTCTTCAAGAGAATTGGGGACCCCCACCCGAGCTAGTTCATCTTTCAATGCCTCTGACAGTCCTGAGCGGAACTGAAAGCGAAGAGCGGCATCGTTCCACTGTGTGTCGGAACTCCACCGTCTAAAGTCTGTGACATAGTCCTCCACAGGCCTACGGCCTTGCTGGAGGGAGTGGAGACTAGCCTCAGCTGTAGTGGTGCGCTGAGGGTCATCATAAAGCTTAGCCATTTCATCCAAAAAAGAGTCCATGGTGCCTAGCAAGGGACTAGCTTGTTCTAATAGATGGTGAGCCCAGGTCTGTGGTTCTCCCTGTAGCAACGAGATGATGAATCCCACCTTGGTACTTTCCAAGGAGAAGGTGCGAGGCTGAAGTAGGAAATACAGATGGCAAGCGTTTCTGAAAGCGCGGAATTTACTGCGGTCTCCCATGAATCTTTCTGGAGCAGGAACTCATGGCTCAGGGGGTGGCACCACTACTGTGGGAGTAGAAGTTGAGATCGACGGTGCAGGTGCTGCGGCTGTCTGGCGTGCCGAGGTGCTTGGAGAGAGAGACTCCACTCGTTGCTCAAGTCGCTGATAGCCATCCTGCAGGCCCTGGACTGCTTGAGTGAGGTTTGCAATCTGCTGGCACAGAGCATCCATAGCTGAGGCCCCCCTTTCAGACTCCATTTGGCTGGATTGTACTGTCACGTAGCTTACTGTGGAGTCTGAAATGTCGAGGGTGGCCTCTTGCACGGTTCCGGTCCTAACACCCCTGGAGGTGGAGACAGGTCTGCTAGGGCAACGGAAGGGTGCAGGTGCCTGTTGGCAGGATCAGGAACACCGGAGCCTAGAGATGCTGGTGAGATGTTGATCCTGGATAGGTTCAGGAAAGTCCAACAGGAGAACTTGCAAGGTCGCGAACAAGCAGGAGTCGGCAACGTGCTGGCAGAAAGGTGCACAATCGATAGGCAGGTTCATAGTCAGGGGCTAGCGGAGGTTGGCAATGGGCTGGCAGAGAGGTACAAGATCGGAAGACAGAGCCGTGGTCAGAAGTTCAAGCCGGGTTCAGTACAGGAAGCAGAAGTAAACAGAGTTGCAGGGATAATCCAAAAGAGTAGTCAGGAAGGCCAAGGTTTCAGGATCAAGGTTCAATCAAACAGCAATCAAGGATACAGGAACTAGCTGAGACAATCCAGCACTGATACTAGTATGCTGATCCTTTAAATACGGCGCCCTGTGCTGTGATTCGTTGGCTTGCGGACATGCCCACGCCGACGTGCACTTGTTCGTATGAGAGTACTACGTGCCTGGTCCGGGGTTCACATATTCGTGCCGCACGTCTGGCTGGCACACAGGAACGAGCGTTTGTAATGGTTCTCTGACAGACACACTCTGCACACTGATCTATCTGTAGTCTTATTTCCTCTCTCTCATACAGTGCAGGAGCATGAACAGAGACTGACACATGTTCAGGGCCGATCCTGGGTGGGTACATGAGGTGCACTGCGCCCAGCTCTGCAAGCTGCTGCAGAGGAGGGGCACCGAAGCTGTGGCACTCACTTCACTTAGCAGCGGCACCGCACCGAGACCCAGACGTTCTGTCCACACTCCAATGCCTGCCCTGGCTGGCCGCCACTGCTGCGCGCTGCACTGATTGCTAGAGTCGCCTGCCGCCCGGCATCTAGCAACCAGTGACATCAGAGACCGTGGCCGCCCCAGCATTCAGAGCGCTCCGCGCCTAGTAAACTAGCTCCACCCACCCCTTCCATGTTCTTCAGACAGTGTGGCTCGGAGCCAGAGGGAGGGGAGCACATCTGAAGAGAGCTGCCTGCCCATGAGTGACTGAGATGAGCAGCTCTCCACCTGCACTGCACCAGCATAGCACCTGTCAGCTGCTGCTGTCTGAGCCTGGAGTTGCAGCCTGACACTGTCTGTTCTGAAGGCTCTGAATTGACCCTCGGCCTCACCCTGTCCATTCTGCTACCAGGCTGTTCTACAGGTAAGTTTTGGGATCAAACGTCGCCACTGTGCCCATCAAGCGCAGCCACTGTGCCCATCAAATGCCGGCCACTGTGCCCCATCAAATGCTGTCACTGTGCCCATCAAATAGTGCCACATCAAATGCTGTCACTGTGCCCATCAAATAGTGTCACATCAAATGCTGCCACCGTGCCCATAAAATAGTGCCACTGTGACCCCCTGCCAAAGGGGAGGAGTTAGTAAGAAGACCACACCCATGTGGGGGCGCCAGAAATATTTATGTACCCAGGCACCTGTGACCCTAGGATCGGCCCTGCACATGTTGAAACCAAAATGGGCGAGATGTTTACTGCCCACAATGATCTAGTGGACTCCTACACTGACCATGACAGAATTGCACCAAATGAGACTAAAAATAGTAGACCTTGAGGACCGCACTAGATGGAATAATGTCAAATTCCACAGTATACCGGAATCAGTCACACCAGATACACTGGTCCCTTATATTCAACATCTTATGAGACAACTTATCCCATCACTCATGGATCTGGAAATGGCCATAGATAGAGCCCACAGAATACCCAAACCTGACTTCCTACCCGCTTCAGCCCCTAGAAACATCTTTGCGCGTATTCATTTTTACCATGCCAAAGAAAAACGTATGTATGCTGCTAAAAATGCCTCCGTGTTCCCCGCACCCTATACTGGGATCAAACTTTATGCAGACTTATCTAAAGCAACACTCCTCAACAGGAAGAATCTGGCCACCATCATTAAGGCTCTCCTCAACAACATCATTGGATACCAGTGGGGTTTCCCCACCAAACTTACAATCAAAGACAAGGGAAGTCTCACACAATCAGAAGTCTGGAGGCAAGCCTAGCCCTACTCAAAGAAAGGGGGATCATACCTGTGGAAGATCATTTTCCCCCAACTCACCAGCCTCACCACATGGAGACAGAATGGATCTAAGGAACCGCCCGTCTACATATCACCCCTGACGCCTCGTCGCTCTAACACTACCAGTAGCTGGGAAACTTCGGCCTCCCAGTGTGGATAATTTTCAGTTTTAATGTTTTTTTTCCCCATATCAATCAGTTGTTGATATGGTCACTCTTCTCCCCATTGTTGTCAGTAGCAGTGTTTGCTACTCATCACCCTTGCTTTCTACACAAGTCCTTTTTAAAATCTCCCTCTTGTTCTATCCCACTGTGTGCATCAAACCAGTCATTACTTGTCCAGTTCATTAAACCCTACTTCTGGAACACTCACTCTACTAGAGCAACTTCTCACGAGTTTACCAGACCTTCTAAGACCACACTGCTTTCAGCCCCCCTAATCCTGACCCCTCAATGGCCTAGATTGTGGTACCACCAAAAACAAGTAGAACATCCGCCAAATCCGAGAATAATTACACATCGACTGGGTCATCTTAAATTCTTACAACACCATGTTGATTAAAATTACCTCTCTTAATGTACGAGGCCTTAATTCACCCTTTAAACACTCATCCTTCACTAGAGAGGCTCGCTCTTTAAATACGGATATTCTCCTGATCCAAGAAACGCATTTTGCCACGTCTAAAACACCTACTATCACCCTGAAACACTTCCCTCATATATTCACAGCCTCTAACACCCACAAGAAAAACGAGCTTCTCACAGCTATCCAGGACTCAACCCACTTCCAACTACAATCTAAATTTGCAGATCTCACAGGCTGCTACCACAACTTAATCTGCGAAATTAACCAAATTCGACACACAATCGTCAACAACTATGCCCCAAACTCTAAACAGATCAGATCAGTCCTGCAAGCACCTCTTCACAAAAATCTTATCTATGAAAAGCGGCAGGCTCATCACTGGAGGAGACTGCAATGCAATTGGCAACGCCGCCCTTGATACCTCCACGGGTAAAAGTGCTACCCACCAAGCCATCAACCATCTTCTACACACACACATGACTTATACGACATCTGGAGATGTCAAGATGGAGCAGAAAAATACTTCTCTTACTACTCACCTTCCCACTTCTCATACTCCAGGATTGACTTTTTCCTTACGGACAAATGGACCCTCCAGCTGATTACTGCTTCACAGATTGGTACGATAACATGGTCCGACCATGCCCCTGTGTTTATATCGTTTGGTGATTCTGAAAGACCCAACCTCGCCCGCCTTTAGAGATTAGATGCCACTCTCCTAGCGAACCCTGACCACTGCCAAATGATCACAAAAGCCCATAACCTCTTTTTCTAAACAAGTACTTCTCCGGATATTTCTATCACTACATTATGGGCCACTTACAAGGCCTTCATGAGAGGTATCTTGATAAAGTTACAAGCATCTATTAATAGCCAGAGGAGGAAGCAAATTGAGGAGGTCCTAGTCTCAATTAAAAATAAAGAGGAACAAAACAAACATCCCCCTGCCTTAGCTTCTTCCTTATTAGCAAACAGAAACAAACTCTGTTCCCTTCTGGAGGTACCAATTTGACAATAATCTTAAAAGAATCGAACGCGACCTGCTACTCATTGAGGAACAAAGCTGGTTCTCTCTTAGCATAATCGGTCAAACAACAACGCTTAAAAACCAAAATCACTTCAGTCCTCCATCCCAACTCCAGAAACCCTGTGGTTAACCCTTCGGATATTGCTGAAGCATTTAGCAACATTTATCAATTCTTATATAATCTTAAAAACGACCAATCCACTCCCCAGTAGACATGTGCACACTGAAATATTTCGTTTCGGAATTTCGTTTTCGTCCGAAAAATAAATTTATTTAGTTACTCCCGAAATTCGTTTTTATTTATTTTGTTTTTCGTTAAAAATTGTATTCGTCCGAAAATCCAAATTAAGGTAGAATCTGTCATTGAAGGCTTATGGTGTCTGTCGAATGTTCAAAGAAGATTCGACGGAGCAGCTAAACTGTACGACGCCGTATAGTTTACCTGCTCTGTCAAATCTTCTTAGAACTTTCAACAGACGCCATAAGCCTAAGTACGTGTGTACTTAGTTCTAGCTATTTTACTGCTCCTCCTCTTTGGTTACAATCAGCCAATAACATTCATCATCATCATTATTTTTATTTATCTTTTCTCCCCTACGTCGAATCTTTTCTCCCCTACATCGAATCTTTTCTCCCCTACGTCGAATCTTTTCTCTCTATGTAGAATAATTTTGGACTAATAGAGTTAAGGTTAGGCACATTCGACCACAGGTTTGATGGACACAGATTGTTATTGTCATCATCATGTCGAATCTCCTATCTATATCGAACTGTTGTAGCAACGAAAATGAAAATAAAGCATTTGTTTATGTCGGATCTTTCGTTTTTCGGGTTCTGCACTTTTGTTATCGTTTGTTAACGAAAATACCTGAAATTCGGACAAAAATGCATTCAGACGAAAACAAATGCACATGTCTACTCCCCAGCCAATCACCTCAACCATACAGATCTTTTTGGAATCAGTGAACCTCCCTACCCTCTCGTCTTCCCAAATTCAATCCTTATCCAAACCCTTCTCTCCATTAGAAATTGAATTAGCTATTAAAACCCTTCCGGGCTAAGAAATCTCCTGGCGGGGACAGTTACATAAACAAATACTATAAACAATTTGCTTCCAGTATCTCTCCACATTTATCCGACTGCTTCAATCATGCTGCGTCCTCTGACTCGCTCCCTAAAGAAATGTTACAATCCATCATTACAACAATCCCTAAACCTGGTAAGGACCCCCAAGAAGTACAAAATTACAGACCTATCTCTGTTATAAACACCAACGTAAAGTTACATGCAAAAGTAATAGCGAGAAGACTACTTACTTTCCTTCCCACACTAATACATCCGATCAGGTGGGATTCGTTCCGGGTCGACAAGCCCCAGACACCATAATGAGACCAATCTCCCTAAACTATGACTTAGAAATCAAGAAAACACCTTCTCTGCTTTTATCCTTAAACGCAGAGGTGGCTTTTGATGGAGTACATTGGGGATTCTTGCAAGCAGTTCTGGGAAAATTTGGTATCACAGGCTGGATACAGACTGCCATAATGTCACTTTACTCCTCTCTATCTGCCAGGGTGTTAACAGATGGAGTACACTCCAAGCCATTTGACATCACTAATGGCACCAGACAAGGATGTCCCTTATCCCCCATCATATTTGCACTCCTCATTGAACCACTTGCTGCTAGAATCTGAGTTAAACCTCACATCTCAGGCATTTCGTTCCAAGAGACTGAACACAAGATCAGTCTCTTTGCGGATTACCTAATCCTGATGGTTACCAACCCCTCCCAATCCCCCCTCTCAATTTGTGCTATTCTATCCCAATTTGCTGAAGTTTCCTACTACAAAGTAAACGAATCAAAATCCTTGATACTAAACTTACACACACCCAGAAATACGCAATGTGCTATTACTAAAAATTTCCCATTTAGTGGTGCTAATCAATCCATCCCATACTTAGGCAATAATCTAACACCCTCAACTACCCAACTATTCGAATGTAACCTCAAACCACTATCACAGTCCCTATCCAAGGATCTACTGTCCTTTTGATCATTTGGCATGTCCAAACTAGGATGAATCGCAGTTGTCAAAATGTTCATACCCCCTAAACTGTTAAACCTGTTTAGGACCCTTCCTATCCCTCTCCCCTCTAAATTCTTTCACAATGTCCAAAGACAAATAAACCAATATGTTTGGGAATCTGAGCGCCCTAGGTGCTCCTCTCACCTCCTACACCAACCAGGAAAAAGAGGTGGAGCCGGTCCCCTACATGCACGCCTCTATTACAAAGCTACATTACTCGACCAGACATATTTCTGGTGGCACCCAACCAGGGAAAAATCTTGGTCGCTGATGGAACCTCCATTATTCTACCCACTCACCCCACGTAACCTTCTCCTGAGATCTGCATACTCTAAACACCATACCTTAAACCACCCATGCATTAAGGCATCCCTTGAAGCATGGTCCTCGCTATTTAAACACAAATTTGCAGAAATCATTAGTGCTACCTGTTCAGATCCTTAAAGCTATAATACCTGACCTAAACCTAACACCCTGGACAAACGATGGGATCCATATGCTACAAGACCTCCATAGAGGTGATAAATTACTACCCTTCAGAGCCTTGTAAAATATCAGTGCCCTATCTCCCTCTGAATTTTATACGTATATAAGAATGTATCACTGTTTAAGTACCTGCGCAATCCCTCCTAACACGGCTCTTTCAGCCCCTATTATGCAGTTTTATGACAATCCCAAATATTTGAGACATGGAATATCATTCTTTTATTCCTATCTTAACAACCTAGAATTTCCCACTAGGACACTTTCCTTAAATAAATGGGAATCGACCCCAGGATGTAACATCTCAGACCTCTTATGGCAAAAAATATTTTCTCACACCGTTCATGCCTCCCGCTTTGCAAATCATTGGGAGTCTTATCTAAAAATCCTTCACCTTTGGTACTTAACACCCTTGAAACTCTCCAAAAATCTACCACAACACTACAGCCCATTGCTGGCGCCAATTCGGTGAACAAGGTTCACTAACGCATATCATGTGGTCCTGCAAATCCCTCAGATCCTACTGCAATAAAATCTTTAACAGAGATGACTGATAAAATAACCCAACCCAGACCCCAATCTGGCTCTACTCTACATAGGCATAGAGGAATTTCCCTCTAAATCTAGGACTAGAATTATCCATATACTTCACACAGAAAAATTAGCCATCACTAGAATGTGGAAAATGCCCAAAATAGCTTCCATTTCTGAAACACTTGCAGAACTCAATCACCAATGTGATATGGAGTGAAGATTTGCGCTAAAAACTTCTTACTCCAAATTTGTCCAAATGTGGTCATCATTGTTACACAATCCCAATTGTACTGTCCTATGCTGATAATTAATTCAACACTAGAGTGTAATAAGCGCTGTGCAAACTGTTGGCGCTATAGCAATCCTGTATAATAATAATAATAATATGTATACGATTATACTAGACTGGTACACTGTTTACCCGATCATCTTAACCCTCTCTCCACCCCTTTGTCATTCCTCCCTCTTCCCTGCTCCCCTTCCCATATCCTATCTCTACTTCCCAATCCACCTTCTCTTTGAGTTCATGATCTCACTGTTAACCTGACATGTCCGCAGGCCACATACATTTTTGTTAATGTTATATGCCTAACACATGCCTCTTACGGAAACATCTGTACGTGTATAAGTGGTGAACTCATGTACTTACCATGTTCATGTTTTGATGCAAAACTCAATAAAAATGACTTAGGTATTAAAAAAAAAGTTGATTGTTCAATTGCCGAAGGAGCCTATTGAAAAAATTGTTGTCCAAGCAGATGCAGGCACTGTTTGGTTCTGACAGTTGGCATGCGTGGCCAACCTACCTTTCACTTACTGCCACCCCAGTGTCTAATGAGAGCACCACAATTGCCACTCAGGCACTCTCGTTGGACTGTGGAATGGCAGTTTGTAGAGCTTAGCCTGAAATCTGAGTAAAGTCAAACCCCATTAACAAAGTAAATTTTAATCAAAAAGAAGCTTTTCTGGATAATTAATAACAGACATCTTGTGGTATTTCAACTATATAGGATGCTTACTTTTAAACTTTAATGTGGCTGCAAAAGAAGACTCCTGATACTTGCCTTTCCAGTGAACAGTCCTTGCTTTGCTCTCTTCAAAAGCTATGGCCTCCAAGAGAAACTTCAACATTCAACCTATTTGAGTGTATCAGATACTAGGCAGCCCCCATGTCAATACAGGACCAGGCATCTTACACACCCAGTGTTTCAGCTGTGAAGATTCTGCGCTGCCAGAGGATATAGCTTTTGAAAACACTGAAGTAGGGATACGCTGCCCAATGGAGAGTGTCTTCATTTGCAAGCAATATTTTTCAGTTGGCAGTATCACTTTAAAATAGAATACTGGTTAACATTATAGTATATGTAAACCAATAAAATCTTATATAAGCCTAAACATGTTAAGCTAGCCATACTCGAGCCAGCTTGCTGGTGGATTAAAAAAATTAAAGCAGCCAGGTGGAAAATTGCTATCCTAATAGCGCCTGTATCCAATCATGTGAAGACATTTTTAGGTATTTTGACAGCTGGCAGGGCTGGTTGGCAAAAAATAGCTGCAGCAGGAAATGTGTCCATCTGTGCTGTGTAGTGTGGACTAAGAAACTGTTACCTAGGGATTTTGTTAGTAACAGAACTTTCTTTCTTTAGGCTGACAGCACTAGGCCATTGCATTACAAGTTGCAGCAGTGTTTTCAGCCTACTGTGCATGCTACTTCAGTTGGCTATTGGGCTATGCATGCTTTCTGTAGACCTGATAGGCAGCCCAATGGCCAACTGAAGGGGTACACACAGCCGGCCAACAATGCTGTTACTAATTACAAGAACACGTGCTGTCAGCCTGAAAGGGATGTGGTGTTAAGAGTTAACAGAAAATGATTTGCCTAACAAAACTGTGTAGAGTAAGACATGATGGTAAACATACTGTAAAACAATTGTGGTGTAAAGAATAATAGGAAATAGTATAGAGTAGAATTAAAAGTATATATGTAGCGTCACAATTTAGATTAACAAGGTTTTAAAGCCACTATGTATAGTAAGTACATATACTGTATAGTATAAATTGAGCTTATGAATTAAACATTTACAATAAGATTAAGCTACTGTATAGGTTTTGTTGTGTTTTGCACTCTATGGTTTCTGCTTTTCTTGTTCAAATATGGTAGAGCAACAAGAACAAGATGACAATGCAGTACCCTCTGTACCATTACCAGTCTACAACAAATGTCTGGAATGGGCACATGGATTATCACCCAACAATCACAGCCTGTCTTAGTCACAGCTGCCTGTAATGCCTATGCCACCTTATGAGCATTTTAGGAATATCTGCACTTTCACTTTTTGCTCCTCACATACTACAGTTCTGAACATATCATTCTTGAGTTAATATTACATTGTCATCTAAAACAGTACTTGTCCTGACTTCAAACCACGCTTCAGAAGTCTACAGTGATAGAATATTCATATCCTCAGGAGACAGTTTGTACTCTGGTGCATTCCATTGTATTCACTTTCACAGGACAAAGTCAACAAATCAGCTTGATAAGAAATGCCAGTAGCCATAGATTCAACTAAAGGAGCCTAGATTTTAGTTATTTCATGCTAGAAAAAGTCACTGGGTTTCATTAAACAAGAACAGAAATGTATTAAATTTTGTGATTTTATTTTTCATGCTAAAATCAGGACCAAATGTACACTCCCTGCACTCCTAGGCCAACTGATTTGTGCTACCTCCTTCCTAGTCTTATTATCACACTAATAAGATCACAAATTATATCTATAAAAGGTACACTGAGGCTGGGGACGGAGGCAGTTTGTCCTCTCAGCCTCAGTGAGAGGACAAACTGACAACTTGAAGCCTAGAACAAACTGTCATTCTACTCTGCTAGCAGTTTAGTTCTAGATGTACAGAGTCCAAGTAGGTGAACACTAAGGCCTCTTTCACACAGGCGGCTGTTCTGCCACTGTTAAAAGCATGTTTTGTTATTTTGAAATTCCAAGACTCCAGGCACAGCGATCACTTGCAGTTATATATTTCGATTGACAGCGTTTATGTGCGTTTACATGCGTCTGCGTTTAGCTGTGGTGGAACATTCTCAGACATCCCAACCTGCAGAAACAAATTACAGGGAAGTGGCAAACTCATTTCAGGGAGGTGGCGCTTCGCGCCCGCAAACGCCCCCACCCCACCGTGGCAAAATATTTTTTAAATCACTTTTTCAATATTTTTTTCGCAGTGCTTCTAGGGAAGGGGGCGGGGGTGTGGGTATGTGGATGGTGTCAGTAGTTTTTTTATTTTTAATAATTGATTTTTTAACAATTTAATTTGTTTTTAATTTTTTTTTTCACAGTGCTTTTTGGGGGGAGGGGAATAGGGCAGTGGACAGTGTTGGTAGGGCAGGGGAGAGTGGTGTCAGTAGTTTTCTATTAATTTTTTTCACACTTTTTCATTTTTTTAGAATTTTTTTTTATATATTTTTTGAGGGGCTTTGGTGAGATGTCAGGGGTCTAAACAGACCCCTGACATCTCCCCTTTGAGACAGACAAAGGGACTGAGGACACATTTTTTTTTTGTCTCTAATAGCATTATTCAGGCAAACTGCATATTTATTACATCTATAAAAGCCTACTAAATTTTGAAAAAACATTGGCTTATTAATAGGTGGATCGCAGACACTAGGTGCTACGAATTGTTTTATTGAGGGAGCCCCTCTAAACACCACTTGTGGCTTCTCAGGGAGAGCGGGACCTCAGGGATATAGTATAGGCATATTGTCAAAAACGACTACCTGTTAGGTCTTATAAATGTAACAAATGTGCAGTTTGCCTGAATAACGCTAAGTAATAAGAAAACTTTACAATTTACCTCTACAAGCACTTATCAGACTTTTGCGATTAAACCATTCATAACATGTTCCATTACTTGTGTCGTTTATTTGCTGACCTGCCCATGTGGGCTTCAGTATGTGGGCTGTACTGTACGCCCACTACAGGTCAGGTTAAACCAACACATAGGGAACATTAGGAGAGGTTTTAAAGGCCATCCTGTGTCCAGACACTACAGTATTTAGAGGCGCATCAACAAAATCCCAAGGGAACTTCAATGATAGGGATAGATAAGTTGAGATTACTCTGGAGAGGTGGGCCAAAGAGACGTGCGATTTCTAAGCTCGAAATGAGCTGGATCTATAAAGTTAGATGTCTCAGGCCCTTAGGCTTTAATGTAGATATAGAGACCAATGCGTTATTGACAAATCTTAAGAAATAATGTTTTTTCTGAAATTTTGTAAAATGTTAGTGTTTTTCATGCTTGTATTTTTGATACTAGATGTTTATACCATTGTATGTACCTGGGTGAGGGCTTGACCTCGATGCAAAGCTCATTTATATTTTTCATTCTTATTGTTTTTGGCCTTTTTAGTCCCTTTCCATATTTATAATAATATTTAAGTTGCACCAAAATAGTGCTTTATATTCCTATATGCGATTAAATCACATTTTTAGTCCTGATCAGCTTTTTGTATCTTTCATTATCTTTTTTCACTATACCCATCAACCTCTTAAGTTTTTTATTAATATGTGTTCGTTATGAACTTCGGATCGAGGTCTGGTTCCCGTTTTGCGTTGCATCAGATCTGAGAGTCACAACATGGTGCCCAAGACGAAAGTGAGGCTTGGGTGTAGCTGTTTTGCTATTTAAGTGATGGATCAGCACATCGCCCGTGCCCCAGAAAGACGTAAGGTATCACGAAAGATGTAGGGCGGTGCTTTGTGCTGATGCAATCACGCCACATGTGACCCCGGTACACGGGCGTTTGTTTTTTAACTAGCCGGCTTTTTATATTTCTGTACATGTAATTTTTTCGGATGTCACCGTTCGCTTTTCAGTATTAAAGGCTTACCTTTCTTAATATTACTACACGATTGGAGTCCCTTCGTTTTTGCACTTGTGGCTCTGGGCCCGAGTGTGTCTCTTTACAGATCGGAGCGTTCACCTGCCGGGCTCTTTCCGCGTATTGCTGAAGCGTTCGTTGTTCATCATTGAAGACGCCGAGGGTTCGTAGGTATCTGAAGACATCCCTGTCCCCGCAGAGGGCTCTATCTGGTTGCGTGTTTGAATCTGCTCTTAAGGGGGTCCACCAGCTCTGGTAAGAGTTCCCACTTATAGAGTTCATCCTGTCAGACTGAGTCCCGTTTTCCTTTCTCCATTTTATCCCCATCCTCAGTGAATGGTGATGGGCATTGGAATACACAACCCTGGAGGACTTTGCTGATTTTAACTGTGCATATGGACTTGTATTTGAATGATCATCATTACAATACCCGTTATCCTCAGTGTATGTCACTTTTGGTGTGGTTATGTGCAGATAGCTGCGCTAAATCGGTCCTGGACGTCAAATTTATTTTTTCTAACTGCACAAAACCCCATGTAACGAAACCAATGCTAAATGCAGTGTCTTAATGGGGCCATAGGAAAGCATTGTGTGAGTTTAGGTGCGGTAAATAACTTCATCTATCCGCAGCTAAAAGCTGAATTCTATCAGTCAGTGTGAAAGGGGCCTAAGACACACTGAGGCAGTTTGCAGGCATTTTAGCGCTAAAAATAGTGCCTGAAAACTGCCTCTCATGCCTCCCCAGTGTGAAAGCCTAAGTGCTTTCACACTGGGGCGGTGCGCTTGCGGGATGGGAAAAAGAGTCCTGCAAGCAGCATCTTTGGTGTATACACCGCTCCCACACTGCCCCTACCCATTGAAATGCATGGGCAGCGCTTACAAAGCACCTGAAAAGCGATTCAGAAGCGCCGCAACATGGGCTCTTTTAACTCCCTTCATCAGCCACTAGCGGGGATTAAAAGCGTCCCACTAGCAGCTGAAAAGTGAAAAATCTGGTGCAGCTGTGCCAGGCCCGGACTGGGACAAAAAATAGGCCCGGGCATTTTGGATTGAGTAGCCCATGACATGTTAACTGGCCCCTTCCCCACTCTCCACCCTGACAGATCCCCTAAGAGAGGGGAGAGGGGAATCCAGCAGAGGTGTGGGGGTGAGGTGGGACCAGGAAAGAGCATGGGGGGATGGAGAGCACAGGGAAGAACCTTGAGAACATGGGGTAGGGCGAGAGCACAGGGGAGAGGCAGAGAACCCAGGGAGTAAAAGGAGAGCACAGGGGGGCAGCGGAGAGCATAGGGGGTGGTGGAGAGCACAGGGGGTAGCAGAGAGCATGGGGGAGTGGAGAGCACAGGGAGGGTGGCAGAGAGCATGGGGGGAGGTGGAGAGCACAGGGAGGGTGGCGGAGAGCTTGGGGGAGGTGGAGAGCACAGGGAGGACGGCAATGAGCATGGGGGGAGGTGGAGAGCACAGGGAGGGTGGCAGAGAGCATGGGGAGAGGTGGAGAGTACAGGGAGGGCGGCGGAGAGCATGGGGAGAGGTGGAGAGTACAGGGAGGGCGGCGGAGAGCATGGGGGGAGGTGGAGAGTATGGAGGGGCAGCGGAGAGCATAGGGGGGCAGAGGAGAGCATGAGAGGTGGAGAGCACAGGGAGGGCGGCGGAGAGCATGGGGGGAGGTGGAGAGCACAGGGTGGGTGGCGGAGAGCATGGGGGGAGGTGGAGATCACTGGGGGGCGTCAGAGAGCATGGGGAGAGGGAGACTGCACTAGGGGGGCAGCAGAGAGCATGGAGGGAGGTGGAGAGCACTGGGGGAGGTGGAGAGCACTGGGGGGGGCGGCAGAGAGCATGGGGGGAGGTGGAGAGCACTGGGGGGGGCGGCAGAGAGCATGGGGGGAGGTGGAGAGCACAGAGGGGCAGCAGAGAGCATGGGGGGGTGGAGAGCACGAGGAGGCAAAGAGTATGGGTGGGGTGGAGAGCCCAGGAGGGGCAGCAGAAAGAAGCAGGATAGGAGGAACAGTGGGGGCGGCTGCATATAGAACAATCATACTCTCCATCTTCCTCCTGCAGTCTCGGAATGCCTGCTGCTCCTCTGCCTCTCGCAGGAATTCCGATACAGCAGGAGGAAGATGAAGAGAATGATTGTTCTATATGCAGCCGCCCCCACTGCTCCTCCTATCCAGGTTACAGGCTCCAAGGTGTCTGCAGCAGGTGTCTGCTCTGGCTCCTCCCCCTTCACAGTCACACCCCCCGGCACCGACGACTGGTCTATACGGGCGCCGTACGGCCGTGGAGAGGCCGAAGGCGTCTCATCTAGCTCCTCACCCCGGCGCCAATGGCTGAGCTTAACTAGCAGCCAGGCAGCCGCGGAGAGGCTGGATGAGTGGTGCGGGCTCAAAGAGCAGCCCAGCTGCCTTGGGCCCTGCAAGGACTTGCAGCCTGCCGGCCCCGGCGGCCAGTTTGCCCTATGGTCAATCCGGGCTTTATGGTAGCCAATCAGCATCTAACTTCAGCTTGTTTAATTAGGCTTTACCAAAAAACCTGGAAGCTTCTATGCAGAGTTGCACTGGATTTTACACTCCCCAGCTTTAGTAAATTGGACCCTATTGATCACATCTAGAGGCAGGAGTACTCAAAGAATGTTGGGGGGGGTGCTAACCTAGTGAGACAAAGCAAATGCCCTATTTTTGGTCCCAGGCAGCCAGGCACACAGTAGTTCAGTCACTCAAGTCATAAAACAAAAAATGGTTTATTTGCTGGATTACCTTGGATAGGGTGAGGGTGAGCATTGGGATACTCAAAAAGTAACTAGTAAAAATGCAGCAGAGGACACTAAAGCTGGTCTGCTCCTTCAGGGTGTAACCACCCTCTTGAATTTGAAGCTTTCGCAAAGGTGGCAAGGAAAGTCTAGAGGACCTTTAAGTCTAGTACTCATAGGCGTGTACACAGAGTGCCTGGGCACACCCTAATCACCCCGTGTGGCACATATTCCCCTTGTTTAAACCCCTGATATTTCACCAAATTTCACCATTTCACCAAATTTATTCAAGTTTATTTTTACTAACTGCACAAAACCCCATGTAACGAAACCAATGCTAAATGCAGTGTCTTAATGGGGCCATAGGAAAGCATTGTGTGAGTTTACATGCGGTAAATAACTTCATCTATCCGCAGCTAAAAGCTGAATTCTATCAGCCAGTGTGAAAGGGGCCTAAGACACACTGAGGCAGTTTGCAGGCATTTTAGCGCTAAAAATAGTGCCTGAAAACTGCCTCTCATGCCTCCCTAGTGTGAAAGCCTAAGTGCTTTCACACTGGGGCGGTGCGCTTGCGGGATGGCAAAAAGAGTCCTGCAAGCAGCATCTTTGGTGTATACACCTCTCCCACACTGTCCCTGCCCATTGAAATGCATGGGCAGTGCTTACAAAGCACCTGAAAAGCGATTCAGAAGCGCCGCAACATGGGCTCTTTTAACGCCCTTCATCAGCCACTAGCGGGGATTAAAAGCGTCCCACTAGCGGCCGAAAAGTGAAAAATCTGGTGCAGCTGTGCCAGGCCTGGACTGGGACAAAAAATAGGCCCAGGCATTTTGGATTCAGTAGCCCATGACATGTTAACTGGCCCCTTCCCCAAGCTCCACCCTGACAGATCCCCTAAGTGAGGGGAGAGGGGAATCCAGCAGAGGTGTGGGGGGGGGGGGGTGAGGTGGGACCAGGAAAGAGCATGGGGGGATGGAGAGCACAGGGAAGAACCTTGAGAACATGGGGTAGGGCGAGAGCACAGGGACGAGGCAGAGAACACAGGGAGTAAGAGGAGAGCACAGGGGGGGCAGCGGAGAGCATGGGGGATGGTGGAGAGCACAGGGGGTAACAGAGAGCATGGGGGAGGTGGAGAGCACAGGGAGGGCGGCAGAGGGCATGGGGGGATGTGGAGAGCACAGGGAGGGTGGCGGAGAGCTTGGGGGGAGGTGGAGAGCACAGGGAGGACGGCAATGAGCATGGGGGGAGGTGGAGAGCACAGGGAGGGTGGCAGAGTGCTTGGGGGGAGGTGGAGAGCACAGGGAGGGTGGCAGAGAGCATGGGGGGAGTTGGATAGCACAGGGAGGGTGGCGGAGAGCATGGGAGGAGGTGGGATACTCAAAAAGCAACTAGTAAAAATGCAGCAGAGGACACTAAAGCTGGTCTGCTCCTTCAGGGTGTAACCACCCTCTTGAATGTGAAGCTTTCGCAAAGGTGGCAAGGAAAGTCTACAGGACCTTTAAGGCTAGTACTCATAGGCGTGTACACAGAGTGTGCCAGGTGTGCCTGGGCACACCCTAATCACCCCGTGTGGCACATATTCCCCTTGTTTAAACCCCTGATATTTCACCAAATTTCACCATTTCACCAAATGTATTCAAATTTATTTTTACTAACTGCACAAAACCCAATGTAATGAAACCAATGCTAAATGCAGTGTCTTAATGGGGCCATAGGAAAGCATTGTGTGAGTTTAGGTGCGGTAAATAACTTCATCTATCCGCAGCTAAAAGCTGAATTCTATCAGCCAGTGTGAAAGGGGCCCAAGACACACTGAGGCAGTTTGCAGGCATTTTAGCGCTAAAAAAAGTACCTGAAAACTGCCTCTCGTGCCTCCCCAGTGTGAAAGCCTAAGTGCTTTCACACTGGGGCGGTGCGCTTGCGGGATGGCAAAAAGAGTCCTGCAAGCAGCATCTTTGGTGTATACACCGCTCCCACACTGCCCCTGCCCATTGAAATGCATGGGCAGCGCTTACAAAGCACCTGAAATCGATTCAGAAGCGCCGCAACATGGGCTCTTTTAACTCCCTTCATCAGCCACTAGCGGGGATTAAAAGCGTCCCACTAGCAGCGGAAAAGTGAAAAATCTGGTGCAGCTGTGCCAGGCCCGGACTGGGACAAAAAATAGGCCCGGGCATTTTGGATTGAGTAGCCCATGACATGTTAACTGGCCCCTTCCCCACTCTCCACCCTGACAGATCCCCTAAGAGAGGGGAGAGGGGAATCCAGCAGAGGTGTGGGGGGGTGGTGAGGTGGGACCAGGAAAGAGCATGGGGGGATGGAGAGCACAGGGAAGAACCTTGAGAACATGGGGTAGGGCGAGAGCACAGGGGAGAGGCAGAGAACACAGGGAGTAAGAGGAGAGCACAGGGGGGCAGCGGAGAGCATGGGGGGTGGTGGAGAGCACAGGGGGTAGCAGAGAGCATGGGGGAGGTGGAGAGCACAGGGAGGGCGGAAGAGAGCATGGGGGGAGGTGGAGAGCACAGGGAGGGTGGCGGAGAGCTTGGGGGGGGGGGTGGAGAGCACAGAGAGGACGGCAATGAGCATGGGGGGAGGTGGAGAGCACAGGGAGGGCGGCAGAGTGCTTGGGGGGAGGTGGAGAGCACAGGGAGGGTGGCAGAGAGCATGGGGGAGGTGGAGAGCACAGGGAGGGCGGTGGCGAGCTTGGGGGGAGGTGGAGAGTACAGGGAGGGCGGAAGAGAGCATGGGGAGAGGTGGAGGGTACAGGGAGGGCGGCGGAGAGCATGGGGGGAGGTGGAGAGCATGGAGGGGCAGCGGAGAGCATAGGGGGGCAGAGGAGAGCATGAGAGGTGGAGAGCACAGGGAGGGCAGCGGAGAGCATGGGGGGAGGTGGAGAGCATGGAGGGGCAGCAGAGAGCATAGGGGGGAGGTGGAGATCACTGGGGGGCGTCAGAGAGCACGGGGAGAGGGGGACTGCACTAGGGGGGCAGCAGAGAGCATGGAGGGAGGTGGAGAGCACTGGGGGAGGTGGAGAGCACTGGGGGGGGCGACAGAGAGCATGGGGGGAGGTGGAGATCACAGAGGGGCAGCAGAGAGCATGGGGGGAGGTGGAGAGCACGAGGAGGCAAAGAGTATGGGTGGGGTGGAGAGCCCAGGAGGGGCAGCAGAAAGAAGCAGGATAGGAGGAACAGTGGGGGTGGCTGCATATAGAACAATCATACTCTCCATCTTCCTCCTGCAGTCTCGGAATGCTTGCTGCTCCTCTGCCTCTCGCAGGAATTCCGATACAGCAGGAGGAAGATGAAGAGAATGATTGTTCTATATGCAGCCGCCCCCACTGCTCCTCCTATCCAGGTTACAGGCCCCAAGGTGTCTGCAGCAGGTGTCAGCTCTGGCTCCTCCCCCTTCACAGTCACGCCCCCCGACACCGACGACTGGTCTATACGGGCGCCGTACGGCCGTGGAGAGGCCGAAGGCGTCTCATCTAGCTCCTCACCCCGGCGCCAATGGCTGAGCTTAACTAGCAGCCAGGCAGCCACGGAGAGGCTGGATGAGTGGTGCGGGCTCAAAGAGCAGCCAAGCTGCCTTGGGCCCCGCAAGGACTTGCAGCCTGCCGGCCCCGGTGGCCGGTTTGCCCTATGGTCATGGCCTTATGGTAGCCAATCAGCATCTAACTTTAGCTTGTTTAATTAGGCTTTACCAAAAAACCTGGAAGCTTCTATGCAGAGTTGCACTGGATTTTACACTCTCCAGCTTTAGTAAATCGGACCCTATTGATCACATTTAGAGGCAGGAGTACTCAAGGAATGTTGGGGGGGGTGCTAACCTAGTGAGACAAAGCAAATGCCCTATTTTTGGTCCCAGGCAGCCAGGCACACAGTAGTTCAGTCACTCAAGTCATAAAACAAAAAATGGTTTATTTGCTGGATTACCTTGGATAGGGTGAGGGTGAGCATTGGGATACTCAAAAAGCAACTAGTAAAAATGCAGCAGAGGACACTAAAGCTGGTCTGCTCCTTCAGGGTGTAACCACCCTCTTGAATGGAAGAACCTTGAGAACATGGGGTAGGGCGAGAGCACAGGGGAGAGGCAGAGAACACAGGGAGTAAGAGGAGAGCACAGGGGGGGCAGCGGAGAGCATGGGGGGTGGTGGAGAGCACAGGGGGTAACAGAGAGCATGGGGGAGGTGGAGAGCACAGGGAGGGCGGCAGAGGGCATGGGGGGATGTGGAGAGCACAGGGAGGGTGGCGGAGAGCTTGGGGGGAGGTGGAGAGCACAGGGAGGACGGCAATGAGCATGGGGGGAGGTGGAGAGCACAGGGAGGGCGGCAGAGTGCTTGGGGGGAGGTGGAGAGCACAGGGAGGGTGGCAGAGAGCATGGGGGGAGTTGGATAACACAGGGAGGGCGGTGGCGAGCTTGGGGGGAGGTGGAGAGCACAGGGAGGGCGGAAGAGAGCATGAGGAGAGGTGGAGAGTACAGGGAGGGCGGCGGAGAGCATGGGGGGAGGTGGAGAGCATGGAGGGGCAGCGGAGAGCATGGGGGGCAGAGGAGAGCATGAGAGGTGGAGAGCACAGGGAGGGTGGCGGAGAGCATGGGGGAAGGTGGAGAGCACAGGGAGGGTGGCGGAGAGCATGGGAGGAGGTGGGATACTCAAAAAGCAACTAGTAAAAATGCAGCAGAGGACACTAAAGCTGGTCTGCTCCTTCAGGGTGTAACCACCCTCTTGAATGTGAAGCTTTCGCAAAGGTGGCAAGGAAAGTCTACAGGACCTTTAAGTCTAGTACTCATAGGCGTGTACACAGAGTGTGCCAGGTGTGCCTGGGCACACCCTAATCACCCCGTGTGGCACATATTCCCCTTGTTTAAACCCCTGATATTTCACCAAATAAAATTGTAAAAAATAATATAAACCACTGACACCATCCACACACACACACAAACACACACACAGTATGGGTTTGAGCTTTAGGGTCCACACCCTAATGCAATAGGTTGTGCACACCTATGCTAGTACTTACTGCACCCTGGGTACTGTAATGACTCTTGTAGTTCCAGCCAGTCTCTGTACTTGGTGTCTGCAGTCTGGATCCCCTGTACAGCTTCCTGCGCTGCTTCAGGACACTCTGGACAGAGATTCCCAAGCTGGGACCCCAAAAGGATTTCTTCAGTTCTGTTGCTGGCACTCAGGCTGGGTCTTACTCCTTCAGGAACAAGACAGCACTATTCTAGGCTGCAGCCTATTTATATCCCTCTCAGCCCCCTGCTGATCACTCACTCTCTTGACCAGGAATTGGCTGAAAGTGCATGAATATGCAGGACTGGGTCAGACTCTCCCACCCACTATATCCCAGAATTCAAGGGAAAGTAGTTGGGCCTGTACCAGAAGAACTCAGAACAAACAAAAGCAAATGATCACTGCTCCCCTCCTACAGGGAAGCCAAAAATGAAATTTACCTAAAACACTAGCAGACTAACTAGGAGGGTGCTACACAATTAAATTTGCCCTGATTGTAGTCATGACCAATAATACCATGGCCCCTAACTGGCAAAGAGGATAGGAGCATAAGGGAGAGGATAGAACCAATAGCTTGAGGTATGGTGAGGACATTTTTATAGCAGACTGGGGAGCTGAATAAAGAGCTGAAGGGAATATAGCGGCAAAGGGAAGACAGGAGGTCTTTACTGTGATCTGTGTACACTAGTCATCCCCCAGGGTTTCACTGCATGACCAACTAGTGTTGTACGATATTCAAATGTCTATGCAATTGGAAACTTCTGATTCTTCTTGAGTACTTTATTTATAGCCAGTTACACTAATGTGTGCATGTCTGACTGATGCTATCCAGAATCCAAATATGCTTATCAGGTTCTTTTTAACATCTCAATTGTTTCTTTGGGTAAAATAAATAAAACATTATAAGCTAAAAATACACTATATTTTCAAAAGTATGGGGACACCTGCCTTTACAAGCACATGAACTTTAATGTTATCTCAGTCTAAAGCCTCGTACACACAATCGGATTGTTGGCCAACAAAACCGTGGACTTTTGTCCCAAGGGCGTTGGCCCAAACTTGTCTTGCATACACACGGATACACAATTGTTGGCCAACAAATACCAAGTAGGGACGTACTACGTGGTTTTTCAGCTCTTTAGTGCCACCCTTTGGGCTCCTTCTGCTAATTGCGTGTTAGTAGAAGTTTGGTGAGTGTTGATTCGCGCTTTTCATTTTGCGCTTTTCATTTTGTTTCTGAACGGCAGTTCGTCAACCAGCCATGTTGCGGAATCGGAGGAGATAACGTGTTATTTATTATTGGCCTTGGAGTTATGGCTTTGACGTTATTTTTCTGGTTGAAAAATTATTTGATTTAGTATATTTTCTATATTTTTGGATGCATAGAATGCACTTTTTGGTTAAGTTCTATTGGCAGATAGCATGTCTAATTTTATTTGTTTTCTTTTTTTAAAGCATAATAAAAAAATGTGTAGAATAATACTTGGCTATGTGTTTTACTTCAAATGACAGTTTGGGAGTAGGCAGTTACATTTAAAAAAAATACAATGGAAAATTGACAAGGGACACAAACATAGTTGTATCTTTGATCTTAAAAACTACGGGGTAATGGTGTTGTGGTTTTTTTTAAAAAAAATGTATTCTTGATATCACTAGAAAAAAAAAAGCCTTTGAAAATTTGTTTGCAATAACTCCATCAGTATCACCAGCAAAGCAGCTTCATTATTATCCCATTAAAGAAGAAGAGAATTGTGCGCTGCATTTCGAGATTTCATAATTTGCCACGTCACGAATGTTAATTTTCTATTACGAACGCTAGTTTACAAGACCGACCGCTTCCGGCTCGTCCTTGCTCCCGAGCATGCGTGTTTGTACTTTGGACTTTTGTCCGACGGACTTGTGTGCACACGCTCGGAAAATCTGACAACAGACATTTGTCCACGGAAAATTTTAAAGCCTGCCATCCAACATTTGTCCACGGAAAATCCGACAACAATTGGAGCATACACACGGTCGGATTTTCCGCCAACAGCCTGTCATCACACATTTCCCGTCGTAAAATCCGATCTCGTGTACGCGGCTTTAGTAGGAGTCTATGAAGACCTAAGCAGGAGGTGTTACCATTGCAGTCTGGATACTTTTAAGAAATGAGTGGGCATAGGGCAAATATCCCATGGGTGAGCTCCCCAGTTCCTAAAACTACAGAGCTCGAACAGTCTCAGATTTTGAGAGCACAGTCCACTATGCCATATAAAAGTCTCACAATTGTCCAAAGGAGCAAACACACAGTCGGATTTTCCGCCAACAGCCTGTCATCACACATTTCCCATCGGTGTACGAGGCTTTAGACTTTTTGCTCAGGTGTTAAAAAATTCTATTTAGGCACGTTTGGTAAATATGAAAGGTTGCAAAAAAAAAAAAAAAAGAAAAAAAATGTCATATTTACATTGCCAGTCAGTAAAGCTTCAGGTTCTTTTTCACATGTTTACTGTGCTATCTTTAACTGTGTTACTGAAAAAAAATGCCTTTACTTAACAGTCTTAAATAACTCAAGCATAAAGGTACAGTGGCTTGAAAAAGTATTCACACCCCTTGAAAATGTTCCACATTTTGTAATGTTACAACCAAAAAAAAGTAAATGTATTTTATTGGGAATGTATGTGATAGACCAAGACAAACTGGCACATAATTGTGAAGTGGAAGGAAACTGATGAATGGTTTTCTAAATGTTTTACAGATAAATATTTGAAAAGTGTGGCGTGCATTTGTATTCAGCCCAAAGTATTCAATACTTTGTAGAACCACTTTTCTCTGCAATTACAGCTGCAAGTCTTTTTGGGCACGTCTCTACCAGCTATGCACATTTAGAGTGACATTTTTGCCCATTCTTCTTTGCAAAATAGCTCAAGCTCTGTCAGATTGGACAGAGGGTGTCTGTGAACAGCAATTTTCAAGTCTTGCCACAGATTTTCAATTGGATTTATGTCTGGACTTTGATTGGGCCATTCTAACAAATGAATATACTTTGATCTAAACCATTCCATTGTAGCTCTGTATGTTTAGGGTCGTTGTCCTGCTGGAAGGTGAACCTCCTCCCTAGTCTCAAGTATTTTGCAGAGTCTAACAGGTTTTCTACTAAGATTGCCCTGTATTTGGCCTTATCCACCTTCCCATCAACTCTGACCAGCTTCCCTGTCCCTGCTGAAGAAAAGCATCCCCACAACATGATGCTCCCAGCACCCTGTTTCACAGTGGGGATGGTGTGTTCATGGTGATGTGCAGTGTTAGTCACATAGCATTTTGCTTTTAGGCCAAAACGTTCAATTTTGGTCTCATTTGACTGGAGCACCTTCTTCCACTGTGTCCCCCACATTCTCACAAACTGCAAATGGGACTTCTTATGGCTTTCTTTCAACAATGGTTTTCTTCTTACAACTCTTCTATAAAGGCCAGTTTTGTGGAGTGCACAACTAATATTTGCCCTGTGGGCAGATTCTCCCACCTGAGCTGTGGACCTCTGCAGCTCCTCCAGAGTTACCATGGGCCTCTCGGTTGCTTCTCTGATTAATGCTCTCTTTCACCAGCCTGTCAGTTTAGGTGGATGGTCATGTCTTGGTAGGTTTGCAGTTGTGCCATACTCTTTCCATTTTCGGATGATGGATTGAACAGTGCTCCATGAAAGCTTGGGATATTTTTTTATAACCTAACCCTGCTTTAGCCCAGGTTCACACGGAGCTGCAGGAATGAAGCCACGCAAGTTCAGCTAAACTCGCACGGTTTCACTCCCGCATGTCAGTCCCGATTTCAGTCGCGATTTCACAGACATCTTGTGCAAAAGTTATAGCGTCTACAAAATAGGGGATAGTTTTATGGCATTTTTATTAATAATTTTTTTTTTTTTTTTACTAGTAATCTGCGATTTTTATCATGATTTCGATATTATGGTGGACAGATCGGACACTTTTGGCGCTATTTTGGGACCATTCAGTGATCAGTGCGATTAAAAATGACTGGCAGTGAAGGGATTAACCAGTAGGGGCGCTGCAGGGGTTAAGTGTGTCCTAGGGATGTGTTCTAACTATAGGGGGATGGGCTACGTGTGACACGACACTGATCACCGCTCCTGATCACAGGGAGCTGTGATGAGTGTCCTGTCACTAGGCAGAACAGGGAAATGCTTGTTTACATCAGCATTTCCCCATTCTTCCTCTCGTTCTTCCTCTCTATGAGACGATCGCTAGTATCCCCGCGGACATCGAGTCCGCGGGACCTGCGATCACACTCACGGAGCTCACAGCGGGTGTTACAGGTACGTTAATATGCCTGTACGTGCCCTTCTGCCGATGTATATCAGCATGAGCCGGTCGGCAAGGGGTTAAACTTCCCTCTTAAAATTGGGGTGCGTGTTATAAGGGGTATGAATACTTTTTCAAGGCACTGTACACAAACAGCTGAATGAGTCCTACTGCCTGCCTACTCTGTTCAGACAGAGCATATGAACATTCATTAGGAGAAAAAAACTAATACCGAACAGCTGCTGCTATGCTTTCTCTTTACAAAACCTTTAATGTGATGGTGTACTTTGTACTAAATTTTTATTAGTGAAATAAAGATTTTTTATGTAAATATTGTCATATTGGGGGTTGTTAGCTCAGTGGTAAAAGCATTTCTAGTGATTCGATGCCAGTCTGAATTGTAGTTTTAAAGCTTGCCAGCCCGCTTTTACAAAACAAAATTAAAGCACAATAGAAAACAATTCACCATCACCAAGTAACACAAAATAGTGCCAAGTGACCTGGCTCCCTTTTCAGCAGCGCCACTGCTCTTTTCACTGGTCCCTTTCACCCAGCTCTCCTGACCCTCTGGATCCTCCTACTGTAGCTCACTCAGCACCCTGCTGCATGGATGGGCCCATTCCTTGGCCTCTCAGTAGAGGATCTTCTGAAACCCCCAACACTCTCAATCCTCCAAGAACTCTAGATTCCATCAGTCCCCTGGTCTCACCTTGTTTCCCTGGCTTCCCCAATCCCCTGGACCCACCACGACCCTCTCACTGTTGTGGGTAAGGAATCTCTACTCCTGCATGGAGTGCTGTCTCTTTAATGGAACACCATATATAGGGAGCCCACACCTAACAAGAGCACACCTGTCTCCTGGGTGGAGCACACACCTGTCTTCTGAAGGGAACCTTGAGCTATGGCCAAGCCTGTTAATTTAAAGGCTGTGCACACTTCGGCATGCCCTGCTGGTCTTCAGCAAGACCTGAACACTGGTAAAGAGATTTCTTCCATCCTACAGCATTTTGAAATCTCCAAACTCCAGAGCCCCATCTGGGAATACCAAAACCCAGAGAAAGCTGTGAAAACAGTCACAATATTAAGAAAAGCACATTTCTTCATCCTGACAACTCATGGCAGGCAATAGAAGATTATGGGGCCCCCAGGCTTACAGGTGGCCACCATTCCAGGAGTAAGTAACAAACAAA
Organism: Aquarana catesbeiana; assembly: GCF_042186555.1. NCBI lineage: Eukaryota > Metazoa > Chordata > Amphibia > Anura > Ranidae > Aquarana > Aquarana catesbeiana. The sequence continues at coordinate 345,523,563 of NC_133326.1, read as the reverse complement.
ACATATAGAGTACAGCAGTCAGGATGAGCACCACGCTCACATCAGAGTCCTCCCTTACATCAAAGTCCCAACATTCTCCCTATACATCAAAGTCCGCAGATTCCCACCCTATGGCAGAGCCCCCCCAGTGTGCCAGCCTATTGCAGAGCCCCCCCAGTGTACCACCCCATGGCAGAGCCCCCCCCCAGTGTGTCACCTTCTATCAGTGTCCCCTTACACACACCTTTGCACCTTAGTGCTTAGTGTGGCAGGCAGCTGGCAGGAAAAGGCCTTTAAATTGGAAAAAAAATCCACTTGTTGCAGGCTCTGAACTGTGCAAGTGAGTCGTAGAGCCAGTGGAATAGTGAACTGCTGTGGTTGGCCTCAGATCTGGCAGTAGGGCATGTGAATAAAAGCCATGCTTGATGTGTGCCATGATATCACTACACAGGTGTGTGCTCAGACCTGCCCTGCTGCCTGATCCGAGGCCGAGCTCAGCAGTTCACCATTTAGCTGCCTCCGAATGGCAACAAGGGGATTTTTCACGGGCATGGGATTGTTAGATCGACTTCTGTTTAGCAGCAGTAGGCACACATGGATCATACAGTATACACACACACACAGTATACATACACATAGACACACACACAGTATACATATACACACATACACACAGTATACATACATACACATAGACATAGACACACAGTATACATATATACACTTTACACACACAGTATACACATAGACACACACAGTATACATATATACACAGTATACATATATAGGCATAGACACACAGTATACATATATACACATAGACACACAGTATACATATATACACATAGACATAGACACTCAGTATACATATATACACATAGACATAGACACACAGTATACATATATACACATAGACACGCAGTATACATATATACACATAGACAAGCAGTATACATATGTACACATAGACAAAGACACGCAGTACACATATATACACATAGACATAGACACACAGTATACATATACACACAGACATAGACACAAACAGTGGTGGACAGTGCTAAAATGAGCTGCGCTTTACCGCGAACGCATGGGCAGCCCCAGTTTGAAAGGGCTTTAACACATGATTGGTGATATAGTTTTCAGTGCAATGCAGGTACATTTCAGCACAGCAAAACACACTGATGTGAATTACCTATAAGTTGCACTGCATTGAAAAAAGGGTCAGGTGTGTTTTTTAATGAATTAACCCCTTCCCGACCAGCCGCCGGTTGGCTCCCCTGGGCGAAACGACGTTACCTTACATCGGTTTGCCTCTTGACTACTAGGGGGGTGCGTGCGCGCCCACGACGCCGGAGCCAATCGCCAGGCAACCGCGATCGCTCCACACAGGGACAGAATGGAGATCTGTCAATGTAAACAGACAGATCTCCGTGCTGTCAGAGGTGAAGAGAGCGATCTGTTGTTCATACTAAGTATGAACAACGATTGCTCTCCTCACTCAGGCAGTCCCATCCCCCCACAGTTAGAATCACTCCCTAGGACACACAATTAACCCCCTGATCGCCCCCTACTGTTAACCCCTTCCCTGCCAGTGATATTTACCCATTATCAGTGCATATTTATAGCACCGATCATGTCCGCCATAATGTTGCAGTCCTGATATAAATCGCTCATCACCGCCATTGCTAGTAAAAAAAAAAAAATAATAAAAATAAAAATGCCATAAATCTTTCCCCTATTTTGTAGATGCTAGAACTTTTGCGCAAACCAATCAATTTATGCTTATTGCGATTTACCAAAAATATGTAGAAGAATACATATCAGCCTAAACTGAGGAAAAAATGAGCTTTTTTAAAAAAAAAATGGAGATATTTATTATAGCAAAAAGTACAAAATATTGTGTTTTTTGCAAAATTGTCGCTCTTTTTTTCTTTATAGCGCAAAAAATAAAAACTGCAGAGATGATAAAATACCACCATAAGAAAGCTCTATTTGTGGGTAAAAAAAAGACGTCAATTTTGTTTGGGTACAACATCACACTACAGCGCAATTGTCAGTTAAAACAAGGCAGTGCCGTATCGCAAAAAATAGCCTGGTCATTGCGCAGCCAAATCTTCCGGGGCTGAAGTGATTAAAAATGAATGGGATGTGTGACATGGGGTAGTTAGTGCTCATTGTAGATGCATTTATACAGTAAGTCTACGGCAGACAGGAACTATTTGTATGGGCTTGTTAGCCCACTTCTATTTAAAAGACAGCAAAAGTTGACAAACAAATGACTTCCCACGCAGGGGATCTTCTCAAACATCAGTAGAGATGCACACACTGGAAAATGCAGAGTCACCTGGCTCAGAAGCTCACTCAGCTTCAATTGCAGAATCACACTGCTCCTCTTACCAGTCTCACAGACTGTGTTATCAAGCTCTCCTGGATACTTGGCTCTAAACTTTAGTCACAGCACGCTGCTGCATGGCCCACCTTTGGCCTATGGATTGGGGTTTTCCTGACCCCCCCCGATAGGAGCCAACCTGACTCCTGGAACTGAGACCTCTGTCTCCTGACTTCTGGCTGTGCCCTCTGACCCCTCGATGAGACCTTCCATATTGGGTCTTCCGGCTGGGGCCCTCTGACCCCCTCTGTCTCCCACACTGGGAGCTGTCTCCAAACTGGGAGCCCTGAGCTATCCTCAGATATGAGTATATAACACCCCCGTACACCTGGAACACAGGATTGAATGCTCCGATCCACAACTACAGAATCCAGAGAAAGCCCAGAAACACTAGTCTGGAACGTCACATTTACCCTAAATGTGAACCCAGTGTCACATTTTCCTATATTCTCACATATACCTTAAAGGGGTTGTAAACCCTCGTTTTTATTTATTTTTTGTTAATATAACAAACGTCATACCTCCACTGTGCAGTTCGTTTTGCACAGATTGGCCCTGATCCTCGACTTCTGGGGTCCCCCGGCAGCGCTACCAGTTCCTCCCTGGGGGTTGTCTCCCGAGTCCAGCATTTGCGTCCATAGACACAGAATGCCGGACTCGACCCCCCCCCCCGTATCATTGGATTTGATTGACAGCAGTGGGAGCCAATGGCTGCACTGCTATCAATCTATCAAATCAAGAGCCGAGAAAATGGGCAGAGAGGTAGAGCGCGTCTCCGCCGAGGAAACGAAGGGCTCAGGTGAGTAAAACAGGGGGGCTCGTCAGTGTCAAAAGTTTTTTCACCTTAATGCTAAGGATGCATTAAGGTGAAAAAACACAAGGTTTTACAACCCCTTTAAAGAGGTTGTAAACCCTTACAGACCACTTTGACCTACAGGTAAGCCTAGATTAAGGCTTACCTGTAGGTCCAAGAAATATCTTGGACAGGCACAGGCACCACTGTCAACAGCGCATGCACCGTAGACAGCGGCGCGCAGGTGCACTGAGCATGCCGCTGCTAACAGCCATATGCTGTTAGTGGCGGCTCCCGTGCGCATGCGCGGGAGTAACATCATTGCGGCTCCGGCCAATCACAGTGCCGGAGCCACGATACCCGGAAAGAAGATGGACGCTCCGCAGCAGAGGGGACAGCGGTGCGATGCATAGTAGCCCATTATGCTTTACCTTTGCAGGGAAACAAAGAGGAAGTAAACCCATCAGGGTTTACTTCCTCTTTAACACCACAGTGGCATAGCTAGACATTCTTTCACCTGGGGCGTATGTATTTTTTTTATTGCAGTGCCTTTAATACACACTATGCGTTTTAAAAAAATGCATAGCGTGTTTTAAATGCATTGAAGGCAACACATTAGCCGGTTGTTAAGGACACCGATGCCAGGAGCTATTCATTGGTTGTTAAGGACACCTGTGGGTGGTTGTTAAGGAGCTGGAACCTGACGGTGTTCTTAACAACCAGTGATAATGCCTTCACCGTGGTCAGCACGCGCCAGTTCAGAAGCAATGCTATCACTGGAGGGGGTAGGAGGCAAAGAGACAGTGGGCAGAATAGTAGGGAGCATCAGCTCCCAGAATCTGAGGGAAGGAGGCAGGGGAAGGCCAGCCCAAGCTACTGTTGAGCACCAATGGGATTGTGCAAGGGGGGACACTGTTTATATCCCAGCTGATTCTTAAGGAAGCCAGCATGTGCCTGCTCCTTAACAAGCTTAGCTTTTCACTGGTTGATAAGGACGCCACACCTTAACAACCAGCAAAGACGCACCTAAAACGCACCCTGGATGCAGCGTGTAGGACTTTTCAAACCACAGCACAAACGCAGAGCAAATGCCAGGCAGCAATGTGAAAAGTCTCATAGGCTTTAAAAGCAAATCATTTTTGATGCGCTTTTGTCCTGGTGGATAGGCGTGTTCCAGTGCGGCAAAAGTGGGAAAGGGCCCTAAAGGAACCACAATCCAAACAATGGTGACACATATCTACTTTCCAGGACCCATCCCTGGTGTCCTGTACAGTACCAAATAAATGCTGGTAATGCATTTGTGTAAATGAGTCTTTCTCTCTGGGCTGTGATTTTTTTTTTTTTTTTTTTTTTTTAGACTTGCTTTACATCTATGCACATCTGTGTTTTACTAGGCATCATGGCAATACATGTACACCATACCATACCAATGCACACAGCATGTGTTATTTTGCCCTGCATTAAGAAAATACAGCAGTTCTAGTATTTTATTTATTGATGTGTTGGCAGGCTATTTAAAATGAATTGGAATGCAAGATAAAATGTAGATTAGAGCACGTTAATGGACTGCGAAGGTCTGAAGGGACACTTAGACAATTTTTAAGTGCTAGTAAAAAAATTTTGGTGCCAGGCAAACTAAGGTATTTCTAACTATGTTTGCATCAGACAAGTACAGGAGCCCACACCTTATAGCAACTATTTTTTATACTAAACATTGGTTAATTCAGTACTGATTATTTATGCAGTTATAGTATATTGCTGAATTGCAAATACTGTATCTCAGAACAGGACATTTTGTCCTGGAAGTGCCATTGACTTGACTGTTGTATAACAGATGTGATTCCCATTACCTAAAAAACCCCAACCTCTTAACCTTATTCTAAACAATCAAGACCAGACCAGAGGGTTGGAGTTATAAAAGGCCGTAGCAGCCTACTTTATTAAACAATAAATACCATAACAAAAACACATCTGTTATTCAAAGATTCCTCATCTATCTAGCGTTGGTCTTTGCAGGAGATTCGTAAAACATCAGTAACATAACCATATTGCACTGCGGCCCTTCTCTTAATGAAATAATAGGCCTCAAGCCGACAAGCTGGCTCAGAGACAACCAATGACCGCAGTGCCCCCATTAACACTTTCCGTCTAACCTCCGTTATCCGGAAACCACCATCAGTACCATCAGGACCATAGCAACGCTAGTTCCCGAAATTCTCATTGTGCCATATCTTCTTTCCCCTGCAAAGACCAAAACGCCCGCCACTGCTACGACATCCAACTTCCACGAACCTGTTTTGGAAAAGAAAAAGAAAAAACACACAACCAAAACTACCCAATTCACTTTTCCAATTTTTTTTTTTTAGGGAGGGTGGGCGGGAACTTTCCCCCACGCTTGTGATGACTCATCAGGGCGGGGACAGAATTTAACACCTTCCATGGCCCCTCCCCCTCGGCACCAAACATTTTCCCTTTCTCATGATACCATCTCCCTGTTAACCCTGTCATGTCCGCCCTTCGCCTATGTATTTCTTACTTTGCTCCGGGCTTCTCTTGACTGTTGTATAACAGATGTGATTCCCATTACCTAAAAAACCCCAACCTCTTAACCTTATTCTAAACAATCAAGACCAGACCAGAGGGTTGGAGTTATAAAAGGCCGTAGCAGCCTACTTTATTAAACAATAAATACCATAACAAAAACACATCTGTTATTCAAAGATTCCTCATCTATCTAGCGTTGGTCATGGCTGGAGATTCGTAAAACATCAGTAACATAACCATATTGCACTGCGGCCCTTCTCTTAATGAAATAATAGGCCTCAAGCCGACAAGCTGGCTCAGAGACAACCAATGACCGCAGTGCCCCCATTAACACTTTCCGTCTAACCTCCGTTATCCGGAAACCACCATCAGTACCATCAGGACCATAGCAACGCTAGTTCCCGAAATTCTCATTGTGCCATATCTTCTTTCCCCTGCAAAGACCAAAACGCCCGCCACAGCACCCAAAGGTAACAACCTTACCTTTTGGTGCACCTCCACACCCAAATAGCTCTCTGGATACCGTCCTGCAGTCCCAACGCCCACAGATCAATACCCACATCATTTAAATGAACGCCATCTCTCCTCAAGTACCTCCAAGTTTCGAACTCTAATTCCAAATGCCTAATAGCCAATCCCCCATTCTTCACCATGAACTTACTCACCTCCCGGTTAATCTCCCTCCGTGCCCTATTAACACCCTCAAACGACCTGGCCATCCTCCATGTTGTCCGAGCCACCATGTCGGACCAAACTATAACCATCTTTGAAAACTCCTGCATCCAACGCCAGACATCAAATTTGATGTCCCGCGATATATACACCATAGATCTCACCCCCAAATCATTGCCCCCTAAATGCAAAACTAAAACATCCGGTGCCCTGTCCCTAAGCGCATAACGCTGCACCTCAGAAATCAATCTTCCCCACAACATACCCGGGAACCAAAACCACTTAATGCAGGCTTCCTTCCTATGAAAAACCCAACTGTCTACCTTCAAATCTCACATCTCCCCTCCTGGCCCCGTAGCTCACAAAGGAATGGCCCAATATCCAAACCAGGCCTGCCGCTGAACCTGTAAAGAAAATGACCCAAAAACAATACCCATGATCACCAGTATTCTGCAAACCTAACCCCCAATATGAACAGGATTCTTCCCAATTAACATTTTACAGCCCCACCACCAGATGAGACCTAACATATATCTGGAACCTCCACGATTCCCACCGCCCTATGCGTTTTACAGCCTCTGCATCCATCCCATTTCTAGCCGCCTCTGTCGCAGCCCCAATCCGAAAGGAATGAGACGAAAATTCCTTCTCATTCAAACCCAAAGCCCTTAAACATTTTCTAAATACGGCCACAAATTGATAACGTGATAACGGAACCCCATCGAAATGCACCAACAAGGGACCCCCCCTTTGGCGGATACCCATAAATCCCTTAACCGCTTCCACTGGGCACAAAGCCGAACCCGGCACTGGGAAACCTGCACCAACCTCCCTTTACCCATTTGATCCGTCTTTGACCTACGAAAATATAACAAAACATCCTTTTCGCATGCCACCTCCTGTATCCCAATTCCCCCTTGTACCTTCTTTGACGGACTAACCAATTCCCCAATACGAAATGCCCCGAAGAAAGACAGCAAAAATGCCGCCGTAAACATGGTGCACTCGTAGTCAGAGGAACAAACCCCCACCAACTGTGCTACCATACCTGTTAAAATCTGAAAGGTTATCGTCTCCTGGAGTCCGTACGAACCACCGATTGCCGATAGCCTTTCATCGCCTGCCTCACCCAGAAATCCTTTGTAAAGTCAGGCTGGCCTTGTAATTTGAACAAAAACGCTAAACCCGCTAACTGCTTATGCAGTGCCGATGCAGGCACTCCCTCCTCCATCATTCTCGCCACATAATACACCAGGAGCCCCACTGCACCATCAACCGACTCATCACCCACCTCTTATGCCATACTTTCGAGTATGCTGACCAGGTCACCTCACTTACCGACTTCCTGATCCATCCGGCGACGAAGCCAATGCTATCCCCCACAACCATTCGGGACAAGGCACCCTGTGCCGCTCCGCCTCCGCCGCCAACTCGCAGAACCTGTCCCACTGGAAGCGAGACAGCGCATCAGCGATAACATTCTCCACACCCGGGAGGTTTACTGCATGAATGAAAGCATTCAACTGCAAACGTCTCAAAACCAAGTGTTGTAACAACCTAATCACTGGCGGGAATGATGCAGTAATCCTGTTAATCACTTGCACCACACCTAAATTGTACCCATGAAACCGCACTTTTCGATCCTTAAAGGCCCCACCCCACAATACAACTGCTAAAACCACCGGAAACAGTTCCAGCAGCACTAGGTTTTTTGTAAAACCCACTTCAATCCATTCCCCTGGCCATGTACCCGCACTCCACTGCCCGTGAAAGAACGCCCCATAACCTGTGGAACCGGCCGCATCCGTGAACAGTTCGAGGTCAAAGTTGCTGACTGGCTCCGACATCCATAGCGCCCGTCCATTAAAGGATTCCAAGAAGGTATGCCATACCCTCAAGTCCTCCCTGTGTTCTTTTCTCAATCTCACATAGTGCCTTGGGGACTGAATACCAGCTGTGCTGGCCACTAGCCTGCGGCAAACAACCCTCCCCATTGGCAAACTGCAGCACGCACCATTCAGCTTACCTAATAGCGATTGCAAATCTCGAAGCTGAACTTTGCGCAACCCAATCATACCTGCGATTTCCCTTTTTAGGTCCGCCAACTTATCTTCTGGTAACCTGCATTCCATTGCCACCGAGTCCAGGACAATGCCCAGAAAACTGATGACCTTACCAGGTCCTTCCGTCTTCTCGGGCGCCAATGGAATGCCAAACCTATCCGCTATGTGCTCCAGCGATGTCAGGAGCATCGCGCAGATTCTGGAAGCAGCTGGTCCTATGCAAAGGAAATCGTCCAAATAGTGGATAACCAAATTCATGCTTGACACATCCCGTACTACCCATTCTACAAAAGAACCGAACTGTTCAAATAATGCGCACGACACAGAGCAGCCCATCGGCAAGCATTGGTCCACATAAAATTGGTTATTCCAATGGCATCCCAGCAACCGGAAACTATCCGGGTGAACCGGAAGAAGCCGAAAGGCTGACTCCACATCTGCCTTAGCCATTAACGCTCCCTTGCCGTAACGCCGTACCCACCCCACCGCAGCATCAAATGATGTATAAGACACTGAACAATCTGCCTGATCAATTGCATAATTCACCGATTCCCTTTTCAGGAAGGAGAGGTGATGAATGAGCCTAAACTTATCCCGTTCTTTCTTTGGCACCACCCCCAACGGGGATACTACCAAATCGGCAAAAGGCGGTAATGGGAAAGGACCCCCCATTCTCCCTAAAGCCACCTCCTTATTTAGTTTCTCCAAAACCACGTCCGGATGTTGCATTGCTGACCTCAAATTGCGCGGAACGGGGGGAACAACCTCTAAATTACACGAAATCCCAAAACCTACTGTAAAACCTGACTCTAACAACCTCGCCGCCTCCCTGTCCGGATACCTACTTAGGAACGGCCGCATTCTGCGCACCTTCACCGGGGTCCTCCCTCCAGTTTTCAGCCTCTCCAGCGCGGCCTTTTTTCCTGTTTAAAGCATCTGGACCCCGGATGAGTTCCTCCGCACCCAGAACATTCATGCTTGTACCAACATGCACCTCCAAACTTACCGGTCCCTGAATTATATTGCCAACATACCCCTTTTTTGTTTTCGGCCGATTGTCCCTGGGCCGAAGGTCCACCGGCCCCTCCTGGAAAAAACTGGCTGGGAGCCCTCGGTGACGTCATCAGGCGCATCCACAAGCTGATGTCCTTGTGATCCCATCTCAGTTCTGGCCTTACCGCTCTGCGTTGACGAAATCATACCGCAGCCATCCTGTACCACCATAAACCCTGTAGGCCTCCCCTATAGCATCCTGTTAGCAGAAGATCCCCGAATAATGTTCGGGATTCTTCTCCCCTATGACACTTGCCATTATCGCGAACGCATGTAACCAGTTCCTCGTCCTCCTTCTTGGAATCATCCGGTTTTACCCTGTCCAGGTTACATTTTTTTAAAAGCAGCAGGGAAAATATCTCAACGTACTCACCTTTCCACAGTTTTTCCCGCACCTCCTGTTTCAGATGAGCTCCCAGTGGCCCCTCAAAGCAGACATATACTTCACATTTTGCTGCATCTCCCAAACTGACGATGTCCCGCCTTCCCTCTGCCTTTAACGTCCCCTTGCGGGGAACTACCCACCGTTGATGCCACAGCAGGAGCAGGGATTTTAGGCGCAACAACTGGCACCACCAAGCTCCCTCCAGCCGCACCGGCATCCCCGGCACTCCCACTTGTGAGACCCATGCCGATGCTGGCCCAGCTGCGACTCTTTCCGCATTCTCAAATTTCTGTACCAGGTCCTTTATTCCGGCCAAAAAACCCCAATAACCCAGCAGTCCCCCCGGACGGTCCCGAAACCCCCGCACCCGGAGCGGACCCAGCTAAGCCACTACTAACTCCAACAGTATCAGACATTCCCACACATGCATAGAAGAAGGTAACTTACCCGGCTGCACAGGCGTAGACCCCTCAGCCGATCATCCGTGTTCCTCCGACCGCACGCTCCCGGTTAATGGCCCCGCCTCCTCATCAGATCCGGACTGGTTTCCTGGGGACCTCAGCTCCAATCCTTCTTCCTCCTCAGATGATGGCCCACCATGCGATGCAGCCCTGGTTGCCGCTAGAACTGCTGACCTCCGACCCTGCCTCCGCGCAGCATAGCCCTCTGATGATTTTTTGGACAGCCTTGCCAGGACCAGTGCATTGAACCTCAGTCCTGCCAGCCTCCGCTCTCCCATGCACCAATCCTGATCTCCTCCCACGATCGTTCTCTTTTCGGTCCCCTGCTGCAGTGTTAGAAAGCCCAGGGACTGCCACCATAGCCCTCTGCTCCGTGTGTCCTGTCCCCTGTGACGCCATCCTCCTCTGCACAGCGTGTCCGGTCTCCTGTGACAGTCTCCTGATGGTGGGGGAGGGGCCCGCACTCACACTGTCCCTGCGCCTTGTAGGCCGCATGTTCCCCCCAGGGGCCTGCAATGAGCTGCTCGATCCCCCCTGCTGTCCTAGAACACTAACCGGGCACCCCCTGGCCACTAACGCTGCCCGCTACGCCGCCGGACCCGACAGGGTCCCAGCAGAATCACCACCCCCCACCCTCCGCTGCGGTCCCGCATTGCGGTCCGGGGAGAACCGATCCGGCGGTCTGGACCTCCGTCCCCTCGTACCTGGCAAAGGCTCAAAGCCTTGTAACACAGTCCCCAGAGTGTCCTATAGCCATGAAGCCCCCCGCGCCGCTGCCTCCTCCCTAAGCTGGGCCAAGATCCTCTCCACATCAGCCATGCTGTCTGCTCCCTGGAACTTCCCCCACGCTTGTGATGACTCATCAGGGCGGGGACAGAATTTAACACCTTCCATGGCCACTCCCCCTCGGCACCAAACATTTTCCCTTTCTCATGATACCATCTCCCTGTTAACCCTGTCATGTCCGCCCTTCGCCTATGTATTTCTTACTTTGCTCCGGGCTTCTCTTTCTAGTTATAGGACCGTATGGACAAATCAAATGCAGCAGCTTGCATACAGTGTATGTACTCTAAATTATCTAATTAAATAAGCATGTTTGTTTTTTATGAGTTAACACACTAAAATGGTTTATGGATGGAACAGCGTGCGTCGAACAGTGATGCATAATCCTTTACAAATTAACCACATACATGTAGACAGAACAGAAACTGCAAAAGAAAACACAATGTGTGTATGTACAGTAAACTGATCTTTACACATGTAAGGACAGTTTGTTCTCAATCATCAGTTTAATCCGAAGGCTCAATTACGTGAGTGAGAGTTCATATTCAGGAAACTGCAAGTTCCGGGTTACTCACGTGTGATTATTAAAATAAAAAACTGTGTGCAAACACTGAGCTAAATGCTCACTTCCTACATCTTGTAAATACTGCATGAAATTAATACATAAATATGTCATTATTCATTTCTCATAACTCCCTTTACAAGGGTCTGAGCTGTCTACAATAAAAGTTTTCTATCATTTTAACATTGAACGTCAGGTGGAAAAAAAAAAGTCAGTGCAGTCATATATGTTATTTACTGTGCCTTGAAAAAGTATTCACACCCCTTGAAATTTTCCACATTTTGTCATGTTACAACCAAAAAACGTAAATGTATTTTATTGGAATTTTATACCCAACACAAAGCGGCACATACTTGTGAAGTGGAAGGAAAATGATAAATGGTTTTCATCGTACTTTACAACTAAATATCTGAAAAGTGTGCCATGCATTGTAACATGAAAAAATGTGGAAAATCTCAAGGGGTTTGAATATCTGTTCAAGGCACTGTATATACAAGGGTTCTTCAAAATGATTCCACGCTTTTTTTTAACTATATTAAATATAAAAAAGTGCAGAAACTTTTTGAAGACCCCTTGTAGAATCATGATAGAACACCTTGCTTTCAATGAAAAGTTTGTGTCCCCCTCCCCAGGATATCATGCTGATTGATGAGAAGCTTATACAGAAGAGACTTTGTTGCTGCTATTATAACCATTATTTTCCATAATGACCCTTGGAAATAACAATCAAAAGCTACCTATATCAATTGTTATGGCAAATGACACATGCGTTAAGCGTGGCAAATTAAAGTGATTGTAAACGGTCATCTTGTAAAACAACCCATTCAGTTTAAAAAAGAAATGAAAGGTAAAACATTTTTGTACATATATAAAAATAATATAATAAATACTTTTTTTCCCTTTTTATAAGTGATCACATTCCATCTGTTCTCAGCTGCATAAGAGCTGGGGGGGGGGGGGGAGAAGCAGCAGCAAACTAAGCTTCCTGGTGACAGGCTGCGCAGTGGGGACGTGTCAGGATAAGTCTGATCATTGAAAGAGAGCAGGCTGAGTTCCCAGCACAACTAGGGAACTGACCACGGTGTGCTCTCCTGCTTAGTGTGGTCAGATTTTAATAGGAAAGCAGAGGAACTGGCAGGAATACCAGGAATTTCTTACAAAGGAAGCAATGCAAAGAGAACAAGATGCTTTCTCATACAAGTACATGGTGCAGCAGGCACATATCAGGAATATGAAATGTTGGGGTAACAAACACTTTAAGTCTCTTCTCACATATGGGGAGAAGTGACCGCACATAATTTATTTATTGGTTTATTATATATTCTAAGTGTCTCTTTATTCTAAAGTGAACTTGTTGACAGGCCAATCAAGTACTAACATATTCTAAAAAACAGTAGATGAGCTTTAAAACAAACCTTCACTAATCTCTGTAGCTGTGGGCACTGTAGAGCAATCCACCTTCAAATTTCTCAGGAGATGCTCCTAAGCAGCCAAAGTCTGTTCTCACAACCCTGAGTTTCCCTCTCCCAGATTTGTAAATACTGTATCAAAAAGTGCCTCACAAATATCACACATTTTTACCAGCTGTATCTACCCCAGTGGAAGATGTATAATTATATAAACCTTACATATACACAAATAATCTCCAAACTATAATAAATGTGCCCAAAGAAACTCCACTGTATAGTGTTTATGCAAGTGCATATATATAAAGTCCATCACTCCAATGTTTAGAATAAAAGTGAATAAATCCAACAACAGTGTCTCGTGGTTCATTGATAATATTCACTGCAGTGTACTTCCTCACCAGTCACACCATCTGCTTACCTATAAATATTGACCTATGGTCTTAATAGGTCACTGTGCACCTTGCCCTTTATTTGGGCCTTCTCCACCTCCAGGTTCCACCAAATGTTCACTCATCCAGAGTTTCTTCTGTATCGTTGTATTAGAGATTAGAAGGCTGGAAGGCACTGATGGGAGGGTGCAGCAGAATCATCTGTACTGCTGAATTTTAAAGTGCTGTCAATTTTGAGGATTAATTACTCCACAGTGCTTAAATCTACAGAGTTCTATGAAGGCTTGTTTTAAAGTTCATTGACTGCTTACTATGTAATTTTTTGAATATTCATAGCCTGGCCACAGTTGCACTAATATTCCAGTTCCTGGGAAACTTTAAAATGATGTTTTGCAGTGGAGTTGTGCCTGCATTGCAAGGGTTATTTGTTCACTTAGGTCTAGGGGATACAGAAAAGACTTACATACTCGAACTCCTGCCCTGCTACACTGCTACAGCATCTTCTTATTTATTTATTTATTTATTTATTTCAAGTACTTATATAGCGCCGTCAATTTACGCAGCGCTTTACATATATATATTATACATTCACATCAGTCCCTATACCCTCAAGGAGCTTACAATCTAAGGTCCCTAACTCACATTCATACCTATACTAGGGCCAATTTAGACAGGATCCAATTAACCTACCAGCATGTTTTTTGGAGTGTGGGAGGAAACCGGAGTACCCGGAGGAAACCCACGCAGACACAGGGAGAACATGCAAACTCCAGGCAGGTAGTGTCATGGTCGGGATTCGAACCAGCGACCCTTCTTACTGCTAGGTGAGAGTGCTTCCCTATGCTCCAGCAATCTAAGGTCCTGACATCCAGACCAATGTAAGGTCCATGGCCCTGCATTGAATGTGATGATGCCAAGGGACAGTCTACCACTAGAGCGTGGGGTAACGATGTCTGCTGGGGGAGCAATGGAATGGGCTCTACTCCTCTCCCTTAGACAAACTGAGCACAGCCCCACTGCAAGGGATAATTTTAAAGCTTCTGGAAGTTGGGTTTTAAAGGGTGCTATCATTGGATAGTAAGACGATTGGTGGCCAGTGCTTGTAACTGAATGGCGTGGTTAGAAAAGGTTTTTTTTTTGGTTTACAAAGATAAAGTAGATAACCTGCACCACCTTTTTCTCAACCACTTCAGATCTGCGCTATAGCCGAATGACGACTACAGCGCGGACCTGCTTTGCCGGGAGCACATCCATTGACGTCCTCCCGTGCCCGAGCGGCCTGCAAGGCGCGTGGTGCGCTCTGTGATCAGCGACTCTATGAGACTCGCTGGATCACAGATCGGAGTACAGGGTCAATCCCGACCCCTTACCACATGATCAGCTGTCAGCCAATGACAGCTGATCATGTGATGTCAACAGAGGCGGTAATTGGCTATTTTTTCTCCTCGCGCTGACAGCGTGAGGAGAAAAAAAATGCCGATCACCGTCGGCTGTGAGAGGGACATCAGTCCCGATCACGGTGAGCTGCTGCAGATCCTCAGTGCCCACCTGTGCCCCCTGCCAGTGCCACCTAGCAGTAGGCAACAGTGCCACCTACCAGAGCCCACCAGCGCCACCCATCAGTGCCCACAGTGCCACCTATCAGTGCCCACAATCAGTGCCTCAACAACAGTGCTGCACATCAGTGTCACCTACCAGTGCCCATCAGTGCCGCCCATCGGTGCCACCTATCAGTGCCACCTATTAGTGCCAATTAGTGCCATCTATCAGTGGTACCTATCAGTGCCCATCAGTGCCACCCATCAGTGCCACCCATCCGTGCCACCCATCAGTGCCACCCATCAGTGCCCATCAGTGCCATCTTATAAGTGGCCATCAGTACCGCCTTATCTGTGCCCATCAGTACCACCTTATCTGTCCCCATCAGTGCCGCCTTATCTGTGCCTATCAGTGCCGCATTAACTGTGCCTATCCATGCCCATCAGTGCAGCCTATCAGTGCCCACCAGTGCAGCCTATCAGTGCCCACCAGTGCCGCCTCATCAGCGCATATCAATGAAGGAGAAAAATTACATGATTTATTTTTTTTCATAATTTTCCATCTTTTTTGTTTGTTTAGCAAAAAATAAAAATCCCAGCTGTGATTAAATACCACCAAAATAAAGCTCTATTTGTGGGAAAAAAATGATAAAAATTTCATTTGGGTACAGTGTTGTATGACCGCGCAATTGTCATTCAAAGTGCATCAGCGCTGAAAGCTGAAAATTGGTCTGGGCAGGAGGGGGGTTTAAATCCCAATAAGCAAGTGGTTAAGCAAGACTTTTGTTTTAAAATTGCAAACAGGTTCTTCCTAAAGCAGAGCTTCAGCCCCCACACCAAAAAAATAAAATTCAGCATCTACAAATACTGTAGCTGCTGACTTTTACTATTAGGACACTTACCTGTCCAGGGATCCCGCAGTGTCCTCACCCAAGCCGATGGTGTTGGCGCCGCCATTTTGGGTAAGGGAAACCGGCAGTGAAGCCTTGCGGCTTCACAGCCAGTTTCCTGCTACGCATGCGCAAATTTGCTGGGACTTCTTCAATGGGTTGGCTGCAGTGAGGGTTGAGTTTGAGGGAGCAGCAGGAAGCGGGAGAGGGGTACCTGTCAAAACAAGGTACCCGCTTCCCTCCCAAGGTGCCAAATGTGGGGGCTGGAGGCAGACAAGCAGAGCTTCCCCTTTACATGAAATCTTTTAAGAAGAAAAAACTTAAAATATTTGAATGGTTTACTTCTGTTTTGCCTTCTATCTCTAAGCTGATAAAGGCAAACTTGTTGTATTTAGTCAGAATGATCTGTCTGTCAGAGCCCATTCACACCTGAGCGTTTTGTAGCTTTCTGCGTTCTGAAGCTACAAAACGCTTGAGGGGAAAAAATCCATTATTCTCTATGGAGATGGTTCACATCTTCACTCCAAATCACCTGAAGCCCTACGCCTGAAGCTCAAACAAGTTCTGGACCCTTTTTTGTCACGCGAATCGGGCAGATTTGGGCATTTTTGGAGCAGGAAGCAGATGACAAAATCTAAAAACATAGCAACAAATGATGAAACAGATTATCATTTTTCCTATTTGCTAATAAAAAAACGCCAAAGCTCAAAAACGCCAGACAACGCTACATGGAAAAGTGCAAATATGCCCGAAAAAACACGCAACAAAGCACCAGAAAAATGCTCAAAAATGCTACGCTCAGGTGTGAATGGGGCCTTATAGAAATTCTCTTTCATTTATATTTATTTATAAATCTGTTTATTTATTTTGTTGTAGATAAACTAACTATAACAGACTAAAAACTTTAGCTACTCTTAACGGAACAGTTATTGTGCTGTACAGTGATTTACTGCACATACAGAGTTGTACATTTGTTACCTGTACTACTTACTGTTGCATAACACTTTCCACATTTACACCTTAATCATTAACTCTTTGAAGCCTTCATTTCATTACTCGTAGTAAAAGTATTTGCCAAAGGTTACGTAAATGTAGGTATACCTTTACTGATTAGAGATCGATAGCAAGCTGTCACTCTCCAGAATTGTGGTGTTAAAAGAAAAGCAGTATAGATTTAGAATGAGGAACTTAGTAAATCACTACATATACAGTATCTCTATAACACTTTTACTATTTGTCCTGTCTGAAAATAGAAAATATAGTATAGTACCTTACACCATTGAAAATGTGTTGATCCCAGCCTTCCCATCACATCATGCTGACTGGACACAGAGATTAAGGATAGCAAAGAGCCTCTATTGTATCAGATCCATGCCTATTTTTCAAAGTTAAAGCTGTTCATCCACGACATAAGGAAGAAGACCAGAGGTTCTATTTTTGTAAATGCACACTTGTGCCTGATTTGTATAAGGCCCACTTACTTTCT
This sequence comes from Aquarana catesbeiana, assembly GCF_042186555.1. Classification (NCBI taxonomy): domain Eukaryota; kingdom Metazoa; phylum Chordata; class Amphibia; order Anura; family Ranidae; genus Aquarana; species Aquarana catesbeiana. The sequence continues at coordinate 345,506,164 of NC_133326.1, read as the reverse complement.
TAGGGCTAGTTTACACTTGCTTCAAAACATGGCTGCAGACATGCTTTGTTAAAGGTCTCTGAACTCCAGTCAAAGCCCCTGTCACTAACTAAAATAGTTAGCTTACAGTCCTGTTTACACCTTGCTTTTGCTTGGTGCTTCGATGAGGCCTTTGGTGGGGTTTCGGTGCAGCTTTGTGGGGCTTCAATGAAGCTTCGGTGGGGCTTTAGTGTGGCTTCAAGTGAGCTTTGCCATATGGAGGTTTTGAAGACGCTTTGAAGCACCACTAAAGCTACATGGGGTATATTTTTTGAAGTGAAGCCGAAGCAATGCAAAGCAAAGTAAGGTGAAAACAGGACTGTAAGCTAACTATTTTATTTAGTGAAGCCGAAGCAATGCAAAGCAAAGTAAGGTGAAAACAGGACTGTAAGCTAACTATTTTATTTAGTGACAGGAGCTTTGACTAGCGTTCAGAGAGCTTTAAAAAAGCGTGTCCGAAGTCTTGTTTTGAAGCAAGTGTAAAGAAGAGAAAGAAGCGCCACTAAGTGTAGTATTAGGTGCAATTTATTATAGCCCCCATATTGGGTTACTCGCAAGAGGTAGATATAATACAGGCTCTTTATCAAGGTAATCGCTGGGGGGTCTGTCCGTATGCTCCTTGTGCGCCGAGTAGACTGGATGTCTCACGCTGTGGGGAAAGGGAGCTTGTGGATGGGGAAGTCCTCTGAAGCCCTCTCACTGTTCCAGAATCCAAGATGGACAATAGCGTGGATCAAAGCGTAGCACAGATGGTACGAGGGGTGCTAGTCACAGGTCCCAGAATGCTGTGCGACGCATTTTGGAGCATGCGCCATGCTGTGTATGAGCATGCGCATTCCTTTGTCAAACTAGAGATAGGACGGGGAGCCTGGTGTTTATAGTTATGGAGCCTGCTACATATAAGCAGGTTAAGTGCAGCACATCAAGAAGCAGAATATTAATAAATAAAACAATGTATATAGAAATAAAATTTAAATAAAATTTTAAGTAAATATATACATATATATATATATATATATATATATATATATAATAAAAAACAAATAAAATTATATAGAACTATAAAAAATATATAACAATATATAATAAATAGTCAAAAAATGGAAAAAACCTAAACCAAATATATGTAGAAATTAGTATACGTTGGATCATATTATACACCATCCTAATACTATCTGATAGTTATATAGGGTCAAGTGTACAGTAGTACATATCTATATATTGGAGCAACTCAAACACCATACATATGGGTGTTTTTGATACCATGTGGATATTAATTTGGTGGTATAAAACACCCTTTGAGGAAAAATATATATTGATTATTGAGCACCAATTGAACTTATATTTGGTTATTTTAATTAATAAGAATATATATAACTAAATGCTATAACTAAAACCTGAATATAACATGTACATAATAAGATGTAAGATGAACTATAATTTATGTTAAAATGGATTTATCAATATAAGATCAGTTATTAAATCAATTAATTTTTATGCATAAGTAGTTATTAGATCATAATGGAATATATTTTTATGCATATATATATAAAAAGAGAAAATAATAATTCCTGTATGTTGGGAAAGAAAAAATGAAAAAAATGAAAAATTGAAAGATTCATCAAGGGCATGTATATTGTATAATATATATATATATGTAGCCTCCTGTTCCTAAAATTGGGGCTATAGTGTAAATGTAGTTTTTGGCTGAGCTGTAAACAGCTCAGATTGATTGTACATAGTATATTTGGTTCTGTTCTAAACTTGACTGTTTTGTGCATTTCCCACTGTTGCCAGTAGGTGCCACTGGTACCACAGGACAGTATGAAAATAAGAACTAAGTTTAGCTGTAATGAATATTCTCTTTCTGGAAACAGCCCCGTAGGAGGTTCCTGGCTGCTGTGCATTCTGGGAAGGGGTATTTATTGAGTAGTGCCATGTGCTCTTAGTCAGTTCTTACCTCGTGGCCCTCCAGGCCTGAGGCTACGCTGCTACAAGCTGTGCAAGTAGGCCCAGAAGCCTGTCTGGGGCCTACTTCTCCTGAGGTGGTCCTTAGGCTCTCTTGCCTGAATGGAAGAAGCCGAACCAAGCTGAGGAGATCCAGGGGAGGACCCTTGCTGGAGAGAGCCAGGATGAAGGCTGGTCTCTCAGAAGGGCCTGGTGACTCGGTGGGAGGACGCACCTACATCTAAACTACCCTCACGTACCGCCGGATGGCTTAAAGGTTTTGATACTGTGAAGCTGTTCTACAATCTAATCAAGGTAACAATCTACTGGCTGCTAAGTCTGTGAGAGAGGCTTATCCAGGCATCTACTGGCTGCTACGTCTGTGAGAGAGGCTTATCAAGGCACTTACTGGTTGCTAGGTCTGTGTGAGAGACCTACCCAGGTATTCAAGATCTGCTAGAAGAAAAGCTGTTTTGTCCTTTGATTGAAAGAGTCTGTAAGTGATCTGCTAAAAAGGGTATCTGAAACCTCCCCTCCACCTCTTTCCTACAACCTTTCACAAGTTATAATTAAAGCATTGAAAAATACCTAAAGTGACTGGCACCTATATTCTGTTCAAACTTCCCATTATAGCCATGGACTCAGTCCTGGGTGAACGTCAGCCCGCTCCCTGTATCTGGAAGTACCTCTTTGCTCCCAGTAGACCCAGGGGGCACTACATTTTTGCGTCCAACGTGCGGCCTGGCGGAATAAGTTTTCTGTTGTCCCTAACACCCAACTGCAACTCAGGAATTTTGTCATGGGGATTGTGAACTGTTACCTCAAGTAAAGCCCTTGAGACTGTTTCCAAAGTGCTACACTATTTACTGGGAAGAACCCGAGAGTCTCTGCTAAAGAGGGGTTCCTGGACTTTGTCACTTTCTCCAGGAAAACGGGAGTTAATGGCAAGATCACATTTCTGACTGTGTGAGCTGTGGGTGGAGTGAGTGAAGCCTGAGAGCTACGTGATCAGAAGAGCAAGTGGGAGGAGCTACACTTGCTGTTGCGTGAGACGCTGTGTGTGTGTCTGGCGTTGAAGAGAGAGAGTTCTTTGCTACCACAGGAAAGATTTGTTTGTTGCCTGCACTGCGGGGAGTACCTGTTTTCTGTGGAACACCCTACCATGCTGCCTTGTGCCTACAGAGTTGATTGGGTCACAGGTGCTGCTACAGTGGATGCTGCTGTTTTTGCTCCTGCAGAGAAAGCTACACTCACCGCGCCTGCTACTGTGAGTGTTCCGGCTGATAGGATGATGACGCTGTTACTGTTCCTAAAGTGCCATCAGCAAACATCGTCATCGCTACTGTGCCCACTGCACCTGTCCAGAAGAAGGTGAGCTATGTGAAGGCATCCCGCAGTCGCGGTCGAGGCCTCCCCCAGAGACCACCAGGACCGGAACCCAAGGAAGGCATCACTCCTGGAAAATCCACATCAGGAACTGCTGTGAAATCTGGGACAAGCATTTCAGTGGGGTCAATGTGTAAATATAGGCCTGCTGAAGAATTAAGGGATTTTGAGCTGGATTCCTTGTCTGATTTATCTGGTGATGATGAACTGTTTGAATCTATGTCACAAGAACTGTTGTGGGCTAATAATGAGGATGTTCTTCTGCCTTCACTTTCCCAGAATGGGTAGCTCTAGACTTTGGGGAGACATCAACTGGTGTGGAAACACCAAGTGTTACTAGTGAGCCTCTGCCTAAAGTTATCAGTCCAGCTGAACCTAAAAAGTTGTCTGTTAAAGCTATGATGCAAAAGTCTCTGAATCTATGTGTGCTTCCTGGACTGGGACATACCAGAGCCTTACCAAAGCTTGCTCGTTTGCAAAGAGTGCTTAACAAAAGAGTTGCCATAGAATATGGTTTGGAATTTCCATATGTTCCTTCAAAGACTATGCAGGAAATTAAAGCGAGAGGAGTGCTGCAGTGAAGCTATCTGGGACTACCTGTCTGTACCAAAGCCTTTCAGAAAAGCTGGCTATTCATCTGTCATGGATGAGCGTTATGATGGATGCCTGCTTCAATGGAACTATGGCCGGCATATTTACTCTGACAAAGTGGTCATCTGCAGACCTGGAAAAGAAAATGTTGTTTACTTTGTCACTACTGTGGATAACCAAGGGAAACCAGTTACTTTACCTAATCCTCGTTTCTACTGATAACCATTCAAAGGGACTGTCATAGTTCAGCTGGCAAATATCAGTCTCTGCTATAAAGCAACCATTTTGTTCCTGTTTAAACCACGGAAGAAGAGTCTTCAGTTTTTGAAAGAGACTGAGAAAAGTTCTTTGCTCTAACTGGACTATGGGGTACATAGCCAGATAGTTATAGGTTTAGAGAACTTTGTGGTCAAGATTCTCTACATGTGTACAGTAATTCCAATACTTTGCCATTAGGGACTTTTATCATACCAGTTTCTGCCGCTAGATGGTGGCCAAGTTATCTATAGAAAGGGATGGACTTTTTAGTTAAATTCTAGCTTACTTTGCATTTAAAATGTGGAAGAAAGTTTCATTCTTCTGGGAGTGAGGCTTTGCTCAGGAAATCACAGGAAGTCTCCGAGGACGCTGCTGGAACACAGTTCTATAAACTGTATTCTGTACTTAGCCCTATGGAATCTAGATGGTATCTCTTTATTTTGCTTATGGCAAAGTCCCAGACATAAGAAATAATTTTGAACCAATAAATGTGGAGATATCACCCACAGAAAGTAAAGGATGCAACAAAGGATGGTACCAGAATCTGCTCTTCAGTCAAGCAGAGGAGGCTTTGTATTTATTGATAAAAATGCAAAGCTTCCTCTGAATGGCTGAGAAGCACTGAGCCTGACTCGATTATGTTCCAGCAACAGACGGGAAGCCTCAGGGGATGGTGCTGGAAACACAGTTTTCTAAACTGTATACCGTATTTAGCCCTATGCAATCTAGGTGCTATCTCTTTACTTTGCTTTTGGCAAAGTCCCAGACAAAATAAATCATTTTGAACTAATAAATGTGGCGATATCACCCATGGAAAACATTCACATTCCAGCTGTCACCTCTTCTTAGCAGATTAGAAAATAGAAGCAAATATTTAATCTGCTATGAGCAACACTTCTTCTTTCCGTTCCACAATTTTTTATAAACGATCCTTAATGAGGTTAACTGGCTTATCCAAGCAAGCTGAGCAATGTTTCCTGAGACCAGCTGGCAGGTGATATCTGTTGCTAACCATAAATATCAGATTGCAGTGGTACAACTAGTTGTTTTGATGCCCAAGAAGAAGTCATCAAATGTATTTGCGATTCACAGCACAGTATGCCCAATGATAATTTGACTCATAAAACTTGGAAACCATTTAATGATTTTATAGTCTGTGCTGATATATTCCCAGGTTTCCAAATTCTCAGCATAAATCAAAAATCATTTTCAGATCCAACATTTACCGGTACTTCCCAGTCCAAACTACAATGCACAATCCCTTAATGTATAATAAAAACACAGTGGGGTCCCCACTCTGATAGACAGGAAACCAAATGTCATTGTTGTAAATAATTCCATACAATAATGTCATTAGAAAACTACAGTTATTACAGCAGATACAAACTCAGTCACAAAAATCGCATATAATGTTATACCATTTCAAGTCATTTTATTTTTTTAGTCTGCTGCTTTCATTACAATAATACCTGGTGATCCTTCCGTAATAGTATTTGTTCAGGCACTTCTTGTTATAGGGTGACAACCTTTTGTCCCTGTCTCCCAATTGTTCTTTTGAGTTGTCACCCTACTGGGGGTACTGGTTACTGGGGCTACCAATAGTGCCTACATGTAGTAATTTCCACACATATTGAGCAGGTATGACCCATTGTTGTCCCCTTCAGGAAACCTGCCCTCAGAAATGCCATGCAGCTTGAGTGCATGCATGTAGACAGAATTGTACTGCACAGAGGCTGCAGGAGCTTAGCATCACTGAGATGCAACAAGTGATGAAAAAAGGTGAAAATCAATTATTTTGTTATATAACGAAAGACAATTATTTATGATATACAGTTGTCTATTCTAGCAAAGTAGATATAATTAATAAAGGGTTTACATCTACTTTAATAAGTAAAAGTGATTCAGCCTGTGCTTGACTATTTGCTCCATTTAGTTTTTAATGAAGTAGATGTTCAAAGTGTTGGCCCTGAAATATCCAGCTCTGTTATTAGAATATACATTTACATTGTATCTTGGGAGAAAAAGTGATAATAATAATAGAAATGCAGTTTCTAAGTATAGTCTGTTAATAGGAATGAACAAATTGATTCTTAACAGCCAGGATTTGCAGCAAGTCCAGCCCATTTGCTTTGCAATAATGTTCATGGACAATAAATATCCACGGTGTCAAAATTTGTACCATTCTCTTAAGCAGACAGGCATTTGTTGACTCATTGGCCACACCTACCTCCATGATCCCTGGCATTCTGTTTGACTCATCAAGTAGCTTGTTTGACTCTTGTAACAGTCAATCAAAAGGGGTCAGGGGAATGGGTCCTCCATCCACATAAAAACCTAGCAAACAGGTACAGGCTACTATATTATATGTTGTGTGGGGAGGCAGAAGGTGGGAAAGGGGCGACGTATTAAGTAGGCAGGCAGTTGACAGAGTACAAGCATGTACACTCCCTCACTTTTTTATATTTTATTTTTAGAAACAAAAAGTTGTCAGTATATTCACACTATTAGGTTAAATTCACAAGGATGAGGGTGGTGGGGGGGTAGGGGGAATAGGAGGTGTCTTTAAAATAGGTGGTTTATCAATTTTTTTATCAACCCCCGACTCATATGGCGGTCGGAGGGGTGAGACAGATGTGATGCTTCACTTCACAATTGGGCAATTTTAACTCAGCATAATGAGTTTGACAGGTTTAAACTTGTCTATTGAAGTCAACAGGACCATGCTGCAATCACATGTTAAATGCAGCTACGTCAGTTGGTGGATGTCAGGGCCCAGATCTGAAGCTGCAAACTCTGTTGTGTTTGGCAATGTCTCTTCTTGCTGAGCCACCTGGAATGCTGGAAGGCTCCCTGGACAATTCCTGTACAAGACTCCCTGGACAAAGATCCTGCCTTGAACCTTGTTTTTCAAAAAACTTTAAACCCTTTGCTTCTCCCATGAACTTCCTAATAAAGCCATACCTTTGCACTTCCTGTTTGCCAGATTATTGTGCTCCCTCTAGTCAATATCTTGCTCTTGTCACTCCTGCTGCTGTCCGTATTCCTCGCTACCACTCATTAACGACCTTTGGCTTGTTTACTGACTATGCTTCTGCTTATCCCTACCTGCTATATCTTCTTCTGGACCCTGGTTGCTCACCTCATGGTGGGGCAATCCTGAGGACCGTGACCTGGTACTAACATACAGCAAAACCCATCTCTGCCATCAGAAGCCCTGGAGAACACCGGTTAGTACCTCAGGTGAGCCCACGTCATCCACCCGTGGTGTCCCACTTCTGTATTTATCTAGCTGATCGGTGGATGCCTCATTACTGCTATAGCTACTGTCCTCCAAGCCTGACTCCAGATTGTGACAGTAGGTCAATATATAATCCCTATCGGGATAGGACAAAATCCCCCTGGGGATCAATCAAACAGGCATACAGGAAGCAATGGTTTTGCTTCCTGAATGCCTGGAAACCAGCTTTCAAATGCGGTCTGAAAGTGATGTGCAGTGGATTTGTTTTTAAAGAGGGGTAAAATCTGTCACCAGTGAGAAAGAGGTCTTAGACAAGCTGAAAACAGTAGAAGATTGTCATGGTTATTATAAGAGAATTGGGAGTAGGGGTGTTTGTATGCTATTTCAAACCCACCTTAGCAGGAAGCTGTCACTGTACTGGGCCAATCATCTTTGAAAGGGGTGTGTGCTGGATGGAGAATGCCTTGGCCACTAATGATTGACACAGTACAGTGAAAACACCCTGGTGAGATCACTCAGATGAGTTCAGACTAAGATCTAAGCAGTGGCGGAGCTACCAGGGTCGCAAAAGTCACACTTGTGACTGGGCTCTGGTGTCCCGCCACTGTCAGGGGGCCCCAGTGGGGTTACTGGCTGCAGGACTCTGAGCTGAGAGTGTCTCTCTCATACAGCCCAGAGCCTGTACTGGCAGTTCCCCCTCCTTTTCACGGATGGGAGAGGAGAGAGCTGATCTTCTCCTTCTGCTCCCGCACCCCTCTCCTCCTGTGTGCACCATGGGCAGTGTAAAGCTCTGCAGCTGAATTATTCAGCTGCTGGGCTTCACACTTCCCGTGGAGCACACACAGGAGGAGAGGGGCCAGAGAAGAAGGTGCAGATTGGTTCTCCTCATCCATCCTTGCATGGGAGGAGGGAGGGGGAACTGTCAGTGCAGGCTCCAGGCTTCTACCAGCTCAGAGTCCTGCTGAGAAGGCACTGATAGGTGGCACTGATAGACAGTACTGATAGGTGGCACTGATGGGCAGCACTAATAGGCTGCACTGATGGGCACTGATAGGCAGCACTGATGAGTACTGATAGGTGGTACTGATAGGTAGCACTGATGGGCGCTGATAGGTGCCATTGATGAGCACTGATAGGCAACACTGATAGGCGGCATTTATGAGGACTGCTAGATGGTACTGATAGGCAGCACTAATGAGCACTAATGGTGCTGCACTGATTATCAGTGTAAACAATGTACTGACAGTTTTGCCGGTTAAAGGCTCTCCTTTCCTCACACAGACACAGCATGGGATGAAAGTACTGCCGATACTTGACAAGTCTGTTTACATGTGATCAGCTGATCACATGGTAAAGGGTCAGTGTAATTGGTCCTTTACCATGATCTGTGATCAGCTGAGACACAGCAGCCTGGATGCCCGCCTCCAGGGGGCACACAGGAGGCAGGGTCCTGGGAGGATGTCCATGGACAAACTCCCAAAACTGAAAGCTCAGGGCTCGGATGGAAGGGGGGGTGGGTCGGGGGGGTTAGGGGGGCTCTCCATTGTTTCTTGCACTGGAGCCCTGAAGATTCCAGTTACGCCTCTGGCTCTAAGCACACAGCATACCCTGAGCTCATGCCTAATTGGGAACCTTTTGTGTGGATACAAATTCAACCAATTACTATAGTATATTCCTTTAATGGTAAAGAAAAATGAATGTGTGCTTAGGAAAGTCTACTATTCGCCATGGAGCAGAGTGATTGGTGAGCATGACAAAAAGTGGGTTTATTGTGACAGTCATTTTGCAAAATACCATTGTTTTTCGAACAAGAGGTGTGACAATCTATTTCCACAGTCAAAACTATTAAAACTGCTTTGCATTTTTCTATTAGTATATAATGCTTGCCAAAATTCCTTGCTGTTTAAATCTTAGGAGCCGATAATCATTTTCCAAACTTGTTGTCCAAACAGCGGCACTTGCTTCGGGAAATAGGGCTGGTTTTGACAAACTATATTGAGGTTTTAGCACCAGAAGCTAACAGTCTATTCCTAAACTCTGGGGTTAATTTACTAAAGGCAAATCCACTTTGCACTACAAGTGCACTGAAAGTGCACTTGGAAGTGCACTTGTAAGTACAGTCGCTGCAGATCGCTGTAGATCTGAGGGGAAGCTTTGAAATAAGGGGAAGCACAAATCTTGTTTTTTATTTCCCTTGCATGCCCCCCTCAGATCTACAACGACTGCACTTCCAAGTGCACTTGCAGTGCAAAGTGGATTTACCTTTAGTAAATAACCCCCAGAGTGTAGTAAAAGATGCATTATTGAGAAATGTGTTTATAAAATACATTGCTTTTTAAGTAATGGAGCTGACAATTTATTTCCAGACTCAGTGTACTAAAGCTTGCATTATTCACTCACCTACAATCATATATATTTTACACTCACACTCCTGGCAGATGTGTAACTAGAAATTGCTGAGTTCCACGAAAAATGTTATTGGCTGCAGGGGCGGATCCAGGGGGGGGGCAACGGGGCAATTGCCCCCTCCGAGAAATGCGGGTGAGTGAGCCGGCGGGCGGCTCCGTAATTGAGAGAGCCGCCGAGCGGTTCGGCGGCTCCATAGGTGAAAGAGCCGCCGGGCGGCTCCGTAGAGACAGACAGCGGCAATGGCGTTGTCAGGTGGGTGCGGGGGTGTGCGGTCCGCACCCGGGTGACACCCGCCAGAGGGGTGACACCCGTAGGTAGCGGCACGCACCGCTAACACCGCCCGCTGACCTGATCTGCTTCTCAGGTCTTGCGCTGTGTGTGTGCCTCAGCGCAGCGGACTGAAGCCGCCTCCCCCTCCTCTCTGTTTACATTCACACAGGAGGAGGAGGAGCCCGAGGGACACACACGGCTGTGTGTATCTTCCGGTCCGCGCTGTTCTGAGGTCTGTATTAATGGGGGCTCTGCACTGAGGGGGATTCTGTACCAATGGGGGGCTCTGCACTGAGGGGGATTCTATACTAATGGGGGCTCTGCACTGAGGGGGATTCTGTACCAATGGGGGGCTCTGCACTGAGGGGGATTCTGTACCAATGGGGGGCTCTGCACTGAGGGGGATTCTGTACCAATGGGGGGCTCTGCACTGAGGGGGATTCTGTACCAATGGGGGGCTCTGCACTGAGGGGGATTCTATACTAATGGGGGGCTCTGCACTGAGGGGGATTCTGTACCAATGGGGGGCTCTGCACTGAGGGGGATTCTGTACCAATGGGGGGATTCTGTACCAATGGGGGGCTCTGCACTGAGGGGGATTCTGTACCAATGGGGGGCTCTGCACTGAGGGGGATTCTGTACCAATGGGGGGATTCTGTACCAATGGGGGGCTCTGCACTGAGGGGGATTCTGTACCAATGGGGGGCTCTGCACTGAGGGGGATTCTGTACCAATTAGGGGCTCTGCACTGAGGGGGATTCTGTACCAATGGGGGGCTCTGCACTGAGGGGGATTCTGTACCAATGGGGGGCTCTGCACTGAGGGGGATTCTGTACCAATTAGGGGCTCTGCACTGAGGGGGATTCTATACCAATGGGGGGCTCTGCACTGAGGGGGATTCTGTACCAGTGGGGGGCTCTGCACTGAGGGGGATTCTATACTAATGGGGGCTCTGCACTGAGGGGGATTCTGTACCAATGGGGGGCTCTGCACTGAAGGGGATTCTGTACCAATGGGGGGCTCTGCACTGAGGGGGATTCTGTACCAATGGGGGGCTCTGCACTGAGGGGGATTCTGTACCAATGGGGGGCTCTGCACTGAGGGGGATTCTGTACCAATGGGGGGCTCTGCACTGAGGGGGATTCTATACTAATGGGGGGCTCTGCACTGAGGGGGATTCTGTACCAATGGGGGGCTCTGCACTGAGGGGGATTCTGTACCAATGGGGGGATTCTGTACCAATGGGGGGCTCTGCACTGAGGGGGATTCTGTACCAATGGGGGGCTCTGCACTGAGGGGGATTCTGTACCAATGGGGGGCTCTGCACTGAGGGGGGTTCTGTACCAATGGGGAGCTCTGCACTGAGGGGGATTCTGTACCAATGGGGGGCTCTGCACTGAGGGGGATTCTGTACCAATGGGGGGCTCTGCACTGAGGGGGATTCTGTACCAATGGGGGGCTCTGCACTGAGGGGGATTCTATACCAATGGGGGGCTCTGCACTGAGGGGGATTCTATACAAATAGGGGCCCTGCACTGAGGGGGATTCTATATTAATGGGGGTTCTGCACTGAGGGGGATCTATACTAATGGGGGCTCTGCACTGAGGGGGATTCTATACAAATAGGGGGCTCTGCACTGAGGGGGAGCTATACTAAAGGGGGCTCTGCACTGAGGGGGATTCTATACAAATGGGGGGCTCTGCACTGAGGGGGATTCTATATTAATGGGGGTTCTGCACTGAGGGGGATCTATACTAATGGGGGCTCTGCACTGAGGGGGATTCTATACTAATGGGGGGCTCTGCACTGAGGGGGGATTCTATACTAATGGGGGGCTCTGCACTGAGGGAGGATTCTATACTAATGGGGGGCTCTGCACTGAGGGGGGATTCTATACTAATGGGGATTACAACATCTCTCTGCTGCCTGTCTCTGGGACACACGAGACCACCTTAGCAGGTGGCAAGTGACAATCTTCATCTGGTGACAGGCGACGTGGCAAGAGACAATCCGCAACATGTGGCAGGCGACGTGGCAAGTGTCAATCTGCATCTGGTGACAGGTGACGTGGCAAGTGACACACTCGGGGCTCCCACTGATTCTGCATTATGGTGAGTTAAACTATTTAATTTTTTATAACAATTTAATAATAGTAATAATGCGCTTCAATCATCCTGACACCATAACAACCATGGTGCCGTGATGATTGAAGCGCCAACACCAGCCATTTCCCCGATAGATGTACCCCAAAAAAATATATTTTCTGGCAGTGCCCCTCCCGAGACTAGACTCTGGATCCGCCCCTGATTGGCTGTCCACCACAGCTAATAGTTCAGGTGTGTTGCCATATTATAACAATTTCTACAATATTTAATTATTACAAGCAATGTGCTATAATTTATATATTTAATTATATCACTTGAAACCTAGATTTTAAGAGTTTCTCTGAGTAGTTAACGTTCAGGACATCTTGGTCAGGACAAACATTAAATCTGTATATTAAAATACAATCTAACCCCTTTGCCATGGCCCCTCGTGGCCCTTTAAGGAATTTTAGAAGCTGGGAGGCAAGCAGGGTTTATGATTATGAAACCACCGAGACTGGCTGTTACAGCAGTCACATGATCAGAAAGCTCCCGATTGCAAGAAGTGATTGGGAGCTTTCCATTTACTATCGGTAACTGGTCAAGGAGCGTGCAGGGAGCGCGCTCTAGGCACAGCTGTATCTGCAAGTTGGTATGCAAATATGACACCTCTTGGCACCAAGGTTAACTGAGTGCCCTTAAATTTACCATTCTATAATTCTGGTGACATTAGAGGTATCAGTTTTGCCAACCTGTTGCAGCATTCTTTACTGACAAAACATGGGGAATTTACTGACAGAGCACATTTTTTACTGACAACCTGAAAAATTACATGAAAAACGAATACAATCAATATTTAAACAGTGGAAACACAATATAAAAACAGACAATTCCCATAGTAAGTAAGTCAACACAACATGAAAAATGATCAGACCCTGATATTTACAGACAGTTGTAAAAATGACAGATACATTTACTGACGATTGGCAACCATGAGGGGTCTATATCTGAACTGCCTAGTTCTAGTTGTTATCTTCTTCACCCACAACATGCCTCTGTATATCACAAATAAGAGCTATTTATAACTTCAGGAGCTAGTCAGTACATACGCTTAGTTTTCCTATGATGCTTGTCATGTGCTGATTCCAGTGTGTAATTAGTGATATTACCAACAGCAATGAGCATGTTAATTAACAAATCCAATGAACACTGTTTTCAAGTCTCACTATTATCTTGTATAATGTCCAGTGAGGTGAAACTTTCTCCTTCTGGTTTTGTTATTAGGCACTTAAAGTGGACATTTCAGTCAGTTTACTACAAATTAGTAATTTCTCAGTAAAGCTCTAACTTTATCATTAAAAATTGCCTAGCTGAGATTATGCCATTGGTCTGCTGCAGGCAAGAGGATGCATTTCATCAGTCTCCTTTATCCCAGTGATCAGCTTGCAATTGAAATTTTGTAGCAAATTACAAGGTGAGAGGCTGCAGCCTGTAATAGGCATATAAGAACACAGCAAAGATCTGCATGGGCAGCAGGATGTACATGTTTCATCCCTGAGCCAGTATCTCGTTCCAGGAAGTATTTGCTGAGGCTAGATAATGCTTGATCAAAGATGGTATCTCTGGACAGGAAAGCAGATAAAGACAATGCCATATGCACATTATTTAGCAAGCATGCACTTGACATTAAAAATATACTGTATAATAGGTCCATGTTAACAAACAATCATTGCTGTACAGGAATTCTTTCTATAAGCTCACTGGTAAGATCTAGCATCATTTCACATCGATGAGAGCTTCTACCATTGGAATGAAAGTCATTTTAAAAAGTATAGGATTCCCACATAGATTGAAAGTATATCTAAACCCAACAACAAATATGTAATACATTGCAGCTTACCAGGGGTGTAACTAGTATTAGGCGTGTGGGATACTTTGACACTCTTCCTTAGCTATGTGCTCCAGATCTAACAGGCAGTAGGCGAAGACCAGAGTTGGCAGCTGAGTGTGCACCCAACCCCCGGGTGTGCAGTGAGATTATTTATGGCTACATGCTGAGCCCGTGGAGATGGTGGTGAGGACAGCAGATTTAAATGGCTGCTTATTGCTGTCTTTAGCTGTCTAGGGCCAGCCATACATGGATCGAAATGCGTCTGGTTCAGCAGAGACTGGCTGAATTTCAATCACTGTATGGGCAGGCCAATTAAATAGAAGTTCCTCTATCAATCGACTTTTGTACAACCAGCCTGTCGGGTTTCTCCCGAATGATCAGTGCTGCTAGCTATAACTGCCAATACTGATCATTTTATACTGACAGCGGAGAAGGTTCCTCCATGTCAGAACACAATACCACAGTGGAAGAAATTGCCATCCACATCGAATGTGTGGATGGGAAAACCAGATCATTTTTTTTTTTTTTTTTTTTTTGTTTAATCCACTGGTTGAACAAAATTAAAAAGGATCAATGCATGGGCTGTCTAAGTCAGCTCAGATGCTGCTTTCTTGTATACTGCTTGACCATAGGGGACACCAAGCCTGGCCTTGGGGTTGTGTATTTTGTAGTTGTTTGGAGTTCAGCTTTAAGCACAAATTGAATTATAGAAATTTTGACTTCCTTATCTTGGAGTACAGTACAGAACACATGACTTATATTCATAGACCACCTTTAGGTGATTTGGACAATGGCAAAAAATTTGCTGGGGTGGCTCCTTGTGAACACTCATAAAACCTTGTCCATGCCATGATACTCCAGTTTTTAGCAAGCAATAAGGAATTATCAAGACAGAGGGGAGGTGTCAGGAACATGTAGCGCTCCTGTTCCTTGATAGCTGGTCTCATTCCAGCATCCTGGTTTTAGTTGTAATGCATTTTCTCTGCATGTCTGTCCAATTGTAAGGTGATTGATATGGCCAGTCTCTGCGTGGAGATCAAACCTGATTTAAGCCAGCCAAGCCTGCAGTCTCATTCTTGTGATAGCGTTTTACTACATGCTTCAAGCTTCCTGTTTGTCTGCCCTGCCTGCTAGTTTGGATTACCTTGTTTGTGACCTTGGACTGGAACTCCAGACTATTCTCTGAACTCTGCAATGTTTCCACACCAACAGTACTCATTAGTGTCTCCTCTTTACCAGCATGCAAGCATACAGTCCACTCACCAGAACTTTTTGACCCTAATTACAGGCAGTCAAAAACAGCATTGGGTATTTTGTGGTTCCACTTTCGCTAGTCCGCTGTTCTGATCATACAAGGAATATCTTGGGACAGCCCTTCAGCTGAAGCTCCTGTTCCCTTAAATTTTCATACCAGAACTCGCAGAATTGAAGATAATTAAGATAAAGATCTGTTCTTCGGCAGCCACAGATGACTTTCTATCTGGTCCCAGGGTGAAAAGCTTCAGAGGAACTTTGGTTTGCCTTTTAGGACCTCCACTTCTTGTCCTCTTCTGGAAGCACAACAGGAACACTTCCTGTTGTGTTTCCAGAAGAGAAGAAGAAGTGAAGATCTTAAAAGGCAAACAGTTTACAGGTAATTCAAAATTCATATCATTTTAAACACACAGTACAGGACACAAGACTTGTATTCATAGACTATGGAATGCCCCCATGCAATAAACTAAGATGTGGGTAACAACACAGCAAACAGAACTCCCAACAGGCCTACAAAAAAACACAAGGGTTAAAGAAACAGAAAACACTGAGATAACAACATGAAGTATCCTATAAGGTAAAATATTCACCTAATACCTCAACTCTTTGTTTTCGAGGATGCCCAGAAATAAGCACATATTTACACATATGGTGGACGTGCCCAGTAATCCAAACCTTCTGGAAGGAAGTCTTTGTGATTGCATCTAAAATATTTAAAAAAATAATACAACCAGATCCATATTTAACTTTACTTAATCTAAAACCGGAATGGTTAACACTCTCTCAATTCAAACTTATGATCCAACTAATAACGGCTGCAAAACAAACAGTGGCCAAGGCATGGAAATCTCCTACATTGGTACTAGCAGAAACAATTCACAGAATGAATAATACAATGTCCCATGCTAAGATGGTAGCCATCGATCAAAATCAAATTCCAAAATTTGAAAAACTTTGGCATCCTTGGATAAAACAACAGTTCCTGTCAAATTTCAATGACTCTGTCCTGTTGCCATGGTAACAGATTAAATGACTTACAGAGACACCCATTCTAAGGCTTCAAAGAGAACTAAAAAGAATAATAAACTGATGAGCGGGACAACCTTGTGGACCATACCTCTACCTTTCAACCCTTTTTCTTCTTTCTCTTTCCTTTTCTCCACCTTACGATTAAAGCTCATTATCAGAATTTATTTGACCTATATACACTCTACTTGTAAACAATATGTATAGTAGGTATAAATCATTTAAATACCTACAAAAGTAACTAAGGAAATGATATATATCTTTAATTTAGGTTTACGTGAACCCAATGTTTAATATTTGAAATTTCATGATATTTACCTATATAAACCCTACTGTAAAACAATGAGCTTACTTTATAGATCCTTGTAAACTTACTTTATGTATCTTTATGTATCTTTATAACATTGTATACTCAATAAACTTCTTTTGACAAGGAAGTATCCTATAAGGCTAAAGCTTTCATCAGCTGAGGCTTGCACATCGCCCTGGTAGAACTTGGAGAATGTGTGAACAGAGGACCAGGTGGCTGCTGTGAAAATCTGGAATATAGATGTTTTCTGCTAAAAAGCACCAAAGACACCAACAGCCCTAGAGGAACGAGCTCTGATAGGGAAGGGAGGAACCCTTTCATTAACCACTTGACGACCGCCTCACGCAGATGTACGTCGGCAAAGTGGCACGGACAGGCAAAATCACGTACAGGGTACGTGATTTGCCTTCCGCGGGTGGGGGGTCCGATCGGACCCCCCCCCGGTGCCCGAGGCGGTCGTCTTTTGTCCAGCGGCGATCGGTGATGAGGGGGAGGCCATCCGTTCGTGGCCCCCCCCTCGCGATCGCCGCCGGCCAATGAGAACACTCCTTTGCTGCTGTATGCTAAACAGCAGCAAAGGAAGTGATGTCATCTCCCCTCGGGTCGGTATTTTCCGTTCCGGCCCGAGGAGAGAAGACGTCTATGTGAGTGCACAACACACACACACACAGTAGAACATGCCAGGCACACAAAACACCCCGATCCCCCCCCGATCCCCCCCCCAATCACCCCCCCCCCCCTGTCACAAACTGACACCAGCAGTTTTTTTTTTTTTTTTTTTTTTTTTTTTTCTGATTACTGCATAGTGTCAGTTTGTGACAGTTACAGTGTTGGGACAGTGAGTATTACCCCCCTTTAGGTCTAGGGTACCCCCCTAACCCCCCCTAATAAAGTTTTAACCCCTTGATCACCCCCTGTCACCAGTGTCACTAAGCGATCATTTTTCTGATCGCTGTATTAGTGTCGCTGGTGACGCTAGTTAGTGAGGTAAATATTTAGGTTCGCCGTCAGCGTTTTATAGCGACAGGGACCCCCATATACTACCTAATAAATGTTTTAACCCCTTGATTGCCCCCTAGTTAACCCTTTCACCACTGATCACCGTATAACCGTTACAGATGACGCTGGTTAGTTCGTTTATTTTTTATAGTGTCAGGGCACCCGCCGTTTATTACCGAATAAAGATTTAGCCCCCTGATCGCCCGGCGGTGATATGCGTCGCCCCAGGCAGCGTCAGATTAGCGCCAGTACCGCTAACACCCACGCACGCAGCATACGCCTCCCTTAGTGGTATAGTATCTGATCGGATCAATATCTGATCCGATCAGATCTATACTAGCGTCCCCAGCAGTTTAGGGTTCCCAAAAACGCAGTGTTAGCGGGATCAGCCCAGATACCTGCTAGCACCTGCGTTTTGTGCCTCCGCCCAGCCCACCCAAGTGCAGTATCGATCGATCACTGTCACTTACAAAACACTAAACGCATAACTGCAGCGTTCGCAGAGTCAGGCCTGATCCCTGCGATCGCTAACAGTTTTTTTGGTAGCATTTTGGTGAACTGGCAAGCACCAGCCCCAGGCGTCAGGTTAGCGCCAGTACCGCTAACACCCACGCACGCAGCATACGCCTCCCTTAGTGGTATAGTATCTGAACGGATCAATATCTGATCCGATCAGATCTATACTAGCGTCCCCAGCAGTTTAGGGTTCCCAAAAACGCAGTGTTAGCGGAATCAGCCCAGATACCTGCTAGCACCTGCGTTTTGCCCCTCCGCCCGGCCCAGCCCAGCCCACCCAAGTGCAGTATCGATCGATCACTGACACTTACAAAACACTAAACGCATAACTGCAGCGTTCGCAGAGTCAGGCCTGATCCCTGAGATCGCTAACAGTTTTTTTTGTAGCGTTTTGGTGAACTGGCAAGCACCAGCCCCAGGCAGCGTCAGATTAGCGCCAGTACCGCTAACACCCACGCACGCACCGTACACCTCCCTTAGTGGTATAGTATCTGATCGCATCAATATCTGATCCGATCAGATCTATACTAGCGTCACCAGCAGTTTAGGGTTCCCAAAAACGCAGTGTTAGCAGGATCAGCCCAGATACCTGCTAGCACCTGCGTTTTGCCCCTCCGCCCGGCCCAGCCCAGCCCACCCAAGTGCAGTATCGATCGATCACTGACACTTACAAAACACTAAACGCATAACTGCAGCGTTCGCAGAGTCAGGCCTGATCCCTGCGATCGCTAACGTTTTTTGGTAGCGTTTTGGTGAACTGGCAAGCGACAGCGGCCTAGTACACCCCGGTCGTAGTCAAACCAGCACTGCAGTAACACGTGGTGACGTGGCGAGTCCCATAAGTGCAGTTGAAGCTGGTGAGGTAGCAAGCACAAGTAGTGTCCCGCTGCCACCAAAAAGACAAACACAGGCCCATCGTGCCCATAATGCCCTTCCTGCTGCATTCGCCAATCCTAATTGGGAACCCACCGCTTCTGCAGCGCCCGTACTTCCCCCATTCACATCCCCAACCAAATGCAGTCGGCTGCATGAGAGGCATTTTCTTTATGTCCTCCCGAGTACCCCTACCCAACGAACCCCCCAAAAAAGATGTCGTGTCTGCAGCAAGCGCGGATATAGGCGTGACACCCGCTATTATTGTCCCTCCTGTCCTGACAATCCTGGTCTTTGCATTGGTGAATGTTTTGAACGCTACCATTCACTAGTTGAGTATTAGCGTAGGGTACAGCATTGCACAGACTAGGCACACTTTCACAGGGTCTCCCAAGATGCCATCGCATTTTGAGAGACCCGAACCTGGAACCGGTTACCGTTATAAAAGTTAGTTACAAAAAAAGTGTAAAAAAAAAAAAAAATATGAAATAAAAAAAAATAGTTGTTGTTTTATTGTTCTCTCTCTCTCTATTCTCTCTCTCTATTGTTCTGCTCTTTTTTACTGTATTCTATTCTGCAATGTTTTATTGTTATTGTTATTGTTATTATGTTTTATCATGTTTGTTTTTCGGGTGTGTAATTATTTACACTTTACTGTGCTTTATTGTTAACCATTGTTAACCATTTTTTTGTCTTCAGGTACGCCATTCACGACTTTGAGTGGTTATACCAGAATGATGCCTGCAGGTTTAGGTATCATCTTGGTATCATTCTTTTCAGCCAGCGGTCGGCTTTCATGTAAAAGCAATCCTAGCGGCTAATTAGCCTCTAGACTGCTTTTACAAGCCGTGGGAGGGAATGCCCCCCCCCCACCGTCTTCCGTGTTTTTCTCTGGCTCTCCTGTCTCAACAGGGAACCTGAGAATGCAGCCGGTGATTCAGCCAGCTGACCATAGAGCTGATCAGAGACCAGAGTGGCTCCAAACATCTCTATGGCCTAAGAAACCGGAAGCTACGAGTATTTAATGACTTAGATTTCGCCGGATGTAAATAGCGCCATTGGGAAATTGGGGAAGCATTTTATCACACCGATCTTGGTGTGGTCAGATGCTTTGAGGGCAGAGGAGAGATCTAGGGTCTAATAGACCACAATTTTTTCAAAAAAGAGTACCTGTCACTACCTATTGCTATCATAGGGGATATTTACATTCCCCGAGATAACAATAAAAATGATTAAAAAAAAAAATATGAAAGGAACAGTTTAAAAGTAAGATTAAAAAAGCAAAAAAATAATAAAGAAAAAAAAAAAAAAAACACCCCTGTCGCCCCCTGCTCTCGCGCTAAGGCGAACGCAAGCGGCGGTCTGTCGTCAAACATAAACAGCAATTGCACCATGCATGTGAGGTATCACCGCGAAGGCCAGATCGAGTGCAGTAATTTTTCCAGTAGACCTCCTCTGTAAATCTAAAGTGGTAACCTGTAAAGGCTTTTGAAGGCTTTTAAACATGTATTTATTTTGTTGCCACTGCACGTTTGTGCGCAATTTTAAAGCATGTCATGTTTGGTATCCATGTACTCGGCCTAAGATCATCTTTTTTATTTCATCAAACATTTGGGCAATATAGCGTGTTTTAGTGCATTAAAATTAAAAAAAGTGTGTTTTTTCCCCAAAAAATGCGTTTGAAAAATCGCTGCGCAATTACTGTGTGAAAAAAAAAAATGAAACACCCACCATTTTAATCTGTAGGGCATTTGCTTTAAAAAAATATATAATGTTTGGGGGTTCAAAGTAATTTTTTTGCAAAAAAAAAAAACTTTTTCATGTAAACAATAAGTGTCAGAAAGGGCTTTGTCTTCAAGTGGTTAGAAGAGTGGGTGATGTGTGACATAAGCTTCTAAATGTTGTGCATAAAATGCCAGGACAGTTCAAAACCCCCCCAAATGACCCCATTTTGGAAAGTAGACACCCCAAGCTATTTGCTGAGAGGCATGTCGAGTCCATGGAATATTTTATATTGCGACACAAGTTGCGGGAAAGAGACAAATTTTTTTTTTTTTTTTGCACAAAGTTGTCACTAAATGATATATTGCTCAAACATGCCATGGAAATATGTGAAATTACACCCCAAAATACATTCTGCTGCTTCTCCTGAGTACGGGGATACCACATGTGTGAGACTTTTTGGGAGCCTAGCCGCGTACGGGACCCCGAAAACCAAGCACCGCCTTCAGGCTTTCTAAGGGCGTGAATTTTTGATTTCACTCTTCACTGCCTATCACAGTTTCGGAGGCCATGGAATGCCCAGGTGGCACAAAACCCCCCCAAATGACCCCATTTTGGAAAGTAGACACCCCAAGCTATTTGCTGAGAGGTATAGTGAGTATTTTGCAGACCTCACTTTTTGTCACAAAGTTTTGAAAATTGAAAAAAGAAAAAAAAAAAATGTTTTTTCTTGTCTTTCTTCATTTTCAAAAACAAATGAGAGCTGCAAAATACTCACCATGCCTTTCAGCAAATAGCTTGGGGTGTCTACTTTCCAAAATGGGGTCATTTGGGGGGGTTTTGTGCCACCTGGGCATTCCATGGCCTCCGAAACTGTGATAGGCAGTAAAGAGTGAAATCAAAAATTTTCACCCTTAGAAATCCTGAAGGCAGTGATTGGTTTTCGGGGCCCCGTACGCGGCTAGGCTCCCAAAAAGTCCCACACATGTGGTATCCCCATACTCAGGAGAAGCAACTAAATGTATTTTGGGGTGCAATTCCACATATGCCCATGGCCTGTGTGAGCAATATATCATTTAGTGACAACTTTATGAAAAAAAAAAAAAAAAAAGTGTCACTTTCCCGCAACTTGTGTCAAAATATAAAATATTCCATGGACTCAATATGCCTCTCAGCAAATAGCTTGGGGTGTCTACTTTCCAAAATGGGGTCATTTTGGGGGGTTTTGTGCCACCTGGGCATTCCATGGCCTCCGAAACTGTGATAGGCAGTGAAGAGTGAAAGCAAAAATTTACACCCTTAGAAATCCTGAAGGCGGTGATTGGTTTTCGGGGCCCCGTACGCGGCTAGGCTCCCAAAAAGTCCCACACATGTGGTATCCCCATACTCAGGAGAAGCAGCTAAATGTATTTTGGGGTGCAATTCCACATAGGCCCATGGCCTGTGTGAGCAATATATCATTTAGTGACGACTTTTTGTAAATATTTTTTTTTTTTTTTTTTTTTGTCATTTTTCAATCACTTGGGACAAAAAAAATAAATATTCAATGGGTTCAACATGCCTCTCAGCAATTTCCTTGGGGTGTCTACTTTCCAAAATGGGGTCATTTGGGGGGGTTTTGTACTGCCCTGCCATTTTAGCACCTCAAGAAATGACATAGGCAGTCATAAACTAAAAGCTGTGTAAATTCCAGAAAATGTACCCTAGTTTGTAGACGCTATAACTTTTGCGCAAACCAATAAATATACGCTTATTGACATTTTTTTTACCAAAGACATGTGGCCGAATACATTTTGGCCTAAATGTATGACTAAAATTTAGTTTATTGGATTTTTTTTATAACAAAAAGTAGAAAATATCATTTTTTTTCAAAATTTTCGGTCTTTTTCCGTTTATAGCGCAAAAAATAAAAACCGCAGAGGTGATCAAATACCATCAAAAGAAAGCTCTATTTGTGGGAAGAAAAGGACGCAAATTTCGTTTGGGTACAGCATTGCATGACCGCGCAATTAGCAGTTAAAGCGACGCAGTGCCAAATTGGAAAAAGACCTCTGGTCCTTAGGCAGCATAATGGTCCGGGGCTCAAGTGGTTAAAGTGATTGCAAAGGATATTTTTTTAAAATTCTAAATTAAAAAAAGTTATACTTACCTGCACTGTGTAGGATTAAGATAATAATATTTTTCTAAATTTCTGAAATCAAACACAAGCACAGGTGAATTGTATGTTATTTATTAGCTGTTGTTTGTGTGTAGCTTCACCAATATACTGGTATCAATAAATTACTGAATACTTCACATAGTAATATTTATGAAGTTAGTATACCTATGATATGCAATGCTAAACTGTAATAGCTTCCTCTGAGAATTTTACTTTTTTTAGTTGGTGTGTATTCACTGGATTTTCTTGTGTTTAATTTAAAAAAGTTTATAAAAATAATAGAAAATTGGCATGATAAAAAGGGGGGAATTTATGTTGCATAAATAGCCAAAACTACTTAGATTGAGAGTGCCAAAAAGTTCACTTTTGGAAACAAACAATAGTAAAAAAAAAACCTTTGTTATGAAAATATGTATGTTTGCTGCTAATAAGCTTATACAATTTTTACCTTCTTCTCCCGGGAGTCCATTATGTCATAGTTTGTATTTTTTATAATTTCTACATCCATGGTCTTGCTTTTCATGTAATTTTTGCAACTTGCATATTTAATATTGTTCTACCAGGTGATGGTATAATTCAAATTTCGGCTGAAGTTCAATCAGTGTATGAAAAGCTTTAGTCGGTTATAACTAACAGTTTTAAAGGTATGGGTTGCTCATCACTTTGTGCTTCAGTGACAATGTTCAGCAGGACTAGTAGAGAGGGTGAAGATCCCTAGCAAAGGCAAAGACAGCATTAATAACCTTGGATTATGTAGGTAGATGGTCCTGGATCTTAAATTGCCTTAGTTTATTTAGAGTGAGGGTATGTTCATACTGTGGAGCACAATAACTCTGGCTTGGCTGCTCTCTAACATGAACAGATGAACAAAAGAAGATGTAGGAAAAAGAGTGCCACACCAAAGGTTTAGGAGTCGAAGTATATTTATTCCATATCAGAAGATAACAGAGATGACAATCTAATGCAATTTGGCGACTACAATGTCCTCCCTTCATCAGAGCTTAAACTGCTGTTTTTGGACTTTTATAAGTCCATAGAGGGTAAAGGATTTAGCTCCAAAGGGAGAGCTTGCTAGGAACTTAGTCCACTCAGAATAATATGCTGAGCCCACACTGCAAAGGTTAATTGGTCATTTAGGTCTAGGGGACACAGAAAAAAAAGACTTATTTATCCAATCCTCCACTCCTCCACACTGCTAGACCAAGACCAATGCATCTTCAAGACCAATGTAGGGTTCATAGCTCAGCACTGGACATGATGATGCTGATGGACAGCCAGTGGGGAGAATGGAGGATTGTGTAAGTAAAATTGCTTCTCCTCTCCCCTAAAATAGAACAGTTACGAGGAATAGTTACATTTCCCAAAGATGGATTTTACCCTTAACGCATACAACTGCAAAGTTTAACTGGTTGTCGCCCGGCCACCGTCAAATGACGGCATCCCAGAACAGGCACGCAGCGCGGCAACCGCGGCGCTCCATGTTACTAGGACATGGCGTGACCCCGATCTGTGTATAGAGCCGCATTCGTGGCTCTTTAACCATGTGATCGGCTGTGTCCAATCACAGCCGGTCACATGTAAACACAGAGATGCCAGTAATCGGCTCTCCTCGCCTCACACTGACAGAGTGTGTGGCGAGGAGAGCTGATCAGCGGCATCTCCTCACAGGGGGACATCTAGGAATGTAATCAGGGCACTGATCATCAGTGCCTTGATTACAATAAAGAAATATAGTGTCACAATACAGTGCCCACCATTGCCCACAATTGCCCACCAATCAGTGCCAGCATACAGTGCCCACCAGTGGCAGCAATCAGTGCCCACCACTGCCCACAAGTGCCACCGATCAGTGCCAATTAGGCATGCCAGTCAGTGCTGGCAATCAGTGCCGCCTATCAGTGCTGCTCATCAATGCCCATCACTGCTGTCCATCAATGCCCATCAGTGTCACCCATCAGTGCCACCCATCAATGCCCATCAGTGCCCATCTGTACCGCCTATCCGTGCCGCCTATCTGTGCCGCCTATCTGTGCCCACCAGTGCTGCCTATCAGTGCCCGCCACTGCCACCTATCAGTGCCCACCACTGCCGCCTATTAGTGCCCATAAGTGCCACCTAACAGTGCCCATCAGTGCCACCTATCAGTGCCCATAAGTGTGGCATATTAGTGCCTCCTCATTAGTGCCACCTCATCAGTGCCCATAAGTGCCGCCTCATCAGTGCCCATAAGTGCCACCTCATCAATGCCCACCAGTTCAGCCTATCAGTGCCCATTGGTGCCGCCTCATCAGCGCACATCAGTGAAGGTGAAAAATTACTTAGTTACAAAAATTACTGACAGAAAAAAAAGTAAAAAAACTTTTTTTCAAATTTTTGGCCTTTTTTTTTGTAAAGAATAAAAAACCCAGCAGTGCTATCAGTGCCCGCCACTGCCACCTATCAGTGTCCACCACTGCCGCCTATTAGTGCCCATAAGTGGCACCTAACAGTGCCCATCAATGCCGCCTATCAGTGCTCATCAGTGCCACCTATCAGTGCCCATAAGTGCGGCATATTAGTGCCTCCTCATCAGTGCCGCCTCATCAGTGCCCATAAGTGCCGCCTCATCAGTGCCCATAAGTGCCACCTCATCAATGCCCACCAGTTCAGCCTATCAGTGCCCATTGGTGCCACCTCATCAGCGCGCATCAGTGAAGGTGAAAAATTACTTCGTTACAAAAATTACTGACAGAAAAAAAGTAAAAAAACTTTTTTTCAAAATTTTTGGTCTTTTTTTTTTTGTAAAGAATAAAAAACCCAGCAGTGATTAAATACCACCAAAAGAAAGCTCGATTTGTGTGAAGAAAATGATAAAAAATTTGTTTGGGTACAGTGTAGCATGACCACGCAATTGTCATTCAAAGTGCGACAGCGCTGAAAGCTGAAAAATAGTTTGGGCAGGAAGGGGGTGTTAGTGCATGGTAGGCAAGTGGTTAAGATGGATTTATTAGGAAGATTATTTTACACAGTTTGTGCCTATTTTTACTGGTGGATTTTGATTGATCAGTTAGACAGTTCTGCTTTAATCCTGAACAGTGGAAAGAAAAAGAAATGCGGAGCTTCTATTTACATAAAATAATGTGGTTAGCTCAATCAGATCTTTTTCTTCCTTGGCAATTCCCATATTCCCTATTGTCCTTTTTACAAAAGATATTGCTTTATGAATTACCAAGGAATCAACACTGGATCATTTAAAACAAAAGATTGCCATTCATCACGTCTTTCTTCACATTCTAAAAAGCTGCAAAGCATGATGTGCTTAATGACATATAATGTAGAGTACTGTTTAATGATAATATGCTTGATAATGAGAGAAAAGTGCTAATGAGATCTCATCTTGTCATCAAAGCAATTAATAGACCATTCAGTTTACAAACCACATTGTTATCACAAAATTTGACCCCCAAGCAATAATAAAATGTTATAGATCCCTATTTTAACTAACAAGTTAAAGGTATAGTAACACTTTTTTAGGAGGGGACACAAGCAGGATGGACAAGCTCACATTAGCTATGAAAAAAATAAAGTGTTACTAAACCCAGGACCCTGCTTTTACTATATTTGGTCTCCCACAGTACACAGAACATGGAAATGCAATTATTTTATTAAATATAAACTGCAAAATAACTTTTCTCATCAGCAGTTAGAGCAGTCTTTTGACTTCCATCAGTGTCTGGTTAAAGCTTGTAGGAGGAGATTTCATTCTACTCTGACTGTCCTATGAGGCTGCAGGACTCCTGATCCTCTGTCTGGACAGTGCTATATGGCATGCACCCTCCGAAGAAAAAAAAACTCTCTAGCAATACACACCAAACTGGGCATATGCAGAGTGACTCCAAAGACTGCTTTATCAGGAGATGGATTGGGGACAGTGGAAGATGGGGAGGGTCAGAGAAGACAGGATCAAACAGCCTTTTTACACAAGCCAGCGGATTAACCCCTTAGGTTCCACAGTAAGTATAACAAGCATGCTTTGCTACATATACAGACTGATTTTTCTGTTGTGGTTTTAGTAACACTAAGAAACCTCTGATTAAAAAAAAAATGTGTTTCACTGCATGCCTGCTCTGAAGCCTTGGACCTCACTGGGAACTTCTTACATGCAGACAGGTCAGTGAAGCAAACTACAAAGTTTAATCGTAGATAGCAAAGACTGTGAACAAGCTATAGCCAGGGCTGGTGGTATGCAAGAAGAATCTCTAGAGGTGGAGAATCATCCCTAAGGACAGCTTATCAGTTTTAAGGAACGCTGCTGCTTTTGTTAAGAGTTTGGCATTTACAGTCTGGTAGTTGTATACATCATACACCAGGACAATGTCATACCTGCTGTTCAGCAGGCTTTTGTGAGAAAAGACTGATACCTCGCTACCAACCTAATAGGTCAGTGATGGCAAACCTTGGCACCCCAGATGTTTTGCAGAGTGCCAGAGCATCATGGGAAATGTAGTTCCAAAACATGTGGGGTGCCAAGGTTCGCCATCACTGTAATAGGTAAATCATACCTCTCAACTTTCTTGGATGAGAAGGAGGGACACCTATTAGCAAAAGAATGTAGGCATAGGACACACTCCCTGCCATGCCCCTTTAAAAGGGAATTGTGAAGAAAAAATGATTGGTTAAACCCACAAGTGCTTTTTTTACAAATACAATTCTTTTACATTAGCTTTTGGAATTTACTAATGCAGCAATTTAGAAATTGAATGAAAGGACTTTACACATGGATTTCCTTAGAAATTGAATTTGTCTGTTCATATGGGGCTTTGAATCAGAAGTGCAAGAAGACAGTATGGCTATGTTCCAGTTTCTTTCCTCAGTATCCTGGCAGGTGAAAAAATAATAGGCTTTAATATAATACTACATCTTATGTCTACAAAGCTAAATTCCCAAGCAACAAAAGCAGCAGCCAGCAAAGTTTTCTCAGCTGGCTCAAAAGCACTTCTTTAATGATTTTAATGCCCCGTACACACGGTAGGATTTTCCGACAACAAATGTTGGATGTGAGCTTGTTGGCGGAAAGTCCAACTGTGTGTATGCTCCATTGAACATTTCTTGGTGGACTTTCCGGCAACAAATGTTGGCTAGCAGGTTCTCAAATTTTCCGCCAACAAATGTTTGTTGTCAGACTTTCCGATCGTGTGCACACAAGTCCGTCAGACAAAAGTCCACGCATGCTCACGTACGTCTTGTATGTCACTACGTTCTTAATTGTTGGCCAACATTTGTGTGACCGTGTGTATGAAAGACAAGTTGGAGCCAACAACCTTCGAACAAAAATCCACGGTTTTGTTGTCGGAAAGTCCGTTCGTGTGTATGGGGCATAAGACTTTCCTAACACTAGAAACAATCTAGAAGTCAAACTATTTATATTTTATAAAAAAAAAAAAAAAAAAAAAAAAGCGTAACATATAAAAAAGCCTAGCAAAATGTTATATATTGAGGCTTACCAGTCCCTAGATTGGGTGAATTCGTTTTTCCACACTATGAACATTTTCAACAAGTACAGTAAAAAAACCTGGTGATCCTTCCAGAATTTAAAGTGTATATCCCCTTCTCACTGAGCGTACGCAGATGTGCGTACTCGGCTTTCCGGGGTTATACAGGGATGATGCCCGCAGCTGCAGGCATCATCCCAGTACCGTTGTTTAGAGCCGGCGATTCGCTATCCAAGTATAACAACCAATGTGGCTAAAAGCCGCTCGGCTGTTATACCGGAGCAGCGGAAGGGGACATCCCCCCCTCCCGCCACTTCCCCCCGCCTCCCGCCACTCTCACCAGGCCTCCCGTTCGATCAGGAGGCCCGGTGGCCCGGTGGCCAATCAGCTGCCTCCGGCGGCTGGGGGCGGGCTGGAACGAAGCTGTGGGTGGCTTTGTTCCAGCCTTCTAATTGTAGACGCAGAAGCGACATCATGACGTCACTTCCCGTTTACTCGGCTGCCAATGGCGCCAATTTAAAAAAAATACACAGTATTCAGAATCTCCGTTTTTGGCGATCTGAATACTTTGAAGTGCAAAGGAGGGACCCCCGATCCCTCCATAAAGAGTACCTGTCTCTACCTATTACTGTCACAAGGGATGTTTACATTCCTTGTGACAGCAATAAAAGTCATCAATTATTTTTTAACACGATTTAACACAATTTATAAATATATAATTAAATAAAATAAATAATTACAAAAAAAAATGTAAAGCGCCCCCGTCCCCGCGAGCTCGCGCAGCAAAGAAAACGCATACAGAAGTCGCGCCCGCATATGTAAATGGTGTTCAAATCACACATGTGAGGTATTGCCACGATCGTCAGAGTGAGATCAATAATTCTAGCACTAGACCTCCTCTTTAACGCTAACCTGGTAACCTTAAAAAAAAATTTTAAATCGTTGCCTATAGAAATTCTTAGGTAGCGTTGTTTGTCGCCATTCCACGAGTGCGTGCAATTATAAAGCGTGACATGTTTGGTATCTATTTACTCGGCATAACATCATCTTTCACATTATACAAAAAAATTGGGGTAACTTTACTGTTTGGATTTTTTTTAAATTCATGAAAGTGTCCCTTTCCCCCAAAATTTGCGTTTAAAACACAGCTGCACAAATACCGTGTGATATAAAATATTGCAACAATCTCCATTTTATTCTCTAGATTCTCTGCTAAAAAAATATATATAATGTTTGGGGGTTCTAAGTAATTTTCTAGTAAAAAATACGGATTTTAACTTGTAAACACCAAATTTCAAAAATAGGCTTAGTCATGAAAGGGATATAAACCCTCGCCTTGTAAAACGACCCATTCAGTTTAAAATAGAAATGAAAAGCAAAACATTTTTGTATAGATATATATATAAAAAAAAAAAACATTATAAATACCCTTTTTCCATTTTTTATAGGTGATTACATTCCCTCTTCTCAGTTGCATAAGAGCTGGGGGGAGAAGAGGCAGCAGTAAATTGAGCTTCCTGGTGAATGGCTGTGTGTGTGTGTGGGGGGCGTAACAGGACAAGTCTGATCATTGGAGGAGAGCAGCCTGAGTTCCCAGCATTTCTAGAGAACTGACCATGGTGTACTCTCCCGCTTAGTGTGGTCAGTTTTTAATAGGAGAGGGACTGGCAGGAACACCAGGCATTTCACACACAGGAAAGACAATACAACGAGAACAGGATACTTTTTCATATAAGTACACGGTATAGAAGGCACTATCAGGAATATGAAATGTTGGGGTAACAACACTTTAAGTGTACTTTTCACTTCATATGGGCTCACCTGGACTCATTATATTTGAGTAAACGACTAGTTCCACAATTCCCCAGCTAATGAACACGAAAAAGGCAGACATTTATGCAGACTAGTTGACAACCATGGCTCTCTTGATAGATGCAGTGGAGGAGTGAACACAGCCACCCTAGGACAGGTAGTGTGGTAGTGTGTTATTTGCAGTATTACTAGGTAAGAATTAAGGGAAAAAGCCAAAGAAAAGAAAACTAATGCAGCCATCACATCTAAGGACTGGTAAGCTGCAGTATATTAAATTGTTGCTTCAGTTTTAGATATGCTTTAATTTTTTAATCACCAATTAAGTACCATGATAAAATAAAAAAAAAATAGGGATTTAGATTCACTTTTCAGGTACTAACATAATATGTTAGTTTAGTGAATAATCGGCATAGGGAGATGTTTAAGGGCACACTTCCCACACTCTATAAATAGACTGGTATAATTGCAGTGCTTGCCAAATTGCATGATGCTGAAGATGACAGGAACCATTGTTCAAGCTTGTTATAGTCATTGTCAAAGAGGAGGAGCTGAGCTGTTTAGGTAACGTCTCACACCCTGAGAGTGGTTAGTACACACTCTCTACAATTTCAGTTCTTTCTAATTGCAGGTATTACCAGTGGTTTACAGAACAGCAAGGCATATGAAAACTTCACATAATGCATCCTTTATTAGTTACTTTTTCACTTACATAATCTACCCGAGTTTCTTTTATGCTGTTTTCTATAGAAAGAGTTAGAAGCAAACAGTACATACTAAAAGATAACAGTGACACTCATCCATGAGTATTTGATTTTTTACAGATTATTATAGTGCAAAAAGCAAAAACATTTAGGAACCTGAATAGCTAGGGAGGATGGGGCCCTCATTTGGGGGGGGGGGGGGGGGGGGGTGTCGGAGCAAATTCAACCTTTATTATACATTGTATGTTAACAGGGGAAGTGGTTCTTTCTTTCTTTTTTTCCTTTTTTTTGGTTCTTCTTCTTCTTTTTTTCTGAATAGAATATCTTAAGATGTGTATATAGAGTTTTGTATAGCATGTACAGTAAATGTTATGTATGGACACATGTTTCTGTCCATAATTGATTGCTAAGCTAAATTCTAATAAAATAAAATTTAATTATGAAAAAAAAAACATTTTAAAATATGTAAATATATGTAACGTTTGAAATATTGTAGACAATTAGATAAAGTCCAATTTTATAATATGCAAAAACAATACCTATCCATTGTGCTTATAGCTATTTAATTTTTATTTAAGTGCCTTAAAACTGATATCTTAATTTAAAAAAGCGCGTATATCATATATGTTTTCTGTACACAAACCAGAATGATTACCTACAAATATTTTATAGCTATCAACGTTCAACCTCTGGGTGATCCTATCCTTTAACTGAGCAAAGTGCTAGCAGGAAAGTAGGTAAGGCTATAGCTGTAAGAGAGGTAACCAGTGATATATATAAAGGGATCACAACAAGTTCTAGTACAGGCAGGGGTGTATCATCAAATTAGTGGGCCCGTGTGCAAGCTCCCAAATGGGCGTGGTTTAAACTTCACTAAATATTGGGCGGGGCATGATTAAAGAGTCTGAGATAAAAGGCGAGAGAGAGCTCAGAGAGAGAAGGATGAGACAGAGAGAGAGAGAAAAATGAGAAGAAGACGCACTACCAATGCCACATCTGAAAATATGTAGATAAAAAAGAGGATACTATAAAAGTAGCCAAAAACCGGACTTTGTAGGCACCTCACTAAGGCTTACTGCTTTTTGTGATGCCGGATACCTTAGCACCATTGTCCTGATGGTCTCTCCTCCTTCTGTTACAAGTCATATGCGGGCCCCTGCTTGTGGATATAAAAGATACAAAACGAGTAGGTATTTGGACCCAATTATTATTTAATGATATATATAACTTTTCACTGCAGAATTTTTCTTATGTTAGAGCTTTCGGGATTTTTTTACTTTTTCATAGTTTACATATTTTGCACCACGGAGATTTCTATACGAGGCCTACCAAATCAAAGGTACCCATTCACTGCCATCTTACTGTTCTCTCGGATCCCCCCCTTTTTTGGAGGGTTCAGCACACGCTTTTTAATGTAATAATATGTTGTAATGTGTTTATGCAATGTGTCTGTTTTTAATTGTAATGTATCTCATTTCAGACAGCGAGACTTGTTCTCTGTTTCTCTTTTGTTATGCCTTTGAACCTTGATCGTGTCCTGAAGAAGCCTCACGGTGAAATGCATAGACGCACAAGGGCTCACTGTACTAATTGTATCAGCTTTCATGTTTTTTTATCTCTTTTTGAACATAGTGTTTATTATTGTACTTTTTTCAATAAATATTTTGAATTAAATTTTTTCACCTCTCCATTGTTTCCATGCCTACAAAGTCCGGTATTTGGCTACTTTTATAGTATCCTCTTTTTTGCCAGAGCGAGAGAGAGAGAGGAGAGGAAGAGGGGGGAGAGAGGGGGGGAGATAAAGGGAGAGGGAGAGAGAGAGATAAAGGGAGAGGGAGAGATAAAGGGAGAGGGAGAGATAAAGGGAGAGGGAGAGGAAGAAATAAAGAGGGAGAGGCAAAGGGAGAGATAACGAGAGAGAGGGAGAGTTAAAGAGGGAGAGATAAAGGAGAGATAAATAGGGAGAGGGAGAGATAAAGAGGGAGAGATAAAGAGGGAGAGGAAGAGATAAAGAGGGAGAGGGAGAGATGGAGAGATAAAGAGGGAGAGAGATATGGAGAGAAAATGATATAAAGAGAAATATAGAGAGAAAATGATATAAAGAGAGATATAGAGAGAAAATGATATAATGAGAGAGAACGATATAAAGGGAGAGAGTGATAAAGGGAGAGAGAGATGAAGGGAGAAAGAGAGAAAGATAGAGAAAGAGAAAGGAAGACAGAGAGCGTGAGTGAAAGAGAACGAGAGAGACAGAGAAAGAGAGAGGTAAAGAGAGAGTCAGATATAGAGAGATAGAGAAGTGAGGAGTCTGCAGCATGCCTCATTTCTCTTACCAAGCTACTTAGTGCGTTAGGTGAAGCACGGTGTGTCTGTGTAAGATGCGGTTCGGCAGCGGCTGCAGGGGATTAGTTCACTTCAGCCTCCCCTCCTCTCCTGACTGCAGCCTGCACAGAATCCAACACCTCCTTCCCCTCCTCAGCCGTTCTCCTGTGCTGCAAAGCCCCGCCCTTAGAATTTATAGAGCTCGGGTGCTGCACTTCAAGGCATATCTCTCCGCCAGCCCCAGTTGTAACGGAGTGGGTGTCGCCGCCTTCCTGTAAAATAAAAAAAAGTCCCAAAGCTCCTAGCCTGTACTCCATGTGTGCAGAGTGTAACAGAGCACAGTGGTCCCCCTCCTGCCCTGGGGGCCTGTGTACAACAAACACCCTGCACACATGGATGATATGCCACTGAGTACAGGCCAAATTACTGGTGCAAATGCTGAAACATTTGTTTGTATACCACTGCTTGTACATATCTATACCTAAGTATACACACATTAACAGAAGACCAGTAAGACCACTGGCACTGCCTGTCAAGATTCATAAAAGAGACCTGCGGTGCAAGGAAGACTATTTGAGCTTATATGGTGATAGTTTTGAAATATGTTTCAACATTGAAGAAGTGCTGCAAAGAGCAAATTAAGCAAAGCCAGGTAATTTTAAAGAAAACTTACAAAAAATTTGATGAATGACCTCCAGGATATGACAGGCAGCCAAGGTGTAAGTCAGATTTTTTTACCTAGCAAATGATAAGGCCAAATGGAAAGCAATGGTGAACACAAGGGCCTGCAGTTAACCTAAGAGAAGTCATAGTAGTGGTAATGGTCATTTTCATATGAATGTTAAGGGGATTGTAAAGGCAGAAGGTTTTTTTTTTTATCCTCTTGCATTCTATGCATTAAAATAAAAAAAACTCAACAGGAGTAAGGGGCCAGAAGCACAGAAGAGAGACCCAAAAAGAATATGATCGGGGCTGCTCTGTGCAAAAACCAACTGCATAGAGCAGGTAAGTATAACATGTTTGTTATTTTTAAAGAAAAAAAAATAGACTTTACAATCACTTTAACATTTTTTTAAATTAAAACAATCTGTTCTTGAATACAACAGCATCTTTTCCTATATACTTAGTTACATCAATCCAGTTTTCTGTGGATATCCCCTTATTACGTTGTAATTTGTTACCCTTTACTGAAACTGAACTTCAAGATGAGACTGAACCTGTGTTTTGTAAAGGTTAGAATTACTGATTTATCTCTTGAATGTATGCCATTTTTTTAGTGAGTGGGAGTGTTCTGCTAGCTATATTAACATGCTAAGTCTGTGATCAGCAAGGCCCCCTCAAATCTTTTTTACATTACTTATCTTACCAGAGAAGGCCATATTAATGAATATTTTGCATGTGTATTCTTGGCACCCAAGTGAATAACCTTTTTCATTTGTCAAATTTGTTTATCGAAGTTTTATAAGTCAGGGAACAGGTTCAAAAGCAATACAGGAATATACAAGTAAGGTACAGTATAACATTATAATATGACAAAAGATAAAGTTGTCTCTTACTTTAAACAAAAAATTGTCAACTCAGACATTTCCTATAGTGTTAAGAAAGCAAAAATGTCTAAACATAGACTATGATAGAATAATGGAATCTCAATAAAATTATACTTTGAGAATATCTAAAGTTTTAAACAAAAGAAGCGTTAAGGAATTGTCGCTCTCATATTTCAAGTAAGAGGAAGTTCCAATGGTTAATAACGTCATAGAAACATGAAATATAATTAAAAGTGACGCTATATGAACCTGATGAAGAGCAAGAAGTATAAGAAAGGAAAAAGAAAGGTAGGATAGCGAAAGGGTTAGAAAAGAAAGGAAAGAGGAGAGAGGAAAGGAAATGAAAGGGAAGGGATCTCCGAGGTAAGGCGTGTTTTCAACCATATATTAAATATGAGAAAATGAAAATGCATGAGAAATTTACCCAGGCATCAATAAGGTTGCATCGAAATTAGAAGGCAGGAAATGTGTCGTCCAAGGAAGCCATATATTCTTGAATTTAGGAATTTTGTCATGTGTTATAGCCTCTGTTTTGGCATGAACCATGGCTTGATTAATTCTATAATTCGTTTCAGTTAATATCAGGGTACGGGTTTTCCAGGCTTTAGCGATTGTTTGTTTCACGGCTGTAGTAATCTGCAGCATTAGCTTGAACTGATTATTAGAGAGAATTGTCGGTTTTAAATTCAAAAGCACAATCAAGGGATCAGGAAGGATGGACACTGCAAATAATGTCGAGATCATGCGGAATATGTTTTCCCAAAATCTTTTGACAATTGGACAGGTCCAACTTTACATTTTTCAATATAATTCTTTTTCAGCCATGTAGCCTTCCATCCCCCTATTTGTCAAGGTCTTCTTGAAACATTACTACATTCTGTGCCAAATGTATTTTCAGCATGATTAACACGCTGTTATCATGAACAGGTATACAAAAATTGTCATTACGTTTTATTAAACAGCAAATTGTATTATATTACATTGTAGTATATTATGCTTACATACCATATATGATTATTGGTATTATGAGTGACAACCGTAGCTTGTAAAGGTTTACATTGGTTAGGAATGCTTTGGGAAAACAATAAAACTATCAAGTCCATAACGGCAAATGCAAGAAGTCATAGAATGTGTCTGTTTGTGCTTGTTGTGAGGTATGTACACGGTGTTTCATTGCCCTAAGTATCTTAGGAAAATAGGAACTGAAAATAGGTGTAGCTCATAGAGTTCATAAAAAGGATACTGTACACGTACATAGTCAGTCATTACATCATAATGGTTCAACTGCTAAACTGTCTTTCCGTAGATATCACTAGACCTGAGCACCTGGGGAACATACGTTAAGAATCGTGCCTGATGACCCAGGGCTAGCGCAAGAGTGACATGTTTAGCTGTATGCAGGCAGCACTGGGTGGAGTGATATACAGTTCAACACTGCCTGCATAGTCCTGACATAATGTCACTCCGGAGGCAGTGCTGAAGAACAAGGAGTCCTGGAAGTGATGGCTTGTCTCCTACAGAGCCCTGATCTCAACATCGAGTCTGCCCGGGACTACATGAAGAGACAGAGGCAGCCTGCATGCACAGAAGATCTGTAGTTAGTTCTCCAATATGTTTGGAACCACCTACCTGCTGAGTTCCTTCAAAAATTGTGTGCAAGTGTATTTAGAAGAATTTTATGCTGGTTTAATGCCATAGGGTGGTCACAGCAAATATTGATTTGATTTAGATTTTTCTTCTGTTCACTCACTTTGCCTTTTTACAGGTTTTTTTCACACTTGCCTAAAACCTTTGCACAGTGCCTTGAATATGTATGTATAATCAGGGCATTTTTTGCACTTTGGGCATTTCTTTCTTTCAGGGAATTTTCAACCCTTTGTTATTTTAACTGACAATTGCACGGTCATGCAACACGGTATGAAATTAACATTTTTATCCCTTTTTTCACATGAATAATGCTTTCTTTTGGTGGTATTTGATCACGACTGGGTTTTTTATTTTTTGTTATATAAACAAAAAAAGACTGAAAATTTTGAAGAAAAAAAATATTTTCTACTTTCTTTTATAAAAGAAATCCAACAAAATCAAATTTCATAAATGTAGACCAAAATGCCTTTGGTAAAAAATAAACCAATAAGTGATATTAATAGGTTTGTGTAAAAGTTTTAGCGTCTACAAACTATGGTATATATATCTGAAAATTGATCAGTCCTGATGTACTTAACGCCTCTCTCATTTCTTGATGCCCTAAAATGCCAGGACAGCATACCCCCCAAATGACCCTTTTTTGGAAAGAAGACAGTCCAAAGTATTTGGATTCCTTGAGAATGTGCATGCACACAAAATGCGTTGGGAGGGGCCTACACACTGATGTCATTGCCACCACGACCTCCTGGTAGGAGTGGTGGCCATCTATGTAAGTTTTGTTTGGCTTACTTTCATTTGTATGCTGCAGCTTGACATGTACTGTGATTTTAATAAATACTAAACTATATGAGCATTATTTGGGCTCCCGTTGGTGAGCTTTCTTTGCACAGTGCCAGTTCCTTGTAAGGTCTTCCTAACCCCCCTACAGTTCTTGATATGATGTCACCAGGTTCTATGCCAGTGGTTCAAGGCTTATAATGGCTTACCATCTGGTGAGTGTATAGAATGATGGGGGGCTATCACGGATAAGGAGCACTGTGTAACACTTTGGGTGCAAATGTTTATAATTGAATGCTGGATATTATTCGCTCTTTGGTGACTGTTTTGGCACATTGCACTGTCACAGTGGACTTTTGTATTAAGAAAAGACTGTCAGTTTACAGCAGTTCATCACACATAGGACTTTGTTTATTTATCTACACATGGACTTTCTTTCATTAATGTAAAGTGCTGCACCAAATCTGTTTATCGTATGGTCTTTTGGAGGTTGCATATTCAACTTTGTGTGTGCTAGCTGCTACATTATTATTATCATTTTTTCGGCGTTCACTGTTTTCTATTTATTAGTCCAAAGTATTTAGTAAGAGGCCATTAATGACTGTTTTGTTGACATTGTAATCAGGTGATCGCTATGATCAGTCACTGATCACCCCCTTCCTGCCCAGGCCATTTTTCAGATTTTAGCATTGTCACACTTTGAATGACAATTACTCAGTCATGCAACACTGTACGCAAAGAAAATTTTTATCATTTTATGAAACAGATAAAGCTTTCTTTTGGTGGTATTTAATCACCACTGGGTTTTTTATTTTTTGCTATGTACAGTGGAAACACCCACAAAGTGACCACATTTGAAGTGTGAAGCTATTTTTTTTTTTGTGAATAGATTTGTATTATGTTTAAAGGCAAATACAAACATAAATTGCCAATGGCGGGTACAAAGAGGTACAAAAGTATAACATGGGATAAGAAAGCACATAACGATAGAGAAACATACATGCTAAGTGATGATGGGCCACTAAAGAGGCACTTAGGGATAAACACTTAGGCCCCTTTCACACTGGGGTGGGGGCGGCATCGGCGGTAAAGCGCCGCTATTGTTAGCGGCGCTTTACCGTTGGTATTCGGCCGCAAGCAGGGCGGTTTTACCCCTCGCCAAGAAAGTGTTAAAGACCACCACAAAGCGCCTCTGCAGAGGCGCTTTGCCAGCGGTATAGCCGTGCTGTCCCATTGATTCCAATGGGTAGGAGCGGTGAAGGAGCGGTGTATACACCGCTCCTTCACTGCTCCGTATACACCGCTCCTTCACTGCCCTGAAGATGCTGCTAGCAGGACTTTTGTTCCCGTCCTGCTAGCGCACCACTCCAGTGTGAAAGCCCTCGGGGCTTTCACATTGGAGAGACGGCAGCGGCTGTTTCGGGTCGGTTTGCAGGTGCTATTTTTAGCACCTGCAAACCACCCCAGTGTGAAAGGAGCCTTACATAACACATGAGTTGTCATTAGAAGACTGCAAAGGCACTGTTACGGTAAGTATCATTTGTGAATCCAAGTGGAACAGGGTTCCCACAATCTATCAAAGGGGACAACAGAGCTGTTCCACAATGCAAGAGTTCTTTCATACTAGAAATGCATATAGACTAGTGCAATAGCCTCAGATGGGTTGGGGGCTGATTGTTGTTTCTAGTGTATACCTATCATGCGTCTGGCAGCTATAAGTATATGAGTAACAGTTGTGCAAAAGGAAGTAGCCACCCTATCAATGTCCAGACTCAGAATAGCTAGAGCTGGGTTTGGAGGCAATAAAACCCCTGTCAATGCAGATATCACTTGTAATATTTTTCTCCAAAAAACTAACTATCCTTTTACAAGACCATAGGATGTACAATAAATTCCCCTTTTGACCACAACCTCGCCAGCATAGAGGAGAATGAGAGAGGGGATATCTAGGCTAGGAGGCATGGGGTTAGATACCAATAAGTGTGATCTTTTGTGTTAATTCCAAGTGTTGTACAAAGTGCGTAGCGTGGCATTATATATGGACTTGAGGCCCTTGCTCCATTGTACAGCAGTAAACGTGGTGGCAAGATCCCCTTCCCATAGGAAGGAAGAGCTTGAATTTAAGGAAGGTCATCTTTTCTTGAAGTAAATAGTAAAAAGAGAAATGCCCTTTCTTCTAGGAATAGATGCCGCACTGGGTCAGAAATGTGTATCTCGGGAGGGGAGGACACAAAAAGATGTTGGATTTGTAAATAGGTAAAATAGTCTTTGGATGTCAGCCCAAATTCCACCCTCTGTTCCATTATGTTTTGAGTGAGAGATTATGAAGTATGTCATCAATAACTGTAAAACCTTTATTGCACCAGGATTGAAGGGAGATATTCAGAATAAAGGATGCAAGAGCAGTGATGGGAATAGATAACTTGGTACCATAGTACTATTGTGCATAGTACGAGCTACTGGAGGAACAGAGGAAGGAGGCTGCACCAGGATAAGGTGTTGAAGCAAAGAAGGAATCAAAAATGTTGAAAACACGTATCCAGTGCCGGGACAAGAAGAATGAAAGACTTGCAGAGAATGTGCTAGGCTGCATTATGGTGACAGTTAGATGAAATAAAAGTGAACTGGGATGGAAACTGCGTCAGACAGATGGGTGTATGGACTCCTAGTGTGCAATGCCCAGAGCTGAAACAGGAGTGTCAGGAAAGACAAAATGTGCCCAGGCGCATAGTTATGCACAGACGGAGAATTCTAGTTAGCCAAACCTGTCAGGAAAGACAAAATGTGCCTAGGCGCATAGTTATGCGCAGACGGAGAATTCCTGTCAGCCTAGCCTGTGCTCATGCGCATGCGTCTGACTAGCGCCAAGTGGGCTATTTAAACACTTATGCTGCACTAGGACCTTACCTTATGGTCTACAGCATTCTGCTACCTGTTCCTGTGTTTGATCTCCTGTTGCCGTTCAGATCTGTCTGACTACGCTTGCACTCTGCCTAAACCGACAACTGGCTTGCTCTTTGACCACGTTTCTGCCTGATCCCTCTGTCTGTCTATTTAAATGCCAACTCCAGCCTGAACCTGACTATGCTGCTGCCTGCTGCTCTGTTCCTGATGTGACTGCTAGTGACCGACCAAGCCTGCCGAAACCTGCTCTGTGTCCAACCTGTGGTGGCGATCTTTATTCATGCTGTCTGTCAAGTACCTGCTGTCTACCACCTGCCAGCCTGCCAAGTACCTGCTGTCTGCCACCTGCCAATCTGCCCAGTGCCTGCTGACTGTCAACCAACCTTCTGTGCCTGCTGCCCTACATTGCGATCCAGCCTGCATCCAAGTATGCACAGACCTCTCATCTGCAGCCACCATCACCTGAACTTCCAGGCACTCCTGCCACTCCAGGCTCTCATCCCTCCTGTTACTTTACCAGGGGTACCAAGCTGAAGGTGTAAGAGATCCCCTATCTCTCCACATCGGGCTGACCAGGTACATGACAAGGAAGCTGCATAATGTGTAAACACATATTTATCTGAGGGGAGCAGATAGCAGAAGAGCTGGACCAAATAAGAGTGACTTTAACAGTGAAGAAGGTGAAGTGACCCCGGAAAGAAAGCTAGCTGACAGCTGGAATATTGCTTAGTGAAGGAAAGTGATTAATAGTTGCAGAAGTAGAAGAGATAAGACATATTTGGAGTGGCTGCCATGGAGGAGTTGGGGAATCGTCACATTGTGCAGAGATATGAAGGGAAATGAAAGTCAATCTGCTCAGTGAGGAAGGAGAAGCAGTGGAAGCTCCCAGTGTGCCCCCCTCACCATGGATTAAGCCTGTGCCCAGGGCAGGTGCCTCTTCTGCCCACCCCTAGTTCCGGCATGTGACATATCAAAGGAGGTGGTTGCTTCCTTACTTGTGTCACAGCTCTTTCTAGATACCTAGATATCAGCTGTGAAATCTCTGTGTACACATTAAGGGGAATTTATTAAGACCGGAGTAGCCAGAATCTGAAGTAGCTGTGCATGGCAACCAATCAGCTTCTGTCTTTCATTTCATCAAAGCTTAACTAAACAAGCTGAAGATAGAAGCCTATTGGTTACTATGCACAGCTGCTCTAGATTCTGGCTGCTCCAGTTTTAGTAAATTCCCCCATGGACTTTACTTTTAGAAATCGGATGTAGAGAGTGCCTGTGTAGTATGTAGAATAACATGTGCTTTTCTCTGGAAAAAAATAAATAAACCCATAATGCTTTGGAAATCCTTTAAAATGTAATATGTATTGTAAAATAAGATAATATACTATATATAATTTAAAACATAAAAACATATACACCTTGAAAGAATAGTATTGGCCCAAAAGCATGATAGTTTATAGAATGTAAAGTGAGCACACAGCTGGAAAAATTAACTTAAAGTGGTTGTTAACCCACTTTCAGAAATTTACACTATCCGTTCTGTCTCTAATGCAGTGCCCCCCTGTCTCTGCATTTCATTAAAAAAAATACTTCCTTCACAGCATCTTACGGCGGCTCCCGGCGCTCATGTAACTGGCCGTGTCTCATCTCTGCCCATTTTGCAGAAGCAGCGGGCGGGGACGAGATTTCCCCCGCTGATGTCAGTGGGACGCAAGGGGGAGAGGAGACATGGCCGGTCATGTGATCGCCGGGAGCTGCCGTGAGATACTGCGAAGGAGGTATTTTTTTTAATAAAACACAGAGACAGGGGGGCACTGTATTAAGATACAGAACGGATAGTATACAAATCTATATGTTATTCCTGCAGCAGGAGGAGAATGGGGCGGCACTGTCAATAGGTGACACGCAGGGAGGGGAGGGGGGAGGAGGACAGATCAGACAGACACAGAAGAGCAGGCTGAGGATGACCGAGGCACGCAAACAGACCACAGTATCAGGGGCTCAGCAGCCATGATTATAATGGTCTGTTTGCAGAGAGGAGGGCATAGCCAGGCAGGATCAGCCATGTATTACAGGTGTTACAGGGTGCCAAATTATACAGCACAAGCACTGTGCTGTATAATATGCTTTAAAGGAACAGAATCTGTGTGTTTTTTTTTTAGGGTTAACAAACACTTTAATAGCTATATTATGATCTTATAACCCTAGAAGCCATAGCATCTTCTGTAGTGCCACCCTATATTTTTAGTAATACAATACATTTAACTTTTTAATTTACTTTTGAACACATGAACATGAATATTCTTTCGGAGTCTGTGTTGATGCAATCACTTTAAGTGAGAACAATATTGACATTTCGCACATTATTTATAGTAGATTTATTATCTGAGTTAATTAGGTGTTTAGATGTATTACCTGGCCAGATAGTGCTGACAGCAACATTCTCTGTTTCCTCTGTTGGCATATTCTGCTTCAATAAAGTCACAGGAAGTACTGCAGATCATTTCAGGTACAGTAAAGCTGTAGAACCAGGATGCCCCATTACACACAGGTATGGAGCACGTTGGCCATCCACACCCTAACCCAGTTATATAACAAGCCTGATGCTTGTGTCACGCCAAGCCCTTGTTACTAATTGATTGTATGGCTCAGATGAACCATTTTTAGCATTTGCACAGCCAGTTTCCTCACCTGACACAGGTGTTTTCCAGTGTTTACTGTTCTGTACACACTGCAAATCATGTTAGCTGACTCCAAGCTACAAAACATGGCCCACATTTGTGGACAGTAAAAAAATTATCTGCCTCATTTCATAAAGCTCCCATGACACCGAGAAATTCTAATTGCAAACAGAGCAAAGTACTCACTTGAAATGCCTTTGCTTGGAGATAAATATAGCTTTAGCTTTGGAATCTATTTCTAATGTCCTGTACACATGATTGGACATTCCGACAACAACGACGGATGTTGGCTCAAACTTGTCTCGCATACACACGGTCACACAAAGTCACACAAAGTTGGTCGGTGACATACAACACGTACGACGAGCCGACAAAAATTAAGTTCAATAGCCAGTGCGGCTCTTCTGCTTGATTCTGAGCATGCGTGGCACTGTGTGCGTCGGAACTGTCTACACACGATCGGAATTTACGCAAACGGATTATGTTGTCGGAAATTTTTTAGATCCAGCTCTCAAACTTTGTATGTCGGAAATTCTGATGGAAAAAGTCTGATGGAGCCTACACAGGGTTGGAATTTCCAACAACAAGCTCAGATCGCACATTTTCCGTCGGAAAGGCCGATCGTGTGTACAGGGCATTAGACACACTTAAAGGAAAATCATAGCTAGGATGCACATCCCTGCTATCTGCCTGACTTGTCAAATACACATATATATTAGTTTAGATTGTTTTTATCACAGCAGACATACAAACATGTTCTTGGGGAAAGTAATATAATAATTGTTTATGTTTTTTTCACCCTTAGTGCCCATTCACACAGGGGCAACACGACTTCCAGCGCGACTTTGGGAGGCAACTTGGACACGACTTGAGTATGAATCACAGCACGACTTGGGGCAACTTACAACACAACTTGAAGTCGCCTCCAGGACAGGGAACTTTACAAGTGGCCAATCAGAGCTTATCAGCTGTGTGTGAGAAGGAGGGGGCTGGCTGTTTAGTGGAGGAAATTACTTTCTGTTTCCTTTCTGCTTCCTGTAAAGTTGCCTCAGTATGAACAGTGATCAGACTTGGAGGCAACTTCCATTGAAATCAATGGGTATAAGTTGCCTTCAAGTCGGATTGAAGTAGTACAGGAACCTTTTCTGAAGTCGGAGCGACTGCAGTAGTGTACATTAAGACGGATCCATTCACTTACATTGATTTTTTCATGTAGCGCGACTTGAGGCGACTAGGGGCGACTTGGGGCGACTTGAAGTCGGATCCAAAGTTGCCCCTGTGTGAATGGGCTCTTACTTTAAGTACTTGCTCAGTTGTTGGAGAAAGCAAATTCAGCTGCATAGTGATACAATGGTACTGTACATTGGTAACAAAAACAATACAATGTATAGCTTTGAAGCAGATACATGATTAAAAAAATAATAATAATATTAATAATAATAATAATAACAGCCCTCAAATTTTCCACTCGGGGGTTTGGGGGTGATTAGAGCACCTTCCGGCAGGCAGGGTTGAATGGGAGCTCTTCTCCCACTGATTGCCGCCCAGAGGAAGAGAAGGCCGCCCGGATCATCAGAGCGCAGAACATCACTGTAACAGCTCTCAATGTCACATACAGCCACACCTTCTGACCCGGGTACTTTGATAGACAGAACACCCATCCTATCCTGGGATGTGTGACATATATCAAAGTCCCCAGGCCAGGAGGCGGAGCTGTATATGACAGCGAGCGCTGGGAACACACAGCAATTGAAATGAAAGCTGTTACAGCAATGTTCCTCAGCGCTCTGATGATCCGGCTAGCAATCATCTTTCTCTCCTCTCTTCCCCTGCACAGGTAGGCTGCATTGTTGGGCAC
The DNA here is from genome assembly GCF_042186555.1 of Aquarana catesbeiana. Lineage (NCBI taxonomy): Eukaryota > Metazoa > Chordata > Amphibia > Anura > Ranidae > Aquarana > Aquarana catesbeiana. The sequence goes on along the minus strand of NC_133326.1, from coordinate 345,461,496 downwards.
AGGTAGGCTGCATTGATGGACACAGGTAGGCTGCATTGTTAGACACAGGTAGGCTGCATTGTAGGGCGCAGGTGAGGCAGAATTGATGAACTTAGGTAGGCTACATTGATGAACATAGGTAGGCTGCATTGTTGGGCACAGGTAGGCTGCATTGATGGATACAGGTTGGCTGCATTGATGGACACTGGTAGGCTGCATTGTTGGGCACAGGTGAGGTAGCATTGATGGACACAGATAGGCTGCATTGTTGGGCACAGGTAGGCTGCATTGATGGATACAGGTTGGCTGCATTGATGGACACTGGTAGGCTGCATTGTTGGGCACAGGTGAGGTAGCATTGATGGACACAGATAGGCTGCATTGTTGGGCACAGGTAGGCTGCATTGATGGACACAGGTAGGCTGCATTGATGGACACAGGTGAAACAGCATTGATGGATACAGGTAGGCGGGGCTGTATGCGACAGCAAGCATGGGGAACACACAGCAATTGAAATGAAAGCTGTTACAGCAATGTTCCTCAGCGCTCTGATGATCCGGCCAGCAATCCTCTCCTTTCTTCCCCTGCATAGGTAGGCTGCATTGTTGGACACAGGTGAGGCTGCATTGATGGACACAGGTAGGCTGCATTGTTGGACACAGGTAGGCTGAATTGTTGGGCACATGTAGGCTGTATTGATGGACACAGGTAGGCTACATTGATGGATACAGGTGAAGCAGCATTGATGGACACAAGTAGGCTGCATTGTTGGGCACAGGTGAGGCGGCATTTATGGACATAAATAGGCTGCATTGATGGACAAAGGTAGTCTGCATTGTTGGGCACAGGTAGGCTGCATTGATAGACACAGGTAGGCTGCGTTGATGGACACAGGTAGGCTGCATTGTTGGGCACAGGTGAGGTAGCATTGATGGACACAGGTAGGCTGCATTGTTGGGCACAGGTAGGCTGCATTGATGGACACTGGTAGGCTGCATTGATGGACACAGGTAGCATGATTGATGGACACGGGTAGGCTGCATTGATGGACACAGGTAGGCTGCATTGTTGGGCACAGTTAAGCAGTATTGATGGACACAGGTAGGCTGCATTGATGGACACAGGCTGCATTGGTGGACACAGATAGGCTGCATTAATGGACACAGGTGAGGCTGCGTTGATGGACACAGGCGAAGCAGAATTGATGGACACAGGTAGGCTGCATTGTTGGGCACAGGTGAGGCAGAATTGATGGACACAGGTAGGCTGCATTGTTGGGCACAGGTAGGCTGCATTGATAGAAACAGGTAGGCTGCATTGATAGACACAGGTAGGCTGCATTGATGGACACAGGTAGGCTGCATTGATGGACACAGGGGAAGCAGCATTGATGGACACTGGTAGGCTACATTGTTGGGCACAAGTGAAGTGACATTGATGGACACAGGAGGCTGCATTAATGGACACAGGTAGGCTGCATTGATGGACACAGGTAGGCTGCTTTCTTAGACACAGGTGAAGTGGCATTGATGGACACAGGTGAGGCAGTATTGATGGACACAGGTAGGCTGCATTGTTGGGCACAGGTGAGGCTGCATTGATGGACACAGGTGAAGCAGCATTGATGGACACAGGTAGGCTACATTGTTGGGCACAGGTGAAGTGACATTGATGGACACAGGAGGCTGCATTAATGGACACAGGTAGGCTGCATTGATGGACACAGGTAGGCTGCTTTCTTGGGCACAGATGAAGCGGCTTGATGGACACAGGTAGGCTGCATTGTTGGGCACAGATAAGGCTGCACTGATGGGCACTGATAAAGTTGTTAATATGTAGTCTGCATTGTTGGGCACAGGTAGGCTGCATTGATAGACACAGGTAGGCTGCATTGATGGACACAGGTAGGCTGTATTGTTGGGCACAGGTGAGGTAGCATTGATGGACACAGGTAGGCTGCATTGTTGGGCACAGGTAGGCTGCATTGATGGACACTGGTAGGCTGCATTGATGGACACAGGTAGCATGATTGATGGACACAGGTAGGCTGCATTGATGGACACAGGTAGGCTGCATTGTTGGGAACAGTGAAGCTGTATTGATGGACACAGGTAGGCTACATTGATGGACACAGGCTGCATTGGTGGACACAGATAGGCTGCATTAATGGACACAGGTGAGGCTGCGTTGATGGACACAGGCGAAGCAGCATTGATGGACACAGGTAGGCTGCATTGTTGGGCACAGGTGAGGCAAAATTGATGGACACAGGTAGGCTGCGTTGTTGGGCACAGGTAGGCTGCATTGATAGAAACAGGTAGGCTGCATTGATAGACACAGGTAGGCTGCATTGATGGACACAGGTAGGCTGCATTGATGAACACAGGTGAGGCAGCATTGATGGACACAGGTAGGCTGCATTGTTGGGCACAGGTGAGGCTGCATTGATGGACACAGGTGAAGCAGCATTGATGGACACAGGTAGGCTACATTGTTGGGCACAGGTGAAGTGACATTGATGGACACAGGAGGCTGCATTAATGCACACAGGTAGGCTGCATTGATGGACACAGGTAGGCTGCTTTCTTGGGCACAGATGAAGCGGCTTGATGGACACAGGTAGGCTGCATTGTTGGGCACAGATAAGGCTGCACTGATGGGCACTGATAAACTTATTAATATTTATTTTTATAACTTAATTCTGAATAAAACTTTTAAGTGTCATTTCATGAGATTATTTATGAGTGTTTAGGGGTGGAATTAGGGGGGGAATTAGGAGCAGGGCATGGTAGGGTTGGGTGGGGCAACTGGTGGAAAGTAACCCTTGAGGCCTGGCTAGTAGCTCAGGACTTGAAATTTTGAGCCCTTATTATTATTATTTCATATAATAAACTTCTATATTAATCCATGAAAACATATATAAAGAACACAATTGTGACTTTTAAGGTGCCAGATACAACAATGTACTACATCATAATTTAAAATCTGTATCAAATTTTATTGGGTACATTAAAAATACTTTGTTTCAAAAGAAGATTTGAATAAAGATCACATGTAATTCAGGTGTATAGTACAGCAATTTTCGCCAAAAGGTGGCTTCTTCAGGAGAATTCTTAATTACTGTACAAGATATTCACTGTGGACATATTTCGCCATGTTTCGCCAAAAGGTGGCTTCTTCAGGAGACTTCTTAATTACTGTACAAGATATTCACTGTGGACAGAAAAAATACACATTTAGAAACAGTATAACATGGGGCCATGAGCCCTATTGTTTATATTCATTCACAATTAATTAATTGTAACTTCGATGTATGCACAATTAATTAACCACTTCAATACAGGGCACTTATACATCTTCCTGCCCAGACCAATTTTCAGCTTTCAGCGCTGTCGCAGTTTGAATGACAATTGAGCAGTCATGCTACACTGTACCCAAACTAAATTTTTATCATTTTGTTCCCACAAATAGAGCTTTCTTTGGTGGTATTTGATCACCTCTGCGAAGACCGAAAATTTTGAAAAAAATAAAAGTTTTGCTTTTGTTTCTGTTAAAAAAATTTGTAAATAAGTAAGTTTTCTCTTTTACTGATGGGCACTGATAAGGCGGCACTGACAGGCACTGATACGGCAGAACCTTTGAGGTGGCACCAATGAGCGGGCACTGACGGGCACTGACGATGGGCACTGGTAGGCGGCACTGATGGGTGGCACTGACATGCAGCACTGATGGGCATTGATAGGCGGCACTGATGGGCACTCATAGGAGGCACTGGTTGGCACTGATGGGCACTGATAGGTGACACTGATGGGCACTGAAAGGCAGCACTTCTGGGCACTGATGGGCACTGATAGGGTGTCACTGATAGGTGGCACTGATGGGCACTGATAGGCGGCACTGCTGGGCACTGATGGGCATTGATAGGCGGCACTGCTGGGCACTGATGGGCACTGATACGTGGTACCGATGGGCACTGATACGCGGCACTGATATGAGGAACTGATGGGCATCCCTGGTGGCACTGGAAGTGGTAGGCATTGGAGTGGGAACTGACTGGCAGCTGCCTGGGCACAGATTGGCAGCTGTCTGGGCACATATTGGTATTTCCCTGGGGGTCTAGGGAGCATACCTGGTGGTCCAGTGTGGTGGCCATCCTGGTGATCCTGGGCAGCTTCCCTGGTGGTCCTGGGCGGGATCCAAGGGGGGGGGCTGTGCTGATAAACAATCAGCACAGACCCCCCCTGTCAGGAGAGCAGCCGATCGGCTCTCCTCTACTCGCGTCTGTCAGACGGGAGTGAGGAAAAGCCGATCACCGGATCTTCCTATTTACATTGTAATCAGCCGTGATTGGACATGGCAGATCACGTGGTAAAGAGTCTCCGTCAGAGACTCTTTACCTAGATTGGAGTTGCGGTGTGTCAGACTGACACACCGCAACAACGATTGCCGCGATGCGCGCCCCCGGGGGCGTGCAGCGGCTCAATATCCTGATCACATCATATGATGTCCGCCCAGGTTATTGAAACCACTTTGCCGCTGTCATTTTGCTATATGCTGGGCGGCAAGTGGTTAATTGTAACTTTGATGTATATGAATTATTTGTGCATGAAAATTATCAATAGGGCTGTATGGCCCTATGTTATATTGTTTCTAAATGTGTATTTTTTCCGTCCACAGTGAATACTTTGTACAGTACAGTAATTAATAAGACTCCTGAAGAAGCCACCTTTTGTCGAAACATGTTGGGTAAAAAGCGCTGTGCTATATACCTGGATCGCATGTGATCTTTATTCAAATCTTTTAAAACAAAGTATTTTTAATGTACCCAATACAATTTGACATGGATTTTAAATTATGACGTAGTACACTGTTGTACCTGGCACCTTAAAAGTCCCTAAAATTGTGTTCTTTATGTATTCTTTAATTTTTGGGATGTGGTGATTTGCTCTCCAGACCTCTACCTGACAAACCTTTTTTCACTATCATGAAAACCTATAGCTGACCTAAAACATATCTAATCCCCAGAGTAAAAATGTAGAACAGGGGTCTTCAAACTGCGGCCCTCCAGGTGTTCAGGAACTACAATTCCCATCATGCCTAGTCATGTCTGTGAATGTCAGAGTTTTACAATGCCTCATGGGATGTGTAGTTCTGCAACAGCTGGAGGGCCGTAGTTTGAGGATCCCTGATGTAGAATATTGCAGCTTACCAGCCTTTAGATATTGTGGCTGCATTACATTTCTTTTTTCAGGCTTTGTTTCCTTTATTGTTTACCTAGTGATCCTGCTAGTAACACATTTCCTGTACTAGAGTAACAACACTCACTCACTGCACTCTCTACAGAGAAGCAGTTTTGCCAACCTAGGACAGGCTGTTAGAACTATAGCACAACTCTCCCTCTTCTTTTTTCCATAACATAATTGGAGGTGTTATGTAGTCAAATTAGAGAACTGGGAACTACCTTTAGAAAAGGCAGAGCACAGGAAGTTTCAACCCATGAGATTTCTGGCAGAATCAACAGGTATTTTTTGCCCTTATCAAACAGATAGAAAAAAAATGCTTTAAATTGTATGAAGCACTGGGCTAGGCTCTTTAACCACTTGATCTCCAGAAGATTTACCCCCCTTCATGACCAGGCCATTTTTTGCGATATGGCACTGTGTCACTTTAACTGACAATTGCGCGGTCATGCAATGCTGTACCCAAAAAAAAATGTATGTAATTTTTGTTCCACAAATAGAGATTTCTTTTGGTGGTATTTGATCACCACACCTGTTTCTATTTCTTGCGCTATAAACCAATCAAAGGGTTAACTGTGTGCCTAACATGTGTTTCTGTGTGTACTATGTTGTGGTTCTAGCCTAGGTTTACATTGCTGCGGGTCAGAAATCGTGTGAGTTCAGCTGATTTGACAGACATCTGTATGGGTTCCTGCACAGATGTCTATTGAAATCACACCCAAAGTCACCAAAAGTAGTAAAAGTGGTTAAATCCTGTCCAGCAGTGCGGACTAAGTAAACATCAGTAAGGACATTCTCTCCTGTGATGGATAGCTGCAGGTGATTACCTGTGCCCTGATTAACTGTTGCTTCAGCTGAGGAGGACCCACCCCTAGCAGCCCCAGGGGAAGAGGACTTCTGATTGACTTTCTGGGTCAAGCTGGATCTTGACTGGTAGCTGGCTGTTTTTAGCCCAACCCACCACTGGGAGAGGAGGGAGATTCACATGGAAGCTAGAAAAGAAAGAGCCAACAGTTGAAGAGCAGGAGTGCCTGGGCAGTACAGTATATGCCCAGGGAGTGCTCTGTAAGGCTCAGTTCACATATACACCAAATGGATGCATTTTGAACAGCATTTGATTCACATAACATGTAAACCAGCAGCTTTTTCAATGCAGCCGGCTCACTCACATGCGTGGCAGCCACAGTGTGGTTTTAACCACTTGCCTACCAGGAACTTACACCCCCTTCCTGCCCAAGCCATTTTTCAGCTTTCAGCGCTGTCGCACTTTGAATGACAATTGCGCGGTCATGCTACACTGTACCCAAACAAATTTTTTATCATTTACTTCACACAAAGAGAGCTTTCTTTTGGTGGTATTTATTCACTGCTGGGTTTTTTATTTTTTCCAAAAAAAAAAAAAAAGATCAAAAATTTTGAAAAAAAAATGTTTTTTACTTTTTTTTCTGTCAGTAAATTTGGTAACTAGTAAGTAGTTTAAGTAGCAAGTAATTTTTCGCCTTTACTGATGTGCGATGATGAGGTGGCACTGATGGGCACTGACAGGCTGAACTGGTGGGTATTGATGAGGTGGCACTTATGGGCACTGATGAGGCGGCACTTATGGGAACTGATTAGGTGGCACTGATGAGGAGGCACTAATATGCCACACCTATGGACACTGATAGGTGGCACTGATGAGCACTGATAGGCGGCATTGATAGAAACTGTTAGGTGGCACTGGTGGGCACTAATAGGTGGCACTGGTGGGCACTGATAGGCAGCACTGGTGGGCACTGATAGGTGGCACGGATAGGTGGTACTGATGGGCACTGATGAGCATTGATGGGTGGCACTGATGGGCGACACTGATGGGCATTGATTGACAGCAGTGATGGGCATTGATGGGCAGCACTGAGAGGTGGAACTGATTGCAAGCACTGTTTGGCATCGCTAATGGGCACTGATTGGTGGCACTTGTGGGCAGTGGTGGGAACTGATTGCTGCCACTGGTGGGCACTGATAGCTGGCATTGGTGGGCAATGTTGGGCACTGATTGGTGACAGTGTATTTCAGGGCACTGATGATCAACGCCCTGATTACATTCCTACATGTCCCCCCTGTGAGGAAATGCCGCTGATTGGCTCTCCTCTCCTCACACTCTGTCAGTGTGAGGCGAGGAGAGCCGATTACCACCACTTCCTTGTTTACATGTGACCGACTGTGATTGGACACAGCCAATCACATGGTTAAAGACCACGGCTCTTTACAGAGATTGGACGCGGCTCTTTACAGAGATTGGGGTCACGCCATGTCCTAGCAACACAGCACGGCCGCGATCGCCGCGCTGCGCACTCCGCGCTCCCGCAGGCGCGCGAGAGCGGCCGTTTTGGGACGCCGTCATATGACAGCATCCCCGAACGAGAGCTGCACTGCCCCGCCATCATTTGACGGTGGGCGGGCAGCAAGCAGTTAAAAAGAGTCCTGTATGATTTTGGGTCTAGTTCAGGTGCAGTTTCATGTAAAAATTCACACCTGAACCGGTGAACAGAACCGCACTGGACTCCCACACTAAAACCGTGGCCATATATGTGTGAACCCAGCCTAAGTGGGAAACAGGGCTTTCTGTGACTGCTGTTTAGAGCCTGGGAGCCGGAACTGTGCTGTATGCTGTATGTGCAGGGCTGCAAGAAGTCACAGGACTAGTTGTCGTTGTGAACTGCTGACCGCATGCTCCTGCCAGAGGATCTGTTTTGCCAATAGAAGTTTGTTGCACCTGAATTGCATGCTGAAACATGTGCACGGACCAGGCCAGGGGTTGTTGCTGTTCTGAGAGCTACTATATGCAGTAAAGGAGAAGAGACTGTGCTCCTGTTTCAGTGTGTTCCAGGGGTGCCCGGTTCACTTGACCAGTTGCAAAGACAGCTTCCAACAGGTACAGGCTGACACCATCTAGTCTGGATTCACACAAGATCCGACCTGGGTGAGAAGGCCTTTCTTACTACACCGCTGGCCCGGGTGAAAGTACTTTGCTGTTTCCCCCTCCAGTGTGGCTGTTCACAAAACGCTAACACACCAATCTTATATGAGTCCATTTTTTGTATACTTTGCTTCTATTCAGCCAGTTACCCCCCTCCTGACCAGAGCACTTTTTGCGATTCGGCACTGCGTCGCTTTAACTGACAATTGCGCGGTCGTGCGCTGTCGCACCCAAACAAAATTGACATCCTTTTTTTCCCACAAATAGAGCTTTCTTTTGGTGGTATTTGATCGCCTCTGCGGTTTTTATTTTTTGCGCTATAAACAAAAAAAGAGCGACAATTTTGAAAAAAAAAACACAATATTTTGTACTTTTTGCTATAATAAATATCCCCATTTTTTTTTTAAAAAAAGCAAATTTTTTCTCAGTTTAGGCTGATATATATTCTTCTACATATTTTTGGTAAAAAAAATCTCAATAAGCATACATTGATTGGTTTGCGCAAAAGTTATAGCGTCTACAAAATAGTGGCTAGATTTATAGTATTTTTATTATTATTTTTTTTTACTAGTAATGGCGGCAATCTGCAATTTTTATCATGACCGCGACATTATGGCAGACACATTGGACAATTTTGACACATTTTTGGGACCAGTGGCATTAATACAGCGATCGATGCTATAAAAATGCATTGATTACTGTAAAAATTTCACTGGCACTGAAGGGTTTAACACTAGGGGGCGATCAAGGGGTTAACTGTGTTCCCTGGGAGGTGATTCTAACTGAAGGGGGAGGGGTCTGACTAGAGGAAGTGACGGATTGTGGTTCCTAGCTAATAGGAACACACGATCTGTCACTCCTGTCAGAACAGAACAGGGAAGTGTGTTTTTACACACACTCATCCCTGTTCTGTGTCTCCTGGTCATGATCGCTCGTGGCTGGCGGTCATCGCGACCGTTGGCCACGAGCATCAGCACCCCCACTGTGCAGCGTGCGCTCCTGCTATCCCGACCGCGCGAGCTGACATATAGCTACTGTACGATGGCTCGCGCAGGGAAGCCAACCTGCCGCAGTATAACCGCGGCGGTTGGTCGGGAAGCGGTTAATATAGTGTTTCACTGCGCTGGATTTGCGCTTCCCTTTTCTTGTTTTTTCCTGAAAGCTTTGTAATTACCTTGTGTTAACAGGGAATCTGCCAAGAATCTGGCAAATTCAGTAAAATTTCAAGGACAACATACTGCTAAGGACTATTTAAAGGGGATCTTCACTGCATCTGAGTACCACAAACCAAAAACACTATTTAATTACTTTTTTATTATTCAAAGCAAACTCCCCCATTCATTTGGGTCTCTATGCTTTATTTTGTTGAAGAATTGCTTTGAAAAACACCCCCTAGCATTTTTGGCTGTGGTCATTTTGAGTAAGGGCAAATGATTCATGTAGAAATTACTTCCTGGAATCCATGTGCCCTTAGCTCTCCTCCCCTCCTGAAGACTCCTGGGACTTAAGACATTATTTGCCTAGGCAAGAAAGCAGGATGTATAACTGTGAATCAAAGAGTGCTAAAACAATGACTCTATAGTTATAAATAGTGATGAAAATATAAATGAATATAAAACACCCAGTGACAAGTGAAAAAAAAGTCTATATAATGATAATATAGTCCATAAATGTAAATCCCATGAGGAAGTCAGAGTGACGAAACATGTCGGGGGGCGTGGCTACTCGGCAATCTATCATACTGACATGAGACGCCGCTTGCTGAGGAGTTATACACTGATACCAGTCAGCAGGACCATAGAGAGTGGGGTGAGAGATACACCACTGGCACACACTTCAGATCCGCCGTGACTGCAGTGCACCGCTGAGCCATCATTTGTTTTGTTTGCTGTGGATTCACTTTTAAGGCTTACCAATTTTTGGTTCAAATGTGAGTGTAAACATTGAAGTGTTTTTGATGTGATTTTATTAAATTGGTTTAAACGTTATCACGCTATGTGGAGCACTTTACTCATTTGTTTTTCACATATGGAGCTTTTCTGATTGGAGTCACGGATTATTGTTTGCAACCCAGGTGTGGTTCAATTGCATTTTTTTCTAAACACGAGAGTGGGAGGCAACACAAGCTGGTGAGTACGCTCTTCAGAGGGAGAGGTGTCACTAACACGTTGGTGTGGTGGAAGATTAGAAGATTAAGAGTACAAAAAGATTGAAGTCTTTCTTTTATTCGTTTTGCCAACTTACATTTATGGACTATATTATCATTATATAGACTTTTTTTCACTTGTCACTGGGTGTTTTATATTCATTTATATTTTCATCACTATTTATAACTATAGAGTCATTGTTTTAGCACTCTTTGATTTACAGTTATATGTTACACTTATTAGCGCCTCTGTCTATTTTTTAGTATAGTTTGTGATTTTGGATATTCTACACATTTTATTTAAGTGGCAGCTTTTCATTATTTATTTTGTAGCACACATTATTTATCACTTTTTCTTTGGCGCAGTGGTGGGAGAGGATATTATGGGCAGCTATTTATATTCCTTCACCAACATACCAAAGAAAGCAGGACGTAACTGAAGAAATGTAAAAAAAAAAGAAGTAAAGTAAAACAAGTAAATATGACAAACTTTCTATCTATTTACTAATGCTAGCAGCATGAGGATTAAAAGTAATCAATGTTGATTGGGAGAGTGAAGTTCCACTTTAATGAGAGGGGCTATTGAACCTTATATAGCGTGGATACATGTGCTTTTCTTTTTTGTTCAGCTACAATGATCTGTAGATCTTTTCAATGATATAGCACTTCTATCTGTTAATCAGCCACTTGCCTGATTAACTGGAAATAAGACACATACAGTATATTAAAAAAAACAGTATGTCCTTTTTGGACTGATTAGTAATTGTAGCTAAAAAAATACATAATATAGGTCATTAGTATCTTAAGGTTTCATAACATGTAGCATTATCTCAATTCATGCAAAGAAGCATTTCCCCTAAGTTGATTGAGAAAACCAGTACAAACCTGTAATAAATAAAATAAATAGCTGTAACTATCCTAAATAACAGATCGGAAACCCTGTCAGAGAACAAAATGGCTTTAGGTTATGTAAGTGTTCTATGTTCTATTTTTTTTTTTCAAAAGTGAAATAGTCCATACACGTAAGGCCTGCTATTTATAAAGCTAGGTTTCTTTGGAAAGGATCTACCAGTACAATATATGAACACTAAACTCTGTATTAAAGGCTTAGATGGGTACAATACTGGAAAATATGAGAAAAACAACCACGCTAAAAGTCTTGCCCAGGGGAAGCTGAAAGCTTTATTTTGATGTTCAAAATGAGCAGTTTTAGATACTGAAAGACCTTGGTAAACATCCCCATGTGGTAGTATGTGTTTGACTCATCGAATCAATGCTAAGTCATACATTTAGTGACGTTGAAATGGAACGGTCTGATCCTCCTTTGATCTCGTAAAGTCAGGGTTATCATGGCAAATGATTTTGTTGAAAAATACAGATCAATTCATGTTCACTAAATAATCAATACGCACCAAAATCTGCTGCTTTTTTTGTTCTTGCTGATGCTTACGCTGGATGTGATTGCCCAAATTGCATATAAACATGTTCTGTATGTCTATATGTATATCTGTACAAGTCCAGATCTCTATCATCAAGTATAGCTTAGTTGTTTATTATTATTATTATTATAATACAGGATTTATATAGCGCCAACAGTTTGAGCAGCGTTTTACAACATGAGGGCAGACAGTACACTTACAATGCAAATCAATAAATGAGGGATCAGAGAGCCCTGCTCGTTAGACCTTACGATCTAGAAGGGAGGGTCAAGTGGAAACAAAAGGTAATAACTGTGGGGATTGAGCTGATGGAGAAAATGAAAAAACAGTTGTTAGGTGTGGGTAGGATGGGCTTTTCTGAAGAGAAGGGTTTTCAGGGATCGTATAAAAGCTAATAGAGTAGGAGATAAGCGGACAGATTGGGCTAGGGCATTCCATAGGATTGGAGAGGCTTTGGAAAAGTCCTGGAGGCGAGCATGGGAGGAGGTGACGAGAGAGCTAGAGAGCAGGAGGTCTTGGGAGGAACAAAGAGAACGAGTAGGTTGGTATTTAGAGACTAGGCTAGTTATGTAGTTGGGGGCTAAATTGTGGATGGCTTTGTATGTAGTTGTTAGTATTTTTAATTTAATTCTTTGGCCGAGCGGAAGCCAGTGGAGGGATTGACAGAGAGGGGTAACAGAGACAGAGTGATTGGTAAGATGGATGAGTCTGGCAGCAGCATTCATGATGGATTGAAAAGGTGATAGACTATGTAGAGGTAAGCCAATGAGAAGGGAGTTGCAGTAGTCGAGGCGAGAGATGACCAGCGAGTGAAGTAAGAGCTTTGTTGTGTCATTGGTTAGAAAGGGTCATATTTTGGAGATGTTGCAGAGGTTGAGGCGGCAGGATTTGGTCCATTATTCATGCATTCAAGTACATCTCCCAAACTTGAGTTGGAAAACTCTGGCATACAAGTGCCAGGAATTAGTGATATCTATGTGAATTATTAAGGAATCCCACTTAATATGTCTACTACAAAAAAGCGATCTCTAAATATTAGTTGTGCTTAACCTAACCTTTGTGCTGCATAGTAAGATATGCTAACCACAGCAAGCTCCTATGGAGGCGCAGTCCTTCACACCTGCGTACTGGTATTCACAAAGTGTTAAGAGACTAAGGTAATTTAACACTTTCTGAGTCATTAATGAACGGTCATTACTTCTTCCTTGTGGCAAAAATTATAGTTTTTACATTCCTACCTATGTGCGAAGTGTAAGTAAAGCTTAGTGCACTAACCATGATGCAATGAAAAAAAAAGCAAAAAAGAACTGTATTAACGACCTAATTAACTACTTAATTTCCCCCTCCTATTGACTAGGCCATTTTTTGCGATACAGCACTGCGTCACTTTAACTGACAACTGCCCGGTCATGTGACGTTGTACCCAAACAAAATTAACATCCTTTTTTTCCCACAAATAGAGCTTTCTATTTGTATTATTTGATCACCTCTGCGGTTTTTATTTTTTGCGCTGTAAAGAAACAAAGAGCGACAATTTTGAAAAAAATATATTTTTTTTTTACTTTTTGCTATAATACATATCCAAAAATATATATGTATATATATATATATATATATATATATATATATATATAAAACTAATTTATTCATCAGTTTAGGCTGATATATATTCTTCTACATATTTTTGGTAAAAAAAATCGCAATAGGCATATATTGATTGGTTTGCGCAAAAGTTATCGCGTCTACAAACTAATGGATTTAGGGACTTTTATTTATTTTTTTAATTGTTTTTACTAGTAATGGCCGCGATCTGCGATTTTTAGTAGGACTGCGACATTGCGGCGGATAAACCTGACCCCAAATTACACTTTTTGGGGACCAGTGACATTATCACATTGATCAGTGCTATAAAAATACAACTGCCCGCAACTGCACCTGCGCGAACCGCCTTACAGCTACTGCAATTCGCGCAGGAGAGCCAACCTGCCGCCGTATAACGACGGTGGCTGGTCAGCAAGTGGTTAAAAATACAATATATTGCCAAAAGTATTGGGACACCTGCCATTGCACGCACATGAACTTTAATGGCATCCGGTTTTTCAGGCAGGCAGGCTGGTGATTCAATGATCTGCAGTGTATAAAATATATATACTGTCTTCTACATATATATTCACTGCATTCTAGTCTAGCCAAGCCTATACCTGACTACAAGCCATTCCTGGTGTACGTTTTCAAATACACTTTCAGGCAGGCAGGCCAGGCAGGTGATTCAGTGATCTGCAGTGCATAAAGATATATATACAGTCGCCTACATATATATCCTGGCCATTCCTGGTGTAATTCTTCTAGTAAACTTCAGGCGGTGTTTTGCTAATCCAATTTTACAGCATGTCTGGAAGGCCACCAAGGAAAGGCAGATGCTCACAGACCACTAAAAGAGGGCAAGCAGGCTCTGTGTCTACAGCCAACAGTGCTGGTCGTGGACACGGTGCATCCTCAGCATGTGGCTGTGGGGCACGCGTGTCATTTTTTACAGCAGCTGGCCGTGTTGAGCCACAACATGCAGAAGAGTTGGTAGAGTGGATGACAAAGCCGTCCTCATCCTCCTCATCCTCTGTCACCCAGGCTAAGAGAAGTTTGGCTACCAATGCAGCTGCCAAAGCGACCTATTCCATCGGCTCACTGGCATCAGTCACTCCTTCCCTAGCCCCACCATCATGTCCTGAGGAGTCCCCCGAACTGTTCGACCACAGTGTCGGGTACATGCTGCAGGAGCATATGCAGCATTTTGAAGGCTCTGGTGATGGTATCCAGGTTGAGGATGAAGGCAGTAACATGAGCTCAGAGAGGGGGGGTGCCCAAAAAGGACAAGAAACTGGCAGTCATGTTCCCCCAGCTGCAGCATACTGCCAGGTTTGCTCCAGTGGCGAGGAGGGAGGGGATGATGAGGTCACTGACTCTACGTGGGTGCCTGATAGAAGAGAGGAGGAGGAGGCACATCTCCAATGAGGCAGGATGCCCTCCAAGGGCCAGCTTAACCACTTCAGCCACGGAAGGATTTACCCCCTTCCTGACCAGAGCACTACAATTTGGCACTGCGTCGCTTTAACTGCTAATTGCGCGGTCATGCAATGCTGTACCCAAATGACATTTGTGTCCTTTTCTTCCCACAAATAGAGCTTTCTTTTGATGGTATTTGATCACCTCTGCGGTTTTTATTTTTTGCGCTATAAACGGAAAAAGACAGAAAATTTTGAAAAAAAATGATATTTTCTAATTTTTGTTATAAAAAAAATCCAATAAACTCAATTTTAGTCATACATTTAGGCCACGTATTCGGCCACATGTCTTTGGTAAAAAAATGTCAATAAGCGTATATTTATTGGTTTGCGCAAAAGTTATAGCATCTACAGACTAGGGTACATTTTCTGGAATTTACACAGCTTTTAGTTTATGACTGCCTATGTCATTTCTTGATGTGCTAAAATGGCAGGGCAGTGCAAAACCCCCCCAAATGACCCCATTTTGGAAAGTAGACACCCCAAGGAAATTGCTGAGAGGCATGTTGAGTCCATTGAATATTAATTTTTTTTGTCCCAAGTGATTGAATAATGACAAAAAAAAAAAATTTACAAAAAGTTGTCACTAAATGATATATTGCTCACACAAGCCATGGGCATATGTGGAATTGCACCCCAAAATACATTCAGCTGCTTATATCTCTCAGCAAATAGCTTGGGGTGTCTACTTTCCAAAATAGGGTCATTTGGGGGGGGGGTTCTGCCACCTGGGCATTCCATGGCCTCCGAAACTGTGATAGGCAGTGAAGAGTGAAATCAAAAATTTACGCCCTTAGAAAGCCTGAAGGCGGTGCTTGGTTTTCAGGGTCCTGTACGCGGCTAGGCACCCAAAAAGTCTCACACATGTGGTATCCCCGTACTCAGGAGAAGCAACCGAATGTATTTTGGGGTGTAATTTCACATATTCCCATTGCATGTTTGAGCAATATATCATTTAGTGACAACTTTGTGCAAAAAAAAAAAAAAAATTGTCTTTTGTCCGCAACTTGTGTCACAATATAAAATATTCCATAGACTCGACATGCCTCTCAGCAAATAGCTTGGGGTGTCTACTTTCCGAAATGGGGTCATTTGGGGGGGGGGGGTTTGAACTGTCCTTGCATTTTATGCACAACATTTAGAAGCTTATGTCACACATCACCCACTCTTCTAACCACTTGAAGACAAAGCCCTTTCTGACACTTTTTGTTTACATGAAAAAATTATTTTTTTTTTGCAAGAAAATTACTTTGAAACCCCAAACATTATATTTTTTTTAAAGCAAATGCCCTACAGAGTAAAATGGTGGGTGTTTCATTCATTTATTTTTTCACACAGTATTTGCGCAGCGATTTTTCAAACGCATTTTTTGAGGAAAAAATACACTTTTTTAAAATTTTAATGCAGTAAAACACACTATATTGCCCAAATGTTTGATGTAATAAAAAAGATGATCTTAGGCCGAGTACATGGATACCAAACATGACATGCTTTAAAATTGCGCACAAATGTGCAGTGACAACAAATAAATACATTTTTAAAAGCCTTTAAAAGCCTTTACAGGTTACCACTTTAGATTTACAGAGGAGGTCTACTGCTAAAATTACTGCCCTCGATCTGACCTTCACGGTGATACCTCACATGCATGGTGCAATTGCTGTTTACATTTGACGCCAGACCGAGGCTTGCGTTCGCCTTAGCGCGAGAGCAGGGGGGACAGGTGTGCTTTTTTTTTTTCTTTATTATTTTTTTGCTTTTTTATCTTATTTTTAAACTGTTCCTTTCATTTTTTTTTTTTTTATCATTTTTATTGTTATCTCAGGGAATGTAAATATCCCCTATGATAGCAATAGGTAGTGACAGGTACTCTTTTTTGAAAAAATTGGGGTCTATTAGACCCTAGATCTCTCCTCTGCCCTCAAAGCATCTGACCAAACCAAGATCGGTGTGATAAAATGCTTTCCCAATTTCCCAATGGCGCTGTTTACATCCGGCGAAATCTAAGTCATGAAATGCTCGTAGCTTCCGTTTTCTTAGGCCATAGAGATGTTTGGAGCCACTCTGGTCTCTGATTAGCTCTATGGTCAGCTGACTGAATCACCGGATGCATTCCCAGGTTCCCTGTTGAGACAGGAGAGCCAGAGAAAAACACAGAAGACGGTGGGGGGGGGGGCATTCCCTCCCACTGCAAAAAAAAGCAGTCTAGAGGCTAATTAGTCACTAGGATTGCTTTTACATGAAAGCCGACCGCTGGCTGAAAAGAATGATACCAAGATGATACCTAAACCTGCAGGCATCATTCTGGTATAACCACTCAAAGTCGTGAATGGCGTACCTGAAGACAAAAAAATGGTTAACAATAAAACACAGTAAACGGCAAAGTATAAAAAATTGCATACCTGAAAAGCAAACATGATAAAACATAATAACAATAAAATATTGCAGAATAGAATACAGTAAAAAAGAGCAGAACAATAGAGAGAGAATAGAGAGAGAGAGAACAATGAAACGACAACTTTTTTTTTTTTTTTTATATATTTTTTTTTTTGTGTTTTTTTTTTTTTTTTTACACTTTTTTTTGTATTCCAGGTTCGGGCCTCTCAAAATGCGATGGCATCTTGGGAGACCCTGTGAAAGTGTGCCTAGTCTGTGCAATGCTGTACCCTACGCTAATACTCAACTAGTGTATGGTAGCTTTCAAAACATTCACCAATGCAAAGACCAGGATTGTCAGGACAGGAGGGACAGTAATAGCGTGCGTCATGCCTATATCAGCACTTGCTGCAGACACAACATCTTTTTTAGGGGGGTTCGTTGGGTAGGGGTACTCGGGAGGACATAAAAATGCCTCTCATGCAGCCGACTGCATTTGGTTGGGGATGTGAATGGGGGAAGTACGGGTGCTGCAGAAGCGGTGGGTTCCAAATTAGGATTGGCGAATGCAGCAGGAAGGGCACTATGTGCACGACGGGCCTGTTTGTCTTCTTCTTGGTGGCAGCGGGACACTACTTGTGCTTGCCACCTCACCAGCTTGAACTGCACTTATGGGACTCGCCATGTCACCAAGTGTTACTGCAGTGCTGGTTTGACTACAACCGGGGTGTACTAGGCCGCTGGTGCTTGCCAGTTCACCAAAATGCTACCAAAAAAAGTGTTAGCGATCGCAGGGATCAGGCCTGATTCTGCGAATGCTGCAGTTATGCGTTTTGTAAGTGACAGTGATCGATCGATACTGCACTTGGGTGGGCTGGCCTGGGCTGGGTGGAGGGGCAAAATGTAGGTTCTAGCAGGTATCTGGGCTGATCCCGCTAACACTGCGTTTTTGGGAACCCTAAACTGCTGGGGACGCTAGTATAGATCTGATCGGATCAGATATTGATCCGTTCAGATACTATACCACTAAGGGAGGTGTATGGTGCGTGCGTGGGTGTTAGCGGTACTGGCGCTAACCTGTCGCTGCTTGGGGCTGGTGCTTGCCAGTTCACCAAAATGCTACCAAAAAAACTGTTAGCGATCGCAGGGATCAGGCCTGACTCTGCGAATGCTGCAGTTATGCGTTTAGTGTTTTGTAAGTGACAGTGATCGATCAATACTGCACTTGGGTGGGCTGGGCTGGGCCGGGCGGAGGGGCAAAACACAGGTGCTAGCAGGTATCTGGGCTGATCCCGCTAACACTGCGTTTTTGGGAACCCTAAACTGCTGGGGACGCTAGTATAGATCTGATCGGATCAGATATTGATCCGTTCAGATACTATACCACTAAGGGAGGTGTACGGTGCGTGCGTGGGTGTTAGTTGTACTGGTGCTAACCTGTCGCTGCTTGGGGCTGGTGCTTGCCAGTTCACCGAAACGCTACCAAAAAAACTGTTAGCGATCGCAGTGATCAGGCCTGACTCTGCGAACGCTGCAGTTATGCGTTTCGTGTTTTGTAAGTGACAGTGATCGATCAATACTGCACTTGGGTGGGCTGGGCCGGGCGGAGGGGCAAAACGCAGGTGCTAGCAGGTATCTGGGCTGATCCCGCTAACACTGCATTTTTGGGAACCCTAAACTGCTGGGGACGCTAGTATAGATCTGATCAGATGAGATATTGATCCGTTCAGATACTATACCACTAAGGGAGGCGTATGCTGCGTGCGTGGGTGTTAGCGGTACTGGCGCTAACCTGACGCTGCCTGGGGCGACACATATCACCGCCGGGCGATCAGGGGGCTAAACCTTTGTTGGGTAATAAACGGTGGGTGCCCTGACACTATAAAAAATAAACTAACTAACCAGCGTCACCCGTAACAGTTATATGGTGATCACTGGTGAAAGGGTTAACTAGGGGGCAATCAAGGGGTTAAAACCTTTATTAGGTAGTATATGGGGGTCCTTGACGCTATAAAACGCTGACGGCGGACCTATATATTTACTTCCCTAACTAGCGTCACCAGTGACACTAATACAGCGATCAGAAAAATGATCGCTTAGTGACACTGGTGACGGAGGGTGATCAAGGGGTTAAAACTTTATTAGGGGGGTTAGGGGGTACCCTAGACCTAAAGGGGGCTAATATTAACTGCCCTACCACACTAGCTCTCACAAACTGACACCAATGCAGTAATCAGAAAAAAAAAAAACTGCTTGGTGTCAGTGTGACGGAGGGGAGGGGTGATTGGGGGGTGATCGGGGGGTGATCGGGATGTAATGTGTGCCTGGCATGTTCTACTGTGTGTGTGTTGGTGCACTCACATTGATGTTTTCTCTCCTCGGCGCTGGAATGGTAAATACCGAGCCGAGGAGAGATGACATCACTTCCTCTGCTGCTGTTTACTATACAGAAGCAGAGGAATGATCCCATTGGCCGGGAGCGATCGCGAGGGGGGGGCACGAATGGATGGCCTCCCCCTCACCTCCAATTGCCGGGGGACAAATGCCGACCTCCTCGGGCACCGCCCGCGGGAGGCAGATCACGTACAGGTATGTGATTCTGCCTGCCCGTGCCATTCTGCTGACGTATATTGTCGTGAGGCGGTCGGCAAGTGGTTAAGGACAGCCAACCGACTGCATCACACCGCTGAGCTCCGCATGTGCAGGGCACTGCTGAGTCCCCGCGTTTTTTCAAAAGTTCTTTGGTGTGGGCCTTTTTTGAGATGTGTGCAGCAGATCACACAGTTGCTGTTTGCAACATATGTCTGAAGCGTATCAAGCGTGGCCAAAACAGCAGCCGCTTGGGCACCACATGCTTGACCAGACATATGTCGAGCTCCCATGCAGTCCGTTGGCAACAGTACTTAAAAGACCCACACCAAAGAACAAGGCAGACCTCTCCTTGCTCCTCATCAGCTGGGATCTCCAACCCCATTATACCTTCAGCCTTCTCAGAGACCTGCACTGAGCGGAATGAAGGTGTAGAATTAGGTGTCCCTAGCACTTGCGGGCAATCTTTTAGCGGTACACCTAAATCCAATTGTAGCAGGCAAATTTCCCTACCCCAGTTGCTAAATCGGCGAAAGAAATTCAGCCCCAGCCATCCAGATGCTCGGCGGCTGAATGCTTGTACTCCAACTGCTGCCTTTTCAGCTGGTAGACTCTGCCCCTTTTTGAAAATTTCTGGAATGTGCGGTACCATTTTTTTTCTTGGAAGGCCATACTGGCTCTCTACTGGCATGTGGAAGGCAATGTCTTGGCCTCGTTGGACAGGGCAGTCAGCGGTAAGGTGCATATTACCGTTGACTCATGCTCCAGCAGGCATGGACAGGTACGTTACCTTTCTTTCACGGCGCACTGGGTAACCCTGCTGGCAGCTGGGAAGGATTCAGGACAGGGTGCAGTAATGTTGGAGCTTGTTCCGCCACCATGCCTCCAAAATACTGATAGTGAAGATTCTGCCACACCTCTCTCCTCCACCCCCTCCTCTTCTTCTTCCTCTATGGCCTTTTCCTGTGCAGATTTGTCCTCGGAACCAGCGGTGCTCCGTAGGTGTTCTAGGGGCTACGCAAGCACTCAGGCAAAAAGATGCCATGCGGTGCTTGAGCTGGTCTGCTTAGAGGACAGGAGCCACACTGGGGCAGAGATTCTGTCAGCTCTGCAGGGGCAGGCTCAGAGGTGGTTGACGCCACGCCAGCTTCAGCCACGAATGGTGGTTTGCGACAATGGCACCAACCTCCTCTCCGGCCTCCGACAGGGATACTTGACCCATGTTCCCTGTTTGGCTCATGTCCTTAATTTGGTAGTGCAGCGGTCCGTGTGCAGGTACCTGGGCTTACAGGATCTCCCGAGGCAGGCCAGGAAAGTCTGTGGGCATTTCCGCCGGTTATATAATGCCAGTGCTCGGCTGGCTGACCTTCAAAAGGAATGCAACCTGCCCAAGAACCACCTCATCTGTGACATGCCCACCAGGTGGAACTCAACGTTGGCAATGCTGCAGCGGCTGCACACACAGCAAAGGACCATCAATGAGTACCTGTGTGAGTATGGCACCAGGACAGGGTCAGGGGAGCTTATTTTTTTTGACATGCCAGTAGCTAATGATCAATGATGCATGCACTGTCCTGTCACCATTTCAGGAGGCCACGAGGATGGTGAGCACTGACAGTGCATGCATCAGTGATACTGTCCCTCTTGTCTTCCTGTTGGAGCACACGCTGCGTGGAATAATGAACAGGGCACTTGAGGCAGAACAGAGGGAGGTAGAGGAGGTCTTCCTTACCTCTCAAGGCCCCCTTTATCCAGACAGTATTCCAGCAGGCCCCCTATCACACAGGAAGGGGAGGAGGATTGTGTCAGCATGGAGGTGGAGCCTGGCACACAGCATCATCAGCAGTCTTCAAGGGATCGTTTTCAGTCCCCAGAAACCCATGAACTTGTACGTGGCTGGGAGGAGGTGGCTGCAGATCATGTCGCCTTAGTGACCCAGAGGACTCTGGACCGAATGCCTCAGCAAACCTACGCTGCATGGCCTCCCTGATCCTGCAAAGCCTGCGAAAGGACCCTCGGATTCGTGGTATCAAGGAGAGGGATCAGTACTGGCTGGCAACCCTTCTTGATCCACTTTACAAGGGTAAGGTTGCGGAACTTATCCAGCCTTCGCAGAGGGAGCAGAGGATGAAACATCTTCGGGAGGCCTTGCAGAAAGGTTTGTGCAATGCGTTTCCAGATTTGGGAGGTTACAATTTATTGGTCCTCCTGGACAACATGTTGCTGAGGCTTTGGTCAGTCACAGAAGGAGCGGTGGAGAAGGTGGCCATCTGACCGATCCGTTCAGACAATTTTTTAGTCCGCAACCCCAAGGTCTGATCGTTTCCAGCAACCATCGACAGCGTCTGATTTACATGGTGCGGGAATACCTTGGGGCAAGATCAGACTTGGAGACCTTTCCAACCGAAAATCCACTGGGTTACTGGGTCTTGAGGATAGATCACTCGCCAGAGCTTGCACAGTGTGCAATTGAGCTACTGGTCTGTCCTGCATCCAGCGTTCTATCTGAACGTACATTCAGTGCTGCTGGAGGCTTTGTAACCGACCAGAGTGCGCCTGTCCACAGACTCGGTTGATCGCTCACCTTCATAAAAATGAATCAGTCTTGGATCACCAGCTACCAAGCACCTGATGCTGATGTAACCCATTAATTTTTTTATGAATGTGAGATCCCTTGAAGACTGCCTATGCTGATGCTGAGTGACTATCCTGTTATGCTGAGTGACTATCCTATTCCACCTCAATGTTCATGTTAATAGCTTCTAAGAACATTTTTGGCCCTGGGCAGCAGCACCAGTGCCTAAAGCCCAATTTTTCTGCCCCTGTATAACAGGGGCACGTAATTACAACTTTTGCTGTAATATTTTGCAGCAGGGCATGTTCCTGCTCTCAACTAGAGTATCTATGAGGGGTTGCAGTGTTGTGGCACCACCACCACTGCCGCCTAAGGCCCAATTTTTCTGCCCCTGTTGAACAGGGGCGTGTGATTACAATTTTTGCTGTAATATTTCACAGCAGGGCCCGTTCCTGCACTCAACAAGAGTATCTGTGAGGCTTTACAGTGTTGTGTCACAACAGGGGCACAGACAGCAAAACAAATGTTACAGGGGTGATGATAACCCTTCCCTATGTTATCCCTATGTTATCCAAAAAGCTTAAAAATAGATTTTTTGGCTGGAGCTACACTTAAAAAATGTACCTGTTCCAAATTACAAACAGATTCTATTTGAGAACAAACCTACAGTCCCTATCTTGTTTGTAACTCGAGGACTACTTGTATACTGCTGTTCAGAGTATATAGGGCCTGGGTGCCCCACGCCTTTTCTTTTTTTTTATTTGGGTGCGAGGTTCCCCTTAATATACATATAAGACCCAAAGGGCCTGGTAATGGGCTGGGGGGCTACCCATGCCGTTTTTCTCAATAATTTTCATCCATATTGCCGGGACCTGACATTACATTACAGCCCCAAGCAATTTTAAATGACTTTTATTCATTTAGAAATGTCATTTTGTGCAGGGACTGTTCTAAACACGGAAAGTACGTGCCACTTTACAGGCATACTATAGACACCCCCAGGTATGATATTTAAAGGAATATTTCACTTTTATTTTTTCACTTTAAGCATCATTAAAATCACTGCTCCCGGAAAAAAAGGCAGTTTTTAAAACTTTCTTTTGCATTGATACATGTCCCCTGGGGCAGGACCCGGGTCCCCAAACCCTTTTTTAGGACAATAACTTGCATATTAGCCTTTAAAATTCTCACTTTTGATTTCTCATGTTCGAATCCCATAGACTTTAATGGTGTTCGAATTTCGTGTGAACTATCGGTCCGTTCGCATGTTCTGGATGCAAACCGAACCGGGGGGTGTTCGGCTCATCCCTACAGGCCATATGCCCTATACATTGGGAATGTGCCTTGCCTTGTGCTCCTTCCTTTCAAATATCTCCTGCTATCTCTCATTGGCTGGCAAAGCAGGCAAGCTCACTGCAAGCCTGATGTTAGTTGTTATGCAAAAATGAAATAAAACAGCTAAAAATGTATTTTAGAAGACATCTAACCGTGAAATTATGAACCATATATATTCACCAGAGGCAATATGTTAGGATAGAAGGCTGTTAGCTAGCA
Source organism: Aquarana catesbeiana (assembly GCF_042186555.1). Taxonomy (NCBI): domain Eukaryota; kingdom Metazoa; phylum Chordata; class Amphibia; order Anura; family Ranidae; genus Aquarana; species Aquarana catesbeiana. The sequence goes on along the minus strand of NC_133326.1, from coordinate 345,437,583 downwards.
CTACTAAAGACAAAGCTAATAGAGTCCATAAGCTTAGCACCTTGTATTGTTACACTGACACTTAGATATTTGTTTTATGATTTGCATGCACATAGTACAGTATATGCATTGCAATGAAATAGTATCTGCATTGAGCAAACACAAATAAAGCATGGGTTTACATCTAGGTTTTACAATGTGATACAGATCACTTCAAAATAAGTCATTTAATTCACTTTTTAACTCATGTATGTGTAGTTGTTGGAAACGATAAACAGATTATTAATAGAAGTTTCCATGAGCTATCTCATACAGATAACATATCTTTATCTGTTCTGCATACAGTTGTGTTCCTTATATGCATTACTTGTTCTGTATTTTATTTGATATTTTGTTCTTATCTAGACTATGAGTTATTGTTTAGCAATGCCTCCATTTTACCAGCTGTAACAAGATCTTAAAAAAACAGGATGCATAAATAAGCTAGGGATTTAGGTATGCTTTCTTAGTAGGTGACATAATACAATTAGCAAAGAATTCATGTATATCAGTATCCAAAACTTTTTTTGTCTTCCATTAAAGTGGGAAAACCTGGTTAGAACCTTTGTCACCTTTATTGTTGTCTAGTGGGGATTTACCCATCTGTCTGTCCTGAAGACCACTATCATAGAATAGAAAATTATCGGAAATACAACATTTTACAGTTACACTCTGGAACGGGAGGTGAAGGGGGATCTCCCAATGGGGATGCTTAAATAAAGGGATTTCCTCTCACTTTGGAGAAATTTTCAGTTACAGTTTACAGTTACACTCTGGAACAGGAGATGAAGGGGGATCTCCCAATGGGGATGCTTAAATAAAGGGATTTCCTCTCACTTTGGAGAAAATTTTCTCCCAGTTGCTGTTGTGTCTCTGGAACAAGACGTGAAGAAAAATCTCCCCAGTAGCATGCACAAAGAAAAAAACAATACCCTATCCAAATATTAAGACAAAGCTTTAGGTATACACTGTAAGGCATGACCAAACCCGAAATGGAAAATTTCATATATTGCAGCTTATCAGTGCTTAGACATGGTGGCTCCGTTTGTTTTCTTATCCATCTGGTGATTCTGCCAGTAACACATTTTCTCACTTAGGGTTGCAATACTCATACTGTATGATATGAGGACAGCAGAAACAGGAAAGAACTACAATAACCTCCCCTGTGCCAATTTTCTATTACATATAGAGGTGTGATTCTGTAGCCCTGGGAGACAGCTAGGAATAACAAAGCTCAAGAAAAACAAGAGATAAGGCTTAACAGTTATCCAGTTACATTTAACCCTATATACCACTCACCAATGGAGTGTTATCATTGTAGCCATCCTTCCAAAGCACAAAAGTGAAGGCCTCTTGAGCACCCTCCCTAGGGAAAGAGAGCCTTGACTGATGGGGGCATGGCTAGGTGCAAGCGAAATGATTGGTAGAAACATGGGGATGGGATGGGCCTGAGCTCAGGGAACGTGTGCCCCAGGAAATTCTGGGTCTTTCGGAAGAATTGGATGGAAGATCTGCTGTGGACTCTGCACCTCTGCCATGGACACTGAACTCCTGCTTGCCAGGGTCCACGAGCTGGCTCTCCAAGGCCAGGCTGATTAGTTGTTCTCTCTCCTTACTCCTGAGATGTCCCCCCCGTTCCACTGCTACCTGCGGGGCCTCAGGCTTCTAGGGCCAGGAGATGTACCCGTCCGCCTTCCCGCCTTAGCCCCAGTCCCTCCAGGCCTTCCTACTTGCTATCCACCCCCCACCTTCCTCTGGAGCTCCGGTTGTCATGGGCCCCTGCTCTCCCCCCCTCCGCCTCTCCCTGCTGCTCCCCACCGCCAGAGTTCCCCCCGGCGGGTTCCCCTATCCGTCTGCTCCGCGGGCCAGGACTCCTCTAGCTCAGCCCGCTCCAGGAGCTCTAGAGTCCTCCGGCGCTCCGCTCGGCCCCGCCGGCTTTCCCCCCCGTGAGCACCCACTCGTCAGCATGGGGCGGGAGCCGCGGCACTCCCCACCTCTCACCTCCCGCAGTCATTGTCCCTGGTCCCCTCTGCTCTGCCGGCGCTCGGCGGAGCGGGGGGTGGGGGGCTGCACGTAGATTGTCCCGTGGCGCCAGATGCCGAGCACGCCAGCTGCGGCACTGGCCGCCCATCCTTCTCCCTCCTCCACGCTGCATGATTCAGCCAGAATGTCCCAGCCAGCGTCTCTCCCTGTGCTCAGCTGGGTAGGAGATTCAAATTTGGCTCTGCCTGCTCCCCTCCCCTCATCACTGACCTCTGCCCACCGGCTGCTCCCTGCGCCCGGCTGGGCAGGAGATTCTGTCCAGACATCCGCTGCCACAGCCTTGTCCCATTCTACCACCCTGCACCATCTCCCTGTAATTGTGAGGGTGGGAGATTCCCACTGGATGCCTGCCGCTGCTGCCTTGCCCCCGCCTGCGGCTCAGCACCATCTCCCTGCACCCGGCAGGGTGGGAGATGAGCATGCCATGCCCGGGATATGGGCTGCACCTGCTACGAGTCCCACATCCGGGGTCTCCAGTTGCTCCAGATGCTGCTCGACTGCCATCCTCAGCCCCCCGGGCTCCTCAGGGACGGTGGCCGGACCGCCGCCCCTGGACCTCTCCTTCTGCCAGCATCCTTCGGCCTCGCCAGCTAACAACATTCATCAAGGTGATGGACGTTGCGGCCCCCTGCCAGCTCCACCCATGGTCAATCCTGCATCGGGCGTTCCTCCTGGACCTGCCATTGATTGCCCTTCTTTGGGTGCACATCTGCTCCTCAGTAAATATATGATTGTGATCTGATTTGGGGTAGGACCAGTGACGCTACCGTATTGGGTCCGCTGGACGAATGCATTGTTTCGGCCATAAAATCGGCCCTGTCTCGCATGGGTGTGTCGGGTCCGGCCTGTAGTCCGGCCTCTTCTGCGGGTGGGGCTTTGTGGGCGGTTTCGCCTACTGGCACGCACCTGTCGGAAGACGTCAAGGATAGGATCTGGCATCATGAATTTATGGATTTCCTCGCTTTAGTCCCTCCCGACCGAGAGACGGTCGACAAATCCCGTCGGGTTGACGTCGCGGAGCAGGGCGGAAAATCTAAGCAGCTTCCTCGGACATTCGGGAACTGGCTGCAGGGGTTCTGTGCTTATGCCGGAGTGCTTTGCAACCGTTTTCTGGAGTTAGCTGCATCACTCTTTTGCTATCTTGATCTCATTTGGGGTGCCTACAAAGTGTACGGGGGTCAGTGTTGATTCCACTACGACACCCAGTTTCGTCAAAAAATGGCGTCCAGGAAGGAGTTCCTCTTTGATTGTCAGGACGGTAGCCTGTGGTTATTGCTCATGTGCCCTCACAGGCCTTCGTCCCTTCAGTCCTCAGCCGGGGCTCCTTCCGGAGCGTCGGCTGCCCCCAAAAAAGGTCTATGCTGGCTTTTCAATAAGAGCTACTGCACTGGTACACCGCGTTCCATTTCAAGCACAAGTGCTCACTTTGCGGGGGTGCTCACCCAGCCAGCCAGTGCTTCCGAAAGGAAAAACAACCTCTTTCCCGCCCGGGGGCCAAGCCTGACATTCCCAAACTGGAGGACCCCAGTGATCGTCTCAGAGATGCTTCCCTGGCTAGACCGCTACCCCCTTCATAGAGAGGCCTTGATCTTGAGGGACGGTTTGGACCATGGTTTTTGGATCCCCTTTACTCCTTCGGATGTGCCGACCATGGCACCTAATTTAAAAACGGCTGTTCAATTCGAGTCCTCATTGGCCAAGAAACTCCAGAAGGAATTGGATTTGGGGCGTATGATCTTCCCCCCTTTCCACAACCTGAGGGTTTCACCCCTCGGTATGGTCCCCAAAAGGGCTGAGGGAAAATTCCGCCTTATCCACCACCTGTCCTATCCTTCTGGCTCCTTGGTCAATGATGGCATCGACAAGGAGGAGTCCAGGGTCCACTACACGTCTTTTGACAAGGCGCTCCACTTGGTCGGGACGGCTGGTCCTTTGGCTTTGCTGGCCAAGGCGCACATTGAGTCCGCCTTCAGCCTCCTCCCGGTCCATCCGGAATGCTTCCATCTGCTGGGATGCTACTTTCAGGGAAGCTACTTTTTTGACATGTGCCTTCCCATGGGCTGTGCTATTTCTTGTCATTTCTTTGAACACTTCAGTAGTTTCCTTGAATGGGTAGTCGTCCAGGTGGCTGGTTTGCATTCCGTGTTACACTATTTGGATGAATTCCTCTTCGTCGGCCCAGCTGATAGCAGTGGGTGCCAGCAGCTCCTGTCTGTTTTTCAGGACACCTGCGAGCGGTTTGCCTTCCCACTGTCAGCTGACAAGACCAAGGGCCCTGTGACGGTTCTGGCCTTCTTGGTTATTGAAATCAACACTGTGTCGATGGTTTTTCGACTGCCCATTGACAAGCTGACCAGGCTCCTCTCCCTGGTCCGCTTGGCAAAAAGGGCTAAAAAACTGCAGTCAAAACAGCTTCAGTCTTTGCTGGGTCACTTGGTCTTGCCTGTCGAGTCATCCGCATGGGGAGGGCTTTCTGTAGGCGCCTGGTGTGGGCCATGAAGGGGGCGGCTGCCCCCCACCATTATATCCGTATCACCAAGCCCATGCGGGATGACTTGCGGATGTGGCTATCCTTTCTCCAATTCTACAATGGCCAGTCATGTTGGTTGCTGGAGGAGGTACCGAACTCACAGCTGGAGCTATACACTGACGTGTATTTAAGAGAAATATTCCTGCGCTATCAAATATGGAAGTGGCTGAAAGTGGAGAAGCTGCATGCACCTATTCGGGTAAACACCTGACCTTTTAATTGAATATATAGATGGATGGTGCTGCGCTAGTCCTAAATGTAAAAACCAAAGTGGTTTAAATGTTGATCATAATTTGTATCACCAAAATATATATAAATAAATAAAGAGTATTACAAAGACTGGTAGGATGACTCCTACAGGTGATGCGTCTCACTGGACTTAATAGAAATAGCATGAGTGTAAGCAAATATATACAATAAAATACGCATAGTACAAACTTAGATCACCATAATAAATATCTCAACGTTAGTGACAAAAACCAATTTTAAATAAAGTGCAAAGTGATTTAGACTATATGCATATACAGTCCAAAAGTGACAGTGTGCATTGTGTAAACAATGTGCACAATGTAAAATGGCTACACCTCTAATTGCATACGGTGTTAAAAACTTCATATAAAGTGCAAAATGTGCAAAAAGCTCCAGAAATAAATACAGTAATTAATGTCCCAAAAAAAAATAAGGGTATATATAATGAAAAAAAGTATTTTTCACAAAAAAATGTCCTTTTTAAAATGAAATCTGTGACAACAACGTGCTGGCATGCACACGTGGCAGTTAAAGTGCTTGGTGAAACAAATCTCGTGCATCTTCATGTGCAAACACTTCAGTGGATAGTGGCCCCTTACCTTAAAGTAATGGGGCAACAGCATATGACCAAAAAGGGCTTTTTCATCCACCTAGGGGCTCCTGCGCATCCCTCACCGTCCTAAGTCCTAGGATATGGTTCCCTCAGATGTAGTGCGGGGGGGTTATAAGGATAATAGAGCAGAAAGAAACCCCATAGTGTAATTCTGTTTACTTAAGGTAACTTGTTTTTATTAGACAAATGCAGGTACTCACATTAACAATTGAGAAAAACAGTGGTTGTATCCGACGAGCGACGCGCTCGTAAGCTTCTCACAGTGTGTACAGACTATCCCGTCCCTACGCGTGACGTCACACCACACGTGACTTCTTCAGGGGATGATCCACCCACACCTGTTGTTTTAATTTTCAGATCGCCACCCGACTCTGGTCTGGATCGTTGGAGATTCCTTCATTTACTAGACCGCTCATCGGGTGGAAGTTCGGAGCCATGGGAAGAATTTGGTTTTTAACGATGATCTCGCCAGGATCCGCTGGCTCGGGCTCCGCGGTTCACGCTGGCCTCAGGTCCTTCCGTAGTGTTTGCGCCTTCGGTCCCACGTGTCTGGCCCTATCATCTTGATTCTTCACGCTGGTGGGAATGATGTCAGTTATACGTGTTCTGTGGACTTAATCTCTGCTATCAAGCTGGACATTGCTCTTTGCTATGCAGTTTATACCAATTTGGTGCTCATCTGGTCGGAAATCATGCCTCTCCTGCTATGGGCCAGGGAAATACCTGGCCCCCAGCTGTAACGCTTCCGTCGTAAAGTTAACGCCCAGGTTGCCAAGTTTGTTCAGCAAATCAGGTCGTTCGTCATCCGTCACAAGGATCTGGAGGGTAATAATTATGTTCTGTTGAGACCGGATGTCGTTCACCTTAATGACATTGGGTTGGGCATCTTCAACCTTGGTCTGCAGCAAGGTGTGGAACAGGCGCTGGCTGCGGTGGGGCACTCGTCAGCTATCCGCTGATGGGAGGATGGCGGTTTCTTGACCTTGACAGCATTTAAAGTTGCTGTAATGGGCTATGCCCTTGATGAAAAATTGGAAGTAGGCTGTCTGTACAGCACTTATGGTAAGGACAGGCCCCACTTCCCCCTTTTGAATTTGAGTGCTCACAGTACCACTGTGACTGGTACTGGTTAAATGTGTTTACATGTTATGTATTGGTATGTAATAAAGCTGTGGCCTTGCCCTTTCCAACTGAATGGTTGTAAGTGTTTTATTTAATGGGGTAAAAGGGCAAGGGTGGTGGGGGATTTGATCCCATTTGGTTACATTAATTGGGACTTAGGCCCATTGTGCCTCAACAGTCATGAAGACCTTTTGAGCCCCCTCCCTAGGGAAAGAGAGCCTTGACTGATGGGGGCATGGCCAGGTGCCGGACAAGGGAAATGATTGGTAGAAACATGGGAGATGGGATGGGCCTGAGCTCAGGGAACGTGTGCCCCAGGGAATTCTCGGTCTTTTGGAAGAATCGGATGGAAGAGCTGCCCACTCTCCCACCCCTTTTTTCATCTCTTACTGTATGTCACAGCTTGCTGCGGTTTCTTGACCTTGCCAGCATTTAAAGTTGCTGTAATGGGCTATGCCCTTGATGATAAATTGGAAGTAGGCTGTCTGTCCAGCACTTATGGTAAAGACAGACCCCACTTGCCCCTTTTGGATTTGAGTGCTCACAGTACGACTGTGACTTGCACTGGTTAATGTGTTTACATGTTATGTTTTGGTGATTAATAAAGCTGTGGCCTTGCCCTTTCCAACCAAATGGTTGTAAGTATTTTATTTAATGGGGTAAAAGGGCAAGGGTGGTGGGGGATTCAATCCCATTGGGTTACATTATTGGTACCTAGGTCCACTGCGCCTCAGCAGTCAAGAAAAAAACCCTTTATAAGTAGACAAGGGCAACACAGTAGCTATCCCAATGATAAATACAACCGTTGTTGGCTTATGATAAAGTTATTTAGTGGTAAAGTTTCAAAGTATCAAAATTCTTCCAAAAATAAAAACAAGGGAAGTATAAACCTCCAACCTTAGGGGACACACATAGACCCAGTTAAGTCATTCAGCCACATTGGGTTGTACCACAGCAATATTGCTGTTTACCAATCAAAGTAATTTACCAATCAAAGTCTCAATGGTAAATGGTTTTTGAAATTAGTGTTATATGTAATATGTTTTTGTTTGTTTGGTTGGTATGCATGTTTGTATGCATCCTAACTTGGTCTATGTGTGTCCTCTGAGGTTGGAGGTTTATGCTTCCCTTGTTTTTATATTTGGAAGAATTTTTATACTAATAAACTTTACCAATAATTAACTATATTATAACCCAACCACAGTACTTTTTATCATTGGAATAACTACTGTGCTGCCCTTGTTTCCTTATACAAGGGTTTTTTCTTTTTTATGCTTAGCTAGGAATAACGGTAATCGACAACAGACAGTGCAGGCAGAGACCTTGAGAAATTATCAGTTTAAAATTTCAGACTAGATCAACAAGCATTTTTGTATTTTTTGTAGGGATGAGCCGAACACTCCCCAGTTCAAAAAAATTTGTGCGAACATGCAAACATCGTTAAAGTCTATGGGACACGAATGTGAAAAACAAAAAGTGATCATTTTAAAGGCTTATTTGCAAGTTATTGCCATAAAAAGTGTTTGCGGACCTGGATACTGCCCCAGGGGACATGTATCAATGCAAAAAAAATGTTTTTAAACAGCCGTTTTTTTAGGAGCAGTGATTTTAAGAATGCTTAAAGTGAAACAATAAAAATGAAATATTCCTTTAAATATCGTGCATGGGGGTCCCCTTAGTCTGCCTGTAAAATAGTGCATTTTTTCCACATGTTTAGAAAAGTACCGCAGCAAAATTAAATTTCTAAAGGAAAAAATGTCATTTAAAATTGCTCACAGCTTTAATGTATTGCCAGATCCTGGCAATACACATAAAAATCATTTAGAAAAACAGCGTGGGTTTCCTCATCCTCCCCCCTCAGTTCATACTAGGCCCTTCGGGATATTAAGGTGGATATTAAGGAGAACTCCACGCCAATTTTCTTTTTAAATGGTGTGGGGGTCCCCCCCCAAAATACATACCAGACCCAAAGGGCCTGATATGGACGGGGGAACCCATGCCATTTTTTTCTTAATTCTGTCATAGGGCTCCCCTTAACCACTTCAATACACTATATTATATATTGTACACTGCACTATATACCCTGCATTGGATTATATATACTATACTGAGTGCACTATATACACTAAACTGCAGTATATATACTATACGGACTGCACTATATACTCTGAACTGCAGTATATATACTATACAGGCTGCACTATATACTCTGCTGAAAAATTGGACCTTAGGTGTTGGTGGTGGCAGAACACGGTAACCCCTCACAGTTACTCTTGTTGGGCGAAGAAATGGTCCTTGCTGGTAAATATTATTTCAAAAATTGTAATTACATGCCCCTGTTAAACAAAAGAAACATTGGGCTTTAGTAGTTGGTGGTGCCAGAACACTGTAACCCCTCACAGTTACTCTTGTCGGGTGCAGGAACGGTCCCTGCTGTTAAATTTTATTTCAGAGGATGCTTACCCTCTTTTAGTGGCCTGTGAGTGTCTGCCTCTCCTTGGAGGCCTTCCGGACATGTTGGTTATTTTTTTTTTAACACCGCACTACACTGTATTATATACTGTGTATTTGAAACGGTACACACTGTATTAGAAACTGTACACAGCCGAATGCACTGTATATATAGGCTATGTTGAATGCAGAGTATATATATATATATAGATATATATATAGATATATATCTATATATATATATATATATACTAGTCTACTGTATATATATATCAAATACACTGTCACTAACCAGCTAACCTGCTTGCCTAATCTAGCTCAATCTCTCTATCTCTGTCCACTATAACACACTATACAGCGCTGTGTACGCAGCCTCTTATATAGTGTGGGGCGTGGACTTAGTCCCCCTGAGCCATGATTATTAGAATTATGGCTCTCGCTGAGGAGCGTGCTGTGATTGGCCAAAGCATGTAGGTCAGGTGTATGCTTTGGTCAATAATCATACAGCAATGCACTGTGGTCTTGCAGTGCATTATGGGGCGCTGGAATTTACTGCGAACGCCCCATATAATTCGCTGTTCGGCGAAGGAGCGAACACCTGATGTTTGAGTCAAACTTATGTTCGTCTCGAACTCAAAGCTCATCCCTAATTATTTGCACTTAACAGATGTAGGAAAACACTTTCAAAAGAAAAAGGAACAAATTAGAGAGGTTCATTTTAAAAACATCCAGGGCTCGTGGATGGCTCCTTGGTTGAACTTTTCCCAGTTGAACTTTTTTACATTAAAAGCAAGATATGTTTTTTTTATTTTTCCTGGCAAATCATGTTTTTATTTATAGGGCGTTACGCGAAGAAGGTGTGATACAATTAACAGAGAGCACAGTCAGGAATAAAATCACTGGTAAGCTTACATAATCACAGGTTAATGCATGTAATGGGCAGGGGAGGGTAGGGTGGTGTAGAACACAGGCACAAAGAAAAACATTCACAAGCAGTGGCTCTGGTGTACTGCATAACAAGATAAAGCAAAGTCTGCCCAGAGTGATATACTCACACCGCTAAATGTTTCTCATATGCATTGGTTTGCTATCAACCAAGTACTGCTACAATGACAGACATGCAGCAGTGTTAGGCCTTATGCACACTGGACGTTATTACAGCTGCTGTTTTTGGCTTCAGAATGCTAAAAAAAAACTATGAAAAACGCGGCTATTTGATGTTTTTTGAGTCATAAGCTTTTGTGGGAGTATAGTTTTCCTAAAAAACTCTACAGCTAAAAAATGCTGAAAAACACTACTGCAAAAATGCTGCAAAACTCATTCTACAGCTACAGTTTTCTACAGCTAACGCTACTGGCATTTTTATAACGTCCAGTGAACATGAGGCCTTAAACATACACTTGAAACCACACATTTGGAAACATTAAAGGCAGTGGTTTTTGCAACCTGGAAAGTAGTGGTATGAAGGTTGTGTTGCAGGCCAGGTTCACCACGGAGCACTGCGGATTGCATGTTTAAAAGGGCGGCCTTAGGTGCGCTCACATTGACTTCTATTAGGCTGTGCTTATTCATGGACAGTGGTGGCCCGTCCATGGTGGGCGCACGGGCGCCCCCACCCATCAGTCACAAAATTTTTTTTAAAAAGGCCCCTTTAAAAAAAAACAATAGAAAAAAATGTTATTTAAGTGCACTGTGTTCGGGCGCCAAACACAGTGAACTATGGGAAGCACCATTTCAATACAAGTACGAGAGATTGCAGATGAGGCGCTTCATTTGCAGGCTTTTGACCTGCTTTGCGCCGCATTCCAAAGCTCCGGACAGCTTCCGCCCGTAGTATTACTACGGGTGGGAGCTTTGTTGTTCAAGTTAAGAGGTTACTTCCAATTTCCCTGTTCCACAGGGAAACCAGAAGTGACATCGCCAGCTCCGTGGAACGCACGGCCGGAGCGGAGCTGCCTGTAAGGTAAGCAAGTAATGCTGGGGCACAGTGAGGCTGCATATGATGGGGCACAGTGAGGCTGCATATGATGGGGCACAGTGAGGCTGCATTTGATGGGGTACAGTGAGGCTGCATATGATGGGGCACAGTGAGGCTGCATATGATGGGGCACAGTGAGGCTGCATATGATGGGCAGAGTGGCTGCATTCGATGCTGCACAGTGGCTGCATTTGATGGAGCACAGTGGCTGAATAAGATGGGCACAGTGGCTGTGTTTGATGGTACAGTGGCAGCAATTGATGGGCACAGTGGCTGCGTTTGATGGCACAGTGGCGGAAATTGATGGGCACAGTGGCTGTGTTTGATGGCACAGTGACTGCGATTGATGGCACAGTGGCTGTGATTGATGGTACAGTGAGGCTGCAATTGATGGGGTTTTTTTCAGAATTTTTCAGCTTGTTTGTGTCCCCCCAAAAATTTTGAGCACCAGCCACCACTGTTCATGGAAGTGCATCAAAGTCCTGCATGTTGCCTTTTTCATGCGCTTTCAGAAAACACACAGTCTAATAGAAGTCAAAGAAAGTGCACCCAAAACTATGTGTAAAATGTGCATACAATTGCGCTGCAATCAAACTGCAGCTCACCAATGTGAACACGGCCATACTGTCCTTTGCAGCTAAACAACTCCATAAAGCCTTTGGATGGCTAAAACATGAGCAAAGTGTTCCTGTACAACATCCTTAAGTCGGCATGTCCCAACTCACTTGATAACTGCAGAATTGTGTCACCTGACTTTCGTAACACTTGGCCTTGTACACACGGGCGTACTTAAGCATACCCCCATGTGAGAGCCTGCATGGGAGACACATTTGTTCCATGCATACGCATGCAGACAGCCCCATTTATGTAAATTGGGATGCAGCAGATGCACAGACACAGTCACTTCTCCCAATTTGACATCTGTATGGTGCAGGTGCGTGTAGGTGCATGTCCCCGAACTCACACTGTCTGCATTTGTGAACCTGCACCCACTTAAATGTAAAATTGGGAACAGCAGCAGTATCCGTGCAGCCATTGCATCTCAACTGACAGCAATGGGAATGCCTGCACGGGGGTGCACAGAACACCTGTACATCCTGTACAGGCAAAACATGGCCCTCACATCTTATCAAATGAGTAGGTACATGCCAAGTTAAACACCTTGTACAGGAATACTCTGCTTTATGTCTTAGCCAACCAAAGGGATTATGGAGTAGTTTTGCTGCAAATGATAGTACAACCTCCATACAGCTACTTTACAGGTTGCAAGAACAACTGCCTCTAATGTTTCCAGATATGTGGTTTCAAGTGTCTGATAGCATATATTTGTTTGTTTTGTATTTCAATGTTTTTATGCAAGTTTTCAAATAGACATACAAAATTAGCATTTGTTATTATAGGTGAGAAAAATAATTGTACATAGACAAGGCATTGTAGGTCAGTTATATAACTGTTATACCTTTATACACTGAAGTTTATATATTGCACCATTCAACTATTAGGGTCAAAACTGAACCAAACTTGCGACCCCCTAACTGGACTGCCGCGTGGGCCCTAGAACTGTATGTGGCGCCAGGGTCCACGCGATGTCACGCACAATCAGAGAAAGAAATAAAAAGAAAGAAGAGAAAAAATAGGTATAGTGAAATAGCCGAGAAAGGGAAGAAAAGAAAAAAAAGAAGGGGGGGGTAAGAGGTAGGGAAATGGATGCACTCCAGTCCCAGAGGAAGATCCTCTAGTGTCAGGTTAACTCGTTATGTAGTTGTGAGATATCTGATCCAGGGGTCCCATATTTTATTAAACCAAGCGACCTTGTCATTTAGAATTGCTAAAAGGCGTTCATTAATCATTATCCATGAAAGTTTAGTTTTCAGTAGGTAGAATGGGATCGTGGGGGACCTCCAAGATTTGGCTATAGAAATTCTTGCCGCAAAAAATATAAATGTTATAAGTCTTTGCATTGGTTTTGATGCCCTCTCCACTGGGCGTCCCAGCAATGCCTGCAGAGGCGACTTAAGGAGGTTCACTTGGGTTAAGGAGTATATAAGATTGTACATACGTATCCAGAACCGTCTCACTTTCGGACACGTCCACAATGTTTGGTACATGGTGCCATCTGTGTTACATCCTCTAGAGCACCACGGGGATGCCCCTGGGACAAAGGCTGCTACCCTCTCTGGGACCATGTACCCCCTCATCAAAACTTTATAGTTTGCCTCTATCAGGGAGGTATTAATAAGCAATTTAGATGCGTTCTGTATTATTTTGCTCCACTCCACTATTTCTAAGTCAGTATCCATATATTTGTTTATTTTGGAATTCAGTTTTATTTAAATTAATGGTTTTGTGTTCAGAGAAATTTTGCCAAAATCAGTCTCTAATTTTGCCATGTGCCATTGCTGGCAAAAAGTTTAGAAAAATAAGTCATTTAAATCTTCATTGTGGCCATGCAATTTTCCTTCCATCACCGAGCAAGAAGCCTTTGTAAAGATGGCAAAGGCTTCCCACTTCTGACCAGCTTTAATGAATTGGTTCTATTTACAGGTATCTGATTTATGCAAGCAACCAATGGTCAATTGTTACAGACTATGGAACAAGGGCAACAAATGGGCATCAGTTACAATACATATGAAAGGAGCTTCTCTAAGCCTCAAGAGCTATTTAAAGCCCACCTCCCCAACTTTAATATCTCATCTCCATTGATGCCAAAGCATTTTGCCAAACTTACAAAAACTTTGCTACCTGCAGTGCTCCCAAATTTGGATTCTAGAATTGCAGTTACATCATTGTAAGTATAATGTACTAACAAAGTAATGCAAATTCATTATAAATAGTAAAACATAAGCTAGCATCACCCCTGGCTGGATTTGTATCACCTTCCTAAGGGTACAATTATGTTAATGCTTGCACCTCCAGGGTAATGTCTGTGTCCTGCTCCACCCTGCTCATCACAATAATATTCTGCTGGCTCATATAATAGGTTGTTTCTAGGTTATGCAATATGTTATTGTTGTTGTAGAATATTTAAAGCAAAAGATCACACTGTTGATGTATGATATCTAGACAAAAAATCTTACACTCCGATTAGTTGCCTTTGCTAATACTGTACAGAAAGTAGTCTATACAAAGTCCCCAGAAAAACATTTATCAGCACCAAGAACTGAATCTTACCACATATATTTTTTTAAATGCTACCCATGTGTAGCACCATCCTAGGTAGTTTTTGGTTTCTCTGCTTAACATGGAGACAGCTAGGTAAATTTAATTGCTGTCTGCTTAACAGAGAGTGGTGATCAGCTCATGCTGTCGTGACGTTTCACTGTATCCTAGCAACTAAGGAAAGTTCTGAATAATAGGCAGAAACCATACAGATGGGACATGAGTATACATACAGCCCTGACCAATTACAAGGGGGGTGCCCATAGGCATGCTGGGTGCCTGCATTTATATTTGAGGCGCACATGGGCTCTGGGTTTTTCCTAGCAGAGGATTGCACCAGGCTGGGGGAGAGGTGCTGCCTCCACTGGCACTTGCTGCCATGTGGCCTCCTGTGTGCAACCTGGGGGCTTGAAGTCTGTGTGGCTGACCCAGGTCATACCATAGCTAACAGAGGGAGAGTCTTTAGTGCATCTGGTCTGGTATCACAGATACAAAATGCTGCTGGTAGTGTTTCAGGAGCCTTGTGAGTACAGACACCCTAAGGAGCTTTAGACAGTTAACTCTTGTGTGCTCTAAGTCAGCTGAGGGTCCACACAAAGAGAACACTGGCTAGTGTTCTTAGAGCTTTGTCCAGGACTGGCCATTACTTTACTAAGGGACATTGCCTAGTTCTTCATTCAGGTTACACTGGCAGTGAATAAGTTTTTGTCTGCCTTCTGCAAAAACTTTAGCCAAGTTTCACTCGGAAAGGAAGTTAGAGTTCTTGTGGTGAATAGTTTGATTTGAAAATATATCACTATAACCCTTACCCTATCCAAGTTCTCCAATAAAACAGCAAAACAAAACCCCTAAACTGGTCATTGCATTAACGAGCGGAAGTGAGAGTATGAACCTGGCTGTGTGAAGCATGAAGCGACCTTGTGCCTGGCAAAAGTGGGGAAGACCCAGGCAACATACTAGCAGCTTCTGTGGGGGGTAGCACTATACATGCTTGCAGTTTTGTTTCTGCCGATAGCTACATCTCTCAATAGTTTTATTATAAATCTCTGCCCTGTTATTTGTTGTATTCTTAGATTTGTATATTGTAGAATGTTTAGTGTGTATTGTGTTTCTCAGCCTTTTTACTTCAGAGGAACCCTTGAAATAATTCAGGTCTCAGGGAACCCTTGTGAAAACCAATTCATCGTTGGCCTGTGGATGAAATGATCCTTACGTTAATGGCCATTGGAAAGATTGCCCCCCTTACGGTAGTGGTCAGAATGCAACCTCAACAGATGCTAAAAAGATTATTGGTTTCATGCAGCTGGCTCTTCCAAGTGACATTGACCCCAGAACTCAGGCACCATCAGACTGGAAGTCAATCAGCCACAGCTCAAGGAACCCCCTATCAACTTCAGTAGGAACCCTAGAGTTCTGCTGAACCCTGGTTAAGAATGTCTACCTTACAGTGTTTAACCTTGGCAACAGATGGGTTCTCATATTGACAGCAGAACATAGTGTGGTCATCATGTGGTATTGATGAAGGGACCCTGCATATTAGTTGACTGATGTGACATTGCACTAATAAAAGTGTATAACATCGCAATGCAGTGCTGGTGTTGTTGCATCATGCTACAATATAAAGGAGTGATCTCTATATTTGTAAGTTTGGACTCACTGTTTGACTTTGTATTACATAGAGTTACTTTATATTTTTTGATACAAAATTATTTGCATTGACTGTTCTTAGTTTGGTGGGTGATATAATATACAACTGCTAGGTGATATCAGTTTGCTGATGCTAAGTGGTAAATTATACAGATGAATAATATACTATGATGATGCTGAGGCCGTTCTATTTTGCTGCTCGGTAAACAGTATTTTGTTGCTGGTTGATATACTGTAATTTGTGATTGTTATCAGATCTCCTATACAAGATATAATTTGAGCCCTTTAACGCAGATACATTATAGGCAAAATATAACTCTTTAGTGAAAGTATCTAAATGTTTAAAGGCCTGTCCCTATAGTCACCCTACACATTTTATCCACACTTATGATACTTTTTCCTATAGATGCCCCAGGCTGTTTAGCATTCCAGTAATGTTACTGTTAGTAAGCAGTGCAACGAGGGATGCAGTGAGTATAATTTCCTGCAGGCCACAGGTAACAATTGGAATTCATGTACAAAAGTCAGACTTTAAAGCATAGATTCTGAATGGATGCTGTAGGCCAGGGGTCTCAAACTAGCAGCACTCCAGCTGTTGCAGAACTACAAGTCCCATTATGCCTCTGCCTGTGGGAGTCATGCTTGTAACTGTCAGCCTTTCAATGCCTCATAGGAGTTGTAGTTCTGCAACAGCTCGACTCGAACATGAGAAATCAAAAGTGCTAATTTTAAAGGCTAATATGCAAGTTATTGTCCGAAAAAGGGTTTGGGGACCCAGGTCCTGCCCCAGGGGACATGTATCAATGCAAAAAAAAGTTTTAAAAACGGCCGTTTTTATCGTAAGCAGTGATTTTAATTATGCTTAAAGTGAAAAAATAGTGAAATATTCCTTTAAATATCATACCTGGGGGGTGTCTATAGTATGCCTGTAAAGTGGCGCATGTTCCCGTGTTTAGAACAGTCCCTGCACAAATGACATTTCTAAAGGAATAAAAGTATTTTTAAACTGCTTGCGGCTGTAATGTAATGTCGGGTCCCGGCAATATAGATGAAAATGATTGAGAAAAACGGCATGGGTAATCCCCCAGCCCATTAACAGGCCCTTTGGGTCTTGTATGGATATTAAGGGGAACCCCGCACCCGAATAAAAAAAGAAAAGGCTTGGGGCCCCCAGGCCCTATATGCTCTGAACAGCAGTATACAGGCGGTCCCAAGAAAGGCAGGGACTGTAGGTTTGTTCTTAATCTGTTTGTAATTTGGAACAGGTACATTTTGTAAGTGTAGCTCCAGCCAAAAAATCTATTTTTAAGCTTTTTGGAAAACATAGGGAAGGGTTATCATCACCCCTGTAACATTTGTTTTGCTGTCTGTGCCAATATTCAGAAGATTTCACCTCACTTTCTGTCCCAATGACGATTGGATTTTGAAAATTTGGGGTTTTTAGGGAAACAAGGATTGGTGATAAAGCATCAGTGGAGGAGACACCTTTTTCCCATATTAACTCTTACATGAGAGAATCTCCCTTCCTAGGGGTAGATTTCCTCTCACTTCCTGTTGTCTCAATCTGTTTGTAAGTAGGAGTCATTTGTAAGTCGGTTGTTTGAAAGTAGGGGCCTGCCCTATATACTCTGCAGAAATTTGGGGCTTAGGTGTTGGTGGTACCAGAACACTGTAAGCCCTTACAGTTACTCTTGGTGGGTGCTGGAACGAGCCTTGCTGTGAAATATTATATCAAGAATTGTAATTACATGCCCCTGTTGAACAGGGTCAGAAAAATTGGGCCTTTGGTTGTGGTGTGGTGGTGTTGCCACAACACTGTAAGCCCTCACAGTTACTCTTGGTGGGCGCAGGAACGGGCCCTGCTGTGAAATATTAGGTCAAAAATTGTAATTACACACCCCTGTTGAACAGGGGCAGAAAAATTGGGCTTTAGGCACTGGTGCTGGTGCCACAACACTGCAACCCCTCACAGATACTCTAGTTGAGCGCAGTAACAAGCCCTGCTGCAAAATATTACAGCAAAAATTGTAATTACACGCCCCTGTTGAACAGGGACAGAAAAATTGGGCTTTAATCACTGGTGCTGGTGCCACAACACTGCAAACACTCACAGATACTTTAGATGAGCACAGGAACAAGCCCTGCTGCAAAATATTACAGAAAAAATTGTACTTACACACCCCTGTTAAACAGGGGCAGAAAAATTGGGCCTTAGCTACTGGTGGTGGGTCCCAGAACCAAAAATGTTCTTACAAGCTATCAACATGAGGAGGAATAGGATAGTCACTCAGCATAGCAGGATAATCACTCAGCATCAGCATAGGCAGTCTTGAAAGGATCTCACATTCATAAAAATATTCAGTTACATCAGCATCAGGTGCTTGGTAGCTGGTGATCCAAGACTGATTCATTTTTATGAAGGTGAGCCGATCAGTCGGTGGACAGGCGCACTCTGTGATCGGTTACAAAGCCTCCAGCAGCACTGAATGTGCGTTCCGAAAAAAAACGCTGGATGCAGGACAG
The DNA here is from genome assembly GCF_042186555.1 of Aquarana catesbeiana. NCBI lineage: Eukaryota > Metazoa > Chordata > Amphibia > Anura > Ranidae > Aquarana > Aquarana catesbeiana. The sequence goes on along the minus strand of NC_133326.1, from coordinate 345,419,250 downwards.
GCCAGTAGCTCAATTGCATACTGTGCATGCTCTGGCCAGTGATCCATCCTCAATACCCATTAACCCAGAGGATTTTCGGTTAGAAAGGTCTCCAAGTCTGATCTTGCCCCTAGGTATTCCTGCACCATGTAAATCAGATGCTGGCGATGGTTGCTGGAAACGATCGGACTTTGGGGCTGCGGACTAAAAAGTTGTGTGAACGCATCTGTCAGACGGCCACCTTCTCCACCTCCTTCTGTGACTGACCGAAGCCTCAGCAACACGTTGTCCAGGATCAGGATTTGTAACCTCCCAGGCTCTGGAAATGCGTTGCACAAACCTTTCTGCAAGGCCTCCCAAAGATGTTTCATCCTCTGCTACCTCTGTGACGGCTGGATAAGTTCCGCAACCTTACCCTTGTAACGTTGATCATGGAGGGTTGCCAGCTAGTACTGATCCCTCTCCTTGATACCATGAATCCGAGGGTCCTTTCGCAGGCTTTGCAGGATCAGGGAGGCCATGCAGCGTAGGTTTGCTGAGGCATTCGGTCCGGAGTCCTCTGGGTCACTAAGGACAACCTGATCCGCAGCCACTTCCTCCCAGCCACGTACAAGTCCATGGGTTTCTGGGGACTGTAAATGATCCTTTGAAGACTGTTGCCGAAGCTGAGTGCTAGGCTCCACCTCCATTCTGACACAATCCTCCTCCTCCTCTTCCTGTGTGATCGGCGGGCCCACAGGAACACTGTCTGGATAAAGGGGGCCTTGAGAGGTAAGGAAGTCCTCCTCTTCCTCTCTCTGTTCTGCCTCAAGTGCCCTGTCCATTATTCCACGCAGCGTGTGCTCTAACAGGTAGAAAAGAGGGACAGTATCACTGATGCATGCACTGTCACTGCTCACCATCCTCGTGGCCTCCTCAAATGGTGACAGGACAGTGCATGCATCCTTGATCATGAGCTACTGGCGTGGCGAAAAAAAGCCAAGCTCCCTTGACCCTGTCCTGATGCCATAGTTGCACAGGTACTCATTGATGGCTCTCTGCTGCGTGTGCAGCCGCTGCAGCATGGCCAACGTTGTGTTCCATCTGGTGGGCATGTCACAGATTAGGCAGGTGGGCATGTCACAGATTAGGCAGTTCTTGGGCAGGTTGTATTCCTTTTGGGGGTCAGCCAGCCGAGCACTGGCATTATATGACCAGCGGAAATGCACATAGACTTTCCTGGCCTGCCTCAGGAGATCCTGTAAGCCCGGTACCTGCACAAGAACCGCTGCACCACCAAATTAAGGACGTGAGCCAAAAAGGGAACATGGGTGAAGTGTCCCTGTCGGAGGATGGAGAGGAGGTTGGTGCCATTGTAGCAAACCACCATTCCTGCCTGAAGCTGGTGTGGCATTAACCACCTCTGAGCCTGCCCCTTCAGAGCTGACAGAATCTCTGCCCCAGTGTAGCTCCTGTCTCCTAAGCACACCAGCTCAAGCACCGCATGGCATCTTTTTGAGTGCTTGCGTAGCCCCTTGAATGCCTATGGATGGTTCCGAGGACAAATCTATAGAGGAAGAGGCCATGGAGGAAGAAGATGAGGAGGGGGTGGAAGAGAGAGGTGTGTCAGAATCACCACTAGTAGCATTTTGGAGGCGTGGTGGTGAAAACAAGCTCCAACAATACTGCACCCTGTCCTGCATCCTTCCTAGCTGCCAGCAGGGTCACCCAGTGCGCCGTGAAAGATAGGTAACATCACTGTCCATGCCTCGAAAGGGGGCAGAGTCTACCAGCTGAAAAGGCAGCAGTTGGAGTGCTAACAATTTAGCCAAGCTAGCATTCAGCCGCTGGGCATGTTGATGGCTGAGGCCGAATTTCTTTCACTGGTTTAGCAACCGGGGTAGGGAAATTTGCCTGCTACAATCAGCCGTTGGTGTAGTGATAGCAGATTGCCCGCAAGTACTTGGCACAGTTTTTGGGCAGGTTGTATTCCTTTTGGGGGTCAGCCAGCCGAGCACTGGCATTATAGGTGTAATTCTACACCTTCATTCCTCTCAGTGCAGGTTTCTGAGAGGACTGAAGGTATAGTGGGGTTGGAGATCCCATCTGATGAGGAGCAAGGAGAGGTCCGCCTTGTTCTTTGGTGTGGGTCTTTTAAGTACGCTTGCCCACAGACTGCATGGAAGTTTGACATATGTCTGGTCAAGCATGCGGTGCCCAAGCGGCTGCTGTTTTGGCCACACTTAATACGCTTCAGACATATGTTGCAAACAGCAACGGTGCGATCTGCTGCACACGTCTCAAAAAAGGCCCACACCAAAGAACTTTTGGAAAAACGTGTGGAGTCAGCAGCACCCTGCACATGCGTAGCTCTGCGGTGTGATGCAGTTGGTTGGCTTCCCTTAAGCTGGCCCCTGGAGGGCATCTTGCCTCATTGGAGATGTGCTTCCTCCTCATCCTCCTCTCTCCTATCAGGCACCCACGTAGAGTCAGTGACCTCATCATCCCCTCCCTCCTTGTCACTGGAGCAAACCTGGCAGTATGTTGCAGCTGGGGGAACATGACTGCCAGTTTGTTGTCCTTCTTGGGCACCCCCTCTCTCTGGGCTCACGTTACTGCCTTCCTCAATCTGGGTACCATCATCGGAGCCCCTTTAAAACGCTGCACATCCTCCTGCAGCATGTACCCAACACTGTGGTCGAACAGTTCGGGGGACTCCTCAGGGCATGATGGTGGGGCTAGGGAAGGAGTGACTGATGACATTGAACCGATGGAAGAGGCCGCTTTGGCAGCTGCATTGGCAGTCAAAGTACTCTGAGTCTGGGTGACAGAGGATGAGGAGGATGAGGACGGCTTGGTCATCCACTCTACCAACTCTTCTGAATGTTGTGACTCAACACGGCCAGCTGCCGAAAAAAAGGACAAGCGTGCCTCACGGCCACGTGCTAAGGATGCACCGTGTTCACGACCAGCAATGTTGGCTGCAGACACAGAGCCTGCTTGCCCTCTTTTAGTGGCCTGTGAGAGTCTGCCTCTCCTTGTTGGCCTTCCAGACATACTGTATTTGATTCATTTGTAATGTATTTGAATATGTACACCAGCAATGGCCTGCAGTGAGATGTAGCTGCACAAAGCTGGGATGTATATATATATATATATATATATATATATACTGATTCTGAATATACTGCAGCTAACTGAATGAACTGCCTGCCTGTAGTATATTAGGAACTGAACAACAGGAACAGTCTGCAGTGAGATCTAGCTGCACAGGATACAGTACTCAATATATACTGTAGCTAACTGAATGAACTGCCTGCCTGTAGTATATTAGGAATACAAAAACAGGAACAGTCTGCAGCGAGATCTAGCTGCACAGGATACAGTACTGAATATACTGCAGCTAACTGAATGAACTGCCTGCCTGTAGTATATTAGGAACAGAACAACAGGAACGGTCTGCAGTGAGATCTAGCTAAACCGGATCAACTGCCTGCCTGAAGTAGATTACAAATAGTACAGCAGGAACGGTCTGCAGTGAGATCTAGCTAAACTGGATCAACTGCCTGCCTGAAGTAGATTAGAAACAGTACAGCATGAACGGTCTGCAGTGAGATCTAGCTAAACCGGATCAACTGCCTGCCTGAAGTAGATTACAAATAGTACAGCAGGAACGGTCTGCAGTGAGATCTAGCTAAACTGGATCAACTGCCTGCCTGAAGTAGATTAGAAACAGTACAGCATGAACGGTCTGCAGTGAGATCTAGCTAAACTGGATCAAATGCCTGCCTGAAGTAGATTAGAAATAGTGCCAGGAATGGTCTGCAGTGAGATCTACCTAACTGAATAAACTGCCTGCTCAAAGTAAATGAAATGACACTCTCTCTCTCTATATATATATCTCTCGATAATGCCAGCAACACACTACACTAGGCCGACGTGCAGGCAGCCTTATATAGTGTGGGGCATGTACTTAACCTCCTGAGCCATAATTGGCCAAAAGCACCCTGCCTTTGGCCAATTATGGCTCTGTTTGCTTGCGGCGCTGTGATTGTCCAAAGCATGCGGGTCATAGTGCATGCTTAGCCAATCATCAGCCAGCAAACCACTGCGATGACGCAGTGCATTATGGGTCGTGATGCTCCGCTCAAATTTGGCATGAACGGCCCATAATGTTTGATCTTCGCCGATGTTCGAGTCGAACTCACGTTTGACTCGAACTCCAAGCTCATCCCTAGTCACCAGCAATCTGAGTGCAGTTCTCTCCATTGATTCCTGGCAATCACTGTGTGTTCCAGTGAGAATTACAAGTTCATCTGTTGCATTGGGTGACGGAACTTATACTTCATTCGTTCACAGCTCCCTGTGAAAAAAAGACGCGGCTGGGCGGATAGAGCCCCACACAGCTGTGCTGATTTCAAATGTGACAGCTTTGGGGAATAATCCTGAAGGTTTCTGGGGGTGGGGGGAAAATCCACTTGGCACCATGTTACTCTGTAAAAACAAGTTTAACATGGTGTGAAAGATGGATTTAACCTTTAAAGCTGAACTCTGGGATAAGCAAATGTCTAAATACAAGGGCCATGTGTGTTCTTATTTGAAACTTTTGCCTACACGCGATCGGGCTTTCCGCCAACAAAACCTTGGAAGGGTGTTGGCTCAAACTTGTCTTGCATACACATGGTCACACAAATGTTGGCCAACAATTACGAACGTAGTGACGCACTAGATGTACTACGTGGTTTTTCAGGTCTTTAGCGCCACCCTTTGGGCTCCTTCTGCTAATTTTGTGTTAGTAGAAGTTTGGTGAGTGTTGATTCGCCTTTTCTTTTCGCCCTTTTCATTTCGTGCTTTTCAGTTTGTTTCTGAATGGCCGTTCGTCAACCAGCCATGTTGCGGAATTGGAGGAGATAATGTGTTATTTATTATTGGCCTTGGAGTTATTGCTTTGACATTATTTTTTTGTTTGAATAATGATTTGATTTGGTATATTTTCTTTTGGAAAATCTATATTTTTGGATGCATAAAATGCACTTTTTGGTTAAGTTCTATTGGCAGATAGCATGTCTATTTTTTTTTAATGCACAATAAAAAAATTGTGTAGAATAATACTTGGCTATGTGTTTTACTTCAAATGAGTGGGAGTAGGCAGTTATATTTTAAAAAATACAATGTAAAATTGACAAGGGACATCAGCATAGTTGTATCTTTGATCCTATAAACTAGGGGATAATGGTGTTGTGGTGACTTGCACAAATAAAAATAAAAACAAAAAAAAACATAATAATGTTATTCTTGATATTACTAGAAAATAAAAAGGCTTTAAAAATTTGTTTGCAATAACTCCATCAGTATCACCAGCAAAGCAGCTTCATTATTATCCCATTAAAGAAGAAGAGAATGTGCGCTGCATTTGGAGATTTCATAATTGCCACGTCACAAATGTTAATTCTCCATTACAAACGCTAGTTTACAAGACGGACCTCTTCTGCTTCCGAGCATGCGTGTTTGTACTTTGGACTTTTGTCCGACGGACTTGTGTACACATGATCAGAAAATCCGACAACACACATTTGTTGGCGTAAAATTTGAAAACATGCTAGCCAACATTTGTTGGCGGAAAGTCCGACAACAATTGTCCGATGGAGAGATTTTCCGCCAACAGCCTGACATCCAACATTTCGGGGCTTTAGTGTGCTTTGTGTATTTCTTCCAGAACTGAGCATTAATCCAGTGTGAAAACTTTGCCTTTGTTCAGGAGCTTCCTGTACTAAAGGCCAGTCACTGCTGTTCCCTCTTATTTGTACAGGGTGACTGGTCTTTTCTCCACCCCCTCATGCAGTTTTCTGAAAGCAGCTTGTAGTGGGTGGAGCCTCTGGGTCCTTCCCACGTTTCTGATCTCTACACAGGCTACGTACAATAGAGAAATGACGCCAATGATACTTTTACAATGTAATATCTCAGTTACCTAAGGCATTTGGTGCACACAAAGGGTATTCATATCCTTTATGGTTATTGATCTTAATATTTAAATATTTTTTTGTGCCTGGGATTCAGCTTTAAAGTGACATTAAAGGTTTGTTTTTTTGTTGTTGTTTTTTTTATATAAATAATGAACATGTGATACCTGCTCTGTGCTAAGGTTTTGCATAAAGCAGCTCCGATCCTACTCTTCTTGGGTCCCCGCCGGCACTCCAGGCCCCTCCAGGCTCCAGGCAGCTTGGGGGGACACAAGCAGACTCACTCCCGAACCGCTTCTCCATGCAGTGCAGGTTTTCAGTCCCGCTTATCAATGCCCATCAATGCAGCATCATCCGTGCCTGTCATTGCAGCTTATAAGTGCCCAACAGTGTTGCCTCATCAGTGCCCATCAGTGCCCATCATTGCAGCTTATAAGTGCCCATAAGTGTTGCCTCATCAGTGCCCATCAGTGCCATCTCATCAGTACCTATCAGTGCCCATCAGTGCTCATCAGTGCAGCCTATCAGTGCCCATTAGTGCAGCTTCATCAGCACACCTTAGTGTAGAGGTAAAATTACTTATTTGAAAAATTTTACAACAAATGAAGAAAAACTTTTTTTTTGTTAGTTTTTTTTTTCTGCCTTTTTTCATTTGTTTAGCAATAAAATAAAAAACCCAGTAGTGATTAAATACCACCAAAAGAAAAATCTATCTGTCTCAAAAATATTTTTAAAATTTGTTTGGGAACAGCATTGCATGAGCATGCAATTTTCATTCAAACTGCGACATCAGTGAAAGCTGAAAATTGGCCTGGGCAGGGGGGGGGGGGGGGGGGGGGGGAGTGCCTGGTATTAAAGCGGTTAAGCAGCAAAATCATTGTAGTAATTCAACATTTTAGCAACTATGGATTTGTGACATTCGGTGTACAAAATGCAACCAAAATGCAACCACATTGCTATGTGACATTCTGACGTTTTGTTAATGGCACAAAACCTTCTGGTTGATTTCACAATAATCTTCCCTTTCATAATGATTCAACAAATGCCTGTCATTTGTGATGATATTTTTAGAACTAGAACACTGAACTAGAACGGAAACCATATATGCAAAGCTACTAGATAAAGAAAAAAATAAAGTACCTTCGTCTTTCAACTGAATAGAGAAATTGGAAATTGTGGAGGCAATATGGACTTTCATGGTACAGAATATACTTACACAGTAGTGTTACAAAAATATAAATTTATTATCCCAAAACATATAATGTTAAAAACCTAGACATATAGATACTAAACACCGGATGCTACTTTTTAAGGGGCACCCAATTCTCTGACGTAATCTGGGAAAAGAAAGATCAAACAAATTCTGCGATAATATACACAGAAACAATTCACCAGTTGCAAACTCTACATGTTTTGCGGCGACCCGCTTCCTCAGGAGTATACTTGTCAGAGAATGATTGTCAGGAAAGAGGCAAGTACCAGTCTCGTCAATATCGCTGCCTTCCTTCACACATGCGCGGTAGAGCGGCACTCCGGCGCATCCCTGGGCACAATACAGCGAAACGTCTTATGAACGTGCGCAATTCGGCTAAACGGCTAATGTTTGTGTGCAATTCAGCGAAACGGCTAATGCGCGCGCGCGATTCAGCGTGACGTGATCGCATGTACGCAATAGCGCGCTCAACACGAGCCTCCCACTGGCCTATAAAAGCCACTCTGTACCATGACCAGATTGCTGGTTTGTCTTTCAGCTCCCTGTGTGTTTCCTGCTTTGTATCCTGATTCTTGATTACCTGTTGTGACCCGGATTGACCTTGACCTGCTCTGATCTCTACCTGCATCTGACCCTCGGCTTGCCTCTCGGACTTCTCCACTTGCTTACTGTGTTTGACCCTCGGCCTATCAACGGATATTGCTTCCTGTCTCCAGTGATTGACCCTCAGCCTGCTCCTGGACTTTGCTATTGTCTCTAGTGCTCGACCCCTGGCTTGCTCACAGATTTTGCTTCCAGTCATCTGTGTTTGACCCTCGGCCTGTCTACGGATTTTGCTATCAATCTTCAGTACTAAGTCATCAGCCTGCTGACAGACCTGCTAACAGTCCTTTGCACTAGACTGTTTTTGCCTATCTAGAGACTCTCACTAGTCAACGGTGTTTGACCCCCGGCCTGTTGTTGGATCAGCTGTTCATCCTCCTTCTTGAGCTTCAGCATCTTCCAGTCCTGCACAGCTGTCTCCCTGTCGGTGACCTTCATGCAAGACCTGCCGAGCCTGCTGGTGACTCGTGCCTCTTTGTGCCCTTCACCCCCTGTACCATCTCCAGGAGTGGAGTGCACTTAGTTGCAAGAGGTTACCGCTCTCAGCATCTTGGCCTCGGTGAGTACCCTTATCTGACAATGATCTACAAAATAAACATAGATAAACCAACATATAAAATTTGGCATAAATAATCATGATCAGATAGCAAACATAAAACGATTCACCAACCAACATGGTGAGACGCAGGGGCCTTGCTAGGTCTACAAAAGATCTGGGGCTAGAGCCCATAGCAGCGAAGTAAAGAGAGTCATACGCTTGGACGGGCATACACATGTATATAATATACGTGTGTGTGTGTGTATATATATATATATATATATATATATATATAAAAATATATATAAAACATTATATATTATAAGGGTCCCCAAAGCCCCCCTCATTACATCGAGGTCACCAGAGAGCTTGTCATGTCACCTGCCACCAAATGTGGATTGTGTACACAGAGAGGCTGGGTATATACAGAGAGGCTGGGTATACAGGAAGGCTGGGTATATACAGAGAGGCTGGGTATACAGAGAGGCTGGGTATATACAGAGAGGCTGGGTATACAGAGAGGCTGGGTATGTACAGAGAGCCTGGGTATATATAGAGAGGCTGGGTATATACAGAGAGGCTGGGTATACAGAAGAGAGACTGGGTATATACAGAGAGGCTTGTATATACAGAGAGGCCGGGTATACAGAGAGGCTGGTGTATACAGAGAGGCTGGTTATACAGAAGATAGGCTGGGTAAATACAGAGAGGCTGGGTATATATAGAGAGGCTGGTATATACAAAGAGGCTGGGTATATACAGAGGCTGGGTATACAGAAGATAGGCTGGGTATACAGAAGATAGGCTGGGTATATACAGAGAGGCTGGGATATACAGAGAGCCTGAGTATATACAGAGAGGCTAGTTATATACAGAGAGGCTGTGTATACAGAAGATAGGCTGGGTATATACAGAGAGGCTGTGTATGCAGAGAGGCTGGGTATATACAGAGAGGTTGGGTATACAGAGAGGCTGGGTATAGGCAGAGAGGCGGGTTATAGTCAGAGAGGCTGGGTATATACAGAAGATAGGCTGGGTATATACAGAGAGGCTGGGTATACAGAAGAGAGGCTGGGTATATACAGAGAGCCTGGTATATACAGAGAGGCTGGGTATATATAGAGAGGATGGGTATACACAGAGAGGCTGGGTATACAGAAGCTAGGCTGGGTATATACAGAGAGGCTGGGTATATACAGAGAGGCTGGTATATACAGAGAGGCTGGGTATATTCAGAGAGGCTGGGTATATACAGAGAGGCTGGTATATACAGAGAGGCTGGGTATATCCAGAAGATAGGCTGGGTATATCCAGAGAGGCTGCGTATATACAGAGAGGCTGGGTATACAGAAGATAGGCTGGGTATACAGAAGAGAAGCTGGATATACAGAAGAGGGGCTGGGTATACAGAAGAGAAGTTGGATATACAGAAGAGAGGCTGGGTATACAGAAGAGAAGTTGGATATACAGAAGAGAGGCTGGGTATATACAGAGAGGCTGTATATACAGAGAGTCTGTGTATACAGAGAGCCTGGTATATACAGAGAGGCTGGGTATACAGAAGATAGGCTAGGTATATACAGAGAAGCTTGGTATATACAGAGATTCTAGTATATACTGAGAGACAGGGTATATACAGAGAGGCTGGGTATACAGAAGATAGGCTGGGTATATACAGAGAGGCTGGGTATACAGAAAATAGGCCGGGTATATACAGAGAGGCTGGTATATACAGAGAGGCTGGTTATATACAGAGAAGCTGGGTATACAGGCGATAGGCTGGGTATATACAGAGAGGCTGGGTATATACAGAGAGGCTGGGTATATACAGATATGCAGGTATATACAGAGAGGCTGTGTATACAGAGAAGCTGGGTATATACAAAGAGGCTGGTATATACAGAGAGGCTGGGTATACAGAATATAGGCTGGGTATATACAGAGAGGCTGGGTATACAGAAGATAGGCTGGGTATATACAGAGAGGCTGGGTATACAGAAGATAGGGGGGGTATATACAGAGAGGCTGGGTATACAGAAGATAGGCTGGGTATATACAGAGAGGCTGGGTATATACAGAGAGGCGGGGTATACAGAGAGGCTGGGTATATACAGAGAGGCTGGGTATACAGAAGATAGGCTGGGTATATACAGAGAGGCTGGGTATACAGAGTTTCCCCCATGGTCTGCACTTACCAACACAGGAGAGATTTGTGTGGGAAAGTTCCTCCCGCCTCTATGATATGGGCGGAGCAAGGGAGGAGACTGACTCTCACACTGATCTCCTGGCTCTGGCTGTGTCACTGAAGCACGGAGTGCAGACTCAGTGAGAGTGCCGCAGCTGTGCGGGAAGCGCTGTGTCCAACAGCCTGTGACTCTCTCACAGTAGAGCTGACCCTGGACTCGGGGCTATGGGCCCCAGATTCTGGGCTCCAGCCTCAATGGCCACCCCTTAACGACGCCACTGGTGAGACGTCATATGCCTGTACGCTAAGGTTTACATGGGAACCATAGTATAACCCCTTCAAGACGACCTCAGTGTTAAGGATAAGACCCAGTAGGAATGTACTTATAGAAGCGAAAGGGACTCACCCAAATGGCCAGCACCAAAATGCTTAGGTGTCACAAAGCCTGTAAAGGCAATCTCCTGGGCGAGTGCAGGAACCAGGTAAAATGAAGATGCGTAAAACACTGTTTCAAAAGAGAAATGTTATATATATATATATATATATAGTATCTCACAAAAGTGAGTACACCCCTCACATTTTTTAAAAAGAAAAAGAGAGGTGGGACTTTAAATGAAGCACACAGCAGCACAAACGCAGGTCAAGTGACCAAAATTCATTTATTTGATATAATCCATGGTGTGTAAAAAACATTTTGGGCATCCAACCTCTAAAATGCTGTGGGCATCAATAAACCATGGATTAATTGTACATAAAATACACATAAATTACACAATAAGTCATGATTCATTGTCACACAGAAAGTAAAGATAACAATCAATATGTATGTGTACATTTGTTACTGTAATTAGACCCAAAAAGAGCCATGAAAATTAGGACAAAAAATTTAAATAGTAAAAGAGACTTAATGGCATGACTGTTCCTTATGGAGGTAAATGGAATCATTGAAATTTTGGTATTCCATGATAAGGGAAGATTGGTAATAATCAAAGCTCTAGGCGTTTTGCGGTATAGCAACCGCTCATCAGGAGCATACGTCATGGAATGATTCTAAAAAATATTTTTATAAAAAAAAAAAATTATACCGTAAATAAGCAGGAAATGAAAAAAGGTTTTGTATAAGAATGGTTTGGTTGTATACAATTAATTAAAGGTTGTGCGTCCAAACTTACGTCTGCGATCCAGTGAAACAGCATCCAGAATTGCAGGGAGCTGCAAAGCAACACCGCCGGATGCCAGGGTGATCTGCGAGAATGAGAACAACCGCCATAGGCAAAACCATAGCTGGTGGGTGCAATGCGTGTAGGATGCGGAAATCCATGTGGGAACCCTAGATGAAACAAAGTGTAGTGATGTGTTGATGTGTGTGTGTGTTGATGTGTGAGTGTGAGAAAATGTAAAAAAGAATGATGTGGTGACAAATGTGGAAATAAGGAGAGAGGGTGGGATAGGAAAGAGTGAAAAAAGAGAGAAAAAACAAAGAAAGAAATGAGGTCAAGAAAGAACATAAACAATAAAGACTGATGAAAAAGAAAAAATAGGGAAAAGGGAATAATACCTGATGTGCACAAAGTGGACAGTTCCATACATGTGAGTGTGATGCTGAATAGGAAGGAAGGTAAAGTGTTTGAAGCCCAGCCTGGAAGATGCCTATATAGGTGTTCCATCATGGCCTAACCCCTCACATCAAGTCAACAGACAACACCTGAGAGTGGAGCACTTTCACCTGGGCGGCTCAGCCGTCAGGCGATTAGCGCCAAGCCATCTCCTCAGTGTGTACGCCGAACAGTGACACACCGCCGGAAACACTGCACCATAAGGACGCCTGGTGACCGGCGCATGTGGCATGACGCAGAGACGGAAATGTATGTGTATTTTATGTCCAATAATCCATGGTTTTTTATATTGAGGCTTGATGCCCACAGCATTTTAGAGGTTGGATGCCCAAAATGTTTTTTACATACCATGGATTATATCAATATGGTTGTGGCTAGATGGTACAATTGGATACAGCACCTCATCCCAAAAAAATTTAGATAACTAGTAGAGTATGGGGATGGGGGATTATAACGGTGCTAGGATCAAAATAATGCAAAGAGAAAAAGACAGTTTAAAATGGCAAAAATTACAAAAATATTTTTATTCATAGAAAATATCACAAACATGAATACAAAATCAAGTAATTGACGGTAAAAACAGACTAATATATTGCGTACGACCCAGCATGTAGTAGGGTAGGCCAGATGGAAAAGGCTTAACGAAATGGGGGCTCAGTTTCCTACATGTTTCGCCAAGGCATTGGCTTCCTCAGGGAACAAGAGCTCAAATTAGGTATGGGAAAGTCTGTACATAAGGATAAAGAAAACAATATAAAGACAAAAATATTAACGATATGATATTAAGTACACAACTGAATAATCTAATGATCTAATATTGTGGCTGGACAATCACACAGAGAGGTGGCTCCAATAACCCCTGTAACGCAAACGTACCTGAGAGACCGACAACCAGGGGGGGCACGAAAAGCCCCACCACAACGGGGAGGGGCAGGCTGCGCCGTATATTGTGCCTGCAGGGGGTACGCAGTAAACCTGGCAAGGGAATACATTGGGGATAGGTGAGTATATGTTAAAAAATATATTGAACATTGCGTTTAAGAGTACTGGGAGTGATGCAGTTATGCATCAATTGCAAAAAGCAAAAAAGTTTTTTATGATAGATAACTCACACTATAGATTAAAAACAATTGATTGAAGGAGGGGAGAGGTGCCTGTAGGAAAAGGCGCACACACAGCAGGGCAGTTGGAGGAGTTGACACTCAATGGACCTCTATGGAAAGATAAATAAATAGGTGCCTTTGCTTAACCAATGGGCCTGATATTACCAACCAAGATAAGGGAGAGAAATGCACAGAGAGAGAGCTTACCTAGTAGAATGTATAGCAAAACAAATAACTCGTTTAGATGTTTTTATAAAACAAGGTCTTTTTTTTGAAGAGAAAGCAGAAGCAGTGAGTCCTAAAAGGGAGATAGATTAAAGAGAGTTTATTAAGGATTAGGGAACTGTGCTGAAGGGGACTGAGAGACTAGTTGGAAAAACCAGGAATAAATTACCTAATAGGCCGTGTAGCAAAGTGTATAACTCCAAAGGGGTCAATATTAATGATTGTCCAGGAGATGGATGGTAGCTCCAAGATGATGGCACCTAAAGAGAAATGATTCAGGGCTAAGCAAGGAGTGGAGTTGAGAGTATTATTACTATGGTGGAGATTCCAATTACCTGGTTCATGTGTGTGAAAGCAAATGCAGGCACGTCCCTCGTCCAGCGTGTAAACCGAGGGACTGGCCGGTTCCTAAAGTACCCCCCACACCTGATCAGATAGTGATCAGGTGTGCGGACGCGAGTAAAGGGCGTCCGCGCCTGTGCGCAGTGCGGTGCCTCGGAAACTACATGTTCCGGCATGCACCGCACGCGCATGCGCAGACACTGCGGCCATCACGTGGCCAAGGAGGCATGACGCCATGGAATGGATGGTCCCAAGGCGCCGTAAACACTCATTTGCCGGTGGAATGGGGGGGCCAGAAAGTGAACGCGAAGCGCGGACACCCGGGGCAGACAAAAAAGTTCTGCCCCGGGCGTCCGTACAGGCACGAACAGCGCTAACGAGACACCCACCGGGGGGGGGGGCATGATCACATCCCTCCGCGGGATGCAGGGGAGCCAGGCACCGGAAACGATCCAGGGATGGATTTACCTCAATGCGAAATAGAGAGTGGGCGGAGGCACAGGAAAAAGGGGGGACGAAACCCCCATTGGCCCAATGATCCCCAAGGGTCAATGGGGATAGCGGGGACAGCCTGTGCGTCGGCCCACAATGTCCAGCCACAAAGTACATAATGGACATAGAGAACCACAGGGTCCTGGTTGCATTAAAAGCCCATAATGAGAAGGATTATTTTAAATACAACTGAAAAAAATAGTATGGGTGAATATAAAAGATGTGTTGAAATATACATCATACAATTCAAGCATTGACAGATAACAATATTAACAAAAGTCCAAATAGCAAAGAAAGCAAATTTGAATCTAGTCTATAATAGATCTCTTCTGGCAAAGGTTTAGGCAAAGTACTGATATGATGAAGACACTGTGCAAGGGAAAACACAAAAGTGGCCATGGCAGAAAAATGGGAAAGGCAAGAGAGGGAAAAAAAAAAAAAAAAAAAAAGGTGTGGGGGAAGGGGGGACCGAGGAAGAGGGAAAAAAAAAAAAAAAAAAGGGAAGGAAAGAGAGGAGCGGAGAAAGACGCGGAGAAAGACCGAGGTGCCGACTGAGCGACATGGGCTTGAAAACACAATTAAGGAATGCACAGCATATTTGTAGAAATGGCTGAAAAAAATAAAGAATAAAGAAAAAATGTATATATACATAGGTTCATAAGAAAGGTTTGAAGCTTATATGTTCATTAAGCCCGGGGAAATTAGTGGCATTTAATGTGTGAATCCATTTGGTTTCGAGCTGTAGTAATTTGTTATCTATGCTTCCGCCTCTGACATGCGAGGGCACATATTCGAGTGCGGAAAACAGGATAACGTGGGGATCAAAATTATGCTGAGCAGCAATGTGCCGGTTAATGGCAGTGGTGGTAGTATATTTGTATAGCGGTTTTATGTGATCACGGATCCGAATCTGGAAAGGACGCTTAGTTTTTCCTACGTAGTACGAGCCACATTGGCATTGAGCCAAATAAACGACACCTACGGTGGCACAAGTGACCCGATGTCTGATGGTATGAACGTTTCCATCAGGCAGGGTCACTGTTCTAGAGTGGGTAACAAAGGCACAGATGTCGCACCTGCCACATTGATAAGTACCTGTGGCAGTGGGCACATATGTAGTGTCCGTCGCGTGATGACTTTGGATAAGGCGATCACGAAGTGAAGGGGATCGACGGTATGTAATGTCAGGGTATGTTTTGATATATTTGGCGATTACGGGATCTGCCGTTAGTAAGGGCCAAAATTGGTTAAGGATATGTTTGATTTGGATGTGCTGGTTTGAGTATTGAGTGATTAGACATATCGGTTGTCTGGTATCGGGCGGTTTATCAGAAAAGACAAGGTCCTTGGGATAGTAGGCATCATGCAAATTTACAAACATGCATAGCAAATAAATAAACAGACCATACACCCATTTCATTATAATAATACTTCTTTATTCTATTATTATTGGATATAATTGGCCACGGCCTGATTTATTGGTTTATTTTCTTTTTAATACCAAACCAAATTTATTTATAACATCAAATCCATTCTCATAAAGCATATTCTCAACCAAACTTTATTTTAACAATAAACCATACTCAACCCAGCCACTGAGACTCGAGCTGACTCAGCATTTATCATCAAATCTTTTCTTAAATCTCCCCTTTGATTGTTCACCAAAGGGAGCCACCACATAAATCTTTGGCCGCGACGGGGGGGGGGGGGGGTTAGAGCGGGGAGCTCTTTGCGCTGTAATTTCTCTGGCTTCTGGCACAATCCTGACTGGAAATCTCCTTTAAATAGGCTATAGGATACCTTCTGGAATATTCTAAAGGTCATATGACCTTTACTGACCAATCCTAACTGACCTCTTGACCTTCCAGAACCTTCTAAAACACCTGACTTAAATTGTCCAATCATTGCTATACTAGCTAACCTTCTAGATTCTTCTCTGACACCTGACCTTAACTGCCCAATCCCTAATAGCCTATTAACCCTCTATAACCTTTTGAGTCACCTGACCTTAAACAACCTATCAAATTTAAAATTACCTGACGGACCTTTTAGTACTCTTTTAAATGCCGATGCCACAATCCCATGAGGAAAGGCGGCCAAATATGGCCTCTCCTTTATTTCCCCATGGGATAGTAGGCATCATGCAAATTTACAAACATGCATAGCAAATAAATAAACAGACCATACACCCATTTCATTATAATAATACTTCTTTATTCTATTATTATTGGATATAATTGGCCACGGCCTGATTTATTGGTTTATTTTCTTTTTAATACCAAACCAAATTTATTTATAACATCAAATCCATTCTCATAAAGCATATTCTCAACCAAACTTTATTTTAACAATAAACCATACTCAACCCAGCCACTGAGACTCGAGCTGACTCAGCATTTATCATCAAATCTTTTCTTAAATCTCCCAAACGACAGGAGAGTTGATACCATCAACTCTCCTGTCAACCAAACCCCAGACCGCGGCCGATTCTATGCATGTTTGCAAATTAGAATTAAAAATATCTAAACCTACCTCCGATAAATGAATGCCATCCACTCTATATAAACCTGGCAAGTTTCCTTCCAGTTCCATATGGCGAAACGACAAACCCAAATTGGGGACTAAAAATTTCTCCATAGCCCTATTTATCCTTATCCGAACTTTGTTCAGAGATTTGAAAACTAAAGAATTAGACCAGCATAAACGTAGAATAATTTCGGAAAAGACCAAAACCGTGTTTGGTGAATTGATCCGCAAAAATCTAAATGTGTCCTGCATGGAAGAAATCAAGTCGAAAGTCTTCACCTTCCCAATATCATTACCACCAAGATGAATTACAAGTATATCCGGTGAAGTATATAAAGCATATAATCTACCTAACTCGAAAACCAAATCTTCCCACAACATACCCCTCCGTCCATACCAATGAATGCGAAAAGAGGAAGGATCCAGTCCCAAATTTTCAGAATATATTCTATGAGCCGCTCTCTGTTGTGCCCAAAAAACAAAAGAATGGCCCACAATCCACACTTTGCGGTGAGGACCTGAAACAAAATAACAATTTAATAAGGACGAATGTATAATTGAAAAGAATTAGAACTCCATCTCCCTATTTTCTTGATGATATTATCTTGTAAACCAATTCGAGCAGCCTCAGTAGCCGCTCCTATTCTAAATGAATGACATGTGATCTTTAAATGACTCAGTCTTAAATACACCAAACATCTTTTCAAGACTGCCGAAAATTGATAAATAGTTAGTGGAGAACCATTCTCATGAATAAATAAAAATTTTGAAATATTGGGTCGCAATTCAAAATAAAAACGTAAAGCTTTAACTGGACAAATATTAACATCCGTGCATTCTTTCAAATTTATCCAGGCCCCTAAACCAAGAGGGTCCGTTTTACTAAAACGCAGAAAAATACGAAGACCATCCGAGAAAAACTGAACATTTGAGGATAACATTCCTGATGTACTTGCCTTAGAACCAGGCAAAACCTCAGAAATCCGAAACGCAGCAAAAAACGTTATTGTAAAAACCGAAGAAAAAAGTGCGGCTTCGTAATTAGATGAGCACACATACCCCGTTGCCATACAGAGTCTTGACAAAATATCAGGTGTTATCGGAGATCTACCATCCTTCTTAAAATTGATCTTCTTATATCCCTTTAAAACCTGTCTCACCGAGAAAAAAAAAAAAAAAAAACTATGACAGGGAGGCAGGCTGTAAAGGCGCAAAAAGAAAGAAATCCCCGATAAAGTTTTACAAATATGAGACCATGAATATTCCCTCTGAATTAACGATTGAAGAAATAGCAGCACAATACTTTCCGAATATTCCGAAACATTAACATTCAAAGCTAATAAGAAATTAGACCATAAAAGCCATGAAGAAGTATAATTCTTCCAAGTAGAAGGGGCTAAAGAATTCTTAATATGCCGAAATATCAAATCAGATCCCACAGATGCGACGGGCAAGGTGACCCCACCACATCCGCCTCTGGCATTAATTCGAAAAATCGATCCATCTGTAGGCGAGATAGAGCATCGGCAATTATGTTAGTCTTACCTGGAATATACTTAGCCTTTATCCAAATGTTCCATCGTAGGCATAGAAAAACTAAATGTCGCAAATAAGCAACCACAGGAGGTGATTTGGAAGAAAGGCTGTTAACCGCAAAAGCAACACCCTTATTGTCAGTGCTAAATAACAACCTCTTATTCCTAAAGTAAGAACCCCAGAGTTCTAAAGATACTATAATAGGAAAAAGCTCTAGAAGAACAATGTTTTTGCAAAAACCATTTGTGATCCACCTGTTTGGCCAAGTAGAGGAACACCAATGATTTCCCCAAATTGTCCCAAAACCAACCGATTCAGCAGCATCAGTTGAGAGTTTAAAATCACTATCTATAATAAAGTCCTGTTGCCATATAGCTCTACCATTAAACTTTTCCAAAAATTGTAACCAAACCATCAAATCTTGTTTGATGTCCATAGTAATTCTAATATGTGATGACGGATCTTTTAAACCTGAAATAGACGTGTATAATCTTCTGGAAAAAACCCTACCCATAGGTAAAATTCGTGTTGCGAATGCTAATTGACCTAACAAGGATTGCATTTCCTTTAAAGTTACTTTACTCTTCCTAATGAATAACCTCAAAAGCTGATTAAGTCTATAAATTTTTTACTGGGCAATCTAAATTCCATGTTTATAGTGTCTAAGGTTATCCCCAAAAACTCAATGCAACAAGTTGGAAACATGGTTTTTTCTTCCGCCAAAGGAATACCAAAATAATTGCATATTACTTGAAAAGATTGTAGTAAATGCAAACAATCGTTTGAACCACCCCTACCCATGAATAAAAAATCATCCAGATAGTGGATAAAACATTCAGAGGCAGTTACTTTACCTACCACCCATTCTAAAAAGGTGGAGAAAGCTTCAAAATAAAAACATGAAATAGAACATCCCATAGGCAGGGCCTTGTCGAAATAAAATTTACCCTCGAAATTAATACCCAATGAGTTAAAGCAAGCAGGATGTAAAGGAAGAAGCCGAAAAGCGGATTTTACATCAGCCTTCACCATTAGTGCATTAGCCCCTAATGAACGCAGCTTAGATACTGCTATGTCAAAAGATGTATAAGAAACTGCCACTGAATCACTATCAATTTGATCATTTAATGAGCTACCAAAAGGGAATGACAGGTGATGTATGAGACGAAATTCATTCGGTTCTTTTTTAGGAATCAAACCCAATGGTGAGATCCGAAAATCTTCAAAAGGGGGGCTATTGAAAGGTCCCTCCATCCTGCCTGCTTCCACTTCTTTCAATAATTTTCTACGCACTATATGAGGGTAATCGTTAACTGATTTCAAATTATTTACTTGTGTACAACCCGTACCTTGAAATTTGGGTAACGAAAACCCGGTAGAGAAACCTTCAATTAGCAGAGATGCCATCGGAAGGTTTGAATAAACCTGTAACCAAGGAAGAATTCTTGGAAACTTCACTGGCGTGATTGCTTTTGGAAAAACTTTCTTTTTGACTTGCCTGAAGCTTCCGAAAACACTTCGATATAGGGTGATTTCCTGAGCAAAAAGCACATTCATGCTTATATTTGCATGCAGATGACCATTTACAATGGCTATCATTGTATGCAAAACACAAACCTTTCTTATAATTAGAACTTGTAGTTGAATTGGAAACCGTATTAATTGTACGCGAAAAAGGCTGTTTCTGAGGTAAAAACAAATTCAACCAGAGACCGACGTCCTTAGACCCCCATTGCAAAGAGGGTTGTACTGCCAATTTCTGTCTGAAAGCCTCATCATAAGCCAACCATGAAAACCCACTAAAACTTTTGTAAGCTTCTAAAATAATGTCAATATGTTGAAATAATAAAGAGCTTTTGGATGGGCATTTTTCACACAAAACACTTGCATAAATACAAAAGGCTTGTAGCCAACTGTAAAATGATTTAATTAATGGCTTCCGCCGATCCTCCTCCTGCTTCTCATCCCTCCTCTCATATTTCGGAAAATCTCTAGAAAGAGGAAGAACTAAATTTAGATCAATAAACTCCTCTCTCCAGATTTTCTCCCGCAAAGAAGAAGAAAGATGAAAACCCAGAGGAGAGATAAAACAAGGCATGCACTCCCTGAACCCTTTCTCAGGCCCAGTGCCCACTGTGCTGACATCCTCTTGTAACACAATAGACTTCTGAGGTATAATGCTCGGTTCATTTAATACAGCCGACCAAACCCCTGCTGTACTATCATCAATGCTTCTGGGCATCCTCGTCTGAGATGTTGTTTGAGCACGCATAACTGCAATAAGCTGCTGTAAAGAAGAAGACAATTCAGAAAGTTGTGAGACAGCTGACAACTCACCCTCATTATTAATAACTTTGTTGACTCCATCAGACACCAAAGGTGAAGCACACCGCACAGTGATAGGAATGCCGGCTGCTGTACTAGTTAGAGGAACCAAACTAGGTTCCCCTAATGCTTCTACATTGCGGCTGCTGATCCTCTGCTGCTGTTCCGCTGGATACCGCTGTGCAGGTGACTGCACTGTGGCCGCAGCTGTTACTTGACTCGCTCCCTCTTCATTGCAATCGGTAGCGGTAGTCGCGCATGCGCGCCGACTACCCGATGGCGACACAGGCCTCTCTCTTCTTACTTCAGGCGGCGCCGGACTGAAGCTCCTCCTCGGAAGCCGCTTCCTTTTGTTCGCTCTCCGCCCTTCTTCTCCAGCTTGTGTGATGTCTTCCTGCCTCTCGACCTCTGGAACTGCATTCGCCGGAAACACCTCTTGTACAGCAATCCGACATGGACGCTGACTCTCACCGGCTCCAACGCTTCTTCTTATTTCTTCTTCCAATCTGTCTTCCGCTTCCCCGGAGTCTTGACCCGCAGGTAAGGCAAGGCAGGTTCGAATCCATTCTTCTCCTCCAGCCGCCTCTGCTCTTTCCAATAGCCAACGAATTAGAGTCTTCATTCCGCCAGAGAAATACTGAAACCAGTATTATAGCTACTTCTGCCGGAGCTCTTTGCGCTGTAATTTCTCTGGCTTCTGGCACAATCCTGACTGGAAATCTCCTTTAAATAGGCTATAGGATACCTTCTGGAATATTCTAAAGGTCATATGACCTTTACTGACCAATCCTAACTGACCTCTTGACCTTCCAGAACCTTCTAAAACACCTGACTTAAATTGTCCAATCATTGCTATACTAGCTAACCTTCTAGATTCTTCTCTGACACCTGACCTTAACTGCCCAATCCCTAATAGCCTATTAACCCTCTATAACCTTTTGAGTCACCTGACCTTAAACAACCTATCAAATTTAAAATTACCTGACGGACCTTTTAGTACTCTTTTAAATGCCGATGCCACAATCCCATGAGGAAAGGCGGCCAAATATGGCCTCTCCTTTATTTCCCCATTCTATTCAATTTCTTCGCCTTGTTAAAGGCTTTTTTCTTAAAGCAGCACATGAACTCTATAATAGACTCTTAGCCAGAGGCTACAGCCATTCTATTTTGAAAAAAGCCTTTAACAAGGCGAAGAAATTGAATAGAAAGGACCTTGTCTTTTCTGATAAACCGCCCGATACCAGACAACCGATACGTCTAATCACTCAATACTCAAACCAGCACATCCAAATCAAACATATCCTTAACCAATTTTGGCCCTTACTAACGGCAGATCCCGTAATCGCCAAATATATCAAAACATACCCTGACATTACATACCGTCGATCCCCTTCACTTCGTGATCGCCTTATCCAAAGTCATCACGCGACGGATACTACATATGTGCCCACTGCCACAGGTACTTATCAATGTGGCAGGTGCGACATCTGTGCCTTTGTTACCCACTCTAGAACAGTGACCCTGCCTGATGGAAACGTTCATACCATCAGACATCGGGTCACTTGTGCCACCGTAGGTGTCGTTTATTTGGCTCAATGCCAATGCGGCTCGTACTACGTAGGCAAAACTAAGCGTCCTTTCCAGATTCGGATCCGTGATCACATAAAACCGCTATACAAATATACTACCACCACTGCCATTAACCGGCACATTGCTGCTCAGCATAATTTTGATCCCCACGTTATCCTGTTTTCCGCACTCGAACATGTGCCCTCGCATGTCAGAGGCGGAAGCATAGATAACAAATTACTACAGCTCGAAACCAAATGGATTCACACATTAAATGCCACTAATTTCCCCGGGCTTAATGAACATATAAGCTTCAAACCTTTCTTATGAACCTATGTATATATACATTTTTTCTTTATTCTTTATTTTTTTCAGCCATTTCTACAAATATGCTGTGCATTCCTTAATTGTGTTTTCAAGCCCATGTCGCTCAGTCGGCACCTCGGTCTTTCTCCGCGTCTTTCTCCGCTCCTCTCTTTCCTTCCCTTTTTTTTTTTTTTTTTTTCCCTCTTCCTCGGTCCCCCCCTTCCCCCACACCTTTTTTTTTTTTTCCCTCTCTTGCCTTTCCCATTTTTCTGCCATGGCCACTTTTGTGTTTTCCCTTGCACAGTGTCTTCATCATATCAGTACTTTGCCTAAACCTTTGCCAGAAGAGATCTATTATAGACTAGATTCAAATTTGCTTTCTTTGCTATTTGGACTTTTGTTAATATTGTTATCTGTCAATGCTTGAATTGTATGATGTATATTTCAACACATCTTTTATATTCACCCATACTATTTTTTTCAGTTGTATTTAAAATAATCCTTCTCATTATGGGCTTTTAATGCAACCAGGACCCTGTGGTTCTCTATGTCCATTATGTACTTTGTGGCTGGACATTGTGGGCCGACGCACAGGCTGTCCCCGCTATCCCCATTGACCCTTGGGGATCGTTGGGCCAATGGGGGTTTCGCCCCCCCTTTTTCCTGTGCCTCCGCCCACTCTCTATTTCGCATTGAGGTAAATCCATCCCTGGATCGTTTCCGGTGCCTGGCTCTCCTGCATCCCGCGGAGGGATGCGATCATGCCCCCCCCCCGGTGGGTGTCTCGTTAGCGCTGTTCGTGCCTGTACGGACGCCCGGGGCAGAACTTTTTTGTCTGCCCCGGGTGTCCGCGCTTCGCTTACACTTTCTGGCCCCCCCCATTCCACCGGCAAATGAGTGTTTACGGCGCCTTGGGACCACCCATTCCATGGCGTCATGCCTCCTTGGCCACGTGATGGCCGCAGTGTCTGCGCATGCGCGTGCGGTGCATGCCGGAACATGTAGTTTCCGAGGCGCCGCACTGCGCACAGGCGCGGACGCCCTTTACTCGTGTCCGCACACCTGATCACTATCTGATCAGGTGTGGGGGGTACTTTAGGAACCGGCCAGTCCCTCGGTTTACACGCTGGACGAGGGACGTGCCTGCATTTGCTTTCACACACATGAACCAGGTAATTGGAATCTCCACCATAGTAATAATACTCTCAACTCCACTCCTTGCTTAGCCCTGAATCATTTCTCTTTAGGTGCCATCATCTTGGAGCTACCATCCATCTCCTGGACAATCATTAATATTGACCCCTTTGGAGTTATACACTTTGCTACACGGCCTATTAGGTAATTTATTCCTGGTTTTTCCAACTAGTCTCTCAGTCCCCTTCAGCACAGTTCCCTAATCCTTAATAAACTCTCTTTAATCTATCTCCCTTTTAGGACTCACTGCTTCTGCTTTCTCTTAAAAAAAAAGACCTTGTTTTATAAAAACATCTAAACGAGTTATTTGTTTTGCTATACATTCTACTAGGTAAGCTCTCTCTCTGTGCATTTCTCTCCCTTATCTTGGTTGGTAATATCAGGCCCATTGGTTAAGCAAAGGCACCTATTTATTTATCTTTCCATAGAGGTCCATTGAGTGTCAACTCCTCCAACTGCCCTGCTGTGTGTGCGCCTTTTCCTACAGGCACCTCTCCCCTCCTTCAATCAATTGTTTTTAATCTATAGTGTGAGTTATCTATCATAAAAAACTTTTTTGCTTTTTGCAATTGATGCATAACTGCATCACTCCCAGTACTCTTAAACGCAATGTTCAATATATTTTTTAACATATACTCACCTATCCCCAATGTATTCCCTTGCCAGGTTTACTGCGTACCCCCTGCAGGCACAATATACGGCGCAGCCTGCCCCTCCCCGTTGTGGTGGGGCTTTTCATGCCCCCCCTGGTTGTCGGTCTCTCAGGTACGTTTGCGTTACAGGGGTTATTGGAGCCACCTCTCTGTGTGATTGTCCAGCCACAATATTAGATCATTGGATTATTCAGTTGTGTACTTAATATCATATCGTTAATATTTTTGTCTTTATATTGTTTTCTTTATCCTTATGTACAGACTTTCCCATACCTAATTTGAGCTCTTGTTCCCTGAGGAAGCCAATGCCTTGGCGAAACATGTAGGAAACTGAGCCCCCATTTCGTTAAGCCTTTTCCATCTGGCCTACCCTACTACATGCTGAGTCGTACGCAATATATTAGTCTGTTTTTACCGTCAATTACTTGATTGTGTATTCATGTTTGTGATATTTTCTATGAATAAAAATATTTTTGTAATTTTTGCCATTTTAAACTGTCTTTTTCTCTTTGCATTATTTTGATCCTAGCACCGTTATAATCCCCCATCCCCATACTCTACTAGTTATCATGGATTATATCAAATAAATGAATTTTGGTCACTTGACCTGCGTTTGTGATGCTGTCCCACCTCTCTTTTTCTTTTTAACCAATAACCGGGATGGAGGCGAGCATCCCTTTGGTGCCAGCTTCATTTAAAGCCCTAAATTTGCTTTTCCTTTTTTGAATACATAACCCTCACATTTTTGTAAATATTTTATTATATCTTTTCATGTGACAACACTGAAGAAATTACGCTTTGCTACAATGTAAAGTAGTAATTGTACAGCTTGTATAACAGTGTAAATTTGCACCTTCCGTTTGAGGATGCCCCACAGATGCTCAATAGGGTTTAGGTCTACAGACATGCTTGGCCAGTCCATCACCTTTACCCTCAGCTTCTTTAGCAAGGCAGTGGTCATCTCGGAGGTATGTTTGGGGCTGTTATCATGTTGGAATACGGCCCTTCGGCCAAGCCTCCGAGGAGAGGGGATCATGTTGCTTCAGTATGTCACAGTACATGTTGACATTCATGGTTCCCTAAATAAACTGTAACTCCCCAGTGCCAGCAGCACTCATGCAGCCCCAGACCATGACACTACCACCACCATGCTTGACTGTAGACAAGACACACTTGTCTTTGTACTTCTCACCTGGTTGCAGCCACACACGCTTGACACCATCTGAACCAGATAAGTTTATCTTGGTCTCATCAGACCACAGGACATGGCTCCAGTAATCCATGTCCTTAGTCTGCTTGTCTTCGGCAAACTGTTTGCAGGCTTTCTTGTGCATCATCTTTAGAAGAGGCTTCCTTCTCGGATGACAGCCATGCAGACTAATTTGATACAGTGTGCGGCGTATGGTATGAGCACTGACAGGCTGACCCCCCCGCCCCTTCAACCTATGCAGCAGTGCTAGCAGCACTCATATGTCTATTTCCCAAAGACAACCTCTGGATATGATGCTGAGCATGTGTACCTGTGGAACCTGTCCTGTTAAACCGCTGTATGGTCTTGGCCATCGTGCTGAGGCTCACTTTAGGGTCTTGGCAATCTTCTTAAAGCCTAGGCCATCTTTATGTAGAACAACAATTATTTTTTTTCAGATCCTCAGAGAGTTCTTTGCCATGAGGTGCCATGTTGAACTTCCAGTGACCAGTATGAGAGAGTGAGAGCGATAACACCAAATTTAACACACCTGCTCCCCATTCACACCTGAGACCTTGTAACACTAACGAGTCACCAGGGAGGAAAAAATGGCTAATTGGGCCCAATTTGGACATTTTCACTTAGGGGTGTACTCACTTTTGTTACCAGCGGTTTAGACAGCTGTGTGTTGAGGTATTTTGAGGGGACAGCAAATTTACACTGTTATACAAGCTGTACACTCACTACTTTACATTGTAGCAAAGTGTCATTTCTACAGTGTTGTCACATGAAAAGATATAATAAAATATTTACACAAATGTGAGAGGTGTACTCACTTTTGTGAGATACTGTATATATATATAAAACCGATTCCCAGAGTTTAGGGGTTCATGGGGCAGAAATAAAGATCTCTCACCCACTCCTATTAGGGTAGTCAATAGTAAAACATTTTGTATGTATAAAGAATATAGAAATAGAGAACAAAGAAAAAGAAGAGGTTTATATTAAACATCTATAGCATCTTTACAAAAATATGAAGCCAGGCAGAGAGTGTGGATTGTCCAGGAGGGCACTATATGCCAATGTGGATGGTGGTTGCCTAAAATCAACGTAAAGATTCTGTATAGGGTAGGCAAAAGAAACACACCAAGGAGTAAAGATTGTTAAAGCATCTATGCTCAGTGTCATATACATCAGAATCATCCAATGTATGACTGCAGAGAAGCACTCACCTATTCAAGGATATTGAAGTGGATGGAATCACAATTTCTTAGTGTTGGGGTCACAGGTAGATAAAATGACTAGGGATGAGCCGAACACCCCCCTGTTCGGTTCGCGCCAGAACTTGCGAACAGGCAAAAAATTTGTTGGAACACGCGAACACCGTTAAAGTCTATGGGACATGAATAATCAAAAGTGCTAATTTTTAAGGCTTATATGCAAGTTATTGTCATAAAAAGTGTTTGGGGACCTGGGTCCTGCCCCAGGGGACAAGGATCAATGCAAAAAAAGTTTTAAAAACGGCTGTTTTTTCGGGAGCAGTGATTTTAATAATGCTTAAAGTGAAACAATAAAAGTGTAATATCCCTTTAAATTTCGTACCTGGGGGGTGTCTATAGTATGCCTGTAAAGGGGCGCATGTTTCCCGTGTTTAGAACAGTCTGACAACAAAATGACATTTCAAAGGAAAAAAAGTAATTTAAAACTACTCACGGCTATTAATGAATTGCCGGTTCAACAATACACATAAAAGTTCATTGATAAAAACGGCATGGGAATTCCCCACAGAATAACCCCAAACCAAAATTTTTTTAAAAAATGACGTAGGGGGTCCCCCTAAATTCCATACCAGGCCCTTCAGGTCTGGTATGGATATTAAGGGGAACCTCGGCCAAAATTTAAAAAAAAAAATGACGTGGGGGTCCCCCTAAATTCCATACCAGGCCCTTCAGGTCTGGTATGGATATTAAGGGGAACCCCGCGCCAAAATTTAAAAAAAAACGGCGTGGGGCCCCCCAAAAATCCATACCAGACCCTTATCCGAGCACACAACCTGGCAGGCCGCAGGAAAAGAGGGGGGGATGAGAGAGCGCCCCCCCTCCTGAACCGTACCAGGCCACATACCCTCAACATTGGAAGGGTGCTTTGGGGTAGCCCCCCAAAACACCTTGTCCCCATGTTGATGAGGACAAGGGCCTCATCCCCACAACCCTGGCCGGTGGTTGTGGGGGTCTGCGGGCGGGGGGCTTATCGGAATCTGGAAGCCCCCTTTAACAAGGTGACCCACAGATCCCGGCCCTCCCCCCTGTGTGAAATGGTAAGGGGGTACAAAAGTACCCCTACCATTTCACTAAAAAACTGTCAAAAATGTTAAAAATGACAAGAGACAGTTTTTGACAATTCCTTTATTTAAATGCTTCTTCTTTCTTCTTTCTTCTATCTTCCTTCATCTTCTTCTTCTTCTGGTTCTTCTGGTTCTTCTGGTTCTTCCTCCGGTGTTCTCGTCCAGCATCTCCTCCGCGGCGTCTTCTTCACTTCTTCTCCTTGGGCCGCTCCGAATCCATGGCATGTAGGGAGGCTCCCGCTCTTCTCTTCATCTTCTTCTCTTCTTCATCTTCTTCTCTTCTTCATCTTCTTTTCTTCTTTATCTTCTTCTCCGGGCCGCTCCGCATCCATGGTGGCATGGAGGGAGGCTCCCGCTGTGTGACGCTTCTCCTCTTCTGACGGTTCCTGATCAACGGGGGACGGGGCAAGAAGATGGAGGAAGAAACCAAAGGAAGATAGAAGAAAGAAGAAATAAGAAAGAAGAAGCATTTAAATAAAGGAATTGTCAAAAACTGTCTCTTGTCATTTTTAACATTTTTGACAGTTTTTTAGTGAAATGGTAGGGGTATATTTGTACCCCCTTACCATTTCACACAGGGGGGAGGGCCGGGATCTGGGGGTCCCCTTGTTAAAGGGGGCTTCCAGATTCCGATAAGCCCCCGCCCGCAGACCCCCCACAACCACCGGCCAGGGTTGTGGGGATGAGGCCTTTGTCCTCATCAACATGGGGACAAGGTGTTTTGGGGGGCTACCCCAAAGCACCCTCCCAATGTTGAGGGCATGTGGCCTGGTACGGTTCAGGAGGGGGGGCCTCCCTCTCACCCCCCCTCTTTTCCTGCGGCCTGCCAGGTTTTTTTTTTTATTTTGGCCGGGGTTCCCCTTAATATCCATATTACACTTTTATTGTTTCACTTTAAGCATTATTAAAATCACTGCTCCCGAAAAAACGGCCGTTTTGAAAACTTTTTTTTGCATTGATCCTTGTCCCCTGGGGCAGGACCCAGGTCCCCAAACACTTTTTATGACAAAAACTTGCATATAAGCCTTTAAAATTAGCACTTTTGATTATTCATGTTCGTGTCCCATAGACTTTAATGGTGTTTGCCTATTCGAACAAATTTTTTTCCTGTTCGCATGTTCTGGTGCGAACCGAACAGGGGGGTGTTTGGCTCATCCCTATAGTTTATATATGAGTATTATTGTATTTATTGTATACAGCTGAGATAAGGGTTATGCATACCAGTCAAGCCACTCCAAAAGACCTCTCCACCGCCATGCAGACTATCACAAGGAAAGTTTAGGGAGAACCAGCTCCCATTAAATACAGCCATGTACACCTGATTCCTATCCGGATGACAATCACAAGCAATGTGCCGAGGCACCTCTGAATGACGTCACCGGACACGATCCCAGACTGCGCATGCGCACGCCTAATGGCAGCGCATGTGCAGTACCGCAAGACGTCCTCTTAGTATGAAAAACACAGGAAAATGCAGTACACCCATCCTAACATAGAATGGCACCCAAGGGCGCCATCTAGTGGACACATCGAGGATGCCAAAAGGAAGGGAGATCACGCACTCGCCTGGGAAGATTAGACACCCAGCACAGGGGGCCAACAATGGGAATACACTGCTCCTATTCCAAAGGATCTCATCCAACACTGAAAAATGCCAAATGCAAGTACAAAACAAACAAAAACAAGCCCAACAGAAGGAAACAATATAGTGCCCTCCTGGACAATCCACACTCCTCGCCTGGCTTCATATTTTTGTAAAGATACTATAGGTGTGTAATATAAACCTCTTCTTTTTCTTTGTTCTCTATTTCTATATTCTTTATACATACAAAAAGTTTTACTATTGACTACCCTAATAGGAGTGGATGAGAGATCCTTATTTCCGTATCTTTATTTTACCTGGTTCCCACACTCGCCCGATTGCCTTTACAGGCTTTGTGACACCTAAGCATTTTGGTGCTGGCCATTTGGGTGAGTCCCTTTTGCTTCTATGAGTACATTCCTATTGGGTCTTATCCTTAACACTGGGGGTGGTTTTGAAGGGGTTATACTATAGTTCCCATGTAAACCTTAGCGCACAGATATATGACGTCTCACCGTGTTGGTTGGTGACTCGTTTTATGTCTGCTATCTTATCATGATCCCAAATTGTATATGTTGGTTTATCTATGTTTCTTTTGTAGATCATTCTCTGACAAGTATACTCCTGAGGAAGCTGGTCACCGCGAAACATGTAGAGTTTGCAACTGGAGAATTGTTTCCGTGTATATTATCGCAGAATTTGTTTTACCTTTCTTTTCCCAGATTGCGTCACAGAATTGGGTGCCCCCTAAAAAGTAGCATCTGGTGTTTAGTATCTATATGTCTATGTTTTTAACATTCTATGTTTTTGGATAATAAATTTATATTTTTGTAACCCTACTGTGTAAGTCTATACTGTACCATGAAAGTCCATATTGCCTCCACAATTTCTGATTTCTCTAGAACTGAAACCAGAAGCTTATTCGCATTTTATAAAATCATTTTTTTAGGGGTTTCATAAACTGAACTAAGTGGTTTTCAGAAGGGCTGTGTTTAAAAAAAAAAGTTGGGCTGTACTACTAGTTTTCGAATGAGTAGAACCATTATGCCGCGTACACACGAGCGGACTTTACGGCGGACTTTGCCCGGCGGACTGGATTTCGTCGGACAATTCGATGTGTGTGGGCTCCAGCGGACTTTGTTTTCTCAAAAGTTGGACGGAATTAGATTTGAAACTTGTTTTAAATTTATCCGACGGACTCTTCTTTCTAGCGGACAAACCGATCGTCTGTGTGCTAGTCCGACGAACTCAAACTGACGCATGCTCTGAAGCAATTACAAGACGGAAGCGCTCGGTCTGGTAAAACTAGCCTTCGTCTTGAAGCTAGCACATTCCTCTTCTGTCGTCTTTTAATACAGCCTTTTTTTAGAATCGATAATGCGAGAGGAATGAAGTTGTTTTTCTGCTTTATATTCACACAGAGTTCTCACAAACTTCTTTCTTCATCATTTATCCTCCTGCCATGACTAATATAATATTTTGTAACAGCCAGATCTCCATAACTTTAAAATTTTAAAATAGATTTTTTTTTTTCTTTTACTTGCACAGGATTGGGTACTCTTTGCAAAGTCAAGCTTTAAAATAATTTCTGATGCTCTGGAGCAATTGCACTTGCAGAGGGCAACTGCCCTCTGCAAAGTGCACAGACTATTTGCTTTTCTCAAATCAACCCCATAGTCTTTTCGACCTGTACCTGCCTACTCCCAAACAAAATGGCGTTTTTTAATCAAAAGACATAGGCAAGAATGTAAGGTAAACCAAAATGTATTTATTTTATTCCCACAAAAATTAGGAAGGCAACACTGGACACACTTTTAGAATCTGGGAAGCCTTTCGTCCCCCAGGACACACATCAAGTTTGAGGACAAGAAAATAGGTATCTTGCGACTATAGGGAGCACAGGGAGCACAGTCAGACCAGACAGAAACCAGGCAATCACTTTCGACTCTTCTGTGGAGCCTTCCCTCCACGCTTCTCTGCAGCCTTCCCTCCACGCTTCTCTGCAGCCTTCCCTCCACGCTTCTCTGCAGCCTTCCCTCCACGCTTCTCTGCAGCCTTCCTCGGAGGTTGTGCCTCTGGTGGTGTACTTGGGGCAGGACGAGGAGGAGGAGGAGGAGGAGGATTGGCTTCATCTGCTAGATAGGTTGTAGTAGTAAGCTCCCCTCTCAAGCCCTTCTGGTAAGCCTGGAAAATTAGACCCTCACAGAGGAGGCGTTGGCCCTTTTCCAACTCCAGTAATCTGCTGGCTATATAGGTGCCATACGCCTCCTCTGCATTGGGAGGTTTGCTCAGGATCCGGCTTGCTTCCCGTATGAGGTCTAGGGATTCCTGCTCTGTTGGTGTCATTCTACTGGGCCTTTTGTGGAGAATGCGGAGGGGAGGCACCTGACACTCTGTGCGGCTTCTACTTGGCCCAGCCACAGCCTCCTCCTCTCTCCCACTGGGCAAGGCCTCCTCCTCTCTCCCACTGGGCAAGGCCTCCTCCTGGCTGAGGTCATCCTGTGTAAAAAAAGGGACATAGTTGTAATTTTCTGTTATGCAATCACACACAATTTTTAGCTCCTTAACTTTCAAATATAATTACACAAAATAGTAAAGGCTATCTATTTGACCACACCATTATTTCAGATGATCAACAAGATCTGAGGTTACGTATATATTTGGCCACTACTGTCTAGTGATGTATCTACATATTACTCTTTGTGCAGAAGTGATTTTTTAGGAAGCACTTTCAAAATTAACACCTTAACATCATTAATAACATTTACACAATCCCCAAATCTAAAAAAAAAGTATACCTGGCTGAAGCTGGGCGCATCCACTTCATCAATGGTGAAAAGGCCCAGTTCATCCTGGGACTCCTCAGCTGGGGTGGAGGTGGATGGAAGGCTGGAGGGAAGAGTGGATGGAAGGCTGGAGGGAAGAGTGGAGGGAAGGCTGGAGGGAAGGGTGGGGGGAAGGGTGGAAAGTGATTGCCTGGCTTCGGTCTGGTCATCCAGGAATCGCAGTTTGTTGTAGTACCACAACTTGGGTACATATACTTGGTCAGCTGCTGCCCCGGATCTGAGCGACTCCTGGATTTTTCTGTGTTCCCGCTTATACATGTTACGCAAGATACCTATTTTCCTGTCCACAAACTTGAGGTCTGCCTGGGGGAGTCGAGTCTTCACAAACTCTAAAAGTGTGCCCAGTGTTGCCTTCCTAACATCCCGATTATAATATAGGGGGTGTTTGACCTCCCACAGGTTTTTCTTGTCCTCATAGAGCTCAATAAAATGGCACAAAAATTCTTCCTCTTTAAAGGGATTCATTTTTTCTGGAAGACAAGACACAAGATCAAAACTTAAATGTCAGGCCCAAATCTCAGGATTAGTTTGTGTTGTAATCTAGGGGACACACACACACACACACTCTTTAATCTTACCTTCGTTTGTGACGGTCGCTACTTCCGCACGGACATACATAGGCCATCGTAATAGCTTGATATACACTGCGCATGTGTCATGCTCCGCCTGCGTCGCCCGCCCCTGACGTTCGTAAGTACGATTTGGCCCCGCCCCTTCACTCTTCGTTGCGCAGTGGGAGTAGATAGCAAAAGATGGCGGAGCGATTAAGTGAAAGTAGCGCGGAGGAAAGCCCGGAGCCCCAAACATCCACATCCCGGAGGAGATATAAGGCCACCAACATGTCTTTTGAAGAGATGGTGGAGATGGTGTCCATATTGAGAAGGGAGGACTACGATGGCAAAAAAGGACCGTACACACGACCCAATCTGAGAAAGGACAAAATAATGTCCTCAATTGTCACCGCTCTTGAAGGGAAATTTGGGACAAAACGTTCGAAAGAACAATTGCGGAAGCGGTGGTCTGACATAAAAAGTCGGGAGCCAGACCAATATTGGCGAATAAAGAAGGTGCTTAAAAAAAGTAAGTACTTGTGTTTTACTATTGAGATACAGAACTTGCATGCTGATCCTTATTTTTGGCGGTTTTTCTGCATCGTTCGTAAATACCGTTCTTTGGAATAGATATGATACTTTATAAAGTGACGTTATTTTTTCGCCAAATACGATGGGACAGTGTTGGACATACATTTATGGCTTGATAATTTGTCGAATTCCCCCAATGAGTTGATGTGGTGTAGATGTGTTTGAAAATATAATGCTTCCTCAAAAATGATTCAGTGTAATGTAGGGACAGGACACAGCAGCTGTTTCCACATCTGTACTCACGAGCACTATAGTTAGTGGGAATGATTTAGCAGTCCCACTATTGTTCTTCGATTTTATTTATTTTTAAATTTACTTTTAATTTTATTCCGTACGTTTTTTGGCTCTGCGTAACTTCTGCATACTTTCAGCTATTAAAACCATTCAACTATTAAAATGTTCGTCTCTTTTAGCTGATGTGTGGTCTTTTTCAACTTTTTTACTACCATTTATACGTTTTTAAATATTAATGTTTTTTTCACTTGTTTAAACATTGAATTCAATGGGAGCATGCTTGAAATCCTTAAATTCTTCTTCCGCTCCCAAAAGTTTCAGCTCCTTCATACTTTCACCTAGAGACACCAAACAAACTTTACAATGTTCAATAAATATTCAGCTGTCTGGCTATATCCTTTCAGTTTGATATTTTTGTAATTTTTGGATAAAAAGCTTTTTGTTTAGAGGTCATTTCGTGAAATTTTTGACATTAATCAGAGTGTACTGTGTGTGTTTTGTTGCCATGGTTACCAAAGCTTCTGTTATACACAGGGGGGAGGTGGCTGGAGCATCTCAGCTCTGATTACAGAGCCTGGGGGAGGGGACAGACACACCATGTACTGATTTATAATAGAGGAATATGATGGGGGCAGTTTTGATGGCGGTCATTTTAGCAATTTAGCTATTCAGCATTCCCACGCATTTTGCGCAGGAAATGCATTTTCTAGTGTACTATGTGACCATCACTAAATTTTTGAGGGGTAATACACATAGGAGATCATTGAGGTGTCAGCATCTGTGAAACTTGCCCGAAAATAAGCATTCTTTATAATTGTTGTTCATAGGTAAGGTTCATCCTGTCAACAACATTTATTATGATGCAAAATTGGCAAAAAATCTTAACCAACGTTTTACTTTATTTATTAAAACCAAAAAGATCAGTGTGTTTTAACTATACCTTTTTTTCTAATCTCATAGGGGAGAAAAGACTCAGACAACAGTCCAAGGATCTCAGGACCCCCCCAAGTCACCAGCCTGAGGCCGAACCTACCCCAAGCCCCAGCCCAAGACCACGCCCACCCGACGACCTTGAGGAAGGAGAGGTGGAGGAAGTGTGCGAGGTTTCAAGCCCACCAAGTGAGTGACTGACACCCCAGCTTGAGTTACTGTATTTTGGCGTGCATATTGTAAACCTTGTTTTTATTCACTCGTTTTAGGTGAGTTTCTGGTTGTGGAAGGCCAAGCGGCCGAGCACTTCACCACAGACAGTGCGCAAAGATTAATTGGCCAGATTATGCTGTGGAATGGCCACATAGATCAAATGCGTGAACAAATTCACAGCATGAAACTTCGCCTGGACTCCATGCAACAGGAAATGAAGAACATGATTGATGTTTTGGGCCGAATATAATCACGTTTGGCCTAAAAACATCAATCATGTTCTTCATTTCCTTGGGAAGTTTTTTTGTTATAAAAAATTTTTTTACTAGTTTGGGGGTATAACCAAATTTACTATGTGTGATGCACACGGTGTGTCATCATGTGCTATCTTCCATCATGGGTTAGCAATGTACTTGTTTTGTGTTTGCAAACCCTTCATCCTGAAAAATCTTTGGTGGTGAGAGGAACCAAAAATGGGATTGCACACACAAAACACGTACATTGCTCTCCCATGATAGGAGATAGCACATGTTGACTTGACCCTTTAGTAAAGCTCAATTTTGAGCATCTTATAAATGACAAATTTCTGCAAGGGTGACATTACATGCACCGTTCTAGAAATATTGAACTTTGTAAGTTCATTTATTGTAAGTTTTGTTTCTAAAAACACTGTTGTGTATGTAAATCTTGTTAGATAAAGTTCTATATATTTGTGAAAAAATGGCTTGAATAATTTAGTCAAAGATAATTTTTTTACACAACGTAAAATATTTTTGAAAAAAAAAAAAAGAACAAAAAAAAATAAAAAATATGGTAAAAAATGCACCTTTCAATGTGCACCAAGTAAAATTTTTTACCCTATACAATGTGTGTGGCTGTTTCTTGAAGTCAAAATTTTGGGTTTGTTTTTGTGGGCCTGATTAACTAAAGCTAAATGCACTTGACACTACTACAAGTGCACTAGGAGACAGACATAACTTAAAGGTAAACAACAATAAAAACAAGATATTTAGATAAACCAATTTTCTTTTTTCTTTTTTAAACAAACTTACAGCTGTTGCTGAATAGCAATGGCCCCCCGACCATTAAAATAATTCACATAACGGTCACGCACTTGACGTGCGGTTTGGGGGGCCAAGCCAATACGGCCAATTTCTAGGCCTGTGAAAGTGCTAGCCTCTTC
Source organism: Aquarana catesbeiana (assembly GCF_042186555.1). Taxonomy (NCBI): domain Eukaryota; kingdom Metazoa; phylum Chordata; class Amphibia; order Anura; family Ranidae; genus Aquarana; species Aquarana catesbeiana. The sequence continues at coordinate 345,383,243 of NC_133326.1, read as the reverse complement.
CAGTCTGGCCTCAGGCCCAACAGAGGATAGATATGTAGCTGAATGTCTCCTTAAAAAGTTATGTAAAATGCAGCAAGCAAGGATGACGTGGTTGATTTTATAGTCCGCCAAATTAATAGCCGTAAGGAAGATACGGAACCGGCTGGCCAGAATACCAAAGGCATTCTCCACAACCCTTCTTGCTCTGGCCAGCCGATAATTAAATACCCTCCTCTCAGGGGTGAGTGTCCTTTGGGGGAAAGGCCTCATCAAGTTCTCACAGAGAGCAAATGCTTCATCAGCAATAAAAACTGAGGGGAGTCCATCCACATTATCGTCATCAGGTGGCAATTCCAGGCCACCGGTCTGGAGACGATGGCACAGCTCGGTCTGTGCAAAGACTCCTCCGTCAGACATCCGGCCGTTCTTCCCCACATCCACAAACATAAAGTCCAAATGTGCCGAGACCACCGCCATGAAAACTACACTATGGAACCCCTTGTAGTTAAAGAAATAAGACCCCGAATGCGGTGGTGGCACAATCCGGACGTGCTTCCCGTCAATCGCCCCTACACAGTTGGGAAAGTCCCAACGGTCAGCGAACTGGGAGGCCACAGTCTGCCATTCCTGTGGACTTGAAGGAAACTGTGGAGTGCAAAAAAAAATAAGATAAGGACTTTAATCAAAAAATTGTATATCAGATTACACCAAAACATTAGTAAACAACAGCAGTCAAATATTATGAATATGTGTGTTTGTAATTGAAATGTGGAAAAACATAAGGCACACTTATAAGATTACTCACCCCCTATGATGGCCCATTGATACATTTGAATGTGGGGGGAGGGGTTCTAATTAGGTTAACAAACACACCTGACTGGCTCAAACATTTGTGGGGTGGGGGAGGGGTTCTAATTAGGTTAACAAACACACCTGACTGGCTCAAACATTTGTGGGGTGGGGGAGGGGTTCTAATTAGGTTAACAAACACACCTGACTGGCTCAAACATTTGTGGGGTGGGGGAGGGGCAAACAAGACAATGGAGCAGACAATATACATTGTTCAATGGACTATAGGCTAGAGAAAAAAATGGACCCAGCATTGCATGGTGGGGAGGTTAATGAAAGAAATTATGCATGTAGGGCAATAAATGATTAAAATAGGCATGCACGAAGATAAAGGGGACATTCACAGCAGATTGAAAGCATGGCAATTAGGTAAAGAGGACAGTTCTACAATACATCTAAAAACAGTTAATACATATCATGTAATGTTAAAGGATAAAACTTACCTTCATATATTCCTTCTGCAGGACCTGAATAATAGCAGAACAGGTCTCTGGGATTATGATCCCCAGAGCCTGGGGGGAGATGCCTGTCGAGAACTTTAAGTCCTGAAGACTTCTCCCTGTCGCCAAGTAACGTAACGTGGCAACTAGCCTCTGCTCCGCACTGATGGCTTGCCTCATGCAGGTATCCTGCCTGCTGATATAGGGGGTCAGCATAGCCAGCAGACGCTCAAAGACGGGGTCCGTCATCCTGAGAAAATTCCTGAAATCCTCAGGATTATTCTCACGGAGCTCACGGAGCAAAGGCATATGAGAGAACTGGTCACGCTGGCGCAACCAATTCTTGGTCCATGAACTCCTCCTCGCCCTGTTCATGGACTGGACTCGGGTCAAAGTATTAACCCCAACACCAAGTCCCCACACAGCACGAACTCGAGAACGAGAACGTCCACTCGACATGGCTTCAAAACGGTCGGCTGCTCAAACAAACAAACTTATAACAAACGCACTGAAGAACAGCAAGGCCTATGAAGAACGACCTGAAAATCAGGAACGAGCGGACCAGAACGGCCTGCAAGGCAGGTTACGAACTGACCAACACGCACTGAAAAGCAGATACAAACCTCACAAGCACAAACTGAACCGCAGAAAACGAACGAAATAAGCTGAAGTGTGAAAAGCGCGAATCGTCTCTAACCAAACTTCTACTAACACGAGATAAACACGAGATTAGCAGAAGGAGCCCAAAGGGTGCCGGAGTGGGGCTTGGACTTCCTTTTTCTAGTCCCGTCGTACGTGCTATACGTCACCGCGTTCAAAACCAGCGGACTTTTGCAATGAGCGTGTGTGGCCAAGTCCGTCCGTTTTTAAGTCCGGCTCAAGGAGCCAACAAAGTCCGACGAAAAGTCCGCCGGGCAAAGTCCGCCGTAAAGTCCGCTCGTGTGTACGCGGCATTAGTTCTCATTTTCGTTGGTACATCTCTCCATATCTAATGAACTTCCCCCTTTGTTAACTTTGCTACATATTGTATATTATACAACTTTTACTGACAGACCTGTAGTTTTTAATCAGTGCTAAAATCTAGTTTCACCAAGATGTACCGTGCACACACGCTGGCTCAGAAGTGCTGCAGTTAACACAACAGTATATTTTTTAGTATTTGTTGGCTTTACGTATTTTGCAATCAGACTGTGTTTATATGCCTAGTTGCTTTAGAAGCAAGCTAAAAGCATTATAGGTAATAATTGTTTCACTTAACTTCAAGAGATCAAAAATAGTAGCAGCACCTGCAGTTAGAATGTATGGCAAATGATTGTCCCTGTATGCAGTATGCACATTAAATTTAAATAATGTAGTAATTCCCTGCATAACGTGTTTGCAATGGTTCTTTACCTGTCGGAGACATAACTTACCCAACCATGGGGTTCCCAGTAGTGGCGTAGCATGGGTAGTTAGCAGCCGGGACAAGGCAAATAATTTGCGCCCCCTACCCCGTAGACTTTTAGATACCCCCACTCTGATCACACCCCCAGATATTCCACCCCCACCCTGATCACACCCCAGATACCCCTACACTGATCACACCCCCCAGATTACTCCCTGTGACTGGCTGCACACACTAATGCCGCATACAAACGGTCGGAATTTCTGACAACAAATGTTCAATGGGAGCTTGTTGTCGGAAATTCCGACCGTGTGTAGGCTCCATCGGAGATTTGTTGTCTGAATTTCCGACAACAAAAATTTGAGAGCTGGTTCTCTCCCCCCATCAGTGTAGTGTGACTGCGGGATCTTTTCCCTGCTCGGTCCAGCAGAGAACTTGGCAGTGCTGTGTCAGGAGAAAGGCAGGCTGTGGGCTGTCAGAGGTTTTCCCCGCTCGCCCCCCTTTCTCCTATCAGGGAGAAGAGACGGCAGCTCTCACCAAGTTCCCCGCCCAGCTTCCTGCCCGCTTCGTTCCTTCCCCATTGGTCATAACTGGGGGCCAATCAAAGGAGACTAGGAGAGGAGAGCATCATGGGACATGTAGTCCCAAAGATTGGCGGCCCCATTTTCCACAGGAAGGAGGCTACAGCTCGATCAAGAGAGAGATTGAGAGACTGCAGCCTGGAAAAAAGCTGAGGGAGTGAGTGCTACAGGACAAAGAAAGAGGCGTGTACTGGGCAGAAGCCAGAGAGAGAGCCACGCTACCCAGTGCCACCAGAGAGAGAGACACGATACCCAGCGCCAGAGAGAGAGCTACGCTACTCAGCGCCAGAGAGAGAACCACGCTACCCAGTGCCAGAGAGAGAGCTAAAATACCTAGCGACAGAGAGAGAGCCACGCTACCCAGTGCCAGAGAGAGAGCCATGCTACCCAGCGCCACCAGAGAGAGAAAGACTGAGCCACTGGCAGGGTACATAAATGCTACACTACTGACCAGAATTGCCCCCGGGGAACCCAGAGTGAGCGATCATCCAGCCAGAGGGATCACTGCTGTACTTTTGCTGGGTCTGGTAAGAGGGCCTGTCGGCCATTATCCATTATTTATCCCAGGGACTGTACTACGCCTGCTGTCTCTGACAATGTGATAATGACATTGTCGAAAAAGGACGGTGCATGAGTGACCCTAAAATGATGCCCCCCCCCCCCCCCCCGAAAAAAGTTCTGCGGACGCCCATGTCCGTTTTCATACATTCTGATCATGTGTACACAATTCAAGCAGAAGAGCAGCACTGGCTATTGAACTTCATATTTCTCGGCTCATCGTACATGTTGTACGTCTATGACTGTGTCTATGAAAGATAAGTTTGAGCCAACATCCATCGGAAATAAATCCAGGATTTTGTTATCGGAATGTCCGATCGTGTGCACGCGGCATTAGGCTCCATGCACACTGGAGCTCAAAAACGGCCACTTTTTGGAGTTTGGGCGTTTTTTTTAACAGCCCATAAACTCCACTCTATGTTATCCCACATGGACGTTTTTTAGCTTTTATCAGCAGTGGAGTTAATGGGCTGTTTTCTGAACGCCATAAAATCGGGTTCAAAGTGTTGTTTTTCTGACCACAAAAAAACGCTCATAAACAGCCGTTAATTAGCGTCCGGAGTTTTTTATGTCAGAGCTTAAAAAAAAAGATACAGGAAATCCTGTGCATACAGGAAGCAAAATTTGACCTCCCATCCACCCCTCTTGAGCAGACTACCTCCTCTCTTGCTGCAGACATGTCTGGTGAGAACGACTGGAATGAGAGGACTGGGATGGGATGACCCATCTGATGAAGAAAGATCGATGTAAGTGCATATGTGCACATGAATGTAATGTTTTTATGTGCATGTTGTATATAGTTTCAAAAATGCTTAATAAGTCCCTTTTTTTGTCAGTTGTGGCTTTTGCAGAAATGATGGAAGTCGCTAGTTGACCGAATAAGGAGGGAAGTAAAAGAAAAGTTGCTTGCCCAGTGCAGTGGAGCACCTTCAAATATTAGGCCGCACCCCTTAGCAGAAGAGCTGCTTTTCCTAAGATGGTCCATGGAGCGTAAGTAATTGTTATTGCAGGGAGGGGCCAGTGGGGTGATGTAACATTGGTATTGAGTGTATTACACTTTTGTATAATATTTTTTTTAAATAATTCTATTTATTTTTAAAATATTTAAATGAATCCAATATTTAAAAAAAAATTATAAAATATTAATCTTTTAAACATTGTTTAAATTTGTGTTTTTAAATTTTGTTGATTCTTAAAAAATAAAATAAATTAGAATTTTTAAATATTTTTAACTAATATTAATACATTTTTTATTTTATTTTTCTTAATTAAAACAAAATTCAAAATTTTTAAATAAGTATTGAAATGTTATTACATTTTTAAAATATTTTTAAATATTCTATAAATATTGTAAACTATTTTTTAAAAATTCAATGTTCAATTCATTCAATTTTTTATAGCTTTATTTTGTAAATTAAAAAAAATATTATTTATTGTTTTACCAAAAAATGTACATTAATATTTTTAAAAATAAATAAAATGTTTCACATTTCTGTTATCTTAGAACCACATCAAACTGGAATGCTAAGACTGAGGCAAATGAGGAGGATGATCAGAGGGAAGGAAGTGTTGCACAGGCGACAGTTTCGCCAAATCTTAGCACATTGTCCACGCCGTCAGAAATTAGGAGTATTGATCCTGAAAATGAGCAGGTATATTTCTTATTATTATCTAATATTTCTATCTATCTATTAGAGCTGCACGATTTTGTCTAAATTGAGAATCACAATTTTTTTGCTTGGAATAAAGATCACGATTCTCTCACGATTCTTGTGGTGTAACATCTTTCACATTATACAAACAACTGGGCTAACATTACTGTTTAGTTTTTTTGGGGTTTTTTTATACGGTGTGACATAAAATATTGCAACAACCACCACTTTATTCTATAGGGTCTCTGCTAAAAAAAAAAAAAATATATCATGTTTGTGTGTTCCAAGTAATTTTCTAGCAAAAAATAATGATTTTTACTTGTAATCAACAAATGTCAGAAAAGGTTTGGTCTTTAAATGGTTAAACTTCCTTCATTTACATGCTGGAGTTCTTTCCTTTGATAAAAAAACAAAAAGATACTTTGTTTCTGCTTATGTGTTGTGATTAAACTTGGCAGGCTGCCAGGATTTATTTATTTATTTTTTTCCCAGCTGTGAGAACTCTCTGCAATTGTTAGAAAGAATTGTAACATGCTGTTTTGAAGATCGGGAAGAGAAAAAGATTGCGATTTCGATTCTTAACGATTAATCGTGCAGCTATCTATCTATCTATCTATCTATCTATCTATCTATCTATCTATCTATCTATCTATCTATCTATCTATCTTTCTATCCCTTTAGCAAAAATCTGCTTTTTTCTTCATAGGAAAATACAGTTCGCATGCTCTGCCAGCGTGGACGTGGACGTGGTAATCGTCAGCAGTGTGAACCAGACAACACCAAAAGCAACCAAACGGAACAGCGCATTGTACAGCTGATTGCTGATTTGAACAAACAGATAAACGAAAACAATGTCTTTATGGACCATAGTCATCCTCGTGTGACTTTCTCTCGCAGCCTATTCATGTTGCTTTCAGATCTTGATGCTGAACAAGAGAAGCAGTGCATGGAGAACATGTACACATATGTGTTGGCCTGTAGGGTGGCGCAAAGGAGTGGAATGCCAACACCACCTATTTTAGTTTCTCCTTTTGGCAACATCTCCAGCACGGCTTCTCCTGTTAAACCAAATAATTCCATCTCTTCTGAATTAGTGCCAGATCCCTCTTCACTGCTCCTCCTGGGCCACCAGTGTACCAGTCCACCTATGTGCCACTTCCCTCTTCCACTGCTTCTCCTAGGCCACCAGTGTACCAGTCCACCTATGTGCCACTTCCCTCTTCCACTGCTCCCCCTGGGCCACCAGTGTACCAGTCCACCTACGTGCCACGTCCCTCTTCCACTGCTCCTCCTGGTCATTCTGCCTACTCATACAATGTACCAGATCTCACGTCCTACGTACAAAATGTGCCTCCTGCAAGCATGCCATCCTCACCTCAACACCAGGGATGTCACCACACCAGGAATAACAGAGTGAATATCCTGTTTTTGAGGAATTATGCTTTTATTTTTATTGAATTTGTGTTTTTTGAAGTTGTCATCCATTTTATTGACCTCAGATAAAAAGTTATTGGCCAGTTGATGGTCAGTTGTTATACAGTTTTGACCTCTTTTTTTGAAAAAGTTACACTATATTAAAGAAGTAATTTTGTAAAATCATAATGTTTGGTTGTATAATTTTCCATTTTCCATTACCAAATAAAAAAAGAAGCAAAAGGATCTGAACTTTATTGTAATGTAATGAACTTTATTTAAATTTACTTAACTTTATTGACATGAAAAAAAAAAATGCAATTATTTTAAATCGGTGAGAACATCCAGGTAAGGCTAATATCCAGAAAAATTAAAACTAAATATATTGGTCTTGCCAGGCCAAACTACCAGCAGGGGAAACAAAAAAATTGGCAAACTGATTTTGGATGTTTATTACTCTAGCAGTGCTGCCTAAGTCCATGAATTGCATATCATGTCCTGTGTTTGGGGGTGCAGGTTCTGTGGAGACTCTCTCGTTGACAATTAGCCCTCATGCACACAGGCTGTTAAAATAACGTTATGAAAACACCAGTATCTTTGCAGTGATTTTTTTTAACTTTTTGCAGCTTTTTTCAGCGTTTTTGCAATAGCGTTTTTGAGTGTTTTTGAGCGTTTTTCCGCGTTAGCGTTTTTTAGCGTTTTTTTTTTTTTTCAAATTTTTTTTTTTTTTTTTCAATGGATCAAAATGTTAAAAAACGTTGGTGAATGACGTTTTTGAGCATTTTTCAGCGTTTTTCAGCGTTAGAGCGTTTTTACAGCTGAAAAACGTCTCTCAGAACCCACGCCTAGGTGGGCATGAAGCCATAGACTAACATAGACAGGCCTTTTTAAGCTGCAAAAAAAGCTCAAAAAAGCAGCTGTAAAAACGTCCGTGTGCATGAGGCCTTAAAAAGTTGCGCAACACGCAGCATGCTAGGATGACTTTTAGTCCTCATGCACACGGACGTTTTTACAGCTGCTTTTTTGAGCTTTTTTTGCAGCTTAAAAAGGCCTGTCTATGTTAGTCTATGGCTTCATGCCCACCTAGGCGTTTTTGAGCTGCAAGTGGCATAGGCGTTTTTAAGCTGTAAAAAAAACCCAGGACCAGTGGGTTCTGAGAGACGTTTTTCAGCTGTAAAAATGCTCTAACGCTGAAAAACGCTCAAAAACGCTCAAAAACGTCATTCACCAACGTTTTTTAGCATTTTTGATCCATTGAAAAAAAAAAAAAAAAAAAATTTGAAAAAAAAAAAAAACGCTAAAAAACGCTAACGCGGAAAAACGCTCAAAAACGCTAAAAAACGCTATTGCAAAAACGCTGAAAAAAGCTGAAAAAAGTTTAAAAAAATCACTGCAAAGATACTGGCATTTTCATAACGTTATTTTAACAGCCTGTGTGCATGAGGGCTTATAGTGCTTTCCACATCAAGCTGCATGGCGGAGAGAAGAACACGCCACTTTGGTGTGCATACTCCAAAGGCACACTCCCCAACAAGTCTGGCTCGGCTTAGTCTATAGTTGTAAATTCTCTGCTGGTAAGTCCGCTTTCACTATATGGGCGCATTAGATTTTCTGCTAAGCCAAATGCTTCATCGGCTATCATCACCAGTGGAAGACTGGGCTCCGTAGTGCCCTGAAGTGGCCTACAAGAAGGAATCCCTAGCCGTCCTTTGTGCAGCCGACAACCCACTGCAGACTCCCAGAATATTCGGACACCCCCCTGACTCCCGTAGGCCCCCACATCCACAAATATGAAGCGCAGATTTGCATCCACCAATGCCAGAAGTACAACAGAAAAGTATTTTCTATAATTGTTTTTTTAGACTCAGACATGTTTTCCACCCAGAGCTCCTATACATTTTGAAAACTGTGTCTTTTCCCAAAATTCTTTAGTCACCTGTTCCCACGTTTCTTCTGTAGGCTCAGGCATCATATCCTCCCACAGAGCAAGGTAGGTTTCCCGGGTCACTTTTGCCACCATGCTTACACCCATCACAAAATGGTGATGCAGTGAGACAAACGATTGTCCTGTGGCCAGGAACCTACAAAGGAGGAAGGAAGAGGAGCTCGGCCACGCTACAGGCTGCAGCTTATAGGAAGCGGCGGCCGGCAGCGCGGCTGGGGCCCCAGGTCAGCTCGGGGCCCCAAGCAATTGTTTGTTTTGCCTGTCCTGTCGCAACGGGCCTGCTGATCATGTGTTCATACAAAGTATGAACAGCGATCTGTCATCTCCCCTAGACACTCCCATCCCCCCTTCAGTTAGAACACAGAGAGGGAACACAGTTAACCCCTTGATCGCTCCTTAGTGTTAACCCCTTCCCTGCCAGTGACATTTTTACAGTAATCAGTGCATTTTTATAGCACTGATCGCTGTATAAATGCCAATGGTCCCAAAAATGTGTCGGAAGTGTCCGATGTGTCCGCCATAATGTTGCAGTCCTCCACTATTACTACTACTAAAAAAAAAATAATAATAAAAATGCTATAAATCTATTCCCTATTTTGTAGACGCTATAACTTTTGCGCAAACCAGTCAATATGCGCTTATTGCGAGTTTTATTACCAAAAATATGTAGAAGAATACATATTGGCTTAAAATGAGAAAAAAATAGCTGTTTTAAAAAAAGAAAAGGGGGTATTTATTATAGCAAAAAGTAAAAAGTATTGTGTTTTTTTCAAAATTGTCGCTCTCTTTTTGTTTATAGCGCAAAAAATAAAAAACGCACAGATGATCAAATACCACCAAAATAAAGCTCTATTTGTGGGAAAAAAAGGACGCCAATTTTGTTTGGGTGCAGCGCCGTACAACCGCACAATTGTCAGTTAAAGCGATGCAAGCCCTGTATGTCAAAAAATTGCCTGGTCATTCAGCAGCCAAATCTTTCGGGGCTGAAGCGGTTAAGGACAATTGCGGGAAACATGACTGTTTAAAAGAAAAAAAAATGAAATACCTGAGTGTCACCAGGAGACGTTCCTCAGGAGACAAGCTCATCCTCATCTGGGTGTCCATTCTAGTGAGAAGTGGTTGCAGCCTCTCTAGCAGGTTGTCATATGTGCCAACAGACATCCTTGTAAAGTTAAAAAACTTTTCAGGATAGTTACTCAGCTGAACGTATAGGCTGGTGAAATATCCTGAAGAGATGCGTTGGTCCATCAACAGATGGGTCCAGTACCGACGAACTTTGGTCCTCTCATTCATTTCTCTCAGTCTTCTGATCCGACGCAACAAAATCAGGAGGAGTATTTCCTGCGCTGAAGACAGTGCTCTTTCTGCTCTAAAAATTCTATTTTTTGGATGCATTGTGGGATTTTTGGAGTGTCCTCTGTGTATTTTTATAAAAAAACGCTCATAAATGCTAACGCTAAAAAAGCGCATAAACGCTAATACAAAACGCTGTTGAAAGTTTTTCAACCAGCGTTTTCTGCCAGCAATCTGGCATCCAGAAAAAGCTTTTTTCAAGAAATGACTGAAGAAACTATTTAAATATGCATCTTGTCTTTTTAATGCAGTGTTTTTAAAACGTATGTAACACAAGGTGGTCACGTAAAAGCACACTAATTAAAATGCATATTGCATTTTTATTGTGTCACCCTTAACTGTAATGTAACATGCGTTTTTCCAAAAGTGCACAAAAAATGCAGCAAGTAATAGCTATAAAAATGCACCACACTGTTCAGTCAAATAACACAATGATGTGAAGAGCTACATAGATTGTTATGGAAGCTTTTTTCTCTGGGATTTTGAACCATGCTAAAAAATCCTACCATATTTTCAAGCAGTAGTTTGTCAATGTTACCAACACCAAGGCTGTGTTGAGCTGCGGTTTGGCCGAAGCATGGGTGAATCGTCAGGTTTCATGCGTTTTACTCACATTTTTAGCCATGGTTCCTTAGGCTCTGTTGCCACTACTGCGAGTTGTTGTGCGACTTGACACATGTGAAGTAGCATGACAAGTCAAAACCCATGTATTTCAATGGTCCCCGTTCTAATTGGTGCAACTCAAGTCGCAGCGACTCCAAAAGAGGTTCTTGCACTACTTTGTTCCGTCTTCAGTACGACTTGTTCTCCATAGAAAGGAATACAGTTGCATGTACATATCTGACACCATGACTTTGTTGCAACTTCCACGGAAGTCTACGGAAGCACATGATCTCTGCTCCACCCAAATACATCACTTCCTATATTGATGTACGTGAGTGTGGAAGACAGCAGGAAGCATGCCTAGGGCTAGAAAGAACAAGCGACAAGTTCATGACAATGAAGAAATTATTCGGCTTGTCAGACAACGTCCGGCAATATATGACCTCAGAGATCCATGTTACAAAGAAGGAGAGAGCATGATTGGAAGTGGCTCGCATATATTTTGATACCTGGGACTCTTTATCAGCTACAGAACGGTCTTCAAAAAGTAAGTGGTTGATATATGCTGCTTAGAACTTTGCGGCTTGCACCTATTTAAATATTCAGCAACCAATGGGTGTATGTTAACAATGTGCACTGTGTTTTCTTGTGGGGACCGCTGCTCCTGCCGGGAGATCACAATGGTTTGGCAGGAGGGAATCCCCTGTCAACACTATCTGTGTTGATGGTGGAATTTAGCTAGTTTCTTTCCTGTAACCTGTGGCTGCAGGAAAGTAAATCTGTGCCTGTGTGTGTGGGCCACCAAATAATATTTGCCCATGGTCCAAACAATATAAAGATGGCCCTGTTGACATCCTTCAGCACATGACAAATTATGCAGGTGTCATGGATAATATATCTACCGGTTGTTTTCCCACCATCAACATCAATTATGCAGCCTAGCAAAATGAATGACCTATGGGCAGTTAATAAAGAATGATTTTTTGAACTTGGTATTGTCTTTATATTTTGCAGTGCACTCATTACAAGCTCGATGGAGAAGTCTCAAAGACTGTTACAACCGGTACTTGTGAAAATTAAAAGAAGGAGTGGTTCCGGCTCAAAAAAGATTAGCCCCATATGCCCATGCCGGGGATCTTGATTTTTTAAAACCGGTGTTGGAAATGCGAGAGTAAGTTATCAGCAGGCATATTTTATGAATTTGACATATCAAATTGTAATGCTTACTTTAAAAATATGTTATTTGTATTTCAGAACCCAAGCAAGCTGGGAAGACAGCACACAGGGTTTGCCACCGGAAAATGAGTCAGAGGAAGCTGCTGCTGCGGGGGAGGAAGAACAATTCCAAGACAATGTTGACAAGGAACTGTTTGGAGATGAATCGAGGTCAGCAACAAACTCAATGAATGATGAGGATGCAGAACCAGGGCCTAGCAATGTCTCTAGGCCTTTACGAAGATCTTCAAGGGGAAGGTCCAGGGCTGGGAAACCCATGGATAAAATCTTACCTGTATTCAGTCAAATGTCCACTAAAATGGCTGAAAAGCAGTGTGAAGACACAGCATTTCTCACTGTAATTTTAGGCATATGTAAACAGGTCCCCTGAGAGAAAAAATATGCACTCAGGATGGCTTTGATGTCATCTGCTCAATCCTTTGTGGGTGAGGAGCCAACAACATCCTCAGCATATATGCAACCCCCCCCCAATATCCACCTTATCAACAATACCCTCACTTTCAAAGTACACAGTATGCTCCACCAATAAACCGGCCATACTGTGGCCAGTATGGTAATATGCTGAATCCCTCAAGGCCACGCATGTTGCATTCAATTCCTGCCCCCACTACCTCTACCTTTGGCCCCCCGACCACTCACCAACTTAGACAGCCTACACCCAGTTAGGTTCCGCCTTTTCTTGAAAGGAAATACTACCCAGGACCATCAGTGGATTGCCCTGGACCAACCAATAGTTCAGTTTCCGGGACCACTGAAACCCAAACATACCAGCAATTGTAAGTTTATATTATTTTTGCTGTTGTTTTGAGACTTGTTCATTTTTGTTTTTTGTAGTGGTTGCCAAAATAACAACCCAAAAATGTTTGAGTTCATGGAAATTATTATTATTTTTTTTTTTGCCTTCTTGCAAAGATTTTTGGTGTTGTTCAAATTGATATACAGTGGGGACGGAAAATATTCAGACCCCCTTAAATTTTTTCACTCTTTGTTATATTGCAGCCATTTGCTAAAATTATTTAAGTTCATTTTTTTCCTCATTAATGTACACACAGCACTCCATATTGACAGAAAAACACAGAATTGTTGTTTTGCAGATTTATTAAAAAAGAAAAACTGAAATATCACATGGTCCTAAGTATTCAGACCCTTTGCTGTGACACTCATATATTTAACTCAGGTGCTGTCCATTTCTTCTGATCATCCTTGAGATGGTTCTACACCTTCATTTGAGTTCAGCTGTGTTTGATTATACTGATTGGACTTGATTAGGAAAGCCACACACCTATCTATATAAGACCTTACAGCTCACAGTGCATGTCAGAGCAAATGAGAATCATGAGGTCAAAGGAACTGCCTGAAGAGCTCAGAGACAGAATTGCGGCAAGGCACAGATCTGGCCAAGGTTACAAAAAAATTTCTGCTGCACTTAAGGTTCCTAAGAGCACAGTGGCCTCCATAATCCTTAAATGAAAGACGTTTGGGACAACCAGAACCCTTCCTAGAGCTGGCCATCTGGCCAAACTGAGCTATCGGGGGATAAGAGCCTTGGTGAGAGAGGTAAAGAAGAATCCAAAGATCACTGTGGCTGAGCTCCAGAGATGCAGTCAGGAGATAGGAGAAAGTTGTAGAAAGTCAACCATCACTGCAGCCCTCCACCAGTCGGGGCTTTATGGCAGAGTGGCCCGATGGAAGCCTCTCCTCAGTGCAAGACACATGAAAGCCCTAATGGAGTTTGCTAAAAAAAACACCTGAAGGACTCCAAGATGGTGAGAAATAAGATTCTTTGGTCTGATGAGACCAAGATAGAACTTTTTGGCCTTAATTCTAAGCGGCATGTGTGGAGAAAACCAGGCACTGCTCATCACCTGTCCAATACAGTCCCAACAGTGAAGCATGGTGGTAGCAGCATCATGCTGTGGAGGTGTTTTTTAGCTGCAGGGACAAGATGACTGGTTGCAATCGAGGGAAAAATGAATGTGGCCAAAGTACAGGGATGTCCTGGACGAAAACCTTCTCCAGAGTGCTCAGGACTTCAGACTGGGCCGAAGGTTTACCTTCCAACAAGACAATGACCCTAAGCACACAGCTAAAATAATGAAGGAGTTGCTTCACAACAACTCTGTGACTGTTCTTGAATGGCCCAGCCAGAGACCTGACTTAAACCCAATTACGCATCTCTGGAGAGACCTAAAAATGTCTTTCCCCCAACGTTTACCATCCAACCTGACAGAACTGGAGAGGATCTGCAAAGAGGAATGGCAGAGGATCCCCAAATCCAGGTGTGAAAAACTTGTTGCATCTTTCCCAAAAAGACTCATGGCTGTATTAGATCAAAATGGTGCTTCTACTAAATTCTGAGCAAAGGGTCTGAATACTTAGGAGCATGTGATATTTCAGTTTTCCTTTTTTAATAAATCTGCAAAAGTGTCAACAATTCTGTGTTTTTCTGTCAATATGGGGTGCTGTGTGTTCATTAATGAGGAAAAAAAATGAACTTAAATGTTTTTAGCAAATGGCTGCAATATAAAAAGAGTGAAACATTTAAGGGGGTCTGAATACTTTCCGTTCCTACTGTATGCTATCATTTTATTTTTTGTTGTGGTTGTTTAAAATTTAAAAACAACAAATGGTGTAGTTCACCCAAAAAAAAACTTTATTTTTGGTGCATTCTTGCACAAATTTTTGAAAAATAAAAATTATTTTGGTTACATGCGTTTTATACTTATCCATTTTTATAATGTGTGTTAAAGACCTGTTATTCTGCATTTGGATGCAATTAAACATAACAGACATATAAATAATAGTAAAATAAAAAATGCATGACATACATTATGCAATGGCATCCTGCTGCCAGAGGACAGAACCAGCAGCAGACATAAAAAAACAACGTGAATCCCTCATGCACAGTGGCACCATTGGTGGTGCCCCTACTGGCATAGCCACGGGTTCTTATAAAATTATGAAGCACACATGCTGCTTTTACTGCAGATATTGTATTCTCAAGTTTTAAATTCATAGGTTAATGTAGTAAACACCACTTGTTCGCTAAAATGCCAAATGAACACCACTACCACTCATCTTGCCCTTGTTAACCGGTAATTGAAGATTCACTTCTCTTCACTCAGACAACTATTTGTATAAGGCCTTAATAGATGCTCACTGAGAGCAAAGGCCTCATCTCCAACATACACAAATGGCATTGGCGGCCCATTTGTTCCTAGCATCGGACAGTCCTGTGGCAGGTCCAGGCCATTTTCCCTCAACATTTTTCCAATAGATAATCTTTGGAAAATACTGGAGTCTGAGCTGCTGCCATACGATCCTATGTCTATATAGCTAAAACAATAATTGGCATCAGCCACTGCTAGTAATACAAAAGAAAAATATTTTTTGTAGTTAAAGTATTTTGTTCCACTGCCGATGGGCATCACTACCCCAGGAGAAGACCAGAGTAGTCAGGGACAATCCGGGTCAAGCAGTGATTCAGTACAAACCAGCAACCTGTCTGAGCACCTGAGTGTCTTTAAATAGGCAGCCAGAACATCACGTTGAGCGTGTGCTAATACGAACGCGAGCGCGTCGTGCCATTGGGCCACAAGCGCGTGAGCGCTGCATCGTTCTACTGCGCATGCGTTCATTCTGGAAACCCATTTGGCCAATACGGCCGGGTTGATTATTTCTCTGACAGTGCCCCCCCGAGGGGCGGACTCCGGACGCCCAAACTGGGCATCAATTCAGGATGTTCTTGATGAAATACTCGGATCAAGAGAGGAGCGTGCAGATTCCTAGCTGGTTCCCAGGAGTTGTCCTCAGGAGGGTACCCCTTCCAACTAATCAAATACTGGAGCTGTCTACCCCTCTTCCTGCAACCTAGAACAGACTCCACCTCAAATTCCCTCTCCCCGTCGACCTCGACTGGTGGGGGAGGTAGTTCTTCTCTCCCAGAGAAGGGGCTGGAATCAACAGGCTTTAATAAGGAGGCATGAAATACTGGATGTATTCTGTAAGAGTTGGGCAGTGCTAACTCGAAGGCCACAGGGTTGATCACCCTTTTGATCTTAAAGGGTCCAATGAACCTTGGCCCCAGCTTCCGTGAGGGAAGAGGTAATTTGAGATTAGTAGTTGATAGCCAAACTTCCTTGCCAATTTTGAAGACTGGGTTCTCCTTCCTTCCTTTATCATAATGTCTTTTGTAATTGTCCTGAGCTCTTTGTATAGTTTCCTGAATTTTCTGGAAGTTCAACTAATAGAGGCTATGCGGTCTTGTACCACAGGGACAGATATCTCAGGAATGGTGTTTGGAAGAAAAGAAGGGTGGAAACCGAAGTTTGACCAAAAAGGTGATTGATTGGTAGCTGTATGGATGGAGTTGTTGTACGCAAACTCAGCGTATGGCAGAAGATTGGACCAATCATCTTGGGAACCAGAACAAAAACAACGGAGGTACTGCTCTAGAGTTTTGATTTGTTCTCTCCGTTTGGCCATTGCTCTGTGGGTGATAGGCAGAGGAGAGACAAATCTTTATTTCCAGGGCTTTACAAAGTTCCCTCCAGAACTTGGAGGTAAATTGGACACCTCTATCCGAGACAATGCTCCTAGGTACACCATGAAGTCTTGTAATTTCTTTAAAACATTTTTTAGCTGTATCTGCAGCAGAAGGAGTACCAACCATGGGCAAAAAATGTGCAATTTTAGAAAAACAGTCGACAACGACCAAGATAGTGGTAAACCCCCCCGAAGGAGGTAGATCCGCAATGAGGTCCATGGAGACTTCCGCCCACGGCCGTTCCGGAATGGACAGAGGCTTGAGTAGACCCCAGAATTTGGTGTTCGGACCCTCACTGCGCTGGCAAAGAGAGAAAGAAGAGACATAATCCTTACGGTCCTGTCTCCAGCCTGGCCACCAAAAAGATCGGGAGATGAGTTCAGTGGTCTTTTGTGTCCCAAAGTGACCTGCTAGTTTGTGGTCATGAAAAGTCCTAAGAGCCAAGGGTGTCATTTCTAGTGGAACAAAGATTTTTCCTCGGGCCCAGAGTAGGTCATCATGTTTTTCCAAGGAAGGTACTTCTGGGTCGGTACAGTGACTGGACGTTGATTTAATAGAAGTTATTAAGTCAGTTTGGATGGCCAACAAGAAATTTTGTGGGGACAGGATAGTGCTAGGTTCAGCTGCCTGAGAGGTTTCAAGGAACATACGGGAGAGTGCATCTGCCTTTCCGTTTTTGGAGCCAGGTCTGTAGGATATGTGAAAATTGAATCTAGAAAAAAAAAAGAGCCCAGCGTACTTGTCTGGGTTTTAATTGTTTGGCTGACCAGAGGTATTCTAGATTCTTATGATCTGCACCCTCCAGTAGGTACCTCCACTCTTCCAAGGCGAATTTAATGGCCAATGACTCCCTGTCACCTACATCATAGTTCTTCTCTGGCGGAGTCAGAATGCGAAGGCTACGGGATGTAGAAGGGCCTTGAGCCCCTGTCTTTGGGAGAGGATGGCTCCGGTGGCAGTTTCAGAGGCATCTACTTCCAATACGAATGGCAGAGCCAGATCTGAATGCTTTAAGATTGGTGCCGAGGTGAACAAGGCTTTCAATTTAGTAAAAGCTTCCTGGGTTTCCTGGGACCACTAAAAATGGTTGTGTTGACGTGTCAATTGCGTAATGGGGGCTACAATGGAAGAGAATCCAATGATAAATCTTCTGTAAAAATTGGCAAAGCCAATGAAACGTTGTACCCCCTTTTTGTCTGATGGGGCTGGCTATTCCTGGATTGCCTTGACCTTCTGTGGGTCCATTGCGACCCCATTGGTGGAGATAATGAATCCCAAGAATTGCACAACAGACTTTTCAAAGTCGCATTTCTCTGCCTTAAGATACAGCTTGTGTGTTCTGAGAATTGCCAGGACCTTTCTAACATGAACTCGGTGTAACTCAATAGTAGCAGAAAAAATAAGGATGTTGTCCTGGTAGACGACTAGGAAGTTGTCAAGATACTCCCGGAAAATGTCACTGACCAGATGTTGGAAAGTGGCCGGGGCGTTGCATAGCCCAAAGGGCATCACCAGGTATTCATAATGTCCAAACCTGGACCTAAAGGCAGTCTTCCACTCATCTCCAGCCCAAATCCTGATGAGGTTGTAGGCCCCTCAGAGATCCAGTACGGAGAAGATTCGGGCGGAACGAAAACGTTGAAACAACTCCGGGATAAGTGGAAGTGGATACCGGTTCTTTATAGTTATTTTATTTAGTTCCCTGTAATCAATGCTTGGCCTCAGGGAACCGTCTTTTTTTTCTACAAAGAAGATACCGGCTCCAGCCGGTGAGGAGGAAGGGCGGATAAAACCCTTTTCTAGGTTTTCATCGATGTAAGTCTTGAGAGTTTTTAGCTCCGTTTCTGATAATGGGAAGATACGGCCAAAGGGAACTTCAGAGCCAGACAGAAGGTCATTGGGTCAGTCATAAGACCGGTGAGGTGGTAGGCGGTCAGCCTGTTGTTTGTCGAAAATGTCTCGGAACTCGAGGTACACCGATGGAACATGTTGGAGGTTATCAGGCACAGGGATTACAGCTGAACAGGCGGCCGGTGCCGGAGTGAGACAGTGCTGGGAGCAATACTCAGAAGAGAAGGAAACCTCTTTCTTGTTCCAATTTATTTGTGGTTCATGTGCCTGTAGCCAGGGGAGTCCCAAGATGATGGGGAACAAAGGAGAGGAAATAAGGTCAAAACGTAGGAACTCTTGGTGACCAGAATCAGTAGTGACGAAAATGGGTCTGGTTTCCTGGGTGATAGGTCCAGAGTGGGGGGGAGACCCGTCAGCCAAGTGTACTTGAAGGCTTTGCTTCTTAGTTTGAAGAGGAATTTGTAGCTCTTGAGCCAGCGTGATGTCCTAAAAAACAGTTACATGCTCCAGAATCAAGGCGAGTTTCCTTTTGGCAGGCAAGTTTCCTTTTCCGCTAGCTGTAGGGAGATAAGAAGGGAGACATAAGTCTTGGGTGCACTGGTAACTTGATAATTCATAACAGATCGAGGATAAAACTTACTAGGTCTCACAGGGCAGTTACGGAGAAAATTACCTGTACTCCCACAGTATAGGCACAGAATGGCTTGCCGCCTACTTTGCCTCTCCTCGGGAGTAAGAGGAGCGAGGACCAGTCCGAGTTGCATAGGCTCGACTTCGGGAGTAGCGGTGGTTGGAGGAACTGGAAAGGGGGTCGGCTTGGGAAGTACCCAGCTGGATCGAGGAACCTGGAAGTGCTCTGAGCGCCGTTCGTGCATGCGCCTGTCTAGCTTGGTGGCTGACTGGATCAATTCCTCCAGAGTTGCAGGGGTCTCCACCCTAGCTAACTCATACTTAAGGACTTCCGACAACCCCTGGCGGTACTGGTACTTCAGGGCAGGTTCGTTCCAGCCGGTATCAGCCGACCACTTCCGGAACTCCACTGTGTAGTCCTCAACCGGCCTTCGCCCTTGAGACAGGTTATGTAAAATGGTTTCAGCAGTAGCCGTGCGCTGTGGGTCATCATAAAGTTGTGCCATGTTTTCAAAAAAGGTATCTACTGAATTTAGAACAGGGCTCCTTTGTTCCATCAGACTGTGGGCCCAGGCTTGGGGTTCATCGGCCAGGAGGGAAATAATGAAGCCCACCTTTACTACTTCAGAAGAAAAAGTCCTGGGCTGAAGAGCTAGGTATAGGGAGCAAGCATTCCTGAAAGCCCTATATTTTCTGCGATCGCCTGCAAATCACTCCAGCATAGGGACCCTAGGTTCAGGAAGGGCCATTACCACAGTTGGATTTGATGAAGGCTGAGGAGCGGAGGCCCCACAGTGGGTGCAGCTGTTGGTATGGGTGCTCCAGAGAGTTGCTGGAGGCAACTATCAATTTGGGTGTAGCCTTCTTGCAGTTTCTGAACTGCATCGGTGAGTGTGGAAACCTGCTGGCACAGTATTTTAAGTGGAAAGCGCGCTCTGTCAGCCTCTGACATCTGGCTGGTTTGTACTGTCAGGTAAGTACTTACCGAGGCCGAGATGCGATTCGTCCTTGCGACTAAGCGCAGTCCACCCCCTGGAGGTGGAACAGGGAGCGGATGGCACGAAGAGGCACAGGCTACCAGCAGGTTGGATGGGACTTGCGTAATACTCCTTGAAGGGTCCTGGTAGATGTGCAGAGACTGGCAATTCAGAAGGTCTGAAACAGGCTGAGGATAAAACACAAGGTTAGCAGGCAGATCCGGGACACAGGCAGAGGGTCAAGCACAGGAGAAAGCAGGTAAGTCCAGGTCACAAGCACAAGTTCAGGCACAGGAGATGGTAGGCAAATCCGGGTCACAAGCAAAGGTTCAGGCACAGGAGATAGCAGGTAAATCCGGGTCACAAGCAAGTAGACATGTGCATTCGTTTTCGTCCAAATGCATTTTCGTCCGAATTTCAGGTATTTTCATTATCATTTTAACAAACGATAACGAAAGTACAGAGTCCGAAAAACGAAAGATCCGACATAAACAAATGCTTTATTTTCGTTTTCGTTGCTACAACAGTTCGATATAGATAGGAGATTCGACATGATGATGACAATAACAATCTGTGTCCATCAAACCTGTGGTCGAATGTGCCTAACCTTAGCTCTATTAGTCCAAGATTATTCTACATAGAGAGAAAAGATTTGACGTAGGGGAGGAAAGATTCGACGTAGGGGAGGAAAGATTCGACGTAGGGGAGGAAAGATTCGACGTAGGGGAGAAAAGATAAATAAAAATAATGATGATGATGAATGTTATTGGCTGATTGTAACCAAAGAGGAGGAGCAGTAAAATAGCTAGAACTAAGTACACACGTACTTTGGCTTATGGTGTCTGTTGAAAGTTCTAAGAAGATTCGACGGAGCAGGTAAACTATACGGCGTTGTACAGTTTAGCTGCTACATCGAATCTTCTTTGAACATTCGACAGACACCATAAGCCTTCAATGACAGATTCGACCTTAATTTTGATTTTCGGACTAATGCAATTTTTAACGAAAAATTAAATAAATAAAAACAAATTTCGGGAGTAACTAAATAAATTTATTTTTCAGACGAAAACGAAATTCCGAAATGAAATATTTCAGTGTGCACATGTCTACAAGCAAGGGGGTCAAACACTGAAGACAAGGGAGAATCCGTGTAAACAAGCCGTTGGCTGGGTCCAGGAGAAGAGCAGAGTAGTCAGGGGTGATCCGGGTCAAGCAGTGATTCAGTAGGAGGAAACAGGAAACATCTCAGACAGGAAGCTGAAGACTAATCAGCAACCTGTCTGAGCACCTGAGTGTCTTTAAATAGGCAGCCAGAGCATCACGTTGAGCGTGTGCTAATACGAACGCGTGCGCGTCGTGCCACTGGGCCACGAGCGCACAAGCGCTGCATTGTTCAACTGCACATGTGTTCGTTCCGGAAACCCATTCGGCCAATACGGCCGGGTTGATTATTTCTCTGACACCTGCCTTTACACCCACATGAACTTTAATGCCATCCCAGTCTCCCAGGCATCCCAGTCTTAGTCCGTAGGGTTCAAAATTGAGTTGGCCCACCCTTTGCAGCTATAACAGCTTCAACTCTTCTGGGAAGGCTGAGAATGTTTGATCATTCTTCCAGAAGTGCATTCATGAGGTTAGACACTGATGTTGTAGAGAAGGCCTGCCTCGCAGTCTGCACTCTAATTCATCCCGAAGGTGTTCTATCGGGTTAAGGTCAGGACTCTGCAGACCAGTCAAGTTCCTCCACCCCAAACCCGCTCATCCAGGTCTTTCTGGACCTTGCTTTGTGCACTGGTGCACAGTCATATTGGAACAGGAAGGGCTAACCTCAAACTGTTCCCACAAAGTTAGGAGCATGAAATCCAAAAGTCCAAAATGTCTTGGCATGCTGATGCCTTAAGAGTTCCCTTCACTGGAAATAAGGGACCAAGCCCAACCCCTGAAAAACAACCCCACACCATAATCCCACCTCCATCAAATGATTTGGACCAGTGCACAAAGCAAGGTCCATAAAGACATGAATGAGCGAGTTTGGGCTGGAGGAACTTGACTGACTTGTACCCAATAGAACACATTTGGGATGAATTAGAGCGCAGACTGCGAGCCAGACCTTCTCTCCAACACCTGTGACTAACCTCACGAATGCACTTCTATATATATATGATAATAATAATAATATTAAAAGTGGTAATCAAGCTCTGGAGCTAGCTAAGTCCAAGGAAGTTCACGCACAAAACATTGTACTGAGCTCCATCCAGTATATAGATAATGAAAGTCACAAGAGTGGATCAATATCACCCAATGGCATGGTAATGCAGTACCGGAGGGACCCTGCGGTGATGACAGTATCCACGCTTGCAGACTTGTGATGGTGGAAGGAATGGACGGGGCTGGCTAGGGACCTGGTTAGAATACCACATGCCTTGGGTCTTGAGTCAACTATCTTAGAGGGTGTAGCTGTAGGAATGGCTGTGGATTACAAAGCCTGATGCTGGTTCAACAGAACATTATGTTTCAGTCTGAGATGTTAATGATGTTGAACAGATTTTACACAAACATATAGGGCTGCAACTAACGATTATTTTCATAATCGATTAGTTGGCCGATTATTGTTTCGATTAGGGTTGTCCCGATACCACTTTTTTAGGACCGAGTACAAGTACCGATACTTTTTTTCAAGTACTCGCCGATACCGATTACCGATACTTTTTTTTTAATGTCACGTGACAGTTTTATTTTTGCTATTTTTTTTTTTTGGGGGGGGGGGTGAACGTTGTATGTGTGTGTGTTTTTTTTTTACAATTTTTATTTTTTACAATAATATTTTTTTATTCTTTATTGTTTTTTTTTTTTTTTTTTTTTTTTTTAATCAGCCCTTTTGGGGGGCTTTGGTGAGATATCAGGGGTCTTAACAGACCTCTGATATCTCCCCCTTGAGACAGAGAAAGAGACAGAGGATAGAGATTCCCCAGTCCCTTTCTCTGCAGCGTCAGCTGCACTGAGAATGAATGGAGAGAAGACAACGACTTCTCTCCATTCATAAACTGACACATTGTAAATCACAAGAGATTACAATGTTTCAGTTATGTGAATGGACAGAGTCAGCTGACTCTCTCCATACACAAAGGAAGGAGGGGGAGGACGGAGGAACGGAGGGGGAGAACGAGGGGACAGATAAGGAGAGAAGAACAAAGGGGGAGTACAGAGGGGGACAGATAAGAAGAGAGGAATGCAGAGGACAGCGGAGAGGCACAGAGGAACGGAGGGGGCACGGAGGAGGATGCAGTGACAGTCAGCGGTGAGCGATCACTGCTGTATGTCACTAAAGCTGGTGAAAGCCGCTGGGGGAGAAGCTTGTAACTCCCCCACGCGCCGATCACAGCTGACAGTCCAGGTATCGGCGGAAGCATCGGGAGCATTTGCCCGAGTACAAGTACTTGGGCAAATGCTCGGTATCGGTGCCGATACCGATACTAGTATCGGTATCGGGACAACCCTAGTTTCGATTAATCGATTAATCGGTTAATAACCTTAAAAAAAAGTGTGGTGTATAATTTAGTTAATATATGTAAAGTTTAAAAAAAAAGGCAATTCATTCTTAAATATCTCTATGCAGTGGTAAATATAAACAACCAACTATATGGTTAGGGAGCAAAATATTGAATCCACTCTGAAAATAACAGACAGAAGAGATATACTGTATATTCACTATTAGAGGAGATATACTGTATACACTATTAGAAGAGAAATACTGTTTTTTGGCCAATTTGTTGTTGGGCAGATTAAAAAATACAAATTGCTGCAAAAACGCATTACATGCTTTTCTGCAGCTTCTCCATTGAAGTATATTGAACCTAAAAAGCACCATTTTGCATTAAGAAAAAAAAAAGTCCTTGACCCTTTCCAAATACGCAGCGGCTGAAAAAAAGCATAGATGTGAACGTGTCCCATAGGAAACCATGTTAAATTAACTGTAGTGTGTTTCTGCAAAAAGCACCAAAAAACACATAGATGTGAACCAGGTCTAAGACATTTAGTAACATAATGGGGTTAAAAGAAACTAAAATGAGCCCTTTATAGTACAAAAAAAGCAAATAATCGCAACTGTAAGGGGTTCATTTTTTTTACTGTAGAACGGTGAAAGTAATATTTACAGTAGCGATTTGCTCTTTTTGTACTATAAAGGGCTCATTTTATTTTTTTAACCCCACTATTTTACTGGCCGATTAATCGATTATGAAAATAGTAATCGATTAATTTCATAATCGATTAGTTGTCGATTAATCGATTAGTTGTTTCAGCCCTACAAACATACAAACAATATTTAAATCCATAGTAACAGAACTAAAGTTAGAAAGAGGGGGACACAGTGGGATTTATTAAAACTGGAGAGTGCACATGGTGCTGGTGCTGTGCATGGTAGCCAATCAGCTTCCAGTTTTTTTCTCAAAGCGTAATTGAACAAGCTAAAGTTAGAAGTTGATTGGCTACTATGCACAGCTACACCAGATTTTGCACTCTCTAGTTTTAGTAAATCAACCCCACTGTGTATTTATTTATTATTACAGGTACTTACTGTATATAGCGCTGTCAATTTATGTTATGCTTTACACATATAATATTGTGCATTCACATCAGTCCCTGGCCTTAAAGTGCTTGTAAACCCAGATAACAAAAATTAAACTGAACCCTTTAGCTAAATCAGCAACTCAGTTGTGGACAGTCTGACAGGGATTCGAGCAGCCTGTCATCTGTAATCCTCCCCGCTTTGCTACTGGAAAAATACTGACACATGCAGAAAATATGTGTCACCACGCCACCTCTTCTTTGACTGGCTGACATGCAGAGGAGACTCATGCACGAGCATGAGTCTCCTGCTGCACCAGCCTGAGTAAAAGACTGTTTAGTTTTAAGAGGTTGTAAACCTCTTATGCATAATTTCTCCAATACATGCACCACTGTATAGTTTGTTATGTAAAAATTCAAATTGCTGTAGTATTACCACTATATTCTCATCTCTAAGCCTATCACAGCTCTCTGGAAATCTCCGATCCAAGGGCAGTGGAGTCATCACATGACTGGCTCCACCTCCCAGCTGTACAACCCAACTCCCAGCAGGGAGTGACGTGTGCGCACACTTCCAGCATCGAGCACGCATTTAAGCCGGTGCTAGTGTGTGAGTGTACAGCGAGAATGTGGGGTCAGGATGTCATTACTCCACCTCCCAAGCTCTGGTCCATAGACACACTCATGGATCAGAGATTTTCAGAGAGCTGTGACAGGCTTACAGATGAAAATACAGAGGTTTGGATTTAAAGAAAAAAAAAAATCAAATGGTGCATGTATTAGAGAAATGATGCATATGAGGTTTTCAACCACTTTAAGAAACTTACAATCTACGGTCACTAACTCACATTCATACATACTAGGGACAATTTAGACAGGAGTCAATTAACCTACCAGCATGTCTTTGGAGAGCAGGAGGAAACTGGAGTACCTGGAGGAAACCTACGCAGGCACAGGGAGAACATGCAAACTCCACTTGGGTAGCGCCATGGTTGGGATTCAAACCCTAATGCTACTAGGTGGAAGTGCCAACCACTTAGCCACTGTGCTAAGCCAAAGTAAACTAGTTTGGAAAATTAATGTATAATACATTTAGCTATTTAAGACAAAGTTTATTGCATGATTACATCCTGGCTTTTTACATACCCAGAAATTATGTATCAAGCATTCTAGAGTTTTTATCAATATATCAGCCTCTACTTCCTCATTTACTTGATGAAGGATAGAAAAGCTGATCTAATTGATGTTATCTTGTTGCTCGAGACAAAAAAAAAGCAACAGAGAAGCCTAAATTTCATGTTTCAATGTTATATATGTGATCTCTGATAGTAGTAGTGGTAATATATAGTATATACAGTATCTCATAAAAGTGAGTACACCCCTCACATTTTTGTAAATATTTTATTATATCTTTTCATGTGACAACACTGAAGAAATGACACTTTTCTACAATGAAAATTAGTGAGTGTACAGCTCGTATAACAGTGTAAATGTGCTGTCCCCTCAAAATAACTCAACATACAGCCATTAATGTCTAAACCGCTGGCAACAAAAGTAAGTACACCCCTGTCCACATTGGGCCCAAAGTGTCAATATTTTGTGTGGCCACAATTATTTTCCAGCACTGCCTTAACCCTCTTGGGCATGGGGTTCACCAGAGCTTCACAGGTTGCCACTGGAGTCCTCTTCCACTCCTCCATGACGACATCACGGAGCTGGTGGATGTTAGAGACCTTGCACTCCCCCACCTTCCGTTTGAGGATGCCCCACAGATGCTCCATAGGGTTTAGGTCTGGAGAGGAGACATGCTTGGCCAGTCCATCACCTTTACCCTCAGCTTCTTTAGCAAGGCAGTAGTCATCTTGGAGGTGTGTTTGGGGTCGTTATCATGTTGGAATACTGCCCTGTGGCCCAGTCTCTGAAGGGAGGGGATATTGCTCTGCTTCAGTATGTCACAGTACATGTCGGCATTCATGGTTCCCTAAATTAACTGTAGCTCCCCAGTGCTGGCAGCACTCATACAGCCCCAGACCATGATACTCCCACCACCATGCTTGACTGTAGGCAAGACGCACTTGTCTCTGTACTCCTCACCTGGTTGCTGCCACATGTGCATATGTTATCAACCTTGCTACTGTTTTAAATATTTTTTATCAATTTATTGTTGCTATGTGCTGACTATGTATATAACTGGGAATACGATGGCATCATTGTTGTACACATGCACAGATGTGTTAACATTTACTCATTGATTTTTTCACATGAACTACACCATTGTCATGTATTTATATACTTTGTATTCTAACAATACAATTTGATTACATTCATATACACGAGTCAACCACCTCATTTAAAGTCCCAACCTCCTGCTTTGTCTCATTGAACCCGGGATGGAGACACATCATATGAAGTGCCTCATCTAAAGTCCCAAACTCCCCACTTTATTGCTTATGCATCAGGGATGGAGGTGGTTGATTCTGATTGGCAGTGTTCCCCTGCCATCTATGTGTAGTTTTTGTACTAGTGGCGAGACAGTGTTTATCCATGTTCATGCATTTGGCGTCAGCCATTTACCATGCCAGCAGCTCCGATGCTCATGTCAGCATGCCAGTCCTGGGCCCGCGTTTTTGTCTGATTCCCGGGAGCTGCGATGCGCTCTTGCGCTCTCCCCCTGCCCCCCCTCTGTTCTCTCAGAGGGGGTTGGGGGTGGGGGGCCGGTGTCCACAGCGCAACGGCGTCACACACATCGGCTCCATGTGTGGCATCAGGTTATGGCGCCGCAGCGGAGCCGTCTTTTGGTTCCATCTGGCCGCCGGGTGGGGTTTTGGTGCTGAGTCACGGGCGGTGCATGCCGTGCTCATGCAGGCCCCTTCTCTCACTTGTGGTGCGCGTGACGTTACAAAAATGTCTAAGGTCCCTAACTCACATTCATACATACACATACCAGGGCCAATTTAGACAGGAGTCAATTAACCTACCAGCATGTCTTTGGAGAGTGGGAGGAAACCAGAGTACCTGGAGGAAACCTACGCAGGCACAGGGAGAACATGCAAACTCCAGATGGGTAGTGCCATGGTTGGGATTCAAACCCTAATTCTGCTAGGTGGAAGTGCCAATCACTTAGCCACTGTGCTAAGCCAAAGTAAACTAGTTTGGAAATCAATGTATAATACATTTAGCTATTTAAGACAAAGTTTATTGCATGATTAAGAAATTATGTATCAAGCATTCTAGAGTTTTTATCAATATATCAGCCTCTACTTCCTCATTTACTTGATGAAGGATAGTAAAGCTGATCTAATTGATCTCATCTTGTTGCGCGTGACAAAAATGTCCAGCAACAGGGAAGCCTAAATTTCATGTTTCAATGTTGTATATGTGATCTCTGATAGTAGTAGTGGTAATATATAGAATATACAGTATCTCACAAAAGTGAGTGCACCCCTCACATTTTTGTAAATATTTTATTATATCTTTTCATATGACAACACTGAAGAAATGACACTTTGCTACAATGAAAATTAGTGAGTGCAGAGCTTGATTAACAGTGTAAATGTGCTGTCCCCTCAAAATAACTCTACACACAGCCATTAATGTCTAAACCGCTGGCAACAAAGGTGAGTACACCCCTAAGTGAAACTGTCCACATTGGGCCCAAAGTGTCAATATTTTGTGTGGCCACAATTATTTTCCAGCACTGCCTTAACCCTCTTGGGCATGGGGTTCACCAGAGCTTCACAGGTTGCCACTGGAGTCCTCTTCCACTCCTCCATGACAGCATCACGGAACTGGTGGATGTTAGAGACCTTGCACTCCCCCACCTTCCATTTGAGGATGCCCCACAGATGCTCAATAGGGTTTAGGTATGGAGAGGAGACATGCTTGGCCAGTCCATCACCTTTACCCTCAGCTTTTTTAGCAAGGAAGTGGTCGTCTTGGAGGTGTGTTTGGGGTCGTTATCATGTTGGAATACTGCCCTGTGGCCCAGTCTCTGAAGAGGGGATCATGCTCGGCTTCAGTATGTAACAGTACATGTTGGCATTCATGGTTCCCTCAATGAACTGTATCTCCCCAGTGCCGGCAGCACTCATACAGCCCCAGACCATGATACTCCCACCACCATTCTTGACTGTAGGCAATACGCACTTGTCTCTTTACCCCTCACCTGGTTGCTGCCACATACGCATATGTTATCAACCTTGCTATTGTTTTAAATATTTTTTATCAATTTATTGTTGCTATGTGCTGACTATGTATATAACTGTGAATATGACGGTACCTTTGTTGTACACATGCACAGATGTGTTAACATTTACTCATTGATTCTCTCACTTGAACTACACCATTGTCATGTATTTATATACTTTGTATTCTAACAATAAAATTTGATTAGATTCATCTACATGAGTCAACCACCTCATTTAAAGTCCCAGCCTCTTGCTTTGTCTCATTGAACCCGGGATGGAGGCACATCATATGAAGTGCCTCATCTAAAATCCCAAACGCCCCACTTTATTGCTTATGCATCAGGGAAGGAGGTGGTTGATTCTGATTGGCAGTGTTCCCCTGCCATCTATGTGTAGTTTTTGTACTAGTGGCGAGACAGTGTTTATCCACATTCATGCATTTGGCGTCAGCCATTTACCATGCCAGGAGCTCCGATGGTCATGTCAGCAAGCCAGTCCTGGGCCTGCGTTTTTGTCTGATTCCCGGGAGCTGCAATGCTCTTTTGCGCTCTCCCCCTGCCCCCCCCTGTTCTCTCGGAGGGGGTTGGGGGTGGGGGCGGGTGTTCACAGAGCATCGGCATCATGCACAGTGGCTCCATGTGTGGCGTCATGTTATGGCGCCGCAGTAGAGCCGTCTTTTGGTTCCATCTGGCCGCCGGGTGGGGTTTTGGTGCTGAGTCACGGGTGGCGCAAGCCGTGCACGTGCAGGCCCCTTCCCTCACTTGTCGTGTGCATGATGTTGGTGGTAGCCCCTC
Organism: Aquarana catesbeiana; assembly: GCF_042186555.1. Taxonomy (NCBI): domain Eukaryota; kingdom Metazoa; phylum Chordata; class Amphibia; order Anura; family Ranidae; genus Aquarana; species Aquarana catesbeiana. Next base: position 345,353,699 of record NC_133326.1, on the reverse strand, counting down.
TGTCACGAACAGGTGTGACCAGAACCGTGTGATCTGCGACAGAGGACACCCAAACGTATATAAGTGAAAATATAATAATTTATTAAAGTAAGTGAGTAATATCGTACAACCAACTCCAATATGACACAGTGCAATGACCAACCACAGACAGAGACCCACAAATAACAACAGACAGATAAGTGCAATAAATGGGAAATACCAGGATCATAAACAATAGCCAGGCCAGGGTCATACACAGCAAATCAGCAGATGGACAGGGGATGTTCCAGAGACATAAAACTTAAGCCAGGCCCAGGTCATACACAGGGAGGTCAGCAGATGGGGTATAGAACACAGGACAGGGAGAGGATGGATGGGTCAGACTGCAGGCAGGGATGCAAGGTAACAGGTGGGACAGGATAGGGACCGGGACAGGGAGACAGGATCAGGTTCAGGTTCAGGGCACAGGATCAGATCGCTAGCAGGTCAGGAGGCAATGAAGAAACCAAGGCAAACATGTGAATGCTTGCCGGGTATTTATAGGCCTGTGATTGGCCTCAAGTGACACCTGATTGTAGGAGATACTGTCTGCTCCACACTGCCAGGATCCATCCGCTGGTGGACGCCAGTACTGCGGCCCAAAGATGACATAATATTAACAGGGAAAAGCTCTCCTGACAGTTCCAAACTGCCAGGAGACACCTGCTGGTGGACCTCAGTACTGCATGCCAAATAACAGGTATTACCAGCGGATGGAACATTTCCTGACAGTACCCCCCCTCAAAGGAGTGGCCTCCGGACGCTCCAATTGGTTGTAATTGTCCATAGTCTATGGCATCAAGCAGAACAACAGATGGGGGTACGTCAGGCTGGGCAACAGGCACTTCAGACTGGGCAGCAGACACAGGTGCTGGCACATCAGGCAGAACAACAGGTGGTGGCACAACAGGCAGAACAACAGGTGGTGGCACAACAGGCTGGGCAGCAGAAGGTGGCACATCAGGCTGGGCAGCAGAAGGTGGCACATCAGGCTGGGCAGCAGAAGGTGGCACATCAGGCTGGGCAGCAGAAGGTGGCACATCAGGCTGGGCAGCAGAAGGTGGCACATCAGGCTGGGCAGCGAACAGGAACACTCCAGGCTGGGCAGCGGGCACTCCAAGCTGGGCAGCAGGCATGGGCACTTCAAGCTGGGCAGCAGGAATGGGCACTTCAAGCTGGGCAGCAGGCTCATCAAGCTGGGCAGCGGGCTCATCAAGCTGGAGAGCAGGCACTGGTACTTCCGGCTGGAACATTGGCACCTCAGGCTGGAACACTGGCACCGAGACATCAGGCTGGAAGGCAGACACCGAGACATCAGGCTAGAAGGCAGACACCGAGACATCAGGCTGGAAGGCAGACACGAGACATCAGGCTGGAAGGCAGACACGAGACATCAGGCTGGAGGGCTGGCACCGAGACGTCAGGCTGGAGGGCTGGCACCGAGACATCAGGCTGGAGGGCTGGCACCGAGACGTCAGGCTGGTGGGGTTGGCTCCGAGACGTCAGGCTGGAGGGCAGGCACCGAGACGTCAGGCTGTAAGGCAGGCACCGAGACGTCAGGCTGGAGGGCAGGCACCGAGACGTCAGGCTGGAGGGCAGGCACCGAGACGTCAGGCTGGAAGGCAGGCACCGAGACGTCAGGCTGGAAGGCAGGCACCGAGACGTCAGGCTGGAAGGCAGGCACAGAGACGTCAGGCTGGAAGGCAGGCACAGAGACGTCAGGCTGGAAGGCAGGCACAGAGACATCAGGCTGGAAGGCAGGCACAGAGACATCAGGCTGGAAGGCAGGCACCCGGGATGTCAGACTGGGTTGGATTAGCTGGTGCGGAGGCAGGTTGGGTTACTGGCAGGATCGTCTTGGCTGGAAAAAACTTTCGTTTTTTCTTTGGCTTAGCCACTGAAGCTCTGTAGGTGAGGAGTGCAGCAGACTGGAAAGGAGGATTGGGATATGGTAGAGAAGAGGTAACAGTAGCTGGAGGAAGTTCCTGTTGGTTTGTGGACAGCTGAGAAGAGGCAGGTGGGTTGAATGCAGGATAGGTGCAGCGGGTAGGGACAGGGTATTGATATTTGGTGGGAAGCAGGGTAGATTGGGCTGAAACGGAGGTTGCCATGGGTGAAGGGGAAAAAGACTCCTGGGCAGGCAGGTGTCTAATAGCAGGTCTGGGTTGTGAAGAGCTGACCGAAGCTGGAAATAATAAGTCTGACCATGCCTGTAGTACAGGTTGAACAAACGTGGGTTCACATACTGCCTGTCTAACCAGGGACTGCACCGAATCTATACAATCCACTAGCACCTGTTTAGGACAAGCTGAATAATGCTCCAGAAAGTATACAGCATCATCCTCCAACAGCCAAACCAGAGACTCCACCTGATCACTACTGAAGGGGGGAGAAAAATCATCACTTCCTTTAGGACTGCTAGACAAGGCTAGCTCAGCACACACCTGTATCAGGGGCTGAACGTTCTCAAACAGTGATCTACCCTGATCAACCAGAGAATGGGCCAGACGGATACACTCCAGGAGTTGATCGCTGGCCCACTCTTTCAATACCAGACGACAGTAATTGTTATCCTCCAACACCAGTGAGGCAAGGAGAACAACTGTTTCTGATTACATTTTAATAGCAGTAACAGCACTACAATGGTTCCTCCTCGCAGTCACTTCTGGTCAGAGATGGCCTTGGTTTACTGTCACGAACAGGTGTGACCAGAACCGTGTGATCTGCGACAGAGGACACCCAAATGTATATAAGTGAAAATATAATAATTTATTAAAGTAAGTGAGTAATATAGTACAACCAACTCCAATATGGCACAGTGCAATGACCAACCACAGACAGAGACCCACAAATAACAACAGACAGATAAGTGCAATAAATGGGAAATACCAGGATCATAAACAATAGCCAGGCCAGGGTGATACACAGCAGATCAGCAGATGGACAGGGGATGTTCCAGAGACATAAACGTAAGCCAGGCCCAGGTCATACACAGTGAGGTCAGCAGATGGGGTATAGAACACAGGACAGGGAGAGGATGGATGGGTCAGACTGCAGGCAGGGATGCAAGGTAACAGGTGGGACAGGATAGGGACCGGGACAGGGAGACAGGATCAGGTTCAGGTTCAGGTTCAGGTCACAGGATCAGGTCGTTAGCAGGTCAGGATGCAATGAAGAAACCAAGGCAAACATGTGAATGCTCTCCTGAAAGTTCCAAACTGCCAGGAGACACCTGCTGGTGGACCTCAGTACTGCATGCCAAATAACAGGTATTACCAGCGGATGGAACATTTCCTGACACCCTCCTCCTGGGGCGTACTTAAGGTCACTCCCTGAGCGCAGTTCCCCTCTCCCCACAGACATGCTAGCACGTTCACCTCTTGAAAGCTCCTTTACTACTATACTCCTACCTAAGGTAAACCTATACATGACCCAATGACAGTGCTTCTTGAACATGTTCTTTTTTCTTTTCCTAGCTCTTCCATTGCATTGGCTAATGTGACTTCTCCTAGAGCTTACTATAGTACACCTTAGGTGGTTCACATTATCACCTTTCTCACACATCCTTTACATTTTTCACATTTTTTTACACATTTTTTTACATTTTATATTTTTTATTTTTCCTTTTCACCTTATACACAGGACAGGGAGAGGATGGATGGGTCAGACTGCAGGCAGGGATGCAAGGTAACAGGTGGGACAGGATAGGGACCGGGACAGGGAGACAGGATCAGGTTCAGGTTCAGGTTCAGGTCACAGGATCAGGTCGTTAGCAGGTCAGGATGCAATGAAGAAACCAAGGCAAACATGTGAATGTTTGCCGGGTATTTATAGGCCTGTGATTGGCCTCAAGTGACACCTGATTGTAGGAGGTACTGTCTGCTCCACACTGCCAGGATCCATCCGCTGGTGGACGCCAGTACTGCGGCCCAAAGATGACATAATATTAACAGGGAAAAGCTCTCCTGAAAGTTCCAAACTGCCAGGAGACACCTGCTGGTGGACCTCAGTACTGCATGCCAAATAACAGGTATTACCAGCGGATGGAACATTTCCTGACACCCTCCTCCTGGGGCGTACTTAAGGTCACTCCCTGAGCGCAGTTCCCCTCTCCCCACAGACATGCTAGCACGTTCACCTCTTGAAAGCTCCTTTACTACTATACTCCTACCTAAGGTAAACCTATACATGACCCAATGACAGTGCTTCTTGAACATGTTCTTTTTTCTTTTCCTAGCTCTTCCATTGCATTGGCTAATGTGACTTCTCCTAGAGCTTACTATAGTACACCTTAGGTGGTTCACATTATCACCTTTCTCACACATCCTTTACATTTTTCACATTTTTTTACACATTTTTTTACATTTTATATTTTTTATTTTTCCTTTTCACCTTATACACAACTTCCCACGTTATATTCAGCTTTTTACTTTCATCCATTTCCACCAACTAACGGTCACTTCATTCACTCATTACAGGTCACACCGCAATCCCCATATTTTCTATTATCCTGGACACATTTTGGAGAATAGGGATCTGCGTTTCTCTGGGGGGCCTGCTTGTGCACCCCTATGGACATGGGGTACATGACCACCTCAGCTCCCGGGACAGACCACTCTTGTGGCCCGTGTTCTGTTCATGGTGCATACCATCACTATCTGTTGAGACGTAAGTACTTAGGGCCAACAACCATGGTTTGTCCTGTTGTATCTACCTCAACATCAGGACTAACTTTTACGTCATATGTTTTCACAGATACTTTACAATATCCTCCCCTGAAGAAGTGTTTTTACACAGAAACGCGTTGGGCTTTAAGGATATAGCTATGTGCCATACTAGGATATATATCTGGACATGTCATGCTTTTTAATCTTTTGTACCACTCAAGGCTGCCAACTGTTATGTGAATCAACCTTGGTATTGTTTTAAACATTTGTTATCAATCTATTGTTGCTATGTGCTGACTATGTATATACAGTAACCATGAATACGATGGTACCATTGTTGTACACATGCACAGATGTGTTAACATTTACTCATTGATTCTCTCACATGAACTACACCATCGTCATGTATTTATATACTTTGTATTCTAACAATAAAATTTGAATACATTCATCTACACGAGTCAACCACCTCATATAAAGTCCCAACCTCCTGCTTTGTCTCATTGAACCCGGGATGGAGGCACATCATATGAAGTGCCTCATCTAAAGTCCCAAACTCCCCACTTTATTGCTGCCACATACGCTTGACACCATCTGAACCAAATACGTTTATCTTGGTCTCATCAGACTGCAGGACATGGTTCCAGTAATCCATGTCCTTAGTCTGCTTGTCTTCAGCAAACTGCGGCCATTCTTGTGTATCATCTTTAGAAGAGGCTTCCTTCTGGGACGACAGCCATGCAGACCAATTTGATGCAGTGTGCGGCGTATTGTCTGAGCACTGATAGGCTGATCCCCCCACCCCTTCAACCTCTGCAGCAATGCTGGCAGCACTCATATGTCTATTTCCCAAAGACAACCTCCAGATATGATGCTGAGCACGTGCACTCAACTTCTTTGGTCAAACATGGTGAGGCCTGTTGTTAGTGGAACCTGTCCTGATAAACTGCTTTATGGTCTTGGCCACCGTGCTGCAGCTAAGTTTCATGGTCTTGGCAATCTTCTTATAACCTAGGCCATCTTTATGTAGAGCAACAATACCTTGTTTCAGAGAGCTCTTTGCCATAAGGTGCCATGTTGAAGTTCCAGTGACCAGTATGAGCGAGTGAGAGTGAAAACACCAAATTTACCACACCTGCTCCCCATATACACCTTAGACCCTGTAACACTAACAAGTCACATGACACCGGGGAGGGAAAATGGGTAATTGGGCCCAATTTGGACATTTTCACTTAGGGGTGTACTCACTTTTGTTGCCATAGGTTTAGACATTAATCGCTGTGTGTTGAGTTATTTTGAAGAGACAGTAAATTTGCACTGTTATACAAGTTGTACACTCACTACTTTACATTGTAGCAAAGTGTCATTTCTTCAGTGTTGTCACATGAAAAGATATAATAAATATTTACAAAAATGTGAAGGGTGTACTCACTTTTGTGAGATACTGTATATAATACCACTAACTTTCTACCATAGCTGGCATAGTACCTTATACAAGATAGTTTATGACCTGGAATATGTACAGCCCCTACTGTTTGAATGAATCTACAAAAATGTCAACATTGGCAAAAATATGTTAAAGGCGCGTTAAACCAACTGATTCTTGAGTGGGAATGCTTTCATATGTGATAAAAGGTCTACTAGAGATGAATTTGAAAACATTTTCAGAATTTTACCAATATTTCTTCAAAATAATGTGCACCTGATTAAGTTGTTGAGAATATTATAGAATAACCCTGACTATCTCCTGATCATCTCTTTCAGATACATTTTCCATGCATGTGACATTGGATTGGTCTACTTGATCACTTTCACTCTTTTGTACTCTTTTCTTTTTCCTTTCCTTTTCCTTTTATTTCATAACAAAACCATCAAACAAACAAAAACAAAAAAAACAGGGGGGGGGGGGTGGCTAGGGGGTACAACGTAAAGACATCTCTTACCAATACCCCAGTAGACCTTCTTTTAGGTTAAAGTTCCATTTGCCCCCTAATTTCCAGGTGATTCCCTAAATGTCCTCCAGGGGGCCCATATCTGACAACATTTTTCATATGTGTCCAATTCATGTGATAAAAGGGTCTCCATCTTCTCAATTAGGTCCATTTCTACTATCCATTCGTTAACTGAAGGGGCTTGTGTAGTTCGCTAATATCGCAGAATAACCTGTCTGGCTGCTATTAACCAATGTCTTAGCAAACCTTGTTTGATATTTTTATATGAACCTGGTAAAATGGATAGCAGAGTAATTTGAGGTGTGTTGGGGATTAACTCCCCTATAACTGTAGTATACAGCTGCATGATCATATCCCAGAATTGGCGAATTTTAGGGCATCCCACCATATGTGTAACATCGAGCCCTTGGCAGAGTGACATCTCCAACATTTATCCGATGTATCTGGGTAAATTTGTTGCATGGTTATTGGGCATCGATACCAACGAGAGACAAGCTTATAGCTTGTCTCTTGGGCTTTAATTGTCAATGACAAACAATGTGTGCAAGTAAATGAATTCTCCCACTCTTCTGTTCCAATTTGAATATTAAGATCACATGCCCATTTATTTGTGAATTCTGGGGGTCAGGGTGATTTTTTAAGATTAGAATCTTGTATATTGCTGATAGAACATGTTTTGGTCTATTACTTTGCAATAGGATGGACTCAAACCAATTTAAGTCTCTATTGAAGGATTGGTTTAAAGAAATAGAGGAAGGGAAAGACAATAATTGTTGATATTCCACCCATTGCATAAGTGAAGGCTGGCGTGTTGATATTAGGTTCAATATAGGTGGTAATTTACCCTGGCAAAGAATCTGGCCCACTCTTCGGTGAGATTCCTTATTCCATATGAGAAAATGAGGCCGGTCTACTGCAGGTGAGAATTGTGGATTGCCAAATAAAGGTGTCATTGGTCCTATCTGTGAAGAGAGCCCTAGCCGCAAGATCACTTTGGACCACAAGCTCAATAGGTGAGATGTAAGAAATTGTAGAGAAAAGTACGTGTCTCGGTGAGTACCCTGAAATGGTAAATCTAACCAAGGAAGGGCCTGGAGGTTGAACTGATTCAGCACCTGTTCTATTGATACCCATTGTTTGGTATCCGAGTGATGGAACTCACTAATCTGGTCAGAACTGCCGCCACGTAATAAAAATAGAGATTCGGTGCGCCCGCTCCTCCTTTCGTTTTAGGTAATGTTAGCATTTTCCAATTTAATCTAGATTCATTATTGCCCCAGATGAACTTAACAAAAGCGGATTGTAAAGTAGAAAACTCTTTTCTTAAAACTTTGTTCTTATATCTTCTATTTCTCAATCTTAATCAAAGATCTCTTCCTGCCTTCTCAAGTCTTGATCCCTCATACAATTTCTATGTATGTGGAGTATCACGGACAGTACTCAATTTTCTATGTATGTGGAGACACTGACCAACTGGTATCCCCAAACAAGAGGAGCTGGGTGGCATGCTTCCAAGATAGTATTCCCGAGATAGTATTTAGAGATTCCAAAATTAAAGTCTATCATGTTCAAAAATTAAGTATATTTCAAGCTGACAGAACTGTTGTTTAGGTGCCCAACAAATTCACAGAATAAATCACTGGATACAGTAGAAAAAATGGAGGACACCCTCTATGTATCTGTGCAATGAAAGGCTGTGACACAGATAAACATCAATGCTCAAATAACTGAAAAGATCCTGCTCCCATTCCCACAAGTAGTGTTTAACACTGTCCCCTGTACCTAGTAGTAGGTTTCAGCATCGAAACTTAAAGGCATTGTGATGAAACAGTAAATCCAATAACCTAATGAATCCCCACTGCTCCACACCTAGCTGGTGACAAATTTTTTTGATGGTATCTATGCCTTTGTCATGAGTAATGGAAGAATATAATGCCTTGATGTCTCACATGTGTAGGACAATCGCTGTTTTCATGCATGCGTGCGGGGACCGACATGAGCGTTCACTTTTGCATGTGAGCATGGGAGGATGGGGGCACTTAAAATTTTTTTTTTGCACTTTTATTGCTGTCACAAGGAATGTACACATCCTTGTGACAGCAATAGGCAGTGACAGGTACTCTTTATGGAGACCCCAAATGCCTCCTCTGTTGTTAAAAGCATTCAAAACACCAAGATCTGTGTTCTTTGAATGTTTTTAATTTTTCAAACTGACGCGATGGTTCCCGAGTAAACCATAAGTGATGTCATGGCTTCAGGTTTACTTTTACGAACAGCTGAGCAAAGCCGATCTGGTGGGATAGGAAAGCCCTGGGGAGCTGCGGAAGGTGGCTGGATGGGGGACTTCCCACTGCTTGTAATAGCAATTGAGCAGCTAGTAAGCCGCTCCGATTGCTATTACAAGAGAGCCGACAGCTGGCTCTAAAAAACAATACCAGTCCCAGTTCAGACCCCCCCCCCAAAAAAAAATGTCTTCTTTGCTTCGTGTTAAATACGCCCCTGGATCCCAGCCTTTATTTCTTGTTCCTGTTACTGACTCAGTCTGACGCTAATCTCCCGTTGTGACCATGAATTGTTTAAAGAACTCTGCTTCTCTGACCAGCTGGGTGTGACTTCAGCCTGTCTTCTGACCTCAGACCAAACCATGAATCAGACTGAGACAGAAGTACAGTTAAATCACACTTGTTTAATAATAATAAAAAAAGGTAAACAGAGTAAATGTAGGAACTGGAACCGATAGTCAGACAAGCCAAAATGTCAGGGAGCCAGAGATGAGCGTAGTAGAACAGCAAGCAGGATCTGGAGCCAGAAGGAATGTCAGCCAAGCAAGTCTTTAAGAGGTGCACAGGAGAGCATCTCTTGAGATGTGACCAAGGCGAAGGCAGAGATCATCTGGACTGGATGGCCTAAGTAGTCAGGACTGACGAGCAGGATATCATCAACAGGTGAGTCACTGTGGAGAGATAGGAGCTGGCAATTAGCCGACAGCCAAGCGGCCAGCTTTGAGAAGGAAGGGCTGAGCCCAGCCCTGACAGTACCCCCTCCTCAGTGACCCCTCCCCCTCGGAGGACCACCAGGCTTGAGGGGAAACGTCTATGGAAATCACAGAGGAGGACAAGGGCATGTACATCCGAGGATGAGACCCAAGAGCGTTCCTCCGTACCTGACTCCATCTAGAAAGTGGAGGAAAATTGTCGTGACAAAGCATCAGCCCTTATATTCTTAGTACTAGGTAAGAATGAGACAATGTAATTACTAAAAGCTAGACAAGAAAAGAGCCCATCGCGCCCTTCTGGGAGAGAGGCGTTTAGCCTGAGACAAGAATGTGAAATTCTTATGGTCAGTAAGAATGAGAACCGGCACAGTGGTACCTTCAAGGAGAGGTCTCCATTCTTTCAGGGCTAAAATGATCGCTAACAGCTCTTTGTCACCAATCTCATAATTGCACTCCACAGGTGACAATTTCTTGGAAAATTAGCCACAAGGATGCATAGTGCTCTCAGAGGTAGGACGTTGAGACAGAAGGGCACCAACTCCAGTTTCAGAAGCATCAACCTCAAGAATAAAAGGTAACATAGGATCAGGATGTGCCAACACAGGAGCAGAAACAAAGGCAGCCTTGAGACTCTCAAAGGCCTTTACGGAACTCTGGAGACCAACTCTGTGGGTTACTGTCCTTTCTGGTCATATCAGTCAGGGGCTTGACCAGAGACGAGAAGTTATGAAAAAACTTCAAATAATAGTTGGCAAAGCCAAGAAAACGCTGCAGAGGACATAAACCCAGGGGTCAGGTCCACTGTAGGACTGCTGAAGGTTTCTCTGGGTCCATCAAAAAACCAGCAGTGGAAATGACATAACTCAGGAATTTAACCTTTTCACGATGGAATTCGCACTTCTTCAATTTACAATAGAGATTGTTCTCTCTTTCTGAAGTTTCTGAAGCACACGACAGACATCTGTGTGGTGGCTCTCCAGGGACATGGAAAATATGAGAATATCGTCGAGATAAATCACCACACATAACTGCAACAAATCTCGGAGGACATAATAAATTCCTGGAAAACTGCCGGGGCATTACAAAGGCCAAAAGGCATTACGAGGTACTCATAATGGCCTGTTCTGGTATTAAACGCTCATCACCCTCTTAATCCTCACGAGATTGTATGCCCCTCTCAAATGAAGCTTTGTGAAAACCGTTGCTCCCTTGAGGCGGTCAAATAACTCCGTAATCAACGGAATTGGATAGGCATTCTTAATCATGAAACAATTGAGACCCCTATAATCAATACAAGGTCTTAGCTCACCACTCTTCTTCTTCACAAAGAAGAAACCAGCACCAGCAGGAGAAGAGGATTTGCAGATGAAACATCGAGAAAGTGCGTCTGCAACATACTCCTCCATGGCCTTATCCTCCAAGGCCGACAAAGGGTAAACCCGGCCACGAGGGGGTATGGCACCAGGTTGAAGGTCAATTGCGCAATCATACAACCGGTGTGGAGGCACACTACCGGCTTGACCTTTGTCAAAGACATCGCTAAAATCGCGATACTCCTTGGCTACCTTCTGGAATCATGTCTTACTGCATTGTGGCGACCATGAGAGAACCTCAGCATGGAGCCAATCAAAAGAGGGGTTGTGCCTCTGTAACCAAGGATAACCAATAACCAGCGGAAACTTAGGTGAGGAAATAACTTGGAATTGGATTATCTTATGGGGAAGAGCCCCTACGGCCATGGACAGCGGAACAGTCTCATGAGTCACATAGGCAAGCTGTAGAGGTCCCCCTAAGTCTTCTATACGTCTTCTATACTGATGCCTGCTTGATGGCAGTCTTGCCATAATTCAAGACAACAGTTTTTTGCGTCTCCCATAGAGGGTTTGCCCAGGCCAAGGCTCTCCAAGAAAGCAAAGATATCACAAAACCAACTTTGCTTCTGTCCGTGGGAAACGCCTGGGGCAGCATCTCAAAGTATATCTCAACCTGGTTGAGAAACCCTCTGTATTGGACTGGATCTCCCCCAAATCGCTGGGGAAGTGGACCAGAACCAGACATACCTATTATAGGAGGTAATACTTGTGCCTGCACAGAGACTGGCACAGCAGCAGGGTCGGACTGCAACACAGGTTGTACCGGGGCAGCCACAGTGGAAGATTCCAGGTGATCCGTGCGACTCAGGAGCGTTTGTAATGCCATGGCAAACTGATCAAAATCAAAGAAATGCTCACTGAGATGCTGTTAAAAATGGAGACCTCACTGGAAATAGATATCGCGGCTGTAAGAACAGATATTGGGCAAGTGCTTAGAAGGGTGGAGGAGATGGAGGACAGATTAGAAGACCACGAGCAAAGACTAGAGGGCATTGGCAAGCAATTAAGAGATCTACAAAAGGCAAATAGAAGTCTCCTATATAAATTAGAAGACCAGGAGAATCGCAGCCGACGTAAAAACGTACGAATCAAAGGCCTCCCAGAGAAATATGGGAAGGAAGACCTGATGTCAGTGTTACAGCAGCTGTTAAACCCCTTATTGGATAAAGAAACAACAGATCCCCTGAAGCTAGACAGAGCCCACAGGATCGCACGATATCCCCGAAATAGATCAGAGAGGCCGAGAGATGTGATAATAAGGTTCCATTATGAGGAAGAAAAAGATAAAATCATGGGAAAATTGCGACAGCGGCCAGGTTTAAACGTTGAAGGGGCAGAGTTACAAGTATATTCAGACCTGTCAGTAGAGACTCTCGCAAGAAGGAGACTGTTGAAACCTCTAAAAGGTCTACTGAAATCAACAGAGATATTTTATCAATGGGGGTTTCCAGCCTGTTTAATCGGAAAAAAAATGGGCGAACGGCGGTGCTAAGATTCCCAGAGGATCTAGAGGACTTTTGTAGCAAGCTGGATATTGTTCCCCCCCATTCCTGGTTGGGGAGATGAAGAGAGAGTATTATTAACGCGAAGCACAATGGGGTGGAGGGAGTACAGTGAGCAAGTTAAGCTAGCAACAATGAAATGCAACCGGGAGAAGTAAGATAGTTCCAATAAGAGCTGGGCGGGGGGGGATGGAGGGTATCAGGGTGGACCGGGGGGTACCTGTGACGTGAGCCCAACAGGGAATATGGGAGCAGGGTGGCATCAGATAGATGGAGACCATCTGACCCATATAATGAACAGAGGGGTCTGCCCAGCCGTCATAGGTGATTTGTTCCAGACTGGGGGGGGAGGGGGGGTGGAGGGATGGGGGGCAGGGAGGGAGGGATCGAGGTTCGGGATTGGGGTGGGGTTGTGTATTTTGTTTTGTTTTTACCCTTCCTCTCTCTCTCTCTCCTGGGTGTGCCCCACGGGATCGGCCAGATGCTCTTATTTGAGGTGAAATATGGGAGTAGTAAATTTTGTTACATATAATGTAAGGGGATTGAATACAGCAAAAAAAAGGTATGAAATCAACCAGGAGCTGCAGTTTTTGGGAGCAATTGTGGTGTTCCTGCAGGAAACTTATATTATGCACTCAGGAAGGGGACTGGCATCGCACCTGTTCCCAAAGTGGTTCTATGGGGACGCAAGATCAACACATTCAAGGGGAGTGGCTATTGGGTTTGACAGGACAATGATGTTCGTAGAGGATGAGCGACTGGCCGACCCAGGGGGCAGGTTTCTTTTCGTGAAGGGGAAGCTGTTCAATACGTGGGTCACAGTAGCACATATCTACTCTCCTAATAGGAACCCGGAGAATTTTTTAAGGAAAGTTTTGATGAAGCTTGAGACCTTTAAAAAAGGTAAATTAATACTGGCTGGGGACTTAAATTGGAGCATGGACCCTTGGATAGACACCTCAAGGGGTGTGATAAAGCCTGGCATACAAGACGAGACACCAAAAAAAATGTTAATGCGTCTTCAGTTAATGGATGCGTGGAGGATATGCCACCCAAAGGAACGCGACTACACTTTTTATTCTTTTTTTACATATAGATCATTTTCGAGGATAGATTATATTTTAATAGAACACCAGTTGGTCCCTTATTTGAAGGTAGCAGAAATCAAAGCAATCACCCTATCTGATCACGCGCCGGTGAAAATCCAGGTAGAGATCACTGGCGTGGCTCAGACTAGGATGAATTGGAAACTGAACGACTCTCTTATCCAAGACCCAGACTCAGCCGAGAAAGTAGAGCAGGAATTGAAGAGCTATTTTGAGATAAATGACACAGAGGACATATCTAGGGCCACCCTTTGGGAAGCGCATAAAATTTATATAAGAAGGATTTTGATTGCCATTGGAGCGGGGAAAAAAAAAGGAAAGGGGGGAAAAGATGACACGCCTATATAAAGAGATCCAGGAATTAGAACAGAATACAAGACCTAGGGGGATCCCAGAAAAGCAAGAGCTAATAGGGAAAAGAAGAGAACTGGATGAGTTATTGGACAAGGAAAGGAAGTGTGCTTTTTACACGATCAATAGAGATATGTACCAGGAGGGTAATAAATCAGGAAAGTGGATGGCAAGAAGGATCAAAGAAAAAAAGAATAGGACCTTTATACCTAAAATGAGAGACGAGGAGGGGAACTTAGAATTCTCTTCCCCTAAGATTGCCAAAATATTTAACTCTTACTATAGTGCCCTTTATAAGGTAGGACGGAAAGAGGAGATGAGTGAAAATAAGAAGGAAAGGATAACGGAGTACCTTCGGGGACTAGACCTTCCCAGGGAAGAAAGGGAGAAGGTTGAGTGCCTCGAGATTCCTATATCACAGGAGGAAGTAGAAAAAGCGATAAGAAACACTGCCCTGGGAAAGAGCCCGGGCCCCGACGGATACTCCATAGCATACTATAAAAAATGTTCTAAAATCTTGGTACCCAAACTGTGCAATTATCTAAATGCCCTGGGCGAGAGTGAAGAGTCCCGAGAAGAGTCTCTGTTAGCTTATATCACCCTTATTCTGAAAGAAGGTAAAGACCCAGCATCCCTGGGAAGCTACAGGCCAATCTCGTTATTAAATGTAGATACAAAAATCTTTGCCAAAATACTCGCAGATAGGTTGAAAGATGGGTTGAAGCAGTGGGTACACAATGATCAGGTGGGATTCGTACCTGGAAGGGAGGGGAGGGATAATTCCCTGAAAACAATTTTTTTAATGCAGGAAGCAGTCAGGAGTGAGATCCCAGCGGCCCTATTGTCAATCGATGCCGAAAAGGCTTTCGATAGAGTGGATTGGGGATTCATGGTTGAAACTTTGAAGCATTTAGGAATCAGGGAAAGGATGATGAAATGGATTCTGTCGCTATATAGACACCCAAAGGCCAGAATTAGAGTAAATGGAACCCTGTCTTCTCCCCTCGAGTTATTTAATGGGACAAGACAGGGTTGCCCCCTTTCCCCGATCCTGTTTGTTATAACCTTGGAGCCGCTTTTAGCGGCGTTCCGTACGAATGTAGACATCAAAGGAATAAGGGTGGGAGGAGGGAAGTATAAAGTAGCGGCATTTGCAGATGATTTACTGTGCTATATCACCTGCCCTAGAACAACAATCCCCATGGCGCTCAAAGAGTTAGAGCGCTATGGAAGATTGACAAACTTTAAAATAAATATGAGTAAGTCAGAGCTTTTAAATATATCAATTCCTATGCTGGAGCAGAAAGCAATCCAACCGGGACTCCCCTTCGCATGGTGTGAGAGGGAATTAGGGTACCTAGGCATAAAATTAACACCAACACCAGGGGATTTGTTTGCCGCTAACTATATTCTCTTACTCAATAAAATCAAGGATTTATTAGGAAGGATGAGGTATAGAGCTCTGTCGTGGATCGGCAGGATAAACGCGGTAAAAATGTTTATGCTGCCTATATTAATATACACCTTCCAAATGACCCCAATAGCTCTCCCTTCCACTTTTTTTGATAAATTACAGTCTATAACTCTAAGGTTTATCTGGGCTGGTAGGCGCCCTAGGATAGCATATGACACTTTGGTGAAGGATAAAAAACAGGGAGGGTTGGGAGCACCGGATTTTAAAAAGTATTATCAAGCTATTGTTATCTCTAGGATCACTGATTGGTTATATAGTAAACAAAAGAAAAGTTGGGTGAGTATAGAAATTGCACAGAGTGGGGCTGACATAGAAAAATTGATATGGATTCCTCCACAATTTCGGAAGTTTGGAAATAGAGTTAATTTTTTGACTAGGAACACATTTAAAATTTGGGATGGGGTAGGTAAGAGATTCCACTGGGAATATAATTCACCACTGATATCACTATTGAATACTGACTATTTTTTACCGGGGAAGGAGGAACACTTATACTTCACGAGATGGGCGAAAAAAGACGTGATACAATTACAGGATGTGATGAGGGGAAACAGATTGTACACTTACACAGAAATTACACGGGTATGGGGGAACAAACCACTGGACAAATGGAGGTACACTCAGATACAGGACTTTGCAAAGTCACTACCACAACCACTGAGAGGAAGAGACCAACTAAGAGCTATAGAAAAATTATTAAGCACCCCCACTAGTGTGAAAGGTAGCATATCTAAATTCTATAGAGTACTAAGGGGGAAGCGAGCAAAGGGTGCCCTACTTTTCTGGAGAAGTGGGAAAGAGAAATAGGATACTTAAAAGACGAGGAACATAGATGTAAGATATTAAAGATGGTATATTTAACGGCAAGAGATTCTCGGACATATGAAATGGCTTACAAGGTGATAACGAGGTGGCGCAAGATGCCCCAGCGGGTGCATGACTATGACGCTAAGACACCCCCAACCTGTTGGAGGGGGTGTGGGGCGGTTGGAACTTTTGTGCATATTTGGTGGGAGTGCCCCAAAATACAGGTGTATTGGGAGGAAATTTTGGGAGAAATTCGGCAAACGGGAGAGCAGGTTAATAAGAACCCACGGACGTGTTTGTTTCATGACACGGAGAAAGAGATACCCCAATATGGCAAGTCAGCAGTCCCACACCTTCTAAACGTGGCTAAAGCACTGATCCCGCGCTGCTGGAAGGGGTTGGAAGCCCCAAGGTTGAGGGAGTGGATAATAAGGGTGGAATGGGTAAGAGGAATGGAAGAATCAATTCACCTGATGGAGGGTTTACGGGAAAAATACCATAGGACTTGGGCGAAATGGCTAGAGTTCAGGAATACGGAAAGATACACGATAATTATGGATTCTTGAGGGCTGGAGAGAGAGAGAGGGGGAGTGGGGATGGGGGAAGTGTGGCAGGGGACATCCTTTTTTTTTTTTTTTTTTTGGGGGGGGGGGGTAGGGGGAGGAAAACAAGTATATACTTATATTTTTGGCAGATAAAAAAAGGAAAAAAAAAAAGAAAAAAGAAAAATTGAAAATGTGAAAATAAAATATTATATGCCACAATGATTTAAAAAAAAAAAAAAAAAAAAAAACAATGCCAGGGACTCGGCTGGAAAGCCTGAGATCGTTTATTTTATTTTTTTTATCTCATGCTTTCCAGGCTTGAGGAGGGGTGTGGGGTCTAGACCCCACATCTCTCCATAAAGAGGACCTGTCATGCCCTATTCCTATTACAAAGTATGTTTACATTTCTAAAAAAGCGATCAAAAAAATGTTGAAGGGAAAGTGTAAAAATAAAAAAAATTTAAATAAAATAAACAATGAAAAAAACAAAGAACAGATGAAAATGCCCCCATCCCTGCGTGCTCGCACGCAGAAGCGAATGCATACATAGGTCTCGTCCGCATATGTAAACGACGTTCAAACCACACGTGAGGTATCACCACGATCATTAAAGCGAGAGCAATAATTCTAGTCCAAGACCTCCTCTGTAACTCTAAACAGGTAACCTGTAAAAAATGTGAAAACGTCGCCTATGGAGATTTTTAAGTACTGAAATTTGTCGCCATTCCACGAGTGTGTGCAATTTTAAAACTTGACATGTGAGGTATCAATTTACTCGGTGTAACATCATCTGTCACATTATATTAAAAAATGGTGCTAACTTTACTGTTTTGTTTGTTTTTTTACACATGAAAGTGTTTTTTTTATTCCCAAAAAATTGCGTTTGAAAAATTGCTGCGCAAATACCATGTGACATAAAAAGTTGCAATGACTGCCCTTTTATTCCCTATGGTGTCTGCTAAAAAAAAATATATATATATATAATTTTTAGGGGTTCTAAGTAATTTTCTAGCAAAAAAATTATGATTTTTACATGTAGGAGAGGAGTGCTGGAATTTGCGTGGTATGGAAGTGGTTAAAGACTTAGATTTGATTTATACCAACCTCAATGCAACCATCCCCTTCTAGGTACTGATAGTGTCAAAGATCCTGATGACCCTCTCAGCATCAGGCACTGGTGCTTTGGAAGAATGGAAGAAATATCCCTTCTTCTACGATGTTCTTGGTTAATAATTTGCCTTTTGCTTTACTGGCAAAAGTTTGAGTTATCCAACTTAGGTGTGCAAATTTTCATCAAATATTGGTTTGCCTATGTAGTTTTCTCAGATTGCATTGAGATTAATTTTCATATTTTACTAGATCAGATGCAATCATTATCTACCAGTGGATATATATAAGTGACTAAAAATATAGATTAAAAACAAAAAAAACATTCCCTGAAAGTGTTGCTTTGATGGCAACACTGTTTAGCAGCAATGTTAGGACAGTAGAAGTAGCAATCACGGCTAAAATCCTACACTAATGAGAGGGGTGCAGACACACTCACACACTTTTCATAGTGGTGCTGTATCTCAGAAAGCATCCTAAAGTATTATAGTCAGACACAGCCATGCAATTTTCAAAAGGGGGTCAGCAGTGGCAGCCTCCTTATTTCAAGCCACAGAGTCCCTTCTGATTGTCATAATAACCTTTAATGCATTACCACATCATTTACCAACTATTAATTTCATGCATCTTCCAGGTGCATGCATTTTAAATTCCAATGATTGATTTACTACCAGTAAGTGTATGGTGAAAGTCACATTCACTTTATAAATACTTAAATAAATAAATAAAAATGACTCTAGTCTTAAAGTTTATTAACAACTTAATCTTAATGTGATATGACACACTTAATGCATACATCATAATGTGAAAAAAAAACAATAAATAACACTTCAGAGTTTGTTCAGAGTGAATACTTATAGTTGGTGTAAAAAGTCCAAAAATAAGAAACTGTGGCACTCCACACACAGTAACCAAGGACTCTTACCGGATGGCAGGGACCACCTATCGCTAGGATGGTCAGACAAGCAGGCAGAATAACCTCTGCAGGTTAACAGCAACCAAGCCGTTCAGGCAATCTGATGATAGGTGAGTCCTCCAATGTAATCCCCTCTCTAAGTGGGACATCCAAGTCATCCAGGAACAGGAGATGAACTATATAAAAGAAAGCTCCAATAGTGTAATACTATCTAAATAACTTTTATTGAAAAGAAAGCCAAATGGCTACTTACAATGAATAAAATGTAATCGCACATAGGATAAAATCATTTGCCGGCAAACATGAAACAATCACCCACACTTCTGGGGTCACGTGGGGCGCAAAGCTTCGCCTGACATGTTTTGTCACACGTGACGTCTTCCTGGGGCTGCGAAGAGGGATTACATTGGAGGACTTACCTACCATCAGATTGCCTCAACGGCTTGGTTTCTGTTACCCTGCTGGGGTTTTTCTGCCTGCTTGTCTGACCATCCAAGCGATAGGTGGTCCCTGCCATCCGGTAAGAGTCCTTGGTTACTGCGTGTGGGGGGCCACAGAAGGCTCTGCATCACGTTTTTTGGTGGTGGAGCATCTGTTTCTTATTTTTGGACTTTTTACACCAACTATAAGGATTCACTCTGTGCACAGACTCTAAAGTGTTATTTATTGTTTTTTGCACTTTGCACATTATGATGTTTTGTATGCATTAAGTGTATCATATCACATTAAGATCGAGTTGTTAATAATTTTTAAGACTAGTTTTATTTATTTATGTTACCTGGTTTATATCACTTGGTTAATCGCTGCAGTCCTCATCTACATACACTACAATTTACTTTAGCGCGGTATACCACTTTGTATTGATAACTTTATCAATACTGTATGTCCCATAGTGTTTGCTTTTCTGCCTTTCCAAAAATAACATCATTGTGATATTTGACTTTGTAAAAGCAAATAGCCTTTTATTTTGCAATATAAGCAAACAAATATTGCCTTTCTTCAACATACCAACACAAATATATGGCTCACCACCAGCATAATCCTTTCCCACCACAGGGTTTTAAAGTTCCCTCCTGTATCAGGGGTCCAGATTAAAGGTCACAAGAGCCCAGCAGCGTCTAAGCCAAAACACAGCCCACAACTGTGTGCTATTCCACATCACAGTTTATGGATACCTGCTGGCTGCTTCCTGCCCTTTTCAGCCCTCTCTTGCAGGTGGGTTAACCCGTTCAGAACCACAGTACCCATAGTCATGGTTGGAGACTCTTTCCCAACCCAAATCTATCTGAGCCTCTGAACTCCAGTACCCATACTAAAATTTAACAATCCTGGAAAACTGCAAATCAGTTTTCCCTCTTTATCAGATCACCCCAGAACCCCTCATCCAGTGAGAGTCACTGAGTACTTCAACTGCTTTTTGTCACCCCCCTTAAAGGCACCACAACCCAAACAATGGGGACACATTCCTCAGTCAGAATCCATCTCTGGCATCCCATTCAGTCATAAATGAAGATTAGCTTTAATTTTACTTAGCTTATATCCAACATCACTTTTTCTTTCACTTTTTTTAAGGCATTTGAGTTTATTGAAAGTAAGATTTATGAGACACAAAATACCTGACATACTTATGTTAAAAAAAAGCAAAGAAAATATTTTTACACAGACATAAATGAATATTGATGTTGAATAGGTGAGTGCTAGTGCAGAGAATTACCAGCAAACAAGTTCAGTCTATTCTATTTGTACTGTAGCCCTAAGCTAGACTCTTTTCTTGCTCCTTGGTTATTTTTCTTTAGATTCCCTAGGGCTGTATTTGCCACATGGGCATACAAAGAATGCATCGCAACAGAATTCTTCAAAGGGGGAGTATTGTTGAGTAATAAGAGCAGAATAGGTTTTGTTTTGTTTTTCAATGGACACCATCATTTTTTAAATTTTTTTTTTTATTTTATACAGTATCATCTATAATATATATTTTTATTAATGCTATAAATAAATAAATAAACATTTTACACAGGGTGCTTCCAGATTGCTTTGTTTTAAGAAATTTTGGACTCCTAATAAGAAAGTCAAGCACTGCCTGATCACCTGTTGGCTACTTAACCGCTTGCCAACCAGCCGCCGTCATTATACTGTGGCAGGTCAGCACAATCCCGCGAACCGTCGTAGCTATACGTCGGCTCGCGGGATCAGTATAGCAGGCAAACGCATGCCGCCGGAGGCGTGCGCGCCCGCTGCACAGCTGGGGTGCCGATGCTCGTGGCGAGTGACCGTCGGCCATGAGCGATCGCGAGCAGTAGAGGCAGAACAGAGACGAGTGTGTGTAAACACACACTTCCCTGTTCTGTTCTGGGAGGAGTGACAGATCGTGTGTTCCTATTCGCTAGGAACCACGATCCATCACTTCCTCTAGTCAGTCCCCTCCCCCTTCAGTTAGAAACACAAACAGGGAACACAGTTAACCCCTTGATCGCCCCCTAATGTTAACCCCTTCCCTGCCAGCAACATTTTTACAGTAATCAGTGCATTTTTATAGCACTGATCGCTGTATAAATGCCAATGGTCCCAAAAATGTGTCAAAAGTGTCCGATGTGTCCGCCATAATGTCGCAATCCCGATAAAAATCGCAGATCGCCGCCATTACTAGTAAAAAAAAAAAAATAATAAAAATGCTATAAATCTATCCCCTATTTTGTAGACGCTATAACTTTTGTGCAAACCAATCAATATGCGCTTATTGCGATTTTGTTACCAAAAATATGTAGAAGAATACATATCGGCCTAAACTGAGAAAAAATTAGCTTTTTTTTTTAAACAAATGAAGATATTTATTATAGCAAAAAGTACAAAATATTGTGTTTTTTTCAAAATTGTTGCAGAGGCGATCAAATACCACCAAAAGAAAGCTCTATTTGTGGGAAAAAAAGGATGTCAATTTTGTTTGGGTGCAGCGTTGCACGACCACGCAATTGTCAGTTAAATCGCCGCAGTGCCGAATCGCAAAAAATGGCCCGGTCATTCAGCAGCCAAATCTTCTGGGGCTGAAGTGGTTAAATGGTACTGAAATAAGGATAGAACGGTGTGGGGAATGTGAGAGGTGTAAATAAGGTAGTTTAGGCGTTATTCTTGCACTTCATTTTTCTTTCAAACAATGCAAAAAAAAAAAAGAAAACTTTTAACAGACTGTCAGCAACAACTGCATGATGTGCTCTAATTACCCCAAGCATAATGTTATCATTTTAAAAAATGAAGGGAAAAGACCCAATTTATTCGAAAAATAGCATTGACCATTGAAGCGTTAGTTTTCAGTCAGTTGCTGCAGACAGATATTGGTCCTTGAAAGCATTCTTTGGGTTTACAGATCTGTGTACACAGTCAAAGCACATAAGGAAATGTACCCCAGGCTTCTTTCACACTGGGACGGTGCCAGCATTAAGGGTAAAGTGCTGCTCGCTTTAGCAGCGCTTTACCGCTGTTATGGCGGCGCTTCAGCGCTACTTTTTAAGTGGTAGCGGGTCGCTTTCAACCCCCAAGAAGGGTTTAAAAAGGGGTTAAAAGCGCCCATGATGTGCCCATTTATTCCAATGGGCAGGGGCGGTGGGGGAGCGGGATGTACACCGCTCCCCCACCATCCCAAAGATGCTGCTTGCAGGACTTTTTTCACATTCTGCATGCACACCGCCCCAGTGACTTTCACACTGGGGAGGCTTGAGAGGCAGTTTTCAGTTGCTTTACAGGCGCTATTTTTAGTGTTAAAATGCCTGAAAACTGCCTCAGTGTGAAAGGGGTCTTATATAGATCGTAACTTCATTTTTGTTGAGAAAAAAACATTCCCCTCTGGGTGATCTATGTACATTACAAGGATTAAAACAAACTTTGATGCAGATTCCTACCTTTTGCTATTCTGAAGAAATCCCTGTTTTTGTCTGTATCCATGTGGGAAAGTAAGTCTAATGGGCGTGGTTTCATAATTATCAACCAGCTGTGCACCTGCAGGACTCTAATGGGGAAAGCTGCTGGGCCTATGTCCCTTTAGACCTCATTTCCTATCGGGAGCATCTAACCAATAATTACATTTTTGTTGCAGGGGATGCCTGAAATCTGATTTGTATCTTAGGGCAGACTTCTGGGAAAAGTGGTGAGTCAATCACACAAGCACACAAGTTTTCTGGGGGGCGTTCTGTGCACACATTCTGTGTACAGAACACCTCCAGGTAGCCATATTGCATTTCATTTTCAGAAAATTACAGAGCTGCAGATTGAAAGGGAGAGGTAATTTTTAATAACATCCAATTACAATATGACTTGTGTCACAATTGTATACACTATATTATTTTTTCTTTATTTGCTATTTTTTCCAAACGGAAGAGGATTTACCCTTTAACAGCTGGCTACACTGTTAAAAGGGCCTTGTTTGGGCACTCAGTGTTATAGAGTGATAATGCTCTGCCCCTGTGTCCCACAATTTCATGCCTGTTAATCAATCGATCACTCACACGCCTTAACAAAGAAAAAAAAAAGCTTATGTGCCTCAGGAAAGGAAAAGTAATTTTAAAGAACACTGCATCCAGCAATAACAGGAAATATGTGATGTGAAAAAACACATGCAGTCAGTGAAGTGCATAAGGATATGGACAGGCTGTAAAAAAGAAAAAAAAATTACAGACCTGTTAGGACTGTAGTGCATGGATAGGTTGTAAAGAAGTTGCAGGATATACATCAGTAACCTCAATATGTAAAAATCATAGCTCCCAACATTTTGAGATGGGAATGAGGGACACCTACCAGCAAACGTATGTAGGCATGGGACACGCCCCCTGCCACACCCCTTATAGGAGAATTAACCTAGGAAAAAGGTTAATTAAATTCACAGGGGCTTTTTTTTTTACCACTACTATTCCTTTATACTGGCTTGTAAAATGTACAAATGCAGCAATTTAGAATTTGGAAAAAAGGTTTAGCACTGGGAAACACTTTTTGAAAGATAAAAAGCGCATTTTAATGGCTCTTGAGGGTAGTCTGTTCTGTAGGTAGGTTGCAGTCATAACTGCTCCTCCCCAGTACTTGTGAGGTAGGTTGGCATCCGACAACATGCATCTGGCCATTTCTATAAGAGTGCGATTTTTCCTTTCTGCTACACCGTTTTGTTCAGGAGTGTATGGTGTGGTTGTCTGGTGTACTATTCCTTGGCTCTTCAGGTATGAGGCCACTTCTTTGCTTATGTATTCTCCTCCATTGTCAGTGCGTATTATTCCTGGTTTACGTTGGAATTTGTTGCTAGACATGGCAAGAACCTCTTGAAGTTTCTCTGATGTTTCATTCTTGTGTTTCATCAGATAAGTAGTTGTGTACCTGGAAAAATCATCAATGAAAGTCAGTAGATATCTGTTCCCACCTAATGTGGGAGTTTTCATTGGACCGCATATGTCACTGTTTATGAGCTGCAGGGGGTGGGTAGTTTTTCTTTGAGATGCCTGTGGAAGGGAAGCATGTGTGGCTTCTGCTTCAATACAGAACTTTCATGAGCACTTTGCAAGGCATTATTGTCAAATCTTCTGATAAACCTCTCTTTATAATGTAAAAGACAAGAAAAGGAGGCACCTCTGGGTGCAGACTGTATAACAGGTTTTAATCAAGCACATTTCACCACATTTTTGCAGTAAAATAAGGCATGGTATTGTCCCAAACAACTGGGGGCATCAGTGGTGTCAGTCTCTTGGAAGCCAGTGGATGTGCTTTCTATGTACTCGTCTCCAGAACCGCTAGGTGTTATTCGGCCGGCAGCGGTGAATGGGCAGCTTGACAAAGGAGTGTGGCCGTCATGCAATCCACGGCCTGCCAGCTTGAGAAACGCACTGCATTTTCAGTGACATCATCACCCTTCTCCAGGATTCCAATCTGCATCCCAAGCCTCGTTTTGACGCCCATTCACCGCTGCTGGACGAATACCACCTAGCGGTTCTGGAGACAAGTCCATAGAAAGCATATCCACTGGCTTCCAAGGGACTGACATCACTGATGCCCCCCGTTGTTTGAAACCATACCATGCCTTAATTTACTGCAAAAATGTGAGTTATATTTACAACTCTTGCTTGATTAAAACCTGTTATACAGTCTGCACACAGAGGCGCCTCCTTTTCTTGTCTTTTTCAGTGTTTTTTGGGAACATGGTTTCTGTTTCCACCGGATGGCTGCCGTGAGCGTGGACTTTTTCTCTTTCCCTTTCCACCCCTCCCCTATCCTGTTCACCTGTATTGCCATTGAGCATATTGCGCCTCTATTGCCATTGTGCACTATTTATGGACTTCCTTACCACCAAATACCATACAGAGCGGACTTGAAGTCTCTTCTGTGCATAAATTTTATGCTTATTCAGCACCTTGTTCTTTTAATTATCTTATCATATATTGGATTACTGTTTTAGTTTTTGTGCCATTTACTTATATGACCTCTTTATAATGTCCTGTATAGGTTCTGGACTTCTGTGCCCCAGCCGCTTGTTCCATAAGTGAATACATTTATTGTGTAGGTCATTAAAGCTATATTAGCCTGCTGGTCTGTGGTGATGAGCCTGTATAGGTGATCATCCAGTTTTCCTTTTGCGCTTATCATTGTGAATTGTGCATTCATCACCCTGGAACTTAACTGTGAGACCGTTGTTTTCAAGACTTTTCATTGATAGAAGGCTGCCTTCTAGTTCTGGAGCATACAGCACTTTCTTTACAAGGATACTGTGGTGACCTCCTTGTTGTGGTTTAATGTAGTTCAGGAAGCCCTGGCCTTTACCCTCTGCAGTTATGCTTTTCCCGTTTGCTAGGAAAACTTTGTCTTTTGCACTGTAATCAATGTTTGTGAAGAAGGTCTCATCGTTAGTCATGTAGCCATTGACGGCTGGTGCTCAAAATTTTTGGGGGGGCACAAAGAAACTGAAAAATGCTGACCCCCCCCATCAATTGCAGCCTCACTGTGCCCATCAAATGCAGCCATTATGCCCATCAAACGCAGCCACTTGTGCCCATCATATGCAGCCACTTGTGCCCATCAAATGCAGCCATTGTGCCCATTAAACGCAGCCACTTGTGCCCATCAAACACAGCCACTTGTGCCCATCAAACGCAGCCACTTGTGCACATCTTATGCAGCCACCTGTGCCCATCATATGCAGCCACCTGTGCCCATCAAATGCAACCACTTGTGCCCATCAAATGCAGTCACTTGTGCCCATCAAATGCAGCCACCTGTGCCCATCAAATGCAGCCACTTGTGCTCATTAAATGCAGCCAATTGTCCATCAAATGCAGCCACCTGTGCCCATCAAATGCAGCGACTTGTGCCCATTAACTGCAGCCACTTGTCTATCAAATTCAGCCACCTGTGCCCATCAAATTCAGCCACTTGTGCCCATCAAATGCAGCCACTTGTGCCCATTAAATGCAGCCACTTGTCCATCAAATTCAGACAACTGTGCCCATAAAATGCCGCCACTTGGGCCCATCAAATGCAGCCACTTGCCCATCAAATGCAGCCACTGTGCCCATCAAATGCAGCCACTTGCTCATCAAATTCAGCCACTTGCCCATCAAATGCAGCCACTTGTCCATAAAATTCACCCACCTGTGCCCATAAAATATGCAGCCACTGTGCCCACCACTCGGGCAGATCGCGGCTCTGGCACCCCCCGCACTCGGATCGTGGCTCTGGCACCCAAGGGGGGTGCCAGAGCCATGATCCATGCGCAGGGGGTGGAGGGGATGGGACTTACCTCTCAGAGCGGCGGCGAACTCCGCTCCAGCACGAGTCTCCTCACTCCTCTTCCTAAGCGCCAGGCATCCAATAGGGTGGCCTGGTGCTTTGGCCAATCAGGAAGCAGGTCTGGCGTCCTGCCTCCTGATTGGCGGGGAGGAGGGTTAGATTGGAAATAGCGAAAATTAATTTCGTATTGTCACACAATTGGGTGGGATCAGGGCACACTCTCTCCACCCAGAGCCGACCCTATTTTGAAGCCTATTAGAGCCTCAGGCTTTAATCAGGTGCTTCAAAATGTACTACCCCCTCCCACCTCCACCATAGGAATCCATGCGTCTGGCGTCCTAAAAGGGGCCGGGCGCACAGATGGGGGGCAGCGCCCGTGCGCCCACAGTGCACGAGCAACCACTGCATGTAGCTTGTCGCACCTGAGTCTATGCACCAGCCACGTGGCTTGCCGATTTGTGTTACTTTAAATTTGCCAATCCATGATGTGTCTTCAGTTTCCTTTGTGGCTGCTTTGACTCTTTCTTTTGTGGATAGCTCTTTCGCTGCTCGGCTTTCCAGATAGAACAGTCCTTTTTTTAAGTGACCAGTCTTTTTTTTTACAACCAAAACAGGCTCTGCTTTTTTTGTTGCACTTTGTGCCTTTGTACATTCTAAGGGCTTTGTCATCATGGTGCGTCATTTCTTTCCTTCTGTCATATTAATCAATTAATTTCCCTTTGACATATTCCAGTGTCAGTTCCTGCTCGGGTCTGGTTTCTAACGCGTTAATAGGAGCAGCATATGTCTCTGGAAGGCTGCAGAACAGCAGGGCAACAATATGAATATCTTTGATGTTCTCTCTGATGTCACACAGCTGCTCTATGATCTCTAGCATAGCTTTTACATGGTTACACATTTGCTGGCCTTCTTCTAGTCTCATTGTATATAGCTTCCTTAGAAAAAACAGTTTGCTGTTGAGACTTGAATGCTCATGCAGCTTTTGTAATGAAGTCCACATACTTTTGGCCGTTTTCTCTGTTTTTATGTGGATAAGCTGGTCATCTTCCACTAGTAAGCTTATAATTTCTTTTGCCTGTCTGTCCCTCCTATCCCAGTCCTCCCTCTCTCCATCTGTGGGTCTGTCTGTAATCAACACTTGCCATATGTCATCCTTGGTGAGAAACACTTCCAGTTTAAACTTCCACGGCTGGTAATTGGCATTGTTCAGCTTTGCTATTGCATACTTCAAATCTGAACAGCTTACCATCTTTTAGCAGCTATACAGTATTCACAAAAAAGAGAAACAAGAAAAGGCGCCTCTTAGTAAAGCTGTATATTTAATGATAACATTCCATTAAAGCCACTCACATATAAAACTTGGTTAGTCCGGCGTGGGAAGCTTCAGTATAGCTATACAGGATAGCGTCCTCCTCTGTCACATAGTCTCACTCCTTCTCTTGCTGCCGGCCGGTCTGTGTAGCGCGGACTTCCGGGATTCAGTGAGACTCCAGAACGAGGCTTGGACATCCGCCGAGCAGTCGATAGGAGGACTGGGACGCTGGAACGCAAATCCAATAGTATTCGCTGTACTGCCGAAAAGCAACGCGTTTCGGAGCATGCGCACTAGAGCGCGCTCCTTTCTCAAGCTAAGGAGATGGTATTACGTTGCAGCCTATTTAAGTGCTCTCATAGCACCGCCGCCTAATGGTTACTAATATAATTACAGGAAAATAAAACATTTAAAAACAGATATTGAAAAGAAAAAATGATATTCCTATTGTGCAATGTTCCTCTGTATGTACTAGTTTCCACTATGTACATACACTGTATCTAAATATATAGTAAAAATGGATTTTTGTATGTTTCATGTATTACAATTCAGATTATATGTGTAAACAACTATAATGTATGAATGTGAGCAAACTCTATCAGCTTATCCAATTATATGGGGAAAGCTCCTATGTAAAGTATATGGGGACGGTGGTGTTCTTTTATCGTTGTATATGATAACACTAACATACTTTAAAAACATCATTCTAAAATATATTGTAATAAATATATAAGTATATATTCCATTAAAATTTTTTGGTGTAAAAACTATTCTCATGTACTCGTATAAAAAGCATGATTAGACTAAGGCCGTATTTTTATAACATAATTACATAAAAGGCGAGTGCCATACCCAAATAAAATATTTTATAGAATGGTGGATATTTCTAATTCCTCGTTAATTCCACCAGGATTCAGAGCGTCTAAAGAATAAATCCAGAAGGTTTCCCTTTCACATAGTCTAAAAAATCTTTCAGCTGCGGGTAGGTTTTTTGGTATTTGCTCAATAACCCATACCTCAAGACCTTCAGTGGATTTTGCATGGTGTTCACAGAAATGACGGGGGACACTATGTTTGTCCCTCCCTCCTTCTATTTTTCTTCTGTGTTCACCAAATCTTTGCCTTAGTGGACGTATGGTGCGCCCTACATAGAGGAGGTTGCAGGGGCAGCTCAAACCATAAACTACAAAGTCTGAGCCACAGTTGTAAAAATTGTCAAGCACGTAGGTCTTTCCTTTAGTGGAAAAATGTTTTTTTCCATGCTTGACAAAATTACAAGTTTTGCACATGGCTTTTTTACATTGAAACATGCCCTTCAGAGGAATCATGTGGGCCTGTGCTACTGTGGTCTCTTTTATGGACTTTAATTTACTTGGCGCTATTTTGTTTTTAATGTTGGGGGCTTTCCTGTAAGTGATTTTTGGGTAATTGGGTAAAACTGGTTGGAGATGTGGGTCCTCTAAAAGGATAGGCCAATACTTTCTAAAAATTGCTTCCATTTGTGAAAATTTAGTATGAAACCTAGTAATGAAACGTCCCGATGAATTGGGCATTTCTTCATTTTTGTGTTTCACCACAGGTGTTGGTTGTAGGTAGTACTTTTGTGCTTGGTCTACCAGTGACTCTGGATACTCTTTGTCCTTAAGTTTTTTTCTGAGTAGCTGACTCTGTTCCACGTAATCTGATGTTTTTGTACAATTTCTCCGTAATCGGCAGAACTGCCCTTTAGGGATGTTGTTTTTCCATTTGTTGTAATGGCAGCTTTTGTAATGCAGTAAAGAGTTTCCTGCTGTGGGTTTAAAAAAGTTTTTCGCATGTATCTCGTTGCCTACATGGAAAAGATCAAGGTCTAAGAAAGCTAATCTTTCTTTATCCATGATATGGGTAAAGCTCAGACCATGTGGGTTGTTGTTGCAATGGGACACAAACTCGTTAACAGCATCTACTGGACCATCCCAAATAATAATGATATCGTCTATAAAACGACCATAAAAAATGAGATGTCTAAGAAAGGGATTATTCTGCCAGATATATCTGTGCTCCCATAAACCCATTGCCAGATTCGCATATGAGGGCGCGAAATTGGCCCCCATAGCTGTCCCCTGGATCTGTAGATAATGCTGTTCATTGAATGTAAAATAATTGTGTGTTAGGCAATATCTAGCACTATCCAAAATGAATGTGGCCTGTTTATTGCTCATGTATGGGTCTAGAGATAAAAAGTGACTAAGTGCTGTTATTCCAAAGTCATGAGGAATAGACGTGTACAATGAGTTCACATCTAAAGATATCCAAATATATTGGTCTTCCCATCTGTAAGGTTTCAATAGATCCAGCAGATGTGTTCCATCTCGAATATATGATTGCAGTCCTTGTGCTAAGGGCTGTAGATGGTGATCTATATATTTTGATAGCCCAGAAGTAATGCTGTCCATGGCAGCAATGATGGGTCTCCCTGGGGGGTTAGTCTGGTTCTTGTGAATTTTGGGTATGTGATAAAAATATGGAGTCCTATAGAAGTCCCTCCGTAAGAAGGAGGCTTCATTTTTATTGATGATATTAGATTGGATAGCTCCATCGATAAGTGTGTTCATATCCTTCTGATATTCCAATAAAGGATCTGAGCTCAACTTATGGTAAGTGGAGCTGTCTGCAAGCAAGCGTTCCGCTTCTTTTATGTAATCTAGTCTGTTTTGGATCACAATTCCGCCGCCCTTGTCGGCGGTTTTTATGATCAGATCTTTATTGTTTGTTAATGCTTTTAGGGCCATTTTTTCTTTTGTAGTGAGGCTGCCGAGATTTGTAGTACTTGCTTCCCCCTGACTACACATCTTTTTGAGGTCTGAAAATACCATATTATAAAATGTGGTAAGATGTGGGCCTTTTGACTGGTATGGGTAGAAAATCGATTTTGGTTTCAATCCAGAATGTATGACTGGTGGGGAGGTATGCAAATGTTGTGTAAAGAGATCTAACCCTGTATATGAATCATCATGATACAGATGCTCCAGCATCTCCATCATTTCTACGTCAAAATCAAATACCAGTTCTTCGACGGGGAGATCTACAGTACCTACTGTACAAGGGCTACTACTATTAGTTTTATTTTTAGTATCTTTGATGTGAAAAAACCTATGTAGTGTTAAATTTCTGATGTATCTATTCAGATCTTTAAACAAAATAAATGGGTCTGGTTTATTGGATGGAGAAAAATTAAGACCATGGTTTAACAGGGAGACTTCTGCTGAGGACAAAGTATATTGGGATAAATTAAAGATTTTGACCGTTTCCGGTTGTTGTTTATTTTTACTTCTATTTCTACTTCTTCCCCCTCTGCAGCCTCTCCGACGAACTTTCTTTTTGTCTGGGTAGCTGTAGAGGGGTTTGTGGATAAAAAAGATGGATTATCTAATGTACTGCAGGAACCGAATGTGATTGGTGTATGGATCGTATTTTGTGGGGTAGACTTGGGACCAATGGAGGGGATACTAGGCACTGAACAAATTGATGTTTGAGTTCCAGATAAAGGCATAGCACTATTAGTACAGGGTACAGTGACAGTATTGTTAATGTTTAAGCTTTTTTGTCTGGGTTCGTCTAATGGAGTAGAAATATCCATTTCTGTTATCTGTACCAGGTTGTTAATTTGTGAGGAAACTTTATTGGTATTAGTGGGAATACTATTTGTGGAACTGGGCTTAGGACGGTTATAAAATGAATTTAATTTACTCAATAATTTGGCTTTTGGTGACTTGGTAACTGATTTCATGATGTCCTGTCGTTGTGTATGGTGATCTATGTGGGAGGAACACTCTGTGCCTCTGACTGTTTTGTGTTTCGAAAACGAAGCACGTGATGGTAACGAAGGATGGGATAAAGATACTGAAGTGATGGAATGACTGAAAGGATCTAATTCCATTAACGACGGGATATGTGTAGGTTTTTTCATCCATGTGAATACCTTTTTATTAGAATAATCTAGAATATCCCGTCTGAATTTTCCTATTTTACTGAAAATAAGATCATTTTCTTGTTTTTTTGTATTGTTTTTCAAAATATCTAGCCAAGGGGAAGGGATATTTTGTCCTGCATTAACTATATCTGTGGATAATGTTTCTACGATTTTTTTAAGGTTTTCAAACTTTTTTTCTCTATGCTTTACCAATATGGTCATCCACTTGGTAGTGCAAAATTCAGCCAGACTGCCCCATTCTTTAGCGTCCTCTGGTTCCAAAAAAGAGCAGTTTTTGAGTATGCGGAGACCTCGTGGTGAGATTCTATTTTTCAGATATTGGTTGAGAAAATATTTGTCCCACCATTGGGAGTTGGTGGAATGTATGAGACGTTCTAGTTTTTTGAATTTTCCGCATAATTTGTATCGTGCATTTTTATCCAAAATAGCGTCTGGACTAAAAATGGACGAGGGTAAGTAACTGTATAATTGGTCTAGAATACTACATTTTAACGTTTCTATTTCTGTAATGAAATCCATATTAATATACTCGGGGAAATGAACAATGTTATGATGTATGTGTATATGTACGTTTTGGTCATGTAATGTAATAATACGCTAATCCGAAAAGTGCTAATGCATGGTGAAAGACCAAACTTATTAAAATTATTAGAAAATCAGAAGATCAATAATTTGTATATATATATATATATATATATATGCGCACAATAGGAAGGGAAAGGGGGGAATAAAAACAATAATAATCAATATGGGATAAGAACAATAATAATCAATATAGGATACACTAAAAAAATATATATATATATATGGCTAGACAATATCTGGATACCAAAGATAAAACACTGATGTTTGCAGCCACTAAACACAAGCTTCAAAAGACAATGTACACAAGAAATAAAAAACAAGCAGCGCAAGTCCCAATGTTCATCATCTATCTATGTTATCACAAGAATGTCCTTTAGAGCAAACTGCTCTTTGTGAGATATGAACAGTCTATATGCAGGGCAGCCTTTTTAAAGGGAGATGAAGCAGCTCCAGATATGCAAAAAAGAGAAACAAGAAAAGGCGCCTCTTAGTAAAGCTGTATATTTAATGATAACATTCCATTAAAGCCACTCACATATAAAACTTGGTTAGTCCGGCGTGGGAAGCTTCAGTATAGCTATACAGGATAGCGTCCTCCTCTGTCACATAGTCTCACTCCTTCTCTTGCTGCCGGCCGGTCTGTGTAGCGCGGACTTCCGGGATTCAGTGAGACTCCAGAACGAGGCTTGGACATCCGCCGAGCAGTCGATAGGAGGACTGGGACGCTGGAACGCAAATCCAATAGTATTCGCTGTACTGCCGAAAAGCAACGCGTTTCGGAGCATGCGCACTAGAGCGCGCTCCTTTCTCAAGCTAAGGAGATGGTATTACGTTGCAGCCTATTTAAGTGCTCTCATAGCACCGCCGCCTAATGGTTACTAATATAATTACAGGAAAATAAAACATTTAAAAACAGATATTGAAAAGAAAAAATGATATTCCTATTGTGCAATGTTCCTCTGTATGTACTAGTTTCCACTATGTACATACACTGTATCTAAATATATAGTAAAAATGGATTTTTGTATGTTTCATGTATTACAATTCAGATTATATGTGTAAACAACTATAATGTATGAATGTGAGCAAACTCTATCAGCTTATCCAATTATATGGGGAAAGCTCCTATGTAAAGTATATGGGGACGGTGGTGTTCTTTTATCGTTGTATATGATAACACTAACATACTTTAAAAACATCATTCTAAAATATATTGTAATAAATATATAAGTATATATTCCATTAAAATTTTTTGGTGTAAAAACTATTCTCATGTACTCGTATAAAAAGCATGATTAGACTAAGGCCGTATTTTTATAACATAATTACATAAAAGGCGAGTGCCATACCCAAATAAAATATTTTATAGAATGGTGGATATTTCTAATTCCTCGTTAATTCCACCAGGATTCAGAGCGTCTAAAGAATAAATCCAGAAGGTTTCCCTTT
Source organism: Aquarana catesbeiana (assembly GCF_042186555.1). NCBI lineage: Eukaryota > Metazoa > Chordata > Amphibia > Anura > Ranidae > Aquarana > Aquarana catesbeiana. Next base: position 345,319,815 of record NC_133326.1, on the reverse strand, counting down.
CACATAGTCTAAAAAATCTTTCAGCTGCGGGTAGGTTTTTTGGTATTTGCTCAATAACCCATACCTCAAGACCTTCAGTGGATTTTGCATGGTGTTCACAGAAATGACGGGGGACACTATGTTTGTCCCTCCCTCCTTCTATTTTTCTTCTGTGTTCACCAAATCTTTGCCTTAGTGGACGTATGGTGCGCCCTACATAGAGGAGGTTGCAGGGGCAGCTCAAACCATAAACTACAAAGTCTGAGCCACAGTTGTAAAAATTGTCAAGCACGTAGGTCTTTCCTTTAGTGGAAAAATGTTTTTTTCCATGCTTGACAAAATTACAAGTTTTGCACATGGCTTTTTTACATTGAAACATGCCCTTCAGAGGAATCATGTGGGCCTGTGCTACTGTGGTCTCTTTTATGGACTTTAATTTACTTGGCGCTATTTTGTTTTTAATGTTGGGGGCTTTCCTGTAAGTGATTTTTGGGTAATTGGGTAAAACTGGTTGGAGATGTGGGTCCTCTAAAAGGATAGGCCAATACTTTCTAAAAATTGCTTCCATTTGTGAAAATTTAGTATGAAACCTAGTAATGAAACGTCCCGATGAATTGGGCATTTCTTCATTTTTGTGTTTCACCATCCAATAAACCAGACCCATTTATTTTGTTTAAAGATCTGAATAGATACATCAGAAATTTAACACTACATAGGTTTTTTCACATCAAAGATACTAAAAATAAAACTAATAGTAGTAGCCCTTGTACAGTAGGTACTGTAGATCTCCCCGTTGAAGAACTGGTATTTGATTTTGACGTAGAAATGATGGAGATGCTGGAGCATCTGTATCATGATGATTCATATACAGGGTTAGATCTCTTTACACAACATTTGCATACCTCCCCACCAGTCATACATTCTGGATTGAAACCAAAATCGATTTTCTACCCATACCAGTCAAAAGGCCCACATCTTACCACATTTTATAATATGGTATTTTCAGACCTCAAAAAGATGTGTAGTCAGGGGGAAGCAAGTACTACAAATCTCGGCAGCCTCACTACAAAAGAAAAAATGGCCCTAAAAGCATTAACAAACAATAAAGATCTGATCATAAAAACCGCCGACAAGGGCGGCGGAATTGTGATCCAAAACAGACTAGATTACATAAAAGAAGCGGAACGCTTGCTTGCAGACAGCTCCACTTACCATAAGTTGAGCTCAGATCCTTTATTGGAATATCAGAAGGATATGAACACACTTATCGATGGAGCTATCCAATCTAATATCATCAATAAAAATGAAGCCTCCTTCTTACGGAGGGACTTCTATAGGACTCCATATTTTTATCACATACCCAAAATTCACAAGAACCAGACTAACCCCCCAGGGAGACCCATCATTGCTGCCATGGACAGCATTACTTCTGGGCTATCAAAATATATAGATCACCATCTACAGCCCTTAGCACAAGGACTGCAATCATATATTCGAGATGGAACACATCTGCTGGATCTATTGAAACCTTACAGATGGGAAGACCAATATATTTGGATATCTTTAGATGTGAACTCATTGTACACGTCTATTCCTCATGACTTTGGAATAACAGCACTTAGTCACTTTTTATCTCTAGACCCATACATGAGCAATAAACAGGCCACATTCATTTTGGATAGTGCTAGATATTGCCTAACACACAATTATTTTACATTCAATGAACAGCATTATCTACAGATCCAGGGGACAGCTATGGGGGCCAATTTCGCGCCCTCATATGCGAATCTGGCAATGGGTTTATGGGAGCACAGATATATCTGGCAGAATAATCCCTTTCTTAGACATCTCATTTTTTATGGTCGTTTTATAGACGATATCATTATTATTTGGGATGGTCCAGTAGATGCTGTTAACGAGTTTGTGTCCCATTGCAACAACAACCCACATGGTCTGAGCTTTACCCATATCATGGATAAAGAAAGATTAGCTTTCTTAGACCTTGATCTTTTCCATGTAGGCAACGAGATACATGCGAAAAACTTTTTTAAACCCACAGCAGGAAACTCTTTACTGCATTACAAAAGCTGCCATTACAACAAATGGAAAAACAACATCCCTAAAGGGCAGTTCTGCCGATTACGGAGAAATTGTACAAAAACATCAGATTACGTGGAACAGAGTCAGCTACTCAGAAAAAAACTTAAGGACAAAGAGTATCCAGAGTCACTGGTAGACCAAGCACAAAAGTACTACCTACAACCAACACCTGTGGTGAAACACAAAAATGAAGAAATGCCCAATTCATCGGGACGTTTCATTACTAGGTTTCATACTAAATTTTCACAAATGGAAGCAATTTTTAGAAAGTATTGGCCTATCCTTTTAGAGGACCCACATCTCCAACCAGTTTTACCCAATTACCCAAAAATCACTTACAGGAAAGCCCCCAACATTAAAAACAAAATAGCGCCAAGTAAATTAAAGTCCATAAAAGAGACCACAGTAGCACAGGCCCACATGATTCCTCTGAAGGGCATGTTTCAATGTAAAAAAGCCATGTGCAAAACTTGTAATTTTGTCAAGCATGGAAAAAAACATTTTTCCACTAAAGGAAAGACCTACGTGCTTGACAATTTTTACAACTGTGGCTCAGACTTTGTAGTTTATGGTTTGAGCTGCCCCTGCAACCTCCTCTATGTAGGGCGCACCATACGTCCACTAAGGCAAAGATTTGGTGAACACAGAAGAAAAATAGAAGGAGGGAGGGACAAACATAGTGTCCCCCGTCATTTCTGTGAACACCATGCAAAATCCACTGAAGGTCTTGAGGTATGGGTTATTGAGCAAATACCAAAAAACCTACCCGCAGCTGAAAGATTTTTTAGACTATGTGAAAGGGAAACCTTCTGGATTTATTCTTTAGACGCTCTGAATCCTGGTGGAATTAACGAGGAATTAGAAATATCCACCATTCTATAAAATATTTTATTTGGGTATGGCACTCGCCTTTTATGTAATTATGTTATAAAAATACGGCCTTAGTCTAATCATGCTTTTTATACGAGTACATGAGAATAGTTTTTACACCAAAAAATTTTAATGGAATATATACTTATATATTTATTACAATATATTTTAGAATGATGTTTTTAAAGTATGTTAGTGTTATCATATACAACGATAAAAGAACACCACCGTCCCCATATACTTTACATAGGAGCTTTCCCCATATAATTGGATAAGCTGATAGAGTTTGCTCACATTCATACATTATAGTTGTTTACACATATAATCTGAATTGTAATACATGAAACATACAAAAATCCATTTTTACTATATATTTAGATACAGTGTATGTACATAGTGGAAACTAGTACATACAGAGGAACATTGCACAATAGGAATATCATTTTTTCTTTTCAATATCTGTTTTTAAATGTTTTATTTTCCTGTAATTATATTAGTAACCATTAGGCGGCGGTGCTATGAGAGCACTTAAATAGGCTGCAACGTAATACCATCTCCTTAGCTTGAGAAAGGAGCGCGCTCTAGTGCGCATGCTCCGAAACGCGTTGCTTTTCGGCAGTACAGCGAATACTATTGGATTTGCGTTCCAGCGTCCCAGTCCTCCTATCGACTGCTCGGCGGATGTCCAAGCCTCGTTCTGGAGTCTCACTGAATCCCGGAAGTCCGCGCTACACAGACCGGCCGGCAGCAAGAGAAGGAGTGAGACTATGTGACAGAGGAGGACGCTATCCTGTATAGCTATACTGAAGCTTCCCACGCCGGACTAACCAAGTTTTATATGTGAGTGGCTTTAATGGAATGTTATCATTAAATATACAGCTTTACTAAGAGGCGCCTTTTCTTGTTTCTCTTTTTTGCATATCTGGAGCTGCTTCATCTCCCTTTAAAAAGGCTGCCCTGCATATAGACTGTTCATATCTCACAAAGAGCAGTTTGCTCTAAAGGACATTCTTGTGATAACATAGATAGATGATGAACATTGGGACTTGCGCTGCTTGTTTTTTATTTCTTGTATACAGTATTCACAGACTCACTGTACTCACTGAGTTGCAGAATTCTCTTTCCAGTGCCTGGGTGTTTGTAGTATTCTCTCCAATGCCTCTGGGTGCTGCTGGGTGCCTGGGACCGATAACCTATTAGCAGGTTATTGAATTATGCGCTTGGAAGCTTGTATGCAGAAAATACTTTACCTTCATGGAGGATAAGCAATGCATGTTTTACAGCATTAGGAAACATGACACAGGAAACAGGAATATACAGATACATGCATTTAACATAAACAGAACATCCTGTTATTACTTTACCATAGAATAACACACTATCATACTGCAGTGCCACCTGCAGGATAGAAAGGTATAATGCATATACACAGTCACAGTATGTAAGCAGATTGCTGTTGTTCTTCCAACACAAAATATTATATGTATTGAGTTATCAGGTATTAAAGGGGTTGTAAACCCTTGTGGTTTTTCACCTTAATGCATTCTATGCATTAAGGTGAAAAAACCTTCTATAGTACAGGACCCCCCCCCCCTTTTACTCACCTGAGCCTGGTCTTTCCAGCGCTGAAAATGAGCACACCAGCTCCAGCCTGTGTCTCGGGTCCTGATTGGATAGATTGATAGCAGCCCAGCCATTGGCTACCGCTGCGCGGGGGGGGGGGGGGGCCTAGTCCTGCTGCCTGTGTCATCAGACACAACAGCAGGACATGGGAGCACGCCCGCACCAGTGCCCTGAGGGAGAGCCCTTCTCCAACGGGGCACTCGAGAAGAGGTGGAGCCAGGAGCACTGCTGAGGGACCCCAGAAGAGGAGGATCGGGGCCACTCTGTGCAAAACCAACTGCACAGAGAAGGTAAGTATGACATTTTTTATTGTTAAGTGTGTATTGTTATTAATATACAGTATATGTAATTTTTTTAAAATGTAGATTGATATATGAGTGTTTGTGTTATGCTCTGTGTAGAGCTATGCCTGAATTTCATTGTATGATCTATGATCTGGGATTGTTTAACCACTTAAGGACCAGCCTTGTTTTGGAATTTAGGTGTTTACATGTTTAAAACAGTTTTTTTGCTAGAAAATTACTTAGAACCCCCAAACATTATATATTGGTTTTTTTCTAACCCCCTAGGGAATAAAATGGCGGTCATTGCAATACTTTTTTTACACCGTATTTGCGCAGCGGTCTTACAAGCGTGCTTTTTTAGAAAAAGTTCACTTTTTTTAATAAAAAAATAAGACAACAGTAAAGTTAGCCCAATTTTTTTTTTATTGTGAAAGATAATGTTACGCCGAGTAAATTGATACCCAACATGTCATGCTTCAAAATTGCGCCTGCTCGTGGAATGGCGTCAAACTTTTACCCTCATAAATCTCCATAGGGGACGTTTAAAAAATTCTACAGGCTGCGTGTTTTGTGTTACAGAGGAGGTCTAGAGCTAAAATTATTGCTCTCACTCTACCGATTACGGCGATTCCTCATATGTGTGGTTTGACCACCGTTTTCATATGCGGGCGCTACTCACGTATGCGTTCGCTTCTGAGTGCTAGCTCATCAGGACGGGGCGTTTAAAAAAAAAAATTTTTAATTTTTCCTATTTATTTTATATGATTTTATTTATTTTTACACTGTTTAAAAAAAAATGGTGTCACTTTTATTCCTATTACAAGGAATGTAAACATCCCTTGTAATAGAAAAAAGCATGACAAGTCCTCTTAAATATGAGATCTGGGGTCAAAAAGACCTCAGATTTCATATTTACACTAAAATGCAATAAAAAAAAAAGTCATTTAAAAAAATGACATTGAAAAAAATATGCCTTTAAGACGTATGGGCGGAAGTGACGTTTTGACGTCGCTTCCGCCCTGCAGTGTCATGGAGACGAGTGGGCGCCATCTTCCCCTCACTTGTCTCCAGGCACAGCTAGAGGACAGGTGCGATCGCCTCCGCCGCTACCGGCGGCTCCGGTAAGTGGTGGAGGCGGGAGGCCCCTCTCCCGCCACCGATAAAAGTGATCTTTTATCATGCCTCCAAAATATACTGCTTCATTGGTTTTCCCACAGGAAGAAATGTAGGCTGCAATAGCTACAAACAGAGATTCCAGTGCTACGGCGCACCATCTGTGAGCAATAGCTGCCTTACATATTTAGTTTATGTCCATTTTTTTTACAATGGTAGTACCTACATGGAATTTGCATCTCATCCTTATTTCCTCCAAGGGATGGATTCTTTATGATATCTAAAAAATTGCATGTGAGGTTTTAAAGTGGAATTAAACTCACTTTTTTTTTTTTAAACTGTTGACAGGTAGAGTTTTTATTACAAAAGAGATTCTAGTGGTCTCTTCTGTCATAAATGCTTCTCCTTGCCTCTGTCAGAGGTAATGTACATTGAGCCGTGCATGCACAGTCCAGAGTATATTTATGGCACTGCATTGTGCCATGATGAAGTTACTCCTTTGCAGGCCAGGCCATTCAAGCAGCTGAACAAAGTGAACCCAGAAGGAAGACCGGGAGAAGATGGACCTGCTTGGGAACAGCTGGAGCACTGACACTGCAGCACTGGAGGGCTTTGTGTTTATCCTGTTCTAATTAATCTATCTATCATCTATGTATGTGTGTATGTATGTATGCATGTATCTATCTATCTATCTATCTATCTATCTATCTATCTATCTATCTATCTATCTATCTATCTATCTATCTATCTATCTATCTATCATCTATGTATGTATGTAAATATCTATCTATAGTGCCTAGAAAAAGTATTCATGCCCCTTCACATTCTCCACATTTTGTCATGTTACAACCAAAAACATAAATGTATTTTATTGGAATTTTATGTGATAGACTAATGCCGCGTACACACGGTCGGACTTTTCAGCTACAAAAGTCCGACAGCCCGTCCAACAGACTTTTGACTGACTTTTGGCAGACTTGCGGCAGACTTTCAACAGACTTTCTAACGACCGGACTTGCCTACACACGATTACACCAAAGTCCGACGGATTTGCATGTGATGACGTACACCAGACTAAAATAAGGAAGTTCATAGCCAGTAGCCAATAGCTGCCCTAGCGTGGGTTTTTGTCCGTCGGACTAGCATACAGACGAGCGGATTTCTGGGTCCGGCGGAGTTACGACGTAAAGATTTGAAGCATGTTCCAAATCTAAAGTTCGTCAGATTTGCAGCTGGAAAAGTCAGCTGAAAGTCCGGGGAAGCCCACACACGATCGGATTGTCTGCCGGATTTGGTCCGTCGGCGTCTGTCGGACTTTTGTAGCCGAAAAGTCCGACCGTGTGTACGCGGCATTACACAAAGTGGCACATAATTGTGAAGTGGAAGGAAAATGATAAATGGTTTGTAATTTTTTTTACCAATAAATATGTGAAAAGTGTGGCGTGCATATGTATTCAGCCCCCCTGAGTCAATACTTTGTAGAACCACCTTTCACTGCAATTACAGCTGCAAGTCTTTTTGGGGATGTCTCTACCAGCTTTGCACATCTAGAGAGTAAAATTTTTGCCCATTCTTTGCAAAATAGCTCAAGCTGGATGGAGAGCATCTGTGAACAGCAATTTTCAAGTCTTGTCAAAGATTCTCAATTGGATTTAGGTCTGGACTTTCACTGGGCTATTCTAACACATGCTTATATGCTTTGATCCAAACCATTCCATTGTAGCTCTGGTTGTATGTTTAGGCTACTTTCACACTGAGGTTCTTCACAGGCGCTATAACTCTAAAAATAGTGCCTGCAAAGTGCCTTGAAAAGGCCTCTCCTCTCACTCCAATGTGAAAGCCCGAGGGCTTTCACACTGGATCGGTGCGCTGGCAGGACAGTAAAAAAGTTCTGCAAGCCATATTTGCAGCGCTGTAGGAGTGGTGTATACACTGCTCCTAGAGCGCGCCTGCCCATTGAAATCAATGGGCAGCGCCGCCAAACCACCGGCAAAGCACCACTGCAGCGGCGCTTTCCTGGCAGTTTTTACCCTTTTCTGCCCACTAGCAGGGGTTAAAAGTGCCCCGCTAGTGGCCGAAAACCTCCGCAAAAACGACGGTAAAGCCCCGCTAAAAATAGCGGGGCTTTACCGCCGACGCCCCCAACACTCCAATGTGAAAGTAGCCTTAGGGTTGTTGTCCTGCTGGAAGGTGAACCTCTGCTCCAGTCTCAAGTCTTTTGCAGACTCTAACAAGTTTTCTTCTAAGATTGCTCTGTATTTGGCTCCATCCATCTTCCCATCAACGCTGACCAGCTTCCCTGTCCCTGTTGAAGAAAAGCATCCCCACAACATGATGCTGCCATCACCATTTTTTTACAGTGAGGATGGTGTGTTCAGGGTGATGTGCAGTGTTAGCTTTCCGCCACACATAGCATTTTGCTTTCAGGCCAAAAAGTTCAATTTTGGTCTCATCTGACCAGAGCACCTTCTTCCACTTGTTTGCTGTGTCCCCCACATGGCTTCTTGCAAACTGAAACCTGGACTTCTTATAGCTTTCTTTCAACAATGGCTTTCTTCTTGCCACTCTTCTATAAAGGACAGATTTGGGAGTGCACGACAAATAGTTGTCCTGTGGACAGATTCTCCTACCTGAGCTGTGGATCTCTGCAGCTCCTCCAGAGTTACCATGAGCCTGTTGGCTGCTCTGATGAAAGCTCTCCTTGCCTGGCCTGTCAGTTTAGGTGGACGGCCATGTCTTGGTAGGTTTGCAATTGTGTCATACTCTTTCCATTTACATGTGGTGGATTGAACAGTGCTCCGTGAGATGTTCAAAGCTTGGGATATTTTTTTTTTAACCTAACCGTGCTTTAAACTTCTCCACAACTTCATCCCTGACCTGTCTAGTGTGTTCCTTGACCTTCATGATGCTGTTTGTTCACTAAGGTTCTCTAACAAACCTCTGAGGGCTTCACAGCTGTATTTATTCTGAGATTAACATACACACAGGTGGAATCTATTTACTAATTAGGTGACTTCTGAAGGCAATTGATTCCACTAGATTTTAGTTAGGTGTATCAGAGTAATGGGGACTGAATACAAATGCATGTCACACTTTTCAGATATTTATTTGAAAAAAATTTGAAAACCGTTTATCATTTTCCTTCCACTTCACAATTATGGGATAAAATCCCAATAAAATACATTTACGTTTTTGTTTGTAACATGACAAAAATGTGGAAAATTTCAAGGGGTATGAATATCTTTTCAAGGCACTCTATCTATCTATCTATTTATCTATCTATCTATCTATCTATCTATCTATCTATCTATCTATCTATCTATCTATCTATCTCTCTCTCTCTCTCTCTCTCTCTCTCTCTCTCTCTCTCTCTATCTATCTATCTATCCATCATCTATGTATGTACATTCAGGTCCATAAATATTGGGACATTGACACAATTCTAATCTTTTTGGCTCTATATACCACCACAATGGATTTGAAATGAAACAAACAAGATGTGCTTTAACTGCAGACTTTCAGCTTTAATTTGAGGGTATTTACATCCAAATCAGGTGAACGGTGTAGGAATTACAACAGCTTGTATATGTGCCTCCCAGTTGTTAAGGGACCAAAAGTAATGGGACAGATAAACAATCATCCATCAAACTTTCACTTTTTAATACTTGGTTGCAAATCCTTTGCAGTCAATTATAGCCTGAAGTCTGAAACGCATAGACATCACCAGACGCTGGGTTTCATCCCCGGTGATGCTCTGCCAGGCCTCTACTGCAACTGTCTTCAGTTCCTGCTTGTTCTTGGAGCATTTTCCCTTAAGTTTTGTCTTCAGCAAGTGAAATGCATGCTCAATCGGATTCAGGTCAGGTGATTGACTTGGCCATTGCATAACATTTCACTTCTTTCCCTTAAAAAAATATTTGGTTGCTTTCGCAGTATGCTTTGGGTCATTGTCCATCTGCACTGTGAAGTGCTGTCCAATGAGTTCTGAAGCATTTTGCAGAATATGAGCAGATAATATTGCCCGAAACACTGCAGAATTCATCCTGCTGCTTTTGTCAGCAGTCACATCATCAATAGATACAAGAAAACCAGTTCCATTGGCAGCCATACATGCCCACGCCATGACACTACCACCACCATGCTTCAATGATGAGGTGGTATGCTTTGGATCATGAGCAGTTCCTTTCCTTCTCCATACTCTTCTCTTCCCATCACTCTGGTACAAGTTGACCTTGGTTTCATCTGTCCATAGGATGTTGTTCCAGAACTGTGAAGGCTTTTTTAGATGTTGTTTGCAAACTCTAATCTGGCCTTCCTGTTTTTGAGGCTGACCAATGGTTTACATCTTGTGGTGAACCCTCTGTATTCACTCTGGTGAAGTCTTCTCTTGATTGTTGACTTTGACACACATACACCTACCTCCTGGAGAGTGTTCTTGATCTGGCCAACTGTTGTGAATGGTGTTTTCTTCACCAGGGAAAGAATTCTTCGGTCATCCACCATAGTTGTTTTCCGTGGTCTTCCGGGTCTTTTGGTGTTGCTGAGCTCACTGGTGCGTTCTTTTTTTTAAAGGATGTTCCAAACAGTTGATTTGGCCACACCTAATGTTTTTGCTAGCTCTCTGATGGGTTTGTTTTGTTTTGGGTCTTGTTTTTTCAGCCTAATGATGGCTTGCTTCACTGATAGTGACAGCTCTTTGGATCTCATATTGAGAGTTGACAGCAACAGATTCCAGATGCAAATAGCACACTTGAAATGAACTCTGGACCTTTTATCTGCTCCTTGTAAATGGGATAATGAGGGAATAACACACAACTGGCCATGGAACAGCTGAGCAGCCAATTGTCCCATTACTTTTGGTCCCTTAAAAAGTGGGAGGCACATATACAAACTGTTGTAATTCCTACACCGTTCGCCTGATTTGGATGTAAATACCCTCAAATTAAAGCTGAAAGTCTGCAGTTAAAGCACATCTTGTTCGTTTCATTTCAAATCCATTGTGGTGGTGTATAGAGCCAAAAAGATTAGAATTGTGTTGATGTCCCAATATTTATGGACCTGACTGTATGTGTGCGTGTATGTTCGTCTATGTACGTACGTACATTGGGGCAAAAAAGTATTTAGTCAGCCACCAATTGTGCAAGTTCTCCCACTTAAAAAGATGAGAGAGGCCTGTAATTGTCATCATAGGGTATACCTCAACTATGAGAGACAAAATGTGGAAACAAATCCAGACAATCACATGTCTGATTTTTGAAAGAATTTATTTGCAAATTATGATGGAAAATAAGTATTTGGTCAATATCAAAAGTTCATCTCAATACTTTGTTATATATCCTTTGTTGGCAATGACAGAGGTCAAACGTTTTCTGCAAGTCTTCATAAGCTTGTCACACACTGTTGCTGGTATGTTGGCCCATTCCTCCATGCAGATGTCCTCTAGAGCAGTGATGTTTTGGGGCTTTCGCTGGGCAACACGGACTTTCAACTCCCTCCAAAGGTTTTCTATGGGGTTGAGATCTGGAGACTGGCTAGGCCACTCCAGGACCTTGAAATGCTTCTTACGAAGCCACTCCTTCGTTGCCCGGGTGGTGTGTTTGGGATCATTGTCATGCTGAAAGACCCATCCTCAATGCCCTTGCTGATGGGAGGAGGTCCGCACTCAAAATCTCACGATACATGACCCATTCATTCTTTCATGTACACAGATCAGTCGTCCTGTTCCCTTTGCAGAGAAACAGCCCCAAAGCATGATGTTGCCACCCCCATGCTTCACAGTAGGTATGGTGTTCTTTGGTTGCAACTCAGCATTCTCTCTCCTCCAAACACGACGAGTTGTGTTTCTACCAAACATTTCTACTTTGGTTTCATCTGACCATATGACATTCTACCAATCCTCTTTTGGATCATCCAAATGCTCTCTAGCAAACCTCAGACGGGCCCGGACATGTACTGGCTTAAGCAGGGGGAGACATCTGGCACTGCAGGATCTGAGTCACTGGCGGCGTAGTGTGTTACTGATGGTAGCCTTTGTTACGTTGGTCCCAGCTCTCTGCAGGTCATTCACTAGGTCCCCTCGTGTGGTTCTGGGATTTTTGCTCACCGTTCTTGTGATCATTTTGACCCCATGGGGTGAGATCTTGCGTGGAGCCCCAGATCGAGGGAGATTATCAGTGGTCTTGTAAGACTTCCATTTTCTAATTATTGCTCCCACAGTTGATTTCTTCACACCAAGCTGCTTGCCTATTGCAGATTCAGTCTTCCCAGCCTGGTGCAGGTCTACAATTTTGTTTCTGGTGTCCTTCGACAGCTCTTTGGTCTTCACCATAGTGGAGTTTGGAGTGTGACTGTTTGAGGTTGTGGACAGGTGTCTTTTATACTGATAACAAGTTCAAACAGGTGCCATTAATACAGGTGATGAGTGGAGGACAGAGGAGCCTCTTAAAGAAGAAGATACAGGTCTGTGAGAGCCAGAAATCTTGCTTGTTTGTACTGTAGGTGACCAAATACTTATTTTCCACCATAATTTGCAAAAAAATTCTTTCAAAAAATCAGACAATGTGATTGTCTGGATTTGTTTCCACATTTTGTCTCTCATAGTTGAGGTATACCTATGATGACAATTACAGGCCTCTCTCATCTTTTTAAGTGGGAGATCTTGCACAATTGATGGCTGACTAAATACTTTTTCACCCCACTGTATATATGTATCTCTCATCTATGTATGTATGTTTGTATCTATCTACCTGCCATCTATGTATGTACATTATGTATTTATTTATCCATCTATCATCAATCTATGTATGTATGCCTGTATCTATCTATCATCTACTGTATGTACGTATAGTATGTATGTATTGTACAGGACACCGGGAATGGGTCCTGAATGGCAAGTACCGTGTTTCCCCGAAAATAAGATCGTGTCTTATTTAAATTTGGCTACAGAAAACATACTAGGGCTTATTTTCAGGGGATGTTTTATTAAAGTGGATGTAAACCCGAAATTTTTTTTTTTTTTTTTTTTATCATACTGTAGAGTATAAGATTTCCTATAATTTGAACCCATTCTTGCCACACAGAGTTAATCCATTTCTGAGCAATCCTCTTTTATTGTTCAGTGAGAAAAATCTTGACAAAGTGAGAAAAACTTTGTCAAATCCTCCCCCTTGCTGTGAGTGACAGGTGATTTACATCTTGTGCACCAGCCTAATGCTGGCCATACACTATACAGAAAATCGGCCGAACCCATTTTCGAAAAACGAACGTTCGACCGTGACTGCAAACGATCGTGCCATCATATAATGACCGATAAATTGTTCAGTGGACATGAATAAATAATTTTTTGTTCGTTTTTTTACATATACCTAGTGCAGACAGTTCGGACGGGAAACACATTAACCTTGCAATTTATCGTACGTTCGGCAGAAATTTTCCAAACTTCCCGTTCGTTTTTTTCCCACAAAAACGTCATAAACGATTATCGATTTGTGCCCATTAACTTGCCGAAAAACGAACGAAGTGTCTATACGAACGATTTTTCGGCCGATTTTTCGTATAGTGTATGGCCAGCATGAGACACATGCAGTATTTTTTAATTCCCTCCCCCACTCCTTTCTTCAGCAGCTCTGCAAGGATTGGCTGTTCCACACCTCAGCATGATTTGGCATGCTGAAGTCATGTGGTTACTTTCCTGTCTTTTCACTGGATGTTAGAGATCATAGCAGAAGTTCAGTTAGAAATACACAGGGGAGTGAAGAGGTGGGCAGGGAGTCTACTGACATCACGACTCCACCCATTGAGCTCCAGACAACAGACCCACCCACAGAATCTGCAGTTTTTCGGGTCTCATAACAGACAGAGGGGAGACATTTGACAGGTAAAGATACATGTAGGAGGCATGTATATCCTTATAGATAACCCCTATGGCAGTAGTTTAGAAAGGATGACATTGGGTTTACATCCACTTTAATTTACAATATGTACAATGATGATCTTAAAGTGGTTTTAACCCTAAAAAAAAAAACTTTAAAAATATACATCCTGATCCTTTAAAAAGCATGATAGAAAACACAGTGCTTGTGCTGTGTCATTTACCGCTATGTTCTAAAAAAACCTGGAATAAAACAATCAAATGTTTTTATAAAGTTCCTGGGTCCCCTGTCTTCTCTCCCCATCAGCTCAGGAGTCAACATTATGACATTCTGTAATCCCAAAAATAAACCTTAGTTAGAGTCATTGTAAAATGATGTAATCCGTTTTGTAAAAAGATTATATAATGTGCAGTGTGTCTCCTTTTGTAACTTTATTGTAGAAAATACCTTATTTACAGCGCTGCTGGGTGCTCATGTGACCTGTCAGAGCTCTTTTTCCCCGCTGCAAATACTGCTTTGCTTAACTACTTTGGCAATTCTGAACCAGATTATGGACTATTTTATGTTCTTTGTTTAGTCCCGGTTCACACTTGTGCGTGGTGCGAGATCTGCAGTGCAAATCACATGCGATGTCTGTGTGATGCAATTTCAGCCATACAGATAGTATGGCTGAAATCGCATCGCATTCGGACCAAACTCACACAGGACAAGGGTTGCCAACCTCCCGCAGCATTTTTTACTGACAAAACATGGAACATTTACTGGCAACCTGAGAAATTACAGAAGTCCTATTGAAAACTAACACAGTAAATATTTTAACAGTATAACAGTATAAACATGATATGGAAACACTGACAATACTATAACAAAGTAATTGGCTTAATTTACTCTTAAAAAGTCAACACAGCATGATATTTTCAGCCCCTAATATTTACTGGCAGTTGTAAAAAATCACTGATTCTTACAAACTGTCAGTAAATTTACTGGCGGTTGGCAACCCTGCACAGGGTCCTTTTTCTTGGTCTGCAGCAGAATCGGATCACATGGGTGTTCATACCCATGCGATTTGATTCATGTCCGAACTGTCAGTTCACAGTGCGATATGCCATAAGACTTGACATATACATACATAATCTAGAATAAATGCTGGAAGCAGCATAAGAGGGTCTTCATATTACTAGTATTTCTCTGTGTTCCCTTACTGTTTACTTTAGTTGCTCAGCTCCCTTTCTGGTTGTAGGCATTCTATATCACTTCCCCACCCCTCAATGTTCTTCCTCTGCAAGTAATCTTTTCCACTGTGGTTGTCTAGGAATTTCCTCAAGGATATAGGCACACCTGCTGTTCAATACATCAAGAAAAAGGCAATTACAAGAAAAGCCTGTAGGATAGCCTACTAGACACCACTAGACTACTGCCAATCTGGTATCACTATTCTCCTAATTATTACAGGATATAATGTCCCTGGCCATTAGATCCATATATGTTGTCAGTGACTTTATTCCAGTAAGGCTCTGGAGGCTGTGAATGAAAAGCCAGGCTTGCACTTGTCGGATTCTGCTGCCTCCCAGTGCACTCTCCTTCCTACTGTTCTGCTGCCTGTTAATCATATCATTTCCTTCATCACAATCTCTAGTAGAGGTGGAAACATTGTAGAGGCACAAGTTACTGGATACAGTCTGTTGTTCTCTAGTCTGATTAACCTCTGAGGATCCTCTGCATGACTAATGTGCCAGCAATGTGTCCTAGATCACTTACACCTGAACATCAGGAATAGCTTGTCCGAAGTCTATTATTTTGGGGCACACAATGTATGGAGATATGGAGCTTCTTTTATCCACTCATCATAATAAAACTAATGGCCTTTGTGAAATCTGAGGCTGATATATGCTGGATCGGAGAGGACAGAAAAATGACAGATGTTCTCTACAGTGACCAATCAAAGGCCTGAAGTCATGTAATCAGTGCAGTGAGAGATGCCAGCTGGAATGGAACTACATGTTATAGTTTTGTTAATTATATATATAAAAAAACACATTTTTTGTCACAGGCTAAGCAGCTCCATATACATCATACATGTAAACTAGAACCTATGACTTTCCAAGTGTTATGGTGATGTAACCAGGATGGATTCGCAGTATGAAGGCTGGT
Organism: Aquarana catesbeiana; assembly: GCF_042186555.1. Taxonomy (NCBI): domain Eukaryota; kingdom Metazoa; phylum Chordata; class Amphibia; order Anura; family Ranidae; genus Aquarana; species Aquarana catesbeiana. Next base: position 345,303,824 of record NC_133326.1, on the reverse strand, counting down.
TATTGTAGTTCCATAACTAGAGGCTGTCAGCTTTCCTAGAACTGCTCTACACAGTACATAGTATGTTGTGGATTAAACCCCTGCAAAGTCAAATAATACAGATAGATAGATAGATAGATAGATAGATAGATAGATAGATAGATAGATAGATAGATAGATAGATAGATAGTTAATGGATATATCGATAGATAGATAGATAGATAGATAGATAGATAGATAGATAGATAGATAGATAGATAGATAGATAGATAGATTGCCTTGAAAAAGTATTTATACCTTTTGAAATTGTGTACATTTTTGTCATGTTACAACCAAAAACGTAAATGTATTTTATTGGGATTTTATCCCATAATTGTAAGGTGGAAGGAAAATGATAAACGGTTTTCAATTTTTTTTCAAATAAATATCTGAAAATTGTGGCGTGCCTTTGTATTCAGCTCCCTTTCACACTGGAGGCGTTTTTCAGGCGCTTCAGCGCTAAACATAGCACCTTTAAAGCACCTGAAAAAAAGCCTCAGCTGCAATCCCAGTGTGAAAGCCAGAGTTCTTTCACAATGGAGCGGTGCGCTGGCAGAGCGTCACAAAAAGTCCTGCAAGCAGCTTCTTTGCAGCGCTGTAGGAGCAGTGAATACACCATACTCCTATAGCACCCCACAGCGCCCGCTGTAGCAGTGTTTTTCGGGTGGTTTTAACCCTTTTTTCGGCTGCTAGCGGGGGTTAAAACTGCCCCGCTAGCGGCCGAATAGCGCCGACGCCCCAGCTCTTACTCGGATACCCCTAACTAAAATCTAGTGGAATCAATTGCCTTCAGAAGTCACCTAATTAGTAAATAGAGTCCACCTGTGTGTATGTTGATCTCATAATAAATACAGCTGTGAAGCCCTCAGAGGTTTGTTAGAGAACCTTAGTGAACAAACAGCATCATGAAAGCCAAGGAACACACCAGGCAGACAGATAAGAGAATGAATAGATAGGTGCATAGATAGAAAGTGGATGGATAGATATATAAATCATGGATAGATGCATAGATAGATGTAGGTATGATGATGATAAGAGGTCTTGTAGATCATGGATGGGTGAATAGATAGAGATATATAGAACTAGGTGGTAAGGTTAGGCAGAGCGGTGATCAGAGATCCTGTACTTCCACACAGGGAGGGAGTAGAGTCCTCCCCAGGCTGTATATTGTGGCAGAGGTGTGTGGAGGAGAGGAGAACACCTGTCTGTGTGTCTGTCTGTGTGTGTCTATGGACGGAGTCTCCCAGCCGGCACACGGTACAGAGAAGCGGGCGATCGCTGTGAAACTTGTCCACTAACTTCATGACAGCGAATGACAGTGCCGCCGCCGCCGCGGCTCTCCGGGGATTGGCCTTCGGGAGGTGACGTCACGAGGGGTGTTATTAAAGGCAGCTGTAAGAGAGATGAGTTTAGAAGTGGCAGGGACTGTCTTTGGGACGGGAGTGCTGCGCATCCTCCAGCCAGCCGGGCGTCAGATGTACGATACGGGGCAACAACGCCTCCCGTACGGGTGAGAGGATCGCGGCCACCCAGGCAGCTACATGCAGGAGGACACTGGCCACAGCGCTGGACGAGCAAGCCAAGTGAGCCGCTTTAAGGAATAAGACAGAAGAAGTTCACCGCTATGGATCTGCTGCTCACCCCCAGCCCAGCACCGAACTTCACCAGACCACACAACAGCACCAAGCCTGATGATGGCTGGATGGTAGGCATTGGCATCTTGATGTCCATCATCGTCCTGATCATCGTGCTTGGGAATATCATGGTGATCACGGCTATAGCCAAGTTCCAGAGACTTCAAACAGTCACTAACTACTTCATCACCTCCTTAGCCTGTGCCGACCTGGTGATGGGCATGATGGTGGTGCCCTTCGGAGCAAGTATTATCATCGTGGACTCGTGGGAGTTTGGCAATTTTTGGTGTGAGTTTTTCATATCAGTAGACATTCTGTGTGTCACTGCCAGCATAGAGACGTTGTGTGTGATAGCATTGGACAGGTATTTCGCTATCACCTCTCCATTCAAGTATCAAAGCCTGCTGACCAAGTGCAAAGCCAGAATGGTCATCCTCATAGTTTGGGTTGTGTCAATCCTCACCTCTTTCCTCCCCATCTACATGCACTGGTATAGAACTGAGGAGAGCAAAGCTGTGGATTGCTACTCCGATGAGACCTGCTGTTACTTTTATACCAACCCTGCCTATGCCATTTCATCATCCATCATCTCTTTTTATCTACCCCTGGTGATCATGATCTTTGTCTACGCTAGAGTCTTTCAGGAGGCCAAGAAACAACTGAAGAAGATAGACAAAAGTGAGGGGAGGTTTTATCAGCAAGATGCCAATGGCAAAGTGGGCAACAGGAGGACATCCAAGTTCTGCTTGAAGGAGCACAAAGCACTGAAGACACTGGGCATTATCATGGGCACCTTCACTTTGTGTTGGCTCCCTTTCTTCATAGTCAACATAGTTCAGGTGATGCACAAGGAGATCATCCCTGTGAAGGTTTACACCTTCTTGAACTGGGTGGGCTATGTCAACTCTGCCTTCAACCCACTCATCTACTGCAGGAGTCCAGACTTTAGATACGCTTTCCAGGAGCTACTTTGTTTGAAGAAGTCAAGCACCAAGCTCTACACCAATGGATACCCCCAAAGCAATGGGAACAGTGTGTACAATGAAGAAAGTGATGCTGCTCAGATGGGCAAGGAGAGAACTAATGAGGTCTTCTTCAAGGAGGAGAAGACCCCAAGTCCATCGCTACTGAGCTGTGAAGGTACTGTGGTGGACTACAGCATGGCTCCCCTAGGCAAGAATCACAACACGCAGGGTGATTGCTTATTATAGGATCCCCTTTTTTTTTAAGAAACACTGATGACAAACTGGATGCTTTGCAATACAAGGGTCAATCAGATCTTTTTCTAATGTATTGACATGAAGGATATGGAGGTTTTTCTTTATATTAAAGTTAAATTGCAGTTGGGCGGTGCCCATGACTTGCAGGATGTATACTTTTTTTCTATTAGGCAAGTGTTTTGTTTTTTTGTTCTGTATAGTTTCACTTCCTAAATTAAGGTAAGAAGACATTCACTAAAGCATTAAGGCTTTTTGATTGTGTTGCTGTCTTATATATTTAGCAAAACTAGAAGAATCTACCTCATGGATCTGAAAAAAAAGAGAAAAGTTATGTTCTTGTCTTTTTTTTTATGTCTTGCATATTTTATGTTATATTTTGTGTCCTGTTACATGTTGTGATTGCAATATGAACACTTGTCTGCTGGAGTGGCTGGTCTCTCCAGCAGTGGATAGGTTAATTTGGCGGATGTCAATCTCAGATTTATGTATAAAACAACAAACATAGGAAAAGACAATGTAGAACGTGTGTGAGAAACCCATTTCTGAAAGCTGAAACTCAACGCCTTTAACCCCTTCATCCTGAGATCCAGGATCAAACAGCATGTTGGAGGGACATTACTATACTATGGGCAAGTGACACCCCATATTCAGGGTTTCCAGCTGTCAGTAAATTTATAAACAGTTTGAAAAAAATCGTAATTTTTACATCTGTCCGTGAATGTCCATTACGGATGTCCGTAACGGACATTCACAGTCAGATGCAAAAATGACAGATTTTACAAACTGTTCATAAATTTACTGACAGTTGTCCGTAACGGACATTCACGGATGGATGCGAAAAAGTTACGGATTTTACAAGCTGTTTGTAAATTTACTGACAGTTGGCAACTCTGCCCATATTTTGGGCGCTGACAGTAGTTGAATGGACGACCTTCGTTTGAAGGATTCCCCCAGGCATTAAGGGGTTTAAAGTTATTTTGAGTTCACTTAATTTTAGCAGGAAAGCCCATACGGAGAACCCATCCCCCTTCAAGAGACCTGCAGACTATGACAGTCGGAGGGTGATTTATTACATGCAGTTTTATGAGAAGCCCTGTTGGCTTCAAATGAAAAAATGTAGGAGTTGACTTATGGTCACTGTCCACTGGAGTGTCATATGGTAGGTTTAAAGGGCCACTATTGTGAAAAATAACACATTTTAACTGTATGTTATTTATAGATAAAATAATAGTATTCATTGTGTTTTTCATTTTTTATTTATTAGATTTTTTTATTCCTCCACATTTATGTGCCAACCAACTGTCCAGATGGCATACATTGACACAAACTATGACATTGGCAAAGATGCTTGGGCAGTTGTAGATTTTTTTTTTTTTTTTTAAAGATTCAAACTATATGAATAAAGGGTGACTGTTGTAAGCACCCCAGAAAGTGTTCTAGTTTGTTGCAACCTATATAACGTCCACGCTTGTGGGACAATTTGGTCTGCACGCGAAGGAGGGGATGAGCTAAATCTATAAAGCAAGTAAAATATACTGAATAATATTATATCTACTAACATACAGTTTTATATATAAATATATTTATAATTATTTTTTATTTATTTATTTTTGGCGCTAGTGGTCCTTTAATAACCAGTCCAACACTGAATGTATAAATATAAACTAGTGTTGGTCTGCTTTTCTAGTCACCAAATAACAACAAGCCGTACAGGTCTTTCCAGATGGAGAAGAACAGATGTTCCCCCACGACCTGCTCACTGTGGAGGTTAATCAATTAACTGACGCAGTCCTGCTGATTCAGACAGGTTTCTAGCCAGAAACTTGTCACTAATCAATTTTTCCTTTCGCCATATCCAGTTTAACTAATACTGTTGAATAAATTGTGTCTCTCGAAAAGATTTAAGTAGCCTGTGATGAGGTCCATAAGCTGCAGAATTGGTTTTTCCATTGCAGAGCATGATTAGGTAATAGGGAGAGCGTTGGAAATAAATGAGAGGATTTCCTAGCTCCCGCTTGAAGCATGCTGAGTTAATCAATTACCGAACCTGGAAAAAAACAAAATGATGGGATGACTTTTTTTTTAATGATTGACTGGAAAAAAAAGTCTTCTAGCGGAGTCTATAATATAGGGGGATGAGTTCTCCTGGTTAGTTAAACACTCGGGCTTGTTTAATAAGACAAAAAAAGGGCATAACCCATAGCAACCAGATTTCCTTTTTCCTCACTTGGTCACATTTACGTAAAATAACCTTGGTTGCTGTGTGTTATGGCACTTTGCACCTTCATTGTAGTTTGCACAATCTTACTAACAAAAGCCCGCAATCAGCTTGTTTAATACTACAGTGCAAAGAGTAATGGTGTACTGTGGAATTGGCCACAAATGTTACTCCCTGATCATGCAACTCTTCTTTGGATTTGCCACCAACTATCTGGTATGAAGGGCTTTCTAAGCAATCCCCTTTATTTATGTCTAAGCTGGTAGACCCTTCAACTGCATAGTTGTTAGCAACTCCTACGGTCACCATACACATTACTATCTGACTGTACAACCTTTCCACAATCAACTTCAGATTTACCAAAATGCTGTAATATGAGGACCTGCCTAAACTGTCCAATCAATGTATGTCGAATCAGGCAGGCTCTTGCACTTAATAGTTGTTTGTAGATCTAAAGGGGATTGTACAATCAGAATGTAATGTGTGTTGACCTTTAGGGAGATTGTACAATCAAATTGTAAAGTGTGGGGCCAGGTTTGGTGTAGCCAGACTAATGAAAGCTAATGTTTGACTGGTTTCTGTTGAGTACAGTACATAATTGCTCTTTGCTTCATGTTACTTAATGATGGCCATTGTGACTAAGCATGACTACAGGTATTCCTGTCCACTTCACTGCATGCAGGGCCACCAGCAGATCAGCTCCTTTGCACATTTCCAAGCCGTACAGTATTGTATGCCGCTCGCAATTAAAGGTCATTGTACTATGAGTCCAAGTTGTTTGTGTTTTTATATTGTTTACATTTTTTTGATGTTGGGTAAGCATCGGGTCTGGAGATGTAAATAGATTCAAGAGGCAGAAAATATAAATGACATGTTACTTTACATAGAGGGACTAACATTGATGAATTTTTATACAAAGGTTCTATATCTGTACAGAAATCAAGTCATTTGACATTGGAGTTGACTAATACTATTAAAGCTAATGGGGTTGTTTTCACCCTTGCCTGTGGTCAAATAACCGGTGCAGAACAGGAAATTTCTATTTTTAATTTCAAATTCCTTGAATCTTGATTGAAATTTTGAAGTGAACTCACACAAGGGTAAAAATGACTTCTTTAGTCCTTTAAAATCAGTTCACAAACCTTACACAGCAAGATAAGGTTATTTATTTAAAAAAAAAAAAAAAAAAGTTACAGTTGTTTCTAACTCCAATGGATTTGAAAATGACAGTCACATAGCTAAAAGAAAAATTGGTATTATTATTTTTAAGCTTTGCGACTTGAGTCTATTGTGGTTAAGAAGACATTATGGGGTCGATTTACTAAAACTGGACAGTGCAAAATATGGTGCAGCGCTGCATAGAAACCAATCAGCTTACAGCTTATTTTGTCAAAGCTTAAATGAACAAACTGAAGTAAGAAGCTGACTGGCTACCATGCAGAGCTGCACCAGATTCCAAGTGCCCCAGTTTTAGTAAATCAACCCCTGTGGCGTTGATTTACTAAAACTGGAGAGTGCAAAATCTGGTGCAGCTGTGCGTAGAAACCAATAAGCTTCCATTTTTTTCATTGTCAAAGCTTAAAGCGGAATTTCTCTCCCCCCAGCAAAAAATGCAAATTCAGCAGCTACACATACTGTAGTTGCTGACTTTTAATATAAGGACACTTACCTGTCCTGGAATCCAGCGATGTCAGCACCCCAGCTGATGTTTCCATCGGCTCTCGGGTGCTGCCGCCGTAAGGGGAACCGGTGGCAGCACCCTGTAAGGGAAAGCACCCTGTAAGGGAAACCAGCAGTGAAGCCTTGCGGCTTCACAACCGGTACCCTACTGCACATGCACGAAGCACGCTGTGCTTTCTGAATGGCCCGGCTGCGGGGGAAAGAGAAGGGGGGGCCGAACTTCCGAGTGATCTTGCCACGGTGAGATCTCTCGGAAGTGGGGATGGGTACCAGTCAAAAACAGGTACCCGCTCCCCCCCCCCGAACGGTGCCAAATCTGGCATCAGAGGAGGGGAGGAGGCAGAAAAGCGGAGCTTCCACTTTTGGGTGGAACTCCACTTTAATTGAACAAGCTGACGTTAGAAGCTGATTGGCTACCATGCACAGCTGCACCAGATTCTGATCACTCTTGGGGTTGATTTACTAAAACTAGAGAGTGCAAAATCGGGTGTAGCTCTGCATAGAAACCAATCAGCTTCCAGGTTGTTTTGTCAAAGTTTAATTGAACAAGCTGAAGTTAGACGTTGATTGGCTACCATGCACAGCTGTACAAAATTCTGAGTGCTCCAGTTTTAGTAAATCAATTCCCACAGGCTCAAGTCACAAAGTCAACACACCCGGATAAGTTTACTTACGCTAAGAAAGTAACAGTTATTTTCAAATGATTCCGATGAGATTTGAAAATGACATTCACATGGTTAAATTAAAGAGCCGTATCTTTGTGTTAAAGCTTTGTGAATTGAGTCTATTGTGTTGTTTACCCTTTTGCTCTACAGCCAGTTGTTAAAATGACAGTTGGTATAACACGTGACATGTGATTCCAGATCGGCCAGTCAACATTCTGTAGCAAAACATCTTTCCCAAAAATACCACCCTTATCTCAAATGCACTCAGTGCTGATAAGCTCCTGAACATTTGCAAAATGTATCTGTGAACATTTATTAAAAGCTCTTTGAACTATACCAACCTCTAACTTCTGCTTGTATGTTCTATTTTTATGTTTACTTTTCTACAAATACTGCTACTGTCTACATAGATTAGTGATTCATTCCTGGGCCCCCCCCCCATCTGGCAGTGCCCCTGTCCGTTTTGCAGCTCTGAGTGCTACAGCGCCATGCCATCCTTAATGACTGGGCAGAATGATTGCATTTACTATAAAGAGAAGCCTGTGTAATACAGTGCCGTGCTGTCATTGGGCTTTGTGCAGTAAGCGGTGGAGGTGCATTCCTCGCTTGCAGTGTCTACAGATCCTGTGCAGAGTAGTTTGGTCGGAGGACTGTGTGCCGGGTGCCGCTGTCAGTGTGACATACACCCTAACAGGTGCTCCACTGACTCATGTCCTAATCAGCGCACAGACACAAGCATGGAAACTTCACTTCTATTTGTTTATGATAATGTTCCCAGAAATATTTATTATATCGTAATGGCAAAAAGCAGAACGGAGCCCTTGCACTTTACACTTAGCAACAACGTATAGATCATACACTGAGCTTATGTAGAATTTATCGTTGTGAACTATGTTAGAACTTTTTTTTGTTTTCATTAAAAGTTAATTTAGGGTTTAGCCTATATTGTTCCATATGGGAAGTTATTTTGTAAATTAAGTGAAAAGTTTTAAAGCTTTGAGGAAGCTTAGCTTGATGATCAGCATGTGTAACTGCGGTATATGATATAACCTTTATTGCCTCAAACCATATGGCACGTACAATATGTTCAGAACCAGAAAGGTCACATTTACTCAAAGGAAACAAAGGTGTTTGCGGGTGAATGTCAGTACTCAGGGCAGCTAAATTAAGAGATTTTCTTGTAATTGATTTGAATTCAGCTTGTGTTATGGTGATAGAGAACTGTTTATACTTTTCTTGCCATATGCTAAAATTAGAAAAGGGTTGTGACATCATAGTTCCTATCAATAAAGGCAAAGTAACTTAAAGCGGAACTTCAGTCATTTTTTAAACTTTCCATCTATTAAATCTTCTGCCCTTGTTGCTTTAACTTTGGATAGTAAAACATTTTTTTTTTTTTTTTGCCAGTAAATACCGTATACCAAGTGTCTCAAACCTGCGGCCCTCCAGCTGTTGCGAAACAACAAGTCCTATCATGCCTCTGCCTGTGGGAGTCATGCTTGTAACTGTCAGCCTTGCAATGCCTCATGGGACTTGTAGTTTTGCAACAGGGGAGGGCCGCCAGTTTGAGACCTCTGCCTTATACAGTCTACTTCCTGTTTTTTGTCTGGTAATTAACCTAGGCTTATGACATTGTGCAATGCCTCATGGGACTTGTAGTTTTGCAACACCTGGAGGGCCGCCAGTTTGAGACTCCTGCCTTATACAGTCCACTTCCTGTTTTTTGTCTGGTCATTAGCCTAAGCTTATGACATCATGCACAGCTCTCTCTCAAAAGAGATTGCCAGGAGGGGGGGGGGGGGGTTGAGTCATAAGAGGGCCAATGAGAGCTGCAGAGCTGGAGGTGTGCTTCTGTGTGTCTGTGTAAATCCAGGAAGTGAACAGGCAGCACCTTCATCTGCCCACAGTTAAAATGGTTGCAGCCAGACTCAGTGGAGGGAGATTTCTGCAGCATATTTGGCAAGTACAGAATCACAGTATATATAAAATATTATGCAAAGTGGTTGGAGGGAAACTTCAGAATGGCAAAGATGTTTTTATTACCAATTAAGTGAGCAGACTGCAGTTCCTCTTTAAGGTGAATTTATGTTAGGCACTTTTGCTATAGACCAGAGGTCTCCAAACTTTCTAAACAAAGGGCCAGTTTACTGTGCTTCGGACCTTAAGGGGGCCAGACTGTGGCCAGCAGGAATATAATTTTTTTTTGGCATCAGTGGGAGTAAACAGGTCCTTATCTTTTAGTATTAGGGTGAGGAATAGTGCCCCATAGTTGGTGTCAGTGGGAGAAATAGTAACCCCAACGTTGATGTCAGTGGCAGGAAATATGCCCCATTGTTGGTGTCAATGTGCAGAATAGTGTCTCATATCAGTGTGCCGGATAAAGGCAAGCAAAGGGCCACAGTTTGGAGACCCCTGCTATAGACGTATATATCTTTGTACTCCTGGAGGTTACCAGTTATTTTTCAGGCTTGCCCTTCTAATGCCTTTCTATTTTAGGATTTTTTGTAATTTTTCCTAGACATGACTCTCCTTTTTTATTATACCTTTTTTAAAGTGTTTGCAAATGATCACCTTGTAAAACAACCCATTCAGTTTAACCGCTTTTGGACTGTCCACCGTAGATATACTGCGACAAGGTGGCCGCTCTGTGCCAGATCATGTACCTAGTACCTGGCTGTGCTGCGATTGGCTGCAGAACCAAGCAACCAGCACCCGATGATTGGCTCCGGACATTACCAAAGAAAGCCCTGTGTAGGTAAACAAACACAGGGCTTTCTTCTAACAACATCAATGTGTTGTTTTTTTCCTTCCTGCAAAGCAGGAAGGAAAAACAACACATTGCTTAGTAGAAACACCTCACACAGTAACACGTGTTGGCCACACATTTAACTCCTTGGTCACCCTAGATGTTAACCCCTTCCCAGCCAAGATGACGCCTGACATGTTTCAGACTCTTACGTCCTTCTTACGTTGAGCCTATGAAGAAGGACATAAGAGTCTGAATCATGTCAGGCATCATCTTTAAAAGCTAAGTGCACTAAGCCTTTCGTACTAGAGGGCAACTACAAATATGCTTGTATTTTTGTACTGAAATTGATTTTAATTTTCTACTGTTTCATTATTGTATTTTTCAATAAAAATTACTTTTTAAATACTTATCTAGTCTGTTCTAAAAAATCCCGAGGGGTTATGCTGTGCTTATGAGCACTAGGTTTTGTTTGCATGCCACCAAAAGAAAGCTCTATTTGTGGGAAAAAAAGGACATCAATTTTATTTGGGTACAGCGTCGCATGACCACGCAAATTGTCAGTTAAAGTAACGCAGCGCCATATCGCAAAAAATGGCCTGGTCGTGAAGGGGGTAAATCTTCCAGAGCTGAAGTGGTTAAAATAAAAAATGAAAGGCAAAACATTTTTGTATAGGAATAAATAAACATTATAAATACATTTTTTCCCTTTTTTATAAGTGATCACATTCCCTTTGTTCACGGCTGCATAAGAGCTGGGGGGGGGGGGGGGGGGCAGCAGCACACTAAGCTTCCCAGTGAATAGTTGTGCAGCGGGGGAGTGTCAGGACAAGTCTGATCATTGGAGATGAGTACACTGAGTTCTCAGCATAGCTAGAGAACTGACTACAGTGTGCTCTCCTGCTTAGTGTGGTCAGTTTTTAATAGGAGAGCAAAGGGACTGGCAGGAACACCAGGGATTTCACACAAAGGAAGCAATACAAAGAGATAAGGATACTTTCTCCTACAAGTACCTGGTACAGCAGGCACATATCAGGAATATGAATATGAATACTTAAGGTCAACCCTATAGCAGTTTTACTGCTACTGGGTGGCACCTCTGCGGTGGATCATGTGTATATATACGTGATCCGGGTAGGGGGCATGCATGCGCTCCACCGCCAGCTCGCTCTGCTGTGATCACACGCAGCGGGAGCTGAGCAGCGGGTATCATGGACTCGATGTAAACAAGGCAGATCGCCATTCTGACAGGAGGGAAGAGATGAAATTTTGTCCCTGCAAAGCAGGGAATAAATGGCATCTCTTCCCCTAGTAAAGGCACCTCACACAGTATAGTAAAACACTGGTTAGGCACACAGTTAACCCTTTGATTGCCCCTGATGTTAACCCCTTCCCAGCCAGTGTCATTAGTACAGTAATACAGTATTTTTTAGCACTGATCACTGTATTAGTGTCACCAGTCCCCAAAAAGTGTCAGTGTCAGAATGTTTGCCGCAATACCGCAGTCCCGGGATTTGCTGATCACCGCCATTACTAGTAAAAAAGAAAATAAATAAATAAAAATGTCCCATAGTTTGTAGACGATATAGCTTTTATACAAACCAATCAATATAAGCTTATTGGGAATTTTTTTATTGGATAGTTTTTGTAGCAGAAAGTAAAAAATATTGTTTTTTTTTCAAAATTGACAATTTTTTTGTTTGTAGCGCAAAAAATAAAAATGCTGAGGTGATCAAATTCCACCAAAAGAAAGCTCTATTTGTGGGGAAAAAAATTACATCAATTTTATTTGAGTACAGGGTAACTGTCAGTTAAAATAACGCAGTGCCATATCGCAAAAAAATGGCCTGGTCAGGGAGGGGGTAAATCTTCAGGAGGTTAAGGGGCAGTGTACCCAATAACTTTTTAGTTCTAGTTGGGGTCTTGTGGGCAGAGCTTTCATAAGTCTTGGATACTACAACAGAATGATCTCCCTAATGAAATTATCCGTAATGAAATTCCCAACTCTGTTCTGTCCATCTGGCTGTTGGTTGTTCCCATGCAACTTTTTGCATTTTCCAGCACCTCTTGTATTTTCAGTTATTATTTAGGGCTGGTTCACACCACATGCAGTCTAGTGCTTTTTTCTGCATCAAAAACACATGGGCAGTAGGTTACATGAATTTCAATGGGGAGGTTCACACCACTGCAGTGCATTCCGGGACAGTCAACAAAAGTAGAACATGTTGCATTTTTTTTTCTGCAAGGAACTGCACTGAATCGCATCTAAATGCGTCAAACCCCCCCCCAAAAAACTAGTAAACTTTATAATAAAAAAACAATAGGGGAAAAAAACATTGGGAAGCATTAAAAAAGCATCAAAAACGCACCGGAATGCATTAAAAATGTGCCTACAGTAACGTATCCGGATTGCATCTGTACTGAGTTTCTGTGCGTGGACTGGCCCTTAAAGGGGTTGTAAAGTCAGAAGTTTTTTTTATCTTAATGCATTCTATACATTAAGATAAAAAGTCTTCTGTGTGCAGAAGCCCCTCTCAGTCCACTAACACTTACATGAGGTCCCTTTCTGTCCAGCGATGTCCACAAAAGTCTCAGCCATCTGAGATTCTCCTTCCTGATTGACTGAGACACAGCAGTGGCGCCATTGGCTCCCACTGCTGTCAATCAAAATCAGCTAGCCAATCAGATGAGGGCGGGGCCAGGTCAAGGGTCAGTGTCTGAATAGACACAGGGAGCTGAGACTCAGTTTGGGTGCCCCCATAGCAAGCGGCTTGCTGTGGGGGCACTCAACAGGACGGAGGGGCCAGGAGCACAGAAGAGGGACCCGAGAAGAGGATGATACGGGCTGTTCTTTACAAATCCACTGCAGAGCAGGTAAGTATAACATGTTTGTTAATTTTATAGGAAAAAAATTGAGACTTTACAATCACTTTAAATAAAAATATCTAACAGTGAGAGTGAGGTCCCCGATAATGGGTGCGGCTTATGCAAAGTCCAAGGAATTTAAGCCGAGATATTCTACCAATAGCTTCCCCAAAAAATATAAGAAATTATCTGGTGGTTAAAAATGTATGGAAATCCTAACCCCTAATGAGCTTATCTTATTTGCTTAGTTAAATACACCATTGGAACATTTTGTTATAGCTGTTAGACCTATGCAAAAACAAGAAGAAAAGAAAAGGTCAGCACTGGGCAATGTACGCTTTTTGTGTTATTTCAAACAGCCCTTCTAGTTCTGTTCTTAAGCCTTGTACACACGATCAGATTTTTGGCAGGGAATTGTGTGATGACAGACTGTTTGCCTAAAATCTGACTGTTAGTACGCTCCTTCAGACAATTGTTGTTCAACTTTCCGCCAACAAATGTTGGATGGCAGGCTAGTAAATTTTCCACGGACAACGGTCTGTTGTCAGATTTTCGTATCGTATGTACACAAGTCCATCACACAAAAGTCCAAAGTACAAACACGCATGCTCGGAATCAATGCTCACCAAACACATTAGCGGAAGGTTGGCCGACAATTGTGTACCGTTATTATTGTCCTGGCATATGCCCTTCGGACAAAAGTCTGACGCTCTGTTGGCCAACAATCCGATCGTGTGTACGAGGCTTTAGACTACAAAATGACTAGTTTTTACATTGCAAAGATTGTAGGAGTGGCTAACAAATTACAACTGGGAAGGCTGACAAAACTCAGTCCACAAAACTGCTGTGTGTTGTCAGCCTGCAGCAGGACTATATAGCTGGCCGTTCACTAGTAGAAATGTTTTATTTTAAGAACTTTCAATTTTCTAATTGTTGGCGGGTGGGCAAATCGATGTTTATTTTTGACCACAGTGACAAGAAAATTTAAAGAAGCAGGATGGAAATATTTTCTTGAACAAGCGAATTTCTAACAGTGAATATGTTTTTTGTTTGGGGCAGTCTATGTATTCCAAAATCGAATGTTCAAAGCAAACAAAATTTTGAAGTACTTTCCAGGAACTTTTGTCACATCATCGAAATGTAAAAAGAATTTTCATCTGAATGTTCATACGAATATTTTTACACATTTGTACTGAGGGTATGGCCAGCTTGAAGAGTTGAGTGTTTTTTCTGGCAGATCACCAGTTATTTTTTCTGTACTTGAAGGGTCTATAAAGGGATACAAAAAAAAAATCATATTGTGTATTTTATTTATTTATTTATTTATTTATTTTTTTTTTACAATTAATTTAACTCTTCTGCATCCCCCCCCCCCCCCCAAAAAAAAAAAAAAAAAAAGAAATATCAGTGCTCAGTGGACCTACCCTTTATAAATACCCACATATGCTGGAGAGCAGCATGTAGACAGAAAATAACCATACACTGTGGTTGGCTTACTAAAACTGGAGAGTGCAACAAATGGTTCAGCTGTACTTGGTAGCCAATCAGCTTCTAACGTCAGCTTGTTCAATTAAGAATTGACAAAAAAACTGGAAGCCGATTAGTTTCTATGCAGAGCTGTGCCAGATTTTGCACGCTCCAGTCTTAGTAAATCAATCCTTGTGTGTACAGTAGACATCTCCATACACTCTTAATGACAATGAACACGTAAACCTAATTAATTCAGTCCACTCTGATCATTGCACAAATCTGATCTTTGTACATACTTTGTAGAATGGACTGCTTCAAATTATTGTTTGTATATTTCAACGCTCCTCTGCTGATGAAGTGCTTGCACTTTATTCTGGATAAGATATAGGAAAAGTCAACAGAGAAAGAGAATCCTTCCTAAAATGAAAGCTGCAAATGTGAGGAGTCTAAAGAAGCAATACAGGAAAATGGAATATGATTCAACCTTACCGTAGACTATAATTATAAGTAACAAGAGCAGGGTATTTTTTTATTGACCTTTTATATTATATGGCAACGATTAAAGCAAATTTCTATTTTTTAATTATTAATGTAATAATTAAAGTGATTGTAAGGGTTTTTTTTTTTTGTTTGTTTAAAATAACAAACATATCATACTTATCTCCACTTTTGCACAGAGTGGCCCCGAACCTGCTCTTCTGGGGTCCCCTGGCGGCTATCGCGGCTCCTCCCCACATCAGCTAACCCCTCGGAGAAGGGCTTTCCCGAGGGAGTTACCTTGCGGGCACGCTCCTAAGTCCAGCATTTGGTGTCCATAGCCGCCGAATGTATGACTCGGCCCCACCCCCCTGCGTCATTAGATTTGATTGACAGCAGCGGGAGCCAATGGCTGTGTTGCTATCAATCTAGCCAATCAGGGCAAGAGACACTGGCTAGAGCTGGTGTGGTCATCCCCGGCATGAGAAAAAGAGGGTTCAGATAAGTAAAACAGGGGCACTGGGGACCTGCTACACTGCATAGAATGCATTGAGGTGAAAAACCACGAAGGTTTACAACCCTTTTAACTTCTCTTTGATTTATAAGAAATTTTTAACCATTTCAGCTCTCACACCACTACACCCCCTATGGACCTGAGCAATTTTTACATTTCTGCTATGAGCCTGTTTATTCGGCAATAACTTTGACAATAACTAAAAGATAACAGATATTACATACTTTATATCATTTATTTTTAAGGACAAATACATCTTTCTTTTGGTGATATTGTCTTTTGGTTTTGTTTTTTTATGCTATCCATAGACAAAAAAGTAAAAAAAAAAACACATTTAATTTTTTTTCCACTTTTTTTTCCACTTTTTTTGTTAGTTTAAAAAACAAATACTGTTACTGTAGATTTTAAAGATGCATTTAATTCTGTAATTTGTCATGTTTAAAATTATTCTGGTACAAAAACATTGCAAAATAATTTAGAAATAAAGGATTTTTTTTTCCAATGTTGCTTTTTTTAATGAGTCTTTTTTAATGAGATATTAAAAACAAAAAAAAGTTTAAATATTAATAGTTTGAAAAATAGAAATAATAAAGCAGGAAAATAATAGAAACGGGGACAAATAACACTAGGGGAGCCTCTGAGACATATAGGAAGATGGAATATGATATAGCGCCACAATAGATTATATATTTTTTTATAATTTGTCATTATACAATGGCTGAAGGGAAAGAAGAAGATAATTAAGACTGAATGGTTATTAAGGGATTAAATGGGATCAAATTTTCTTTAAAAAAAAATCAAAAAGAATTAGGGGGGCGGCACACCTGCGACTCTAATGGAGCGGCCGCCACTGGTCTCTACCATTATTCTAACCTCTTACACTGGGAAGTGTTGATTATATTGATGTTATTGAGCTCATTTTTATTGTTAGTACAATAGGTTGAAGCACATGCAAAGCCATCAGACACTCAAGCTTACATACATGGGTCATTTTTTTTCATTCAACCTGCTGGCTGTACAGAAAAAATTAACCCATTGCCCCATCCACACGTGTGAGGTGGATGTGGGAATCCTTCCAACTGTGTTATTGAATTTTGAGAGCGGAGGAGTCAAATGGACTCCTCCGCTGTCAAAATAGACTGATCAGTGTTGCAGCCTATTGGCTACAGTGCTGATTGAACTAAAGTTTTCCAGCAAGCTCGTTTGTGAGTTGTCAATCAGTAGATCAACTGCTGTCAAACAGGAATGGCCATAGATGGATCTAATTTCAGCTGATCCCTGCTGAGCTAGCCAAATTTCAATTCATCTATGACCAGCTTTAGAAGTCTATTTCACAAACAGTTCACACAACTTTTCCCCAAAATTCAAACATTTTTGCCACAGGCTCCAGTTATAAAATGTGTAAATCTTTGATGAAGGCAGTGTACATCCTGTGTGAAAATATTTTTAAACAGACCCCTTAAAAAGTGGAAGTACACTACACCCCATAAAACTCAAAATTTCTCAAGTCCTATAGAGTAGCCTGGACTGCTAAAACATAAGACACCACGTTACACGTCATAACCCTTCTCCATTGCTATTTGCTAATAAAGATCTAGGAGCTAGGAAAGGGATGGTTGGCACTCAGGATGACATCCAAAATAGTATTTCTTTATTAGGTAAACATGCACAAAGCTGTAAAACAGCCTAAGCGTTTCAGACGTTAGTTATGTGGGAAGGTTGTAGCACCTATACAGTTGTCTTCCAAAAATATATGAGCTAGCTGATGTCATTCCACCTCAGAATAGAACGAATCCCAGCACCTGAAGGATACTTATGCCACGTACACACTATCGGAATTTCCGTCGATGTGAGCTTGTTGTCGGAAGTTCCAACCGTGTGTAGGCTCCATCGGATATTTGCTGTCGGAATTTCCGACAACAGATGTTTGAGAGCTGAACCTCAAAATTTCCGACAATAAAATTTGTTGTAAAAAATTCAGAGCGTGTGTACACAATTCCGACGCACAAAATTCCACACATGCTCAGAATCAAGCAGAAAAGCCTCACTGGCTATTGAACTTCATTTTTCTCGGCTCGTCGTGCGTGTTGTACATCACCGCGTTCTTGACGTTCTGAATTTCCGACATTTGTGTGACCGTGTGTATGCAAGACAAGTTTGAGCCAACATCCGTCGGAAAAAAATCCATGGTTTGGTTGTCGGAAATTCCGATTGTCTGTACGCGGCATAAGTATTTATGCTGTGACTGTGCATGTGCCACTTGGAAACCTGACATAGTTAAAAAAACTGGAATGGAAAATGTTCTCCTGAACTACTACTACTACTCACTGCCTATGGACCTTATGTAAGGAGAGGTTTTGGATGAGACAATCTTTAACCACTTACCTACTGGGCACTTTTACCCCCTTCCTGCCCAGGCCAATTTTCAGTGCTGTCTCACTTTAAGCCTAGGTTCACATTGGTCCGATATGGCAGGCGATTTGACATGTCATTATTTATCATTAACCCCTTCCCGCCAACCACACACATACATGCGGCCTCATAAAAGTGGGCTTTTTTCCGTGGGGCCACATATTTGCTTATCTCCCTTTTTGCTGGGAGCGCGCCACACAGCGTGCTCCCCGCACAGAGATTGGGCTCTCACCAAGAGCCCTAGGTCTCGTACTAACAGTCAGGACCCGGGGCTCTCGGTACATTGTATCTTTCTCTTCTTGCAAGAGAGGAAAATGTAAACAAACCAAAGTGTGTAAAGAAAAAAGAAATCAAACAAAAATTTACAATAAAGAATAATAAATAAAGAAAAAATAACAAGATCAAGGTTTGCCAGGGTTAGTGTTAGGGTCAAGGTTGGGGTCAAAGGTCATTAAACTTTTTTTTTAATTAATATCAGTGTCAGTTAGTGTCAATGTGTTTTAGCGCGGATAAAAAAAAAAAAGCAAAATGTGCACCCCTGTTTCTGGGCTGTACTATGGGTACAAACAGCTAACATACACATTGTGGTATCGCTGCAATCGTCAACAGCAGGAGAATTTATTTTGGGTTGTTCTTTGGTGGTAAATTATGATAACAGCAAGAAATATACAGCTAAATAGAAAAAAAAAAAGATTTTGTTTACTATTTTGGGACAGTTTTCCTTTCATAATAAAAAAGAAATTCGAAGAAATTACCATATACAATCAAAAGAAAGCCCAATTTGTCCTGAAAAAAACAAGGTATAATCCACCTGGATACACAAAGTAATTGTGACGATATGTACAGTTTTACTAACACAATTCAAAGTTGCAAAATTGTGCTTAGGCTTTAACATTTGTTTTACCCTTAGGCGTGAAGGGGTAAACCTAAATAATTGGTTTGAGTGGAGGTCTTCCTTACGTCTGCTAGCATGTTTTTAGCCATTGCTTGTTGAGTTGATGGTTTTTCCTGTGAGACCACTATATGGTCAAGGTGATGCTTAGGTCAAGTTGCTGCCAGGGCTTGGTTCAAAACCTGCCATTGGTGAAGAATTTGACTGGCTGTTAAAATCAACTATAGGTTACAATGGTAGCCCAATATATGGCTGAGTAATTAGTGCCTATATAATAATGATCCCACTTTTCTTGTGGGTCAATTGATTCTAATGTTGGGTCCCCTGGTTACAAACAAGATATGGTCTGTAGGTTTGTTCTTAAGTTCAATCTGTTTGTACGTTGGAACAGGTACATTTTTTAAGTGTAGCTCCAGCCCAAAAAACTATTTTTGGATAGCATAGGGCAAGGTTTAAAACTCCTGTAAAGTTTAATTTTGAAAATTTTGGGTTGTCGTTGCTGATAAAGTTTCAGGGGAGGTACCTTTTTCCCATAATAACTCTTACAGGAGTGAATTTCCCTTCCTAGGGGTAGATTTCCTCTCACTTCCTGTTGTCTCCCTCCTTTCTCCATTCTTGCCACCTCCATGCCACATCAGTGCTCATCTGTGCCACATCCATGCCACATCAGTGCTCATCCGTGCCACATCCATGCCACGTCAGTTCTCATCTGTGCCACATCAGTGGTCATCTGTGCCACATCAGTGATCATCCGTGCCCCATCCATGCCTCATCAGGGCTCATTCATGCCACATTAGTGACCATCAGTGCCACATCCATGCCACATTAGTGCTCATCTGTGCCACATCAGTGATCATCCGTGCTACATCCATGCCACATCATTGATCATCTGTGCCACATCAGTGCTCATCCGTACCACATCCAAGCCATATCAGTGCTCATCCATGCAACATTCATGCCACATCAGTGCTCATTTGTGCCACATCAGTGATCATCTGTGCCACATCAGTGATCATCTGTGCCACACCAGTGCTCATCCATGCCACACCAGTGCTCATCCATGCCACATCAGTGCTCATCCATGCCACATCCATGCCACATCAGTGCTTATCCATGCCAAACCAGTGCTCATTCGTGCCACATCCATGCCAAATCAGTGATCATCCATGCCACATCCATGTCACATCAGTGCTCATCTGTGCCACATCCATGCCACATCAGTGCTTATTCATGCCACCTCAGTTCTCATCCATGCAACATCAGTTCTCATCCGTGCCACATCCATGCCACATCAGTGATCATCCGTGCCATATCCTTGCCACATTAGTGCTCATCTGTGCCACATCAGCGCTCATCTGTGCCACATCCATGCCACATCAGTGCTCACACATGCCACATCAGTGCTCATCTGTGCCACATCATACCACATCAGTGAACATCCATGCCACATCAGTGCCCAACCATGCCACATCAGTTATCATCCGTGCCACATCAGTGATCATCCATTGCACATCAGTGCTCATCCATGCCACGCTAGTGCTCATTGGTGACACATCCATGCCACATCAGTGCTGGTTCATGCCACATCCGTGCCACATCAGTGCTCATCCATGCCACATCAGTACTCATTCTTGCCATATCCATGCCACATCAGTGCTCATCTGTGCCACATCCATGCCACATCAGTGCTCATCCGTGCCACATCCATGCCATGTCAGTTCTCATCCGTGCCACATCAGTGCTCATCTGTGCCACATCAGTGATCATCCGTGCCCCATCCATGCCACATCAGTGCTCATCCGTGCCACATTAGTGACCATCAGTGCCACATCCATGCCACATTAGTGCTCATCTGTGCCATATCAGTGATCATCCATGCCACATCAGTGATCATCCGTGCTACATCCATGCCACATGAGTGATCATCTGTACCACATCAGTGCTCATCCATGCCACATCCATGCCATATCAGTGCTCATCCATGCAACATCCATGCCACATCTGTGCTCATCCGTGCCACATCAGTGATCATCCGTGCCACATCAGTGATCATCCGTGCCACATCAGTGATCATCCGTGCTACATTAGTGATCATCCATGTCACACCAATGCTCATCCATGCTACATCAGTGCTCATCCATGCCACATCCATACCATATCAGTGCTTATCCATGCCACACCAGTGCTCATTCGTGCCACATCCATGCCACATCAGTGATCATCCATGCCACATCAGTGCTCATCTGGGCCACATCATTTCTCATCCATGCCACATCAGTACTCATCCGTGCCACATCAGTGCTCATCCATGGAGCATCAGCTCTCATCCGTGCCACATCAGTTCTCATCCGTGCCACATCAGTTCTCATCTGTGCCACATCAGTGCTCATCTGTGCCACATCCATGCCACATCAGTGCTCATCCATGCCACATCAGTGTTTATCCATGTCACCTCAGTTCTCATCCATGCAACATCAGTTCTCATCCGTGCCACATCAGTGCTCATCTATACCACATCAGTTCTCATCAGTGCCATATGTTCAAAAGACTAATTATGCTTTAAATGTGTAGTCAAGGGCAGAAGAAATATCTTTTTATGTTGCACTGTACCCGAAAGTAACACTTAATGGGTGTTCCGCGCAATAATTATGTAAAACCTCACTGGCCTGCAGTGAAGCTCTACTCTATTCTTTGTATGGACTGGACTGAACCATTAATGGTGCTGCTGCATCTAATTATATTTTCTCACAATATTTATGGCGCCAAAATGATTTTATCACACTTTGATAATTGCCAAATAGTCCACATGTTTGGCAGCTGTCAAATGTTTTTTTTCTGTAGTGTTCAACAACACAGCATTATTGAATGAAACAGTTAATTGGCTTTCTTGTATAAGTGCATCAAATACATTATTAACTAAGGCAACTACTAAAACAGTTTTTCATGCTGAGTTTCCACAGAGGGGAAAGGTTTGCCGTTTTCACAGCTTAAAATTGCTGGCAAACATTGATTAGCAGCTTGGATATGTTTACTCTAGCCAAAGATTTTAGATGGTAGTCGGTCTTTTGAAGATTATCAGAACGCTGAACTATTATCAGAAAGTCCATGTGCCTGTGCTCACATACTACAGTGTTCTAACATTTTGTTGTTATAAACTACCAAGTTTGTCTTGTACCTATCACCCACATGATTATAGCCGTGGAGCTACACCAAACATTAAAGTTACCATGTCACCCGAGTAGAAAGTATTAACAAAGCAGGTGCTTGTAAAGAAGAGATGGAGTACTTACCGTATTTTCCACTCCATAAGACGCACCTGACCATAAGATGTAACCTAGGTTTTATAGGAGGAAAACAAGAAAAAACATATTCTGAACCAAATGGTGTACTAAAATATTTACCAGTGCCAATGAAATGCAGCCTGACCTGTGCCAATGAAATGCATCCTTACCAGTCCCATAGAAATGCAGCCTGAGCAGTCCCATAAAATGCAGCCTTACCAGTCCCATAAAATGCAGCCTGACCAGTCCTCCCATAAAATGCAGCCTGGGCAGTCCCATAAAATGCAGCCTTACCAGTCCCCTAAAATGCAGCCTGACCAGTCCTCCCATAAAATGTAGCCTTACCAGTCCCATAAAATGCAGCCTTACCAGTCCCATAAAATGCAGCCTGAACAGTCCTCCCATAAAATGCAGCCTGAGCAGTACCATAAAATGCAGCCTTACCAGTCCCATAAAATGCAGCCTGACCAGTCTTCCCATAAAATGCAGCCAGAGCAGTTCCATAAAATGCAGCCTAAGCAGTCCCATAAAATGCAGCCTGAGCAGTTCCATAAAATGCAGCCTGAGCAGTCCCATAAAATGCAGCCTGAGCAGTTCCATAAAATGCAGCCTAAGCAGTCCCATAAAATGCAGCCTGAGCAGTCCCATAAAATGCAGCCTGACCTCACCACATCCACCTGTCACTCAGACAAGATAGAGCAGCCCGTGCGGCCATACTTCATTCGGCTGCTCCGTCTTCTGTCTGTGACAGGCCCAGCTGGGAGAGTGACAGGCCCAGCTGGGAGATCGCCAGGCGCTTGCGGGGGCTTGGGATGTCTGTCCTCCTCTCTCCTGCCTCTCTTCTGCCGGTAACATGGTGGGAAGGCTTGGTCAGTATTCTCTCCATAAGACGCACAGATATTTTCCCCCATATTTTTTGGGGGAAAAAGTGCATCTTATGGAGCGACAAAATATGGTATCTCTCCTGCCACCTGCACCGCTGAACTCCGTTCATTTGCTGTGAAATGACCACCCAAATTGGTGAATTGACACTCTAATTAATATCCAATTTCTGGATCCCCTGCATGTCTCACTGGTTCTTTCTGCTGATCTCCACATCATCACATGCTGCAGGAGACTCAGGAAATCCCATGCAGTTTACCCAATGACTTCAGGAGACCACTTCACTACAAAAAAACAGAGTTTAGCATCTTCTTTACAAGCATCTGCTTGATCTATACTTTACCTAAGTGTCAGGATCACTTTTAAAAAAAGATCCTCATCTCAAGTAACGCAATTCTAAGAAATTTAGGACCAGTTTGTTACCTTCCTTTCTGGTCCCAGAAATACTCATAGACATCAAATGTCAATTGTTGTTCTGATAAAATTGGCTAGATTGACTAAGTTTACCCTTGCTTCAAAACATGACTTCGGACAGGCTTTGTTAAAGCTCTCTGAATGCCAGTCAAAGCCCTAAATAAAATGGTTAGCTTACAGTCTTGTTTACACCTTGCGTTTGCTTTGCTTCGTCTTTGCTTCAAAAATTATACCCCATGTAGCTATAGTGGTGCTTCAAAGCGTCTTCAAAGCCTCCATAGAACTCTATGACAAATCTCGCTTGAAGCATCTGCAGCTTTTGAAAGGGCTTTAATTCAGCTTTAGCTTCACTTTGTTTTTGAGAAATTGCAGGTATGAGATATCCACACACACAGGACATCTGTCAAGCTTCAACAAAGCTTCAAAAGAGCATCACAGAAGCAGCAACGACGCATCACCATAGCTTCATCGAAGCACCACCAAAGCTTCATCGAAAGCACTACGAAGCATCAAAAACACATCATAAAGCATGTTGAAGCGGTGTGCGTTGAAACCAAAGCAAATGTAAATGAACCCCTGTTCACACCAACAGCTGCGTTATAACATGGCCTCTGGTGTGTGCTGTCAAGTAAGAAGTGCTAATATGCTGATTACAACCCATTACCTTTTCTAAATACTTTTATTGAAATGTCAAATTGACATTTCATTTGGCAGGGTGTCGCTGTGATCTTTTAGATTGTAAGCTTTAACAAGCAGGGCCCTCTGATTTCTCCTGTATTGTAACTGTACTGTCTGCCCTCATGTTGTAAAGCGATGCACAAACTCTTGGCGCTATATAAATCCTGTATAATAATAATGATAAAATAGTAGTGCAGTACCTTTTCTGGTGTACACTACTGCAGTGCAATGGGTTGTGTTGGCCAAGGCTGCCCACCACAACACATTTTAGTGTGAATAGGTCCTAAGGCTGGCTGTACACACTTAGATTTCAGGCTGACTGAAAGAAAGTCAGACTACTTCATCTACCCTATACAGCATGGATGGATGAATCTCCAGCTCTTTAATCGACAGTTTCCCACTGGCTCCTTTAGTTTTTCAATGAAGGATGTCAGATGGGAGGGGGCCTACAGGGCCACCTACTAAGCAAATCAGGAACCAGCTGAAATTCTAATGCCCCGTACACAAGGTCGGATTTTCCGACGGAAAATGTGCGATCAGAGCGTATTGTCAGACATTCCGACCGTGTGTGGGCTCCATTGGACTTTTTCCATCGGATTTTCCGTCACACAAAGTTAGAGAGCAGGCTATAAAATTTTCCGACAACAAAATCCGATCGCGTCAATTCTGACCGTGTGTGGCCAGTTCCGACGCACAAAGTGCCATGCATGCTCAGAAGAAATTCCGAGACGGAACAGCTTGGTCTGGTAAAATTAGCTTTCGGAATGGATACAGCACTTTCGTCACGTTGCAATGTTTTAAATTGTTTAATACAGCGCACTCTCTTCTTCTTTATAATGTGAGAAGAATGAAGTCGTTTTGCTGCTCATATTCACACAGACTTCTCACAAACTTCTTTCTTTATTATTTAGCGGGACTCCCTCAATATATTTGGATTTGTCACATCTGACCAAATTTCTTTTTGGTTGTTTTTAAATAATTTTTTTTTTTCAAGGCTGTCTTTTTATTTTTTTATTTTGTGTTTTACTCCATAATATTTTTGTGTGTGTTTTGTGTGTCAAGTTACCACAACACCATTGATATCTTGTAATATTTAATCTCAAGGAGATTGCTTGGTGTTGGTGTCTCTTGTTAATTTCACATTGTATTTTTGAAATGTACCTGTCTCCTCACAAACAAACTGTCATTTTTTAAGGAAAACACACATAGGTGAGTATAATTGAAAAAAAATTCCTTTATTAAGGGCTCAGAACCCAATAAGGAGGGAGGCAACGCTGGAGAAACAGAAGCCTTTGACCCCCAGGGCAGACATCAATTATTTTCCAGCAAAATTGGTGGCCTGAGGAGTCCTTATCTAAGGGAGTGCAGTCTGGTCCAGAAGTCCCAGAGATCCGGAAAGCAGTAGATGACATCTGTGTCCCCAGGCTGTGGTACTACAAGAGCCTGCATATTTTGCCAGACCAGACTGAACCCAGGGCCATCACTCTCTGGTCTTCTTTCCACGCTTCCTTCCCGGCTGTGGCTCTGGTGTTGGAGATGTGGCAGGAGGAGGAGTAGGACCTGGAGGAGGAGTAGGACCTGGAGGAGGAGGAGGAGGAGGACTATGTGTGAGGTCACAAATGTGGGTAGCACATGTTATTTGGCCCCTCAACCCCTTATTGAGAGCTTCCAAAATTAGGAACTCACACAGGAGTCGTTGGCCCTCCTCCATCTGCATCATTTTGCAGGCAGTTATGGCAGCAAAGTCCTCCTCCACAGTGTTGGGAGTTCTCAGGGCCTCTGTAGCCTTCCAAAAGAGGCCTATTGCAGCCTCCTCCAGGTTACTCTTCTTCCTGGCACTTTGTCTTTGAAGGTGGAGGGTAGGGACCTGGGTATCAGGCAGCCTGCTTGGCCCGGCCACCTCCTGGCTGAGACTTCCCTGTGTATGAAAAAGGGACATGGTTTTAGTTTGGGCTTCATCAATCACAATAATAAATTATTAGTACTCCAATCTAACATCTAGTTAACATCATTGATTGGACAACCTGAAATATTTAGAGGAATGCTATACCTGGCTCAAGCTGGGCTCCTCCACATGTTGGTGCCTGGAAGGCCCAGGTTGGACATCAGAAGCCTCAGCTGGGGTGGAAGGAAGCGTGGAAGGAAGAGTGGGGAGTGCTGGTCTGGGTTCAGTCTGATCTGCCAGAAAATGCAGCCTGTCATAGTACCACAGCCTGGGGACATAAATGTCATCTGCAGCTCCTGATCTCTGGGAATCCTGGACCTTCTTGTGCTCCCTTAGATAAGTGCTCCTCAGGCCACCAATTAGAACCTTCAAATAGATGATGTCTGCTGTGGGGATCACCGACTTCACAAATTGCAGCAAATTATCCAGCGCTGCCTTCCTCTTTGTTTGGTTCTTATATTCAGGGTGGTTTATCTGCCACAGACAGGGCAGCTCCCTGAACATATCAATAAAGATTGGCATAAAGTCCTTATCTTTCAAGATATCCATTTTCACTGCAAGACACAACACAAGACAAACCCTAATGTCAGCCTAAAGTCTACTAAACTTGTGCAAATACAGGCCTCAATCTAGAAGCAGTATAGGCCCAATGTTAAATCTTACCTTCGCTATCATGATCAGCGCCTCCGTTACTCCTTCCTCCGCTCACAGATCGTACGTACTACGCACGCGTGTTACGCTTTATAGACACTGCGCATGCGTGAAACTCCGCCTGCCCCTGACGTTCTTTCCAGTCTATTCCCCGCCCCTTCTCGTTCGTCGCAGTGGGTGAAGAGCACATGGCGGAGTCAGAGCAGGTGTCTGATAATTACACCAACAAGGAGGAGGAGGAGGAAAGCCCGCAGCCTGAAACGTCTGGATCCAGAAGGAGATGATTTAAGGCCTCAAATATGTCCTTTGGGGAGATGTTGGAGATGGTCGACATAATGAAAAGGGCCGACTATGACGGGAAGTATGGACCTTACCCCAACCCCAATGTCCAAAAGGCCAAGATCATGGTGAAAGTGGTCAAGAGTCTGCACCGGAATTTCGGGATACGACGATCGAAAGATCAGCTCAGGAAGCGGTGGTCGGACCTCAAATTAAGAGAGCACGAGCAGTACAGAAAGATCTGGAGAGTGCTGCAAAAAAGTAAGTAGTTGTCCTGTGTTCCTATTCTTTATTTTTATTACGTTCGTGCTGCTCCATGTGCTTTTCTTAACTGTTGTCCAGTTTAAAATGGCAACTTTCATGTTCATGGGCACTTTATTCGTTCGTATCAAACATTGTTCGTTCGGCCTAGAAAACACCATGGTTTTGGCCATATGCATTTGGCCACATTTTTTAGGGCCTACTTGTCTGAAACTAATTTGGTTGTGTAGATGGGTTTGTAACTATAATGAAATGCAAACTAGATTCTGTGTAAGGAGAGGACACTCAGCAGCAGTTTTCACATCAGGATGCTGGAGCACTAGTGTGGGACACAAGAACACCCTTTTTATTAGGGGGGCCACACAGGTGCTCCAGTGTATACTATAGGGATGTCTCCATCTGTGAAGCTTGGACAAAACAGGTAAAGTATTCAAGCTTGACAATGGACAAGAAAAATGATACATCTTGGAACTCTGGCCACAAACAAAATTGTACCCCATTTCCAAACAATGTTTCATATTTATAGTTCTGCCATCAAATATCTGTGTGCTAAGTATACCATTTTTTTTTTACATAGGGGAGAAAAGACTCGGAGGACACCCCTCATCCGAGGAGACCAGAGATGCCCCACCTCTGGAAGAAGGGGAAATCCACCCAAGACAAACAGAGCAGGAGGAGGAAGACGTGGTGGAAATTGGCACCACAACAGGTGAGTGTCTGCAACCACAGGCTCAGGTAAGAGATGGATGCCGGCATATTTATAATACATGGTGTTTTTTGGTTTCTATCTTTTTAGGTGATCGTGATGTTGTGGATCCAGATCCTTTCACCTCGGAAAGTGCACAGATCCTGATCGGGGAGATCATGGGGTATAATAAGGACTTGGAAAAAAAAGAGAAAAACATCAATGATGTTCTTTAAAAAAATAAGAACATCATTAATGTTTTAGGGAGAGTTTAAAACCCCTCCAAATCCCTTTGTTTTTTGGTGTGCTACAATTTTTTTACATTTTTTGTCAAATTCTAGAAAAGCCAAATTTTGAAGAGGCACACAGTGTGTCAACATGTGGTATCTGCCATCACGGGAGATCAATGGACGCGTTTTGGGGGTGCAACCCCTTCCTCAATAATAAAGTAGCTGAGAGGAAGGGGTTGCACCCCCAAAACACGTCCCTTGATCCCCCATGATGGCAGGTAGCACATGTTGACATTCGGCTATTTGTGTGCATCTTCAAAATTTGGCTTTTCCTGGGGTGACTTCACCCCATCTGAACACAATATCAAACACAGTTTGTAAATACTCATGTCTGATATTGCCTTCAAGTTCTACCAAATGTGAACTTTGTAAGTACAAGATTTGTGTCTTTCTTGTTGGTTTTAAACATGCCTGTTTTATCTTAAATGGACATTTCTACTTTTTCTAATGTGACCCCAAAAATTGTTATACAACAAACATGTTGGTTTGTTTTAAAAACCTTTTCTAAATGCACATGTGATTGTGCAGGTATTAAAAAGATTGTTAATCAAGAATGTGTGGATTATTGTCTAAACGCTACAACACTTTTGTGGTGCTCTAATTGCTGTTTTCTGTAACAATGGGTGTTATTTCCAAAGTGCAAATCCACTTTGCACTGCAGTTTCAAGTGCACTTGTTGTCTTTGCCTTTAGTAATTAACACCCAACAGTGCTTTGTAATGTTACACAATCACGCCATTTTCAGGACTCATCACATTTCTCTCAGGGTCAGCTAAAACAAACACAAGCAGTAAATGTCACCAAAGATTTGATTATTTTTTTTTTTATTTGAAAAAGGTTTTAGACATTGTCTGGCATATTGATAGCCCCCCTACCCGCAAAGAATTCAAGGTATCTTAGCCGGACATCACGGGCACTCAGGGGGGGGCAAGCAAGGACATCCACTTTCAAGCGCCGTCAGGGTTGGTTCATTCTGAATTCTGGCCTCAGGCCCAACTGAGCCAGCATAGTTGGCAGAATGTTGCCGTAAAAAGTTGTGTAGAACACAGCACGCCAGGATAATGTGATTCAGTTTGTACTCCACCATATGTGTGGGTGTAAGAAATAGGCGAAACTGGCTGGCCATGATTCCAAACATGTTCTCCACCACTCTTCTGGCTCTGGCCAGCCGGTAATTAAAAACCCACTGGTCTGTGGTGAAGGTCCTCATTGGGAACGGCCGCATAACATGGTCCCCCAGTTCAAATGCTTCATCCGCAATAGGGATGAGCTTAGAGTTCGAGTCGAACTCATGTTCGACTCGAACATTGGCTGTTCGCAAGTTCGCCGAACAGCGAACAATTTGGGGTGTTTGCGGCAAATTCGAATGCCGCGGAACACCCTTTAAAAGTCTATGGGAGAAATCAAAAGTGCTAATTTTAAAGGCTAATATGCAAGTTATTGTCATAAAAAGTGTTTGGGGACCCAGGTCCTGCCCCAGGGGACATGGATCAATGCAAAAAAAAGTTTTAAAACTTAACTTAAAAGGAGCAGTGATTTTAATAATGCTTAAAGTCAAACAATAAAAGTGTAATATCCCTTTAAATTTCGTACCTGGGGGGTGTCTATAGTATGCCTGTAAAGGGGCGCATGTTTCCCGTGTTTAGAACAGTCTGACAGCAAAATTACATTTTGAAGGAAAAAACTCATTTAAAACTACCCGCGGCTATTGCATTGCCGACAATACACATAGAAGTTCATTGATAAAAACGGCATGGGAATTCCCCAAAGGGGAACCCCGAACCAAAATTAAAAAAAAAAAATGACGTGGGAGTCCTCCTAAATTCCATACCAGGCCCTTCAGGTCTGATATGGATATTAAGGGGAACCCCGGCCAAAATTTTAAAAAAAAAATGACGTGGGGTTCCCCCTAAATTCCATACCAGACCCTTCAGGTCTGGTATGGATTTTAAGGGGAACCCCGCGCCAAAAAAAAAAAAAAAACGGCGTGGGGTCCCCCCAAAAATCCATACCAGACCCTTATCCGAGCACGCAACCTGGCAGGCCGCAGGAAAAGAGGGGGGGGCGAGAGTGCGGCCCCCCCCCTCCTGAACCGTACCAGGCCACATGCCCTCAACATTGGGAGGGTGCTTTGGGGTAGCCCCCCAAAACACCTTGTCCCCATGTTGATGAGGACAAGGGCCTCATCCCCACAACCCTGGTTGTGGGGGTCTGCGGGCGGGGGGCTTATTGGAATCTGGAAGCCCCCTTTAACAAGGGGACCCCCAGATCCCGGCCCCCCCTTGTGTGAAATGGTAAGGGGGTACATAAGTACCCCTACCATTTCACTAAAAAACTGTCAAAAATGTTAAAAATGACAAGAGACAGTTTTTGACAATTCCTTTATTTAAATACTTCTTCTTTCTTCTATCTTCCTTCATCTTCTGGTTCTTCTGGTTCTTCTGGCTCTTCTGGTTCTTCCTCCGGCGTTCTCGTCCAGCATCTCCTCCGCGGCGTCTTCTATCTTCTTCTCCTCGGGCCGCTCCGCACCCATGGCATGGGGGGGAGGCTCCCGCTCTTCTCTTCTTCTCTTCTTCTTTTCTTCTCTTCTTCATTTTCTTCTCCGGGCCGCTCCTCACACATGCTAGCATGGAGGGAGGCTCCCGCTGTGTGACGGCGCTCCTCGTCTGACAGTTCTTAAATAACGGGGGGCAGGGCCACCCTGTGACCCCGCCCCCCTCTGACGCACGGTGACTTGACGGGACTTCCCTGTGACGTCACGGGGAATGCCACAGGGAAGTCCTGTCATGTCCCGTGCGTCAGAGGGGGGCGGGGTCACCGGGTGGCCCCGCCCCCCGTTATTTAAGAACTGTCAGACGAGGAGCGCCGTCACACAGCGGGAGCCTCCCTCCATGCCAGCATGGATGCGGAGCGGCCCGGAGAAGAAAATGAAGAAGAGAAGAAGAGAAGAAGATGAAGAAGAAGAGAAGAGCAGGAGCCTCCCCCCATGCCATGGGTGCGGAGCAGCCCGAGGAGAAGAAGATAGAAGACGCCGCGGAGGAGATGCTGGACGAGAACGCCAGAGGAATAACCAGAAGAGCCAGAAGAACCAGAAGAACCAGAAGATGAAGGAAGATAGAAGAAAGAAGAAGTATTTAAATAAAGGAATTGTCAAAAACTGTCTCTTGTCATTTTTAACATTTTTGACAGTTTTTTAGTGAAATGGTAGGGGTACTTTTGTACCCCCTTACCATTTCACACAGGGGGGGCGGGATCTGGGGGTCCCCTTGTTAAAGGGGGCTTCCAGATTCCGATAAGCCCCCCGCCCGCAGACCCCCACAACCACCGGCCAGGGTTGTGGGGATGAGGCCCTTGTCCTCATCAACATGGGGACAAGGTGTTTTGGGGGGCTACCCCAAAGCACCCTCCCAATGTTGAGGGCATGTGGCCTGGTACGGTTCAGGAGGGGGGGGCCGCACTCTCGTCCCCCCCTCTTTTCCAGCGGCCTGCCAGGTTGCGTGCTCGGACAAGGGTCTGGTATGGATTTTTGGGGGGACCCCACGCTGTTTTTTTTTTTTTTTTTGGCGCGGGGTTCCCCTTAAAATCCATACCAGACCTGAAGGGTCTGGTATGGAATTTAGGGGGAACCCCACGTCATTTTTTTTTTAAATTTTGGCCGGGGTTCCCCTAAAATCCATACCAGACCTGAAGGGCCTGGTATGGAATTTAGGGGGACTCCCACGTCATTTTTTTTTTAAATTTTGGTTCGGGGTTCCCCTTTGGGGAATTCCCATGCCGTTTTTATCAATGAACTTCTATGTGTATTGTCGGCAATGCAATAGCCGCGAGTAGTTTTAAATGAGTTTTTTCCTTCAAAATGTCATTTTGCTGTCAGACTGTTCTAAACACAGGAAACATGCGCCCCTTTA
The DNA here is from genome assembly GCF_042186555.1 of Aquarana catesbeiana. Classification (NCBI taxonomy): domain Eukaryota; kingdom Metazoa; phylum Chordata; class Amphibia; order Anura; family Ranidae; genus Aquarana; species Aquarana catesbeiana. Next base: position 345,271,740 of record NC_133326.1, on the reverse strand, counting down.
CAGGCATACTATAGACACCCCCCAGGTACGAAATTTAAAGGGATATTACACTTTTATTGTTTGACTTTAAGCATTATTAAAATCACTGCTCCTGAAAAAACGGCCGTTTTTAAAACTTTTTTTTGCATTGATCCATGTCCCCTGGGGCAGGACCCAGGTCCCCAAACAATTTTTATGACAATAACTTGCATATTAGCCTTTAAAATTAGCACTTTTGATTATTCATGTTCGTGTCCCATAGACTTTAACGGTGTTCGCGTGTTCGAACAAACTTTTTTCCTGTTCGCATGTTCTGGTGCAAACCGAACAGGGGGGTGTTCGGCTCATCCCTAATCCGCAACGAAGACGAATGGGAGTCCTTCCACATTGTCTTCTGGAGGTGGCAAGTCCAAGCTGCCATTCTGGAGATGCCTGTAGAACTCGGTTTGGGCGATGACTCCACCATCGGACATCCGGCCATTCTTCCCCACGTCCACATACAGGAACTCATAAGTAGCCGACACCACCGCCAACATCACAATACTGTTGAACCCCTTGTAGTTGTAATAGTACGACCCCGAGTTGGGTGGTGGGACGATGTGGACGTGTTTCCCATCAATTGCCCCTCCGCAGTTAGGAAAGTCCCACCGCTGGGCAAAGTGGGAGGCCACAGTCTGCCATTCCTGTGGCGTGGAAGGAAACTGTGGAGTCATAACAAAACAAAAAAATAGTCATTTTGCACATAAAAACAGGGAAAGCAGATTACACACAAACATTCTTGGCCAACATCAAGATAACATTTTTGGGAGGGCTTTTTTAAAGACCAAAGCATAAGGTACACCTATCATATTCCCCCTCCCCCCACCCTCTCATGGGCCATTTCTAACATTATAGGGGGGGGAGCTCTTGGACAGGTAACCCTCTCCACTTCATTGAGAGATGAATGCCTAAATAATGGGTATTACTTTGGCCAGCCCCTCCTTAGTTACACTATTGACAGCCCACTGGATGGGAAGTGTCATAATACAAAGATATAAATACACATTGTACACATTTGAGAACATTTGGAAATTCTGCTATTACCTATCAAGATAATAATAGTATACAAAAACTTTAAACAGTACCATTTGAAAGTATTCAGGCAGGCCCTTGCACTACATGCTTTGGGGAATTCATCCATAAATCTGACCACTAAAGAGATGGGTATAGTGTGTATGGGCTTGGCAAAGTCAGCAGGTAGATGATTGAGGATAGATAGAGAATTGTTATCAGCTGACTTAGCAGTTGGGGGGAGGGAGGGTTCCAAATGATTTGGGGAACCCCCCCAAAAAAAAACGCTGGCACTCTGCCTGAATTTAAAGCACAAATCACATTTAAAAACATTTTAGGGGGTGTTTGGGGTAAAGCACTACTATGGAGCTGATAAAATACATTGTTAAGTGACTACATGAGGTGAATATAGGGCCAGGAGATCATGCTGGGGAGGTAAGTGAAGGCAAATATGCATGAAAGACAAAAAAAAATTAGATAAAAATCCAGCATGCATGAGGACAAAGGGGACATTCACAGCATATTACAATCATGGTAATTAGGGAATGAGGAAAGAAATACAATATATTATCAAACATTATATACAATAAAATGTGATGTTAAAGGATAAAAGTCTTACCTTAATATACTCCTTCTGCAGGACCTGGATGATGGCAGAACAGGTCTCTGGCATAATGATCCCCAGAGCCTGGGGGGAGATGCCTGTCGAGAACTTCAAGTCCTGCAGGCTTCTCCCCGTCGCCAAGTACCGCAGGGTGGCGATGAGCCTCTGCTCCGGAGTGGTGGCTTGCCGCATGCAGGTATCCTGCCTGCTGATATAGGGGGTCAGCAAAGCCAACAAACGGTGAAATACGGGGTCCGTCATCTGGAGAAAGTTCCTGAAATCATCAGGATTATTCTCACGGATCTCACGGAGCAAAGGCATATGACAGAACTTGTCACGCTGGAGCAACCAATTCTTGGTCCATGAACTCCTCCCCACCCTGTTCATGGACTGGACTTGTGTCAAGGTCAGGACCCCAACACCAAGCCCCCGCACAGCACAAACTGTACGAGGAGTACGTATACGCAACATGGCTAGAAAATGGTTGGCTGCTCAGAACAAAGTAACAGAACGCACTGAAGAACAGCAAGGCCTGTGAAGAGCGACCTGAAAAACAGTAACGAGCGGACAAGATCGCAATGAATAGTACAATATGAACTGACTGCACGCAGTGAAGAGCAGATACAAACCCACAAGCAGAAACTGAACAGCAGAAAACGATCTGAAAACCACGAGTCTGAAAAAGCTGCGAATCGTCTCTCACCAAACTTTTACTAACAGGAGATTAGTAAAAGGAGCCCAAAGGGTGCCGCGCTTGGTTCTGAACTGGCCTTTTCTAGTCTCGTCGTACGTGGTGTACGCTACCGCGTTCTTGGCGATCAGAAATTCCGACAACTTTGTGCGACCGTGTGTACGCAAAACAAGTTTGAGCCAACATCCGTCTGAAAAAATCCATGGATTTTGTTGTCGGAATGTCCGATCAATGTCCGATCATGTGTACGGGGCATTACAGTGTATGGCCTGCTTAGCTTAGGTATCAGTAGTCCCACTGACAGATCTGTGGATTGCATTATTTATGTTTTGAGATAAGCACCTTGGCTGAATGTTTACACTGTAATTTGACCTGCAATCTTAAAAAAAACACAAACATGGTGTATATGCCCTGTGTGTGCAAAGTTCAGTTTGAGCAATTGAGTTCTGTAAACAGGCTGTTACATCATAGAAACAAAAGAAGGTTCACATGGGCCAGAGAAATGTGAGCCTAAAAAGCAGAATGTGAATTTTCAATTTACCTTTCTAAAGATCATTTTTTTAAATTAGATTTTTTTTGGCTATAATAATTATGCAGAAAATCACTACATATTGCGCAGGCTTTATTGTGCTATTAACATTTTTATGTTATTAACATGATCAAGTAGAAGACATATTGAGGTTGATTTACTAAAACTGGAGAGTGCAAAATCTGGTGCATCTGTACTTGGGAGCCAATCCGCTTCTAACTTCAGCTTGATCAATTCAGCTTTGACATAAAAACATGGAAGTTGATTGGTTTGTATGCAGAGCTGCACCAGATTTTGCACTCTCCAGTTTTAGTAAACTTAACCCCTCTGTGTTTGGGGCCACATCCCTGCCATACTTGCCAAAATATGTTTAATGGTTCAGTGCATTGATTTTGGCAAAGGAGCCCATATGTTTTGGTGCTGCTCCTGGTTCAAGATAACCTAAAACTTTCAAACAGGTAAGTAAGGATTTGAAGGTATCAACTTAGTGAATGAGGTTAGGGGGTTACATTGTAATGCAAATGGGTCCATTTTTAGGGTTAGGGTAAGGGATTAGTGTTGAAGTCAGGTAACGGATTACATTTCTGGGTTAAATTGTTTAGTTTTGTGCTAGGAGAGATTTAAAGTAAAATAGAATGCCTTATAGGGCACTGCGCAGATAGTAGTTCTTTATGGAGTCAGAATATAGAAAATAAAAAATAGAGAATATATTTAATATCTATCTATCTATCTATCTATCTATCTATCTATCTATCTATCTATCTATCTATCTATCTATCTATCTATCTATCTATCTATCTATCTACTGTATTTATAGCAGGCACTGTTATACAAGAAAATTGTGAGGTTTAGGGGCAAAAACATATCAAGCCCACAGGTCATCCTCTTCATGTTTCCATGCATTGTTGAGTAGGCTTATATTAAGACATGATTATGAGAATAATAGAAAGACATAATCTACTATTTATATTACCAGTATTGTTAAAAACATTTAAAGCTGAACTCCAAGAAAATTGCTATATATAGAGATACAGAGATATAGTACATGTGAGATTTACACAGCCCTCCCTCACAGTGCTGTCTGGCAGGAGACCTGATTTTTCTCTGCTGCAGTTTCAATTTCACTTGGGCCTCATGTACACTGCTGCTGGTAAACGGACGTTCAGAGGCAGTTGGATGCTTTTTTCAGCTGCCCCTGAACTCATCTAATGTTATCTTATAAGTACATGTACACAGGTTCGTTTAATGTCATTTTTAGGCAGTTGAGTTTAGAGGCCTTTTTTGGAAAGCAAAAAAATTAGTTCAGACGCTGAGTTTAGAGGCATTTCAAGCTCCAAATGCTTCTAAACGTGGCTAAACACAGTAACTCGTATTTAGCCGCGTTTCGTTTACAGGCATTTTTCATTTTTTGCTATTTTGAAAAAAAAAATTTTTTTTCAAACGCTTCTAAATGCAAACGCGGCTAAACGTGGCATGTAAACGTGGCAAAACGGACATTTTAAACGTGGGTTAGTATCTGTCAATTTAAATCGTTCAGGAGAGGTTCTAAAAACGTCCCGTGTACATTAAGCCTAACATGTTTTAACATATCGCTTCCTCCCCGTTTCCTCAAAACCTACCGTATGTTGGGACAAATCAAGGAGAAGCAGCTGACTGTTGAACTCAACTCTTTCTTACTCCTCTTATCGCTCATTACACTGGAGCATACCTTTTTGTCTCCTTGTGATGCTTCTCCTTTTCCCAGTCTGAGTGCTTAAGTACAGGGACTGAAAAGAGACTAATTCCGAGTTAATTTCAGATATTTACATGGTTAGCATTAAAATATACATTTAATGATTTATTGATAATTACAGAGCTGCGTACATTTTTTGTATTTTATACCTACTTGGAGCTTAGCTTTAGGTTTTTTTTTTTTTTTTTTTAATTGAATATGTAAATGGATTAACTGTACTTTTTATATATGACGGAATGCCATAGGGTTCTTCATAATTCATGCATCATGTTTTCAAACGTTTTTAAACGATTTACTTAAAATGAACACTATAAATAAAAGCCTGGATGACTTTAAATATACACATAACTGTACCGTATCATGTGCATAGTTTGCAATCTATTTTGCTTTGACTATATAGTATTTAAAAAATACACAATAATGTCAAACAAATACAATAGCAAATTATTAGGTTTAAAGTCAGTTTAACTTACTAGTTAAAATAGGTTACCATTACAAGTATTCTGTTTATCCTCTTTGCTTTTTATCTCACCAGTGAGGTTTAAAAATGTCTTTAATTATGTGATTAGAGGCAAAGGACAGGCTTTGTTATTGCTCCAAAGACCACATTGAGCCAAACTGACCTACTACTGTGTTGTAGTTTATATACGCATCACAGCACAGGTCAGGTACAGCAACACACCCGCTGGTCCAACCAGACCATGAATAGGTCTGGTTTAATGAGAACACCCAGGGAACTGCGCTTATATGGGCTAATTTAGTAACATGATGCAAAGAGCACTGGTGTGCAGAAGGCCAGCAACTGTATAGAAATCAGCTTCCATTAATGTGTATTGATGCATTTTGTTGAATTCTGCAAAATAGTCAGAATACAACATACAAAGAAGAAGATGGTGCACTCCAAATGGTTTCCCAGTCAAACAAAAGCGAGTGTTGTAATGATGCACAGTGAATAGTGCTGCTATCGCATCTTCAATAGGAGAATATCATTGGCGCATTGTATGCTCAGAATACAGCCATTGATTAGTCCAGCATAAGCAATGTTTTAAAGCTCTTGCATCTGCTTCATCAGGCAACAATGCCAGTAATGGTAAAATCAAGAGTTCATCAGTTCAATATACAGTATAGTACAAAGAGCCAGAAGGAGGAAGACCCCATCCAAAAACAAAATGAAACCATTGTAAATAATAAAAAAAAAATAATAAAAAAAAAAAATATATATATATATATATATATATATATATATATATATATATATATATATATATATATATATGTAGCACCCTCTACCATAGACAGGTGCTAGAGTGAGGATTTTTGGTAGGTTCTGTCAGTACAGGTAAATTTAAGCAGGCCTATGCTGCAAGCTAGGCCTGTCTGCTTTTGATCTGGGGGCAGGGAGTGGTTAGTGCAGCAGTGGGTGTGACCACCTGCACTTTTGTTCTGAAGCGCCTCCTCTGCTTCCAGGGAGAATGAACTGGAGTGGCAGGCAGCTCATGTGAGGAGCCCTGACCAATCCCCAACTGGAATTGGCAGGGGGCAGGCCTCCCATATAAGCTGAGGTAACAGGCCACTGGAAGGAGTTGTCGGCTGGGAGAAGTGGAGAATGGAGTACTAGACAGCACCAGGAGGGCACCCCCATCTGGGGGGGGGGTGCCGATCATGGGAGGAGGCCCGGGAGAGCTATGAGGGAGCTTCACCCTTACATGGTCATGGGTGAAGTCCTCATCATTACACGGTCATTGATGAGGAGTTCCTGGAGAAGAGGGGCAGGAGAAGCTGTCGGAACGTACGGTCCGGTTAAGTTCTTCACCATGGATTCGGGGCAGAAGAAGGTCGGTGAGTGTGCCACAGTGAAGTGCTGGATGTGGAGACATGCCAGGGAGTCTGTGAGGGAACTTCATCCTTAGACGGTCATGGGTGAAATTCTCATCTTTACACGGTCATTGATGAGGAGTCGTGGAGCAGAAGAGAGACTGTGGGGAATAGTGTCAAATCGATGTGGCCCGAGAGCACAGGATTTGCAAGCTGGGCTAGCTGGGAACAGTAGTCCACCATTCAGCACATGCTGTTAAACTAGTAGGCCTTCGGGGAGAGTTACTGCAGACCTAGTAGCAACAACCAATGAGAGTCAGCATTAGAGACTATTCAGAGTGGGATCTTTTGCATATAGAAGAGGATGTGACAGGAAATATAATGTGCTACAGAATAAGTTTGTGCAGGAGGGAAGGATTCATGGGAGCAAAAGTCTGCAGGAGTTACGCAGAGGAGGAGCAATAATCTGCATGGAGATGCAGGGAAGAGACTGTAGATGTTATATACTGTATGTGCATCATTTCTTCAATGCTCATTCGAAGTTCCAATTTATAAATATGATGGCAAGGTAATTTGAAGCTATGGGCATCCCATATACCCTTTCCCCAACCAAGTTATATCCCCCCAATAAATAAAAACAAAACAAAGCAAATGAATGTTCATTGTCTCAGGAGTGATATATGAAGGTCGGGCAGCAGGGTGATATGGTGGATGTCAGTAACTAGTGGCAACGCACCGCTACATATATATAAAACGGTATAAATAATCATTTCTGTGCAAAGTTTCTAAAATGCTTCTATTTCTCTCAGTAGCACCTTAAGAGTTACATAGGCAAAATAAACATTTTATATTATATTTCTACATTATTATGTGGTGCCATTTGTGCAGTCCAAGTTAAGCAATTGTTTGCATTATTAAGTGGTGCCATTTGTGCCATCCAAATGACAGCCAAAGCAACTGTCTGCAAACAAGCCACCGCTCACCCGGAAGTGATGTCCTGCCTGGTATCTGTATACTCCTGGCTGTCAGCTGGACGATGCACTTATACATAATTATGCAGAGACACTCATCTCTGCAAATTATTAATTTTGCCCATGTGACTCTTGAGGCTCTAAAAGAGAGGAATGGGACCACCTGAGAAGCTGGCAGAGTAATCTTAGCACAAACTATCATGCAGGGAATTACTAATCTACAGTTTGCAGTTGGGAATTAAATAGGCAAGGTTCAGATGTTTAAAGCGGCCCATAGGCTTGCATTTTAGGAAGTGGTTAGGGCACTAATAGTAATTAACAGACACATAGGTTGATTTCCTTTCTAAGTAGAATAGAAATTGATAACTTGAAAAAGTAAATGTTACCTTTGCAAAGTAAATGTCCACTTATCTTAATTATTAAAGGGGTTCTAAAGGTAAAAAGTTTTTCACCTTAATGCATTCTATGCATTAAGGTGAAAAAACTTCTGACAATACCGCCGCCCCCAACCCCCCCGTTTTACTTACCTGACGCCTCGAAAGTCAGCTTCTCGTTCCCGACATCTATTCCTCCGCTCACCCTGGCCGCTGATTGGCTACACTGGATGGATTGGAAGCAGCGCAGCCATTGGCTCGCACTGCTGTCAATCACATCCAATGACGCGGCGCGCTGGGGGGCGGGGCCGAGTGATACAGTGAGCGGCTATAGCCGCCGGCTGTATCACGGGAGCGCGCCCGCAAGCACTAACCACCATGCGAGGGAGCTCGCATTAAGGTGGTAAATGCTTGCGGGGAGGAGCTGAAACAGCCGCCGAGGGACCCCAGAAGACCAGGTTCGGGGCCACTCTGTGCAGAACGAGCTGCACAGTGAAGGTAAGTATAACATGTTTGTTATTTAAAAAAAAAAAAAATTTACCTTTACAACCCCTTTAAGGTGAAGCAGTGTTGACATCAATCATCCAAACCATGATTTTTTTAAAATTCCATTGTACATATTTAAAATGAGCAAAGCTTCACATTTATTAATAAGCTACATGAAGGCCTAATTTGCAAAATGAACATCGATTTTCTAAGAAAATATTTTCTATTGCTAAAATAAACTCTTTAGGAAACCATATGGCACTAACTTTTTATTTTAATTGAGGTTTATGTACAAAAAGTAGCCACTTAGATTAGTGATTCGAGTAAAGTTGTTGTTGACTTGCATAGCCAATCATGTGCAGAGGAATATATAAAAATAAACAAAAAAACAAAAAAAAAAAAAAACAGGATTTTGTCTGACACATGCCAGGTATCCAAGCTGGCACATGATTGGATGAATAATAAGAAATGGTTGACGCCTTTTCCTCCCAGGAAAAGGGAGGAAACGTATTGCTCTCATATAACTTATTGTTCTCATATAATTAGAGTTTGTCAGTGCTTTTTAATTTGTTTGCATTTTATTATCTGCAGTGATAAATACATATTGCTGTATATATTGTAATGTAAATTGTTGTGCTCTGCAGTGACTTGTTATAACCAATAAAAAATCGAGTTGTTTAGAGTGAATGAAATATTATAAAATTATTTACTGGTACTAACTATTAACACAAGTTGTACTAGTTTATTTACAGTACTTTAGTTACATAATAGCTTTTAATGAATGCAGTGACGGGTATAACAAGTTTCACGCCATAAATTGTCTTGTACATCTTAACACTTGTTATTCCTTTAGACGTTTTTTTCTGATGGTACCCATAAATAGTAATAGATTTGTATAAATATATTTTATTTGACTTGTTGATAACAAGCTAGAGACTGAGCTGGCTCATGACATGAGGCCAGTTGTGGTACAACAGAGATAAGACACATTGAGGCTATCAGAGGGATGGTGTCTATTAAAATGAAAGGAACATTTATCTTAATATAATTATAAACTTGTCCTCATATAACCCTTGGCCTCGTATTTGTTGACAGGTCACTATTGTAAGTTCAGTGAAGAATAGACTAAAAGGACTAAGTACACAATGGTGAAGCACCTTCTGGGTTATACACAGTATGAAGCTGTAAAATATTAGAAGGGTGCTGAAGCGTGTCTAAAAATAATGGGATATCTCATCAATATCTCTGTAGGGCTTCTTGGCTTTTCCGTTTTCATCTGAATGCAGTCGGACTTAGGAGGTTTCTTCCAGCTGCGGTAGGCTGTTTGAGGTTCCCAGACTGCACAAAGTTTAATTTATTCATAAATTGATGTCTGTATTAGGGATGAGCCGAACACCCTCCTGTTTGGTTCGCAGCAGAACATGCGAACAGACAAAAAATTCGGCAGAACACACGAACACCGTTAAAGTCTATGGGACACGAACATGAATAATCAAAAGTGCTAATTTTAAAGGCTTATATGCAAGTTATTGTCATAAAAAGTGTTTGGGGACTTGGGTCCTGCCCCAGGAGACATGTATCAATGCAAATTTTTTTTTTTTAAAACGCCCGTTTTTTTTCGGGAGCAGTGATTTTTTTAATGCTTAAAGTGAAACAATAAAAATTAAATATTCCTTTAAATATCATGCCTGGGGGGTGTCTATAGTATGCCTGTAAAGTGGCGCATTTTTCCCGTGTTTAGAACAGAACCACAGCAAAATGACATTTCTAAAGAAAAAATTGTCCATTAAAACTGATCGCGGCTGTAATGAATTGTCGGGTCTCGGCAATATAGATAAAACTCATTGAAAAAAAGAGCATAACAAAAAAGTTTGTTATTTACATAAATTCATTTAGTTAAATTAGTTTAATCCGTTTAATTCATTTTCGAAATTTGTTTTGTTTACTCGAATTCGGATCAATTTCGAAAAGTTTTCAAATTCGAATAGTTTTCCAATTTCCAAAGAGAATAAAATAGAATAGAAAATAAAGGAAAAGAATAGAAAAAATATAATAGAATATAACAGAAAATAAAGAATATAATATAATAGAGTAAAACAAGAAAATAGGATAGAAAATAAAAGAACAGAATATAAATAAATAGAATAGAATAGAAAGGAATAGAATAGAATGAAAAAAAGAAAAGAATTAAATAGAAAGAGTATAACCATCTTTTGAAATTTGAATAGGCCTTTGGCCAATCATGGCTCTTACAGCACATTGTGATGTGATTGACCAAAGCATACAGGTCAGGTGCATGCTTTGGCCAATCAGCAGCCTTCAATGCACTGCGATTTCGCAGTGCATTATGGGGCGCATTGTGGCGGCCGAACTTCCCGCGAGCGCCCCATATGTTCGTTTGTTCTACAAACAAACGATCACCCAATGTTCGAGTCAAAATTACGTTCGACTTGAATATCGGGCCCATCTCTACTGGTTATGTTGTCCTGCAAACCACTCTGAGCCGGCATGCATTCCAAACAGCTGAATGTCCTCACCAGATCAAGCCAGAAATGACATCATGTATGGCAGATTTACTATTATTGAATACATTTATCAGTTTATAGTTACTAAAATAATTGCATTTCCATGTTCTGTGTACTGTGCGAGACCAGATATAGCGAATGCAGGGTCCTGGGTTTAGTAACACTTCCCTTTTTTTTTTTTGCTGCTGGAAATGTCACCTTGCTTTCTGTCTTTGTGAGAACTAGATATGAATTGTGGTAGCGCCTGTCACCTGGAAACAACAAGAAGTAATAATAACCTGACAGGGATTCTAACCTTTGACCATTTAACTCAAAATAGTGTTTGCAGTCTGTGGGACCACAGAAGATATTTTCCCATCATGTTTTGTCTTGTCAGTTTGGTTTGTCAAGAGAGATTTACTATCTATGGTCCTTTTTTTTAGCTTTGTAATGACCATTTTAAGTTGTGTGTTGTGTTTATCTTTTTTATTCATATGCTTTCAGTAAATGTCAGTTATTCTTGTGGTTCAACAAACAGAACAGAAAGGTTCTACTGTGCAGATTTCAGTTGCAGATATTAATTCACATAGATGTCCTTGTTCTATTCTATCTTTCTATTGATTTACAGTATATGGGATTTAATTATATGTCCAAAAATCAAAAACCTGAATCTGAAACCATACTAACCACTTGCCAACCACCCACAGTACATTACATCATTATTTGGCGTTAAATATCGTTGTTATGGCAGCAGCTAGCTGCCATAACCTTGGTATTATTTTGTACTGTGGGTGATTCTGCATCTGATAAAAGTGGTCCCAGTAGAGGATTTACCATAGGATCCCTTTTGGCATTGGCAGGAGAGGTGACCCCCCCCCCACCAGTGCTGTCAGTAAGCCCGGAGCCGATCCGTTCCATCAGATGCCTGGGCAGGAAGCCGAGTGAGGGCAAGATAGCCCCCACTTAGCCACTTGACCTTATGCCCTTGGAGGACAGGAGGGACGTCTGACGTCATTTCCGCCTCTCGGTCTTAAAGGACTTATTTTTGTTTTGTTAAAGGCAAAATGTCATTTTTTGGGGTTTTGTTGTTTTTGCTTTTAGGGGTAAATGAGAGATCTGGGGTCTTTTTTAATGTTTGTAATAGGAATAAAAGTTCTACACAAATAAATAAAGAGACAGTGTAGAAAAAAAAATAAATAAGGAAAAAAAAAAGTAAAGCTTTCCTCCATGCTCGCGTGCAGAAGCGAATGCATACGCAAGTCGAGCCCGCATATGTAAATGGTGTTCAAACCACACATGTGAGGTATCACCACGATCATTAGAGCGGGAGCAATAATTCTGGCACTGGATCTCTGTAACTCTAAACAGGTAACCAGGTAACCAGGTAACAGGTAACAAAATTACTTAGAACCCCCAAACATTATATATATTTTTTTTTATAACACCCTAGATAATAAAATGGCGATCATTGCAATACTTTCTGTCACACCTATTAATGTAAACATCCCTTGTAATAGAAAAAAGCATGACTCTTAAATATGAGATCTGGGGTCAAAAAGAAAAAAAAAAGAAGATTTAATGGCATTTGAAAAAAAAAAAAAGTCTCTTTAAGAGGTATGGACGGAAGTGACGTTTTGACATCGCTTCCTCCCTGCAATGGTATGGAGATGAGTGGGGGCCATCTTCTCCTCACTCGTCTCCATACCGCACACGGAAGAGGATCCAACCGCCTCCACCGCTACCGACGGAGCACCGAATCTGCCGCAGAGACCACTTTTATCTGAAAGCGGACCGCCCGCTGAAGAAGGGAAAGCCGGGGTTATGGTAGCTAGCTGCTGCCATAACAACGATAACCCTCTTCAAAGTACCGACGTATAGCGACGGCGGGCGGTCCCTAAGGGGTTAAAGCATGTTAGGTATCTATTTACTTGGCGTAACATCATCTTTCATAGTCTACAAATAAATTGGGCTAACTTTAGTGTTTTGTTTTTTTTTAATTCAAAAGTGTATTTTTTCAAATAAAATTGTGTTTGAAAGACCGCTGTGCAAATACAGTGTGATATAAAATATTGCAACGATCATTATTTTATTCTATAGGGTCTCTGTTAAAAAATATATATATAATGTTTGGGGGTTCTAAATAATTTTTTAGCAAAAAATACTAATTCAAATTTGTAAACTAAAAGTTCTAGAAAAGGCCTGGTCTTAAAGTGTTTGTGCTGTTATTAGCAACTAAAGCATTTAAACATTTGTGAACTACACATTCCTGTCATTCATTAATCCTTCACATATTATACATATCCTTGCATTAGCAATATTTGCTCCAAATAGTAGGTCCACCTCAAGCTTGGTGTAGTTGTTAGAGAGGATCTCAAGGGAAATGTAAACACTTTTAGGTATTACATATCTTAGTGAACTAGGTGAAGCTTTGTTAGTTGTAAACAGTCATGTACAGAAGTATTTAAAATATTTGGAAACTCCTTTGCATATGGCTGAATGATTAATGTACATAAATCTTGTACATGTTGTTGAGTGAAAATGTACTTCCTGATCCATCAAACCTTGTGTATAGTTATGGAATGCCTGATAAGTTGTTCTCTTTGTAATCATCTACAAACTTCTGGGGCTTTCCCGTACCTTAATTTTAATTTGATCCCTATGACCTTGTGGAACTCCTTGGAACTCCAGGCCCAGTTGCAAGTTGAGGCCCAGCATCTTGAGAGGGCAGGTCTTAACCACTTAAGCCCTGCTTGCGCTAGACCTTTAACCCCTTCTCACCATCCGTACATAGACTTATATAGACTGTGTATATAAAACAAAACGGACTGGTCACAGACCTATGATTGATCGTTTTACAGTTTTATTGCAGATTTTTATTCTTTTTTTTTATGGTTTTAGTTGTTGCGCCTCCACTTGTTTTACTTAACTACGTCAGCCCAGGATGAATTTACCCCCTTCCTGACCAGAGCACTTTTTGCGATTCAGCACTGCATCGTTTTAACTGACAATTGCGCGGTCATGCGACGTTGCACCCAAACAAAATTGATGTCCTTTTTTTCCCATCAATAGAGCTTTCTTTTGGTGGTATTTGATCGCCTCTGCGGTTTTTATTTTTTGCGCTATAAACAAAAAAATACCGACAATTTTGAAAAAAAAAACACAATATTTTTTACATTTGCTATAATAAATATCCCCATTTTTTTTTAAAAAAAAGCGAATTTTTTCTCAGTTTAGGCCGATATGTATTCTTCTACACATTTTTGGTAAAAGAAAAATCACAATAAGCGTATATTGATTGGTTTGTGCAAAAGTTATAGTGTCTACAAAATAGGGGATAGATTTATAGCATTTTTATTATTATTTTTTTTTTTTACTAGTAATGGCAGCGATCTGCGATTTTTATCGAGACTGCAACATTATGGCGGACACATCGGACAATTTTGACACATTTTTGGGATCATTGGCATTAATACAGCGATCAATGCAATAAAAATGCATTGATTACTGTAAAAATATCACTGGAAGTGAAGGGGTTAACACTAGGGGGTGATCAAGGAGTTAACTGTGTTCCCTGGGAGGTGATTCTAACTGAAGGGAGAGGGGACTGACTAGAGGAAGTGACGGATCGTGGTTCCTAGCTGATAGGAACACGCGATCTGTCACTCCTCTCAGAACAGAACAGGGAAGTGTGTGTTTACACTCACTCTAGGCTACTTTTACACTGGGGAGGGCATCGGCGGTAAAGCTCTGCTTTTTTTAGTGGCGCTTTACTGTCGTTTTAGCGGCGCTACTCGGCCGCTAACGGGGTGCCTTTAACCCCCTCTAGCGGGCGAAAAAGGGTTAAAACCACCCGCAAAGCACTGCTGCAATGGAGCTTTGCCGGTGGTTTGGCGACGCTGCCCCATTGATTTCAATGGGCAGGGGCACTTTAGGAGCGATGTATACACCACTCCTACAGCGCTGCAAAGATGCTGCTTGCAGGACTTTTTTTACCATCCTGCAAGCACACCGCTCCAGTGTGAAAGCACTCGGATTTTCACACTGGAGAGACAGGAGAGGCTCTTTACAGGCGCTATACAGGCGCTATTTTTAGCGCTGTAGCGCCTGTAAAGCGGTTCAGTGTGAAAGTAGCCTTATGCCGCGTACACACGATCGCACATTCTGGGAACAAAATCCATGTTTTTTTTCCAATGGATGTTGGCTCAAACTTGTCTTGCATACACACGGTCACACAAATCTTGTCAGAAATTCTGAACGTCTAGAACGCGGTGATGTATAACACATACGACGAGCCGAGAAAAATGAAGTTTAATAGCCAGTGTAGCTCTTCTGCTTGATTCCAAGTATGCGTGGAACTTTTTGCGTCGGAATTGTGTACACATGATCGGAATTTATGACAACGGATTTTGTTGTCGGAAAATTTGAGATCCAGATCTCAAATTTTGTTTGTCGGAAATTCTGATGAAAAATGTCCGATGGAGCCTACACACGGTCGGAATTTCCGACAACAAGCTCCCATCGAACATTTCCCATTGGAAAATCTGACCGTGTGTACGTGGCACTAGGGTAACTGGTGGAAGTGGCAGATTATTTTGTGACTGATATTGCTTGCACAGTTCTGGCACCAATGTGACTTGGCAGATCCATTTGGAATTGGAACCTGTCCTTCTGGTTCTCTGGTAAGTAACCACTAACACCAATAATCATAGCTGTCTGTAAATAGGGGCATTCTTCCCACTAACCAACAAGATGAGGGGACTACATTTTCAATATATGCATTTCTTTTGTCCCCCCCCCCCCCCCCCAAAAAAAATATTTGTTTTACAGAAAATAGTTTTGTGTTATGGAGCTGAAGTGTTAAATTCACTTTTTAAAACAAATACTGTAGGCATTGCATAATTACTAACTCTAATATTTATGATTATATTTTCAACTTACTTATCACACTAATGTTCCACCATGTGCTGGAGATATTGTTTCCTGAGACCTGAAAATTGTTTAAATCGTTCCTCCATGGTAAATAGGTTGAAAAAGGCTGCATTAGGCTCTTTTAAAGTCATACCAGTTTTACTTGTTGTGCAAATCTATCCCCGGTGCGCTGCAGTGGTGTGAACCAGCCCTTACATTGACAGTCAGGAGATGGTAAAATAGGTGGTTGAACCACAGTTTTACTCCCCATCCCCCTGATGACCCCCATTACACTGCAAAGGCAGCTGGATGGGGTTGTACAAAAATTATACTTCCTGCAGACAAGTAAATGGGGCCATATTTCAACCACCCTGCAATTGTATGGAATGTAATGGTGTGGGCTTTCAAGAGTTAAAACAGGCACTGAGGAAGCGACAGCTGCTTGTCAACCCCCCCCCCCCCCCCGCCCCCTCTGAAACACAGTCTACCACAGATCACTTCTCAGAGGGTAGCAAGGGCTGCTGCATGTGTAAATGAGCCCTAAGGCTTGGTTCACACTGCCGTGACTTGGGATCAGACTTGTGAGACCCCAAGTCGTGTGACCTGGGAAATCCAATTTTAGTCAATGAGAGCTGTCTTAATTAGCACTACTGAAGTCGCTCCGACTTTAGGAAAAGGTTCCTGTACTACTTCAAGGTGACTTCTATCTGACTTGTGCCCTTTTTTTAATGGATGTTGCCACCAAATTGGATCCTCATCTTTATTGACGTGATTGGTATCCGACATTACAGGAAGATTACACAGGCATTCCCTGAAGTTGCGCCAAAGTCATGCTGATTTTGCGCCAAAGTCGTCTGGCAAAGTAGCACTGCAGGTCGCGGCAATGTAAACCAAGCCTAAGTGCACTGGAGTACCAGGAATCTGATGCACTCAGAAATGTAGATTCCTGAAGGGTCTTCATATGGCTTCCTTGCAAAAAATCTTCTTTGAGCTTTAATTTTATAGACAGTGTCATGTTAATAAAAGTTCATGCGTGGCAGTTAAATAATTAGTATATTACTTAATGCCAGAGTACATTATCCATCAAGGTGTTTTTGGTATATGTACATGTCAGATTAATTTCCCCAGATAATACCCATGTTTAGAACATGTGGTTACACACTCCAAGAACAAAGTTTTGCATTTGCAGAACAACGTGTCAGTGCTTATTCACTTTATAAATATGCATGCAAGCATGTAAGCCTTAACCACCTGGTATGAGGCAATGTTCAATGACAAAAAAGAAAAAGACAAATAGACTACACAGGGTTGTAGCATTCTGCCAAAAATAGTTAAGAGTGGCAAACACGGGTGTCTCGCCAAATCCAGTTTAGCAGATCACAAACAACAGCTCTAGTGTCCAAAGTTCTTTGACTGAAGCAAACATTTGTCACTCAGCTTAAATTTTTATTTTCTCTGTAACTGAAAGCTACAAGGAAGCTGTTTTGTTACTGATAATTAAAGAAATACTTTGAACGAAACATATTATCACAGCTGCATGGCTTATGGCTTTGTCTTAAATGCAGCTTGCTAATCCTATGCATACATTTATTTATTTTCAGTATTTCATTAAAATGGTTGTAAACCCTCACATATACCCAGTGAAGTGAACAGCCTCAGATGATACATTGAGATGAAACAAATCCTTCTACATAGGTTTTACTGGTTTATCTGCAGCCCTCTCAATCATTACACCCCTTCTAAAGGAATTGTGTTAAAATCCTTCTCCATCTGTTATTATCACAGAGGAGGGGGCGGAGAGGCTACAGTTACAGTGTGTGAGAGCTGATTGGAGGAAAGGCACACACCCTCTTTCACACAGCAGAAGAACTGTGTTGTGAATAGACAAGCTGCATGCTGAGATCCATCCCCAACACAAATTGTATCTCATGTGTCGGGAAAACTTCTTAGAAGTGATAGTGATAACAAGACTTTTAGAGTCTACTACTCTGCGGACTCCATGCCACTGCTTCCAGCATCATCTTTAGATAAATATTAAACATTATCTTTCATACAAAATACACATTACAGAGTAGTTCATTTTTACTGCAAGCCAATTAGACATTAGGGTAGTGTAAAGCTGGCCATACGCGTCTCAGAAGAAGTTTTTTTTTTTTTTTTGTTCAACCAGTGGACTGAACAAAAAAACTGACCTAATTCTCCCATCCACAAGTTTGATATGAATGCAGGAATCCTCCCCACTGTTTTATTATATTTTGACAACAGGGCTTCTCAGACGTTAGAACATACTGGTTAGCATTGCAGCCGATTGGCTGCAAGCACTGGTCGAATGGAAATTTTCCAACAGGACCGTGCAAGAAATGTCGATCTGTAAATCAACTTCTCGTGAACAGGAATGGCCATAGGTTGATTAAAATTTGGCTTTTTCCTACTGAACCAGATGAATTTTTTTATATCTGTGTATGGCCAACTTAAAGTACAACTAAAGGAAAAAAGTTTATTTTTGGAAAGAGTGGAGAGGGATTGAAACACTTGTCAGTTCAGTTTATTTATCTGTGCTCCCGTTTAGGGGAGATTCACCCTCTCTATATGTCCTGTTTGCCATGATCATTGAAAGTTACAGTAAAAGAAAATCCCAAATTTTGGGTTGTCCCCAGAATTATAATAGAGGGGGAATTTCCAATGGGGACACTAATTCTGGAGACCTGCAGGTCCCCAAGGAATTCCTGTAATTTGCAGGGATTTCCTCTCACTTCCTGTTTGGCTGCGGGACAGGAAGTGAATGGAAATCTCCGCAATGGGATACAGATGGCGCAAGAAAATTTGATAGAGGTTACAACCTTCGCTTCCTATATCCAAAACGAAAAAAAAATTGCGTATAGTTTTACTTTAAGACCTGTCCAAGTTAAGTCAGTCACAAACTATAACATGTAATTAAATGTGTCTGTATTATTATAGTTTTTTTATTTTTATTCTTTATTTTATTTATTTTTTCATGAATGTGTACTCATTTGCCATGCTTGCTCCCTCATTTGTGGGTTACCGATATGTGGTCAACGGCCCCAAATAATTGGCTGGGGTTCCTGCTGCGTCAGGTCCCACCCCTGCCTGTTGGGTGGAATCCGCCCTCCCTGGGATTTGGGGCACATCTGCGGTCATATGGACGCCCAGGGCACCGAGGGGTGTCATCCCCAATCTGTACCCATCTCACGCTGTTGTCCTGTGTGTGCTGTCCCGCCCCCTAGAGATTTGCCACCTTCTGGTGTCTATCTCTCCCCTTCACTTTTTTCCAGCTTTGTGTGGGGCCTATCTCTCCTCCTTCGTCTGCCCCTCTGCCTCGGGGTGTGGTGAAGGAGGGCTGTCCGGTGGTCGTGGCGCTTGTTTGGTTCTCCTTCCTTGTGTCAGTGCCCCCGGTCACGCCCCCCTGCCGCTCGCCGCCTGGCATTGTGGTTGTTGTGGTATGAGAGACCAAGCGGGACTCCTGCGCATTGCCATAGGCGTTATCACATCCGCATCTGGTCAGTGACGTTACACGCCGTCCAGTGCATCTCTCAGTTTTAGATGCATTTTTGATCTTGTTACTGATATTTCTAAATATTAATCTTGACTTCAATGGTCTTTCAACTATTTACAATTTTCATATCCTTCCATATAATATCACCCAAAAACCTTAGTATCTGCTTGATCCTTCTACCCACAATTTAATCAACCAGTATATCTGACCATGAGATGTTAAATCTACCTCTGTCTTACATATTGCTATTAATTGTTTTTCATTCTTCTCTGGTCAATTCCTTTCTCTTTTTTTTCTCTTCCTTTTTCTTGTTCTTCCACCAACTTTTCAGTATTATTCCTTTTTTATTCCAGAGTTGTTTAGTACATCCCTATCAGATTTCAAAATTTCTTTATATACCCCAGACGCCCTCCACCCCATGCTCTGAATTTATTCATTTTAAGTGAGTATTTATTTTCCACCCCAATTTCTCCTTATTTCTGATTTATCACCTTGGCAGCTCATTACCATTCTGGTGCCAAATTCCTCTGTACTGTAAACTAAATATTATATATATCTTATATATATCCCCCCCCCCTTCTGTTTGACCATCCTACAGCCCGGTCACTGTGTGTCTTCTGTGGCTGCGCAGGGCTCCTTTCTTCTTGGGTCGGTTGGTCCCCCTTGACAGTGGTGACTCCCGGGAAGTTTTTGCGCAGTAGGTTCTCCTTCCCTAGGGGCAGGCATCAGCAAATGATGTATACCTTTATATTTAACGACACATATATGTTTTTGATATTTTGTACTTATTTAGTTCCTTTTTGTATATCTGTACAGTCTTTCGCATTTCCTGACTGATTCGAATATCCCCTGATGAAGCTATTAGGCAAAACATGTTAGAAAAGAGGTTTAACCTTAAACTACGTAGAGGGTTCTTTACTGTAAGAGCGGCAAGGATGTGGAATTCCCTTCCACAGGCGGTGGTCTCAGCGGGGAGCATTGATAGCTTCAAGAAACTATTAGATAATCACCTGAATGACCGCAATATACAGGGATATGTAATGTAATACTGACACATAATCACACACATAGGTTGGACTTGATGGACTTGTGTCTTTTTTCAACCTCACCTACTATGTAACTATGTCGAGCTAATACATGAATATGAAACTTCTGTTTAAGCTGAACATTCGCCATATGACCACCTTCATCATGAAATGTTGAATGCTCTTGAACTAATTGGCCCTGTTTGGTTTTAACTTTATTCTCGTTAAAATTATTATATACTTTTTTTTTAACATATATGGTTTCCATTATTCCAATCCCCCTCTTTCTTTCCCATTTCACATATATAACATGGAGGGGTTCAGCATGTGGGGAGGTGCAACATGGTGTAGTGGCAGTAAACACTGTTCCCTGCAACTGGACAGAGTCCAGTTGCAGAGAACAGAAAACCACTTGCTGGCCAGGATTTTCTATGACACTTGTTGTTTACAAGTAAAAATCTGTATTTTACACTAGAAAATTACATAGAACCCCCAAACATTATATATATATATTTTTTTTATCAGAGACCCTAGAGAATAAAATGGCGTTCATTGCAATTTTCTTATGGCACACGTTTTTTGCACAGCGCTTTTTCTAATGCAATTTTATTGTAAAAAATACACTTTAATGATTTAAAAAAAAACATAACATAATATATACCCACATTTTTTCCTATAATATGAAAGATGTTACGCCGAGTAATGTCATGCTTTAACCCCTTAGCACCTACCATACGCACATATACAGCCTTGGCTTGAAGGGGTTAAACCGGGGTAATGCCTGCAGCTGCAGGCATTAGGCTGAGACTGGAACAAAGCCGGAAATGGCTTTGTTCCAGTCTCCTATGTAAGAACACGGAAGCGACATTGGCTGCCAAAATCGCCTATTTAAAAAAAAATTAAGGTATTCAGGATCGCCATTTTTGGGGATCTGAATACTTTGAAGTGTAAAGGAGGGATTGGGGGTCTTTTAGACCCCCAATCCCTCTATAAAGAGTACCTGTCACCACCTATTACTGTCACAAGTGATGTTTACATTCTTTATGCAATAAAAGTGATCCGAATTTTTTTTTTAAAGTGACTATGTAAAAAAAAAACAAATAAATAAAATAAATAATAAAAAAAAGTGTTTAAAGCACCCCCCCGCCCCCGCTAGCTCGCGCAGCAAAGAAACCGCATGCGTGAGTCACGGCCGCATATGTAAACGGTGTTCAAATCACACATGTGAGGTATCGCCGCGATCGTTAGAGCATGAGACATAATTCTAGCAAAAGACCTCCTCTGTAACTCTAACCTGGTAACCGTTAAATGTTTTTAAAGCGTCGCCTATGGAGATTTGTAGGTACCATAGTTTGTTGCCATTCCATTGTGCGCAATTTCAAAGCATGACATGTTAAGTATCTAATTACTTGGCGTAACATCATCTTTCACATTATACAAACAAATTGGGCTAACTTTACTGTTTAGTTTTTTTTTTAATTCATGAAAGTGTCTTTTTTCCCCAAAAATTGCGTTTGAAAGATCGCTGCGCAAATACCGTGTGACATAAAATATTGAAATGATTACCATTTTATTCTCTAGGGTTTCTGCTAAAAAATATATATACAATGTTTGGGGGTTCTAAGTAATTTGCTAGTAAAAAATATGGATTTTAACTTGTAAGCAACAAATGTCAGAAATAGGCTTAGGCATGAAAGGGTTAAAATTGCACGTGCTCGTGGAATGGCACCAAACTATGGTACTTGAAAATCTCCATAGGCAAAGCTTTTAAAATGTCTACAGGTTACCAGTTTAGAGTTATTGAGGAGTTCTAGTGCTAGAATAATTGTTCTCGTTCAGATATCCGTGGCGAAACCTCACATGTGTGGTGCAAACATATATGTGGGCGTGACCTATGTATGCGTTCACCACTGCACGCAAGCCGCGGGCTTCAAATTTTTTAAAATTATTATTTTAATTACATTTTGTTTATTTTTACATTGTCCCTTTAAAAACATTTTTCTTTTATCACTTTTATTGCTATCGCAAGGATTGTAAACACTCCTGTAGTGTTATCGCAAGGGATGTTTACATTTCTTGTGATAACAATACAGCATAGTTACATAGTTAGTCGGGTTGAAAAAAGACACAAGTCCATCTAGTTCGAACAATAAAAAAAAACAAAAAAAAAACTATACAATCTCATATACACAATCTTATACCCACAGTTGATCCAGAGGAAGGCGAAAAACCCCAGCAAAGTATGATCCAATTTGCTACAGCAGAGGAAAAAATTCCTTCCTCATCCCCTGAGAGGCAATCAGATATTCCCTGGATCAATTTTACCTAGCATGACAGGTTCTCTTTTTGGAGAGATCTGGGGTTTAAAGCTGGGTTCAAACTATGTGCGGCACAGGGCACGACAGGGGGTCCGGTGCGTTCCCGTTCACCATTTCAGGTCCGAATTAGGTCCAAATTTTTGCCTGAAATCGGACCTGAATCGGAGCCAAAGACGCACAGGACTCTTCTGCAGTGCGCTCTGTGGGCCGGCTCCATTGAAAGCTGGTCACACTCTTCTGTCATGTGAATTTGATGCGGGGAAACCCATGTAAAGCCAGCCTAAAAGACCACAAATCTCTCCTCTACCCTTAAAAGCAAAAGATCAAAAAAAAAAAAAAAGAAGACCTCGTTTACATGTGCCTGGAACTGGAAGTGACGTCTGCTCCAGTCCTCCTAGGGCATAGATATGAGCGGAGGCCATCTTTCCTTCTTTCAATTCTGTGTCCAGCCACCGCCAGCGCCGGATCGATTTCCAGGCTTCCCAATCCACCAGGTAAGCCTGAAAACCACAGAGTCCGCTGGCTGCCCATAGGACAGAGTGGGCTTAGTTCATGTACACTATGCATAAACTGAACGGACACGGACCTGTCAGCCACTTGCTCTGCTCTGATCAGCAGGAGATCAGCAGACAGATCCCCTGCTGATCAAAAATGGAAGGCTCCTGTGTGAAACGGACCTAACAGAAATAAGTCCACGAGGTGTCATGCACATCATTGGACTTAATCTAAGTGGCTGAATTCCTAGAGTTCAGCTTTAACAAAAAATAATTTGACAAAAAACATTATAAATTCTGTTTAGTCTGATGATAGCTAACAGCTGCCTCAGGATCCTTTGGTAACTAAATCTTTATTAGAGGAAGTCCAATTTATTATTTTTTTTATTGTTTTCAAACAATGCAAGTGCCAAAATAAACTCTTCTGTAACATTTACTTTTTTAAACAAATGATGATGCAAGGAGATGGAACATATACTGCACTAGGGACCAACTTTTTTCTACAGCTCAGAAGCAATCCTGTTCTTTTCTGCAGCACATCATCCGCACAACAATGTTTAATTATTGTCGACATGTTAAAAATAGACTCATGATCAGCGAGATCTCTCTGCTGCTAAACTCGCATAAGACAATGCTGCTTGGCTTCTGTTGCATGGTTGCTGACATGCAGGAAAAAAAGGAATCCCTTGAAGGACAAATAAATAATCTGTAGCCACCTATCAGAGTTCACATTTCACAGAGCAGTCATTTTTATCTGGTTGTTCTGGACTTTGCACGATCTTCAGTTTTCAACATCCAAAACAAAAATAGATTTCAAAGCTGAATGGTTTCTACAGAAAAATAGTAGCAGTGTCAAAACAAGTCGATGCTGTGTAGATTCTGAGATAACAAAATAAGCAATATTCTAGATGTTTTTTTTTTATAATCATTAACCACCACGGAAGGTTTACCCCCCTTCATGACCAGGCCATGTTTTGCGATACAGCACTGCGTTACTTGAACTGACAATTTTGTAGACCTGTGACGCGGTACCCAAATAAAATTGATGTCTTTTTTTTCCCCACAAATAGAACTTTCTTTTGGTGGTATCTGATCACCTCTGCATTTTTTATTTTTTGCGCTATAAAACAAAAAAAGACTGACAATTTTGAAAAAAAAAAACTATATTTCTTACTTTCTGCTATAAAACATATCCAATAAAAAAAAAATAGGAAAAAACAAAACAAAATCAGTTTAGGAGGTCAATTTGTATTCTGCTACATATTTTTGGTAAAAAGAAATCCAAACAAGCGTATATTGACTGGTTTCCACAAAAGTTACAGCGTCTACAAACTATGGGATAGTTTTACGGAATTTAATTTTTTTTTTTTTTTTTACTAGTAGTGGCAGCAATCAGTGACTTGTAGCTGGACTGTGACATTGTGGCGGACAAACTGGACACTTTTTTGGGGACTAGTGACAGTAATACAGTGATCAGTGCTAAAAATATGCACTGTCACTGTACTAATAACACTGGAAGGGAAGGGGTTAAAATTAGAGGCAATCAAAGGGTTAAATGTGTCCCTGGGAAGTAATTACTAACTATGGGGGATGTGTTTTTGCTGTGAGAAGGCAGAAATCCATGTTCCTGCTTAGCAGATGCACAGGATCTCCAAAAAAGGAAAAGAAAGGCACCTCTAAGTGCAGTATGCAAAATTTAATAAAGTACACAAAGGGTTAAAAGCACTTACAAGATTGTTGATTAACCTACATACAACAAATAACACTAAACAATAACAAAGAAACAACATATATACACAAAGGCAGAATTTGTGAAAAAATATGTTGATTTGGCCTTTATGTATATATGTTGTTTCTATGTTATTCTTTAGTGTTTATTTTTTGTATGTAGGTTATATATGTAATATTTTATTTGTAAAATTAGGTAATATGGATAATGGTATTTTACACAAGGGTTTGGTTTTATGTGTAATGAGGATTTGCTTGTCAAACACTTGGTACACTGATTGCATTATCCGACACCTGTATAGGAGGAGGGAGCCCTTATAAGGCTCAGTGCTTCAGTTGTGCCTTAGGTTTGAAGAAGCACTGTTGACAGTGTGAAATGCGTCACCTTCTAGGTCCCGTGTCTTTGTCTTGGTGGCTGTCACGTGTGACTCATATTTGATCAAATAAATCAAGTTGGATCATTTCCGTTGGTGTGCAGCTTTTTCTTTCCAACAGTGGGAGCGGGTTGCCAGCGGAAGTGGAAGACCCGGAATTGCCAGACCCGGACCCGGAAGTGCAGAATCATGTATCTGTATGTGATTCTGCGCAGAGGAATCCTGGCCCCTGCATTAGATGTACGTGGGGCAGTCGGCAAGAGGTTAAAGGGAAAGTGTATTGGATTCCTCATGAGCACATGTTTTTGGTCATTTTAGTATGCAAACTAAAGTGTATCTAAAAGCTTCTGTTTGACACTAGACAAGCCCTATATCCAGTTACTATGAGATGCATATGTTTCATAAAGTAAACAACAACCATTCCTGATTGAGCCAAATCCTCCTTCATTTGTGTCTCACAAACTCCCCTTCCCAGACACTGCAGGTTACAGTGGGAGGGTTTCAGAAACAGAGGCAGTACTGCCAATCCAGCAAGCAGTAGACAGGATTATGTGTGGCCGGTTGCGACTGACAAGCTACACGCTTGTGAATCAGCAGGTGACAATGCAGGTAGTCACACCCCCCCCCCGCAACATAGTGTTGCAAGCAGATGCAGCATACATGACATTGGCAATTCTGTTCTGAATTCAGGAGCAGTGCAGCATTGCTGCCACAACATCACAGAAAGCTGCATTAGGTGGACTTCGCTGGCAGGATTTACAGGTATTTGAAGGGCTTGCAGGAGGACTAAGAGAAAACTACACCAGGTTTATCTTTTTTACATCCACGTTACATCTAAAATCACACTGAAAAGACACAGTATTCTTTTTACAGACAATAATATTACAATTTTGCTACTCATGCTTCTGTGCTTAGCAATAAACATTGGATAGAGCTGTTCTACCTATTGCCTACTCAAGGCAATGACAGGAGTTGGGTTTAACCACTTGTCCACCACCATATGTTGTAAAACAGTGAAGTGGTGGACATGTGTTTAATCACTCTCAGAAGGCCACTGGTCCTGTTAATGGCTGTAAACTGAGCTATCGGACATTGTGTACAGAGCCAACCCAAGCAGCTCTAAACCTTGTGAGCACTATGATAACCAATCACAGAGATCACAAATCTAAACAGTGTACTATTTGCATCTGAGAGCCCTCCCCTTCCTTCCCTCACAACAGAAGAAAGGGAGGAAGTGAGGATCAAAATGATGGTTAGGTATCTTAACTGATTACGAGATTGTTTTTACCACTTTCACCCTTCCTCCCTTCATGTACATCTCATCTCCAGGCTTTCTATAGGCAATCTATATATGATCTTCTTTACCTCCCTTACACTCCACATTACCCCATCATCTCCACATTAATACCAGCATGTTTACTCATTTCAAAAAATTATGGCAAATGAGATTACAATAGGTTGTCTATCCAAAAAGGGGTTATATTCTGTTACGACTGCAAGTGAGAGAAACTGTTTTTTTTTATATATATATTTGGACTTTTTTCGTTTGTATAAAAACGCCAGGAGTCATCAAATACCACCAAAATAAAGCTCTATCTGTCTAAAAAAAAATCACATAAAATAATTTGGGTACAATGTTGCATGAGTGAGTAATTGTCAGCCAGATTATTGTCACAGCACTAAAAGCTAAAAGAAATAACCTAGTATTGATGGGATATTACAGGCTGTTACTCACATGGATAAAGGCTACCCATCCCCATCTCTACCTTGTTTTCAGGTGTCTTCTGGCTGATCACGTGATGGGCAGGGTCATCTTTCTTATTTCCTCAATGGTTGGCCCTGGAGGATGCAGAGAGTGTTGCTGGTACTAAGCAGCGTTGTGAGCCAAGATAGATGTGTTGACACACACCCAGGGGTTGTATTCATGTCAGCCTGGGCTCACAGGAAGTAGATTAAATGATGCTAAGCATAATTCAACCCAGAAGAGGACCATCGCTGGAACACAGAGCCTTGAGTCTGTCAAAAACAGAAAGTCAGAAATTGCAACAAAAGCTGAATTTCTTTTTTATTTTTATTTGTGCTGGTCAAATTTATTTGTTATTCTAAATAGAACTGGACCATAAACCCAAATAGTTAATATGAGTTACTATTAGGTATTAGCTGTAGTTTTTATTAATCAGGCCCTCTGCATAAAAAACATTTCAGCAAAAATTCTACAAAGTTGAAGCAGAACTATACTCACATCAGATCCAGCAATGCGGCGTCCAGGAGCTCCCCGCCGACCGCTGACATCTTCGGGCAGCCAACTTCCAGGTCTCAATCGCCAGCCCCTTTTATTGCTTGAGTGGTGATATCGACTTCGACATTTCTGAATGTGTACAGTAAGCTGCGCATGTGCATCTCACTGAACAGGAGCGGACAAGCAGGTGGGTAATGTTAATGCAGAAGAGACAAAGCATGTCTCTTCTGCATTAGGAATCCTGCCTGTTTACTCAATTTTCTTAGCATAAAGTTCCACTTTAAACATCATCGTCCATATGTGCTTCATTGAGACATATGTCCATCATCAGAGAATAGAAAATTAATTCTGTGACATGGTAGAAAAATCTGAAATAATGAAACTTGTATGATTTTCTTTGTTAAATAAGTCTTCCTTAGTATGACATATGTCCTTTAACCTGTAAGGTGTGATGGTGTCTACAATATATGTGATTTTCCATGGTCTGTGAGTCTATTACATTTTAGCAATGCAGTAAGTGATAATTTCTAAGTGACAATTTCTAAATGAAAATCCATTTTCTACTTCCTTGTTTATCGATCTGCTCCCTCAACAATGAAATGTTACTGCAGCACTGTAACAAAGAACATTATTCGTTCTAGACCTAGAGCACAGCCACAGCTACACAGTAGGATACTTATCACCACTTCATGTTCATAGAAAAACATAACAAATGAGACTCTAGATTGCCTTAGATTCATAGATACACACAGATGTTGATACCTTTCCCAGATTTACTTCAGTATCGTAGTAAAGTGTTATATATTTGGATACAAATAAGAACATGTATGACAGCCGAGGCTACATAGTATAGTATATAGTATTTCTAGTTGCACTCAGTGGATAAGTCAACAGTCAGAGCATGTGCCCAGGTCATGGTAGGACATTCTGTTCAGTACTGGGCATGTCACCAATATTTAGGAGCATGCTGAGATTCAGACCCATAGCCTTCAAGTGGAGCTGCAGTCTGGAAGAAGAGTCAATAATACATAATATAACCTTACACAGGAACATGCTGGTCTGATCAAGAAGCAAATATGGACTTCAGTTTAGTGTTCTGAGCACATTACAGAAGACATTCACCCAAGGCAAAAAAACCTTTCCTTTCCCTTTCCCTTTCCCTTTCCCTTTCCCTTTCCCTTTCCCTTTCCCTTCCCTTCCCTTCCCTTTCCCTTCCCTTCCCTTTCCCTTCCCTTCCCTTCCCTTCCCTTTCCTTTCCTTTCCTTTCTCTTCTTTTCTCCTGCAAGTGGAAGTGATAAGAGTCCTGCATATGTAAGATCATAAGACATCACAAAATATTAGGTCAGCCTAAAATCAAACAATATTGGACAAGAATATACACAATAATCCACTCTGTTACCAATATCAATGTACTGAAGCATAACAGCCGTCTTAATTTAACCAGTTCACAGACATTCTCAGACACACCCAGACTCTCATCCCCTATACCTTCCTAGCAGCAAAAATGTCCATAGGTAAATGATGGAAATGGACTGTGGTTGATATTCCAGCAATTAGAAACAAGATTTACCGGATGAAGTTCCATGAGAGATTAACATACATTCTACAGAACAAACAAGACAGGTTCAAGAGGGTCTGGAATCCATGGATATGACATGTACAATCTTCCGTTTAAAGAGGATCTTTACACTGTAAGCAAAGCTACAAATACTGGTCATACTGGTCATCTGTGATAACATACATAGTCGGCTGCCCACTGGGCATGGTGGAGCCACACTGTGCCCCATGAATAGCCCCGCAGTCTTCTGGGACCTGTGACGTGTGACAAGAGGCTGCGGGGGAAGCAAACTTCCACTCAGAATCAAGTACCTGCCCCCCCCCCCCAAAAAAAACCCCAAAACATTAAAATATGGGAGGGGGGAGGAGGAAAATAATTAGAGATTCCCCTTTCAGATGAAGTTGCACTTTAAGACCACAAAAACAGATGGAGGCTGGGATGAGTCAATGTCTTGACCAGAGGAGCATCTCTCTTTTCATCTTCCTTTGTCTTTCCTCCTTCTTTCTTATACTTTCCCTATCAATACCCCTTTCTTTGGGAGACATTTGCTCCACTTTACTGTAAAGGTTCATTCAGAATTATAGTCACGATGGCACTGGAAAGTTGACTGTTTAGGCCAGGAACTGGCAAACAGCCCATTGTTATCTAATCTTTGTACTCCAGCTAGAGACGGCCCTGCTTGGACCCAAACCTGCTTCTTACGCTAAGGTTAACCCATGGGCGTAGCATAAGGGGTTGCAGGGGTCACAATCGCAACCTCGCTCCTAGCTCCAGGGGGCCCTTGCAGCCTCCCTGTCATATTATCATATCCTTCACAAAGTCCAGCTCCGATCTGCCCTAGGTCCCTGCAGCCAATCTCCAGTACTGGGTTTCCACTTTGCAGTCCACACCCCTCTGTTCTCATTGTCTGGGGAGAAGCTGTGAGCCATTTCCTGAATGGAGAGGAGCATGGGGTGAGAACAGCCCAGGATGGGGAAGTGTCTGTGCTGTGTGCTGGCAACATGGAATGGTAACCAAGCTCAGCGAGTTAAGAGGAGGCGAGTGCCACCCTGTATCCACGATGGGACTGATGTCACTGGTGAGGTAAGACATCGCTCAGTGTCTTCTAGTCTCTAGCTGGGATTCTCTGTACCCCCCCCCACCCAGGGATATCCGCTTACCCCACTTCCCTGACAACTGGGGAAAAGACACGAACCTCCGGGAGGTGACCTTCCCCCAACACCTGCTAACACTGACAGAGAAACCTTCAGAAATTGCTAAAACAAATCCCTTAACACCTCCTGAGGGGCCGCAGGCTGCAGATTTCATGGCACATGGCTTTGCCCCCCAGATCTAAGTTTCGCCCTCCAACCAAAGCCCCCTGACCACCCCCTGGGTGCTATGCCCGCTGCTGAGCTTCTTTCCCAGTACAGCACTCTATACTGCTCCTCCTCCGCAGGGCTGAAATCACATTCCTTTACAACACAGCCAGTCAGCCATGATCTGCATAGAGTGTATTTGCCTACTGCAACTACACTGCCCTTTCGACCAGGGGATTTCACAGGTCAGAACGGCAACATAAAAGCCAGATACACCCTGTGAAGGCTGATAGACTTTGTGTAAAGAATGTGATTTCAGCCCTGTGTATTGTAAGGGGGGGGGGGGGCTGTTTACAGTGCTGGAATGGGAAAGGAGCTCTGCCAAATGACCTGCCAGGGGTTCCTGTCCTCTGATTCTCCAGCAGTGATCCCTGTCCTCTGATTCTCCAGGGGTGATCCCTGTCCTCTAATGTAGGGAGGAACTCTGGGAACTCTAAACTCTTAAGCCACTTTGAGTATCTTGGCGTGCGGTGGGTGTATCTGCACACACGGTGGAAGTGGGGGGGGGGGCAGGTCAACTTTTGCATTGGGGCCCACAAGCTTCAAGCTATGCCTCTGGGTTAACCTATTATACCTATAGTATATTGTGCCTTGCTCCTATTATCTTGTTGCTGTTGTATTATGAATAAAAAGCAAGCCTGCCAAATGTTTGTGAAACTTATTTATTGCAAGTAATAAAAATTATTGAAACATAAAATATTAGGTCAACCTTCTCTGTACTTATTTTTATAGACTGCCACAAAAATGCCAACAGTTATGTACAGAGGAAAAATTATTTCAAGGATTTGCTTTCCTATAATATTACTCTCATTCTGCGGGTTACAATCACATGTTCCTAATTATCAGTGTAGGCAACTTCTTTTCACTAAATGCCTAGACAAAGGGCATACTAGATAGGATTGGAATAAATCCACAAATGTAGTCCTAGGGTTGTTTTTCACTTGCAGTAATATGATATCATTGGGTACTCAAATGGACAACCTGTGTAATTCCTTTATGCACAATAAAGGCTTTATCGTGATCTCTGCTCTTAACTGATTTGGGGGCATATGACGCTTTGTCATAGACAGAAATAATGCATGGGTCTCAAACCAACCCTCAGTTGTAAATGATGGGAACAAGCCTTCAACACAGCTATACCTGCACAACAGACCTACTTTGGGTTAAGCACATGATAGGATACACTAAATAAAAAATTACAGATCTACCTCTACCTAATGAAAAAATAGTTAATCAGCACTGCTGGACAACTCTACAGAGTATAAAAGACTCAACTGTGGCAGAATGAATTTTTCATTGGCCTTTAATCCTTTCTTTTAAATCTTGGGGTTCCAGGTTATGAACGTAAGTATACAGGTATATTGTGCAATTTCTTAGCCTGCCTGACAGGGTCCCCCTCCAAATCTGCTGCACATGGCAGCCCTTTTATATAATTCACCCCACACAGAGAAGGGACTTTAAATATCAAGCACAGCAATCCTGCCAGCTGTGCTTCCCAGCAATTAAATATTTTTTATTCGGCATATCATTTTTAACATACACACACACAAAATAACTGAAGGAATGAATGAATAAAGTGGTGCACTGAATTGTGGGTGTTGATAATGTGTGTTGATGGGAGGGGCTTAAAGGGCCACGGTTTAAAAAACCTGACCCTACTCACTGTATACACAGCACACATACAGTATACAACAGTACAGAGTGCAGGGCTCAGAAGTGCATATTGTAGAAAGTGCAGAGCTCACAAATGGATAACACACAGGCCACTGCACATAATACAACCAAAATTTACTCCCTACTGCCAGTACTAAACTATCTCACCCATATCCCCCACAGTACAAATCTCAACCAGCAGCCTCCATCACCCTCCAGTACAGATTTTTCCCCACAGCTCTAACAACCCCCTAGCCCACCAGTACAGGCCTCCTTCCTAGTCTAACCCCTCAGTACATACCCCCTCAAATACAGACCTTCACCAATGCAAACCCCCCCAGCCTAACTCTTTACTACAGACACTCCCCCCGGGGTTCAGTCCACTATTCCAGAATAATTACCTCAGTACATACCCCCCTTCCATCCTAGCCCTTTAATACAAACCCCCCAGCACAGTGCCCCCCCACCTATCCCCTCAGTACAGAACCACCCCCCACTAATCTGTAAATAAAGTTCCCTCCTCCCATCTTAATCCCACAGTACAAATCCCCTAGTACCACCCCCCCCCATCTAGCCCCCAGTACAAGCCTACTCCTTCCAGTCTAACCCCTAGAGACCCCCCAGTACAATCCTCCCCCTTACAGCCTAACTCCTCAGTACTGACCCACTTTCCTTGTACAGTCCCCCTTCCCAGCATAACCCCTCAATGCAGATCCCCCTTCCAGCCCAACCCTCAATAAAGACCCCCACCTTTCAGCTTAACTTCTGAGTACAGACCCCTCCTTCCATCCAAACCCTTCAGTTCAATCCCCCCAGTACAGCCCCCCTTTCCAGCCTAATCCCTCAATACAGATCCCCCTCCCCTTTCACCCTAACCTTTCAGTACAGACCCCCCAATACAGCCCCCCTCACAGCATTAACCCTCAGTAAAGACTTCTCCTTCCAGTATAATCCCTCAATACAGACCACCTCCTCCCATCCTAACCCCTCAGTACAGACCTCCCAGTACAGACCACTTAGTACAGTCCACCCTCCCAGTCCCTTAGTACAACCCCTCTTCCAGTTGTTTTGGCAAATTTATTACCTCACATATCTGCCTGATAATAAATATAATAAGTGAATACTACATTTGCTTATTCCACAATTAAGCTTTCCTGTATCCCTTACAATAAGATTATTAAAACAAATAATACAAGCAGTGTTAAATAAATATAGATCTACAGTAATTTATTAAAAACAGAAAGGAATATTTGCTCTTAATCAAGTATAACAAAAATAAAGTAAAAGACATAACTTAAAAGTTATGTTACAAATTAGAACACAAAATATTGCCAAAGGACAGAGCCAATTACAGAAATGAAAAGTTACAGATAAAGAAATGTAACAATGGAGTTATGTTACACAGACATCCTTACGTTCCATTCCATTGCATGGCCAGAGAGAGAGGGCTAGAGATCTGTCTTTGGAAGTTATATACGCTTGCAAAGGCCACCCCTATACCCACCCATCCAGGTATAGACACACCCTTCCAAATATTTCAGTCAAGTCAATCTTAAAGCCTAGTACACATGCCTAGTTTTCTTTTTTGTTCAACCCAGTGGGCTGAATGAAAAAAAACTGACAGCTCAGGTCGGAGCCGCTGTACTAACAATACAATGTTAGTACATCGATCTCCCCTGCTGTTCTATTGTGTTCTGATGGGGATGGCCCCCTTGCCAAAATACTCCGGTCAGCGTTCTCAGCCATTGGCTGAGAGCACTGATCCGGAGCTGGTTGGGAGACCTTTTTTGGTCTTGCCCCCCTTTTTCATTCAATGGATGATGATGTTGGACTGTGGCCAAGTACAAAGACCTCTGGTCAGCTGTAGGTCAACAGCTGGCATTAATGACAATCATGTCCAGCTGTGCTAACATTATTATTATATTATTATTATTATTATTATTATTATTATTATTATATTATAGTCCGATCTACTATAATACTTCCTAGGAGGTGTTAGAAATTACATTGAGTCCAGGCAGAGTCGGTGCTTGACTGTTTCGCACCCTAGGCATAACTAACACCACCCCCCACCGCCTGCCCAGCCCGGTGGGGGAGGGGGGTGTGGCAGTAGTCTTGCCTAGGTGTGCGGTGTGACTACAACAGGGTCAGAGCAGTCTTACAGGGGCAGCAGAATTTCTCCTACGTCCGGAGACCTGAGACATGGTGCTCACCTCCTCCATCTCCCCAGCTGTCCTCGTGCCCACCTCCTCTGCCTCCCCACTGTCCTACTCCCCTCCCCAGCTGTGCCCGCCTCCTCCACCTCCCCAGTGCCCCCCGACTGTCCTCCCCCCTCCCCAGCTGTGCCCGCCTCCTCCACCTCCCCAATGTCCCTCCCCACTGTCCTCCTCCCCTCCCCAGCGGTGCCCACCTCCTGAGCTGCTGCTGACCTCCTCCTCTGCAGCCGTGACAGATGTCCTCCTTGACTGCTGCTTTCTCTGGAGAGTCAGTCAACGCTGGCATTCTTCAGGCCCAGCCAGACTAGTGGGGAAGTCAGCGGCCGTGGCTGTGCCCCCTAGGTAGCAGTGCACCCTAAGCGGCTGGCTAGTTCACCTAGCGGAAGCACCGGTCCTGAGTCCAGGGCTTACTTCTTTACATCAGCCAGGTGGCCTGACTAAAATAACCTCCTCAGAAACTCTTTCAGTGGTGTTTAATGGTGACAAAACAAATAGTAAATTGCCATTTTTATGACCCCCTATTATGAGAAGTCCAGTTAATGTCCAATTAGTGCATCTTGGGACTTCAAAAGTTCACTATTAATCCATGAAGGTAAAAAAAAAAACATTTTAGGCCCAAATTTTCATTTCACAGTCTAACCACCAGTAGAGACCCCCTAAGTTCAGACCACCCTTCCAGCCCAACCATTCAGTAAAGACCCGTCTTCCCATCCTAACCACTTACTACAGACCCCGCCCAGTACAAACCCACACAACATAAACCCTCAGTATAGACGACCCAGTACAGAACCCCCATGTTACATACCTGGTGGTAGAGCCTGAAGCATTGAGGAAGGCCTCTCTTACAGCCCTGGCTCTGGAGTCCTTGGTAAGGTGACAGGGAATGCCGGAGTGCAGAGTGGCACGAGTGCATGGTAGGTCTCTTCCTGGCAGGTGCTGATATGCATCTGGAATGCAGGGATGACAGGACCGGTAACACAGGCGGAAGGACTGGAGCTAGAGGAGAGTGCAGGAGGGCAGGTGCAGGATGGCACAAGACAGAGTCAGATTGTCCAGGTCGGCAACTAGCTAGCAGAGTAGGTACAAATGGCAGGCAGGAGAGTAGTCAAGAATCGACCCAGGGTCAGTAACAGCAGGACAGATGAGCAGAGGGAGCAGGCAGAAGTGTGATCCAGGGACAGGCCAAGGGTCGGTACAAGCAGCGTTCAGGCGAAGTCAGAAGCTGGATCAAGTTGGCAACAGGAGAACAACAAGAACTCATATGTAATATAACAAATGGCACTGACACATTGCACTAGTTCAATTCAAATATCTATTCTGGTGCCAATGTGGGCTCGCACATGTGCACCCATTTGCACACCTGCTAACCGGCCACAGGCTTGTGTGTCTGTGCACACGAATATTCCTTTCCTGACACCCCCAGTTAAAACCCCCCTCCCAGCATAACACCTCAATACAGATCCCCCTCAGTACAGACATCCTGCAAGTACAGACCCAATCAGTACAGACACCCCCCAATACAGAATCTGCTTCCAGCCTAATCCCCCAATACATACCTCCCAGTACAGATTTCCCCATAGAGACTTCCCCAATACAGACCTCCAACACAAACCACCTTAGTACAGACCCCCTAGTGCAGAGCACCTTACCATTGAGCAGCAGTTCAGAGTAATGCCCCGTACACACGGTCGGACTTTGTTCGGACATTCCGACAACAAAATCCTAGGATTTTTTCCGACGGATGTTGGCTCAAACTTGTCTTGCATACACACGGTCACACAAAGTTGTCGGAAAATCCGATCGTTCTGAACGCGGTGACGTAAAACACGTACGTCGGGACTATAAACGGTGCAGTGGCCAATAGCTTTCATCTCTTTATTTATTCTGAGCATGCGTGGCATTTTGTCCGTCGGATTTGTGTACACACGATCGGAATTTCCGCCAACGGATTTTGTTGTCGGAAAATTTTATCTCCTGCTCTCCAACTTTGTGTGTCGGAAAATCCGATGGAAAATGTCCGATGGAGCCCACACACGGTCGGAATTTCCGACAACACGCTCCGATCGGACATTTTCCATCGGAAAATCCGACCGTGTGTACGGGGCATAAGTCCTTCTCTCTACTGTGTCATGTGACCAGAGCCAAGGTTGGTTTATTACATTTACTTTCCACTGGTTGTACATCTATTTTCCAGTACTCCACTCAAATTCACCACATCTTTAAAGTTGCAAAACTGAAATTTACAAAAACAAACTGTCAGATTAATAAGACACTGTGTCTTATTATGTATAATTTAACCATAATTATTTCAGTGCCTGACTCTTGCTCAGCTTTCCAGGACCTCTTCATTATTTTGTAGTTTCCTTAGATCATTTTACAGGGTGTCCCAAAAGTCACATACAGTATACAGTATATAGGAAAAATTAACAAATTCATATTATTTTATATAATACAGTATATTATATTTTATTTTTTTGTATTATCTTAATTGTTATTAGTTACATTATTATTAATATTTTGTAAAATTGTGCAACGTGTGTAATGTATGGCGACTTTTAGGACACCCTGGGGCTGATTTACGAAAAGCCGTTAGTAGAGACGCATGGCGAGGCGCAACGCACATTTTCATATTTACGAAATGGTGCGACGGAAACAGAGTGCAAATCCACAAACCTATCTTATATAAAGCTTGCAGATAGCATTTTTTACCTTGCCCTGAAAAGAAGGTGTGTGTGTGTGTGTTATGTTTTGTTTTTGCAAAACAGATGTGTTTTAGAGCAAGTATTTTATTTATTTTTGGGGGAGGGATATTTTTCACTGAAATATTTTTTTAACTCCTGTTAATTTCAAATTAACATACATGTGTTTTTTGCTTTCCCTCCTCTTTTCCAAGTCCTGTTTTGTTGAGCAATAAAATTTGTAGCAAACTTTTTATGTTTTATGTGTTTTGTTAATAATTTGTTTTCCAAATGCATGCTCAATCCAAGTAATGCATTTTACACCCCCCCCCCCCCCCCCCCCCCCCCCCCCACACACACACACACACACACACACACACACACACACACACACACACACACACACACACACACACACACACACACACACACACACACACACACACACACACACACACACACACACACACACACACACACACACACACACACACACACACACACACACACGTTTCATGCAACAGATTTCCGTGCTGCAGTTTAACTAGGCTGATTGGCATGGCAAAACAAAAAAGGTGTGATTTGTCTAAAAGCTACTTTCCTGCCTTCATGGTAGCATACGCATGGATTGTGCATCTGCTGCCATATTTAGGAACCAGGAAAATTCCAGAGAGGTAAGTATTCAATTTTCCATTTTAGCACAGTGGTTCTCAGCCTCAGTCCTCAAGTACCCCCGACAGGACATGTTTTGGGAATTTATCTTAGCTAAAATAGCTGTCCAAAATACCAAGGCATTGACTGTGATTTAAAGCACCTGTGCAAGATGAAGGTAAACCTGAAAACATGGCTTGTTGTGGATACTTGAGGACAGGGTTGAGAACCACTGATTTAGAGCACTAAGCTAAAATCTAGCTCAAGACAATCCTATTCTAATTGTGGGCATTTGAGGGAAATCAAGTGAGTGTTAGAACCCCTGCTTGTCTTTTTTAGGTTGGGCTTTGTGTCCCTTTTCGGAAAATTGGCTTCAGTTCCTGTCACATAGCCAAACAGGAAGTGAGGGTAAAACCCTATCAATGTCTTTCCTTGGGGACACACAGGTCAATCTAAGTAGTGTCCCCATTAGGCAAATTGCACTCTTGCCCTTTGTTGTGTACACCCCAAATTATTAGGTATTTTAGGGTTTATTAAAGGCAAATCCACTCTGCAATACAAGGTGATTTTATCATTCAATCATGTAGAAGCAAAGATGCTGTTTTTTTATTTTCCTTGCATGTCCCCCTCGGATCTCCAGCAACTGCACTTCTAAGTGCACTTGTAGTGCAAAGTGGATTTGCCTTTAGTAAATAAACCCCAAAGTCCAAGATACCTAATAATTTGGGATGTACACAGAAAAATACTAGAGTGCAATTTCCCTAATAGGGAAAATATTTAGATTGACCTGTGTGTTCCCAAGGAAAGACATTGGTAGGGTTTTACCCTCACTTCCTGTTTGGCTATGTGACAGGAAGTGAATAAATTTGAAGGAGGTCCTGAAGTGACAGCATGAATTTATAATTTTTGATAAATGTAGTCTAGTCTTACTTAAAGCCAATAACAATAAACATAGGTGCTTTGTGCAATAAACACACTGGGCAAAAGCAAGGTAGCAGAACAACACATTGGATTTAAAGGATTATAGGATCTTCCACGACTCAGAGAAGCGATCAGAATCCTATTAATCCATTTATTCAATTACAAACTGCTTATATAGCATAGCTTAGAGTTGCCACCTCAACACCAGGGAAACCCTGAGATTATACTAGCTAACACAGATAATTCTCTCATGAAAATCACTGATATAGTGTGCTGATATAGTGTTTTTACCTTTGAAAAGGTTAGTCTTCTTAAAGTATATCTAAACCCGAGAACAAAAATTAAATATATTGCAGCTTACCAGCTCCCAGATTTGTTGGCTCGTTTTCATTCTTCAGGATAAGAACATTCTCAGCAAGTACAGGAATTATCTCCTGAACTTTTCGTTTTTCTGTGGGTTCCACTGCAAGCACGGACATTCTTTTCTGCCTTTCAAGCCATCTTCTGTAAACTTCTATTGCCCCCCCCCCCCCCCCCATACAATGGAGCTAAATAAAGGCAGACCTATTTGTAATCCAAATCAACTAATCAACCTAGTTGACAACAATGGCTCCCTCCATAGATACAGTAGAGAAGTGAGTATAGCCACCCAAGGACATGAAGTGTATTATTCACAGGATAACCAGGTAAAAATAAGGGAAAAGGGAAACAAATTCAGCAGTCACGCACAAAGACTAGTAAGCTGCAATACTTTTTGTTTTTGTTTTTAGCATAGATATGCTTTAACCCATTCACTGTCATGACATGTAAACACACTTCTGGCTTTGAGCTAAAAACGCCACTTCATGCTGCAGAAAGTCCCCTCACTTCCTTGCAATCTGGCTTGAGTGCACAGGGCCATCATGGTGAATGCTAGGTTGTAGAGTAGCAAGAGATGATTGATTCACTCATCTCCTTCGTAAAGAATGAACCCAGAAACTATCAGCTTTAATAATTTCCAAGTTTAGTGTTGTCAATCTCCTGCCTTTCTGAGTGGGAAAGAAGCTGAAAGAGCAAGATATGTGGTCAGTCAGCTTCCAAGGAGTGCAGAAGGTGACATTAGGGGTCTAATAGCCCCCTGATGTTTCCTTAAAGGGTAAGTTCACCTTTACAGAAAAAACTGTAAGGTGAACTTACACAGGACCTCCTCCCCATCCCTCCCTGTCCCGCTCACCTGCAGCACGACAATCTCCCATTCTGAGCCCCGGTATAGCCGCCTCATGGCCCCCCGGGGCTTAGAAATCACGTGATCCAGCCTGTTTTAGTTTGGCGTGCACATTGCACCGCTTCTGTGACCGCTGTGACCATGATTGGTCATAGTGATCACATGATACTAATGTAAACAAACTGTCATGAATGGATTTCCATTCATGAAAAGCTTGCTTACAATTGTGATCTGTGATTGGCCCACAGCATTTGTGGGCGTTTAGTCCACCTTGCAACGTTTTCTGAAGCGCCGAGTAGCTTCCGCCCGGCCATAGTAATATATACTGCAGGAGGACGGACGGAAGCTACTCTGCGCTTCAAATTTGATTGACATCTGACCTGAGTTAGATGTCACTTCCTGTTTCTTTCTCCCATTGCGCCCGAGAGAGGAAACAGGAAGAATGCTTCTCCATTGCCACTGCCAGTGTGAAGGAGACACCGCTGGAGAGGAGACAGCAAGGTAAGTACCGCTGTGTGGAGAACGGGACGGGGGGTTGAAGTGACAGAGGCTGCATTTAATGGGACACAGGCATGCTGCATTTGGGGGGGCAGAGGCTACATTTGGGGGGGGGACAGAGGCTGTATTGGGGGTTGGGGGGACAGAGGCTGCATTTAATGGGACACAGGCATACTGCATTAGTGGGAACAGAGGCTGTATTTGGGGGGGGGCAGAGGCTGTATTAGGGGGAACAGAGGCTATATTTGGGGGGGGGGGGACAGAGGCTGCATTTGGGGAAACAGAGGCTGTATTTGGGGGAACAGAGGCTGTATTTGGGGGGGACAGAGGCTGCATTTGGGGGAACAGAGGCTGTATTTGGGGGGGACAGAGGCTGTATTGTGGGGGACAGAGGCTGCATTTGGGGGGGGACAGAGGCTACATTTAATGGGACACAGGCATGCTGCATTTGGGGGAACAGAGGCTGCATTGGGGGGGGAACATAGGCTGCATTTGGGGGGGGGGGGCAGAGGCTGCATTTAATGGGACACAGGTATGCTGCATTTGGGGGGGTAGAGGCTGCATTTGGGGAGGGACAGAGGCTGCATTTAATGGGACACAGGCATGCTGCATTTGGGGGAATAGAGGCTGCATTTGGGGGGGGGGGCAGAGGCTGCATTTGAGGGGGGGACAGAGGCTGCATTTGGGGGAACAGAGGCTGTATTTGGAGGGGACAGAGGCTGTATTTGGGGGGGACAGAGGCTGCATTTGGGGGGGCAGAGGCTACATTTGGGGGGGACAGAGGCTGCATTTGGGGGGGCACAGGCTGCATTTGGGGGGGACAGAGGCTGCATTTGGGGGGGACAGAGGCTACATTTGAGGGGGACAGAGGCTGCATTTGGGGGGGGACACAGGCTGCATTTGGGGGGGACAGAGGCTGCATTTGGTGGGGGGCAGAGGCTGCATTTGGGGGGGCAGAGGCTGCATTTGGGGGGACAGAGGCTGCATTTGGGGGGGGACAGAGGCTGCATTTAATGGGACACAGGCATTCTGCATTTAATGGGACACAGGCATGCTGCATTTGGGGGAACAGAGGCTGCATTTGGGGGGGGAAGAGGCTGCATTTGGGGTAACAGAGGCTGCATTTGGGGGGACAGAGGCTGTATTTGGGGGGGACAGAGGCTGCATTTGGGGGGGGGGGGACAGAGGCTGCATTTAATGGGACACAGGCATGCTGCATTTGGGGGAACAGAGGCTGCATTTGGGGGGGACAGAGGCTGCATTTGGGGGGACAGAGGCTGCATTAATGGGACACAGGCATGCTGCATTTGGGGGAACAGAGGCTGCATCTGGGGAGGGACAGAGGCTGCATTTGGGGGGGACAGAGGCTGCATTTGGGGGAACAGAGGCTGCATTTGGGGGGGGGGGAGAGGCTGCATTGGGGGGGACAGAGGCTGCATTTATTGGGACACAGGCATGCTGCATTTGGGGGGGCAGAGGCTGCATTTGGGGTGGGACAGAGGCTGCATTTAATGGGACACAGGCATGCTGCATTTGGGGGAACAGAGGCTGCATTTGGGGGGACAGGGGGACAGAGGCTGCATTTGGGGGGACAGAGGCTGTATTTGGGGGGACAGAGGCTGCATTTTATGTGACAGAGGCTGCATTTGATGTGACACAGGCTGCATGTACTGTAAGGACGGATTCTGCTGGGGACGCCTGATGGCATCTGGTGGCAGGCGACGTAGCTAGTGACACGCTCAGGGCTCCCACTGATTCTGCATTATGGTGAGTTGAATGATTTAATTTTATATTACAATGTAATAATAGAAATAATGCGCTTCAATCATCCTGACACCATAACAACCATGGTGCCGGGATGATTGAAGTGCTAACACCAGGTGTTTGAAGTATCTTTATCTGCTGATTGTTAAACTTTCTAGAATACACATATTTCTATTGTTGTGTAGGATCTGGGCCTGCTGTCCCTCTCT
This sequence comes from Aquarana catesbeiana, assembly GCF_042186555.1. Taxonomy (NCBI): domain Eukaryota; kingdom Metazoa; phylum Chordata; class Amphibia; order Anura; family Ranidae; genus Aquarana; species Aquarana catesbeiana. Next base: position 345,229,695 of record NC_133326.1, on the reverse strand, counting down.
CCCTCTCCCTCACCGTCGTTCATCTCAGACGCTAACCACACCACCTTAGAGCCATGCCCACTATTTCACTGAAACCACACCCATTTTCACCAAGTGGGAGGGGTCAAAAAGGAAGGGTGGGCGGGGTCTGGCGCCCCCCCATCCTAAAACTTCACCAGCCGCCACTGCGGGGATCCCTACTACCTCTCAGTTCTTTCTTCCCTATCGATTTTTTCCTCCTACCTAAGATTACCTTTTCTTTTATCTTTTTTCTCTCTTCTACTTTTTCCCCCTATTCTCTCTCTCCTCTTTCAATTTACTCTTTATATAGTTCTGGTAGCAGAACTTTTATTTCCTTGGTTATCATTATACCAATTGTACATAGTTCCAATATGTAATATAAAATTTTAGCTTCTATAATACATTTTTTTTATTTAAAAACTATACTCTTGATAATAACCTTTTTTTTATCTGAGGTCATCTTATATTAACCTGGTCTAAGTTGGTTTTAACCTTACTTATACAATGTATGACGTAATCTTTTGAGTAGTTAGATCCATGCTAAAATTATATATATATATATATATATATATATATATATATATATATATATATATATATATATATATATATATATATATATATATATATATATATATATATACATATATGTGATCTTTTCTTTTGCTGCCACCATATGTACTTATGTACAAATTTGACAAGAAAAGAAAAATGCACCTTTTTTTCATGACACAGCACACCACAACACGTTAGTGCATTATTGTGAATTACTGTGTTCTAAAATGCAGGTGCTTGGGTTGCCATTCAATCTACTGATCACACTAGGATTTTGATGTGTGAATATCAAACACATGATCAAAGATAAAGATGTCAAAGTGACCACCACAAGCTTTTTCAATATTATTATGGCAGACAAAATGTGATCTACCTTCTGTGATCTGCAATTTTCTTTTCTGCAGTTTTTATAAGGGCATTAGAACCCTGTTTCTGTGAAAAGTTTTTTTTTTAAGGTGGCTCTAAAATAACAAATGCAAATTGTATTGGGCAGCACATAAACAATGAAAAAGAAATGGCTATTGGAAGTAGGAGACCCTTAAAAACTGGAGCAAGCATTTCATGATGACCACTATCCATAGTAGAGATGAGTATTCAGGTTATCAAAGAGTGCACAATTAGAGATGAAACATGATAGATTGTGAGCATCAGAGACCTGAGGAGGCTGTTAAGTTGGTGAGATTAGAAAACTGCTAGTAATAGGGACCATAGAGGTTCAAAAGAAGAAACATGAGATACTATAAAGGAAGCTTTACAGTGAGAACTTGTGTATGCTTTGAAACCTATATTTACCTTAAAGGGGTTGTAAAGGTGTTTTTTTTTTTTTTTAAAAATAACAAACATGTCATACTTACCTTCACTGTGCAGCTCGTTCTGCACAGAGTGGCCCCGAACCTGGTCTTCTGGGGTCCCTCGGCGGCTGTCTCAGCTCCTCCCCGCAAGCATTTACCACCTTCATGCGAGCTCTCTCGCACGGTGGTGAGTGCTTGCGGGCGCGCTCCCGTGATACAGCCGGCGGCTATAGCCGCTCGCTGTATCACTCGGCCCCGCCCCCCGGCGCGCCGCGTCATCGGATGTGATTGACAGCAGCGCGAGCCAATGGCTGCGCTGCTTTCAATCCATCCACTGCAGCCAATCAGCGGCCAGGGTGAGCGGAGGAACAGATGTCGGGAACGCGAAGCTGACTTTCGAGGCGTCAGGTAAGTAAAACGGGGGGGCTTGGGGCGGCGGTTCTGTCAGAAGTTTTTTCACCTTAATGCATAGAATGCATTAAGGTGAAAAAACTTTTACCTTTACAACCCCTTTAAACAAGAAAATAAAAAAAAAATTGAACTAGGGACATTACTTACCTTCAGTGAGATGTGTCCCTTGTGTTGTTAATACAACTCCTATGAATGAAACATTTTCCATGGATCGAGGGGGGCGGGTATAGTGGGGCTCCCCTGATGAGTGCCCCTTAATTCTATTAACCCCTGCTGCACCAGAAGATTATGGCAGCAGGGGTGAGCGAGGGGGGAGGCATTGGGGAGGAAGATTCTGGTGAAAACAGAACACAGCAGCACAAGGGACACATCTCACTGAAGGCAAGTAATGCCCCTTGTGCTGATGTTTTTAAATATTTAGGTAAACTTAGACTTTAAAGGTTTATTACACCTTACGAACTTCTGCCAAAAACATCCCCAGGCATTGCAGCATCCTCAGTACATTAACATGCAGTGCTCCATTTTGTAAAATAATGAACACTTTTTCAGCTGCTCATTTCATTGCCCTCCCCTCTTCTTTTTCAGATGGCAGGATGTACCGAACGTTAAATTGTCAGCCTTAGAAACCCAGAAAGGTCTTTATAGACCTTGCTTTGTGCATTGGTGCGCAGTCATGTTGGAACAGGAAGAGGCCATCCCCAAACTGTTCCCACAAAGTTAGGAGCATGAAATTGTACAAAAAGTCTTGGTATGCTGATGCCTTAAGAGTTCCCTTTACTGGAAATAAGGGGACAAGCCCAACCCCTGAAAAACAACCCCACGCCATAATCCCCCCTCCACCAAATGATTTGGACCAGTGCACAAAGCAAAGTCCATAAAAACATGGATGAGCAAGTTTGGGTTGAAGGAACGTGACTGGCCTGCACCTCAACCCGATAGAACACCTTTCGGATGAATTAGAGCGGAGACTTCAAGCCAGTCTTCTCGTCCACATCAGTGCCTGACCTCACAAATGCACTTCTGGAAGAATGGACAAACATTCCCATAGACACACTGCTAAACCTTGTAGACAGCTTTCCCAGAAGAGGTGAAGCTGTTATAGCTGCAAAGGGTGGACCAACTTAATATTGAGCACTAAGGACTAATGCCCTGTACACACGGTCGGATTTTCCGATGGAAAATGTGTGATAGGACCTTGTTGTCGGAAATTCTGCCCGTGTGTAGGCTCCATCACACATTTTCCATCGGATTTTCTGACACACAAAGTTTGAGAGCAGGATATAAAATTTTCCGACAACAAAATCTGTTGTCGGAAATTCCGATCGTGTGTACACAAATCTGACGGACAAAGTGCCATGCATGCTCAGAATAAATAAAGAGATGAAAGCTATTGGCCACTGCCCCATTTATAGTCCCGACGTACGTGTTTTACGTCACCGCGTTTAGAATGATCGGATTTTCCAACAACTTTGTGTGACCGTGTGTATGCAAGACAAGTTTGAGCCAACATCTGTCGGAAAAAATCCTAGGATTTCGTTGTCGGAATGTCCGAACAAAGTCCGACTGTGTGTACGGGGCATTAGACTGGGATGCCATTAAAGTTCATGTGCATGTAACGGCAGGAGTCCCAATACTTTTGGTAATATAGTGTATGTAATTTGCATAAAGTGACACTGCTGACACTCTCATTGTAAGGAAAAGGATAAAGTGTTATTTAGTTATGTTTAGTAATTGCAACAGTGCTTTGTTTAACCACTTCAGCCCCGGAAGATTTTACCCCTTTCCTGACCAGAGCACTTTTACAATTTGGCACTGTGTCGCTTTAACTAACAATTGCGTTGTCATGCAATGCTGTACCCAAACGTAATTTCCATCCTTTTTTTTCCCCACAAATAGAGCTTTCTTTTGGTGGTATTTGATCACTTCTATGTTTTTATTTTTTGCGCTATAAACAAAAAAAGAGCGACAATTGTGAAAAAAAAAATATTTCTTACTTTTTGCTATAATAAATATCCCCCCCCCCAAAAAAAAATTGCAATAAGCATATATTGATTAGTTTGCGCAAACGTTATAGCGTCCAAAAACTATGGGAAAGATTTAAGGAATTTTTATGGCATTTTTATTATTTATTAATTTTTTACTAGTAGTGGCGGTGATCTGCGATTTTTAGCAGTACTGCGACATTGCGACAGACAGATCGGACATTTTTGACACATTTTTGGGACCATTGTCATTTATACAGTGATCAGTGCTATAAATATGCACTGATTACTGAGTTAATGTTACTGGTAGAGACGGGGTTAACATTAGGGGGCGATCAAGGGGTTAAATGTGTGTTCCCTTAGTGTGTTCTAACCGTATTGGGATAGGACTGACTGGGAGAGGAGACATATCGTTGTTTCTACTTAGTAAGAACAAACAATATGTTTCCTCTCCCCTGACACAACAGGGATTTGTGTGTTTACACACACAAATCCCTGTGCTGGCTCTCGTGCACGCAATCGTGTGTGGCCGGTGGCGAACGTGCCACCCAGCCATGCTCATCAGGTCCCTCGTTGTGCGGCTGGCGCACATGGCTCCAGCGGCTCTAAGAGGGAAGGACGTACCCATACAAGGTTTCTCCCAGGAGAGCCATTGTGCCGCAGTATATCTGCGTGAGCCAGTCGGGAACCGATTAAAATTTCATCTTGTTTATCAGCTAATGGTGTTTGACTTTAAACTGGTGTAGCTCCTATACGGTACTAATTAGCTCTGTATACCAGGTACAAAGGGGCTGGCTGCTGTCTGGCTTATAGGACTGAGCTCAGTAGTGCTGGCATACTACACTGCTTTGTACTTCCCTACATTGCAGACAAGATACAATAAACAACCTGCCTTTAAATTCATAGCAATGAACCCTACAAAATATTTAGTAGGCTTGATTTATGGATCAAACAGGGTAACTGCTGTGCTATATTAAATTTACACAGTCAAACTAGCCATTTATTTCTAAAATGTAACTCCCAAACCAATAATAATTACAATTGTAATCTCACAATTTGAATTTTATAAATTAGTTTTATAACTTTATTTAAGCAAATATATACATACGTATGGTCCTTAATCTTTTTTGGTATACAGCAATTTATAAGCATCTTGCCATAGAGCAAAAACTGTGAAAAAATTCTTTGAAGAAAGACACATAAGGTCAATGTCATGGCCTGCAAACAGTCCGGATCTCAATCCAATTGAAAATCTGTGTTGGAAGTTAAAGAAAATGGTCCATGACAAGGCTCCAACCTGCAAAGATGATTTGGCAACAGAAATCAGAGAAGGCTGGAGCCAGATTGATGAAGAGTACTGTTTATCACTTATTAAGTCAATGCCTCAGAGACTGCAAGCAGTTATAAAAGCCAGAGGTGGTGCAACAAAGTACTAGTGATGTGTTGGAGTGTTATTTTGTTTGTTTGTTTTTCATGATTCCATAATTTTTTCCTCAGAATTGAGTGATTCCATAATTTATTCCCTGTGCTTGTTCTATAAATCTAACTGTTACTGGCCACCACAATTATTTTTCTTGATTTCTTTTAGTGTTAAGCCAGAAAGTTGCCATTTGAAGTGCCTTTAGTTTTTGGCCATGTCTGTGATCTGCTTTTTTCTACAAAAATAAACAACTGAAGGAACATACTCAGGGACTGGTGATTCCATAATTTTTGCCAGGGGTTGTATGTGGGAAACATGTGGGAAATTCTGACAATAGAGTTGCAGTAAACGGGAAATTGTGACATGATTTGGGCACTAAAGGGCAACTGTGACACTTTTTGGGCAACAAACAGACAGTTATGACAATATGTAGGCAAAAATGGGAATCCATGACAATATGTGGGCAGCAGGCATTCATGGCTTTGTATTGGGGAACATGCATTGCTTGTTGATAGAATTAGTGCTGGCCCCATTTTTTTTCGAGGGGGGGGGGGGTTACTGAAGATTAAAGTGACACTAAACACTATCCTTATTCTCCAAAAATAATCCATACACATCCACTACAATAGACCTGACATTTGTTTTTCTTGAAATAGTTTTCTACTGTGTTTTTCTGCCTCCTTATAATGTCCCTATTGAGCTCTTGAACCTTACCTTTTTCTTCTCACTTCTGTTTCTTTGAATGGGCAATATTAGTTGTGGTCAAGTGAACTGCACTGTGCACACTATAAATCCCAAAGTCCATATTCCATAGTCTCTATTTCATCTTGGAAGCATGTAAGAGAGGGTGGCTGCCTTCCTAAATATAGTGGGACCGTGGAGAACGAACATAGCCACCCTCTAACAGAAAGTTTGATTACAGCAGCAAAAAAAAAGGAAGAAGGAATTTGGATATTTTGAAGTGGCTGAAAGCAATATAATTTTTTTGAGTTAAGAGTACAAACTTCAATAGAATTTTTTTTTTTTTAAACCAGAGTTTAGTGTCACTTTAATTTTTATATAGAAGATACTTTTTGTCCTCAACAGCAATAACCAGTGGCGTAGCGTGGGGGGTGCGGGGGGTGCCGTGGCCCCGGGCGCGACATTTAGGGGGGCGCAATTTCGTGCCAGTAGTGTCACTACTGGCTGCCTCCTCCTGATTTAATTTCCTGTGTCCCCTGCGCTCCGCCGCCATGTCCAGTGTTTGGCACCCTGTGATTGGGCGTATGGGGGTCATGTGCGGCGTGGGGCTGGCCTATCCGTGATCACGGTTGCTCCTGAAGTCCCGCCTCCGCACATGACCCCCATACGCACAATCACAGTGCGCCGAGAAACAATGAACATGCTGGCCGGAGCACAGGGGAGACGAGCACTGGAGAGTGTGAGCCGCCGGGGCCACTGTCTTCTCCTCCTATCCTCCAGACTGATGCAAGACAAGAAGGTGAGGAATGGATAAACACGGGGGGAGGGGGGAGGGGGGAGGAGAGAGAAGAGACAGGAGCCGTATATGTAGTGTTAGTATAGGAAGACTAGGCAGGAGAGTATAGTGTAGTGGTCAGTGTAGTATTGTGGTCTGTATAGTGTAGTGGTCAGTATAGTGTAGTGGTCAGTATAGTGTAGTGGACAGTGTAGTATTGTGGTCAGTATAGTGTAGTGGTCAGTATAGTGTAGTGGACAGTGTAGTATAGTGGACAGTGTAGTATTGTGGTCTGTATAGTGTAGTGGACAGTGTAGTATTGTGGTCAGTGTAGTGTAGTGGTCAGTATAGTGTAGTGGTCAGTATAGTGTAGTGGACAGTGTAGTATTGTGGTCAGTATAGTGTAGTGGTCAGTATAGTGTAGTGGACAGTGTAGGATTGTGGTCAGTATAGTGTAGTGGTATGTATAGTGTAGTGGTCAGTATAGTGTAGTGGTCAGTGTAGTATAGTGGACAGTGTAGTATTGTGGTCAGTATAGTGTAGTGGTCAGTATAGTGTAGTGGTCTGTATAGTGTAGTGGAAAGTGTAGTATTGTGGTCAGTATAGTATAGTGGTCAGTATAGTGTAGTGGTCAGTATAGTGTAGTGGTCAGTATAGTGTAGTGGTCAGTGTAGTATTGTGGTCAGTATAGTGTAGTGGTCAGTGTAGTGTAGTGGTCAGTGTACTGTAGTGGTCAGTATAGTGTAGTGGTCAGTATAGTGTAGTGGACAGTGTAGTATTGTGATAAGTATAGTGTAGTGGTCAGTATAGTGTAGTGGACAGTGTAGTATTGTGGTAAGTATAGTGTAGTGGTTAGTATAGTGTAGTAGTCAGTATAGTGTAGTGGTCAGTATAGTGTAGTGGTCAGTGTAGTATAGTGGTCAGTGTAGTATAGTGGACAGTGTAGTATTGTGGTAAGTATAGTGTAGTGGTCAGTATAGTGTAGTGGTCAGTGTAGTATAGTGGACAGTGTACGATAGTGGACAGTGTAGTATTGTGGTATGTATAGTGTAGTGGTAAGTATAGTGTAGTGGTCAGTATAGTGTAGTGGTCAGTATAATGTAGTGGTCAGTGTAGTATAGTGGTCAGTGTAGTGTAGTGGTCAGTATAGTGTAGTGGTCAGTATAGTGTAGTGGACAGTGTAGTGTAGTGGACAGTGTAGTGGTCAGTGTAGTGTAGTGGAAAGTGTAGTATTGTGGTCAGTATAGTATAGTGGTCAGTATAGTGTAGTGGTCAGTATAGTGTAGTGGTCAGTGTAGTATTGTGGTCAGTATAGTGTAGTGGTCAGTATAGTGTAGTGGTCAGTATAGTGTAGTGGTCTGTATAGTGTAGTGGAAAGTGTAGTATTGTGGTCAGTATAGTATAGTGGTCAGTATAGTGTAGTAGTCAGTATAGTGTAGTGGTCAGTGTAGTATTGTGGTCAGTATAGTGTAGTGGTCAGTGTAGTGTAGTGGTCAGTATAGTGTAGTGGTCAGTATAGTGTAGTATAGTGGTCAGTGTAGTATAGTGGACAGTGTAGTATAGTGGACAGTGTAGTATTGTGGTATGTATAGTGTAGTGGTAAGTATAGTGTAGTGGTCAGTATAGTGTAGTGGTCAGTGTAGTATAGTGGACAGTGTAGTGTAGTGGTCAGTATAGTGTAGTGGTCAGTATAGTGTAGTGGACAGTGTAGTGTAGTGGACAGTGTAGTGGTCAGTGTAGTGTAGTGGAAAGTGTAGTATTGTGGTCAGTATAGTATAGTGGTCAGTATAGTGTAGTGGTCAGTATAGTGTAGTGGTCAGTGTAGTATTGTGGTCAGTATAGTGTAATGGTCAGTGTAGTGTAGTGGTCAGTGTACTGTAGTGGTCAGTATAGTGTAGTGGTCAGTATAGTGTAGTGGACAGTGTAGTATTGTGGTAAGTATAGTGTAGTGGTCAGTATAGTGTAGTGGACAGTGTAGTATTGTGGTAAGTATAGTGTAGTGGTTAGTTTAGTGTAGTAGTCAGTATAGTGTAGTGGTCAGTATAGTGTAGTGGTCAGTATAGTGTAGTATAGTGGTCAGTGTAGTATAGTGGACAGTGTAGTATTGTGGTAAGTATAGTGTAGTGGTCAGTATAGTGTAGTGGTCAGTGTAGTATAGTGGACAGTGTAGTATAGTGGACAGTTTAGTATTGTGGTATGTATAGTGTAGTGGTAAGTATAGTGTAGTGGTCAGTATAGTGTAGTGGTCAGTATAGTGTAGTGGTCAGTGTAGTATAGTGGTCAGTGTAGTATAGTGGACAGTGTAGTGTAGTGGTCAGTATAGTGTAGTGGTCAGTATAGTGTAGTGGACAGTGTAGTGTAGTGGACAGTGTAGTGGTCAGTGTAGTGTAGTGGACAGTGTAGTATTGTGGTCTGTATAGTGTAGTGGTCAGTATAGTGTAATGGTCAGTATAGTGTAGTGGACAGTGTAGTATTGTGGTCAGTATAGTGTAGTGGACAGTGTAGTGTAGTGGACAGTATAGTGGTCAGTGTAGTGTAGTTCTCAGTATAGTGGTCAGTATAGTGTAGTGGACAGTATAGTGGTTAGTGTAGTGGAGTGTATAGTATAGTGGTCAGTGTAGTGTAGTGGACAGTGTAATGGTCACTGTAGTGTAGTTCTCAGTGTAGTATAGTGGTCAGTATAGTATAGTGTAGTGGACAGTGTAGTTCTCAGTGTAGTGGTCAGTATAGTGGACAGTATAGTGGTCGGTGTAGTGTAGTGGACAGTATAGTGGTCAGTGTAGTGTAGTGGACAGTGTAGTATTGTGGTAAGTATAGTGTAGTGGTCAGTATAGTGTAGTGGTCAGTGTAGTATAGTGGACAGTGTAGTATAGTGGACAGTGTAGTATTGTGGTATGTGTAGTGTAGTGGTAAGTATAGTGTAGTGGTCAGTATAGTGTAGTGGTCAGTATAGTGTAGTGGTCAGTGTAGTATAGTGGTCAGTGTAGTATAGTGGACAGTGTAGTGTAGTGGTCAGTGTAGTGTAGTTCTCAGTATAGTGGTCAGTATAGTGTAGTGGACAGTATAGTGGTTAGTGTAGTGGAGTGTATAGTATAGTGGTCAGTGTAGTGTAGTGGACAGTATAGTGGTCAGTGTAGTGTAGTGGACAGTACAGTATAATGGTCAGTGTAGTTCTCAGTGTAGTGAACAGTATAGTATAGTGGTCAGTGTAGTGTGTAATGGTCAGTAAAGGAATCAGGTTGGTCAGTGTTGAAATCAAGTAGGTCAGTGTAGTGGTCAGTATAGGAATCAGGTAGGTCAGTACTATTGTATTTGAAGGGACTCGGGGAGTGCTAAAAGTCTGCAGGTTGGGGGGGCGCAAATTACTTGCCTTGCCCCGGGTGCTGACATCTCACGCTACGCCACTGGCAATAACCACAGGCAACATCTCAGAATTATGTTGACTGATATCATAAGTCATGTTAAAATTTACAATCAAAATTGTTATTATTAGCTTGGCTTATGGGAGTACATTCATAATGCACGTGCCTTCAAATAAAGACATTAGTAAGGGCAGGTTGAGACAACTTACACGTCTTTAAACAGTAGCTTTTTCTAAGAGAAAAGTGGAACACGGTTTGCAGAAGTATAATTACTAACGCTGGCGTAAGTATCATTTGACATAAAAACATCCATATATTAATATAAAGTTCATGTTTTTTTAAATGCAGAATTTCTCAGCATAATTGCCATAACTTCCCAAACTGGGGTGTGAATTGTGAATTTCTGTTTAAGGTTAAGCCTTAATAAAATACGAGTACCAGCTGACATATAGTTTAAGATTTGCAGAAAGACATTCTTACAATTTTTTTTTTACATTTTTGTAATAGAAAACAAAAAGTGCCTACTTCCAAAAATAATCCAGAGCACTAAGATAGGTTAGTATCACTCCTAATATGAATGGTTATTTTTGGCAAAGATGATAATCAACATAAAAGGGTTGATTTACTAATAGCTTATAGGCTTTTGACTTTCCAAGGAAATTTTCACTTTGCAAGGTAGCTTAGTGAATGAGTTAAAGCTCTGCGGACTTCCATCATCCAATCATGTGCAATCAAAAATACTTATCACATTTTCACAATTCATCACATTCACTAAGTGAAGGGAAAAGTTGCTTGTAAAGCAAAAATTATCTTGAAAAGTGAACAGTCTTTTTACTGTTAATACATTAACCCCCAAATCTCTAACAGAATGTTTATGGTGGTAGAGTTCTGACTGCCATGGTGATATAATTGTGGAACTGGGGATTGCCCAACCATTTCATTGTCCAAAAAAATTGCTACTAATGGGCAATGAAGCACTATATTTGGATATGGAATTGTTGTGACAAAGCATAACTCTAAAGTTGGTGCTTAAGTCAAGTGTTATTTGTGCATTTCCAGGTGCACTGTGATCCACTTTTGCCTTGATAAGCAGACATACAGCTTTGTCACCAGTTAAGTATCTGACAGTTTACTGGAATATTGAGGTAGAGAGGGAACAATGCTGAGGCTGTGGGTATCTGCGGTTGTATAGTCGCATATCTCCCATGATTCCTTCTGTTTCCTTCTCCAGGCTGCTGAAATCACCATGCTCACACTACTCATTTCATGTTCAAACAGTTCCTTCTACATGAATAAATATAGTAACAGCATGATGATCTAATGCATATATTTTTACTGTAGTGCTTTTAAAAGTCTCTACACAAACCTGGCCATCAGGCACCGAGTGATGTTATGGTCAGAATGTGCAATAACACAGCAAGGTGACACAGCCATCCAATACAACCAGAAGACTTTACTGGAGCTTGTAGCTCTGTAGGAAACTGAAGCACCTATCCAAAGGAGGCAGTACTGTTAAATATTGTATGTGCATTGTAGAGTACTGTATAGTACATGCATTTTAAATTCCTTTGCATGGTAAAGTTTGGGCACTCTTAGTGAAATGGCAAATTTAGTTAATTATTTACATGATCAACTACTGCAGTATACGGTGCATTAAAAACAATATATCTGCACAGATTAATGCATTTACATTTTATTTGTGTTTTCAAAGTTCTTAACCCTAATTAACAGTCATTAGACATTGTCACATGTTGACAATTGTAGACATCTGACACTAAAATTTTGGACTACTACTGAACCTAGGGTTCATTTACCCAACTATGTGAGAATATAAAAATGATATAAAAAACTCCCAGAGAGAGAGATGCCCATTTGCTAGCCAGAAGGGCAAAGGCAAACCCCCATTTAACCGCAAAAGACCTGCAGGTAGGTTTGACTGACACATGCATGGTGTTGCACCATGCAACTATGCAGTGTTGCTTGTACAAACATGATCTGCATCATCAGGAGGACGCCTTACCTTGAGAAATGCAAAACAGCATCTAGATAAGCTAAAGGTCTTTTGAAAAACAAGGCCTGTGGACTGATGAAGTAAAACTGAACTTCCTGGCCTTCCTGGATAAAAAAGCGGAATTTGATTAGAACAAAACCTTCATACTGTTGAAACTAATCTCCATGAATGTGACAAAAACAACCCCTACTGCAAGGGCTAAATGCTGGTTTAGTCTAGAGGTGCACAGATAAAGTGCCCTTGATCTGTGCTCACTCCCACCCATAAAATATAGGCTAAATAGCTGTGCATTGCATGTGATGCTACTGAGGCCTTGTCGACAGACTATAGCCTTAGTGAAAAGAGGAGAGCACCATAGCCAGGAGTCAGGCAAGTAAAAATACCTTCCCTCAGACTAAACTAGCATTTGACCTCTAGTGAGGGGGGTGGGGACTGCAAGGGTTTTTGGTGTCTTATTCCTAGAATTACTTTTTTAACTTGAGGATGGATCCATTATGCACTGGGGTTGTGTGGCAGCCAGTGGCACAGGAAACATTGTAATTGTAGAAGGAGAAATGAATTCCACTAAATTATATATTTTCTGGATGCCAATGAAAAACAATCAAAGAAGATGAAAGGGGCTTGTTCCTACAACAAGATATTGTTCCTAAACATACTGTACCTCAAAAAGTGTTTGTTACCCCAGCATTCCATATTCCTGGTTTGTGCCTGCTGTACCATGTACTTGTATGAAAAAGTATCCAGTTCTCTTTGTATTGCTTCCTTTGTGTGAAATCCCTGGTGTTCCTGCCAGTCCCTCTGCTATTCTTTTAAAAACTGACCTCACTAAGTAGAAGCACACACCATGGTCATTTCTCTAGGTTTGTTGGGAACTCAGCCTGCTCTCCTCCATAGATCTGACACACCCCCTCTGCACAGCCTCTCCCTGGGAAACTCAGTGTACGGTTGCTTCTCCTCCCCCCAGCTCTTCTGCAGCTGAGAACAGAGGGAACAGAGGTTATGTGATCACTCTTGAAAAAGGGGGATAAAGATTTTATAATGTTTTTTATATCTATACACAATTTAAAGCCTCGTACACATGATCGGATTTTCGGCATGGAATTGTGTGATGACAGACTGTTGGCCTAAAATCCGACCGTTAGTACACTCCATCAGACAATTATTGTCCAACTTTCTGCCAACAAATGTTGGATGGCAGGCTAGTAAATATTCGGCGGACAACGTTCTGTTGTCAGATTTTCCTATCGTCTGTACACAAGTCCGTCACACAAAAGTCCAAAGTACAAACACACATGCTCGGAAGCAAGGACGAGCCGGAAGTGGTCGATTTTGTAAACTAGCGCTCGTAATGGAGAATTAACATTCGTGACGTGGCAGATTATAAAATCTCGAAATGCAGCGCATATTCTCTTCTTCTTTAATGGGATAATAATGAAGCTGCTTTGCTGGTGATACTGATGGAGTTCTGCCAAACGTATTTTCAAAGGCTTTTTTTTTCTAGTGATATCAAGAATAATATTATTATGCTTTTTTTTTTGGGCAAGTTACCACAACACCAGTATGCCGTAATTTTTAAGATCAAAGATATAACTATGTTGGTGTCCCTTGTTAATTTTACCTTGTATTTTTTTAAATGTAACTGCCAACTCCCAAACTGTCATTTAAAGTAAAACACATAGCCAAGTATTATTCTGCACAATTTTTTTTTATTGTGCATTAAAAAAAGCAAAAAACTGAATTAGAGATGCTATCTGCCATCCAAATATAAAGAACTTAAACAGTGCATTCTATGCATACACAAATATAGAAAATATAACAAATAAAATCATTATTCAACAAAACATAAAAAAAAAAAAAAAATTAGTAAAGGGGGTAGGGGTGCAAAATCCCCTTGACCAGCGGCCTTGTTGGGGGTCTTGTGGCTGGTATTGCCACTGACTGCCATGCTGCTGTGGTGGGTGGGATGGCTGTGATGTGTGGGTTGGCTGTGGAGGTGGTAGATGTAGGGCCATAAAATCACACAGGTGTGTGTTTTTGGCAATTGGCCCCTGACCCCCATGTTGAGGAGCTGCAGGATGAGCTCCTCGCACCTGCTCCTTTGCTCACCGTCCATCTGCTTAATTTATTGGCAGTCAGCACGGCAAATCCCTCAGCCTCATCTGGGTCCGTCCGTATGGCAGTAGTGGCCTGGCTGAGGAAGGCAGCTGTGGCCCTATCCAGATTCCTGCTCTTCCTGGCACTTTTAGCAGGAGGGCGTAAGGGAGGGATCTAGGAATCTGTCTGGCTGCTGGCCACGGGCTCCTCCTGACTGACACTTTCCAGTGTATGAAAACGGGACATAATTAGAATCTTCTTTAGGGTTTGGGCCACAATTTTGATCTACTCACTGTTGCAAATTGAATGTGGACAAATAGAAAAGACTATCATTCTGACCCCTGTATTTTTTATTCTTGTACAAATTATTTTTGGTCACTACTGTCTATTGATATGGAAACCACTTTGTTAAGGCAGAAATATTTTAACAATAAGGTCTAGTTATCATCATTGTTTTTTTGGATACAAATATGTTCAACAATGCCTACCTGGGTCAAGCTGGGCTCCTCCACATATTCATCCTGTGCAGCAGGACCTGTGTGGACCTCTGGAGCTGTGGCCTCAGCAGATGTTGAAGGGAGTGTAGACAGCGATGGCCTGGGTTCTGTCTGGTCGGACAAAAACCGCAGGCTGTGGTAATACCACAGCCTGGGGACATATATGTATGGGGACATGTATCTAATGTTTTTGAACATGCCTGGTTAGCCCCAAAAAAGGGGAAATAATGCAAAACATACATGTTATACACCAAGATGTTGGTTTGTTTTAAAACCTTAAAACGCACATGTGAATGTGCTTTGAGTAAAATGTTTTTTATTAAACAATGTGTGGCTTATTATTTCAACGCTCAATACCATTTTATTTGTTACTCTGTAGTTATAGTGACAATGTGCTCTTAAATGTGACCAACTCCGGCAATTTTTTGGCCTCCAAAAAATTCAAGGAGTTGAAAAGCCATAATGTTTTTGAAATTCATGCATTAGATCCATTAAGAACAAAAACATTGTGTGTGTGTAGCAGACCCACAGCACACCATAATAGTTAGCTCATGTAGCAAATAAGGTACGTTTGCACTATTGTAGCAAGTGGCCAAAATAAAGGCCATTTGAGAACATATTATACATATAAGAAACACAGACAACAGTAGTTCAAATGAAATATGAGTTTTTGATCAAATAAAAATATTATTCAGGATCAGCTTCACATTTGCTGCCAAGACACTACCCCTCTACCCACAAAATAATCAATAATCTTCATAAGATGTTCCTCCAGAGCAAAGGCCTCATCTGCAACAAAAACAACACTGAGGCCCTCAACATTCTCCTCAGCAGGTGGAAAGTTTAACGTGCCATTCTGGAGCTGCTTGTAGAACTCTGTCTGCATAATGACTCCTCCATCAGAGTTGCGGCCATTCTTCCCAACATCAAGAAACAAGAACTCATATCTGGCAGACACTACAGCTAGCAGGACTATGCTGCAAAATCCCTTATAATTGAAATAATATGAGCCATAGTTGGGTGGTGGGACAATCCGGACATGTTTTCCATCAATAGCACCATCACAGTTGGGAAATCCCACTGATGATGGAACTGGGCTGCAACGTCCTGCCATTTCTGTGGGTTGGAAGGAAACTGGATTAAAAAAAGGAAAAAGAAATTACTACTTCTGTAGATAACATTGCAAAGCAGATTTGACACAAACATGCTTGGCCAACATAAGTATAAAATGTAAATGAGTATTTAAATACAAAAGTGTAAGGTCAACTTATCTGATTCCTCACCCCCTCTGGTGGCCTATTCTAAAAATGTTTTGGTGGGGGGGAGGTAATGGGTAGATGTTTTGGACAGTAACCTTCTCCACTTCCATGAGAGCTGTTTGCATAAATAATGTGTGATATTTTGGCCAGCCCCTCCTTACTTACACTATTGGCAGCCCAGTGGACAGGTAAGAAGTGTCATAATCAAAAAATATGGATACACACTGTCCAAATTGCAGCACATTTTGACATTCAGAAATAACCTATTAAGATAATAGGAGACAAAAACATTCTATGTTACAATTTGAAGGTAATCAGGCAAGCCCTTGCACTACATGCTTTGGTGAATGCATTCAGAAATATGACCAAAAAAGAGAAATAGTGTGTATGGGTTTTGCAAAGTCAGAAGATAGAGTATTTGTATCTGTTGACTTGGCATTTGGGGGGGGGGGTCTCTTGCACTCCTGAATTGGAGGACAACAATAACATTTGGGTGTTTAGGGTAAGC
This sequence comes from Aquarana catesbeiana, assembly GCF_042186555.1. Classification (NCBI taxonomy): domain Eukaryota; kingdom Metazoa; phylum Chordata; class Amphibia; order Anura; family Ranidae; genus Aquarana; species Aquarana catesbeiana. The sequence continues at coordinate 345,213,349 of NC_133326.1, read as the reverse complement.
ACAAAATGTAGCTCACAAAAAACATTGTTAAGTTACTAGGCTAGGTGTGTATGGGCCCAGGATAGCATGCTGGGGAGGTTAGTGAAGGAAAATATGCATGTAGCCCAAAAAAGGAGCAAGAAAAGCTTACAGCATGCTTGAGGGCAAAGAGGACATTCACAGCATATTACAATAATGTTAATTATGGAATCAAGAAATTAATACAATACATTAGCAAACATTAAATACATAGAATGTGATGTCAAAGGAAAAAACTTACCCGAATATAGTCCTTCTGCAGGACTTGAATAATGGCTGAGCAGGTCTCTGGAATAATGACTCCCAGAGTCTGGGGGGAGATCCCAGTGGTAAACTTGAGGTCCTGGAGACTTCTCCCCGTCTCCAAGGTGGTTATAAGCCTTTGCTCAGGAGTAATGGCAAGCCTCATGCATGCGTCCTGCTTCTTAATATAGGGGGTCAACAATGCAAAGAGTTGTGGTGAGCAAGGGTCCGTCATCCGGAGATAATTCCAAAAATTATCCGGATTATTCTCCTGGAGCTCCCACAGCAAAGGCATATGACATAATTGGTCACGATTAGGCAACCGATTTTTGGTCCAAGAAATCCTCCTCCTATTCCTGGACCGGACAGGTCAAAGCAATAACTCTCCTCCGATTCCTCAACATGGCTGGTTGACAAACGGCCGTTCAGAAATGAACTGAAAAGCACAAACTGAAAAGCATGAATCAACACTTACCAAACTTCTACTAACACGAAATTAGTAGAAGGAGCCCAAAGGGTGGCGCCTGACAATTGAACTTCCTCTTTATCTGCTCTTAGTACGTCTAGTACGTCACTACGTTCGTGTTTGTTGGCTGACAATTGTGTACCGTTTGTATGCAAGACAAGTTCACGGCACACGCCCTTCTGACAAAAGCCTGATGCATGTGTACAAGGCTTTAGTTTTAAATGAAATCGGTTGTTTTACAAGCTGTTCGTTTACAATCACTTTAAACATGCAATAGGACCCAAGAATATTTCAAAGGGATCTTCAAAGAAGAGTGGGCAAAAACTGAAAAAAACTTTAATTGAGTACAAAAGGAGTTTACAACTGTACCAAAGGCGGTGTTACTAAATAATGACTTGCAAGGGTGTTTGAATTTTTGCACATGCCACATGGGATTTTCTTTGGTCTCTCCATTTCCATGGAATAAAAATATATAATACGCTTGGTGTATGTGAATAACATTAGAATAAAATGAATGAATGAATAATAAATGATAAACAGTAGCACTCACAACATTGTACACAGCAACATCCAAAAATATATAGAAAAACGTGTTGCGCTGTCTAAATATGTGAATCAACCTTCAAATATAATGAATAATAATCATATAAACAATAAAATCCATAGTGATAAAGTGCAAAAGTCCGTAAAACAAGTGCAACATCCAGTGCTTGAATAGATCAGGCAAAATTGTCTCCTTACCAGATCCAAAGGCCTATCAAGCTTGGGCAGCAAATAGCAGTGATGTCATATTGACTCGTGAGAGTGCTAGGACGATTTTTGTTTCCAATGTCACTGATTACAGTCTTGTTGTAAGTAGTTTTTTTAATAAATTCCCATTTTTTATTTGGATGCTGCGCAATGAGTTTCCTTTTTTTTCTTATGATCACTGATTGAATCGGCTTTTGAGGATATCCTGTGGCTAAAATCTTTGGCTTGTTTTATCCAACGATCCCCTGCTGGGAGGCTGGATAAGTCAAGCGGATCTGCACCTAATGTGAGGGGTAATAGAGCTCACAGATGCGAGTATTTATAGGTCTTTGGATCTGGTAAGGAGACAATTGTGCCTGATCTCTCCATTTTGATGTTCATGAAACAATATGTAACTTTATATTTTTTATGTATGTTATTGCTTGCACTTATGTATGTTTTTTGTGCATTTTAAATGTGTTTTTGTTGGTTTGAAACATGTTTGTGTGTTACTCAAAGTAAGACTGATGTGTTTCTCCCTTATTTTGTTTTTCTCTTCTCTCTCTCTTTTTTCTTTTAAGACGTGCCTGGCATCGCGTGGACTCTAGCGCCATATAGGGGTTTGGGGTCCGCGCGAAAGCCCAGTTAATGGGAAAGCTTGTTTCAGTTTCGACCCGAAAAGATGTACAATGCAATATGTAAGCTGTATAGTACATAAGATATAACAGTTCTATAATTGACCTGTAGAGCCTTATTTATGTACAAAAATTTTTCTTACTTGGAAAGACAATTGCATTTCCTTTTCCTTGGTTTTGTTTGTAGGTTTAATTGAAAACTTGAATAAAATATTGGAAGAAAAAGAAGTATGGACTTGCAGGGGCTGTACCACCACCAAGTCACAGTGAGCTCCTAAGGGGGTGACTGGTGGGGGGAGACAGCACCTCCTGTCCTATTTATACTCCTTACAAACCATACAAATGTGATGTAACTGTAAGGTAAATGTACGATTTTGTTAGCTGTTATCATCTATACCACAGTCTACGATACCTGTTGATATATGACATATACTGTTCACCCTTTTTGTATGTTGGCAAAATTGAATAAACATTATTGATAAAGAAAAAGTAAGACTGATGCTATCAGAAGAGGAATTTCACATGGTGCAGATACAGCATGTTTAAATGCAGTATGTCCTGTTTTTTTAAATACACACTAATCTTCAGTGTCCTCTTAAAGGATAAACCTGAGTCTCCTTAAATACGGTAAGTCTCATAATTGTGATAATAGTCTACATAATTGCTTACCAGAGATTCACAAACATGATTATATAATGAATAACTGTAAAAATAGGATACTTGGTTAAGTGTTTTATAATTAGATTTATTTAGACAATGATTGTAAGTTGGTTTTACCTGTTGCTATGGCTTGGAATTTTGAGTTTTCAATGTTTTATTACAAAATAATAAATCCATTTTTGATCATTGATGAGGCTGACCTCTTGGGTCAGCACATCTTGCTTAGTTTAAAGTGTTTTAGAAAGTGTTCTTTGTTTTTATTTGTTGGGAGGTACATCATGGTGTGGCAGCAGCAAACTCTCAGAGTCCAGTTGCAAAGAACAGAACTTGTATTCAAGTTTATTAGTGCACAAGCTCGGTGTGAAGACATCCGACCAGTAACACTCACAGATTGTAACAGCAGTGTGTAGCAGAACAGGTCTCAGATGTGCCAACGGCATCTGTCTGGAAGGGCAGAATGTAGCCTGGTCCTTCCGTACCCAAGTAGGGAGGTCTCCAGGAAGGATGGTGTGTCCCTATCATTTTCCTACTTGTCTGGAAATGTCACGTACCTGATGGCGAGCCTGACGTGTAGAGGAAGGCCTCCCGTACAACTCCGGCTCAAGGGCCGCTGATAGTGGAACAGCTGGCGCTGGAGCACGGTGAGGTAAGAGTGCCTATGGAAGTCCCGAAGTCTGAGCAGGGAGTTGCCGGAACACACAGGTGGACGCTGGACTTGACTGAAAGCAGACAGGAGAGTCGCTGGATCACTGGCAGGTCTCGGCAGCAGAGAGACAGATCAGATGACTTGGCTGGCAGGAACGTGGTCAGGTCACAGGCAGATTCGGCAACAGGTAGGCAGATCAGGTACAAAACAGCAGGCAGGAGAGAGGTCAGGTCACAGGCAGGTTCGGCAGCAGGTAGGCAGATCAGGTACAAACAGCAGGCAGGAGAGAGGTCAGGTCACAGGCAGGTTCGGCAGCAGGTAGGCAGATCAGGTACAAACAGCAGGCAGGAGAGAGGTCAGGTCACAGGCAGGTTCGGCAGCAGGTAGGCAGATCAGGTACAAACAGCAGGCAGGAGAGAGGTCAGGTCGCAGGCAGGTTCGATAATCGGAAGTCAACACAGGTAGCAAGAATTCAGGTACACGCTGTAGACCAAGCAGCAACCAGCCAGTACTAAGTCCGTGTTTAAATAGGCCGTCTGGCGCCAGTTCTGATGACAGGCGGACGCGCGCGCACGCGGACGCGCGCACGCGCGGACGCGCGATCGCGAACGCGCGCACTCGCGAACGCGCGATCGCGCATGCGCGATCGCGTATTCGCCGATGCGCCCGTAGTTGTTCCGAGAATCCCTTGCTGGCGCCTGCGCACAGGCGTATGCTTGCAAGCATTAGCTGTATTCTGCGGATGACTTCCCTGACATTGCCCCCCCCTTACGGGCAGCCTCCGGATGCCCAGTTGGTTCCTCTTCAGGGGATGACTGCGGAAGAAGGCACGTATTAAGTCCATAGCATGTACATTCCGCTCTGGTTCCCAGGAGTTCTCCTCCGGTCCATAACCTCTCCACTTGATCAGATATTGTAATTGACCCCTTCTCCTTCTACAGTCCATAATCGCTTCCACCTCGAACTCCTCATCTCCACTGACCATCACCGGTTCGGGTGGTCTAGACTCTCGATTAGGAAAGGGGTCAGGCAATATGGGTTTTAACAAAGATACATGAAATACCGGATGTATGCAGAGGGATTCTGGTAGGGATAGCTCGTAAGAAACATCATTAATCCTTCTCCTCACAGGAAATGGCCCAAGGAATTTAGGGGCCAACTTCTTTGACGGGCAGGCCAGTCTCAGATTTGTTGTTGCCAACCAAACCCGGTCTCCTGGTTGCAGAATGAGTTCCCCTCTCCTCTTCCTATCGAAAGCTCTTTTATTATCCTGTTGAGCCTTGGTTACAGTTTCCTTCAACAGCTTGTTATTGCGATTGAAGAAGTCTACAGTGCTTTGGACAGCCGGTACTGAAGATTCAGGGACAAGGTCAGGCAAAAAGGTGGGATGGAAGCCATAATTAGAGAAGAATGGGGATTGCTTGGTGGCTGCATGACAGGAGTTGTTATATGCAAACTCGGCCAAGGGTAAGAGAGACACCCAATCATCCTGCACAAACGAAGTGAAACAGCGGATGTACTGTTCCAGCGTCTGATTGGTCCGTTCAGTCTGACCGTTAGACTGCGGATGATATGCGGATGACATGGAAAGTTTAATTCTTAAAGCTTCACACAGTGCCCTCCAAAACCTTGAAGTAAATTGGGTTCCGCGGTCAGAGACAATGTCGATGGGTACCCCATGGAGTCTAACGATTTCCTTAATAAATACTCGAGCAGTCTCAGCAGCAGAGGGTGTACCCTTCAAGGGTAGGAAATGAGCCATCTTAGTTAGCCGGTCTACTATGACGAAAATGGCTGTACAGTCTTCAGAGGGAGGTAGCTCAACTATAAAATCCATGGAGATCATGGTCCACGGCCTGTCAGGCACGGGTAAAGGTCTGAGCAAACCCCACGCCTTATTTCGGATGTTCTTACTCCGGATGCAAGTAATGCAGGTGTCTATATATTCTTTGCAGTCCTTCTCCAAATTAGGCCACCAAAATGTGCGTTGCATTAAGTTTATTGTTTTGCGAATGCCAAAGTGACCTGCTAGAGGGTGATCATGGCAGAGTCCTAGAACTGATAAACGGACTGCTTCTGGGACGAAGACCTTGTTCCCTTTCCAAAGAAGTCCATCTCTTGCCTGTAGCGTCTCCCCGACAGGATCAGGGGAGACTGCGGACGCCTGCTTCAACTGGGACATGAGATCGGACTGTAGTAACAGAAAATTTCCTGCTGGTAGGATGGTGTCAGGTACTGGTAAGACCTTTGGATCCTCGAACATGCGTGATAGCGCATCAGGCTTGACGTTCTTTGATCCGGGTCTATAGGTGATGTGGAACAAGAACCTTGAAAAAAAAAGTGCCCATCGGGCCTGTCGAGGTCTTAGTCTTTTGGCAGTCCTTAAATATTCAAGGTTCTTGTGGTCTGTATAAATCAAAATTGGATGAGCGGCTCCTTCTAACAAATACCTCCACTCTTCCAGGGCGGCCTTTATGGCAAGAAGCTCCCGGTCTCCCACGTCGTAGTTTCTTTCTGCTGGGGCAAGTTTTCTGGAAAAGAAAGCTACAGGGTGGACTAGATCCTTGGGACCTTGGCGCTGAGACAGAACTCCCCCGACTGCATTTTCGGAAGCATCTACCTCCAGAATGTAAGGTAGTGCCGGATCTGGGTGGCTTAGTACAGGGGCAGTTGTAAACAGTCCTTTAAGAGTTTCAAAGGCAGCCTGGGCCTCGGGAGACCAGCGGAAACGAGCACCCTGTTTGGTAAGTTGGGTAATTGGTGAGATGATAGCTGAAAAGTTCTTGATAAATCTGCGGTAAAAGTTAGCAAACCCAATGAACCGCTGGATCCCCTTCTTATCAGTGGGCGCAGGCCAGGTCAGGATTGCAGACACTTTTTGAGGGTCCATTTCAATTCCTCCGGTAGAAATGATCAAGCCCAAGAACTGGATACTCTGCCGCTCGAACTCACATTTCTCGGGTTTGGCATAGAGTCCATGTAAGCGGAGACGGCAGAGAACATTCTTGACATGCTCCCGATGGTCAGCAAGGGAGGTAGAGAACACCAGGATATCATCTAAATAAACAATAACGAAAATGTCCAGGTAGTCTTTGAAGACGTCATTGATGAAGTGTTGGAAGGTGGCCGGGGCGTTACACAAGCCGAAGGGCATGACGAGATACTCGTAGTGGCCAAAACGAGTACGGAAGGCGGTTTTCCACTCATCCCCCTGGCGTATGCGGATGAGGTTGTAGGCTCCCCTCAGATCAAGTTTAGTAAAAATAGTAGCAGAACGAAGTCTTTGGAAAAGCTCAGGAACCAAGGGAAGAGGATAACGGTTCTTCACCGTAATCTTGTTCAGGTCCCGGTAATCTACACATGGCCGTAGTGAATGGTCCTTCTTCTCCACGAAGAATATTCCCGCCCCGGCAGGTGAGGTAGAAGGGCGAATGAAGCCTTTCTGGAGGCTCTCATCAATATATTCCTTTAGAGCTGCTAATTCTTTCTCAGACAGTGGGAAAATCCGACCAAATGGAATAGCAGCCCCAGAAAGGAGCTCAATGGGGCAGTCGTACGCCCTGTGTGGAGGTAATGTGTCTGCTCCCCGCTTGCTGAAGACATCAAGGAACTCGTGATAGGCCTCAGGCACCTTTTGGCAGAGCTCAGCATCAACGTCCATACACAACAGGGTGGTGGGTGCAGCAGTGGGATTGGACAGGCAGTGCTTCTGGCAGTAAGATGATTGATACTTGATACTGCCTGATTTCCAGTCCACCGCCGGATTATGGGCCTGTAGCCATGGTAGACCAAGAATGACGGGGTACAGAGGTGAAGAAATGGCATCTAGCCGCAAAAGTTCCTTATGACCAGTAGAGGTCGTAGTTAACAGTGGGGGGGTCTCCTGGTTCACCAATCCGGACTTTATACGGGAGCCGTCAGCCAGAAATACGGTAAGTCCCTGCTCTTTGGATTGAAGAGGGATACCTTGTTTGACAGCAAATGCCAGATCAATAAAGCAACTGCACGCCCCCGAGTCCACAATTGCAGTAGCTGACACACTTCTCCCTGGGAGCTGAAAGGTAACAGGAAGTGCCAATTGAGCAGAAGTTGCTGGAGGAACCGCCTGACTTGCTGGAGAAGCCGGGAAGGATCCGCGTCCCTTAGCAGGACAAGTCCGTACATAGTGACCCGCTCTGCCGCAGTAGAGGCAGAAGTTGCCTTGAAGACGTCGTGTCCGTTCCTCAGGGGACAGCGACGGGCGAATCAAGCCTAGCCGTGTGGGTGTTACGGTTCCTAATGCGGGAGAGGCCGGCCTGACAGATGTTGGCTGAACAGGAACTGCTGACTTCTCCCGTCTGCGCTCTCGCAGACGACGGTCGATCTGGATAGATAATGTGATTAAGTCCTCCAGGGTACTTGGAGCACCCACACGAGCTAACTCGTCTTTTAAGTCCTCCGATAACCCCAGGCGAAACTGATGTCGCAGAGCAGCGTTATTCCAGTGGGTATCTGCACTCCAGCACCTAAAGTCTCTTATATAGTCCTCGACCGCTCTGCGGCCTTGTCGGAGTGCATGGAGAGAGGACTCGGCAGTAGTGGTTAGTAGAGGGTCCTCGTATATCTTGGACATTGCTTGGAAAAAAGAGGGCATAGTATTTAGTTGGGAGTCCTTCTTTTCCAACAGACGATGAGCCCAGGCTTGGGGTTCACCTTGAAGTAGGGATATGATGAACCCCACCTTTGTAGTCTCTGCAGAAAAAGTCCGTGGCTGAAGTGAAAAGTACAGCTGACAGGCATTGCGGAATGCTCTGAACTGGGTCCGATCTCCAGAAAATCTGTCAGGATTAGGTACTCGTGGTTCTGGGGATGTCATCATTGCAGCGGGAATGGCTGAAGAGAGCTGGACTTGCACGTGCTCCACCAGACGCACATATTTCTCCTGCAGGGACTTGACCGCTTGAGTAAGGCCTGTGAGACATTGGCAGACTTCATGTAGGGGAGAGATTCCTCCTGCAGGCTCAGTCATGGCTGCTTGGTACTGTCACGTACCTGATGGCGAGCCTGACGTGTAGAGGAAGGCCTCCCGTACAACTCCGGCTCAAGGGCCGCTGATAGTGGAACAGCTGGCGCTGGAGCACGGTGAGGTAAGAGTGCCTATGGAAGTCCCGAAGTCTGAGCAGGGAGTTGCCGGAACACACAGGTGGACGCTGGACTTGACTGAAAGCAGACAGGAGAGTCGCTGGATCACTGGCAGGTCTCGGCAGCAGAGAGACAGATCAGATGACTTGGCTGGCAGGAACGTGGTCAGGTCACAGGCAGATTCGGCAACAGGTAGGCAGATCAGGTACAAAACAGCAGGCAGGAGAGAGGTCAGGTCACAGGCAGGTTCGGCAGCAGGTAGGCAGATCAGGTACAAACAGCAGGCAGGAGAGAGGTCAGGTCACAGGCAGGTTCGGCAGCAGGTAGGCAGATCAGGTACAAACAGCAGGCAGGAGAGAGGTCAGGTCACAGGCAGGTTCGGCAGCAGGTAGGCAGATCAGGTACAAACAGCAGGCAGGAGAGAGGTCAGGTCGCAGGCAGGTTCGATAATCGGAAGTCAACACAGGTAGCAAGAATTCAGGTACACGCTGTAGACCAAGCAGCAACCAGCCAGTACTAAGTCCGTGTTTAAATAGGCCGTCTGGCGCCAGTTCTGATGACAGGCGGACGCGCGCGCACGCGGACGCGCGCACGCGCGGACGCGCGATCGCGAACGCGCGCACTCGCGAACGCGCGATCGCGCATGCGCGATCGCGTATTCGCCGATGCGCCCGTAGTTGTTCCGAGAATCCCTTGCTGGCGCCTGCGCACAGGCGTATGCTTGCAAGCATTAGCTGTATTCTGCGGATGACTTCCCTGACAGGAAACTGTACCTACCGCTAATCAATGTCCCTACCATATGGGTGATCTGTCTCAACACTACCCACATGTGAAATGCGCACCATACCCAGGAGCCAGGGCCTTAAATAGGCTCTGCCTAAATCAAGATGACCGCCAGAGTCACATGGGGCTGCAGCATCCAATTGGATAGCTTCCTCAGTGACTCAGGAAACCATAGAGGAACCATGTTCCTCTTGGCTTCCACTCCAATTGCAATGGAGAAAATAGACTGCACCTGCCTACATGCTGCCTCCCACCCACAGTAGATTTACTGCGGGTGAGTGGCACACTCAGGCCAGACAAAGTATTGGTATGTCACCAGCTTGCTTCTGGGTTTGCTGGGTTTGATTGGACACAGCACAAGTTTGGCAGTAGATTTCAGCCAATGATTTTGGCTGAAGTCAGCGGATCGGCTGTGGTCAATCACACACAAAGTTCTGTGTTTACAAAAACACAAAACTCTTTGTACTATGAATAGCGATCTGGCTGTTTCTTCTCCCTGCAAAGCAGAGAGAAAAAAACACCAGATAGAAAAGTGTTAACCCCTTCCCAGCCAGTGTCATTAGTACAGTGTCGGTGTACAGTATTATCACTTATCACTGTAGTCATCAGCGATGTCAGTGTCAGTTAGTGACCCTCCCAGATGGCGTCTTTTAGTACCAGACTGCCCACCACCCTATCACAGTCACACTGTAAGTCGCTGATCACTGCCATTACAGTATAGCGTTTATAGCTGCTAACTATATACTATAATTTGTAGATGCTATAACTTTTGCACAAACCAATTAATATAAACTTATTGGGATTTATTTTTCATTTTTACCAAAGACATGTAGCAGAATACATTTAGGCCTAAATTTATGAAGAAATTATAGTTTGTATTTTTTTTTTTATTGGATATGTTTTATAACAGAAAGTAAAATATATTGTTGTGCCCATAAGTTTACATACCCTGGCTGAATTTATGATTTCTTGGCCATTTTTCAGAGAATATGAATGATAACACAAAAACATTTCTTTCACTCATGGTTAGTGTTTGGCTGAAGCCATTTATTATCAATCAACTGTGTTTACTCTTTTTAAATCATAATCACAACAGAAACTACCCAAAATGACCCTGATCAAAAGTTTACATACCCTAGTGAGTTTGGCCTGATAACATGCACACAAGTTGACACAAAGGGGTTTGAATGGCTATTAAAAGGTAACCATCCTCACCTGTGATCTGGTTGCTTGTAATTAGTGTGTGTGTATAAAAGGTTAACGAGTTTCTGGACACCTGACAGACCCTTGCATTTTTCATCCAGTGCTACACTGACGTTTTTGGATTCTGAGTCATGGGGAAAGCAAAAGAATTATTATTATACAGGATTTAGAATTGTCAACGGATCTGCGGGAAAAGGTAGTTGAACTGTATAAACAGGAAAGGGATATAAAAAGATATCCAAGGAATTGAGAATGCCAATAAGCAGTGTTCAAACTCTAATCAAGAAGTGAAGAATGAGGGGTTCTGTTGAAACCGAACCACGGTCAGGTAGACCAACTGAAATTTCAGCCACAACTGCCAGGAAAATTGTTCGGGATGCAAAGAAAAACCCACAAATAACTTCAGGTGAAATACAGGACTCTCTGAAAACATGTGGCATGGTTGTTTCAAGATGCACAATAAGGAGGCACTTGTAAAATGGGCTGCATGGTCGAGTCGCCAGAAGAAAGCCATTACTACATAAATGCCACAAACTATCCCTCTTACAATACACCAAACAGCACAGAGACAAGCCTCAAACCTTCTGGCACAAAGTAATTTGGAGTGATGAGACCAAAATTGAGCTTTTTGGCCACAACAATAAACATTACATTTGGAGAGGAGTCAAAAAGGCCTATGATGAAAGGTACACCATTCCTACTGTGAGGTGGATCACTGATGTTTTGGGGATGTGTGAGCTACAAAGGCACAGTAAATTTGGCCAAAATTGATGGTAAGATGAATGCAGTATGTTATCAAAAAATACTGGAGGAACATTTGAATTCATCATCCAGGAAGCTGTGCATGGGACATATTTGGACATTCCAACATGACAATGATCCAAAACACAAGGCCAAGTAGACCTTTCATTGGCTACAGCAGAATAAAGTGAAGGTTCTGGAGTGGCCTTCTCAGTCTCCTGACCTCAATATCATTGAGCCACTCTGGGGAGATCTCAAACATGCAGTTCATGCAAGACAGCCCAAGAATTTACAGGAACTGGAGGCTTTTTGCCAAGAGGAATGGGCAGCTTTACCATCTGAGAAGATAAAGAGCCTCATCCACAAATACCACAAAAGACTTCAAGTTGTCATTGATGTTAAAGGGGGCAATACACGGTATTAAGAACTGGAGTATGTAAACTTTTGATCAGGGTCATTTGGGTAGAGTAAACACAGTTAACTGATAATAAATGGCTTCAGCCAAACACTAACCATGAGTGAAAGAAAAGTTTTTGTGTCATCCTTCATATTCTCTGAAAAATGACCAAGAAATTATAAATGTTGCCAGGGTATGTAAACTTATGAGCACAAGTGTGTGTGTGTGTATTTTTTTTTTTTTTTCCATTTATATCGCAAAAAAAAAAACAGTGGTGAACAGCACCAAAAGAAAGCTCTATTTGTGTGAAAAAATGATAAAAATTTCATCTAGGTACAGTGTTGCATGGCGACGCAATTGCCAGTAAAAATAGCGTAGTGCTGAATAGCAAAAAATGGTCTGGTCATGAGGGGGGTAAAACCTACCGTAGGTCGAGGGATTAACGAGCAAAACATTTTAGGACACTGAATGGAACTGGAAATATGGGAACCAGAGAAATTAGGTATTAAGGTACATATAAACGGTAAGTGAATGACAGTTTGCTATAGCACTGTTTATTATTGTTAGTATGGCTGCTTGTAGTTTCCACCAGGTGTGTGTGTGTGACAGGGTGACAATACAGGAACACAATTCAGAGATGGTTGTTACTCCATAGCTGGAAGTACCTGAACAAGGACCTCAATGGCAGGATAACCAGATGTTCTTTTGATAAAAGCTGCAGAGTTGAAAAGATTGACAGAAAGATTTTAAAATACATTGCCACGTTAAAGTGTATATTAGAATTCCGTTATTGATCTACTTTAAATGTTGAACCAATAAAACTGGAAGCTTATAGTACAATGTATGCACAACTCTCATACTTTAGCCTGACCCTTTTAATCGATGAGTCACACTAAATTATTCTATCTACTTTTTTTTCTGTTTCAGTCATTTTTATTAGGTTGTATACAAACAGAAAAAAAAGCAGATATCTACCTAATAAATAAAAGGGCACACTTTTGTTTGTGCAGATAATATTTTTTGGATTCAAATTTCAGACCCCGGCACAAGGTAGGAATGTTATTATTCCTTGAAGGAGAAAATGAATGAGAGATATGACATACAACATTATACAGTCGCAAAGATTTATTGTAGTGGATTGCATAATGAAAGCAGCCAGTGAGAATGTATTTGAAATTTAGACATGCAAATTATGTCTTGAGGATTTCACAAGTGCACCTGTCAGTTCCTGATGCTTTCATATTGCACTATCCAATATAGTTTTTAGCTGAACCTGCCAAATGCCGTGTACATGATATTTCAGGAGATCAATATTAGAAAGTCTTAATCATCAGATATAAACTCCTGTACTTAACCATCTGCTGCAATGTAGGCCCCACACGCTTGTGTAAACATTAGTTATGAGATGGAGCATAGCAAGGCACTCTAAACTCATCTGTAAACATAGACAGATTACCAATTTAAAACCTTAAGCTTCTCATAATTTTCTATGTTCTCACCTATACGTGAAATAGTTGTTTGCTTTCAAATGACAGATACCATACAATGCAAAACTCAGTGCTTAGCTATAGCTACTAACTTTTCCTGATTTGGAGGGACTGTCCCACTTTAGTTCCTCTGTCCCTCTTTACTCCTCATTTGTCCCCCATTTTGGTCTGATGTAGATGCCTATATAAAAATGTGCTATTTATCTATCAAAAAATTTTTACAGTTCCAAACCGTTCACACAATATTTAGTAGTGGTGAAAAAAACTATTCTTTTTTTTGAATATTCATTTTCCATATGTATCCTTGACCTACATACTTTTTTCTAAGGCCTCATATACACTGGTTTCTTTTACTGTATACATTGTTTATCCTGACAGGAGAAAATAAGCATTATAAACTCACCTAAACTGCATTTTTTTTAGGGATGTTCAAGTCGAGCGTAAGTTCAACTCAAACATTGCCTGTTTGCCAAATATCGAACAATTTGGGGTGTTCGCTGCAAATTCAAAAGCCGCGAAACACCCTTTAAAAGTCTATGGTAGAAATCAAAAGTGCTAATTTTAAAGGCTAATTTGCATGGCATTGTCATAAAAAGTGTTTGGGGACCTGGGTCCTGCCCCAGGGGACATATATCAAAGCAAAAAAAAGTTTTAAAAATGGCCGTTTTTTCGGGAGCAGTGATTTTAATAATGCTTAACGTGAAACAATAAAAGTGAAATATTTCTTTAAATTTCGTACCTGGGGGGTGTCTATAGTATGCCTGTAAAGTGGCGTATTTTTCCCGTGTTTAGAACAGTCCCTGCACAAAATGACATTTCTAAAGGAAAAAAAGTCATTTAAAAGTACTTGCGGCTATAATGAATTGTCAGGTCAATACAGATAAAAGCCATTACCAGGTCCTTTGGGTCTGGTATGAATAGTAAAGGGAACCCCGAACCAAAATTTTTAAAAAATTGCGTGGGGGTCCCCCCAAATTCCATACCAGGCCCTTCAGGTCTGGTATGGATATTAAGGGGAATACTGCGCCAAATTTTTTTTTTTTAATGGCGTAGGGGTCCCCCTCAAAATCCATACCAGACCCTTTAGGTCTGGTATGGGTTTTAAGGGGAACGCCGTGCCAAAATTTTTTAAAAAAATGGCGTGGGGGACCCCCAAAAATCCATACCAGACCCTTATCTGAGCACGCAATCTGGCAGGTAGCCCCCCAAAGCTCCTTGTCCCCATGTTGATGGGGACAAGGGCCTCATCCCCACAAAGCTTGCCTGGTGGTTGTGGGGGTCTGTGGGTGGGGGCTTATCGGAATCTGGAAGCCCCCTTTAACAAGGGGACCCCCAGATCCCGCCCCCCCCGCTTGAAATGGTAACAGGTACATTGTACCCATGCCATTTTACAAAAAAAGTTTCAAAATGTTAAAAAATCACAAGACACATCTTGGGACAAGTCCTTTATTATAAAATTAAAAAAAATAAATTTCCCACGAAGTCCATTCATCTTCTTCTCTCGCTCCGCTGATGGACCGAAAAAATAAATAATAAAATAAATAAAATAAAAAAGATCCGCCTCCATGGGAGGCACCTGCCTTATGACGCTTCAGCGCAATGACAGTTCTTTTATAACTGAGGGCGGGAAAGCCATTGGGAAGTTTCTAAAATTTTTTTTTGCATTGATACATGTCCCCTGGGGCAGGACCCAGGTCTCAAAACACTTTTTATGACAATACCATGCATATAAGCCGCATATAAGAGCATATAAGACAATTCTAGCATTATAGCCGCAAGTACTTTTAAATGACTTTTTTTCCTTTAGAAATGTCATTTTGTGCAGGGACTGTTCTAAACACGGGAAAAATGTGCCACTTTACAGGCATACTATAGACACCCCCCAGGTACGAAATTTAAAGGAATATTTCACTTTTATTGTTTCACTTTAAGCATTATTAAAATCACTGCTCCCGAAAAAAACGGACATTTTTAAAACTTTTTTTGCAATGATGCATGTCCCCTGGAGCAGGACCCAGGTCCCCAAACTCTTTTTATGACAATAACTTGCATATTAACTCTTAAAATTAGCACTTTTGATTTTTCACGTTCTGTCCCATAGACTTTAATGGTGTTTGCGTGTTCGCATGTTCTGCTGTGAACCGGGGGGTGTTCGGCTTATCCCTAATTTTTTTCAAAACAGTTTAGTTGAGTTTAGCAGAGTTTAACAGAGTTTGGAGTTTGGGGGTTTATTTTATTGGCCAGAATTTTAATTTATCGTGGCCATTGAAATAAATAAACGTTGAAGTGCTAAACATGTCTGGAGTTTATGCGCATTTATGCGCGTGTAACAGCATTCAGCGTTTTCTGTGGTCAGAATTCCCACTCTTGAATGGGATTTTAGGGCATTCAGAAAACAGCCTATAAACTCACCTGCTGACAAACCGCTAAAAACATCCATGTGAGCATGGGCACATAGGATAGCATAGAGGCAAGTTTAGAGGCAGAAAGAAAAACGCCCAAACTCACACAAACATGAGTTTAACAGCAGCAGTGTGCATGAGGCCTAATAGGGGTTCCTCTTTCCAATCTCAGAAAGTTGGGAGGTATGAGTAAGCTAGCGCAAATTATATATAAACACCATTGGCAAGATCAAACTTCTGCATATATGTTCAAAACAGTGCTCACATGTTCGGATTATGCAGTGTTATAAAGTGGCACCTTATCAATGCAAAGTGTCCTTCTTGTGCACCAGCCATAAATCTACTCTTGTTTACAGCACAATGGCAATTAGACCAGGACCTTTCCTTGATTTTGGACCCCTTCAAAAAAGGGTCTTAAAAGGCCAGTCCATTCAAAAATGGTGATTTAATTTCAGGTTTAGCCTGGTGGACCTGCATGCTGTGCCTGTACAGCTGCATGTCCTAATATACATCAATAAGCTGCCTGCATGCATCAGATGGAAGTTGCAGGCACTGCAAAAAGCGCTATACGAGCATCATCACCTTACTGCTAAGAAATGATTGCCACCTATTTCCACAACTTTTTTATTCTCATGTTTTCGAAAGTAGGAAGGCAAGACTTTTAGACTCAACTCGGATGCCCAGGGGTCTTGCCAACGTGTGGCACAGGGTATCAATGAATAACTCAGACAGTTTGCAGTATTCATTACTGAACTCTTTATTTATACAAAAACGGAACAATCATTGAATTCACTTAGATGCTTGTCTTTACAAGGCATGCACTGTGAAGGTATAGAAAAGTAGTTTGTGCTGCACTTCAATCTGCTCAATATAACCTTCTGGAAATATAGTGTGAAAATCAGTGATAAACCTATTGGCATTGAAATAACATCTTTCTGAGATGGAGGGATTTTTTTGGGGGGGGATGGCCACATGGTAACAAATATAGAATCTCTGTTACCCAGTGAAAAAACGCCATGCCAATGTGGGTGGTTGAACTCTTTTTTTCCTTTTTTCTTTTTTTTTCCTTTTGTGGTTGGCCTAACACCTTGACTGCATGAAAGTTTAAACTAAGAACGTTTATACATTTTTGAAATTTGTATGTACAGTATATGTTTGGTTTCTGTTTCTTTTTCCTCTCCTTGCGGTTGATTAACTAAAATTGGAGAGTGCAACCAATAAGTAAATTGATGAATCAATCAGAAAACGATGACCAAAATCCCAACACTTCATGCACAGCAAAGGCAATTCCAAACACAACCTCCACCTTCAGCTGGGGGTTATGGTTTTAATAAGGGAATGCCATTTTTACTGCATAGGTCCATTACATGTTTGTGACACAAGGTTAAGGAAGGTGAAGTAAAATGGAAGGTTTTACTTTACAATACATTAAGACCCCTTTCACACTGGGGCGCTTTGCAGGCGATACAGCGCTAAAAACAGTGCCTGAAAAGCGCCCTGAAGGAGCCGCTCCTGTCTCTTCAATGTGAAAGCCCGAGGGCTTTCACACTGGAGCGGTACGCTGGCAGGACGCTAAAAAAAGTCCTGCTAGCAGCATCTTTGGAGCGGTGAAGGAGCGGTGTGTATACCACTCTTTCACCGCTCCTGCCCATTAAAATGAATGGGGTAGCACAGCTATACCGCCGGCATAGTGCTTTGCGGTGGTTTTAATCCTTTCCTGGCCGCTAGTGGGGGGGAAAAGTGCCCCGCTAGCGCCCAAATAGCACCGCGAAATTGACGGTAAAGCGGTGCTAAAAATATTGGCGCTTTACAGCCGACACACCCACCACCCCAGTGTGAAAGTAGCCTTAGACTGTTTTTTTTTATTGGGTGCACAGTAGTGCTCATTATGCATTTTTGGTGTATTGCAATACCATTTATTTTGAATGGCACCTTCACAATGCAACTGTGTTGCAGCATACCACAATGCATGGTAACACACTACTGCATGTTGTGGTGCGCTGTGTAAAAAAAAAAAGGTTTAGGTATGTTTTTCTGCCTGCTCTGTGGCAATTGGCAGCTCATGCAAAATGAATGGGCCACTCTAATGCAACACGTGTAATGATCAGCAGACCTTATGCAGACCAAAGATACAATATTTTGACTAACACAAAAATCCATTTTGTATGAAGCCTACAAAGGGAATTTTTATGACAAATCTTCTGTTGCTATATGAATGGTTGGTTCATGTTTTTTTCGGGTTCCGGGATGCCATTTTTTACTCTTTACTGCAATAAAAAAGTATGGTTTATGGAAACTGTAGGTTTGATTTACTAAAACTGGAGCGCGCAAAATCAGTTGCAGCTCTGCATAGAAACCAATCAGTTTCCAGGTTTTTTATGTCAAAGCTTAAGACTCCATTCACACCTAGGTGATTTGAAACGCGGGATGCGTATGCAATGTCATTACATGTTAATGGCACCCCAATCGTGGTGCAATTTTGCTGCGGTTGTCACGCGATAAACCGTGGCAAAATAGCAACGCGTGACGCTGTCGCCCCAAAGAAGCTCCTGCTCCTTGTTGAGCGTCACACTTTGCGCATTGCGATTTTGCCATGATTGCAATTTATCGGGCACACTGCGATTGGGGTACAATTAACAAGTAATAGCATCGCAAACGCGTCCAGCATTTTTTCACAATTCTGAAATCGAGGGCAGAATCACAGCGATTCTGCCTGTGATTCAAATCACCTAGATGTAAATGAAGCCAAATTTAACAAGTTGAAGTTAGAAGCTGATTGGTTTCCTCTCTCAGCTGCTCCAGATTTTGCACTCTCCAGTTTTAGTAAATCAACTCATATATTATTTGTATTTATTTCTAGTAATAGGGCTGTTTTGCGTATCACCAACAACAATCTCATGATATAAGATATAGTGTACCAGAAAAATACAGCTTTTTTCTGCAAATGTTTTTAACATTTCATTTCGCAAGTTTTGTACATACATCAGTAATGCTACCACCTTGAGAGTGCCTAACTTTAATAGAATTTAGATGGTTATTTTATGTATATAAAGCTTTAAAAAAGAGATCAAGAAAGATGCAGAATGCAGAATGCAGAACCCAGATTATTATTACAGTGTGGATAAAATATTAGGGCTGTCAGGTTTGGAAGAACTTATGTACGGTACATACTCAGAATTTGGGCAGAAATAAAAAGGTCAGTGCATATTTTTACATATGTTTGCACATCTTGACCACTTGTCATGCAAATGTGTTTTCCACATTTGCTAGAATTAGGATTTCTTTTTAAAGGGAACCTCCACTTTATAAAAAAAATAAATAAATAACCACCCATAACTTTTAACTAGCCTGAAGTGATTTTGGAAGCTTGGCTTGTTTCCAACTCCCTCAATGTACGTACTTACCTAACAGTCAATGAAAATGTGTCCAAAAGCTAAATATATCTATCGATTGAGACACCGAGTTAACAGTGATAAGACACCATAATTACCTTTGGTCTGTATGTAAGAAGACTCAGCATTTTTCTACATGGGTGCCTCTGCCCTACCATACACATTTTGAATTGACCCAATGTCTACCCTATGTCTCACTAGTATCTGGCTACTCCTAATGAACTACCCCAAACACCTTTGAGATCTGCCAAGTACAAAAGTTCAACATAGAGACAGACATATTCTCTACAAGCCTAAATACAAACTGTTTGATCCCCACTGAGTTTCTCACAACCTAACAGATTTGAGTAATGTCCTCAAGATTTTGCATGCTCATGTTTAAAATATTTCCATCTCTGAGAAATCATGGTGGCTGCCATTGCTAAACTTTCCTTTTCAGGAAGTTAGTTCCCTGGCTGTCATGCTGTGCTTTGGCTTTAATGCTATCTGAGTCACTGACCTGGAACAGGTGTAGAGGTAAAGAATTCTTACTCCTTTTGGACTTTCATTTACTGCATAGTTGTTCCAGGTCTTTAACGCTCTCACACCTGTATACTCCTTTCGCACCAGGACAATTTTTTAAGTTCTGCTAAGGGTATATATATATATATATATATATATATATATATATATATATATATATATATATATATATTTCAGGAAAACCAATGGTTTTGGTGATGTTGTTTTGCTTATTTTATCTATGCAATCTACAATTTATCTACTTTGATCACTGTTTGTTTAAGGAAAATGAGTGCTATTGTAGATAAAAGGTATACATGTTATTCTATAATGTGCCCTGTTTTTAATTACACTAAAATTACATTACAGGTACAAAACATTGCAGAGATATTTACACCTGGCAATGGTGGAGTGGGAAGCAAGGGCCCACAGGCAGACAAAATTTCAATCTTGTATACAGAAGCCATCGCTGCTACGTAGATCCTGATGGCTCTTACCACATCCAGGCAATGTAGGGTAATTTCCTTGTAGGGTAGTACAAAAGGGGGGAAGAACAATGTCCTCACTGAGGTGAAAAAGAAGAGACCACCTTAGGGTTTTGGTCCCATAATCCCTTTGTCCTTGTGCAAAACAAGAAAAGGTTTTTTCATGAAAGAGTTGCCAACTTAAAAACAAACCTAACAGATGCAATGATGACCAAGAAGGTAACCTTACAAGTGAGGTCTTCCAATTATATGTCTCTAATTGGTTCTAATGGGGATCTCTAAAGAACAGAGTACACCAGGTTAGGATCCCAAAGTAATACAGGAAGTTTAATTGGTGATGTGTTGAATTGGGGGATTTATATGAGCAACTCAAGTTTTTATTAGGGATTGCAAGGCAAGAGGTTTCTGGAATAAAATGGATAAGGCAGAAACCTGATAACAGAGAATTAGTTATTGCCCCAATTCATTCACATAAATTATATATATCATGGCTCTGTATTTAAAAAAATATATATTCTAAGTTCCTTATTCCTGCAGCGCTGTTGTGTGGTCACATGATCTTTCCCTGTTGGCATCTGCAGGGAAAGATCTTTGGGAACAGCTTATTAATCAGCTGATGTATGCTCTGTACTGTATTAGTCTGTGTCTGCACAGCCCTGATTGGTGCTGTGCCAGTCACATAACTATGAAAAAAAGTTTCAAGAGAGCAAGTCAAATTAGATTATAATAATCAAATAATTGTTTTATGGCTCCCAATAAATCTTTATTGAATATCAAATGTGTAACTGGGTGCATTAATATGGTGTAGGCAGAGTCAATGATGATTGACACTAGCTTTCATTTTGTTCAGACGGCATCTACGTCCAAGGCTCTTTTTTTACTTTACAGGTATTAGCAATTACATTAGATATATTTAATATTGATTTATGCTAAAACTAAGCTTATTTTTTGAGTTTCTTAGTGAATGTAATACATCAGACTACTATATACCATCCCCATAGTGTTTAGTAATAGGAGGACATGGAGGAGGAAGGAGGGAAGGGTGTGCAATTTACCACTGTGTATATGCCAAATATGTAACTCTATAATCATATGGCTGCACAGATAAGAAAAATGAGGAAATTATAAGCTTAGAGATAAGCTGAAATTGAGTATGCTCATAGGAAGTGTCAGGCATTCTGCTTTTCTGGAAAGTTTTAACAGATATTTTCTGTACTTGCTGAAATGTGCTTAGTGTGAAAAAAAGAAAATGTATGTAGCCACCACATCTATAAACCGATAAGCTGCAATATATTACATTTTTGTTTTGGGGTTTAATTATACTTAAAGTGTTACTAAACCCTCCTTTTATTTACATTAAAATAACAAACTTATTTTAAATTATAAATTAAATATAATATAAATTAAAATTTACATTAAAATAACAAACATGTTATACTTACCTGCTCTCTGAAGCAGTTTTGCACAGAGCAGCCCAGATCCTCCTCTTCTCTGGCCCCACACCAGCGCTCCTGGCCCCTCCCTCCTGCCGGGTGCCCCCACAGCCAGTAACTTGCTGTGGGGGCACCCAAGCAGGCGTGTTCCCAACCAGCTGCTCTGTGTGTCCATTCACACATGGAGTAACATCTCAGCCCCGTCCCCTCCATCTCCTGATTGGTTCACCGACTGTGATTGACAGTAGCGGGAGCTAATGGCTAAGGAGTGCGAATCCCCGGAGAGCCAAGGTTCTCATGGACATCGCTGGTTTGAGAGGGAGCTCAGGAAAGTATTGGGGGGGGGGGGGGGCTGCTGTACACAGAATGTTTTTTAGCTTCATGCATAGAATGCATGAAGGTAAAAAAAAACTTGTGCCTTTACAACCACTTTAAAGTATAATTCCAGACAAAATACTTTCATTTCTAGTTTTGGATAGGTTGATGTTGGCCATACATGTATTGTTCCGATCATTCAGTGAAAGATTGTTTCAATATTTTGATCAATTTACCATTTTCATCACTTCTGAATGATTTTTGTGGACAAAAGCATTCAAATGGATTAGAACATTCCAGTAGTTCACAAGTTAATCATGTAATGAGATAGGATTGATTCTGATATGATTACTTACAATTTCGGATTTGTTTTTCAATTCAATTTTGTGATCAGACTGGCGCAGGCAAAATTACCTCTCTGGTTGTTGCAGACATCTGATCTATTAAAGGGATCATATTGAATGGGCAGTCTTTCTGTCCTAGTTCCACACAATCTGTCACTATCAGGGACACAGGCTGGAATAAAAAGCCTAAACTAAAAAATGTTTTCGGTGTAGATATCAAGTGAAAAATAATGGGCACGGCGCCAAATAATAAACGTGCACTCTACAAACTAATGCTGCTCCTAAAATTAGTAAAATACTAATAAACAATATACAAACAGTGAAGGGCGCATCAATAGTGCAATAATAAATAAATGAATGTCGTGTGGACTCAATCATGTAATGAGGTGTAACAGTGCATGTACAATAAATTAAATCATGTAATGCCAATAAAGTGGATATAGTGCAAAAAAAGTTCAGTTTGTCTTTTTATTAATATGAAACAACACCACAATCTTCTTAATTAATCCAATCACCACATGATAATAAAGTGCAAATGCTATCTTATTCGTGCTTCACCCGAAGTGGTATGTCAAAGCGCTCACCAGACAGTATTGGCCACAGAGTGACCCTCGGGCATGGAAAGGATCAGGTAAAATAATTCATCAAAGGTAACTTTCCAGATATCCTGGCATGAAAGAAATCAGTGCAGAAGGACTCCAGTTACAGGACAGCAGGAGTGTATATATATGTAACTTTTTGTACCTTAGCCTCGGTGCTTCAATTCACCAAGCAAATCTGTAAAGAGTGGCTCCCCATGAAAGCCACAAAAGGTCAAATAGTGTAAAAACGTCCTTAATCCAGATAAAAACTTTACAGCCAAACAGGTATGCAAGGTACAGGACGAGAAACAGACCGGGCTGCAGCTATGGAGGAGAAGCAGAGACCAAAGCGGTACATTACGAATCTGTGGTTTCTCGATGTGCATCTCGGCGTGCGCTCCAGCTGATACAGGTACCAGGAACGGAGGACTCGTTGCTGCGTGTCGAGCCTCCCTTTCAATATATTTCACGCTGTGCATGCGTCATCAGGAAAACTTAAGAAAGTTGTGGTTTTGTTTCATATTAATAAGAAGACAAAGGGGGTCATTTACTAAGATGAATGTGCTGCGCCGGTTCATACCTTAATTGGTACGCCGCATAAATCCTTAATTGAGCGTGTGAACCGGCGCAGCAGTACCTGCCCGCGAGAATGTTTCCAGCGCAATCCCATCGCGCTGGTTCTCGGCGAGGTACATCTCACACTCGCTGCAATAGGAAAAACACATCTTCCTATTAAAGCCTATGAAAAAACGGCATGGGTTCCCCCTCTGGGGGCATGCCAGGCCCTTTGGTCTGGTATGGATGTTAAGGGGAACCCCCTACGCTGAAAAAATGGCGTGGATGGTCCCCCCAAAATCCATATCAGACCCTTATCCGAGCACGCAGCCCGGCCGGTCAGGAAAGAGGGTGGGTACGAGCCAGCGCCCCCCCCCCCCCTCCTGAACCGTACCAGGCCGTATGCCCTCAACATGGGAGCCACCTTTAATAAGGGGGCCCCCAGATCGCGGCCCCCCACCCTATGTGAATAAGTATTGGGTTCATGGTACCCCTACCCATTCACCTGGGGGAAAAAAAGTGTCAAGAAAAAAAAAATTAGACAGGTTTTTAAAGTAATTTATTAGGCAGCTCCGGGGGTCTTCTTCCGACTTCGGGGGTCTCTTCCGTGCTCTCCGGCCTCTTCTACATGCTCTCCGTATCTTCTCCCGATCTCCGGTTCTTCTCCGCGCTCTCTGGATCTTCTCTGCGCTCTCCGGTTCTTCTGCCGGCTCCTCCGCTATCTTCTGCTCTTTTGCCGCTCTTTTGCTAGCAGTGGCCTGGTCTTCTCCCACTGTCCAGTTCTTCTGTCGTTGTCCGGTTCTTTTCCGCTCTCCGGTTCTTTTGCCGGGCTCCTCCGCTATCTTCTGCTCTTTTGCCGCTCTTTTGCTAGCGGTGGCCCGGTCTTCTGCCGCTGTCTGGTTCTTCAGCCGCTGTCCGGTTCTTCTGTCGCTGTCCGGTTCTTCTGTCGCTGTCCGGTATCTTCTGCCGGGCTCCCCCGCTATCTTCTTCCAGCTCTTTTGCTAGCGGTGGCCCGATCTTCTTCATCGTCGTCGTCTTCTTCCCTCTTCTCTTCTCTTCTTCCGATGTTGACACGACGCTCTCTCCTGCTATAATGCCGTCTGCGAGGTGTGCGGTGACTTATATAGGCATGGGGCGTGGTCACTGTGTGATGTCAGTCAGTGCTTTGGTAGCCCCCCAAAGCACCTTGTCCCCATGTTGATGAGGACAAGGGCCTCATCCCCACAACCCTTGCCCAGTGGTTGTGGGGGTCTGCGGGCGGGGGGCTTATCGGAAACTCGAAGCCCCCTTTAACAAGGGGACACCCAGATCCCCGCCCCCCCGTGTGAAATGGTAAGGGGGTACAAAAGTACCCCTACCATTTCACAAAAAAAGTGTCAAGAATGTTAAAAATTACAAGAGACAGTTTTTGACAATTCCTTTAAAGTCTTCTTCTTTCCATCTTCGGGTCTTCTTCCTTTTTCCTTCTTCCTTCCTTCTTCCTTCGGTTTCTTCCTCCATCTTCTTCTTCCTCCGATCCTCGGCTTCTTGCTCCGGTGTTCTCGTCCGGCATCTTCTTCCACGGCGTCTTATTCCCGGCTTCGTTCTTGGGCCGCTCCGCATCCATGATGGGAGGCTTCCGCTGTGTGACGCTTCTCGTCTTCTGACACTTATATATCGGAACTGTGCTTCAGAAGGGGCGGGGTCACTGGGTGGCCCCGCCCTCCGTTATTTAAGAAGTGTCAGAAGACGAGAAGCGTGACACAGCGGGAGCCTCCCATCATGGATGTGGAGCGGCCCGAGACCGAATCGGGGAAGAAGACGCCACAGAAGAAGATGCTGGACAAGGACACCGGAGCATAAAGCCGAGGAAGAAAAAGATGGAGGAAGAAACCAAAGGATGAAGGAAGGAAGAAGGAAGAAGACCCGAAGAAGATGGAAAGAAGAAGGCTTTAAATAAAGGAATTGTCAAAAACTGTTTCTTGTCATTTTTAAAATTTTTGACACTTTTTTTGTGAAATGGTAGGCCCTTACCATTTCACACGGGGGGGCGGGATCTGGGGGTCCCCTTGTTAAAGGGGGCTT
Organism: Aquarana catesbeiana; assembly: GCF_042186555.1. Lineage (NCBI taxonomy): Eukaryota > Metazoa > Chordata > Amphibia > Anura > Ranidae > Aquarana > Aquarana catesbeiana. The sequence continues at coordinate 345,188,148 of NC_133326.1, read as the reverse complement.
CCAGATTCCGATAAGCCCCCCGCCCGCAGACCCCCACAACCACTGGGCAAGGGTTGTGGGGATGAGGCCCTTGTCCTCATCAACATGGGGACAAGGTGCTTTGGGGGGCTACCCCAAAGCACCCTCCCAATGTTGAGGGCATGTGGCCTGGTACGGTTCAGGAGGAGGGACGCTCTCTCGTCCCCTCCTCTTTTCCTGCGGCCTGCCAGGTTGCTTGCTCGGATAAGGGTCTGGTATGGATTTTTAGGGGGGACCCCCACGCCATTTTTTTTTAAATTTTGGTGTGGGGTTCCCCTTTATATCCATACCAGACCTGAAGGGCCTGGTATGGAATTTCGGGGGAACCCTACGCATTTTTTTTTCTTAATTTTGTTTTTTTTCTTAATGCTGTTTTTATCAATGAACTTTTATGTGTATTGCCGGACCGACATTTCATTATAGCCGCGAAGTGAACCAGTGTTAAAAAAAAAAAAAAAAGTTTAGAGGTGTGCCCGTTCAACCTATGCAAATGCATTTACATTTACTAAGATTTTGCCGGCGCACTGAACCAACGCATTTGAACAAGTTCAAATGCTGTTTGAGCATGCGCAGTGCATAAATTCACCTCCCGCTGTTCTAAATGTATTTGCTGGCGCAGCCGGCTTGTCAGAAAAAGTTACTTTCTCATTCTATTTTGGGCATATTTGTGACTTGGGCAGTTAGTACTAAACTTCCTCACATCACCCCACATCACCCCCATAATATTGGCACTTCCAGCTTGTTTAAATTTTAAGTTAAAGATGCCGTGCGCCATGTCTATAGTGGCTTACCGATCGCCTCTTCCCGTGCGCCAGAAAGAGAATAGTAAATGGGGGATCGCGCTGTGTTACCGGCGCAAATGTTTTGTAAATACGAAAATGTCATTTGCGCATCGGCGTGTGCTGCAACTCATGGCGCAAACGCTTCGTAAATCAGCCCAAAACTGAACTTTTTTTGCACTATATCCACTTTATTGGCATTACATGATTTAATTTATTGTACATGCACTGTTGCACCTCATTACATGATTGAGTCCACACAACATTTAATCATTTATTATTGCACTATTGATGCGCCCTTCACTGTTTGTGTATTTTGGTGGAGATATACTTTAACAACAAGCCATATGCATGAAAAATCAGTCAAGATAAATATAGACAATGGACTTAATTTACTAAATGATATGTAAATACACTAGAAAAGTGAGCGTGCACAAACAAACTAATTACATGCTCATGGAATTAACTATGCCCTTACTATACGCTTAGAAGAACACACAGGCTACAATGTATAATGTATACGAGGAATTTACTAATAAAGGTGGTTTGCTATCCATAATGACATATGCTTGCTATGGTTTATTAGCTTTAGTAAATAAGGCCCAGTAAGTCTGTGTTTTATGTTTTCACATTAACTCAGTAAGAAATGCTCTTGTACATTTTCAGCTTGGCCTGTGCAACCTCCTCTGGGTGATTTATTTTTCTTTTGGCACAGGCTGGTCAATCACAAGCTGTCTGATACAGTTCCTTTCATCTGTCCTTTTACATCCATTTTACTTTCTTTAAGCGCCAGTGTATTCTAATAAAGGTAAAAAATAAATGACCACTGTAGTAAAAAAAAAAAAGATTTTCATTATAACACAGCTTTGCATTATTTTGTAAGAAACATTTCTAATAGGATTGTTTCTCTGCCCTCTTGTAATGCCGTTGGGCCAATTGTCAAGCACCAGTGCTGTAGCATGGAGTGGGTCACTTGTTCATCTATAACCAGTAACTGCACAGCGATGGGGGGGGTGAAAGAAAAGTGAGTATATGTTTCTGGTGGAAAAAGCTTGGAGGAGCGGAAGAAAGATGAGTATATGCTGCTGATGAACAAAGCTCGGGGGTGTGAAACAAAAGTGAGCATATGCTGCTGGTGGAGCTTGCCTTACAGAAAACCTGTTGATTTTCCTGCATGTACGAAACACAGGTTTGTTTAACCACTTGCCGACCGGCTCACACCAATATATGTCGACAGAATGGCTCTCCTGTGCAAATGCATGCCAGCCACGCGCCACAGACTCGATGTCTGCCAGCGGCCCGCGATCGCAGCGAGGAGAGGCAGAAAGGGGAAATGTAAACAACGCATTTCCCTGTTCTGCCTAGTAACATGACAGAGATCTTCTGTTCCCTGTCATCGGGAACAGTGATCTCTGTAATGTTTCAGTAAGCCCATCGCCCCCTACAGTTAGAACACACTGAGGGAACACACTTAACACCTTGATTGCCCCCTAGTGTTAACCCCTTCCCTGCCAGTGTCATTTTTTTTACATTTTCACATGAAAAATGTACTGATCAATGTAATAATGTCACTGGTCCCAAAAAAGTGTCATTTGGGGTCGGATTTGTCCGCCACAATGTCGCAGTCCCGCTAAAAATCGCAGATCGCTGCCATTACCAGTAAAAATAATAAAAGTCCCTAAATCTATCCCATAGTTGGAAATGCGTTAACTTTTGTGCAAACCAATCAATATACGCCTATTAATAAAATATATCTGCCTAAACTGATGATTAAATTCGTTTTTTTATATTTTTTTTGGATATGTATTATAGCAAAAAGTAAAAAAAAAAAAAAAATTTTTCAAAATTGTCGGTCTTTTTTTGTTTATAGCTCTAAAAATAATAACCACAAAAGTGATCAAATACCACCAAAAGAAAGCTCTATTTGTAGGATAAAAAGGACGCAAATTTTGTTTGGGTACAGCATTGTAGGACTGTGCAATTACCAGTTAAAGCAGTGCAGTGCCAAATTATAAAAAGTGCTCTGGTCAAGTAAAATCTTCCGGGGCTGAAGTGGTTAAGGTAAAACGTCAGCATAGCATAAGAAGGGTAACAAGACTTTTAGAGTCTACTATTTTGCTGACCCCATGCCACTGATTTCAGCTTCATCTTTAGATAAATATTAAACATCATCTTTCATAAAAAATACACATTACAGTGTAGTTAAAGAGGGAGTCCCGTGAAAAAAAAAAAAAATGAAATGTCAGCAGCTAAAAATACTGCAGATGCTGACTTTTACAATAAGGACACTTACCTGTTTCAGTGTCCAGCGATGTTGGCATCCGAGGCCGAACCGTTGCTCGACTCTCGGGTGCTGCCGCCGCCATCTTCTTTAAGGGAATCAGGAAATGAAGCCTTATGGCTTCACTTCCCGGTTCCCTACTGCCCATGCGCGAGTCGCGCTGCACAATCAGAACAGTCCCTGCTGTCTCAGGGACTCGTGTGTGTCCCAGCAGACAGCGCGGGGGGACAGGAAGTGGCGTAGACTCCCATGGGAGTCTACGCCCAGAAGTGAGTGCAGATACCTGTATTAGACAGGTATCTGCACCCCCCTGAAAGGTGCCAAATGTGACACCAGAGGGGGGGAGGGTTCCAAAAAGTGGAGGTTCAATATTTGTGTGAACCTCCGCTTTAATTTTTACTGCAAGCCAAGTAGACATTAGGTTAGTGTAAAGCTGGCCATACATGGCTCAGAAGAAGTCTTTTTTTCTCAAATCGCCTTTCAGGACAACCTTGGAGAGAGAGTAGCTCCGCCTTCTTCACAGAAAACACGTGCAGCCTTTAAATCCCTCCTCTTCCACCATGGCCTCAGTTATTGTGTTTCCTCCGCCATGGTGAAAGCATGTGTGGAAACCAGAGAGCTGCGCTCTCTCCAAGGTTGGAGGGGGTTAGGCTTACCATTTGTTTCTTTCCTTGTGACCATCCCAGCACCCCCCTCAGTACGGGCGGGGGGTGTTCTGGAGTCCCGGGTCTCTCCATCTCAGGGGAGGTGAGGGCCCGCAGGAGGCTTGGTGTCTGAGTGCCCGGAGTCCGCTCGGATGGCTCTGGTGGCTGGACAGGTGCCACTGCCAGTCAGCGGCGTGTCCCGCATGTTGGTTCTGGGTCCTGACCGGCAGGTGACGTCATGTCCGGTGACGCGGCTTCCTGTGGGGGCGTGGTGCCTGTGGTTCCAAGCGGCTGGAACGCAGAGAGCTTCAGGTTCCGGCCCTCGCTGATGACGCAGGGACCGGGAAAATTTAAAAACCTGATGGTTTTTGTCATTGCTGCTGCATTCTCTGCTAGAATGGAAGAGAAATCGACAGCCACGGCAGACGCAGGCACCCCAAGCACCGGTCAGGCCCAGGTAAGAGGGAGATCCATATGGGCTTGTGTCTTGTTATTTCCTCCCTACGGGGAGCCTGTGGCTGCAGTGTCAGAGGTCCACGCTCGAACCCTGCAGCGTGGACTGGGTGCCTTACTGTTTGCACTGCTCAGGTTTTCTGTTTTCTTTTTGGCTTGGTGGTGGTTTAGCTGCGCACTAGTAGTAACTGTTGCTAGGGGCCCTAGGTAAAGTCAAAGTCTAAACATACAAATCCACCAAGTCAAAGGAAATGTCCTTCTTGCAAGAACCCCCTTAGAGATTCTCGGCCTTTTGGCTAAGATGAAATGTAGTATCTGTGCTTATCAGTTCCCAGAGGAGGCGCTATGTCACTCCCGAGTGTGGGGAGGGCAGATGCAAATCTAATGGTGTCATTGCACCTGGATGTCCTTTGTTGGCATCAGCATGGTCGAGTCTGAGCTGTCCGGAAGGGTGTTCCTGGTGAGGATGGGTGCTGCATCTGGGTCTGATCCAAAGGGTCAGGTCCCTAGCCTTCTGGCCTAGATTGGGGTAGCTCTAGCTCCAGTCAGTTTTTTGGGAGAGAACACCGGCTCCTCTCTAGCTGAGGGGGAGGAGTGGTTAGCATTCCTCAAATGTAATTAGGTAGGAGTGATGGGAGTGACGGTGGGGCCTGATGGCAAGGGCTTTCACCAAGCTTCCTGAACTTCAAGCCTTCCTGGCTGGGGTGGGGGCTGCTGTGCTCTGGGTTGTTGGTCATGGTTGGTCATGAAAGCTTATGGTGTATGTACCCCTGGAGTGGCAGTCCAGGGGTGCCATAAAATCATTGTGAGTGAGGGTCACTTTGATTTGTGGCACCACGGTCACTGCACCATTACACGCTTTTTTTTGCACCTGCCTCCTGGGCCGGGCCTTTTGGCTGGGACCGGAGGAATTTTTTATTCCTGGCCATTGTATTGCACAATGGCTACTTTTTCACTCTCCTCTACTTCCTTCTCCCCCACTTTCTTTTTATTTATTTCCTTTGTGTGTCACCTTTTGTATTTTTGTGTTGTACACGGTTTGTTGCACTGTGTGATTAGTAGGGTTGCAGGTCCTCAGGCCTGACCTGAAAATCTTGGGAGGGGGTGGACATGGCCTTTTGGCTTAGTTCGCCCTCTCTCATGGGGTCTCCCTTCGGGGGAGCCCCACTGAGTACTTGGGTGGGTCTGTCTCGGCAGGCCCTCCAGAGAAGGGGGTCCCTCTGGTTTCGGCCAGATGGACCAAGTGTAAGCACACTTGTCCCTGTCAGGAGCTTAACGCCCCGGGAGAGTCAAGGCAAGGCCCTCTGATTTCAGAGGGCTTGTGTACCCGTTGCAGTTTTTTGTGTTTCACTCCTTATGTGTGTGCACATTTTTTTTTTTTTTTAATTTTTTTTAAACAATAGTATTTATTGAGTTTTGGATTTACAGAAAATAAGACAAAAACCAGGAACAACATTTAGCATTCGTCTATCGATACTTTGACTGTAGTAGAAAAAAAAAAAAAAAAAGGGGAGAAAAAATTTAGGAAAGGAAGACACACAAAAATAAAAAGGGGGAAGGGGGAAGGGGGGGAGGGGAAAGGCGAGTAAAACCAAAGGGGGAGAATAACAACTCCCAGGGTAGTACTATAACTTACAATTACATTGTTCCAGCCTGGTTCGTAGGAACTATATCTTATACAAATGGCACTGTTTTCCTCCGCCCGTCACCCCCTTGGGAACTTACTGTGACTAGGCGGAGGTTCAGTCCCTGGAATTCAATATTTATTTGTGTGCTTCTAGCGTTTTGGTTCCTGTTATCGTCTAAACCCTCGAACCAGACTAGGAAAAGAAGGTAACAATGTTCATTATCCATATGAGAACTCTAGTAACTGTATAGAACTCAGCTGTTAAGTTATAATATTATTATAACATATGTACTACCCGGCTCGTATTATATTTTATACACCTATATGGGCTAAGTTCAAAACGAGTCATCAATCCTTTATGAAAAAAAAACAAAAAAAAAAACAGTCTTAGCAAAGAACCTGAGGAAAGAAAGAGGAAAGAGAAATAGGAAGAAGAAGAGGAAAAAAAAAAAAAAAAAAGGGGGGAAGTGAGGCAGTGGGAGGGGGTGAGGGGAGGGGAGGTGGTGTGGACGCGCTCCTGCACGCCGCGGGCGCCAGGCACGACCGGCATCTTACGTATTAGTAAGGTACCTTATCCAGGGGTCCCATATTTTGTTAAATCCATTAATCTTATCCTTCAGGATTGCTGTAATGCGTTCATTTACCATTGTCCATGACAGTTTGGATTTAAGTAAGTAAAAGGGGACTGTGGGAGACCTCCAAGACTTGGCTATTGAAATCCTGGCCGCCACAAATATAAATGTGATTAGTCTGCGCATTGACTTTGATGCCCCCTCCACTAGGCGCCCCAGCAGTGCGTGAAGAGGTGACTTAACTAGATTCACTTGTGTGAGGGAGTATATGAAATTATACGTGCGTATCCAAAATCTCCTCACTTTGGGGCACGTCCACCAAGTGTGGAACATAGTACATTACATCCTCTGAAGCACTGGGGGGACGCCCCCGGAACGAAAGTTGATATCCTCTCTGGAACCATGTACCATCGCATCATTACTTTATAGTTTGCCTCTATCAAGGAGGTATTAACAAGCGATTTAGATGCATTCTGTATTATTTTGCTCCATTCTTCTATATCTAGATCAATATCCATGTCTTGCTCCCATTTATGCATATAGTACAGTTTAGGCGTGGATAATGTTAAGATATTGTAGATCTGTGATTTGTGACCAGTGTGCTTATCGAAATTCCTACAGAGGCTTTCCATTGGGGTGAATGTGGTGAGATCAGAGGTGCGATTCAAGGTCGCCAAGAAATGCCTTATCTGGGTAAAGCGAAAAAGTTCCGAATTAGGAAAGTCATATTTCTCTTGTAATGTTGATTTCGACAAAGCACCCCTGTGGTCACAAAAATCTGCAATGCGCATTAGACCTTTATTGGTCCACCACAAAAAATTTTGGGGTTGGAGACCCGGAGTGAACACTGCATTTCCAAGTAGAGGGGCCAATGGGGCGTGTTGGGACTTAAACCCATGAGCTGTCAGCAGTCTGTCCCACAGATTCAGGGAGAACGACAAGCTCTGGCACATGATAGCCAGCCTGTCCTTCGCCTTCATCCACATTAAATGGCTAATCTCTCTGTCAGGGTACAGAGAGGATTCTATTGACATCCAAAGCGGTCTAGGCTGTTTTGTGTGGAATTTGATTAATTGGGACAATTGTGCTGCTTGAAAGTATTTAAGTAAATCAGGCATTCCCAGGCCCCCTCTCAGCTTTGGTGTGTGTAGTGTACGCCTGTTCACTCTGGGTCTCTTGTGTCCCCACACATAGTCCAACAATCTCCTCTGGAATATTTGTAGATCTTTCCTTACTATTGCTACTGGGAGAGTCCTAAACAGGTATAACACCTTCGGTAAGACCATCATTTTAATTGAGCACAGCCTTCCAAACCATGGTGTGCACATTTTTTTAGTGTGTTTCACACGCCATGGGCTTTAAAAAAAAAAAAAAAAAAAAACGGCACGGAATTGTCAGCCAACAAATACGTAGTGACGTACTACGTTGTTTTTCAGCTCTTTAGCGCCACCCTTTGGGCTCCTTCTGCTAATTTCGTGTTAGTAGAAGTTTGGTGAGTGTTGATTCACGCTTGTGACCGGACCAAGCGCCCTGAGAATAGGTAAGTATAAGCATCTTTCTTTCACTTTCACTGGGTAGTTAGAATTGGAGTAAAATAGGGGGTGGTAGCAGGTTTAGGCTTAGTCAAGAAAAGCCTGGACTTTAATTTATTTATATAAATTACTGAAGCTCTCCTTTATAGCCAGTTCAGATGCTAAAAATGTTGAGGAGACATTAGTTAGCACATCTCTATTACTATCAGTGATGATCAGGACATCAGTAATGAATTCCTGTTGACAGCAGGGATGATTCACTTGTTGTTAAGATGCAGGCTGGTGACGATTCCTAACAACCAGCGCAAATCGCATAAAAACTCATCAAAAAATACATGTAGATGCGATTTTGATGCGTTTCCATTTATGTTTATGGACCACAAAATCGCGCTGCATTGCACTGAAATAGCACAGGACTCGTCCCGAAGTTGCAACGCAGCTGCCCTGTATTAATGTGAATGTGCACCATTGGAAGCATTGTTATTTCCATTTTCATGCAATTCAGTGCGACCCAAGTCGCATTTGAAATGACATCGGTGTGAACCAGGCCTAACTCGCAGCTCCCAGTCTTCTAACCAGCATAGGCAATCCATGGCTACCCCATCCTGAACAACTGCAAATACTGTATACAGAACATGATCATTAAGATTGTTTTTAACACAAATCTCCAGTAAAAAAAGGCAATAATAACTTAATAATTAAAAATACATTTAAAAAAAGTTTTTACAGCAATACTGACCTGCCCTATGCAGTGGTTCTTCTATGGCAAGATATCCTGAGTCTTTCGGATTGAACGTTGACCAGCATGATTCAACTTACCTGAGCCCAGGCTGTCTTGTAACCATCTACAGCATTTCACTGGACAGTGAAGGAGAAGAATCACAGCGACGAGCTCATGAGCTGTCACTCTGCTGTCTCCTCCCATCAGTATGCTTCTTTTAAGTACATAAACTGACTGGTTCTTTGTACTACTTCTTCCACCTCCATTCTGAGTTGTTCTGTGCAGAGGCTGCAATATACCCTGGAGACTGATGGCGATTAAAATGTAGGCACTTACATGTCTTACACTTCATTTATTAATGTATTAATGATTTCAGAGCTGTGCTATTTTTTTGTCTTTTATATCTGCATAGAGTTCAGCTTTAAAGTCTGTAAAACAGCTCTGTAAAGTTTTTTTTTCAACATTTGCTTATCAACTAGCCACAATGTTTTTCTATATGATAATCTGATTTAAATTTATTTGGTGCTCACGTCTCCTAAATACAGTCATTGAAGTTCTTCCACAAATTTGTACTCTTCATGTAGCTGAGCTTACAATATTATTTTAACATCTAAAGTTTTATGTGTCATATAATGCTGTTTTTACATAGACTTCACAATAACGCTTGGCAAACATCAATTCCATCAAATATATTTTGTGTTAGCTGCTCAGAAGTTATTAACTGATATTTTGTACAGTGCTAAGGTGAAAAGGGATTTTTGTTATAATGAGGGAACACAATATATACAGATATTAAAACATGAATATTTGGTTGTCCAACGCTTTATTGTGTATTCTTTGCACTTGTTATACTCTCTGTACCATTGTGTACTACGTTTTGTACTTTGAAAAAGGTCTTTAATAAAAATCAATTGAAAAAAAAAAAACATGAATATTTATAATGCCTAGATAACATTTTACTGGATGCAATGTAAAAGATCAAGGATTTCCATGTTTTCAGGAAAGTTGTGTTAGTATCATTAAAGTGGTTGTAAAGCCTCAAGGTTTTTCACCTTAATGCATTCTATACATTAAGGTAAAAAATCTTTGGTGCTGCAGCTCCCCCGCCTACTGTCTCTCTCCTTATTGGACAGACTGATAGCAGCAGGAGCCATTGGCTTCCACTGCTGTCAATTAAATCCAGTGACGCAGGTGCGGGTGGGGGGTGGGGGGGGCGAGTCCCGCTGTCTGTGTCAATGGACGCAGCAGTGGGACTCGGGAGTGAGCCCGCATGGCTGCCCCCATGGAAAGCGGCATTCCGTGGGAACACCTGATAAGCAGGAGGGGCCTGGAGCACCAGCAGGAGACCTGAGAGGATTGGATCTGCTCTGTGCAAAACAATTGCACAGAGTAGGTAAGTATAGGCATGTTTGTTATTTTTATATAAAAAACAAAAAAAACAAGGGTTTACAACCCCTTAAGGCTGGGTTCACACTATCCAATTCACATAGCAGGAGATTGTGACCAGCTCTCTGTGGAGCCGGTTCACACATCTCGGGAGCAGCTCTGGTGCGAATTGCACAGGAGTCCTGTGCATCATTTGGTCCATTTCAGGTCTGAATTCAGCTAAAAATTCTGTCTAAAATTGGACCTGAACCAATGAATGGAGACGCACCGGAACCTTGTGACCCGCTCCGTGCTCTAGTGTGAAACCAGCCTTAAAGTGTATTTATTTATTTATTTATTTTATTTTAGTTTTAATATCTTTATTGATTTTTCTGTATCAAAACAAAATAACATAAAGCGTGGATACAACCCCGCCGTATCTTTAAAACATACAATTTCTTAATACATTTTTAACAACCATAAAGAAAACCCCCAACCCAACCCCCCCCCCCCACCCCCCCACACTCCATCCCTCTCCCTCCCCATCTACCTTTCTCGCTCCAAAACTATCCTGTTCTTTTCCACTGACCCTTCACTCTCAATATATGTGTATCTTATGCTTCCTCTACTACAATTTATATCCCATGCTCCCATTATTTCTGTGAATCTTAATGTTCGCTTATAATTGACCCAATCCCGCCATTTCTCTTCAAATTTCTCTATTCCCTCTCCATCACTAAACCTGAGATATTCCAAAATTTTGAATTTCTTTTATTTTATTACACCAGCTCTTCATGGTGGGCTTTTCGGGTTCCTGCCAGTTACTAGGTATGAGGCATTTAGCCGCATTTAAAAGCTGCGGAAGTAACATTCTTACATATTGCTTAGTTGGTATTCTTATCCCATGGAATAAGCACCCCCTCGGGTCCTCAGGGACCTCTGTACTAGTTATCTCTCTGATTGTTTGCCTAATTTTCTCATTTCAGGACAATGCCACCAGATATGGGCCATGGTCCCCACCTCGCCACACCCTCGCCAGAATAATTGTGTTTTAAGGCGTTTGTGTGCCTTATCGGGGGATGATATACTATTGGGCCAAACATTTATAATTTAATTTGACTATATTGTTGTTAACCGAACTAGCGTGAACCCGCCTCAGTAATTACCTTATCTCAGCCCTATTTACCGGTGCTCCCAATTCCCTCTCCCACTTCTCGATGTATGGCGGAATCTCCGGCCCTGTCCCATCGTTCAGCACTCTATAAATCCTGGTGATCACCCTCCTCCTCCCTTTATCTACACAGATTTTCTCCAAAGGAAGCAGATTTTCTACCCATCTAATGGGCTGTGGCAGAGCCTCGGTGAAATGTTTCCGCCATACATCTATCACCATCAACTCTCTCTTGTTTTTTAATTCCTGATAAGGAAGTATTTTGCCTTTATGCATTATATCTTTTAATTGTGCATTCTCCTGTATTATCCAATTATCAAACAGTGTCTCAATTCCTGGTGTGAAATATTCTGTGTTTTTTTATGGTATTAAAGGTGAATTATATTCCCACTTCTCCTTTTTATGTATATTATCCCATATTTTTAGTGCATTCCTCATGATAATATGTGTGTCTTTACTAAGATTCCTATATTTTGCCGGGATCCATACTATATTACCCAATGTGGCCGTGCTTATTGTACATTCCATCTCCACCCATCTTTTTTCCTTATTATTTTTTACCCATTCAATTAATCGTGACATTGTAATTGCATAGTAATAATTTCTAATATCCGGTACCCCCCACCCCCCTCTCTCTTTTGTGGTTTTTTTCCCTCTCCATACAAACCTTGAGAGCACTGTTTGTATTGTTTTGAAAAAAAACAGCGGGAGGGGGATCGGGAGCATCTGCATCTTGTACAGGATTTTAGGCAAAATAACCATTTTAAAGATATTAATTCTTCCCCCCAGGACAGTTGTCCTGGTGATATTTTATTTAACTCTGTTTTGATTTAATTCAATAGAGAGATAAAGTTTATTTGATATAGGGTCTCCCTGGAAGTTGTTATTTTGACGCCTAGATATTTCAGTTCTTTTTTTCCCCAGACGAATGGGAAGTCTTTTTGATAAGCAAGCGCTTCTTTTTTTGGTATATTAAAAGTTAAAATTTCAGACTTGACCGAGTTTATCTTGAAATTAGAGATTCCCCATACTCTTTCAAGGTTTTCATGAGGTTTGGAAGAGATATCATGGGACGTGTTATATAAAGTAAAATGTCGTCCGCGTAAGCTGCAATTTTATGGATTTCCTCCCCTACTTTTATCCCCCTGATGTCTGTATTTCGCCTTATCCTCATCAAGAGGGGTTCCAGCGCCAATACAAACAACAGGGGGGATAATGGACACCCCTGTCTGGTGCCATTATACGTTTCGAAGGATCCTGACAGTGTCCCGTTTATCCTCACACTTGCTGTAGGTCTATTATACAGTGCTTTTATCCAACCGGTCATTTTTGTTCCCAGTCCTATTTCTTCCCCTGTACTCTGCATAAAGCCCCAGTCTACCCTGTCAAAAGATTTCTCAGCATCGATTGACAGGAGTAGTCCTGGGGCCCCACTATCCTTGATTTTTTGTAATGCCAGTAGTGTTCTGATTCCACTGTCTCTCGCCTCCCTTCCTGGAACAAAACCTACTTGGTCTGGGTGTATTATTTCCTGCATTATTTTTTTCAACCTTCCTGCCAGGATTTTTGCGAAGATCTTAGTGTCCGAATTTAGGAGTGAGACAGGTCAGTAGCTAGAACATAACGTGCTGTCTTTCCCCTCTTTCGGAATGACAGCAATGATCGCTTCCAATGCCTCTTTATGCATCTCCCATTTATCCCCAATTCTATTCATATAGGAACACAATTTGGGGATTAAAATATGGCTGCCCCATGGAAAGCGGCATTCCGTGGGAACACCTGATGAGCAGGAGGGGCCTGGAGCACCAGCAGGAGACCTGAGAAGCAGAGGATCGGGTCTGCTCTGTGCAAAACAATTGCACAGAGTAGGTAAGTATAGGCAATATATCCAATTCGCATACCAGGAGATTGTGACCAGCTCTCTTTGGAGCCGGTTCACACATCTCGGGAGCAGCTCTGGTGCGAATTGCACAGGAGTCCTGTGCATCATTTGGTCCATTTCAGGTCCGAATTCAGCTAAAAATTCTGTCTAAAATTGGACCTGAACTGATGAATGGAGACGCACTGGAACCCTGCTGTGACCCGCTCCGTGCTCTAGTGTGAAACCAGCCTTAGAGTGTATTTATATCCAAACCTTTTTTAAGTATTTTTTTTAAATATTCAAATATGTATTCTCAAAAGAATAATTCCAGGCATTGGTATGTAATACATAGCAAGAGGAGATCACTGGAGAAGCATTTTCTACAGTACTTCAGCGATTTCCAGCTTCCAAGGGCATTGGCCAGGTATAGAATATCCACAGTTACATTGATCCAAGCTGGTCCAAACTATGAAAAAAATACCCATGCCTGGAATTATTCTTTACCTCAAAGTACCTTCTATTGATTTCGGTCTTCCTCCTCATCTCCAAATTCTTTTATTTTTGTTGCTGTGCTCCAACTTCCTCTTAGAAGGTGGCCATGTTCATTTTGCATGATCCCACTGTATGTAGGAACATAGCCACCCTCTTTTGCTGATGACACGGTAAAATATGAATTCATGAAATATGAATTACAGGACCATTAAGTAGTAAATGTGTATGGATTATTTTGGGAGAATAACAATATAGTTTAGTGGCACTTTAAACATTGGATAGCATGGTGATGGGTTAGACCCCCGTCAGGGTTTAAAGCTGAACTCCAGCTTTTCCTTTACATAGATCGTTTGGGCCAACCTGAAGTCTCGTCTCGAACCCGGTATGCTGTATGTACCCTCAACTACATACACTTTATACAGCACATCCAGTTGTCTTACATGTTAGTGAGGGACATAGTTTGGGCCAGCTTGACCCAAACAAACTATGTAAAGTGTAACAAAAGCTGGAGTTCAGCTTTAAGTGTTATCCTTGTCCACACTAAGGAGATTTAGCCTCCCGATGACTACTGTACATTACTGGAAGTAAGGAAATTCAAACATTTTAAGCTGCCACTAGAAAAGGAACAGAATAAAGATCTTACACCAGGTAAAAAAAAGCACCTTATATATAATTTGTGAAAATTGCTCATATGACCCAGAAGTTACATTTAATGTGACATGACTACTGTAATGTTATTATAAAACACCACCATCAAAAAGTATGTAGCAGTGTTCTTGTAGGCAGTTGAGTTGACTATGATGATAATTCATTTGTAAAACCTTCGTTCTCCTGTCACAGGAAATACAAAATACTGTATACATGTATTTCTAGATACAAGAAGTGTTTAGAACATGTTTGGTAGCCATTGTAAGTCACACTTGTATAGGCTGGTTTGAGAGTGGTTGGTACTGCCATCACAGCTCTTTGCATGGAATCATTTGATCTCACCATTCTCTTTTAAAATACTTGGCTAATAAAGTTTCTCTTCTTTGTTGTGGGAAATTGGTGGTGGTTCTAATTTCAGTCTACTTTTCGGCAAGTCAAAACATGTTCCAATAAATTTTAAACAAAAGGTTGGCTTGGGCAGCCTAATATTGAATTTTTCATTAGTGAACTCATTGGTTGCACTAACAGCGGCCGTTTAGATTGTGGTCACATGGAATGTTTTGGTACATTTCTTGAATAACTGGATTGCCATCCATAAGTAACAATGTACAGCTTTGAGTGAACCAATCCCAGGGTGCCCATGCTCAAACAAGCCATTACATTGCCTCAGATGAAGTCATATGCTTTAGGATAATCTGCAGTTTGTTCTTCTTGCCAGAATTTAACCTTGTTATCACTTCATCCTATCCATCGAACACCTTTATTTTAAAGAGCTTTCTGGAAAGATAAACACAGGAACTTGGCTAACTGATAATAATATGCACAGTTTACTAGAAGCTCTGTAGCAGAATTTGAGGCAGACAGACGTTTTTGTAAATCCTAAATCCTCTGTTCAGACAAATGCAGTGGATAGTTAGAAAATGTGAAATGTTATTATATCCCCAGAAAATCAGTGTGTTTGGATTAAAGATTTACCTATTATGTCAATTTACAACCTATAACTATTATTATTACAGGTATTTATATAGCACTGACAATTTACATACCGTACATTCATAAGAATGAAGTTCAATGTAGAAAAATGTAAAATAGTGCATTTGGGTGGCAAAAATATGAATGCAATCTATACACTGGGGGGAGAACCTCTGGGGAAATCTAAGATGAAAAAGGACCTGGGGGTCCTAGTAGATGATAGGCTCAGCAATGGCATGCAATGCCAAGCTGCTGCTAACAAAGCAAACAGAATATTGGCATGCATTAAAAAGGGGATCAACTCCAGAGATAAAACAATAATTCTCCAGCTTTACAAGGCTCTGGTCTAGCCGCACCTAGAGTATGCTGTCCAGTTCTGGGCACCAGAACATATTTGGGGGGCACACCATACAATGCGTTTAAATTCAAGATGGTGCTGCTATAAGACCTACAAACAGTACAAAATATTTTACAGCGCACACATACAAGAATGACATTTTCTGCAGGGCTAGTTAAAAACACCTGAACATATTCAAAAAACACGGGGGTTTGGTCACACCATATGGTCATATAGTGCTAAGCACACTTGCTGCGACAAAGTACCCCAAATTAGTGGGTCCTACACTAGTAATAGAATGGAAGATCCTTTGTCTCAACCATGGGAGCCAAACTCCTCTATGTGGGAGAACTGAAGGGGATAGATCCTATGCACTGGTGGCCACTAAATAAGAGGTAATGAGGAGGGGGAGGGGTGCTCCAGCCCAAAAGACCTGGTCAGGGCTTATTACAATATACAAGAACATATTTGGGGGGCACACCATACAATGCGTTTAGGTCTTTTGGGCTGGAGCACCCCTCCCCCTCCTCATTACCTCTTATTTAGTGGCCACCAGTGCATAGAATGTATCCCTTTCAGTTCTCCCACATAGAGGAGTTTGGCTCCCATGGTTGAGACAAAGGATCTTCCATTCTATTACTAGAGTAGGACCCACTAATTCGGGGTACTTTGTCGCAGTAAGTGGGCTTAGCACTATATGACCATATGGTGTGACCAAGGCATCGATAGTTTCAAGAAACTATTAGATAAGCACCTGAACGACCGCAACATACAGGGATATACAATGTAATACTGACATATAATAACACACAAGGGTTGGACTTGATGGACGTGTGTCTTTTTTCAATCTCACCTACTATGTAACTATATAAGAAGCATAGAAGAGTGAGGGAAAAAAAGACCAAGAAGTATATTAACTTTGCCCCATTGTTTTTTTTACTAATATTAATTTATTTATTTTTATCTTTTGTCTGAGTTTAGATCTATGTTTGTTCCAAGCATGTTCGCATCTACTTATGCCGCGTATACACGAGTGGACTTTACGGCAGACTTTGCCCGGCGGACGGGATTTCGTCGGACAATTCGATCGTGTGTGGGCTCCAGTGGACTTTGTTTTCTCAAAAGTTGGATGGACTTAGATTTGAAACATGTTTTAAATCAATCTGTCAAACTCGAGTCAGGACGAAAAGTCCGCTCGTCTGTATGCTAGTTCGACGGACAAAAAGCCACGCTAGGGCAGCTATTGGCTACTGGCTATGAACTTCCTTGTTTTAGTCCGGTCGTATGTCATCACGTACGAATTCGACGGACTTTGGTGGATTGTGTGTAGGCAAGTCCATTCATTCAGAAAGTCCGTCGTAAAGTACGTCGAAAAGTCCGCCGGGCAAAGTCTGCCGTAAAGTCCGCTTGTGTGTACGCGGCATTAGGCCTCATGTACACTGCTGCTGGTAAACGGACGTTTAGGAGCAGTTGGGCGTTTTTTTTCAGCTGCCCCTGAACTCTCCTCTGTTATCTTATCAGTACATGTACACAAGGTCGTTTATAGTAAATTCTAGGCAGTTAAGTTTAGGAGCATTTTTTTTAAAGCAAAAAAATGCGTTCAGGATGGATGTTTAGAGGCGTTTGCAACGCCAAACGCCTGTAACAGCTTGTAAACGCGGCAGCTCACTTTTAGCCGCATTTCGTTTACAGGCAGTTTTAATTATTGACTATTTTTAAAAAAACGCTTCTATGCGCAAACGCAGCTAACCGCGGCATGTAAGCACGGCAAAACGGACGTTTTTAAATGTTGATTACTATCTGTCAAGTTAAATTCAGGAGAGGTTGTAAAACGTCCCGTTTACATTAAGCCTAATGCCCCGTACACACGACAGGATTTTCCAACGGAAAATGTTCTATGGGAGCTTGTTGTCGGAAATTCCGACCGTGTGTAGGCTCCATCGTTCATTTTCCATCGGAATCTCAGACACACAAAATTTGAGATCTGGATCTCAAATTTTTCGACAACAAAATCCGTTGTCGTAAATTCCGATCGTGTGAATCAAGCAGAAGAGCCGCACTGGCTATTGAACTTCATTTTTCTCGGCTTGTTGCACGTGTTGTATGTCACCGCGTTATTGACGTTCGGAATTTCCGACAAGATTTGTGTGGCTGTGTGTATACAAGACAAGTTTGAGCCAACATCCATCGGAAAAAAACCATGGATTTTGTTGTCAGAAAATTCTATAGTGTGTACAGGGCATTGCTGTTGACTGACTCATTATCTCTGCTGAAAGTCTATTCCAAGTATCCACTAATCTTTGGTAAAATAATACTTTCCAAGATTTGTTTTGAACTCCTCCTGCTAGTATGAGGTCATGGCCCTATGTTCTTAGCTTTATATCAAAGATATTGCCCTCCTGAACCTCATTCACATTCTTAAAGTACATAGAAACATTGAACTGTAGTTTCCACTGCTTTGACCAATCGTTCAGCAATGTCAAATCAGGTTATAGACACTTCCAGGAACAGCAATCCTATAGCATACCTTTGTGTCATCAGCTAAAAGACAAACCTTACCAACCAAACCTTTAGTTATATCACTTATGCCGCGTATGCGCGAGTGGACTTTCCGGCAGAAAAGGTCTGACGGAACGAATTTGTCAGACATTCTGATCGTGTATGGGCTTCTTAGGACCTTTTCTGTTGAAAAATCTGACAGACCTTAGAAATAGAACATGTTTCAAATCTTTCCGACAGACTTGATTCCTATCGAAAAAAACGTTCGTCTGTATGCTAGTCCGATGGACCGAAAATTATGCAAGGGCAGCTATTGGCTACTAGCTATTGACCTTTTCTAGTAGGTCATACGTCATAGTGTTCGAAACAATCAGACTTTGGTGGGATCGTGTGTAGACAAGTCCGTTTCATCGGAACTCCGTTGAAAAGACCTTCGGAGTTCAGTCCGACGAGAAGTCCACACGTGTGTATGCGGCATTAGATTTAGACCCCTTTCACACCGAGGGTGTTTTGCAGACACTATAGCATTAACAATAGCGCCTGCAATCCGCCCTCAAACAGCTGCTCCATTGTTTCCAGTGTGAAAGCCCGAGGGCTGAGGGCTATAGTGTGAAAGCCCGAGGGCTTTCACACCGGAGCGGTGCGCTGGCAGGACGTCAGGAAAAGTCCTGCCAGCAGCTTCTTTGGAGCGGTGAAGGAGCGGTGTGTTTACCGCTCCTCCACCGCTGCTCCCCATTGAAATCATTGGGGCAGCGCTGGGATACCGCCGGCAAAACGCCGCTATTGCGGTGCATTGCGTGCGGTTTTAACCCTTTCTCGGCCGCTAGCGGGGGGGATAAAAGCACCCCGCTAGCGGCCGAAATGCACCGCAATCCAACAGTAAAACGCCGCTAAAAATAGTAGCGTTTTACCGCCGACGCTATAGGCGGCTCGGTGTGAAAGGGGTCCTACTAGAACAGAACCCAGTATAGAACCTGGTAGCACACCACTAGGGACTGGTCTCTGTTCAGAATGAACCACATTTACAACCCACTCTGATAACTAATCTGTAGCTTATTGCATATCCACTGAACCACCCCTGAGTTAAGTCCGAGCTTGTACAACATCATTCACATTAGTCCCCATTCAAAGGGAGTTCACAGTCTAAGTGCTCTATCTTACATGCATACAGTGGAAAGAAAAAATCTACACACCCCTGTAAAAATGCCAGGAATTTGAAATGTAAAAAAATCAGTCTACGATAAATCACTTCTGAATTTTTTCCACCTTTATGTGATCTTTACGTGCAATTCAATAAAAGAAAACCTGAAATCTTTAATGGGGAAAATAAAGATAAAAAAAACCTTACAATAATGTGGTTGCACAAATATGCACACCCTTAAAGCGGTAGTAAACCCTCCTACATCAATAAGATTTTCACAATATTATGAAAGACATGTTAATTAAGAAACGATTGATCACTGTGTATATTGATAAAATGTTTATCTTACTGCATTTATAGATTCTTTTTTCCACGTTTATCTTGCATATTAGCTGGCGCCATCTCCACTGTGGTCTTCCGCGTCTGATTTCATCTGTTTTTCCGCCCACAGTACATAATAGTCTTGGTAATCCCGCGCATGTGCACTAATAGCATAGCCAAGCCTCTTCTTCATTTCCGGTTACTACGGAAACGAGGCATAGCGACTCACAGCTTGCTCGCGCCGTCTGTCTCTCCTTCACCCTGTGAAGGTTACCATGATCCTCTTGGGGATGAAAATTCAGTGGAAGCATCGCGGGATGTCGAGGCTGACGTCTACAAGAGGAAATGACACAGCCCCGACATAGACACAGAATGTTTCCGGCAGGGTCTCGGCTTGCCAGAATTTTTGAGGATACGGCGCATACGCGTTAGACGTAATCACTGTGCAATATATCGATAAGTCGGAAAGGAAGCAGGTAGGTAAAAAATAAATAATGGCAATACATTGGTATTATTATAATACTGTACAAAATGAAAAGTCATAATTTTGAGTATACAACCGCTTTCAACTAATTTTGATTTTATGACAGCATTCAACCTTTTGGGGGTAGGAGTCTATCAGCATGGCGCATCTTGTTTTGGGAATCTTCGTCCACTCTTCCTTGCAAAAGTGCTTCAAATGTGTCATATTGTGAGGTCATCTCCTGTGCCCAGCCCTCTGTCAGTCACCCCACAGGTTATCAATTGGATTCAAGGTCTGGGCTCTGGCTGGTGGTGCCACCTTAACAGCATCATGGGCCCTTTGGCAAAGTAATGCACTGGGGCCCCTACCAGGGAGATGGTGACCTGTGACTTGCAGCAAACAGTGGGTGTGGCTATATTATGCTACATATTGGGTGTGGCTAAATTATGCTACATATTGAATGTGGCTTTTTAGTCTGATTAGAAATCTTAGTCTGATTTGGGGGGGGTCTTTGGTGAGATATAGGAAGTCTAAACAGACCCCTGATGTCTCACTTTTGAGGCAGAGAAAGGGACGTAAGAAACACATTCCCCAGTTCCATTCTTTAGCCACAGCTGCACTGTAGATGAATGAATGGGAAACAGAGACTCCTTTTCATTTATAAACTGAAGCACAGTAAACAGTTTGCTATGTTTCCAATTTGAATAAATACAATGAATGATTGTATCAATCACTCACTGTGTTCACTTAGAAAAGGAAGGGGCCCTCCATTCTAAAGATCCCCCTGTGTGCCTTCAGCTTCTGCCGATGGGAGAAGAGGGAAGCCAGAAGCACTGCGAGAGGGGGGCACACAGGGGGGCTTGGCAACGAGGTACATTTGATAGTGATCAGTGCGGCGGGTAGGGAAAATAACTGGAACCAATCTTTTGTGGCTCACCCTGCAGCTGGCTTTCACCTGCTGCAGGGTGAGTTAAAAAAGATTGGTTCCAGTTATTTACTCCACCTGCCCACTGATCACATGCTCTATCCAGTGTCCACATGTGATTCCCCATGCTGGGGGGCGGGGGGGACTACAGGGGCCCCTTGGCAGTGCCCAGGGGTTTCCATGTGAAAAGACGGACCTGATGGCTGAGCTATTCCAAAACTTTGAGGTCATTCTAGCGAAGCCATTCTTTTGTTGATTTGGAGTATGCTTTGGGTCATTTTCATGCTCAAAGGTGAAATTCCTATTTATCTTCAGCTTTTTAGCAGAGGCTTAAAGGTTTTGTTCCAGAATTGACTGATATTTAGAACTGTTCATAAGTCCCTCCACCTTGACTAAAACACCAGATCCAGCTAAAGAAAAATAGCCCCAAAGCATAATCTTGCCACCACCATGCTTCACTCTGGGTATGGTGTTTTTTTGGTGATGCGCATTGTTGATTTTATGCTAAACATACTTTTTGGAGTTATTGCCAAAAAGTTCAATCTCGGTCTCATCAGACCATAACACATTTTTCCACATGCTTTTGGCAGACTTTTTATAGGTTTTTGTAAAATGTATCGGGCTTGGATGTTTTTCTTAGAAAGAAAAGGCTTTTGTCTTGCCACACTACCCCGCAGCCCAGATATACAATATAAAGTATACTGGAGATTGTTGTCACATCAGTCTCAAGGGGAAACATTGAATGGACAGGTTTAAAAACCTTCTCTGACTGCTATTGTTTGTCTTAATAAAAAGCAGTGCAAAATGTATCTGCTGGTTCCTCCTTCTTGCCCCTCTTTCCCTCTGAAAATGCAACAGGTGTTTATGTATAGATCAGCAGAGAGTCTTACCTGAGTCTGGTCAGATCCCTTCTGCACGTATAACCACCATGCTTTATCTATATGCACCAATGACTGTCCTGGAGAAAGCGTATTTGAGGCACTGTACTTGGATCTTTTGCCTGACAGATAGGAGATATTGGTTGTTCTTGATGGTCAGACCTTGGCAGCTCTATCCCAAAGCAGGGGCCCTCCTATTTTATATATATTATGAAACGCGCTGAAGGGAGAGGAGCTCAGTTGACCTTTACAGGATAAGTTCACCTTTTCGGGCAGAATTTCACTTTTTATAATTAATAAAAGCATTTTCCAATGCCATTTCTGACCCAGCCATCCCAGTGTGCTTTTCTTTCACCTTATCCATGGGAGGTTTAAAATCTTGTCAGTTTATTTGAATTTTGAAAATGATTTTCAGATTCCATCACTTCCTGTAGATCGTCTCTCAGCATTCACTTCCTGTAGGTCACTTCCTGTAGGTGTGTTGCATCACAAAGGAGGGCATGATAGGGTGTGTCCACCACTCTGGACCACGCCTCCCTCATTACAATACCATCTTCCACCCACTTTCTAAACAATCTGATTGCACAATCTCCTTTAGATCTCCCATAAGCTATATAGTACAAGGGCCCGTCTGATTTGATACAAATTGAATGGATTGTTCAGGTGGGTCATTCTATTCCATAGTTCTGGTAAATCTAATGGAAATTGTACAGAGATTGTACAATCAGGTTGCATAGTGTATGACCATCTTTCTTGTTCAATATTTTTATTGAAGTTTACAGGGAGAACAGAAAAA
Organism: Aquarana catesbeiana; assembly: GCF_042186555.1. Classification (NCBI taxonomy): domain Eukaryota; kingdom Metazoa; phylum Chordata; class Amphibia; order Anura; family Ranidae; genus Aquarana; species Aquarana catesbeiana. Next base: position 345,165,652 of record NC_133326.1, on the reverse strand, counting down.
ACAAAGGGGGGGGGGAGGAAACAATGTCAACCTTACAAAAGGACATAGGGAATGGGGTCATAGGTATGGGTACAAATGGCAAAACAGTAATAATAAACCTGTGCATACAATATAATACATTTCAATGATTGATTTCAAGGTCAGGAGGATCATCCAACACCCTCAGACACCCCATCTGGGAACAAGCTATGTCGTGAGGGGGAGACCATTCAACTAACCTTTAATTTATTGTTCAAACATTTTAGTAGGAAAAGAGAATAGGTATATGATGTAGAGGTAGAGGGGGAGACCTCCCCTCAGGAGTAATGGTAGTGTGTGAAACATAGGTAAACCATGGAACCAGTAGGGACACAGCCCAGGTTGTGTAGATAATGGTAGCAGCAATAGTACAGTGCATTCAAAACCGGTGAGTGATGTGACATATAGCCAATATACATCAAGTTAGTAGTGAGGCACGGTGTATGACCATCTTTATACAAGAACATATAATGGAGTCGATGGAGACACTCGGTTTTCAGGCCTCATTCACATCTCCACATAGCGAAAATTCACATTCCTGCATTTGTTTTTTGGGTGTTAGAGCTTTTTCATTCGGCACGCATAGGGCGGCCTATTTACTTGAATGGGCTGCTCTATGTGCAACAATCGCCCCAGAGAAGCGCCAGAACTTTTTTTTGGGAGCGGAGCATGGTGCATTACCGCAGTTTTTGGTACATTTGCTGCATGCGGGGAGCCTTTAACATGTAATGACAACACAACACAAACACGATGCACATTTGCAGTGTTTTTAAAATGCATGGCAAAGCGGTTTGCCATGCATTTGAAAACACACACATGTGAATGCCTCATTGTCCTTGTATAAATGCACCAATTTCACTTACAGGCCCCATTCGCACCTAGAGCGCATGTTTTTTGGCTCCTTTTTCTAGTGACACACATAAGGCAATTTCAATGGGCTGTGCTACTTGTGGCAAAGTAACTCATGGGACATTTTGGCGTGGTGCGAGTTGCACATTTTTTATTGCACCCTTTTCTGCATTTGTCATCTGTTTTTCATGTGGCAAAATGTGTGTTTGCTTCTGTGTTTGGTGTGCCGTTAACAATAAATGACACTGAAAGCGCAACTAGGTTATTTTAGGTGTATAAATGTGGCCATACACTATACAATCTGATTGTACAAGCCCTCTTTTGGATCTGTCTATCCAATCACTTTATATCCAATCAGGCAGGCCCTTGCACTACATCAGGGGTGTACTGTGGGCTGCATGTGGCCCAGGGAAGTTTAGCATGCGGCCTGAGCATGTCTGGAGGAAGCAAGGCAAATGCGTGCGTGGAGAGATACCGGGGATGCTGTGCAAACATAGTTGATGGGTGAAGGGTGTGCTAATGAGATCAGCTGATAAACTCCTTCTTGTGTCTTACTGGTTTCTCCAGCCCAAAACTACATACCAGCAAGTGATGAAGCTTTCTACGAAATACAGCAGGGGCTAAGGTAGGGCCTTGTTCTCAAAATCAAAGGAAGCTTTTATTTTTATGCAACCAAGGTACATTAATAGTATATTGGTACATAGGGGAGCTGGATTTTAGCCTTTAAGTTGAGAGTTCCGTTGGGATTCACATCACTGTTTGTTGCTCTTTAAGTTACATCAGCAGTATAAAAATACATAAAATAAATAAACAGTAAAATACATGCATACGTTTAATAACACATTCATAATACATTATTAGTCACAGAAGTGTGGCTTTAGTCATCTTTTTTATCTCAGCATATTGGTTTCTTTAATCAACAGCATGAATCAAAGAAATAATCTCAATATCCTTCTACTGAAATAAATCAAATATGCCATATCTGATCTAACAAACTGACAAAAGTAGAATGTTATCTTACACAAACAGTTAGAAAGCTCTGGCTTTAGACCAACTGCTCCATCTAGAAATTGAAGTCCAGAGAAGAACAAAGAGCCATCGGATGTATACCCTGGAGATCAAGAACGTGCAGAACAATTTTACAATTTTTGCATTTAATTTGTTAGTCTGTTTCAGTTTATATGTTTAATGTTGAAATATGTACGTAGAACAAAATATACAGTATATTCACACTAGAAATGCAAGTGGGACTGTATGGTAAGTGGAAAAGAATGCATTTGACCAGTTTGTAAATTAATTGATCATCCATACAAGAAAACATAATGTAAACATTGGGGTAAGCTTGAATGTTAGAAAATACAACAGTGAAGCGAACTACTATAGACAGTGAACAGTTATGGGCATTAGGGGGTATATTTCTCCTATTTTAACAACTGCACCTACAGATACTTCTGCTTTAAACCTGTCCAATGATTACTGGGTAAGAAAGGATCAATGCTTCTTACAAATTATCTATAGGGAATGAAGAGATCCTAAATGAAAAATAAGCTCTAGGATTAGATGGAAAGTAACCTGCTGCACACTGTTCTGGACAAGCTTCTACGGTATGTTAGAAGTTGAAAGTAGTCAAAAGGGATGCTGCTGAACACGGGAAGGTGGCAAAGAGGGTCACATTTTATATTAGTCACTTGGGAGCAAGAATAGATTCATACAAGTCCAGATTTCCACATAGACCATGGTCTAAGGCATAAAAGCAAACTGGGACAGCACCCAGCAACCCAAACACCATTGCTTCACACTCTGAAGCAGGCGAAGCCCCATTCAAATCAATCAATGGAAGCCAGTAGTGATGTCCAGTTCATGAACGAATCGTTCTTTTGAATCGATTCTTTTCAGTGAACTGGTTGAATCGATTCATCTGAGTGAACTGATCCGTTTAAAACAGTTCACTATGCACTCAATACTAGCATAGCAGAGCAAAGCAGGCCTGGTAATATGATCCTAGAGTGAGAGAGCTTGGCCCCTCCCTGCAACCAATCAGCATGCTCAAGGCACAGTGACACTCAGGAACTGGATACAAACTTAAAACAAGAGTCAGGAGTACACAGTACACCGAGTTAAAGAATCATACAGGTTACCGAGTTAAAGAATCATAGGAGTTGTTAGAACATAGTACACTGAAAGAACCATGAGTCGCCACCAGTAGAACAATACACTAAATCAATGATCAGGTAGCAGCACTACAATACAGACTGCTTTAGGCTGGGTTCACACTGCTGCGGTGGCAGACATCGCATGTAATTCGCAGCGCACTGCTGTTCACATCACATGCGATGTCTGTGCTGTGCGATATCAGCCATACAGATAGTATGGCTGATATCGCACCGCATTTGGTCCAAACTCGCACAGGACCCTTTTTTTTGTTCGGACCAGAATCGGATCGCATGGGTGTTCACACCTATGCGATCCGATACATGTCCGAATTGTCAGTTCGCAGTGCGATATGCAGGCTGAACTGGGGGTGTCATAAACATTGTATGACACTCCCCAGCAGTTCGCATATGGCAGTGTGAACTGCCGTGCGAGTTGGTGCGATGCGGGAACCCGCAGTAAATTTGCTGCGTTCCCGCACCGCAGCAGTGTGAACCCAGCCTTAAAGACAGAGACGACAAAGTCAAGATAACAAGCCTCTATGTGATAGTTTGTTGAAGTGATAGGTTCTCTTTATTGCATCTTGCTGCACAAACAGCTGTGTAAACGAAAAGCGGGTTTTTGTGCATGTGAACTGCATTCTGATGGGCCAACTTCACAGTTAAGATTGCTAGCCATCAGATTTGTCCGTAGTCTTTACAGTGCATAATGAGGCCCCTTTCACACTCGTGTGACTTGTCCTGCGACTTGGGACTACAAAGTCGCATGACAAGTGGTACCCCATGATTTCTAATGAGTACCGTTCATATCTGTGTGTCTTCAAGTCACAGCGACTTCAAAGTAGTCACTGCATTACTTTGGTCCTATTTTGATGCGACTTGAGGCAGAGACCTCAAGATTACATAGGTAATTCTTCAAGTCGCATCAAAGTCACGGTAAAAATCGTGGCAAAAATTGCACGACTTTCAAATGGCACAAGTGTGAAAGGAGCCTAACGATTGGATTTTACTACCGTGGGTACTTCGCCCGCCCGTGGTAGTAAAATCCGATAATTTTTTCTGTGCATGCACTGTAAAGATTACGGAAAAATCTGATGGCTAGCAATGTTAACTGTGAAGTTGGCCCATCAGAATGAGGTTCACACGCACAAAAACCCGCTTTTCATCTACACAGTTTTTTGTGCGACACCAAAATTGATGACGCTGGCTGCTCTGACAAATTGTGGTCTGACAGTCTGACACAGCAGTAGTATTGTGCTCTGAGCAAGGAACTAAATACAAGTAAACCTTCCCAGGACCTGCCAACCTTCTGTGAAGAATCATCCTTTTGATTCTAATCATTTAAGAAGGTTGAGTCAGAGATTTGGTTCACTTGCTTGTCAGTAGACTCAGCAAGTGAACCGAAGAACCGAAGAATCGATTCATTGAATCGGTTCATTTCAGTGAGTAGTTCGAAATGAACCGATTCACTTAAAAGATCCGGACTTCCCATCACTAGAAGCCAGGAGGGGCTAAGCCTGGTCACATCACCTGTCAAAATCATATGACCAGCATTTCTACCTATCACACAGAGCTCTCTGCAGTGTTATTATCTGCATTTTATAAATTTATTCAGCACATAAGTTAGAGTTTAAGTGATACCCTTTATTGACTAATTAAAGTTATCAAAACTATAAGCTTTCCAGACCGGTTATGTCCCTTTTTCAGGAGTTATGCAATTTACAATCTGATACTGCTCTAAATGAATCATAAAATGCAGGCACAGTATGTCCATCAGAGACTGGATAGCAGTATCTGCTCTCCCTTATAAATAGTCCTATTATTGCCTGAATTCCAATGCTTCACTGTTCCTGCCCTCCAACTCCAGGACGCTTTGGCCAGTCACTGATATCTCCTATGTGACCAAAGAGCAAAAAAGACTAGTTAAACACATCATGGATCCCCAAGCAAGCAACCACCAACATTCAATGAAGTAAAATAAAAAAACACACCTTTATTCTACACCATCATAGTGCATTAGTCTGTATTAGCATGTCCAACCAACAAACCACATTTGAACGTGTTAGCCCCTCCTAAGCCAAGTATGCATTATCTAACTCATTTTATATTTTGAAGGTATACTAAAAGAGCCTTATCACAAGCAAATAAACTCATATTCTTTGTATATTTCTAGATGTATGACTGGATTCCTGTATAGAACGCATGAATACAGTGAGGGAAAAAAAAGTATTTGATCCCCTGCTGATTTTGTACGTTTGCCCACTGACAAAGAAATGATCAGTCTATAATTTTAATGGTAGGTTTATTTTACCAGTGAGAGACAGAATAACAACAAAAATATTGAGAAAAACGCATTTCAACAAAGTTATAAATTGATTTACATTTTAATGAGTGAAATAAGTATTTAATTCCCTATCAAGCAGCTTGGTGAGAGGGTGACAGTTGGTGCAATTATTCACAAATAGAAGAAACACAAAATAACTGTCAATCTCCCTCGTTCTGGGGCTCCATGCAAGATATCACCTCGTGGAGTTTCAATGGTCATGAGAATGGTGAGGAATCAGCCCAGAACTACATGAGAGAATCTTACAAATGATCTCAAGGCAGCTGGGACCATAATCACCAAGAAAACAATTGGTAACGCACTACGCCATGATAGACTGAGATCCTGCAGCGCCTGCAAGGTCCCCCTGTTCAATAAAGCACATGTACAGGCCCGTTTGAAGTTTGCTAGTGTGCATCTGAATGATTCAGAGGAGAACTCGGTAAAAGTATTGTGGTCAGATGAGACCAAAATGAAGCTCTTTGGCATCAATTCAGCACCTTGTTTGGAGGAGGAGGAATGCTGCCTTTGACCACAAGAAAACCATCCCCACAATGGAGGTGAAAACATTATACTTTATACTCAAAACATCAAAGGGTCAATGGATGGGGGGGCCATGTACCATCAAATCTTGGGTGAGAACCTTCTTCCCTCAGCCAGGGCATTGAAAATGGTTAGTGGATGGGTATTCCAGCATGACAATGACCCAAAACACACAGCTGAGGCAACAAAGGAGTGGCTCAAGAAGAAGCACATTAAAGGTCCTGGAGTGGCCTAGCCAGTCTCCAGACCTTAATCCCATAGAAAATATGTGGAGGGAGCTAAGGGGTTTGAGTTACCAAACGTCAGCCTCGAAAACCTTAATGACTTGGAGAGGATCTGCAAAGAGGAGTGGGACAAAATCTCCCCTGAGATGTGTGCAGACCTGGTGGCCAACTATAAGAAACATCTGACCTCTGTGATTTTCAACAAGGGTTTTGCCACCAAGTACTAAGTCATGTTTTGCAAAGGGGTCAAATAATTATTTCACTCATTAACCCCCCTGGCGGTATGATTATGTCGAATTTTAGGTGCTGAAAGCGGTACAATTATTTTGCATGGAAATTTGGCGTTTTTTATTGTAGGCCTGTAATTCTTAGCAATAACACACTTATATCTGTCCAAACAAGAGTCTAGTAGACATCTCGGGTGTGATAAAGTTTGAAAAACAAAATCATAAATTATAATATAATAAATAACTATAAATAATTATACCAAATAATAATATAATAATAATAAAACATATTCAATAATGTAATCAAATCAAAAACACTGAAATTTGCTCAGTTGCAGAATTGTCGCTGTCATTACTTTTCAGTATTTGATGACGGATCTCCCCACAAATCACTCGCTCAATTCTGCGAGTGATTCTAATTTATTATCGCTGTTTTCTAGGTGCTCTAAAATCACTTTTAATGTAAAGGGACAGTTTTGGTTGCTATGGACAATCTTCAGTTTCCAGGCAGAAAGAACAGTTTTTATAATATAAAACTGCATGCGGGACACTGGAGAAACCACTAGGGAAAAAAAGGAGGTGAAATAATTACATACAGTAATGTAATCAGTAAGATTACAGTGTACTGTATGTATTGTGTGTGTTTCACTTTTTGAATTTGGCGCTGTTCTCCGTCCTCGTGCGTCGCAATGATCGCAGGGAACGGAGCCTGGCTCCATGATAGATCAAGCAGGGGACGAGCCGCTCACAGTGCAGGGAGACATCGCAGGATCCAGGGGACAAGGTAAGTAAGCTCTTCCTGGATCCTGCGATGTGATCCCGAGTCTGGCTCGGGGTTACCGCTCTTGGTACTGAAATTACACCCCGAGCCAGACTCGGGAATACCGCCAGGGGGGTTAAAATGCAAATCAATTTATACATTTTTTGAAATGCATTTTTCTGGATTTTTTTGTTGTTATTTTGTCTCTCACTGTTAATAAACCTACCATTAAAATTAAAGACTGATCATTTCTTTGTCAGTGGGCAAACATACAGAATCAGCAGGGGATCAAATACCTTTTTCCCTCACTGTAGTGGCCACACATCCTATTTCTAACATTTAGTAATTTTGTATAATACAATTTTCCACACTGCTACTTTACCCGTCATTTCTATCTTCTTACTGCTACTGTACAACATGTGCATTTTTATTGGCAGCATAATATACTGTGTAACTATACTGGGTAAAACTGATAACAGGGCAGTTGAACGGTTTGTCCCACCCTTCTTGAAACTGCCTCTAGATTTCCTGGAGCAGAACCTATAAACTGTCTCTTTTATTCTTGCTGACCCAGTCATGCTTGTCTCCTATTATTGAGTAGAATTGGGAGTGGCAAAGAACAGTTGATCGGGGGGGTTGGGTAGTAAGTATACATATTGCTTACAAGGAGAATAAACTATTACAGCCAATATTAAGCAGTAGGTTTCACACCTTGTGCTGGAAGCCAATGCATTCTAGAATAGGAACAGTCAGAATGAAAGCAGCTCTAAAAGGTCTGAAGTAGTAGGAACACATTTATACATAAGGCCCTTTGCCATTACTTTTAATGAACAAATAAAACTAGAGAACTTAACTTGTCAAACGCAACAAGGACCCAGAATTTTAACACAATCAAACGGTATGAATAAAAGCTTGAATAAGGCATACTGTCTTTCCATTACTTTGTTTCTTTTCACTTCTCAGATGTTTAAAAAAATCATTAAATTAAGCAATGTACTTGCTAGAGTTGATTTTGCACGTGAATTCAGGAAACCACAACTTTGTGGATTCCATAGGCAAATTTTCAGTGAAGTTTCATGTGGTTCTGGGTAAAATATCTACGAATAATTTAAGGCATGCAGCTTCTCAGAGAGAAACAATAACAAGTCTTCCCAAGCTTCACACAGCACTTTTGTAGCAGATCGACAACTGGCAATATTTTGTATATTTCCCTGCTGGAGCAACTTTCATCTTAGAGAAAGTATCATAGCTACAAATTCATACTGGTTCATTGTTTTCTCTTTAAGGCTAGTATGTTATCACATTGCACCAGACTTTTCACTGCAAACAAAGAATAATCACAATGCTAGGCCATGGGGTTGATTTACAAAGTTCCCTTTTCAAGGGAATTTTCTCCAGGGTTTAGTGAATGTGGTGAAATTTCCCTTTGCAAAGAATAGCCAATAGACTCAGTAATAGCATGTAATGCCGAGCTACAGCAAGCAAGGTTAGCACACTATTTGCATACAATAAAAAGGGTATTTATTCAAGAAATAAAACTATAATTCCACCACTTTACAATACTCTGGTTGGGGACAATCCTAGAGTGACAGACGCCTGGGTGCAGAAATATTTTTGGCGCGCCCACATGGGCATAGTCATCTTATCCCTCCCCTTTACAGATGTTTCCATGGCAACGACTCGAACACAGAGATGCTCTCCAAAGGAGTCTTCGTTACCCAGGGATCCTCCCACAATCCCTTAACAATAAACAATTTACAGGAAGAGAAGCAGAGTACTCTAATGGGTCCTGGAGGGGGGTCTCTCTAATGGACACAGAAAGGGCCTCTGTTAGAGCGTCTGTGAGAAAGAGCCCCCAGACATACTATAGGAGATGGTCAGAGACTGCAGGCATGATACAAGAGATGGTCAGAGACTGCAGATATAGTACAGGAAATGGTCAGAGACTTATTATTGTATTGTTTCTTGGAGCATGAGCTCCTAAGCATCTGCGTATGCTATATTCTTTGTACTTACTTTCAAAAACTTTATTAAAAATCTATTGACATAAACAAAAACTGTGTGTATATATAATATATATATATATATATATATATATATATATATATATATATATATATATATATATATATTTATGGTCGGAGCCCTCCGTCCTGAGAGATATGAAGCACATAAACACGTCACAAGACTAACAACATAAAATAGACCTGAAGTGTGCCCTGGCCTGCTGTATGGTAAACCCAGATCTGCTGGGTGGTATGCCAGAGAAGGGCGCATACCTTAAGAAAGTAATGGATGTTTCTGTAGAGAAATTGTTTGAAGAGAAGTACCCCAAGAAGGGGAATGGGTGGGTGGGTACCGCGCACTGGAACCGACACAGACCATCCTGGGTGGTCTGGTTAAATACCCTCCAGGCTCCTCCCATAACTTCAGGCCAGTAAACCGGCCTTCCTATTTATGGTCGGAGCCCTCCGTCCTGAGAGATATGAAGCACATAAACACGTCACAAGACTAACAACATAAAATAGACCTGAAGTGTGCCCTGGCCTGCTGTATGGTAAACCCAGATCTGCTGGGTGGTATGCCAGAGAAGGGCGCAAAAAGACTTGGTTAGGGAGGTAATGATTTAAGTTTACTGACATACTACAGGGCAAGCTTGCCAAAGGCTTGTGACATTTCTGTTTGTGGATTGGGAATGTATCGAGCGAAGCAAGCGAATTTCCACCTGCCCATCTTCTTGATGACGTGGTCCGGGACCCCGTTTCGTGAGGCTGCTGATGCTACTCCAATACGAAAGAATTTCCAGAGAATTGTCCGGGGTCAAGGCCTAAGTTGGGCAAAAGATTTCTAACGTGTCTAGTGAACTGGTTGCTACTTAGAGGGCTAGTAGGGAACGGTAGTAATGGCTGCCCTCCGAGAGGTCGGGCAGATGAGCTAATAACTGGTCTAGAATGGCCACGGGGCACCAGGCGTTACGAGTCTGGGAAGTATGATATCTATACCGGGACCAGACAGTTGTGTTTCGAACGCCATGAGGTGCCGGATGAAGTAACTTTGGTGTCTTGCCAGGTGGCGTCTATGTAACATGTTACTGGGGCCGGTGACCGTGAATTCACTGGGGCATAAGAAACCGCAGAAAGCCAGGTAGATGGCTGCGTGAACGACCGGGCTGAAATTAACCCAAAGGGGAATGTGACAGGATGGTAGACCTGTCTCGGAATATGGCGCTGGTCGCAGGTAGGCGTTTACTGTTGATTTGGAGTTGTCTGTGACTACCGTGCAGTATAGACTTGACCGCATGGGCGGCAACCAAAGATGGTTTGGTAGGATTTTGTAAGGAGATGAAATGCTGGATGCCAGCTAAGTAGAGACTAATGGTATAGTGTGAAAATGCCAACTGTGTGTGGCAAGATGACATGAAGGCCAGGATGTGATGGAAATCTCCTGATACTGCCCCAGGGTTTGAGGCTAGGAACCTGTCATGGATTTTCCAGGCAGTACGGTAGGCCTTCAGGGCGTTGTGAGAAAATGATAGATTAATAAGGCGGGTAGCATTGTGAAGGTGTTTGTTTTAATCCAAGGTTAGCTACGACCAATGTGGGAGAAGAAACATGGTTGGGTCGGTTCCAGATCCCTGCGAAAGAATAACGCAAAGTTTAAAACGGGTAGTGTGTCGGCCAGAGTATTGCATTTGCCTGGGATGTAGATGCAGCGAACATTATTTGGTGCTGTGGGGATAGTTGCACCAGCCTGCTCAGGAAGGCCATGATGGCCAGCGAGTTGAACCTGCTTTTATTTATAATACTAGCTGTGGCTTGGTTGTCTGTGGTAAACGACAGTGTTTGTCCTGCCCAGATACTGTGCCAGACATGAGCTGCTGCAATAATGGGGTAGAGTTCAAACAAAGAAAAGGACTAACTGAAGCCGGGAATCGAAAGGATTTCTGATGGCCATGGCCCTTCAAACCAAAGATAGCCAAAAATTGACACGAGGACCTGTGGAGGCTGCGGTGTCCGTGACTACCTGAGATGAAGAGGGAGATGCTAACGGAATGAACATTGACATACCATTCCAGTTGATGAGAAATTCATTCCATTTGGGCAGATCCGCTATTTCTGGCACGTCTAATTTAAGGATTTAGTCAGGAACTTGTACTTGGGAGAGAAACACTAGGAGGCGTGAGATAAGGGTCACCTCGAGTCTGGTTTTTTAAGTGCTACTAAAAAAGATGAAGTGGGCTGTATGAGCGCCACTGAGTGTACTTGCAGAGATTGCAAGGAGTATATGTTGAGATGCATGTTTGCAGCGATTGCAAATGGGTATATGCTGAGATGCGTGTTTTTTCAGCGATTGCAAGGAGTATATACTGAGATGTGTGTTTTTGCAGCGATTGCAAGGGGTATATACTGAGATGCGTGTTTTTTGCCGTGACTGCAAAAAATGGGTAAATGCTGAGATGCGTGTTTTGCAGCGATTGCAAGGAGTTTATACTGAGATGCGTGTTTTGCAGCAATTGCAAAAATGGGTATATGCTGAGACGCGTGTTTTGCAGTGATTGCAAGTGGGTAAACACTAAGATGCGTGTATTTGCAGCAATTGCGAGGAGTTTATACTGAGATGCATGTTTTGCAGTGATTGCAAACGGGTATGTGGTAAGTTGCGTGTATTTGTAGCAATTGCAAGGAGTTTGTACTGAGATGCATATTTTACAGAGATTGCAAAATGGGTATATGCTGAGATGCGTGTTTTGCAGCGATTGCAAGGAGTATATACTGAGATGCATGTTTTGCCGTGATTGCAAAAAATGGGTAAATGCTGAGATGCGTGTTTTGCAGCGTTTACAAGGAGTTTATACTGAGATGCGTGTTTTGCAGCGATTGCAAGTGGGTAAACACTAAGATGCGTGTATTTGCAGCAATTGCAAGGAGTTTATACTGAGATGCATGTTTTGCAGTGATTGCAAACGGGTATGTGGTAAGATGCGTGTATTTGTAGCGATTGCAAGGATTTTGTACTGAGATGCATATTTTACAGAGATTGCAAAATGGGTATATGCTGAGATGCGTGTTTTTTTTTTTTTTTGGCAGCAAATGCAAGGAGTTATGATGAGATGCGTGTCTTGCAGCGATTGCAAGGAGTCATGATGAGATGCGTGTCTTGCAGCGATTGCAAGGAGTCATGATGAGATGCGTGTCTTGCAGCGATTGCAAGGAGTCATGATGAGATGCGTGTCTTGCAGCGATTGCAAGGAGTTATGATGAGATGCGTGTCTTGCAGCGATTGCAAGGAGTTATGATGAGATGCGTGTCTTGCAGCGATTGCAAGGAGTTATGATGAGATGCATGTCTGTGAATGTTAATGCTTTAATACACGTAAGGCTGAAGATCTGAATCCTAAGTTCCACTGTATTCGTAAGCGCTGATGCAACTAGTTCAAACCGGGCTGAGGTGTAAGCACCGGTGGGGTTTATTTGTGAAAGATCAGTCGAAGAAGTTTTGTATTGCCCAGGATCCGAATCGTTGTGCTGGTGCTGCGCTTTGGACTCGGATCGGTCGGTGGAGTTGTACGGTTGGTGGAGTTCGTATTGCCGAGGATCCGAATCATTGCACTGATGCTGTGACTAGATTCGGATCGGTTGTGGATGTGAGGTGACGAGGGGGCTTGTATGGATTGCTGGATCCGAATCGCTGAGCCGGTGCTGCGACTGGACTCGGATCGGTTGGTGATGCTTTGTATTGCAGAGGATAGGAATCATTGAGACGGTGCTACGACTGGACTCGGATTGGACGGTGGGGTTTGTAATGCCGAGAATTCTGCATCATTGAGCCGGCATGCGACTGGACTCGGATCGGTCGGTGAAAGTTGGGTTGGCAAGGATCCGAATCGTTGAGCCAGTGCTACAACTGGACTCGGATCGGTTAGTGACGCTTTGTATCGCAGAGGATCCGAATCATTGAGCCGGTGCTACGACTGGACTCGGATCGGTCGGTGAAAGTTGTATTTGGCAAGGATCTGAATCATTGAGCCGGTGCTACGACTGGACTCGGATTGGTCAGGGAAAGTTGGGTTGGCAAGGATCCAAATCGTTTAGCCAATGCTACAACTGGACTCGGACTGGACGGTGGGGTTTGTAATGCTGAGGATTCTGAATCATTGAGCCAGTATGCGACTGGACTCGGATCGGTCGGTGAAGTTGGGTTGGCAAGGATCCGAATCGTTGAGCTGGTGCTACGACTGGACTCGGATTGGACGGTGGGGTTTGTAATGCCAAGGATCTTTAATCATTGAGCCGGTATGCGACTGGCCTCGGATCAGTTGGTGAAAGTTGGTTTGGGAAGGATCCAAATCGTTAAGCCGGTGCTACGACTGGACTCAGATTGGATGGTGGGGTTTGTAATGCTAAGGATCCGAATCGTTGAGCCGGTGTTACGACTGGACTCGGATCGGTCGGATGAAAGAAGCACACTGTTGGTGAGTGCTTGTGTATGCTGAGGATCCGAATCATTGAGCCGGTGTTGCAACTGGACTCGGATCGGTCGGATGAAAGAAGCACACTGTTGGTGAGTGCTTGTGTATGCTGAGGATCCGAATCATTGAGCCGGCATTGCGACTGGACTCGGATCGGTCGGGTGAAAGAAGCACACTGTTGGTGAGTGCTTGTGTATGCTGAGGATCCGAATCATTGAGCCGGTGTTGCGACTGGACTCGGATTGGTCGGATGAAAGAAGCACACTGTTGGTGAGTGCTTGTGTATGCTGAGGATCTGAATCATAGAGCCGGTGTTGCGACTGGACTCGGGTTGGTGGGATGAAAGAAGCACACTGTTGGTGAGTGCTTGTGTATGCTGAGGATCCGAATCATTGAGCCGGTTTTGCGACTGGACTCGGATCGGTCGGATGAAAGAAGCACACTGTTGGTGAGTGCTTGTGTATGCTGAGGATCCGAATCTTTAAGCCGGTGCTGCGACTGGACTCGGATCGGTTGGTGATGTTCGTTTTGTAGAGGATCCGAATCTTTGCGCTGATTATGCGACTAGATTCAGATCGGTTGTGGATGTAAGGTGACGATGGGGCTTGTGTTCCGGATCCGAATCGTTGAGCCGGTGCTGCGACTGGACTCGGATCGGCTGACGGTGTTAGTGGTTGAAGGGGCTTGTGATTTGCTGAGGATCTAAATCATAGGGCCGATGTTGCGACTACATTCGTTGTAAGTGACTTGTTCCCGAAGGTGGCATGTGCTTATTCGTACGGTTCTTACCACCTAGTTGGTAAGATACCAGTGGTGCCGAGTGGAGGCTGTCATGAGTCGTAACATCGCGGATGCGACTGGGCTCGAATGAGGAACGGAGAAAGGCAGTAAGTACGGATGTGCGAATAACCGAGTAAGACCTACAAAGTTGTAGGTGGTTTACGAAGGGGAACATAAAGTAACGGTTCGGTAGCAGGAAAGCACAAGTGCTACCTGCGACAGTGAGTGTGGGACAATTGATGAAAACCTACGACCAATCTTGAAGGACATGCAGTGAGTTGGTAGAGTCGGCCTCTGCAATGCATCTGATATGAATCAGTTTGTAAAACGTATTAAATTAATCCAATATAAATCGGTAGTAAGGAGTATCTGATACAAATTGGTTGTAGAGTGTATGCCATCCCTTACTGTGAAACTGAACACCTATCAAGCACCCATCCCCCCAGGCTAATCAAGTGCAGAGAAGGCACCAGGTGGGCTCAACCACACCTCAATCAGCCACAGAAACCTATACAAACAATACATGCTGATCTCCTAATGAATGAGATGGCAACCCCATGGACCATGAATTTTATAACCAGTGAAGCCTATTGCGAGTGATATTGAGAACGACCTATAGTGACTGGAGGCTTGGGTCTACGAATGAATCGTATATTTGTCAGAAGGAACTTTACGAATGTACTATGCCTGTGCCGAATGATGTCGGGACATGAGCGACAACACTCCGGGGCAGGTTCTTTCACGAAAGGGGTGCAGGATAGGAAGCATAATAAACCGCAAGATTTTGCACATGACACGAAAGTTTGGATACTACCTGCGACCGTGAGTGGGAACCGCCGACGAAGACCACGAATGAAAAGCCAGAGTGCACCTGCGATTGAATGCACAGACTGCCGAACATGAGGTGAGCTGGGAAGAGTCAGCCCTGTGATGTGAACTACCGCGCACTGGAACCGACACAGACCATCCTGGGTGGTCTGGTTAAATACCCTCCAGGCTCCTCCCATAACTTCAGGCCAGTAAACCGGCCTTCCTATATATATATATATATATATATATATATACTGTATCTCACAAAAGTGAGTAATAGTAAAATCTTTTGTAAGAATTACTTAGCTAGGTGGATGCAGCATCTGTCCCCCGACGACTCTAAGGCTGAGAACCGAGCGATCAAAAACTGCTGATCACACAGTTCTCAGTGCTCCCTGAGCAGAGATCTGGTGACTGTCAGTCAGCGCTGCCTGCTCTGTCCCCCACCCCCCACACTCACTGAAGCACTGGGTTGTGGAGGGGGCAGAAACAGCTGAGTCAGGCTCTCAGCAACATGCTGAGAGGCTGAGTCGGGTGCCGTCCAGGCATGTGAGTGGATCCCGACTATATGGTCGCACTCTTTTCCCAGCCTGGATCGGCTCTGTGATGTCAGCCGACCGCAGGCTTCAGCCCACTGTCTGCTGAAAACGGGTCACAGGAGTGCAGAATAAACTGCACGTCTATGATCTACAGGAGAAGTACAGCCAAATGAGCTTTAGCTGTACTTCTCCTTTAAAAAAAAACTGTGAAAAAATAAAAACACTGACATACTGGATATAGAAGATTGGTCATCATGTTGGTAAGTATATGCAGATATTCACTGGATAAAGGTAAGGAACCTCACATCTGGCAGATTGAGTGTTTCATTTCTATATACAGTATCTCACAAACGTGAGCACACCCCTCATATTTTTATAAATATTTTATTATATCTTTTCATGTGACAACACTGAAGAAATGACACTTTGCTACAATGTAAAGTAGTGAGTGTACAGCTTGTATAACAGTGTAAATTTGCTGTCCCCTCAAAATAACTCAACACACAGCCATTAATGTCTAAACCGCTGGCAACAAATGTGAACACACCCCTAAGTGAAAATGTCCAAACTGGGCCATTTTCGCTCCCAGGTGTCATGTAACTCGTTAGTGTTACATGGTCTCAGGTGTGAATGGAGAGCAGGTGTGTTAAATTTGGTGTTATCGCTCTCACTCTCTCATACTGGTCACTGGAAGTTCAACATGGCACCTCATGGCAAAGAACGCTCTGAAGATCTAAAAAAAAAAGAATTGTTGCTCTACATAAAGATGGCCTAGGCTATAAGAGGATTGCCAAGACCATGAAACTGTGCTGCAGCATGGTGGCCAAGACCATACAGTGGTTTAACAGGACAGATTCCACTCAGAACAGGCCTCGCCATGGTCAACCAAAAAAGTTGAGTGCACGTGCTCAGCGTCATATCCAGAGGGTGTCTTTGGGAAACATATGAGAGCTGCCAGCATTGCTGCAGAGGTTGAAGGGGTGAGGGGTCAGCCTGTCAGTGCTCAGACCATATGCTGCACACTGCATCAAATTGGTCTGCATGGCTGTCGTCCCAGAAGGAAGCCTCTTCTGAAGATGATGCACAAGAAAGCCTGCAAACAGTTTGCTGAAGACAAGCAGACTAAGGGGACATGGATTACTGGAACCATGTCCTGTGGTTTGATGACACCAAGATAAACTTATTTGGCTCAGATGGTGTCAAGCGTGTGTGGCGGCAACCAGGTGAGGAGTACAAAGACAAGTGTGTCTTGCCTACAGTCAAGCATGGTGGTGGGAGTGTCATGGTCTGGGGCTGCATGAGTGCTGCCGGCACTGGGGAGCTACAGTTCATTGAGGGAACCATGAATGCCAACATGTACTGTGACATACTAAAGCAGAGCATGATCCCCTCCCTTCGGAGACTGGACCGCAGGGCAGTATTCCAACATGATAACGACCCCAAACACATCTCCAAGACAAGCACTGCCTTGCTAAAGAAGCTGAGGGTAAGGGTGATGGACTGGCCAAGCATGTCTCCAGACCTTAAACCTTATTCAGCATCTGTGGGGCATCCTCAAACGGAAGGTGCACTGCCTTGCTAAAGAAGCTGAGGGTAACGGTGATGGACTGGCCAAGCATGTCTCCAGACCTTAAACCTTATTCAGCATCTGTGGGGCATCCTCAAACGGAAGGTGGAGGAGCGCAAGGTCTCTAACATCCACCAGCTCTGTGATGTTGTCATGGAGGAGTGGAAGAGGACTCCAGTGGCAACCTGTGAAGCTCTGGTGAACACCATGCCCAAGAGGGTTAGGGCAGTGCTGGAAAAAAAATGGTAAAATATTGACACTTTGAGCCCAATTTGGACATTTTCACTTAGGGATGTACTCACTTTTGTTGCCAGCGGTTTAGACATTAATGGCTGTGTGTTGAGTTATTTTGAGGGGACAGCAAATTTACACTGTTATACGAGCTGTATACTCACTGCTTTACATTGTAGCAAAGTGTTATTTCTTCAGTGTTGTCACATGAAAAGATAGAATAAAATATTTACAAAAATGTGAGGGGGTGTACTCACTTTTGTGAGATACTGTATGTATATATATATATATATATATATATATATATATATATACAGGGCTTTTTTTCAGGGGAACGCGGGGTAACGCAGTTCCGGCACCTCCAGCACTGAATGTATGTAATAGCATGGGGTGTGGGGTGTGCTGGAGGGTCTATTGATGTTGTCTGCTGGGGGATCTATTGTCACTGGTAGGGATCTGATTTTGTGTGAGGGTCTATTGTTGCTGAAGGTGAATCTATTGTTGCTGGGGGGTCTTATGTTGCTGGCTGCTGGGAGATCTGTTGTTGCTGCTGGGGGGGGTCTAATGTTGCTTGGGTGGATATTTTGTTACTAGGTGTGATATTTTGTTGTGGGTGATTCACTGTTGCTGCAGGGAATCTATTGTTGTTGGGGTGGAGTCCATTGTTGCTGGGGGAGTCTATTGTTGTGAGGGGATCTATTGCTGGGATTCTATTGTTGCTGGCTGCAGGGGATCTATTTTACTGCTTTTCTTTTTATCATTACCGAGTTCCATACAAATGATTTAGCACCACAAAATGAGACTTGGTTCTGTATTCTCTAAAAGGGGCAGTACTGGTAGGTGGGTAGGGGGTGGAATCAGGGGGCGGTGGTCAGAGGTGGGTAGGGGGCAGAGACAAGGGGTGACTCAGACGGGGGGGAGTTCCTGCACCTATTCTCCGAGAAGCCCTGTGTGTGTATATATATATATATATATATATATATAATCCTACATAAATTGGCCAACACTAAGGTCTCTAAAAGGAGGCACACACAGCCACATAATGAAGTTGGCAGGGAAGCAGTTCAATCTTAAACTGCATAAGGCATTCTTTAAAACCCTTTCACACTGACAGCATGTCAGCGGTAAAGCGCCGCTAAAACTAGCGGCGCTTTACCGTCATTTTAGAGGTGCCCCGCTAGCGGCCGAATAAAGGGTTCAAAGCGCTGCTGCCAGGGCGCTTTGCAGGCGCTTTGGTGGCGCTGCCCATTGATTTTAATAGGCAGGGTGCTTTAGGAGCGGTGTATACTCGCAGGACTTTTTTGGATGTCCTGCCAGCGCAGCGCCCCAGTGTGAAAGCCCTGAGGCATTTTTCAGGCGCTATTTTTAGCGCTAAAGCGCCTGAAAAATGCCTCCAGTGTGAAAGAGGTCTAACTGTTATGCCCCGTACACACGGTCGGACATTGATCGGACATTCCGACAACAAAATCCATGGATTTTTTCCGACGGATGTTGGTTCAAACTTGCCTTGCATACACACGGTCACACAAAGTTGTCGGAAGATCTGATCGTTCTGAACGCGGTGACGTAAAACACGTACGTCGGCACTATAAACGGGGCAGTAGCCAATAGCTTTCGTCTCTTAATTTATTCTGAGCATGCGTGGCACTTTGTGCGTCGGATTTGTGTACACACAATCGGAATTTCCGACAACGGATTTTGTTGTCGGAAAATTTTATAGCAAGCTCTCAAACTTTGTGTGTCGGAAATTCCTATGGAAAATGTGTGATGGAGCCTACACACGGTCGGAATTTCCGACAACAAGGTCCTATCACACATTTTCCGTCGGAAAATCCTATCGTGTGTACAGGGCATAAGGGTGGTAAGGATGTGGAACGCTCTTCCAAAGTTGGTGGTGGCAGCGGTGAGTATAGATAAATTACAAAATAAATTTAGATGTGTTTCATAGCAAACACAATGTACAGGGATACTGAAAATTGTGGAAACACGCACATACACTCACATACACACACTCAGGTTATACTGAATGGACTGGTGTCTTCATTTAACCTTACTGACTATGTATCCATGTAACTTGCAAGAAAAACAAAAAATCATTTTTTCTTGAACATGGTTGGATGATGGTAGTCAACAAAGCTTTATCTCATTCACTATGCTCTGGGGAAAATTCCCTTGCAATGTGCAACTTTGCTTGCAAAATGAACAGTCTATTTGTCTTTAGTAAATCAACCCCAATGAGTCTCTGTTGTCACAAACAACTGTTTAATCAGTTTGCATTACACTGCCAAATAATTTAATAATAATGTAAGACAATGTTAACAGGAATGATGACAACAACGCTATTGACTATAATGAGACAGATCTCTTCATATGTTTTGTGTGCAATATCACATGCAAAAAAAAAAAAAAACGCACTAAAAATGCAGAAGTGTAAATGAGGCCTAAAGTCTAGTTTTCCTGACAGGCTCCATGGCAGCATACGTGTGGGTTGACCCCGCCTCCATAACTACCCAATAGGACCCCTCCCTATAAATTTCAGCTGTGGGCTCTCAGCCGTGTTCCTTTTTTGTCCTCCTCCGTAGGACCTGATGTTTGGTTCTCCTACCTGAAGACGATGTCCCGCGATCGTATCGGCCGACTGATGTGATGTCTCATCCCTCCAATAAGCCTTGACTGTTAGCAGGGTATGGAGTGTATTGCAGAGTAAGCGCTGAAGAGCTGGAGTCATTTTTGAATGAAAAGCGCGCACAGGCCGATTGCCTAGCAGTATGCAGGTGGCCATTATCTGCCAAAGCCCGGTGTGTGTATGGATGTTCCGGCCGAGTCGATCGTAGGTGGTGGTGAGCATATATCGCCTTCATGGCAGCAGTGTATATATTTGTTGTTGTTGTTTTTTCTCTCTCTGTATGCTCTTTGTCAAATTGCCTATGCAGCGGCTGGTTCCCTGTGCGTTCCAGCCGCCGCTCCCTCTACTTCCGGGTTCTGTCTGCGTTCTGCGCAGGCGCAGTTCCGGAACGAAAGCGAGGCCTGGTTTCGCGCATGCGCACGACGACCGTGGGCCTGGCGCGGCCGTGACGTCACGCGGCGCCAATTTTAAAAGCCTGGGGAAGCTTGCAGAGCTCGGGAATGATCGTGGGCATAGCGGCGACTTCCCTGAGCATCTGCAGAGCCTTCCCCAGGTAAGTGCAGTACAGATGGGTCTGTGCTAGCTGTTTTGCTTTCTGGTGTATCTGATTTACTCTGTGTTCACCTGCAGTGATTCCCAGCATCAGCCATGGACTCTTCACTGCCTCCTGGTGGCCAGTCCTCTTGCAGCAGGTAGGATTTGAAAGTATATTTCTTTACTTACCTGCTGGGGGGAAGAGAGCGGAGTGTAGGGCATCATTCTGACTTGTGCCTTTCTCTCTCTCTATTCCTGTCTTCCTTCTTTCCTTAGCCCTTCTAGGTCTGATCAAAGACAAAGTAGTTCCCGCAGAAGGAGCGGGTCATCTAAATCACACCACCGGCATTCCTCCTCTGGCTCTAGACACCATGGTTCATCCTCTAAGTCTAAAGACCACAGTAGAGGCTCTCCTCACCCCCCCTCATCTCATAGGGGACCGGAGAAAATATGTTGGGGATGCAGGGCCCCAGTTCCTGCCAGCAAGTCTCTCTGTGACCGCTGTTTTTCTAAAGCAGCTAATGAGAGGGAAGGTGCAGACCAACACCTGGAAACTCTAATCAAGCGAGTTGTGAAAGAATCACTGCAGGAGAGAGACGCTGCAAAGCCTCGTGATTCTCCTCAAGATCCACTGATTCCCCTGTCAGAAGAGGGTCCAGTTCCTGAGACGTGGGAGTCTTCTCAACCTAGCCACCAGTCAGCTCCCCCCTCAGATAGTGGGTCAGAAGCAGATGATCCTGGGATGGGCTTTGAATATGCCCTGGTTCCTTCTCTGGTGAAAGCGGTTAAAAACGCTCTGGTTTGGGAAGATCCAGTTATTTCTCCTGCTAAACAGAGAAAGTTTTTCAAACAGCTCAGCAAGGAGCGTCATTATTTTCCTTTCCTCACGGAAGTGGGAGCTATAATTTTTGAAGAATGGGGCAAGATAGATAAAAAAAGCTCTATGCAATCCAAAGTCGCAAAACTATACCCTTTCAAGGAAGAAGAGGTTAAACATCTTGAGTCAGCTCCCTTGGTAGATGCTGCATTAATGAGGCTTGTGAGATATGTGACTCTGCCTCTTGAAGATACAGTCTCATTTAAAGATCCGCTAGAGAGACGGATTGATGCCGACCTAAAAAGAATTTACCTGACAGCAGGCACAGTGTGCAAACCAGCTCTGGCCTTAGCAGCAGTCTCTAAAGCTTTGGAGGCATGGTCAGACAATGTGAATGATTCTCTTAGAGGTATCTCTGAAGAAGCGGCTAAGAGCTCCCCTATTCAGGAAATCAGGCTTGCCTCTGCCTTTCTGGGGGAGGTCTCTATTGACATTGTTCGCCTAGTGGCTCGGGTGATGTTGTCGTCGGTCACCGCCCGTCGGGCCTTGTGGCTGCGACCTTGGTTGGCGGACCCAGCCTCTAAACAGGCTTGGTGCCGTATTCCATTTGAGGGTTCATCCCTCTTCGGCAACAAGCTGGATAGTGCCATTACCCGGGCTACGGGTGGTAAATCGGGGTTCCTCCCTCAAGACAGGCGTTTACAGAATCAAAAACGCACCTTTTCAAGATCGCAGAACACCGACCGTGCAAGGGAAGCACGTAGTTATAGGCCTGGTCGGGAATTTTCTAGATCCTGGAAATCCAGGCAGTCCTCTTTTAAAAAGCCCACAAAAGGGGCTTCTACCAGTAACCAGGACTCCACTAAGTCCTTTTGAAATTGGGCCCGCTCAAACATGTCAGGTGGGGGCTCGTCTGCTCCACTTCCGGCATGTTTGGGCGGCCTCAATTCGGGATTTCTGGACTGTCAAGACAGTGTCCTCAGGCCACACCTGGGTTTTCAACAGCACTCCCAGACTAAGATTTATACCAACAAATCTTCCAAGTTCAGAAGAGAAGAAACAAGTTCTTTTAGCTTACATAAGCTCTTTATTAGCTCAAAACGCAGCCATTCCTGTTCCAGATGGCGAACGAGGAGAAGGCATGTATTCTCCTCTGTTTCTGGTACAGAAGAAGAACGGCACATGGAGGCCTGTTATAGACCTGACTCATCTCAACCGGTTTATCCGAAAGGAAAAATTCAAGATGGAGTCACTATTAACGATTCAACAATCGGTTCATCTAGGAGATTGGCTGGTGTCAATAGACTTGAAAGACGCCTACTTTCATATCCCAGTGGCGGCAGACTTCCAAAAGTTCCTTCGCTTTGCTGTAGGCGATCAACACTTACAGTTTACCTGCCTTCCATTTGGTCTCACAACATCACCTCGGGTGTTTTCCAAGGTTCTGCTGGCTGTTGTTGCTCTGCTCCGAGTCAAAGGAGTTCGCCTTCACCACTATCTCGACGACCTCTTCCTTCTAGGCCAGGACAAGGGTCAGCTTCTAAAGCACAGGAGTCTAGTAATTTCCACTCTCCAAGAGTTTGGGTGGCTCCTGAATTTGGAGAAAAGTCACCTGATTCCATCTCAGTCTCTCATATTTCTAGGTGCCCATTTCAACACACTAGAGGGCACCATCTCGCTACCAGAGGAGAAGATCGTGGTGATCCGGGACAGGATCCGTTCAACTCTTGCTTCATCTCACCTTTCCGCTCTTCAATGTCTGAAGGTGATCGGCACAATGGCAGCCACCATTCCCATGGTGAAGTGGGCTCAATGGCGCACTCGCCCATTCCAGAAAGGGTTTCTCCAACAGTGGGATCCTCCCAGCAAGAATCAGCGCATCCTTCTCACTCCATCCATGAGAGAGTCTCTCCTTTGGTGGCTCCAAGGGAAAAATCTCCGCAATTGCCATTCGATTCTTCCCATCACATGGGTCACAGTGACCTCAGATGCCAGCAATCGGGGCTGGGGTGCTCATTGCCTGTCAGAAGTGGCTCAGGGCAGATGGATCTCGCCGTCTCAGAAGACTGTATCCAACATTTTGGAACTTCGAGCGGCCTTTCAGGCGCTCAGATCCTTCTACCATCTGATAAAGAACTCCTCAGTGATGCTCCGGTTGGACAACACAACCGCGGTGGCCTATATAAGGAAACAAGGTGGGACTCGCAGCTGGTCCCTCCTAAGGGAAGTGGAGCCAATCATGAACTGGGCTCAGAAGAATCTGTCCAACATTTCGGCAGTCTACATTCCGGGGGTCCAGAATGTTCAGGCGGACTTTCTGTCCCGTGTTCAAATGGACAACAACGAGTGGTCCCTGCACAAAGAGGTGTTCAAGTGGCTCCTGACACTGGGAGTGTCTCCAGAAGTGGATCTGTTTGCATCCCCATGCAACTACAAACTCACCAAGTATTACTCGAGGTTCCGGGATCCCCAAGCATATGGGATAGATGCCCTCACGGATCGGTGGAGGTTCAACAAGGCGTATGCCTTCCCTCCGGTACCTGTGATACTCCAGTTTCTCCGCAGGCTCAGAACAGAGGAAGTGGAAGTCATGGCAGTGATACCGTTTTGGCCCAACAGGCCATGGTTTCCCCTCTTATCTCTCCTCAGTTATCGGGAGTCAATCCCTCTGCCTCTCAGGGCGGATCTTCTGTCCCAAGGTTCTATCCTGCATCCATGCCCTGCTCATCTACATCTCAGGGTTTGGTTTTTGAGAGGGGAAGGCTTGAAGCCTTAGGTTGTCCAGAAGAAGCCATCCCGACGCTTCTGAATGGCAGACGGAAGAGCACTAATAGAGTGTATGAACGTATCTGGTCCAAGTTCACAGAGCACATGGCCTCTAGACCTAATCCTTGTGGTTCTCCAAAAGTCCAGGATATCCTCAGCTTTCTGCAAACAGGGTTGGATTTGCCTCTAGCAGTAAGTTCCCTTCGTGTGCAAATATCAGCCATCTCGGCTTTCACAGGAATTTCATGTGCTAACCATGCCCTGGTTCGCCAATTCTTCAAGGGTGCTATCAGGCTAAGACCTCAAAGGAAACCGAGATTCCCCAAATGGGATCTTCCCCTTGTTCTAGATTTCCTTTCCACGCTTGGAACAGATCCTGATAATCCTCTATCAGTTAGAGACCTCACACTCAAGACCGTCTTCCTGGTGGCAGTAACTTCAGCCAAGAGAGTGTCTGAAATCAGGAACTTAGGTTCCAAAGAGCCTTTCCTGACCTTTTTCCCGGATAGAGCAGTATTAATTCCCATGTTGGGCTCAAACCCTAAAGTGACATCTATTTTTCACGAAAATCAGGAAATTGTATTGCCTACCTTTAATACAACAGAAGGTCAAGAAGTTCATCCCCTTGATGTGGGACATACTTTGAGTCAATACCTGGAAGCTACGGAATCATTTAGACAGACGGACTTCCTTTTCATTCTTCTGCAAGGGAAAAATAGAGGAAAACGGGCCTCAATCAGATCCATCTCTGCTTGGATAGTACAGACCATTCAAAGGGCTTATAAAGCGAAGGGCTTGGCTCCTCCAGAGGCAGTGACTGCACACTCAACTCGGAGTATCTCAACCTCGTGGGCGGCTTCTCTTCATGTCGCACCCGAAGTTATATGTAGAGCGGCTTCCTGGTCATCTATCAATACGTTTGTTTCTCACTATTGTGTTGAACCTGCCGCTTTGTCATCCATTAATTTTGGTTTGAAAGTGCTGTCAGTGGACAGTGTTAAATAAATTTATTTTCTCGCTCAGCATTGTACCCACCCGGGTGTGTTTGGCGAGTTATTTCCCACACGTATGCTGCCATGGAGCCTGTCAGGAAAACGGAAAATTTATATCAAATACTTACCGTAATTTTCCTTTCCTGATAGGCTCCACGGCAGCAGGAGTCCCTCCCAATGCTTGGAGTAGGCTAGTTACGAAACACGGCTGAGAGCCCACAGCTGAAATTTATAGGGAGGGGTCCTATTGGGTAGTTATGGAGGCGGGGTCAACCCACACGTATGCTGCCATGGAGCCTATCAGGAAAGGAAAATTACGGTAAGTATTTGATATAAATTTTCCGTTTTACTCTACTTTGATTCTGCTCCTAGTCTGATATCAAAATGACTGAAGCTAGACTTTTTTACTGAAATGAATGTTTGTTTGTAACTAGATAGAAATATTTTCACAGGAGACGCAACAGTCTGCAGACCTCCTTTAGGTCTAGGCCCAGCCATGTTGGTTGGGAATCTTTCTGCTCATCATTTGGGGATATATAATACCCAGTGAAGAGGATGGAGTGTAGTTGTGGGCAGGGCCTACTCACCCTGCACATGAGGGTACCTTTTGCATGTAGTATCAATGCCCGGGATCAGGCAGAGACTGCAGTCATGTGAAAAGTCTAACATTAAAGGGGTTGTAAAGGTAAAAATTTTTTCACCTTAATGCATTCTATGCATTAAGGTGAAAAAACTTCTGACAGAACCGCCGCCCCCAGGCCCCCCGTTTTACTTACCTGACGCCTCGAAAGTCAGCTTCGCGTTCCCGACATCTGTTCCTCCGCTCACCCTGGCCGCTGATTGGCTGCAGTGGATGGATTGAAAGCAGCGCAGCCATTGGCTCGCGCTGCTGTCAATCACATCCGATGACGCGACGCGCCGGGGGGCGGGGCCGAGTGATACAGCGAGCGGCTATAGCCGCCGGCTGTATCACGGGAGCGCGCCCGCAAGCACTCACCACCGTGCGAGGGAGCTCGCATTAAGGTGGTGAATGCTTGCGGGGAGGAGCTGAAACAGCCGCCGAGGGACCCCAGAAGACGAGGTTCGGGGCCACTGTGTGCAGAACGAGCTGCACAGTGAAGGTAAGTATAACATGTTTGTTATTTTAAAAAAAAAAAAAAAACACCTTTACAACCGCTTTAAGACAGTTCCCCGACTTAGAGATGAGCCTTCACTGTGTGCAGTAAAAGTGCAGACTTCATCTGAAAAGTAGTGTCCCATGTCACTACACACTCTAACTTGATGTATGTTGCATTAGGAGGGACGAAGCCGAGCCTGCGCCCTCTCCACCAGTCCAGAGTACCTCTGTTACCTCACTACCAGTAACAGAATAGGGTCCCGCCATGAAAATAAGGTGGACCTCATACATGCACTTGTTAACTCCCTCTTTCCTGTACCTCATGACCAAGGCCATGGATCTCTGTAACGTGGGTTTGGTTTTGTTGCTACTGGAAAGCAACTGCTAGAGAGGGAGCCAGAACATCAACCCCCTCGCTACCGGAGGACCTGTCACCTATAC
Source organism: Aquarana catesbeiana (assembly GCF_042186555.1). Lineage (NCBI taxonomy): Eukaryota > Metazoa > Chordata > Amphibia > Anura > Ranidae > Aquarana > Aquarana catesbeiana. The sequence continues at coordinate 345,138,870 of NC_133326.1, read as the reverse complement.
TAAGTACCACTCCTAACTACTGGCAACTATTTGACTTCTCCTGTTTGTCTTGCCAAGTAGCCTTTTAGTAGTAGTTGATCTTAATACCCATTTGTGCTTCCCAAACCCTGGTACTTTTGATACGCCAGAATCAACATGCACCTCTCTGAATAACTTCAGATCAGGCTCAGAACAGCGGATGCAACTTCTCAAAGTCTTTTAACAATACAGTTCACTGTGAACATAGTTCATTTCCTGACCCTAACAACAACTGAATGGCTGCCTAGGCATACCCTTTGCAAGGTAGCAGTCCATCTTGGTGCTTCTCATGCTTGTATGTTCTCTGGACCCCTGGTGCCTCTGACAGACTGCAAGGTGAAACAGTCCTCCTTAACAGCATGTACGACTCAGAGTGTGCAAAGACAAGAAAGAATGAGCACCAAACCCAGCCTTCTCCCATATTTATATTACTAGTCAGTAGGCTGGATCCAAAAAGCCTAGAAACTGAGCACATACTTAGCTCTTTCCTCCCTCAGCCTGGGCCAGCCACTAGCTAGCTAATAAACCTGTAGGCAACCTTACGCTATTAAGAAGTAAGAAGAAGTATGGCAAGCTAGAGTTTTTCTTGTGATGAGAACCTATCCTAGAACCATGTCGAGACCTGGGATTACTAATGGTGTGTGGCCATCCTTGGTCAACATGTTAAACATTAGATCAACTTCTGTTGAAGGGACATGCTGGAAAACGTTTGTAGTTAAGCTGCTTCAGCCAAACAGCTACAGCCACTGATAAGTCTATTCTCACAGTGGTGAATCCCTCTGTCAGAATACAATATTCTAGGGAAGGATACTAGGGCATTACTTCATCCACTTTGTATGGATGGAGGAATCTGTTTTAGCAGACTGTTTTAGCAGACTGAACAAAAAAAACTACCAGTCTATTCCCAGCTTAAAGTGGAACTTCACTCAGAACGTGAAGCCCCGCTGGTTGGCACACTCCCTCTAGCCTGTAACTGAGTTATAATATTTTTTTTTATCGGTACGCATTCCCACTTCCGCAATTCTCACCTGCCCGTAATCCCAAATCGCCAGATGTAAACGGGGCCCTAAAAATGAATGCGATTAGCATATCAAATCACATGTAAGGAAAATAAAAAAACAGCATTTTTGCTTGCACATGATTGGATGATGGAAGTCAGCAAAGCTTCCCATCATTTACTAAGGTCTGGAGTGCACTTGCAAAGTGCACAGTCTATTTGCCTTTAAATCCAACCTATAGATGGCATACATATCCCATTAACCAAATAACTTTATTAAAAGCTGTGGAAAAAATGATGTACTCAATTGTGTTTTCTTCAGCCTTGGAAATGGTCCTGATCAACAGAATGCAATTTCTTTCATCCGTCAATGTGACAAGTTCGAAAGCTTAAAAAGTTAGTACTAATCTGTGACTGTTCACAGACCAGTATCCCATAAAAACGACAAGATTTAAGGATTTTTCTGCTAAAGCTCTGATGAATTAGAAGGTCTATGAAATACGATAATTCAGAACTGCCAACAGACCACACTATGTTACATTGTATCCACTCCATCACTGACAAAGTAGGAAATGTATTCTTCATTATACATAAATATTCATTAGAAAAAAAAGTTTAAAACTCGCGCTCAGTAAGGAGATTGTCTCCTTTTCTGAGGACGTCTGTTCTGGAGAAATGTGTAGTGGGGCTGTTCTGTGACGTCAACTAGGATGCCGGCCGGTCCTGCAGCGGCACTGTGTATACTCTTTACCATTTGTTTGTTCCTACTGAACATGTAAATGCAATACTTTTTCAATAAATTCATGTTTTAAGCTGTACTGCACTATGAGACTTCTCCTTTGTTTAATTTAGCTATTATCTGTGGATTGGAATGTGGGCTAAGGCTTGGTTCACACTGGTACAATGTGGGAAACCCTGTGATTCCTGTGCGGGTTCCCGCATTGCACCTGACTCGCAGGGGGTTCACACTGACATCTACAAACCGCTGCGGGTGTCAATGTAAAGTTAATGACACCCCTAAATCGATTCACAGATCGCAGTGCAAACGGTACAGGAATCAGATTGCGTGGGTGGGAACACCCACGCTATTCGATTCGAGTGCGGACCAAAAAAAGGGTCCTGCACCATTTTGCTGCAAATGCAATGCGATTTCACCCATACAGTTTGTATGGCTGAATTTGCATCGCACAGACATTGCATGTGATGTGCACAGCAATGCAGTGTGAATCATCACATGCGATGTCTGGGATCACACTAGTGTGAACAGAGCCCAGATATCCTCTGTTGTTATCATACTGGAGCTGATTGCCAGGACCCTCAGTATTATTGAAAGCACTCTGTGATCTTTTCTCTGGTAGGAGGCTGTACATGGTAGAGTGGCTCCTGAACACTGGAAGCCCTTATATTGATGAATTGAATGAAGCACCTTGAGTCACTGGGGTCTTTTGATATAATTGTATGTATAATATAATGACTTTTTGGCACATACAGTATGTATTTATGCTTCTTATTATTCATCATGTTTATGTTTTTTGGTTTTGTTTTACTTTGTGATTGCATTTAAAAAGGGACACATGCATTTATTTTTGTTTTATATAAATATTCATTACCCATACCAAAACACAACTGATATGCTCCCCCCCCATATAAACCCTTTCTGGGATAATTTACAGGGCCTTTAGCTTCTACATGCAGCCCCCAGTTTGTATTTAATATATAATATATTGTGTAGATTTAGACAAATATACAATATTATTTGCATCAATAATTACATAACAACAATAATAATAAATAATAAACAAATAACAAACAAAACACTCTAATTTCTTTTTTAAATAAATGGTAGGCAAACAGAGTATCACCCAATGTCAACTATCAGTATGGGAAAAGCACCAAGTATGTTTTGTAAATCCTTTCCCTTAATCATTGTCCAATGGGCACTGGCCCAAATTGATGTCTAATGACTTGGTTAGATAAATTTGGATAGCAGAATACATGGATTCAAATTGTCTAATCGCTGTGTACTAAAATTAGTTGCAGTATTACAATGTGTTAAGAAACATGATATGAATAACACCAGCAATAGACATAATAAGAACAGAAATAACAGTAACAACCAGTCACTATTAACACACAAGTATAATGTTATAATATAAATACAAAAAAACAAAACTAACTATTAATGTAAAAAAATATTAAAAACTTTAGACACATAAATAATGTACCTGAATATGTCTTGACACCAACCTCTAGTAATCCCCTGCACTACAGACTGGGAGAGAAATGGAAAGCAATAGGATAAGGCGACTAGACTTTTTTTAATGGCAAATGGTAAACTATTTTATAAGCATATCCTCAAATTATAGATGCAGTGTATGTGGTATGTGTTTATGGAATGATTGTATGATATATACGTTATTGCTCACATTTCGTCCATGAGATAAACAAAAAAAGATACTTCTTAGAATTTTTTAGGGATGTGACTACCAAATGTTAAGAAGATAAGATAGAGAAAAAAATTTATTCTTACCAAAGAATTTTGGTTCAACAATAACAATATAAATTAACAATTCAGAACAGTAAAAGATTGCATGGTAACAACACGTAGGATACCTTCGAACATAAATAATCAAATATTAATAGCTAACTGTTATAAGACTACAAATGTTAAAGGAACAAAAAGCAACATAAAATACCGGTGGAGTTTTACAACATTTTGCGCTTGTGGGCAGGCCTCCCCTCAGACCACCGTCCAGAGCACTGTGTAGATTACAGGCCTCCCCTCATAACACCATCCAGAGCACTGTGTATAACACAGGCCTTCGCTCATACCACTGTCCAGAGCACTGTGTACATTACAGGCCTCCCCTCATATCACCACCCAGAGCACTGTGTACATCACAGGCCTTCCCTCATACCACTGTCCAGAGTACTGTGTACAATACTGGCCTCTCATATCACCGTCCAGAGCACTGTGTACATTACAGACCTCCCCTCATATCACCATCCAGAGCATTGTGTACATCACAGGCCTTCCCTCATACCACTGTCCAGAGCACTGTGTACATTACAGGCCTCCCCTCATACCACCATCCAGAGCACTGTGTACATCACAGGCCTTCCCTCATACCACTGTCCAGAGCACTGTGTACATTACAGGCCTCCCCTCATATCACCATCCACAGCACTGTGTACATCACAGGCCTTCCCTCATACCACTGTCCAGAGCACTGTGTACATTACTGGCCTCTCATATCACCGTCCAGAGCACTGTGTACATTACAGGCCTCTCCTCAGACCACGATCCATTATACTGTGTACATCACTGGCCTCCCCTCAGACCATAGTCCAGAGCACTGTGTATATTACAGGGCTCTCATACCACCGTCCAGAGCACTGTGTAGCCCCTCAATCTGTACAATCCCCCCAAGTCTGCACAACCCCCCCTCCCCAGTTCTGCACAATCCCCCCCAGTTTGTACAATCCCCCCTCCCCCCAGTCTGCACATTCCCCTCTCCCCCCAGTCTGCACAACACCCCCTCCAGTTTGTACAATCCCCCCTCCCCCCCAATCTTCACAATCTCCCCTCCCCCCTGTCTGCACAACCCCCCAGTCTGCACAATCCCCCCTCCCCCTGTCTGCACAACCCTCCTAGTTTGTAGAATCCCCCTCCCCCAGTCAGCACAACCCCCCCCCCCAGTTTGTACAATCCCCCTCCTCCAGTCTGCACAATCCTTCTTCCCCCAAGTCAGCACAATCCCCCCCAGCCTGCACAACCCTCCCTCCCCCCAGTCAGAACAATCTCCCCAGTCTGCACAATCTCCCCAGTCTGCACAGTCCCCCTTCCCCCAGTCTGCACAGGAAGGAAAAGAGAAGGAAAAGAAGAGGCAAAGCAAAAAGGTCGGGTGAGTGAGGAGGGTTGTTCACAGAGCAGATGGATCACTCACCAATTATGCCTCCCCTCTCATGTTGGTCTCCCTGGTAGGCCAAGCACAGTGCATGCATTGCACGCAGGAGCTGGCGTGTGGGCGGGGTTTGGCGGACACCAATTTGAGGCGGAGTGTTGGATTGGATAGGCAGTGAGAGAAGAGCTAGGAAGTGCTGATGGGACGAGCAACAAAGTTGAAGTCTGTAGACTAAATGTGTCAGATTTGATGAGTCCTTTCAATGCCATTGCGCTTTTTTGAATTTTATGCTTTTGTGATCACAGAGAAGGTTTCCTACTTGATGCAACAGGCTATATGGGTAGAGATCAGTGTTTACAAACATTTTTTATGTATGTACCATCATCCCTAAAGTAGTAAACCAAAAAATATGTAGAAAATGGGATTTTAAAGGTACCCCTGATATAGGAAAAGACATTATCTACTAAAAATATATCAAATATTTATTAAAGCAGTTTTACAAAAAAATTGTACGATAAAATGTGAGAACAGTTTTACATTCACAGTCAAAGGTATACATCCTCAACCTAATATTGACAATGAAAAAAACTGTGGTCACCAAGAGTTCAAGGCATAACCACCGTCCACATAATTTCAACATGTTTCTCCCAGAAGGCTTCATCAGGAAAACGGACTAGGCTTTTCAGTTATTCAACAACAATATTCACGATAAAAACAACCTTGGATGTTCAAAAGAGAAAGAGAAAAAAAAGGTAAATATACATAAAACATTCACGTAGCTTGAAAGCTCTTTAGCTTGTGCAACCATAACTCCACCAAAACCACCCTCCAGAAACAAAAACAAAAACAGGAACAAAAACCATCCCACCCCCCTTCCCACTCCCCTCCCCCACAAAAAAACACCCAAACACCCCCCATCACACAGGCTCACACTCAACCCTCCCCTAGTACTCCCACCCAACACAACCACCGCGTCAACTCCATACCTCTGTTATAGAGTTCTGGGGAAGTCGCAGGATACGAGGTGTCAGCTAAGAGAAGAGGGGAGGAGGGGTGCCCCCAGAAATTACTCCCCCCTGTGTAGTTCAGATGGATGCCTGATCACCCGTAGGGAGGGATGTATATTCTCATGGATGAAAATCATCACAAGCAAAAAGGATGATTACGGTATCTGTAACAGATATCATAGATAATAAAGTTTCACACATATTGCGGGTGAAGAGAGAGGTAGACCACAAGACAAACTAGACCGTGGACACCACTCACCAACCCCCCGAAGAGTAGAAGAGTATTTGTATTGGGAGCTCATGAGGACTGAATGGCACAATATCAAAATTGTAAAAAAAGCACCTGTGCAGGTGAAGACAAAGCTGCTCCACAGTTTCTGAAAAAGTATATAAAATGCATGTAGCTATGTTAAACTTCAATGTAACGAGGAACCTATGTACGCTGCAGTTTTAAATCTCCAAGAGCACCTGCTCACCTTGAAAAGATATCACATCGTTATGTAAGAAGCTACGTCACATTTCTATTGGCGCTGCTGAAAGGGCACCCTAAAGTAGTGGGCCACAAAAGATAATCACTTCCTATATTTAGAGAGAAAAAAAAAAAAAGGGTTTGTTTAAAAGGAAATAGAGCACCAAAAGTGATGCTTTAGTTTACAATTAGACATATCACAGAGTGCTAGACCGATTAACGGTCAATGTTTAGTTTTACCTGGTGCCAGCGTCCATGTTTAGCATGAGCTCCCTGACTGCTAGCAAGCATCTGAATGTGTGGGGTTTAAATATCCCTCCCCATGGCACCAAAATGCTGTGCGTGTCATCACACTGCACCTGGAGCCAAGCGGACACAAAAGGGAAGTTCCTGGTCCAAGGACTGATGACCCGGAACCGGAAACGACAGACAGGAAGTAAAACTACTTTCTACTTTCTTTCTTTCCAGTCTTAGTGCTGTTTTGGGCATACAGGAAGTAGTTTTACTTCCTGTCTGTCGTTTCCGGTTCCGGGTCATCAGTCCTTGGACCAGGAACTTCCCTTTTGCGTCCGCTTGGCTCCAGGTGCAGTGTGATGACACGCACAGCATTTTGGTGCCATGGGGAGGGATATTTAAACCCCACACATTCAGATGCTTGCTAGCAGTCAGGGAGCTCATGCTAAACATGGACGCTGGCACCAGGTAAAACTAAACATTGACTGTTAATCGGTCTAGCACTCTGTGATATGTCTAATTGTAAACTAAAGCACCACTTTTGGTGCTCTATTTCCTTTTAAACAAACCTTTTTTTTTTCTCTCTAAATATAGGAAGTGATTATCTTTTGTGGCCCACTACTTTAGGGTGCCCTTTCAGCAGCGCCAATAGAAATGTGACGTAGCTTCTTACATAACGATGTGATATCTTTTCAAGGTGAGCAGGTGCTCTTGAAGATTTAAAACTGCAGCGTACATAGGTTCCTCGTTACATTGAAGTTTAACATAGCTACATGCATTTTATGTACTTTTTCAGAAACTGTGGAGCAGCTTCGTCTTCACCTGCACAGGTGCTTTTTTTACAATTGATATTGTGCCATTCAGTCCTCATGAGCTCCCAATACAAATACTCTTCTACTCTTCGGGGGGTTGGTGAGTGGTGTCCACGGTCTAGTTTGTCTTGTGGTCTACCTCTCTCTTCACCCGCAATATGTGTGAAATTTTATTATCTATGATATCTGTTACAGATACCGTAATCATCCTTTTTGCTTGTGATGATTTTCATCCATGAGAATATACATCCCTCCCTACGGGTGATCAGGCATCCATCTGAACTACACAGGGGGGAGTCATTTCTGGGGGCACCCCTCCTCCCCTCTTCTCTCAGCTGACGCCTCGTATCCTGCGACTTCCCCAGAACTCTATAACAGAGGTATGGAGTTGACGCGGTGGTTGTGTTGGGTGGGAGTACTAGGGGAGGGTTGGGTGTGAGCCTGTGTGATGGGGGGTGTTTGGGTGTTTTTTTGTGTGGGGGGGGGGGGAGTGGGATGGGGGGTGGGATGGTGTTTGTTCCTGTTTTTGTTTTTGTTTCTGGAGGGTGGTTTTGGTGGAGTTATGGTTGCACAAGCTAAAGAGCTTTCAAGCTACATAAATGTGAATGTTTTATGTATATTTTTTCTGTGTATTTACTTTTTTTTTTTTTTCTCTTTTGAACATCCAAGGTTGTTTTTATCGTGAATATTGTTGTTGAATAACTGAAAAGCCTCGTCCATTTTCCTGATGAAGCCTTCTGGGCGAAACATGTTGAAATTATGTGGACGTGGTTATGCCTTGAACTCTTGGTGACCACAGGTTTTTTCATTGTCAATATTAGGTTGAGGATGTATACCTTTTGACTGTGAATGTAAAACTGTTCTCACATTTTATCGTACAATTTTTTTGTAAAACTGCTTTAATAAATATTTGATATATTTTTAGTAGATAATGTCTTTTCCTATATCAGGGGTACTTTTAAAATCCCATTTTCTACATATTTTTTGGTTTACTTGATGCAATACATCTTGGAATCTATGTAAAGCTTTTATATTACAAATAAACCCGTAACCATACGGTTTTTCGCTATGTGGAGGCCTTCTGTTGTTTTTTATGGATGCTGCTAACCATAAACCTACCTGTGGTGGAAGAAGGTTTTTTACCATCTGGGACATTGCGATCCTGATCCATATTCTTACATGCCGGGTCGAGGTTGCCTGAGGTGGCTCAGCTAAGGAGGAGATAGAATTGCACCACTCGCTATTCAGAGCTTTGATATCTCATGCCTGATTGATGCTACCTTCTGATAAGCGTATTTAACCACTTGCCGACCGCTGCACTCTAATATACGTCGGCACAATGGCAGCGGTGGGCAAATGGCTGTACCTGAACTTCCCCTTTAAGAGGCGGGGATAGCAGGCGCGCGCGCGCCACTGGAGGCGTGACCGTACCAGCAGGACCGGCGGACTCGATGTCTGCCAGTCTCCCGCCGTTTATGTCACGGAGCCTCAGAATGGGGAAGTGCCTATGTAAACAAGGCATTTCCCCGTTCTGCCTTGTGATATTACAGAGATCACTGCTCCCTGTCATCGGGAGCAGTGATCGCTGTCATGTGACTATTAGCCCATCCCCCCACAGTTAGAATCACTCCCTAGGACACACTTAACCCCTTCATCGCCACCTAGTGGTTAAGCTCTTCCCTGCCAGTGCCATTTACACAGTAATCAGTGCATTTTTATAGCACTGATCGCTGTATAAATGACAATGGTCCCAAAATAGTGTCAAAAGTGTCCGATGTGTCTGCCATAATGTCGCAGTCATGATAAAAATTGCAGATCGCCGCCATTACTAATAAAAAAAAATGAATAACAAAAATGCCATAAAACTATCCCCTATTTTGTAGACACTATAACTTTGGCGAAAACCAATCAATATACGCTTATTGCGTTTTTTTTTACCAAAAATATGTAGAAGAATACATATCGGCCTAAACTGAGGAAAACATTTTTTTATATATACATTTTTGGGGGATATTTATTATAGCAAAAAGTAAAAAATATTGCATTTTTTTCAAAATTGTCGCTCTTTTTATTGTTTATAGAGCAAAAAATAAAAAAAAGGTGATCAAATACCACCAAAAGAAAGCTCTATTTGTGGGAAAAAAGGACTTCAATTTTGTTTGGGTGCAACATCGCACGACCGCGCAATTGTCAATGAAAGCGACGCAGTGCCGAATCGCAAAAAGTGCTCTGGTCAGGAAGGGGGTACAATCTTCCGGGGCTGAAGCGGTTAATCTTTTCCCCTTGGCCGGTGGATGCAGTGCAGTGCTAATTTTAAAGGCTTCTATGCAAGTTATTGTCTTAACCAATTCCCGACCGGCGCACGCCGATGTACGTCGGCAGAATGGCACAGCTGGGCAAATGGGCGTACAGGTACGTCCCTTTGAATTTCCCTCCATGCCATCGCGTGCATGCCACCGGCCGGGAGCTCCGTGAGTCGGGTCGCGGGTCCCGCAGACTCGATCGCCGCGGGGATACCCGCAATCGCCTTATAGAGAGGACGAACGGGGAGATGCTGATGTAAACAGCAGTTCCCTGTTCTGCTTAGTGACACTGTCACTGATCTCTACTTCCTGTCATCGGGAGCAGAGATCAGTGACGTGTCACAGCTAGCCCATCCCCCCTACAGTTAGAAAACACTCCCTAGTACTGACTTAACGCCTCCTCGCCCCCTAGTGGTTAACCCCTTCACTGCCAGTGTCATTTACACAGGAATTAGTGCATTTTTATAGCACTGATTGCTGTATAAATGACAATGGTCCCAAAAATGTGTCTGCCATAATGTCGCAGTCACAATAAAAATCGCTGATCACCGACATTACTAGTAAAAAAAAAAATATTAATAAAAATGCCATAAAACTACCCCCTTTTTTGTAAACGGTATAACTTTTGCGCAAACCAATCAATAAACGCTTATTGTGATTTTTTTTTCCCAAAAATATGTAGAATAGGTATCGGCCTAACTGAGGAAAAAAAATGTTTTTTTAAATATTTTTTGGGGATATTTATTATAGCAAAAAGTAAAAAATAATGCATTTTTTTCAAAATTGTTGCTATTTTTTTTGTTTATAGCGCAAAAAATAAAAACCACGGAAGTGATCAAATACCACCAAAAGAAAGCTCTATTTGTGGGAAAAAAAGGATGTCAATTTTTTTTGGGAGCCACGTCACACGACCGCGCAATTGTCAGTTAAATCGACGCAGTGCCGAATCGCAAAATGGGTCCTGCCCCAGGGGACATGTATCAATGCAAAAAAAAAGTTTTTAAAAAGGGACGTTTTTCCGGGAGCAGTGATTATAATAATGCTTAACCACTTCAGCCCCGGAAGAATTTACCTCCTTTCTGACCAGAGTGTTTTTTGCGATTTGGCACTGCGTCGCTTTAACTGACAATTGCGCAGACGGTCATGCGACGTGGCTCCGAAATAAAATTGACGTCCTTTTTTTCCCCACAAATAGAGCTTTCTTTTGGTGGTATTTGATTGCCTCTGCGGTTTTTATTTTCTGCGCTATAAACAAAAAAAATAGCTACAATTTTGAAAAAAACACATTTTTTACTTTTTGCTATAATAAATTTCCCCCAAAAATATTTAAAAAAACATTTTTTTCCCATGGTGACAATCCTTGATCATTATACACAGTATTGTACATGTTATCTGTTCCTTTGTTTAATTAATTGTATGGAAATTGTTGTGACCAAGTGCTGTACGAGGACAACCTCCCCCCTCCCTCAGGCGGTGTGGGTATCTTGCGGGGTCCTGTTTCTCTCACCGCGGCAGACATATGTTTGCCCTGGCAGCCTCCTTCGGCTGCTTGTGACTATGTGTCTGGGAACATGATTCCCTTCGACACTGGCACGCGCTTGCGCAGTAGCACGGGTTTGGTGCACCTGCGCAGTGCGGGCAAACAGACCAGAGGCCGCCCACGTCGGCGTGCTCTGACTTCCGGGTTGGGGAGCCCATATAGCGGCCATTCCGGCCCGCTATGTGTGCACGACAGCCACTCCACGCTGAGCTCCGTACGGATTATTCAGGAGAAGGTCAGTTCTTCCACCATCCTCCTCTATACTGTCAGATTACCTGTACCCCTGTCTCTATACTAGCGCTGTCCCACACCTACTCCACTGGCCTTGTGCCAGTATAGTGTGGCACCTTTACATGGCACTAAGCTCTGTTCCTATTGGGTTCAACCCTGTAACGGTTTATGTGTGCGCCTCTGCAGCCCTTATAAGGCGCAGCTATAGTTATGTTTACCCCAGTCATCCGGTCTGTACTATCTATACAAACAGATTCTGTGACGCCAGAGACAGTTTTCTGCAGTATATTTTCTCTATCTGTTCCTTCCTTATCATTCCTGACTCTACTGATTATTATCTTCTCATACTGACCACAGTGGTTGATCTAGATGCCTGTATGTTTATCTCTAGCTGAATTGGCCCTTTTGTGATGTGTCTACCAGCTTTGTAATTGGGCCACCTAAGGTATTAGCACCCTTTATGGTTCTACCTTATCCTGCTACATATAATCGGCATCCTGTACCAACCACAGCTCATGCATATTATACCATCTAATTAACAGTCGGTGAGTGCCAGCTGTTGCTGCTGCCAATATGCTTTATTACAATTAATTTAATTGTCACAGCCCTAAGTACCCTCATGGGTTATTGGTGATGGTCTCGGTGGCCCTCTTTCCCATTTACTCCCCCTTCACCCCCCCTCCCCCCCTTCCTTTCCCCCTACCCCCCCCTTCGCCCAATTTCTTCCTTCTCCTTCCTCTCTCCCGCTCTTCCCTTCCCTTTCTCCTCCCCCCCCACTCCCCCTTTCTTCCATTCCCCCCCCCCTCCCCCCCCTCCCCATTGTTCCCCCTTCTTTCCCATCCAATCCTTCCCTTCCTTCATCATGGCTTCACTATTTTTCCTTCCCCCCCTCTTTCTCCCCCTTTCTTTGCTTATCTGTTCTATTTCCTTCACGTCACTGCCCTGGGTCCACCTTATCTTCATGAGAATTTCACACCCTTTCACTAATCACCTCATCATTATTAATCGATGTTTACAATCCCTAAAATCCAATTTTTACTCACTAGAGTCTGTCTATCATCCCCTGTGTCCGCCGCGGGGGGGATTTGTATTGGGTCCTGCATATCCATGGAATCTGCCTGAGTGGGTGAGCTTGTCCTCATTTCTACCCTATATGTTTTGTGCCTTTTTATCTTTGTGATTGTTTTTGCTGCTATGGTTCAATATATTCATTTGTATGTGATAAAGCTATTCTACATTACGTTATAGATATGTTTCTCCTGAAGAAGCGGTGTTAACCGCGAAACCGGTCGAGACTAAAAGCTCTACATACTTAACATCTTAACATCCACTTGTTTAGTCAGGGTGGTATATCCCTCCTGTTTTTTATGACTGTATGTAGTTATTCTGTCTGTGATTGTATTTTTGTACATTTTTATTATTAAAAATTAAAATTATATAATGTTTTAATTTATTTGTATGTCTATTACTGTACTCCCCTACCTAGTACCGGAATAGTCCCACCTTTTCCCCTTTTTTGGGGGGTCCAGACGGGAATTGACAGTAGCAGCAACTGTCATTACGTCTCTACCCCCTTATTTGCCTTTGATTTTTTTTCCTCAGTTTAGGCCGATACGTATTCTTGTACATATTTTTTGGGAAAAAAAAAACGCAATAAGCGTTCATTGATTGGTTTGTGCAAAAGTTATAGCGTTTACAAAATAGGGGATAGTTTTATGGCATCGATCAGCGATTTTTATTGTGACTGCGACATTATGGCAGACACATCAGACATTTTTGACACATTTTTGGGACCATTGTCATTTATACAGCAATCATTACTATACAAATGCACTGATTCCTGTGTAAATGACACTGGCAGTGAAGGGGTTAACCACTAGGGGGCAGTGTAAGGGTTAAGTATGTCCTGGGGAGTGTTTCTAACTGTGGGGAGGGGGTGTGGCTACGTGTGACAGGTCACTGATCTCTGCTCCTGATCACAGGGAGAGATCAGTGACACTGTCACTCGGCAGAGCGGGGAGATGCTTGTCTACATGAGTCCGCGGAACCTGCGACCCGACTCACGGAGCTCCCGGCGTGCGTGCCACCGGCGGCGCGCACACAATGGCACGGCGACAAATTTTAAAGGGACGTACGGGTACGCCTACTTGCCCAGCCGTGCCATTCTGCCGACGTACATCAGCGTGCGCTGGTTGGGAACTGGTTAAAGTGGAACAATAAAAGTGAAATATTCCTTTAAATTTCATACCTGGGGATGTCTATAGTATGCCTGTAAATTGGCACATGTTTACCATGTTTAGAACAGTCTGAGAGTAAAATGACAAAGGAAAAAAAGTCATTTAAAGTACTTGCGGCTATAATGAATTGTCGGTCCCGGCAATACACATAAAAGTCATTGAAAACAATGGCATGGGATTCCCCCCACTGTCCCTTCGGGTCTGGTATGAATATTAAGGGGAACCCCAAACCAGAATTTTAAAAAAAATTGCGTGGGGGTCCCCCCAAATTCCATACCAGGCCCTTCAGGTCTGGTATGGATATTAAGGGGAACCCCCGTGCCAAAATTTAAAAAAAAATTCCCCCAAAAAAGTCCCCCAAAAATTCATACCAGACCCTTATCCAAACATGCAACCTAGCAGGCCAGAGGGGGGGACGAGGGAGCACCCCCATCCTGAACCGTACCAGGCCACATGCCCTCAACATGGGGAGCGTGCTTTGGGGTAGCCAAAGCACCGTGTCCCCATGTTGATGGGGACAAGGGCCTCATCCCCACAACCCTTGCCCGGTGGTTGTGGGGGTCTGCGGGCGGGGGGCTTATCGGAATCTAGAAGCCCCCTTTAACAAGGGGATCCCCAGATCCCTGCCTCCCCCCTGTGTGAAATGGTAACAGGGTACAAATGTAACCCTACCATTTCACAAAAAAAGTGTGAAAATGGTAAAAATGACAGTTCAAGTCCTTTATTAAAATATAAAAAAGTAAAAATGTCCCACAAAGTCTTCTTCTTCTTGGACCAAAAAAGAAAAAAAAACAAAACGCGACCGACCTGCCTCCATGGGAGGCACCCGCTGTAATGACCGTCCTCACAGGTGACAGCTCTTTTATAACTGAGAGTGGGGCCAAATGGTGATGTTGCCGGGTGACCCCGCCCCTCTGTAAGGCATGGGGACATCCCTATGGCTTTCCCGTAGTGTCAGAGGTGGGCGGGGCCACCCGGTTACTTTACGTATTTTTACCATTTTCACTCTATTTGTGAAATGGTAGGGGTACATTTGTACCCCGTTACCATTTCACATAGGGGGGAGGCTTGGATCTGGGGGTCCCCTTGTTAAAGGTAGGGTTCCAGATTCCGATAAGCCCCCAACCCGCAGACCCCCACAACCACCGGGCAAGGGTTGTGGGGATGAGGCCCTTGTCCCCATCAACATGGAGACACAGTGCTTTGGCTACCCCAAAGCACCCTCCCCATGTTGAGGGCATGTGGCCTGGTATGGTTCAGGAGGGGGGTGCTCTCTCGTCCCCCCTCTTTTCCTGCGGCCTGTCAGGTTGCATGCTCGGATAAGGGTCTGGTATGGATTTTTTGAGGGGACACCCACGCCATTTTTTAAAAATTTTGGCCCAGGGTTCCCCTTAAAGTCCATCCCAGACCTGAAGGGTCTGGTATGGATTTTGAGGGGGACCCCACACCATTTTGTTTTTAATTTTGATGCGGGGTTTCCCTTAATATCCATACCAGACCTGAAGGGCCTTGTATGGATTTAAGGGGGGACCCCACGCCTTTTTTTTTTATTTTCACGCAGGTTTCCCCTGGAAATCCATCTCAGACCTGAAGGGCTTGGTAATGGACATGGACTGGGGGGGGGGCATGCCGTTTTTTTCAGTGATTTTTATCTACATTGCCGGGATCCGGCAAAACATTACAGCCGCGAGGAGTTTTAAATTACATTTTCCGTTACAAATTTTTTTTGCTGCTCTCATTCATAAAACTATGTACAACCACTATGTAAGCAGCCTAACATAGTGTGGGGAATGGACTCAGACCCCTGAGCCATGATTGGCAAAAGGCACCCTGCCTTTGACCAATCATGGCTCTCACAGCAGAGCGCACTGTGATTGGCCAAAGCATGCAGGTATGGAATTTGGGGGGACCCCCACGCAATTTTTTTTTTTATTTTAGTTTGGGGTTCCCCTTAAAATTCATACCAGACCCTAAGGGTCTGGTAATGGACTGTGGGGGGAATCCCATGCCGTTTTTTTCAATGACTTTTAAGTGTTTTGCCGGGACCGACGATTCATTATAGCCGCGACTAACTTTAAATTACTTTTTTACTTATTTTACTCTTGAACTGTTCTAAATGGGAAACATGCGCCACTTTACAGGCATACTATAGATACCCCCCCAGGTACAAAATTTAAAGGAATATTTTACTTTTATTAATTCACTTTAAGCATTATTAAAATCACTGCTCCTGAAAAAACAGCCGTTTTTAAAACTTTTTTTTGCATTAATACATATCCCCTGGGGCAGGACCCAGGTCCCCAAACACTTTATGACAATACCATGCATATAAGCCTTTAAAATTAGCACTTTTGATTTCTCCCATAGACTTTTAAATGGTGTTCCATGGCTTTCGAATTTGCTGCGAACACCCCAAATTGTTCTCTATTCGGCGAACAGGCGAACACCCGATGTTCGAGTCGAACTTACATTCAACTCGAACATCGGGCTCATCCCTAATGCTAATTACAATTTATTTTGTATATCACGGTATGCTGATATGTCAATACTCAACATAGTCAACATTTGATTCTTAGCGGGGCACTATGTCACAAAACACACAGGAGGAGAGAGGGGAGGAGGATGAGGATTCTGGCATTTTCAAAGGCTTCGAAGAAGAGCAAGACATGCGTCAATCTGTAAGTGATGGCTTTCCAACCCCAGGACTCTTGGAAGTATTACGTGGCTGGGAGGAGGAAGTTCCAGATGCTGTCATCCTCAGTGACCCAAATTTGAGGCGCATGGACAACCTCATGCTTCAAAGCCTGTGAAAGGACCAAAGAATATGTGGCATAAAGGAGAAAGATGAACCCTCCTTGACCACCATTATAGGGGAAGTTCTCATAACTCACCTCGTCCCCACAGAGAGTGCAGAAGATAAAATCTCTTCAGAACATGTTAAAGAGGATTTTAGTGAACATTTTTCCTGACTCCAGTAGGTTACAGTGTCGTGGAAAACGTAGTTTTGGGTTTTCTGTTGGTCAAGAGAGGAGCCTTGGAGAAGGCGTCCGCCTTAGTGAGGCATTTCAGAATTTTTTTAGTCCTCGCCACCCAGGGCTGTCACCTTCCACATACCTGCATCCAGCATGCTTTCAGAACGGGCACTCAGTGATGCAGGAGGTTTTGTTACTGATCATAGAATGCATCTGTCCACAGACTCCGTGGACCGTTTGACTTTTATAAAAATGAATCAGTCCTGGATTACCATCTATGAAGCCCCTGATGTCGATGTCACTGATTAGGTCTTTTTGGATGTGGTGTTCAATCATTTCATCTGGAAGAATATTTTTGGTATAGGTTTCATGGACACAATTAACACCCAAAGAGCAATTTTTCAGCATCTGTTTGACAGGTGCATATCTTTGCAATTTTTTACAGCAAGGCCAATTCTTGCTTTCATCAAGAGTACCTCTATAGGGTTACGGTGTACTACTCTCCAAAGTCAAAGTGACACCAGAATGTATCCAAAAAATCTCCAGTCTTGTTCTCAGTGCACTACATTGTGGCCTCATCATACACACTGGCTCCCCAGCTGTTGCTGAGAAAAATAAAGGCAGCTTGCAGGGAAAATGTATTTTTCTGTCTTTATAAATGCAATTATTGCTGCAGCAGATTCTAGACATGGTACAGATCTGCCACTTTATGGATAGACTAAGGGGACCCCCCAGACACTATATTGGAAGAAATCTTTCATTTTTATGCTTTCACTTTAAAAATAAAAAAATCACTGCTCATTTAAAAATGACGTTTTCACAAACTTTTTTTTTATTGATACATGACCCCAAGGGCAAGACCCGGACCCCTATAACCACTGTAAGCCCAATTACTTGCATATAAGCCTTCAAAATGGGCACTTTTGATTTTTGACGTTCTGGTCCCTTTGACTTTAATAGGGTTCGTTATACGGGTCCGAACTTTCGTGGTGTTCAAAAGTTCTGGTGCGAACCGAACAGGGGTCCATTTGGCCCATCCCTAGTGAGCAGTATAGTAGTGGCAGTCAGTGAGCGGTATGGTAGTGGCAGTCAGTGAGCGGTATGGTAGTGTCGGTATGTAGTGGCAGCCAGTGAGCAGTATGGTAATGGCAGTCAGTGAGCAGTATGGTACTGTCTGTATGTAGTGGCAGTCAGTGAGCAGTATGTTAGTGGTAGTCAGTGAGCAGTATGGAATTGTCAGTCGGTGAGTTTCAGAAGTTGTGAAGTTTCAGTAGAAGTTTCAGTATGTAGTGTCAGACAGTGAGCGGTATGGCAGTGTCAGTATGTAGTGCCAGTCAGTGAACAGCAGGGCCGTCTTTAATATTGATTGGACCCTGGGCAAAAAATTTTTTTGGGCCCCCCTCCATGCAGTTTTGCTCTCCACCTGCTTTGAGACATACAATAAAAAGCAGCTAGACTCAAAATCAGTTTACTGAATCAGATCAGACAGCGATTGCGATTGGTTGCCAGAGGTTACAGTGTATCATTACCACTCACTGACTGGTTGCTATAGGTTACAGCACATAATTTCTGCTTGTTGATTGGTTGCTAGAGATTACTGTACATCAATACTGCTCACTGATTTTGGAAAAGGGTTTGGGAGTTTCTTCCGCATTTGTAGCGCATAGAGCAGCCCTTTGAAATGAATGGGCTGCCCTACACATGACCTACATCTTTATCCACCCTGTCAGTACACCTTTGCATCCTTAAACCCATGACCTCCCCCATCCTCTCCACTCCTCCTCCCCTTTAACTCTACCTGCCTCCTCTGCTCATCTTTACACCCACCTTACTTACCTCTATACATCCCCTCCTTGCTCACCTGTGCACCCCAAACTGTAATTCCTTCGCTGCCTACCTCTGCCCACCCCACACTACCCCCCCCCCCACCACCACCACTAATTTGCTTACCTTTGCAGAACAGGCTGATGGTAGGCTTAATGACCACAGTTGTAGGCAAGACTTTCAAGTATGCCCTTTACCTCCCCAGTGGGCAGCATTCAGTATAGGTGATGGTGGATATGACCTCCAGGGGGGCATGATATACATATGAATACTGCCTCTAATTACATTTGAATCCTGCCGTTTTGCCGCTTTACATATGAATGCCATCACTATTTACATATCAATGTCGGTATTTACATATAAACACAGGGTCTGCAGGTGAGTCATCTGTACACAACAATAGGGCAGAGCTGGGCAGCATTAGTAACAGAACTTTACACCGAGATATCAGGATACATCACGGGACTAAAACCTCAAGGGACAAGGGAATTTAAATTGAGATAGTTGCCAAGTATTAGGCAGCTGCTTTGGGCCCCACAACAATGATAGGGCCCAGGGCAGCTGCCCCTTTTGCCCTGCCTTAAAAACGGCCCTGGTGAACAGTATGGTAGTGGCAGTCAGTGAGCGGTACGGTAGTGTCAGTATGTAGTGTCAGTAGGTGAGCAGTATGGTAGCTGCAATCAGTGAGTGGTATATTAGCTGCACTTAGTGAGTGGTATGTTAGCTGCAGTTAGTGAGCGGTATGTTAGCTGCAGCCAGTGAGTGGTATGGTAGTGTCAGTATGTAGTGGTGGTCAGTGAGCGGTATGGTAGCTGCAGCCAGTGAGAGGTATGGTAGTGTCAGTATGTAGTGGTAGTCAGTGAGCGGTATGGTAGCTGCAGCCAGTGAGTGGTATGGTAGTGTCAGTATGTAGAGGTAGTCAGTGAGCAGTATGATAGCTGCAGTCAGTGAGCGGTAAGGTAGCTACAGTCAGTGAGTGGTATGGTAACTGCAATCAGTAAGTGGTATGGTAGCTGCAGTCATTGAACGGTATGGTAGCTGCAGTCAGTGAGCGGTATGGTAGCTGCAGTCAGTGAGCGGTATGGTAGCTGCAATCAGAAAGTGGTATGGTAGCTACAATCAGTTAGTGGTATGGTAGCTGCAGTCAGTGAGCTATATGGTTGTGTCGGTATGTAGTGGCAGTCAGGGAGAAAAAACATGGAATTCCAGCTGGAGAAGGCTCTCTCCATCTGCCACTTATCACACCACTGGAGCTGAAAGGAGACTTGCAGGGCTGCTCTCTCTGTTCCTTCATCTATAGCTGCTGAATAAGCCATAGCAGCCACCTGTGTGATGAGGGAAGGAGCTGACCACACCCCAGTTGGTGGAGGAGAAACTCTCGAGGAGATGAGAGCGCCACAGACAGCCCCCACCCCGATGACCTGTACCTCCCTATCAGCTGCGGAGCTAAGTCTGGGGAAATCAAGGACGTTGGGCAGGCTCCCAATGTGCTCCTTAGCAACTGATGATGTCATCGGTTGGCAAGATACTGAAGGGCAGCCTGCAAAGCACAGGAGGTTACTGTGCATGCTGGTGTATAAGGCACAAGACCGTCACTGCAATTTAAAAAAATAGCTTGAGCCGTTAGTAAAAGAAGTTTGCCTGCCTTAGGGAAGTTTTTTCTGCTTTTGCCACGGCACCCCTAAGGACTAGGGATGAGTCTGATGTTCGAGTCAAATGTAAGTTCCACTCGAACATCGGGTGTTTGCCTGTTTGCCGAATTTAGAACATTATGGGGTGTTTGCAGGGAAATTTGATCGCCCGCGGAACGCCCCATAATGAAAGGCGAGACCATCAATGCACTGCGAGATCGCAGTGCATTGACGGCTGCTGATTGGCCAAAGCATGCACCTGACCTGCAGGGTTCCTTTGGCCAATCATGGCTCAGGGGTCTGAGTCCATGCCCCACACTATGTTAGGCTGCTTACATAGTGGTTGTACATAGTTTTATGAATGAGAGCAGCAAAATTACATTTGTAAAGGAAAATGTAATTTAAAACTGCTCACAGCTGTAATGTTTTGCCGGATCCCAACAATGTAGATAAAAATCACTAAAAAAAACATGGGCCCCCCAGTCTATTACCAAGCCCTTCAGGTCTGGTATGGATTTTCAGGGGAACCCTGTACGACAATAATAAAAATGGCGTGGGGTCCCCCCTTAAATCCAAACAAGGCCCTTCAGGTCTGGTATGGATATTAAGGGGAACCCTGCGCCAAGATTTTTAAAAAAATGGTGGGGGGTCCCCCCAAAATCCATACCAGGCCCTTCAGGTCTGGTATGGATTGTAAAGGGAACACCGCGCAAAAATGAAAAAAAAAAGCTATACCAGACCCTTATCCGAGCACGCAATCTGGCAGGCCGCAGGAAAAGGTGTGGGACGAGAGAGTGCCCCCCCTCCTGAACTGTACCAGGCCACATGCCCTCAACATAGGGAAGGTGTTTTGGGGTCCCCCACAACAACTTGTCCCCATGTTGATGGGGACAAGGGTCTTTTCCCCACAACCCTTGCCCGGTGGTTTTGGCCTTTTTGCTGTGACAGCTGTTATATAGCTGAGGGCCGGGCCACTTGGTGACGTAAATGGGTGACCCCGCCCCCTCTAACGTTACGTAACATCACATGACATTAGAAGGGGCGGGGTCACCTGCTTACCTCACCGGGTGGCCCCACCCTCAGCTATATAACAGCTGTCGAAGCAAAAAGGCTGCAGTCAGTGGAAGCCTCCCATCGAGGCAGAGTTTTTTCTGTTTTAATTATTTTATTTCTGAGGTCGTCGGCGCTGTAATCGAAGATGAATGGACAGCGCGGGACATTTTTTTTTTTAATGAAGGAATTGTCCCAAACTGTCTGCTGTCATTTTTACTTTTTTGACACTTTTTTGGTGAATGTGTAGGGGTACAATGTACTTGATACCCATTCACATAGGGGGGGCAGGATCTGGGGGTCCCCTTGTTAAAGGGGGCTTCCAGATTCCGATAAGCCCCCCACACGCAGACCCACACAACCACCGGGCAAGGGTTGTGGGGAAGAAGCTCTTGTCCCCATCGACCCCAAAACACCCTCCCCATGTTGAGGGCATGTGGTCTGGTATGGTTCAGGAGGGGGAGCGCTCTCAAGTCCCCCCCTTTTCCTGCGACCTGCCAGGTTGCGTGCTCGGATAAGGTTCTGGTATGGATTTTGGGGGAGACCCCACACATTTTATTGAAATTTTGGCTCGGGGTTCTCCTTAAAATCCATACCAGACCTGAAGGGCCTGGTTGTGATTTTGGGGAGGACGCCCACGCAGTTTTTTTTTATTCTGGCGCAGGGTTCTCCTTAATATCCATACCAGACCTGAAGGGCCTGGTATGGATTTTGCAGGGACCCCCACGCAATTTTTTAAAAAATTTTGGTGTGGGGTTCCCCTTAATATACATACCAGACCCAAAGGGCCTGGTAATGGATTGGGGGGGACCCACGCCATTTTTTTCAATGATTTTCTATGTATATTGCCAGGACCCAACAATACATTACAGCCATGAGCAGTTTTGGATGAAAGTTTTCCTTTAGAAATGTCATTTTGCTGCGGTACTGTTCTAAACACGGGAAATATGTGCTACTTTACAGGCAGACTAAGGACACCCCCCAGGCACTATATTTAAATGAATATTTAATTTTTATCGTTTCACTTTAAGCATTATTAAAATAACTGCTCCTGAAAAAACATACGTTTTTAAAACTTTTTTTTGCATTGATACTGGGGCAGGACCCGGGTCCGCGTACACTTTTTATGGCAATAACTTGCATATAAGCCTTTAAAATTAGCACTTTTTTGCCTGTTCGCAAGTTCTGGTGTGAACCAAACGGGGGGTGTTCGGCTCATCCCTACTAAGGACTCTTTGCCACACTCCAGGGTGCCACGGAATCCCAGTTGAGAAACCCCGGCCCAGTGAATATATTATCTAGTGAACTGTGATTAACCTAATCCTTTACTGAATAATTTATGTGCATACTGCTATTTACAGCAACCCATGACAATATAATTGGTTCATTTACCACTAACCAGTCTGATGTTTGCTTTTTAGATACTAAACATTAGTTGTGTGCAGCGTATGTATATTTGTGTTCCCAGTAGCAGTGCTGTATTCATTTGCTTAACCTAGTGTGTCAGTGGTTGTTCTCAGAGTCGAGGATGATAAACAGAAAAAATAATCTAACAAGCGAAATACTCAAGAAAATAAAAATCAGCCAATAGGCAGTGTATTCGGATTATTTTTTTTACAGCAGAAGAAAGGTCACTCAGTAGTTACCAATAGGTATTTTCTGTTTTGTAATATTATGTTTGAGTTGCACTGTGCTGTTTTTATCCTTTAATTTAGCAGGATTACCCATCTGATAATCTGCAAGACTGTTTATCTCCTTATGTACTGTTTCAACAATACATTTGACACACCTTATTGTTATCAGTGACTAGCTTCTTTTTCCTTCTTCTCTGCTGGGCCACCAATGATGTTTGAGCCTCTTGGCATACACAGCAACACCTTAGACTCACCTGCTGAAAAAAGTCTTCTCCCCTAGATCTTGCAAAAATAGTTTTTCTTCGACAGATGAGGGTAATGTCAGTTGCCACATGCATGAGATGTGGAGTATGACATCATGGGCTATATGACATTACACCCATCTATAAGTCTAGGTTCACATCTATGCTGCTGCGCTTGATGCGTTTTTCAGGCACGATTTGCATTGCATTTTTAAACCCTAGTTTTGTATGCGTATTTGCATGCAGTTTTCATGCATTTTGCAATTTTTTTTTTTTCTCTTTAAATGAACTGTAAACACATTATGTATAGCTGGTTGCTAAGGAGGGGGCCGGGAAGCTGTCCGCTGCGTCCTTAACAACTGATGAGTCATCAGCTGTCAGAAACATGCCGTAAAAAAAAATCTCAGAAAAAACGGCATGGCGACCCCCCAGGTCTATACCAGGCCTGTCTAGTATGTCTTCCCGACAGATTAGCTGAGTGATGGAGAGGAGAAACACTGGCATACTTGTTAGTACCAATGTATTAAGGTGTGTTTGCTTTGGAAGGATAAATCACCTCTAATGTTGGGTGTCCTACATGTGTCAATGTTGCTGCGATGTGTAAAACTATTCGTTTTTTACATTTAGGATGGGGTGCCCCGAGATTGTGCAGAATTTTAAAGGGTGCCTTGGCTAAAAAAAGGTTGTGAAACACTGCTTTAAGGTTTCTCTTTAGAATAGGTTTTCTTAATCACTTTTCGACCACCCCATAGCAGTTTTACTGCTACAGGGCAGTCGCACTGTGCAGGATCACGTATACAGTATCTCACAAAAGTGAGTACACCCCTCACATTTTTGTAAATATTTTATTATATCTTTTTATGGGACAACACTGAAGAAATTATACTTTGCTACAATTTAAAGGAGTGTACAGCTTGTATAACAGTGGAAATTGATGTCTAAACCACTGGCAACAAAAGTGAGTACACCCCTAAGTGAAAATGTCCAAATTGGGCCCAAAGTGTCAATATTTTGTGTGGCCACCATTATTTTCCAGCACTGCCTTAACCCTCTTGGGCATGGAGTTCACCTGAGCTTCACAGGTTGCCACTGGGGTCCTGTTCAACTCCTCTATGACGACATCACGGAGCTGATGGATGTTAGAGACCTTGTGCTCCTCCACCTTCCTTTTTGAGGATGCCCCACAGATGCTCAATAGGGTTAAGGTCTGGAGACATTCTTGGCCAGTTCATCACCTTTACCCTCAGCTTCTTTAGCAAGGCAGTTGTCGTCTTGGAGGTGTGTTTGGGGTCGGTATCATATTGAAATGCTGCCCTGCGGCCCAGTCTCTGAAGGGAGGGGATAATGCTCTGCTTCAGTAGGTCACAGTACATGTTGGCATTCATGGTTCCCCAGTGTGGGCAGCATTCAAGCAACCCAGACCATGACACTCCCACCACTATGCTTGTCTGTAGGCAAGACACACTTGTCTTTGTACTCCTCACCTGGTTGCCGCCACACACGCTTGACACCCTATGAACCAAATAAGTTTATCGTGGTCTCATTAGACCACAGGACATGGTTCCAGTAATCCATGTCCTTAGTCTGCTTGTGTTCAGCAAACTGTTTACGGGCTTTCTTTTGCATCATCTTTAGCAGAGGCTTCTTTCTGGGATGACAGCCATGCAGACCAATTTGATGCAGTGTGTGGCATATTGTCTGAGCACTGACAGGCTAACCCCCCACCCCTTCAACCTCTGCAGCACTGCTGGCAGCACTCCTATGTCTATTTCCCAAAGACAACCTCTAGATATGACGCTGAGCACGCTTACTCAACTTCTTTGGTCCACCATGGCAAGGCCTATTTTGCGTGGAACCTGTCCTGCTAAACCACTGTATGGTCTTGGCCACCATGCTGCAGCTCAGTTTTGGCAATCTTCTTATAGCCTAGGCCATCTTTATGTACAACAACAATTCTTTTTTCAGATCCTCAGAGAGTTCTTTGCCAAGAGGTGCCATGTTGAACTTCCAGTGACCAGTATGAGGGAGTGAGAGCGATAACACCACATTTAACAAATCTGCTCCCCATTTACACCTGAGACCTTGCAACAGTAATGAGTCACATGACACCGGGGAGGAAAAATGGCTAATTGGGCCCAATTTGGACATTTTCACTTAGGGGTGTACTCACTTTTGTTGCCAGCAGTTTAGACATTAATGGCTGTGTGTTGATTTATTTTGAGGGGACAGCAAATTTACACTGTTATACAAGCTGTACACTCACTACTTTACATTGTTGTCACATGAAAAGATATAATAAAATATTTACAAAAATGTGAGGGATGTACTCACTTTTGTGAGATACTGTATATACATGATTCTGCACTTCCGTATCAGGCGCTGACAGCTCACACTCGCTGTGATTCTACTCAGCAGGAGCTGATCAGAGGGTCCTGTGGACTCGACGTCCGCTGGCACACAGACAGAATGGCGACCTGCCTATGTAAACAAGGCAGATTGCCATTCTGTCAGTACAGAAGGCATGGATCCTGTGTTTCTGTAAAGCAGGAGTACCAATACATTCCTTCCACCAGTAAAAGCACCTCCCCAACTACACTGAAAGACCATCTAGGCACACAGTTAACCCTTTGATCACCCCTGGTGTTAGCCCCTTCCCAGCCATTAGTACAATGGTAGTGCATATTTTTAGCACTGATCACTGTAATAACGTCACTGGTCCCCAAAAAAGTGTCAAAAGTGTCAGTTAGTGTCCAATTTGTCCGCCCCAATATTGCAGTCCCCACTATAAGTTGCTGATGGCTGCCATTACTAGTAGAAAAAAATAAATAACAACTTCTTAAATATATCACACAGTTTACAAAGTGCTTGATCCCCATGCTACTATGTGTGAAATAATATCTATTATATAACAAATAAATTGTATGGGTGAGAGCTTGCTGCAAAATACCCAAAATGTTCCTGAAAAGTGAAAAATTATTACTATTATTGGTATAACGCTCCCCCTAATTAATCATAAACATGAAAAGTATATTCTCAATGTCAATATGTGAATCCTCTATTTTAAATGACAACTCAGTATAAGAAAATAAAGATAAACAGTGAAAACAATCCAACAGTGTCACTTTAAACAAATAAACATGACAAATGCAGTATGTCACCACTGTGATATCAGTGTCCATAAGTGAAGGGTATCTTGCTTTTAAGCTCGTAAGTTAAAAGTATATATAGCATAAAGCGATACAGTCCAGAGGTTCAAAGTAAATATATAGGTGCTGTGCTAGCACGCAAACACCTTCAGAGTCCCTCCACCTTCATTCATATGCGCCCCCCAAAAATTATGAGCACCAGCCGCCACTGGCTTGTAGACGCCACTGGCTTTGGGTTCGTTTTACCAAAGATATGTAGCAGCATACATTTTGGCCAAAATTTATGAAGAAAAATTACTAATTTGCTAAATTTTAAAACAGAAAACAAAGAAAAATTCTTTTTTTTTTTACCAAATTTTCGGTCTTTTTTTTATTTATAACGGAAAAGAAAACCCAGAGGTGATTAAATACCACCAAAAGAATGAGTACATATACAGTACATATGAGTACAGTGTTGCATGACTGAGTAATTATCATTCAAAATGTGAGAGCACTGAAAGCTGAAAATTGGTCTGGTTAGGAAGGGGGTTAAGTGCCCAGTGTGACTTTTTGAAAATGTTGGCATACATCCGTGTATCTCCCTGCTGTGTGCACTTGTGGTGGTTAGCATATTTCACTAGCCATTGCAGCCATTGCACCTCCACTACCAAAAGCTGTCAGATAGCCCTGGAAGAGCATGAATATGTCATCATACAGTATATGTCTCCTTATAGAAAGGTGATGAAAACAAATGTAAACTAAAATACATGCAGCCATGCATATGAAATGAAAACTCTTCACACTGCCCTAACAACCCTGCACTGCCCAGCATCCTAACTTTTAAAGGAGATCGATGGTTACAGCATACATTTTCATTTTTTTAACATCAGCACAGTAATAGCAATATAAACAATATTTATTTTTGGCAATCCAATATAAGCTTTCTTGAAAAATCTATTTGTTTTCTGTGAGTGCTGCTTGTCTACTGTCCATCTATTTCCACAACTTCCTGGATTCCCCTATGCTTTGGAGCTTCTCCTCTGCCATTTACTTTTTTACTTTAAATTTCTAAGGACTACATATCCCATGGTACCTTGCTGCCTGCAAGCAGTGATTCCTCTACTGACTTCCTGAAACTCCTCTCTCAGTACCTCTGTAGTTCAGAAAGCAGAATCTGTGGAATGTATGACACAGCATTGTTCCCCAGGATTTTTCATCCTCCCTCTATAGTGGTCCCCAGGTTCACAGGAATGTGCAGAATATCATGACCGTCATTCTGTCCAAAGAGGACTGCTAGAGCATGACCGAAGAGGAAGTCGGCAATAGCTCTGGAGCGTGGAGGGGATAAGTAGCAATTGGGAAAAAAAAGTTTTAACACAGGAGAGGGGGGACTAAAACACTGGAGTTCCCCTTTACAGTGATTCATACCACTGACAGTTTTTTTGCTATTTTATGTCATAATATTATTCTGCCCCTGACCGTGGCTTGGAAAATGCATCATGTTCTTCCACAATCAGTGTTTTTCTGTTGCTCTTTCAACTACAGGATTAGAAGGCCTATTTTTTCCTAAGTTACGAAATAGTGAATAAAAGTAGGACTCGTCAGACCTGTCTTGCAAAATAGAAGTTACTTGGCAGCTACAAGATGCGATTTTCTGCTTATATCATGATGAACATGGTTCATTAAACACAATTCAGTGTGTTTCGACAATGAAAGGTTGCAATACAATAGACAAAGTATCACTTGCTGACTTTTCTTGGAGCTTTCTTTTAGACCACACGGGGTGGTCAACATCAGCTGAGAGTGTGCAAAATAAACAAGAACTGAAAACCGGAACCTGGTACTCCTTTTTTATATTTCTTTACATTTCAAAGGATGTGAATAGAACAGTCTAAAGTGGAACTTTAGTATAAAAAAATAGTGAGCAAGAAAGCTTTTACAGCAGAAGTGACTTGGCGGGAGCTCGTGGATGGCCCGTTGCTTGAAGATTGGTAAGTATTGCAGACTTTAGTTACACTTTAGTGTAGAAACTGTTGGGGAACCTATATACTTATCTGTTAAAAGGCTGCCCTTGCTGTTGTCAGCTCTAGGCTCCCAGTGGCAGCTTGCATCCCAGTTGCTAGACAATGGCACTAGGCACTGCTCCTCTTCTGCTTGGCCAGCAACTGGACACGGCTTTCCAGCTCCTCCAAGAGGTTACTGGCTGATGCCCCGTACCTGTCCAGACTTTCCTGTCAGCTGAGAATCGCCACATTCCCCCCACCCTTAGCTCTGGGATTGGTCCATGGCACCGGAGATGCAACCTGTGCCGATGTGATTGTGATAGCATTTTCTGCTGACCAAGAGGGCCTGATTAGTTTGTTTATTCCTTTTGCAAACCTTTGCTACATTTTTGGATTAATCTGCTGCCTGCTCTGACCTTTAATATGTTATGTGATAACTCTACTGTATCGGTGGCAGGGGCATTGCTAGATCTGCAAAAGATCTGAGGGTAGAGCCCATAGCAGCTGTCACCAACCTTTTTGCAGGCCTGCGGGGGGGGGGGGGGGTTCGGGGGGTGCACGGCGGTGATAAGTAATTTTTCGTGGGCAATGGCTGGTGTTGGCGCTTCAATCATCATGGCATCTTGGTTGATATGGTGTCAGGGTGATTGAAGCGCATTGTTTCTATTGTTACATTCTAATATATAATGAAGTGGTTCAACTCACCATAATGCAGAATCAGTGGGAGCCCTGGGCATGTCATTGGCATGCTCCTGCCACCAGATGCAGCGTGTCACTTGCCACTGTTGCCTGTCACCAGATGCAGTGTGTCACTTGCCACCTTCGCCTGTCACAAGATACAGCTTGTTACTTGCCACAATCACCTGCCACTAGATGTGAATTGTCACTTGCCATGTCGCCTTCTACCAGATGTGGATTGTCACTTGCCACGTCACTTGCCACCTAATGTGGATTTTCACTTGCCACTTCACCTGCCACCATTTGCAGATTGTCAATTGCCACGTCACCTGCCACCATTTGCAGATTGTCACTTGCCACGTCACCTGCTACCATTTCCAGATTGTCACTTGCCACATCTCCTGCCACCATTTGCAGATTGTCACCTGCCACGTCAACTGCCAGTATTTGCAGATTGCCACATCACCTGCCACCATTTGCAGATCGTCACTTGCCACGTCACCTGCCCCCATTTGCAGATTGTCACTTGCCACATCACCTGCCACCATTTGCAGATCGTCACTTGCTACATCACCTGCGCCCATTTGCAGATTGGCACTTGCCACATCACCTGCCTCACCTGCCACCATTTGCAGATTGTCACTTGCCATGTCCCCTGCCACCATTTACAGATTTTCACTTGCCACGTCACCTGCCACCAGACCTGGGTTGTCATTTGCCATGTCACCAACCTCCAGATGTGGGTTGTCACTTGCCAACTGATGTGGATAGTCACTTGTCATGTCAGCCAGTGCCACCAAATGTGCATTGTCGCTGCATTGGTGGCAGGCTGGCAGCACTGGTCCATTTAGTGAGGGCAGGAGAGCGGTGATGCGGGACGGACAGTGAGAGGTGATGTCATCTCACTGTTCCCGGCTGCACCTCCGACATTGAAGCAAGGGGGTCTGGCTGCAAAGTGGAGTTCCACCGATGACAGGAAGCACGTGACCCCCATTCCACCACGCTGTGAGGGCGGAAGAATGCTGATGTGTGGCGGGCAGTGAGAGATGATGTCATCTCTCTGCTCCCTGCCACATCTCGCTCCCACATTGAAGAGGCCCAGCTGTGAAGAGTGCTGATGTGGAGCGGGCAGAGAGAGATGATGTCATCTCTGCTCGTTCGCCCGTTCACTTCTCTCCTCTTCTCCGCCTCTCTCATGCAGCCAGCCCGCCCACCCACCTCAGCTACGGCCCTGGCCTTGGCTCGCTAGGTTGGGCAGGGACCCTGCGGCAAGAGACTCAGGGCTATGGGCCCCAGGCTCGGGGCTATAGCCCCAATAGCCACCCCCTAGCAACGCCTCTGATCGGGGTGATATTGGATTGGCGTCATGGCATGCATGCTTTTTTTCACTGGTTTGATGTAAGCACATTTCCATTTTTGTACTCAGTTCCCAGTAAATACTACACTATGTAGGTGTTTTTTTTGCTTTTATAAATACTTTCTGGAGGATTGCACAGCTGGAGAAGTATCTGAAGAATGGACCTGGAGGAAGGAGGGACACACCTGGAGGCTCACTAACAAGCCTATTAAGAACCATTATTATACATTGGTCAAAATATCTGGTGAGACTCTAAAATTTTTTGGATTACAAGATGTATGAGAAGACTGTTTGAGGAAGATTTACTTTGGGGATATTGAACATTTCATATTATATGGACACCATGATTCTGTAGGTGAACACTAAGGGATTTATTTGGTTAATAATTTATATAGCTCTGGTAATTTTTCCTGTAGCCTTCCAGGTTGTTTCTACCATCGCTGTAGAGTACAGCTACTCTATTTTACCTTGGGGTCACAACATTCAACAGCCAGAGCATATAGTTCTGTGCATTAATCCCCAAGGACAACCTAGTACCCGGAGGTCTGCTTACCCTAAAGCAGGGGTCTCCAAACTATGGCCTCCAGTTGTTAATGAACTACAATTTTCATCATGCCTAGTCATGTCTGTGAATGTCAGAGTTTTACAATGCCTCATGGGATGTGTAGTTCTGCAACAGCTGGAGGGCCGTAATTTGGAGATCACTGCCCTAAAGGAAGGGGTCTTCTAAAGGTTAAAGTGGAGTTCCACCCAAAAGTGGAACTTCCACTCATCAGATTCCTCCCCCCCTCCGGTGTCACAGTTGGCACCTTTCAGGGGGGAGGGGGGTACAGATACCTGTATATTACAGGTATCTGTACCCACTTCTGGCATAGATAGCCGCAGAATCTGCGGTTATTTACGCCACTTCCTGCTCCCTCCCCGCTGCCTGCTGGGAAACACACGGGTCCCAGAGGCAACAGGGACCATCCGTATTGCGCTGCGCGACTCACGCATGCGCAGTAGGGAACCGGGAAGTGAAGCCGCATGGCTTCATTTCCTGATTCCCTTACCGAAGATGGAGGCGGCAGCACCCGAGGACGGAGAGACGCTTCGGCCTCGGGTGCCGACATCGCGGGCGCCCTGGACAGGTAAGTGTCCATGTTTTAAAAGTCAGCAGCTGCAGTATTTGTAGCTGCTGACTTTTAAAAAACTTTTTTTCGGCGGCGCTCCGCTTTAAGCTTCTTCTTCTGATAACTATGACTGGAGTGTCTGTGTGACCTTACTTTATCACACACCAGATGACACTCATGGATGAATCCACACAACTGTTCACTCCTGAACTTGAAGAGCTGACCCAAGACTTTTCCCTCAGGGTATTGCACCAAGAAATAGCCCTAGTCTAGTAGAACCAGAATCCAAGGTTTACCTTTCAGATAATTTTTCTGCGGACTGCAAGGGCTTGTCTAAATTTGCAAACAGTTGAAAACTTTATTTCTTGTTCCGGGTCCAAAACCCACAGGGTCAGGATTATTATTTCTCTGCACCAAGGTGACCCATAATCCTGGGTTTTTAGCTTGTCCTCCCTAGATTATGGCTGGAATGACCTGGCCCTCCATTGCCAATTCAACATAAAGAAGTCACTAGTTCATTATCTCACTCCTGCCACCTTAGAGGAAGCCATGGTCATCACTATATGTATCCCTTATTTGCAAGATAGGAGATTGGAATGCAGTACTTCCTTTCCTCAGGTACCTTTGCCTATCACTAAATTTACCTCTAGACTGCTACCAGTACTGTCAAGCTAACCCAGCTTTGGGTCACTCATTAGTCCTCTGACAATATATATATATTAGTCCTCTGTCTTTACTGTGGAGCCCGGGATCATAGGGTGGACATTGTGTGACTAATTGTCCAGTTAGAGCCTGAAAGGAACTAGGACTGTCCCTCTAGTCTAAGCCAGTCTAAGTCCTGACTTCCAGTCCACTCGTCACCACTTGTCAGCCTTTTTGGATGCAGGTGCTACCAGTAACTTCATGGATCTAGCTTTGTCTCATCTCCTTCATATCCCACTTCTCCTGGTCAAGAGTCCATTCTCCTTAGGCAATTGGTGATATCCTCCCATGATCCATGTCTTGCTTCCAAACATTCCTGTACCAGTACATCCTTGTCATGTCTGTGAGTGCTACTACTCTCCCTTCCTGTTATTCTGATTTTACAGATGCTTTTGTGAGAAAGTTGCTACTGTTCTATCTCCTCACAGGTCTTGCGACTGCCAAATTGGATCCATGACAGGTACTTCTCCTCCGACAGGCGGTGTCTACCCCTTTCTGAGCCAAAGAACCAAACTATGAGGGAATACATTGAGGAGAATCTTAGAAATGGTTTTATTAATCTGTCTTTTTCCCTGCAGGTGCAGGGTTCCTCTTTATTAAAAAATAAATAAATGGCATCTTATATCCCTGCATCAATTACAGGCAGCATGGCAGGAGACTGTGACAGGCCCTCAATGGAGCCGGCTCACAAAAAAAAAAAAAGTCTGATCTAATTTAAACATGAAACGGTGAATGGGGACACCCCAGACACCCTGCTTTGCTCTGTGCAGCATAGTGTGAACCCGTCTAATACTTGCGAAGGCCATAAGCCATTTATTAATGTGTTTTGGGTCCAGAAATTCTCCTGCTGGTTCCAAGATTTTGTCATTATATCTTTCATCATTAATTAGGTGAATTTGTAGTAATTTACCTGGATGACATCCTATTTTTTCTGTTTCAACTGTTTTTATTATTGTTTTAAAAAAAACTAAGAAAAGAGATAATTTGGCAGAGCAGCGAACAATCCTTGCTCACTCCAGACATGTAACAAACAAGGCATACGAGTATTGGGTTTAGAAGGAAAAAAAGAAGACCATAACACACAGGTTAGGTCTGCTGTGAGGCCCCATAAAAGCACACATAAATTTGTGTAGTAAGAAGGACCATGACTGATTATAAACTGAGTATAAAGTGCATGAACATCATGAACTTTAAGAGGCAACCATCTGGCTGACCACCTAGTAAATCATATATATCCAAAACAGTATGACCATGAGGTCAAAACATCACTATGGCATAACCGCAGTAAATTGGTCTGGGTGGTGATGATAGAGCCTCTGACCTGTGTTGTGCAATTTTTAAGGTACTTCCAACTATCAGACATCACACCACGTTCCCAGGAGAATACAGTGCCTTGAAAAAGTATTTGTACCCCTTGAAATTTTCCACATTCTGTCATGTTACAACCAAAAACGTAAATGTATTTTATTGGGATTTTATGTGTTAGACCAACACGAAGTGGCACATAATTTTGGAGTAGAAGGAAAATGATAAATGGTTTTCCAAATTTTTTACAAACAAATATCTGAAAAGTGTGGCGTGCATTTGTATTCAGCCCCCCCTGAGTAAATACTTTGTAGAACCATCTTTTCACTACAATTACAGCTGCAAGTCTTTCTGGGTATGTCTCTACCAGCTTTGCACATCTAGAGAGTGAAATTGTTGCCCATTCTTCATTGCAAAATAGCTCAAACAGTGTCAGATTGGATGGAGAGCGTCTGTGAACAGCAATTTTCAAGTCTTGCCACAGATCCTCAATTGGATTTAGATCTGGACTTTGACTGGACCATTCTTTTTTTTTTAATCAAAGTGAAGTTTATTGATCATAATAAACAGGATATACGTTCAAAAATAAAGTGCAACAGGCACCAATCAAAAGGATAGAGCATTTGACATAACCATTATAAATATAAGATATTGCCAATGATAGGCCAGAAACCTATCTAGCAGGATCTATTGCGTCTGAATGTTGGTTTAGTAGCTGACTTAGAGAGTGTGGCGGGAGATGTGGCATAGTGCAATGGGGAGAGATGTACAGTCAATCAAAATGAGAGTGAAGGACAGTGACATGGGATACACCAAGAACCCTGTGTTGTACAGAAAATATTCATTGTCTGTGCAGGTAAAGAAGTCCTCCATCCATCTGTCCCAGATTTTATTCGATTTGACCGGACAACCCATATATTAATATAGTACTTTTTTTTATAAGGGAGTGTAGCGTTCACTGCCCTAATCCATTGTTGAACAGTGGGGGGCGACTCTTTGATCCAAGACCGGGCTATATCTCATTCTAGCCGTGAACAGAGTCTCTTGCAGAAATATAATTAGGTATTTTTCCTCCTTAGGGATGGAGAAAAGGCCTAGTAGACACTGTCAGGGGCACAGTGTTAGGGGGGAGCCCATGCAGTCATAGAGAAATGTAACCACCAGCGACCAGTACTCCTGAAGGGGAGGGCAGGACCATATTAGATGGCAGAATGTACCCCTGGGGTCCCCACATCTTGAGAAGGCTGGACTGTAATCTGGTTTATATTTGGAAAGGGGAAGCGAGGTAAGGTAGGACCTATAAAGGATATAAAGGTGTGTGAGCAATCTGACAGTTTAGGGGATACCATTTTACAGGAAGACAGAACCTCCTCCCATTCCTCATCCTCCACATCCCCCAGGTCCGTCTCCCATTTGGCTTTTAATTGATAAGCATGGGTAGTGGCCGAGGGCAGCAATAGGTGGTGGTAGAAGAAGGAGATCAACTTCTTGGGATCTTGACCAAGGACCACGTCGACCAGGGATATCGACTCCAGTCTTGGAATGGAGTCGCTGAATTGGGAGTTGAGGGCATGCCGGACCTGAAGGTAGCAGAAGAGCATATGATTAGGTAGGCCAAAGTCATCTTTGAGAGCTTGAAATGACCTGACTGTACCATTGGCAATAATCTGTGAAAGAAATATGACAGCCCTGGCAACCCACAGGTTATAATCAGGAAAAGTCAGCAGTCTGGGCAACTGGGGGTTGTCCCACAACGGTGTGTGGATGTGGAGGGCAGGGGCCCTGGTAATAGCCATGGCAAGCTGCCAAATCTTACAGTGATGAAACACCATATGACATCTGTTACCTTTATGTGGGGACCCATGGGTGCCACTAAACAGAATCTGGAAGGGATGGGCCACCATGTTAGCAACAAAGAAGCATACCAGAGTAGAGTACCTAATATTATCTACCTGATTAGTAGAAAAAGTGGGACAGTTATGAGGCAATGTAGTAAAATGCAAGGTTGGGTAAGGCAGTAACACCCACATGGACAGGGCATTGCAGAGTTCGCCACAAGAGTTTATGACAGGAGGAGCCCCATACAAACATGTTGAGGATAGATTCCATAGATTTGCGGACACGGGCAGGGATATACAAAGGAGCATGCCAAAATAGGTAGAGCAGCTTGGGAAGGAGAATCATCTTTACCAAGTTAATACGGCCCATAATTCCAAGGGGATGCTGGGACCAGACTTGAGTTTTGTTTTTTTAAGGAGATCATATATAGGTTCTAGGTTCTGGTCTATATAGTCCATAAGGGCTCTGGAACATTGCACACCCAGGTATTTGATCGTGCTTGCTCTAACCAGGGGAAGTGCTGCTTGGTCAGCTGTAGGGACAGTAACATCTAATGGGAGGATTTGAGACTTGGACCAGTTCATCTGCAGTCTGTTTTATCAGCTGTATATGGGACAGCCCTGACGAGTGCCTTGGGATAGCGAGAAGGAGTCCGAAATCCTACTATTGACTTGGATCTGGGCAGTGGGAGCCTGGTAGAGAAGTTGAAGCCATTTAATACATTTTGGGCCGAAGCCAAACTTGCAGGGACACTCCCACAGGTAGCTCCACTCCACAGAGTCAAATGCCTTAGCGGCGTCCAGGCTGACCACTACCCTGGACTCAATGTTGTCATGTGCGGCCTGGAGATTCATGAAGAGTCTCTGGAGGTTAAATGCTGTGTTCTTGTTGGGCATAAATCCTGTCTGATCTGAGTGTATGAGACTAAGTATTACCTTGTTTAGCCGCAGGGCAAGAATTTTAGCAAGGATTTTAACGTCCAATTGTAGGAGAGAGATTGGACAATACGATTCTGTGAAAAGCAGGTCCTTCCCAGGTTTCGGAAATAGGACAATAAGGACTTCACCCATGGAGCTCGGGAGTGTGGCAGAGTCGAACATTTGGGTGTATAATGCCTGCAATTTAGGAATGAGGACCTCTTGGAATTGATTGTAGAATTCTAAGGGAAGGCTGTCAGAGCCAGGTGCCTTAGAGGACGGGAGATGTGCCAGTGCCTCTGCTATGTAGTCTGTGGTGATGGGCGCCTCCAGCTGGTTGATTTGAGAGTGGGTAAGGGTGGGGAAGTTAATGTCCTGAAGGAATAGAGTCAGTTCATCCTGGGAGTGACTAGCAGTAGAGGTGTAAAGGTCAGAGTAAAACCGCTTAAACTCGTCCGCCACCTGGACAGGGTCTGTGATCGTGGCTCCAGATGCCGATTGAAGCTGGACCACCGCTGGGGGCCTATGATCCAGGTGAGCCACATATGCAAGCAGTTTTCCTGCACGTTCCCTGTGTTCAAAGACTGGTTACTTACTAAAAAAGATTCCCTGTTTGGCTTTCTCAAAGGGTAGTTGGTCAGTGAGTCTAGACTGCAGGCGCACAAGGGTAGCCATGGATGGGTCGTGAGGAACACTTGTTCAAGAGAACTCAGTCACTCCTCAGCCTACTGTAGAACAAATTTAGATGAGGCTTTGTGTCTGTTAATGCGTGCAGAATGAATCATACGAGAGTGGAGCTTGAAAGCCTCCCACACCACCCCCACAGAGGCCGACCTTAGGTTGGAGCGGAAAAAATTCACCCATTCTCGCTGGATATCCTCCAGGTCCGACATAATGGCAAACCAAAACAGGTTCAGCTGCCACATGTGGACCGAAGGGACTAAGGGCAGTCGCAGTCCACCCAGTAAGGTGAGTGATCAGAGACTACCCTGGCATTGAACCCAGCATTGAGGACGTCAGGCACCAGGGTAGGGGAGATCCCAATCATGTCGATGCGAGACATAGCAGACTGTGAGGGAGTAAAGTAGGAGTAAGCAACTGTTGTCGGGTACCTATGCTGCCGAATGTCTATCATGGCAAACTCTGAAAGGAACCTCCCAAATCTGGTGAGTGAGGGCTGAGGCAGTGTCAGGGCAGAGTAGTTGAGTCTATCAAGGGTGGGATCAATCATCATGTTAAAATCTCTCAGCCAGATAGCAGGCACTGTGGGATGTTTGGCCATGAAAGCCACTCCCACCTGTAGGACAGAAAACTGAAATGGTGGTGGAATATAAATGCCATAAGCAGAACCCCCAGGTCACCAATGGTGTCGTAAAGGAACAGGGACCGACCCAGCGGGTCCGACTACAGATAATGGAGCTGAAATTGTACTGATTTAGCAATTAGGATAGCAATTAGGGGGCTTGGTATAATCAACCGACCCAGGGCTTTTTGAGCGCCAGTTGCATCTGCCCTGTAATATGGGTTTCCAAGAGGATGGAGACGTCCAGAGATTTGAGGTGGGATAGGACAGCCACACCTTTGGGTTTGGCATGAAGCCCACGCACATTCCATGTGACTAGTTTAAGAGAGGCCATGACAGTGTTAGGGGTATAGAAGTTTGGAATCGGATCAGCAGGGAGCAGCCTCCAGTAACACATATAAACATCTCAGACACAATGCAGGACAGTAAACACTTCAATGAAAGCATAACATAGACATGTGTGGCAGATCTGTGTGAGCAGGCTGCAGAGTTCAGCTGCCTGCAAGAGCTGGTTATACAGAGAGCCATGAAGAGGAACGATTGTCCATGAATATATAGCATCCAGTGGATATGAATACATTGAGAAGTGAGGTAAATCAAACATAGGTATACAAATACATGTAACACATAAACTTTGCCTACACTGGACCAGCTTGGCAGAGTGAACAAATAGCTGCCCACTATGGCTGTGGGGGCAGCAGCTGGCCAAGGAAACCAATCTTGTAAAGTCAGCGATGTTCGCCAGAACAAAAAAAGAAAAAAGATCATGGTTCCAGGTGTAACCTTACTGGCCTCGGGGGATGGCTAGTAACTGAGGAGTGCACAACAGTGCAGGATGGAAAACCTCCAACAGTTCATGGGGGTGCAGACGTTCATCCAAGAGCGGCTGGGGTCAGTAAAGTGGGGGGTAATAAAGAATAACAGTAAAATAGAATTGACAACGGAAAGATGATCTGGGTTGGGGAGCGGGGGCAAGGGGTATAGACAGCTCCAGGGTTGACTGGGGTGTATCAAAGTAAATGCAGGAGGGAGGAAAAACAGGCATAGCCCAACTCACAGTTCAAGAAAAACTGGCCGATCCGTAGATGAGACTGTAGGACCAAAGCCAGGAGGACCCGTTCACAGGAAAAAGAAAAGGTGGCATCCACTGAAGGTTTAGGTGGGCGCAGGACCAGTCACATCATGATGCCCCAACCAGGACAGGATCACAGAGGGATCTTCAAAGAAGTGGGTCTTACCATCACAGACTACACGGTGTCGCGCCGGGGTCAGCATTGCGTATGTTAGGTTGTAAATGTGTAACTGCCGCTTTGCCCCAGTGAACTGTGCCCTCTTCTTTTGCACTTCAGCGGAGAAGTCTGGGAACACTGCAACATGAACATTACCAAAAGAGATATTGCCTCTCTCACAGGTGAGGTGCAAGATGGTGTCCCGGTCACAATAATTCAAATGCTTGGCTATGAAGGTGCACAGGGGAACCCCGGACGGCAGGGGGCGAACAGCCAGGCGATGAGTACACTCCACCACAAATGTGGACGAGAAGGCATCTATGCTGAAAGTTTTGATGAGCGGGTTCTCAAGGAATGTTGAGGGGTCAGAGCCTTCCGCCCTCTCAGGCAGACCCACAAACTGGAGGTTGCATCTGCAGAGCTTATTTTCCATGTCCTCCTATTTGCTTAGGACAGCATTGAATTGGTGCTGCAGCCATTCTGTGGTTACCTGCAACAGTGGAATTACCCTCTCCCTCAGTTTATGGATATCCTGACTAATGAGGAATATGTCGATCTTCACCTCTTCCATTTTAGAGGTGGGGGTTGCCTGGCATAATGAGACGGCTTCCAGGATTCAGGCAGTGTCCCCCGTAGGCGGTTCCTCCACCTCCGGAGTGGGAGTGATGCCATCTTCCGCCAGATCCCGCTCTTCATGCGGAATCTGTCCAGCTTTGTCAAAGCCTCTGAAGCCTGTTTCTGTGGCGACATAGTTACGGGTGTGTTGTAGGATGTATTAGGCAGCTTGTCTGTGTGGAAGAGGCAGGATTACTCCCCAGGATCGGTATGAAGGAGAAATCTTCAGCCAGAGCTCTCACTCTGCACACCCTACGCCATGCAGCTCCAGGCCACGCCTGACTGGACCATTCTAACACATGAATATTCTTTGATCTAAACCATTCCATTATAGCTTTGGCTGTATGTTTAGGGTCATTGTCCTGCCGGAAGGTGAACCTCCGCCCCAGTCTCAAGTCTTTTGCAGACTCTAACAGGTTTTCTTCTAAGATTGCCCTGTATTTTGCTCCATTCATCTTCCCATCAACTCTGAACAGCTTCCCTGTCCCTACTGAAGAAAAGCATCCCCACAACATGATGCTGCCACCACCATGTTTGACGGTGGAGATGGTGTGTTCACAGGGTGATGTGCAGTGTTAGTTTTCTGCCATACATAGCGTTTTGCTTTTAGGCCAAAAAGTTCAATTTTGGTCTCATCTGACCAGAGCAGCTTCTTCCACATGTTTGCTGTGTTCCCCACA
Organism: Aquarana catesbeiana; assembly: GCF_042186555.1. Taxonomy (NCBI): domain Eukaryota; kingdom Metazoa; phylum Chordata; class Amphibia; order Anura; family Ranidae; genus Aquarana; species Aquarana catesbeiana. Next base: position 345,098,899 of record NC_133326.1, on the reverse strand, counting down.
TAGCTTCTTGCAAACTGGAAACTGGACTTCTTATGGCTTTCTTTCAACAATGGCTTTCTTCTTGCCACTCTTCCATAAAGGCCAGATTTGTGGATTACACAACTAATAGTTGTCCTGTGGACAGTCTCCCACGTGAGCTTTGGATCTCTGCAGCTCCTCTGGAGTTACCATGGGCCTCTTGGTTGCTTCTCTGATTAATGCTCTCTTTGCCCGGCCTGTCAGTTTAGGTGGATGGCCATGTCTTGGTAGGTTTGCAGTTGTGCCATAATCTATCCATTTTTGGATAATGTTTCCGTGAGATGTTCAAAACTTGGGACATTTTTTATAACCTAACCCTGCTTTAAACTTTATCCCTGACCTGTCTGGTGTGTTCCTTGGGCTTCATGATGCTGTTTGTTCACTAAAGTCCTCTAACAAACCCCTGAGGGCTTCACAGAACAACTGTATTTATACTAAGATTAAATTACACACAGGTGGACTCTATTTACTAATTAGGGGACTTCTGAAGGCAATTGGTTCCACTAGATTTTAGTTAGGGGTATCAGAATAAAGGGGGCTGAATACAAATACATGCCACGCGTTTCAGATATTTATTTGTAAAAACATTTGAAAACCATTCATCATTTTCCTTCCACTTCACAGTATGTGCCACTTTGTTTTGGTCTATCACATAAAATCCCAATAAAATACATTTACATTTTTGGTTGTAACATGACAAAATGTGGAACATTTCAAGGCGTATGAATACTAAATGCACTGCACACAGGAGTATCTAGGTAAAAAAAAACAAAAAAAAAACAAGAAAACTGTAGAAACATAATGCCAAGATTGACAAGAAACAAAGGGATGAGAGGAAAAGAAGAGAAAGGAGGAGAGGAAAGGGCGAGTCTGTCCGGGAGTTCCCTGGCGGCCTTCTGTGGAATCAATTCTGTATATCAGGGACCTGTAAGTAAACAAGCCAGAGAGACCATATTTTATCGAAAAGTTGTTTGTCTCGTAGAACACTCACAGTTTTTTCATTTAGAATGATCCACGTGACTTTACGTTTTATTAATGCTTTGTCTACAACGGGGCTTTTCCACGCTGTGGCAATGGCAATTTTGACCACTAGGAACATAAAGTGTATTAACGTCTGGGTATGTCAGGGATCATTTTTCACTGGGTTGTTCAGTGACATCCTAATTTTTAACTCTTATTGAACATTCCAAACATATTTGCATTGTCCTATCCAACTTCCAGGAACATACTCTCTGTGCTATACTCTCTGCATGCATCTTTTATCATTCCTAAGTCTCCTGCCTTAAATATATCATCTCCAATACCAGAATTTTGATGGATTCAGAGAAATTCCAGGCGATCCTCCATTGAGCTCTACCCCAAGATTTGCTTTGCTAATTTCTACAAAGAAATTAATCAAGAATGTCTTTATGATCATTGCACCCATTACGGCTGTGACACAGAAGGGTCCTCATATTTTGACTAGGCTCTGTCAGCCCTTGAGTCTCTAAATAAAAGTAGAAAAAAAGAAAACTGCGCTCTGAGATAATGGAAAGTAGCTAACACTCACTAGACAAATCGTGTAAACAAATACAAAATAATAATAGTGCAGCACTTAAAGTGGATGTTAACCAACTCTCATTGTTTCTAAATTACTTCCATAGTGCTGATCTATAAGGATATAGATGTCTCCTGCATGTATCCTTACCTGTCAAATATCTCCCGTTTAGCTGTTTGGAGCCCTGCAATACTCCGGATTCTGTGGGTGGGTCTGTTATCTAGGGTTCGGTGGGTGGTGTTGTGATGTCAGTAGACTCCCCGCCCACCTCTACACTTCCCTTGGCCAGGTATCGATATTTCTTACACTGAACTTATACTGGTCTCGTGGATTATGCCCATGATCACTAACATCCAGTCAAAACCCAGGAAAAGTCACCACATGAATTCAGCGTGCCTAATCATAGTGAGGTGTGGAGCAGCCAATCCTGGGAGAGCTGGAGAAAAAAGGAAGGGGGATGTGTAGTACACAGAATGCCTCTCTCACACTTGTGCATGAGATAAGGAAATGAGCTGTTGCAGCAAGGGGGAAGAAAACAGACACCTATTTCTCTGTGTGTCTGTTTTTATCTTACTGTCTGTCAAAGAGGCCCTAGAAGAGTGGCACTTTTGGTTAGAAGGTACCTGGCACCAGTTCACCATGTAAGTATACTGATCATAAGAATTAGGGATGAGCCCGATGTTCGAGTCAAACGCAATATACATAAAAAAATCATTGAAAAAACAACATGGCTCCCCCCCCCCAGTCCATTACCAGGTGAATATTAAGGGGAAGCCCGCACCAAAATTAAAAAAAAATTGGCCCTTCAATTCTGGTATGAATTTTAAGGGGAACCCCGAGCCAAAATTTTTTTTAAAATGGCGTGGGGGTCCCCCCAAATCCATGCCAGACCCATATCCGAGCACGCAACCTGACAGGCCGCAAAGGGGGGACGAGAACCGTACCATGCCCTCAACATGGGGAGGGTGTTTTGGGGTCCCCCAAAACACCTTGTCCCCATGTTAATGAGGACAAGAGCCTCTTCCCCACAACCCACCTGGGGGTCTGCAGGTGGGGGCTCGGAATCTGGAAGCCCCCTTTAACAAAGGGATCCCCCATGTGATTGGGTATCGGGTACATTGTTTAAAAAAAAAAGTCCTTTACTTAGAAAATAAAATAATAAAAAATGTCCCGCGATGTCCATCCATCTTCGATCACAGCGCCGTCAAACTGAGAAAAAAAACAAAACTCGCCTCGGTGGGAGGCGTCCCGGCGACTGCAGCCTTTTTGCTTTGACAGCAGTGGCGTCTCCAGCTTTCATATTTAGGGGGGGCACATGAGGGGACAGGGACAAAAGTAGGACAAAATGCATATAGATAGATAGATAGATAGATAGATAGATAGATAGATAGATATAGATATAGATATAGATATAGATATAGATATATAGATATATAAATATATACTGGGGTCCTTTACTACGACCCCACATGTTCTGCAGTGAGCTCCTTTCCTACTGTATTGGGGTCCCTCAGGGTGGCAGAAAACAAGATATATATGTCACCAGCATACCAAGAAAATATAAGGATCCAAAGCAGTGGGAGAACTATCAGGTTTGCAAAGGTTGTCTTGCCTCCGGGCCCTGGTGTTCTGCCACTGTGGGGTTCCCCCGCCCCCTCTTGCTGTCCTGCCCCTGCTATTGACAGCGCTGGTCTGGCATCTCTTAGAATTTACAGGCTGGTTCTCCTGTTCTAAGGATGGGAGAAATCAGTCTGTTTTTTCAGTAACTGAGAGTCCTGGTGGAGTCCTTCTTGCAACTCGCTCTTCTCCCTGCCAATGAGGATGCAGGGGAAGGAGCAGATTGGGTGGCCGTGGTTGTGTGAGCGCTCGTATTATGCAGTGTCAGCAAGCAGAGGGAGGGGGGAGGATTCACCCACAGGAGCTGACTGGGGACTCTCTCCCTCTTAGACATTGATTTGGGGGGGGCACATGGTGGGGCACAGCATAATGTTGGGGGGGTCAGGGCCCCCTCTGGTCCCCCCTAGGGATGCCATTGTTTGACAGCTGTTATATAGCTGAGGGGGGGGCCTCCCGGTGACTCAAACAGGTGACCCAACCCCCTGACCCTGCCTCCTCTGATGTTATGTATCATCACATGATGATAGGAGGAGGCAGGGTCACCCCCTTACGTGACCGGGTGGCCCCGCCCTCAGCTATATAACAGCTGTCAAAGCAAAAAGACTGCAGTCGGCGGGAGCCTCCCGTGGAGGTGGAGTTTTTCCTTTTTTTTTTCTCGGGTCGTCGGCGCTGTGATTGAAAATGAATGGACATCGCAGGACATTTTTATTTTTTTTTATTTTTTAATAAAGGAATTGTCCCAAACTGTCTACTGTAATTTTTACTGTTTTGACACTTTTTTGGGTGAATGTGTAGGGGTACAATGTACCCGATACCCATTCACATAGGGGGGGCAGGGATCTGGGGGTCCCCTTGTAAAAGGGGGCTTCCAGATTCCGATAAGCCCCCCGCCCACAGACCCCACAATTACTGGGCAAGGGTTGTGGGGAAGAGGTCCTTGTCCCCATCAACATGGGGACAAGGTGTTATGGGGGACCCCAAAACACCCTCCCCATGTTAAGGGCATGTGGCCTGGTACGATTCAGGAGGGGGGTGCTCTCTCATCCCCCCTATTCCTGCGGCCTGCCAGGTTTCATGCTCAGATAAGGGTCTGGTATGGTTTTTGGGGGGGACCTCACACCATCTTTTTTTTAATTTTGCCTCGAGGTTCCCCTTAAAATCTATACCAGACCTGAAGGGCCTGGTAATGGACTGAGGGGGGGGGGCATGCCATTTGTTTCAATGTTTTTTTATGGCTATTGCTGGGACCCAACAATACATTACAGCCGCGAGCAGTTTTAAATGACATTTTTTCCTTTAGAAATGTAATTTTGCTGTAGTACTGTTCTAAACACGGGAACGATGTGCTACTTTACTTAAAGGAATATTTCATTTTTATTGTTTTACTTTAAGCATTATTAAAATCACTGCTCCCGAAAAAAACAGCCATTCTTAAAACTTTTTTTGCATTGATATATGTCCCAAAACACTTTTTATGGCAATAACATGCATATAAGCCTTTAAAATGAGCACTTTTGATGTTTCATGTTCGCAAGTTCATCCCTAATAAGAATCTTGAATATATTAGAGCAGTAAAATGTTTGAACTCCAGGCAAGCATGTTGGTCCCTATTTTTCAGTTAGTTTAACTCCCAGATCACTTACAGACCCATTTCCAAAAATATTAAGGTTGACACTCTCTTCTGCAGCTTTCTGCCATCGTTCAATACTCCTGCACAGCTATAGTATACCCCCCCTCCCCCTTCAGCTCACACAGGTCCTAGGAGTGGTTTCTTTGTATCTTTCTACTTACATTACCAAGGCACAAAGGAGGGCTCCAAAATACCTCCTAATAGGGAAATTGTTTGTGCCCCCTTACCTCAGACCTAAAAGTCTCCTCAAGATTCATAGTTTCTAAAAAGCAGGGCATCCTGGCATCTCCCAGATTCTCTTTATAGTCTTCAATGACTTATGGTGGCTCTCCATGAGAAAAGATGAAACTCTGTACATCAATATTGTGAAGTCTAGGCTAGGTCCAAGTCTTGTAGAATAAAACATTCAGATCTCCTGATGCATTTTCCCATTCTCAACAGTCCATAGACTCACTTTGCCATAGGTTTTTTGTTGATCTTCCTTGTTCTCCTGGCTGCACCGCAGCATAGGTTATAGGTGATTATTTCGGCGCATTTTGTGTCTTTAACCTAATTTACCGATAGCTAACCAAAATATTTTTTTTTTAATTACTTCAGCCCTGGAAGATTTGGCTGCTTAATGACCAGGCCATTGACTGCGTAATTTTAACTGACAATTGCGCGGTCGCGCGACACTGTACCCAAACAAAATTGACGTCCTTTTTTCCCACAAATAGAGCTTTCTTTTGGTGGTATTTGATCATCTCTGCGGTTTTTATTTTTTGCGCTATAAACAAAAAAAGAGCAACAATTTTGAAAAAAACACAATATTTTGTACTTTTTGCTATAATAAATATCCCCAATTTTTTTTAAAAAAAGAACATTTTTTCCTCAGTTTAGGCCGATATGTATTCGTCATCATATTTTTGGTAATAAAAACTGCAATAAGCGAATCAATCAATATTGATTGGTTTGCTCAAAAGTTATAGCGTTTTTTTTATTAGTATTTTTTACTAGTAGAGGCGGTGATCAGCAATTTTTATTGGGACTGTGACTTTATGGCGGACAGATCGGACACTTTTGACACAGTTTTGGGACCATTGACAATTATACAGCGATCAGTGCTATAAAAATGCACTGATTACTGTGTAAATGTCACTGGCAGGGGGTTAACACTAGGGGGCGATGAAGGGGTTAACTGTGTTCCCTTGTGTGTGTTCTAACTGTAGGGGGATGGGACTGACTAGAGGAGATGACAGATCGTTGTTCCTAGCTAGTAGGAACACACAATCTGTCTCTCCTCTCCTCACAGAACAGGGATCTGTGCCTGGATTTGTCCCTGTTCTGGCTCTCGTGCCCGTGATCGCGCGTGGCCGTCGGTCATCGCCACGCGCATCAACACCCCCGCAGTGCAGCGGTTGTGCCCACTTAAAGGTCCAACGTACAGCTATGACGGTTCGCGGGAACGTGCCAACCTGCCTCAGTATAATGATGGCGGCTGGTCGGCAAGCGGTTAAATACATTTTCAGATTGTATGGTATTCCCTTAGATAGGGTGGATTTACTACAGGCAAATACAAATACAAAGACTAAAAAGGCAAATAGTGCCTTTGCTCCAGAGCTTAGTAAATGAGATAAAGCTTCACTTTGCAAAGAATACCCAATCACATTCAAGGAAGATAAAAAAACAGCATTTTTGCTTGCACATGTTTGGATGATGGACATCAGCAGACCTTCCCCTCATTTACTAAACTCTGGTTAGTTGAGGATCTTAATATGTTCTGGCAAGCCTTTTGCTACCATCTGGGGTATCTCAGATAACCAACTAGACTGGGCATTCCATTTGCCCTGGGCAGAATTTGCTCATACCAATATCCCATGTTCTTCATCAGGGATTTTAACTTTCTTTTGTGTGTATAAATATCATCCAAAGCTCTACCATCACAAAAACTTGCACCAAGGTTCATTGGCCCACACTGGAATAATCTGAGAATAGATGCAAAATTATGAGATTACCTTAGATTACCTTCTTCCTTAAAAGAGTCCTAAAAGGTTTCATGTGTTCCTGCTGAAACCGGTGCACCCTCAGACTACAGTGGCCTTCATATATCTCCTTTACCAATGGACAGACAAGAAGAGTACAAAGTACAAAGGATCTTGAACTCCAGAAGGGTCAGAAACTCCCTTCTGTACCTTATTCAATGAAAGAAAGAAAGAAAGAATGCTCCTGGGTCCCAGCCTCTTCTATTAAAACTACACATTTATACATACATTTTTCCAGTCTCATCCTGAGAAACCAGCTCCTAATATGTTTTAATTTATCTATGGTACACATCAGCACTTTTACACATAGTGCTTGAGTTATATTGCACAAGTGCCGCACTTTTTTTGTCCCTATATTGTGATACCTTGTACTTGAGTATTGTGCCAGCAGCTTTCTTTTCACTTGGGCCCTAACACGAAAGTTTTCTTCCTGCTTTTCATACCCTGATGAATGACTGGTGAAGGAGAAGGAGAAGTACACCCATGCTTCTGGTGGAGGTGAGGCTGACTGTGCTTAGCAGACAAGCCTATGTGATTCAGTCTCAAGGCCTCAGTACTTTTTTTTTTGTCTACTGCCCAACCCTCTCTCCTTATTATTGCTGTAGCAGTTGAAAGATAATTGTTTGCTAATAGAGGTACAGGAAGCTGGTGAAGAAGTTTGGGATTCTGAATTGGAACAATACTTATAACATTATTTGCCCTGTTGTATCCAAAGTTTTTTTAAATGTGTGCCTGCATAGCCTAAATGTAAATATGGCCCCATGCACACTGGGCATTTAGCTACCATGCATGGGTGTGCGCAGCCTATTGCATTAGGGTGGGCAACCCAAAGCTCCAACACATATGCATTTGACATATTTACCGGCCTCTTCCCGCTCTCTATCCTGAAACAATGGGAGGAAGGGGGAGCAAGGGAGCACATGGGAGACCCGGGGCAACAGAAGGAAGAGGAACAGGGAAATGAGGGGTGGCGGAAGTGGCATATATTAGTACCAATCCCCTATATTTTCCTCCTGTGGCAGCTGAATGTTGACAAAAGGGAGAGGAGAAGCCTACTTTCAGCTGCTGCAGGAGGAAAATACAGATCGGTTCCACTAAATTCCACCCACGCTACCTCTCCTGTCCAGGTTCTGAGGGTCAGCAAGAAAGTGTTGTGCTTTACCTGTCACCTGCGCACCATTGACAGGTTGCCAACCTCAGGATTAGGGTATGCCCAGGCACACCTGGCACACCCCTTGCGCACGCCTATGCTTCCATGCATAGGGCTTTGGCGTCTAAGTGTGGAAAGAGGACACAAGTGCACTTCCCAGCCCTGCTATCAGCAACCTCCTAAACTATGAGAGTCTGACAGCTGCTGCTGGACAGGGCTTGGCGGCACACCAAGTGGTACCTAAAGCAGTATGGGCCCAGGGACAAATGCCCAAAACGTAGACTGCTTTCACTCTGAGCATTCATTCCTGGGTGCATATTGCACTAAACATTTGTACTGCTTGATGCACTATCCAGCTCCATCCAGCCACAGCAGCTATCAGCCTCTCATAGAGCGAAGCTGAACAGTGCACCTGTGCCTTCCACCAGCACCTAAATGTTGAAGACTCATGTGCTGGGGCTAAACACCCAGTGTAAATGAGGCCTTACTTATATATTAGCTATATCCTAGTGTGCAGATGAAATAAAGGTTTAACGTTACTGACTTATAAATCAGCTTGAGAATTAGAATAGCTGCTGCTGCTGATGTTGCCACCACCTTTGTAATCAGTATAATGTGGGTGAAGGTGAGAACGTAATGTTGTTTCTAACATTATTAGAGTGATATTTCCTGTTTAGCAAATTAAGTAATTAAGAAGAGAGTGTGTGGAACTTATGTGTGTGAATCTCCCAGGGCTGGAATCCCCTGGATGAAGACATTATGGGACTTTGCTTCCCAAATTTTAAACCTAGGATTGTTTTAGGTAGGATTATTTTAAAGCGGTAGTAAAGTCTATTCCTTTATTATAAAAAATGGTCCCCCATGCAGACTTAGGTCATAATGTACTAGTATGCACTGCATACTAGTACATTATGACAAATTTACCTGCAGACGGAGCTCTCCAGCGCTGCACTGACATGGCTCTCCTTGGTCCATCTTCGCCCGGTCTTCCTTGCAAGTTCCCAAACTTCAGGCACTTGAATGGCCGGTCCGCAGGTGACGTCACTCCCGTGCATGCGCACGGGACACACATCTTTGCGGTACACAGAGCGAGCCATAAATGTGGTCTGAGCTGCGCATGTGTGGCTCAGATAACATTACCCACTGACAGGCAGGAGGGACTTTTATGACAGAAGAGACCTCTAGCCTCTAGAGTCTCTTCTGTTATAAAAAGCCTGCCCATCAGTGGATTTTCAATTCCAAAAGTTTACTACCACTTTTAAGAACAGGTGTCCTGTTGCAGAAAAATTGAAGCTTTGGGGCTTTTTTTTTTTGATCTTTCCTTTTGTGTTTTTTTTTCTCTTGGGGCATAAAAAATATGGAAGAAAATAAGCACTGAGCATATGCTTTAAAGCAGAACTCTACAAGTGTCCTTACAAAAATTGTTAGCAGATAAACTGAAAATGTCTCTTCCGCTGTAAAAGTTTCTGTCTTAACTGCTCACAATTTTCTTCAGTTATACAGGTGAAGTTCAGTGTACATTATCATCATGTACTGGGTGGCGGGATTATTCCAGGCAGGACAGTCATGATGGCTGAGGATGCCGACCATGGTAGAGGATCGGGGAAAAAATATCAGTGGTGGTGATGGTGCAACAAGGGAATTACATGCAAAGTTTTCAAGTGCACTTTCTTACAATCATTTGGCCATGTTGTAAAGTTGTATGTCATTAGCACACCATTTAGCCCAAAACTCTTTTAATGATCATGAATAAAGAACTTATTTGTGCTACTGCTTCATTAGGTAAAATAATACAAATGACAAGGGAGATTGCAGATGTCGCACCACTGGATGGACCACAGTGCCAGGTAAGTTTGCCATATTGTGCAAGTATGCTTTGCCAACCCACCACAATGCAAACTTTGGTGCTGCTTTAAATTAGGCCCTTTTTTTGGAACCTTCCTCTTGAAGCCCTTACAATGAGGAGTCTAACCCATATAACTGAAATAAGGAACACATTTTTACTTAAAAGAGAAGTATGGGAAAAAAATCTTTTGTAAGAATTATACTTAGCTAGGTGGATGCAGCATCTGTCCCCCGACGACTCTAAGACTGAGAACCGAGCGATCAAAAACTGTTGATCACTCGGTTCTCAGTGCTCCCTGAGCAGAGATCTGGTGACTGTCAGTCAGCGCTGCCTGCTCTGCCCCCCACCCCCCACACTCACTGAAGCACTGGGTTGTGGAGGGGGCGGAAACAGCTGAGTCAGGCTCTCAGCAACATGCTGAGAGGCTGAGTCGGGTGCCGTCCAGGCATGTGGGTGGATCCCGACTATATGGTCGCACTCTTTTCCCAGCCTGGATCAGCTCTGTGATGTCAGCCGACCACAGGCTTCAGCCCGCTGTCTGCTGAAAATGGGTCACAGGAGTGCAGAACAAACTGCACGTCTATGATCCACAGGAGAAGTACAGCCAAACGAGCTTTAGCTGTACTTCTCGTTTAAAAAAAAACTGTGAAAAAATAAAAACACTGACATACTGGATATAGAATATTGGTCATCATGTTGGTAAGTATATGCAGATATGCACTGGATAAAGGTAGGGAACCTCACACCTGGCAGATTGATTGTTTCATCTCTATATACAGTATCTCACAAATGTGAGCACACCCCTCACATTTTTATAAATATTTTATTATATCTTTTCATGTGACAACACTGACACTTTGCTACAATGTAAAGTAGTGAGTGCACAGATTGTATAACAGTGTAAATTTGCTGTCTCCTCAAAATAACTCAACACACAGCCATTAATGTCTAAACAGCTGACAACAAAAGTGAGTACACCCTTAAGTGAAAATGTCCAAATTGGGCCCATTTAGCCATTTTCCCTCCCCAGTGTCATGTGACCCGTTAGTGTTACAAGGTCTCAGGTGTAAATGGGGAGCAGGTGTGTTAAATTTGGTGTTATCGCTTTCACTCTCTCATACTGGTCACTGGAAGTTCAACATGGCACCTCATGGCAAAGAACTCTCTGAGGATCTGAAAAAAAGAATTATTGCTCTACATGGCCTAGGCCAGTGATGGCGAACCTTGGCACCCCAGATGTTTTGGAATTACACTTCCCATGATGCTCCACTACACCGCAGAGTGCATGAGCATCATGAGAAATGTAGTTCCAAAACATCTGGGGTGCCAAGGTTCGCCATCACTGGCCTAGGCTATAAGAAGATTGCCAAGAAAACTGAACTGCAGCACGGTGGCCAAGACCATAAAGCGGTTTAAAAGGACATGTTTGGTTGACCAATGAAGTTGAGTGCACATGCTCAGTGTCATATCCAGATGTTGCCTTTGGTAAATAAACGTATGAGTGCTGCCAGCATTGCTGCAGAGGTTGAGGGGGGGGGGGGGGGGGGGGGTCAGCCTCTCAGTGCTCAGACCATACGCCGCACACTGCATCAGATTGGTCTGCATGGCTGTCATCCCAGAAGGAAGCCTCTTCTAAAGATGATGCACAAGAAAGCCTGCAAACAGTTTGCTGAAGACAAGCAGATTAAGGACATGGATTACTGGAACCATGTCCCATGGTCTGATGAGACCAAGATAAACTTATTTGGTTCAGATGGTGTCAAGCGTGTGTGGCGGCAACCAGGTGAGGCGTACAAAGACAAGTGTGTCTTGCTTACAGTCAAGCATGGTGGTGGGAGTGTCAGGGTCTGGGGCTGCATAAGTGTTCCCGGCACTGGGGAGCTACATTTCATTGAGGGAACCATGAATGCCAACATGTACTGTGTCATACTGAAGCAGAGCATGATCCCCTTCCTTCGGAGACTGGGCCGTAGGGCAGTATTCCAACATGATTACGACCCTAAACACACCTCCAAGATGACCACTGCCTTGTTAAAGAAGCTGAGGGTAAAGGTGATGGACTGGCCAAGCATGTCTCCAGACCTAAACCCTATTGAGCATCTGTGGGGCATCCTCAAATGGAAGGTGGAGGTGGAGATGTCTCTAACATCCACCAGCTCTGTGATGTCGTCATGGAGGAGTGGAAGAGGATTCCAGTGGCAACCTGTGAAGCTCTGGTGAACTCAATGCCCAAGAGGGTTAAGGCAGTGCTGGAAAATAATAGTGGCCACACATGATATTGACACTTTGGGCCCAATTTGGACATTTTCACTTAGGGGTGTACTCACTTTTGTTGTCAGTGGTTTAGACATTAATGGCTGTGTGTTGAGTTATTTTGAGGGGGCAGCAAATGTACACTGTTATACAAGCTGTACACTTTCTACAGTTTCTTCAGTGTTATTTCTTCAGTGTTGTCCCCTGAAAAGGTATTATAAAATATTTACAAAAATGTGAGGGGTGTACTCACTTTTGTGAGATACTCTATGTGTATCAATATTGAGCTTATCGGTGGGATCCAGGTCAATTGGTTTTCCAATTGGTTGTCTATCTACCAATCTATAAATAATCAATACCAATAATCACCCCTGGCAAAGTTTAATGCCATGGAAAAATGTCCACCTCTATTCAGTTTACTGCCCCTCCACATGCTAAAAGCCTCCAGTTGATTAGCCCTGTACATTTCTATGGGCTATTGCAAATGCACCATGTGATTGCTTCTTGCTGTTTTAAGCATAGCTATTACATAATATATATTGAATTTCACATTAAAGCAGAGTTCCACCCAAAAATGGAACTTCCGCTTTAAGTGATAGTGACCCCCTGACATGCCACATTTGGCATGTAATTTTTTTTGGGAGGGAGCGGATACAGCTCCCACTTTCTCCTAGGGCTTCGCGGCGCCGGAAGGAAGTTCATCTCTCCCTCTCTGCAATCTTCTGGGACATGTCACAGGTCCCAGAAGATTCCCCTGCCATTCAAAGCGCGCAGCGTGGCTCACGCATGCACAGTGTGTGCGTGGCTGTGAAGCCACAGCCGGGCGCCAACAGTAAGAATGCCGGCACCGTGGAGAGGAGCGGGGCTTTGTACGCCCACATGGCTGGACCGTAGGACAGGTGAGTGTCTGATTATTAAAACTCAGCAGCTACACTTTTTGTAGCTGCTGACTTGTAATTTTTATTTTTTCGGCGGAACTCCGCTTTAGGAGAGATAAAACAACAACATAACAGTTCCATATACTGTATATGTTATTAAATATGTTTTACAATGCCATAAGCAATTTAGAAAAATGGTTTTGTTAACAGTTTTTAGGGTTCCCAGGAGCTGCCTTTTTATATTGCTCCTTTCTATAAGTATGCACTTTATAAGGCAATAAAATGAATGGAGTAATTTCTCTGGCAATGTCTTTTTTATTACACTAATTCACTATAATACAGGATTAATAACAATTTGAATCAATACATCCCTAATTAAAAAATGGCATATAAACTACAGCAGACACATTTTTCTAGGTCCGTGTAAAGGTTTTCAATAAAACATTGTAATCTCAGCGCCCCAATTCAAAAGCATTTTATCCTTCCCCATTATGTCACTGTCATTTGCTCATAAAATTAAAGATTTATATTAATACCTCTATTGCAGTTTGAATATTTAAAAAAGCCAAATGTGCTTACACAGACCATTTGCAAAAACACAGCCATTACAACAGAAAGGTAGATAGATAGATCATTAGAGATATCTGATTCCCATAACCTCCTACATGTAATATCGCATTAAATAAACTTGCAATGGGAAAACAATTTCTAATATTCAGTGGGGCCAAATCAGGGTCACCATCAGGGGGGTACAGCGGATACAACTGTAAGGGGCCCGGAGCACGAGGGGCCCGTCCGGGCCAGAAGAAGGCAGGACGGGTGAAGGGGGGGCTGTGCTATGCACTATAGAAACGATCTTGCAGCTTCTGCTGCTCGCTTTGTCATTGAGCTTAGACTTTAAGCTCTTTACTGCCATCTCTGGCTACTATGTGCACGTGCACCCCTTGTGTGAGCTGTCTGTACTGTGCTCCTCTGTGTCTCAGCAACATGTCAGCTTTGTGGAAATAAGAGCTGGAACTAGGTAGGAAGATTTCCTTTACAAGTAGGGGCTGTGAAGGAAAGGGAGGGGGGCTATTTGTGTACAGGGAGGGGCCAGAGGCTTGTGTGTTTACAAATTTGTGTATGTGTGGGGCTGACATATATATATACAGGTAGGGAGTTTGACATATATACAGGTGTGAGGAGGGCTGGCATATATACAGGTATGGGGGGGTGACATATATACAAGTGTGAGGGGGGCTTGCATATATAAAGGTGTTTGTGGGGGGGGCATATATACAGGTGTGGGTGGCTGACATATATACAGGTGTAGGGGGGCTGACTTATGTACAGGTGTGAGGGGGGCTGACATATATACAGGTGTGAGGGGGCTGACATAAATAGAGGTGTGAGGGGGGCTGGCATATATACAGGTGTGGGGGGGTGACATATATACAGGTGTGAGTGGGCTGACATATATACAGGTGGGGGGCTGACGTATATACAGATGTGTGGGGGGGTGGGGCTGACATATATACAGGTGTGAGGGGGCTGGCATATAAACAGGTGTGGGGGGTGGCATATATACAGTACCTGACCGCGAGATTGTGTTTCCAGCGCGATCCCATCACGCTGGTTCTCGGCGACAGGATACTGTGCATGTCACGCTGGCTCACTCATGGGGAAAGGAAAACTTTTTTTTCCTTACACGATGAGCGACAGGCAGTGCTGACAGCTGTCTGGTATGAATCCTGAGAGGGAACGCCGCGCCAAATTTTAAATGAAAAAAACGGCATGGGTTCCCCCCCAGGGGCATACCAGGCCCTTATCTGAGCATGCGCAGGGACTCTGGGGTCACACCCCCTTATGACGCCAGAGTCCTTGCGCATGCTGGGGCCGTGACGTCACAAGGGGGCAGGGTCACTGCCTATATAAATGGCTCCGCAGCTCGCACACAGCATTCCAGCCGGAGAGAGCGTCATGTCAACATCGGAAGAAGAGAAAAGGAAGAAAAGACGGGACAAGACAGCGCAGCAGACCGGGTCCCCCGCTGGCAAAAGAGCTGGAAGAAGATAGTCATTCACATAGGGTGGGGGGCTGGGATCTTATTAAAGGGGGCTCCTGGATTCTGATAAGCCCTCTGCCCGCAGACTCCGACAACCAAAGGCCAGGGTTGTCGGGAAGAGGTCCTTGTCCTCATCAACATGGGACAAGGTGCTTTGGGGTGGGGGGGCCGCAGGGTGCCCCTTCCCCCAAGACACCCACCCCCCCATGTTGAGGGCATGCGGCCTGGTATGGCTCAGGAGGGGGGTGCTGCTCGCTCGATCCCACCCCCTTTCCTGACCGGCCGGGCTGCGTGCTCGGATAAGGGTCTGGTATAGATCTTGGGGGGACCCCCACGTCGATTTTTCGGCGTAGGGGGTTTCCCTTACAATCCATACCAGACCCAAGGGCCTGGTATGCCCCTGAGGGGGAATCAACGCCGTTTTTTTTCATTTAAAATTTGGCGCTGCGTTCCCCCTCAGGATTTATACCAGACAGCTGTCAGCACTGCCTGTCGCTCATCGCGAAAGGAACAAAAAGTTTTCCTTTCCCGATGAGTGAGCCATCTCGGCGCTGGCTTCCACGATGGGGCTCGCAGGTATGAAATCTTGCCGATAACTGCGGCGAGATTGACACAATATCGCGGTCACCTACTGTACAGGTGGGGGTGGGGCTGACATATATACAGGTGTGAGGGGGCTGGTATATATACAGTATTGAGGTGGGGCTGACATATATACAGGATTGGGGAGGCTGTGTGCATACAGGTGAGGTGACTGGTGTGTGGATTTGGTGGGATGGCCTATGGGCAAGCCCTGGGGAATGTTGGTGGCAGGCCCAGACTGGGACAAAAAATAGGCCCTGGCATTTTACACTGAGCAGCCAACTTTTCCAGGGACTGGGGGGGAGGTGTCGGTAGACATTCGCAGGGGTGGCCGGTGTCGGTCCTCCACGCTGTAATGTGCAGGGACACTGTAATAAAAAGGGAACTGTGCTGTATAGGGGCACTGCAATGATTACAGTGCCCCTTTACAGTGCAGTCCCCTTTATATCACAGTGTCCCAGTCCTATTGTGGCCATACAATGCTAGTACTATCTGTCTCCTATTGTGCCCACACTGCCCAGTGACTTTGACCTGCTCTCTTTCTGGTGGTGCAGTACAGCGTGGCTCTCTCTAGTGGTGTGGTACAGTGTGGCTCTCTCTGGTGGTGCGGTACAGCTTGGCTCTCTCTCTGGTGGTGCAGTACAGCGTGACTCTCTCTGGTGGTGCTGGGGCTATTAGTTCCCCCAGCACAGTCCTCTCTTTCATTTTCCATGTCTCCTGTAGTAGCTGCTACAAGCACTCCTCAGCTTGTTTCTGGGTTTTCTCTTTCACCCCAGCAGAGTGCATGCTGGGGACTGTAGTCTGCTCCCTGCTGAGAACAGTTGGGCCATCTATCTCTGGGACTACATTTCCCATGATGCCCCTCTAGTTGCTTTTGATTGGCCCTCCGCTGTGGCCAATGGGGAGGGAAGAAGAACAGACAAGAAAGCCTTCTCTTCCACGTGCTGCCGACATGAGAAGGGGAGGCGGGCGGGGGAAATATCGTGTCAGCAGCTTGCAGCTCTCCCCACTGTTCAGACGCCCATGGCTGGAGGAGGAGAGCGGAACTGTCAGCGCGGCTCTGAGGCTGAGCTGTGTGTGAGAGAGACACACAGCTCAGCCAATGCAGCCGCCAGGGATGACACAAGCACCATCGCGTAGCAGTAGGCGAGCGGCAGCCGCGGCCTGTGTTAATCATGTTCAGGCCGCGGTCGCCGCTTACCTACCGCTATGCGGCCTGATCACCAACAGGCTTCGGAGCGGGCGGCTCCTGCCCACTGGGCAAATGCCGGTCTGCCCTATGGCCAGTCCGGGCCTAGTTGGTGGTCAGGCTCGGGGGGGCCTATGCCTAAAGCTGTGTAAGGGGCCCAAGAATTTCTGATGGCTGCCCTGGGCCAAGTACAAGTGGAATTTTCATCATAAACTCACGTTTCTGTAGGCTAAAGAAAGTGTACCATGCATAGTCTGATATAATGTCATGTTGATTGGTGAAACCTCCTAATTCCTAAAGAACATAGATTACTGTGACACACTCTTTCATATCTTTCAGACTCAGTTTCCTTTATGGATCTTTGCACCCTGTCACAAAACTTCTCTGAGCAACAAAGGAAGTTGGTTCTGGGAGATTTTCCTCTGGTTCTTGCTCTGATCAATATCTGAAGTGGAGAGCATCTCCATTCAGGGTCACCAGCGCAGCATATGTAATTAGTATTGACCCATGGGGAAATGCTCCCCATCCTAGTCCTCCCTTACTGTAAACAGATTGCAATTATTTCCAAAAAGATTGTGGTCCAGACTTTGTAACGACATGTTTTTGCTTTAAATACGTAGTAACTGACTACGGAACTACCGCTCCTGCCCATTGAATTCAATGGGCACCCCTGCAGAACCGCCGGCAAAGCACTGCTGCAGCAGCACTTCGCGGGTAGTTCTAACCCGTTTTCAGGTTAAAACTGCCCCACTAGTGGCCAAAAACCCCTGCAAAAACTACGGTAAAGCGCCGCTAAATATAGCGGCGCTTTACTGCCGACGGCCCAGATGCCCCAGTGTGATATGGGTCTTACAGTATTTCAGCTCAAAAGGCTATGAGATGTATTGTGTATACCAAATGTGGTGCACCTATCTTCTACTTAAAGTGGAGTTCCACCCAAAAATGGAATTTCCACTTATGGGGTCCCTCCTCCCTCCACTGTCACATTTGGCACCTTTCAGGTAGGAGGGGAAGCACTGAGCAGATACCTGTCTAATACAGGTATTTGCTCCCACTTCTAGCGATAGATTCTGTGGCGATCTACGCCATGCCCGGCCCCTCCTCCATCCCCCCTACTGTCTTCTGGGAGACACACACGTCCCAGAAGACAGCAGGGACCTGTCAGGACGTGCAACGCGACTCGCACATGCGCAGTAGGGAACCAGGCTGTGAAGCTGCAAGGCTTCACTTCCTGATTCCCTTATGAAGATGGCGGGACCCAGGGACGGGTCAGCTTCGGGTGAGGACATCGCGGGCACCCTGGACAGATAAGTGTCCATATTTTAAAAGTCAGCAGCTGCAGTCTTTGTAGCTACTGACTTTTAATTGTTTTTTTCGGCGGAACTCCGCTTTAAAGTGGTGCTTCACTCCAAAGAGAATCAAAAGTAGACCAGTATGAAGGATGTACTAAGTCTGGGCCAATACAGGCCAATCAAATGAAAGAAAAAAAAGAACTGATGCAGCAAGGAGACAGTAGATTATTGCCTACCTGCTTTAAAACATTTACTTAATATCATCACTACAAAGAAAGCCCTTATATTCTTGGATAAATGTGAACACCAGCATTGCCTCCTTTGAATTTTTCCACTTGGTGGTTTAATGAAGCAGCGAGGTTCCCCATAAGTTTAATCTTGTTTACCTTGGAAAACTACAGTTTAAGTGTGTGTGAAGGAAGGGATTGCCCCTAGAGGGTAGGAATGTGGGTCTTGACTAATTTTAGATGTATCACTAATGATTTACAATTTTTGTGTCTTGAGAGGATATGTGGCAGGTTGAGTTCCAAAATTGATGTCAGATATTATCACAATAGTACTGTGAACTCCCTGCCAGAAATCTCTAAACTTGACACAAGATAAAAAAGTGTGCACCAAATTTTCCCTACTTTCCTCACATCTCCAACAATCTTGTAGTAGAGTGTGTGGAGACATTTTGTGTAGTACTGAGGGAACTCTATACCAGCGAATAAGAAGTTTTTAACTTGCCTCCTGATATTTACTAGCTATAGAAGACTTGATTAAAATATATTGTATCTGACATTGTTCAGGAGATAGGGATATAACCAAGACATGTTCCCATTTAATCAAAATTGTGGTAAAAAGTCCTTCCATCACAACTACTTTTTGCATCCACGTGGATTATACCTTGTTTTTTTCAGGACAAATTGGGCTTTAATTTGGTGGTAAATGGTAATGGATATCTGTATAATATATGTATTTCTTGTTACCACTATAACCTACCACCAAAGAACAACCCAAAATAAATGATCAGAATCTGGAAGATCTGATAAGCTCCCAGATCCTGCTCCCCCATGTGAATGAGTATGGAGTACATAGTACAGGAGTTAAGCAAATATGGTGGCCAGAGGCCGCTTACCATTCTGAAGTCCATTGCAAAGTTTCCTCCTTCTCTTGGGTATCTGTAACAAGTGTGACCCCGCACATGC
Source organism: Aquarana catesbeiana (assembly GCF_042186555.1). Lineage (NCBI taxonomy): Eukaryota > Metazoa > Chordata > Amphibia > Anura > Ranidae > Aquarana > Aquarana catesbeiana. The sequence continues at coordinate 345,079,652 of NC_133326.1, read as the reverse complement.
TCCAAGGGGGCTCGTGCGGCCTCCTTCTCACTTCAGGTGTTATGTCGGCAGCGGCGCACACTGCCACATCCGGGCACTCAGTAAGGAGCTCAGCTGTCACATCCAAGATATGGAGAAGCACATCATGGCAGACAGAGACCCACCCCCTCCCCCAGCAGCCTATCAGGCGCTCTGATTTGGGGCTGACTCACACTGAGCATCCCAGAGGGGTGGACAGGCCAGACTTAATCAGTAGGCCCCTGCACTTCCAGCTTTGCAGATATGTACTGCTTAGCCATCGTGTCAGCAGGGGGCCCAGCAGGGTGTGTGTGCCTATAACACTCCTCTGTCATCACAGTCTGATCTTGCATCTGAAGGAGGAGACAGAGGAGAGAGCACATGAGCCATGGGTGTCTTCATTACCAGCCAAGCTATAAGTTAACGCACACTGTCACTCACTACATACGGCCCCAACCTGCCCTATACGATCCCAACCTGCCCTATAGAATCCCAACATGCCCTATACCACCCTAACCTGCCCTATACCACCCCAACCTGTCCTATTCCACCCCAATCTGCCCTATACCACCCTAACCTGTCCTATACAATCCCAACCTGACCTATACCACCCTAACCTGCCCTATACCACCCCAACCTGTCCTATACCACCCCAACCTGCCCTATACCACCCTAACCTGTCCTATACCACCCCAACCTGCCCTATACCATCCTAACCTGCCCTATACCATCCAACCCTGCCACTATACCACCCTAACCTGTCCTATACCACCCCAACCTGTCCTATACCACCCCAACCATGTAACTATACCACCCTAACCTGCCCTATACCGCCCTAATCTGCCACCATATCACCCTACACTACCCTAACCTGCCACTATACCACCCTAACCTGCCACTATATCACCCTAACCTGCCCTATACCACCCAACCTGCCCTATACCACCCCAACCTGCCACTATACCACCCAGACTGCCCTATACTACCCCAACCTGCCCTATATGACCCCAACCTGCCACTATACCACCCTAACCTGCCACAATACTAACCCAACCTGCCACTATGATGTTTACTAACTGCCCTATTACTACATACTGCTCACTGACTTGCCTGTCATTACATACTGCTCACTGACTTCCCTGTCACTACATACTGTTCACTGACAGCCCTGTCACTACATACTGCTCTATTGTCACTTTCTGCTTTTAAGGCAGTGTAAGTTTATAATTTTACAGTGACATTTGTTTTATTATATTTAATAAAGTTTTCCTTAGTATTTAGTTATGCCTTGCTAGTTCATTTCTTTTTTTTTTTAAAGGTTGCCTAACTCCAGTGAGCTTTGATCTCTTTCACATTGCTCAGGTAGATCTCTACCTCTCAAAGGTTGCCTACCTCTGCTCCAGGGTATTCAAAAGATTGTGGAGAAACTGTCCACATGTTGACATACCTCCCCAACTAATTTGAAATACCCTCTCAATATGTAAATAAAGGCCTGAAATAACTCTTTAGCCACTTGGAGTATCTTGGCACTGTGGGAGTATCCTGGCGTGCAGTCGAAGTTGCAGGTGGTAGTGGGGGTGCCCAGTTCAACTTTTGCATCAGCGCCCACAAGCTTCAAGCTACACCTCTGCTCTGAGGTGTGCAAAAATAAACACCTGCTGCTTTATATTTCAGAAAAGAGATGCACCCACATACCTGCTGAAGCTTTCAACACCATTCTGACTGGCAAAGCTCTGATACTTCTTGATAGTGCCAAAACTTGCCTGCCCTTTCCTGCCTCTTGCACATTGAAATTGACCTTTAAGGTTTGTAGCAAAGTGTGTATTTACTTACTGTGCCCGAATGCCAATGCAAGTCACTTTATCTCAATTTCCCACAACTTCCTGCATTCCTGGATATGCCCAGGGAAAGTAAAGATTTTTCTCACACAGCAGCTTAAGGAGAGACCACACCTGATGAGAGACAGGGGTAGCTAGGCAAGACATATGCAGTCAATTGAGAGACCCCCCCACATTAGCCACGTTACCATAATTGAGTCAAAAAGGCACTGTGCATAGTTCATGTCATGCCTTGTGCTTCTTATGTTCTTTTGTTAATTTTTGAATATGCTAATGGTATGTAAATTAAATTGTAATATTGCCATCTAGTGGCACTCTTGCATACCTATAGTTCTATAGATTAATTACTGTAGGTAGACATATTGTTTCTTGAAAGTCACCGTAGTTTCCCATTATTCCAGTGGACTAGACCATGAGGTCTGAGAGACAGCCCCCAGTATCCATCTTCGTTTCATCCATGCGTCTTCTCCAGAGGACTCCACACCTATTTAACTGCAATTCTATTGTCAGCCTAACGGAAACATTTCTGGTATTTTTATAACCCCTTTCCCTAGTTAGACTAGTGTGTCAGGACTGTATATTTTGTATATTGTATACACTGATTTTGACTTTGCAGATTTACTCTAAAGCCCCATACAGACTATCAGATTTTCTGCTGATTTTTGTCTTCAGATTTACCAAAACCATGTAGTGCAAGGGCCTGCCTGATTGCATACAAATTGAAACTCCTAAGGTTTGACCTCATATTATATGGTTTTGGTAAATCTGGAGGAAAAAAATCAGCAGAAAATCTGATAGTGTGTATGGGGCTTTACTTTCCTGCAATAAAAGTTGAAAAAAGTACCTACGCCTGCCTCAATGAGTTCTTAAGGGAGGAGTGTTAGCTGTCTGTCTTATTATACCATGAGCCACATGTAATGAGGGCAGAACAGTAAAAAGGTGGCTCCAAACAGGCTTGCACATAGAGAGCCGTAAACGGTGACTCCAAACAGGCTTGCACACAGAAGGCCAGAGAGACAGCAGTCTTTAACAGGCCTCCACGTTGCAAGACATCATATCAGAGAAAAAGTCAGAGCCATTAGAGATGAGGTCCCAAGTCTCGGTTTACTCCAGGGGCTTAAAAAGGACAATGAGCAGCGACTTGGTCGCTATCGCCCGCGCAAAAGCAGACGCTGTAAGTAAAGTAAAGGCTGCCTTTGCCGAAAAAGAGATGCAAATTAAATTAGAGAAGCTACGTATAGAAGCTTTGTTAGAGAAATTAGCTACAGAGAAGAAAGCAGGGGCAGCAGTAGCTGAGGCAGAGATCTTAGAGGAACTTGCCAAACCCACCAGTGAGAGACTCAGAAACATACTTGAGATTAAACCATCATGACTATTCACAGCATACTACAAACTATGTGCTGCAACATGCCAAACCAGATGACTGCCTGCATTCAGCTCCAAGAGCAGAGTCGACTCCTGCGTGGTCTCCACCCCCTACATTAAACAAGTACAGTACAACCTGCATCTAAGCTATCAAACCCCTAATCCCAAAAGCCAAAATCACAGCGACAGCATTTCCGACGACCACAAATTCCCACTAAGTCCCCCGCACAGCAGAGTACCTCCAGACTACTCATACAAAGACCAAGGTATGTTGGATTTCCTTAAGTTCTTTGCACAGCGTGAGCTGTTGACAAAAGGACTCACAAGGTTTAATGACCGACCTGAGAGCTATAGAGCATGGTGATCATCCTTCAGAAATGCAATAAAAGATCTAGATCTATCTGCAAGTGAGGGGGTCGATCTTTTAGTCAAATGGCTGCGGAATGAGTTGGCAGAGCATGCAAGAAGAATCAGGGACATCAATGTTAACTACCCAAGCAGAGAACTGAGTATGATATGGGAGGGAATTGAGAAGTGTTACGGTTGCACAGAAGCCATATAAAATGCACTGTTTAAAAGAATATAGGACTTCCCTAAGATTCCTAATAAAGGCTTCCAGAAGCTGAGAGAGTTAAGCAACCTGGTGACAGAGCTCCAAGTAGCCAGGGCAGAAGGAGATTTGCCAGGCCTTACCTTTCTAGATACAGACCGTGGTGTTAACCCCATAGTGTAAAAACTGCCTTACAGCCTTCAAGAAATATGGGTTACATGAGGCTCCAACTACAAGCAAGAGCATATTGTCCCTTTCCCACCATTCTCTTTCTTTGTGGACTTTGTTCGCCAACAAGCAAAGATCAACAATTATGAGAAAACAAATCAATGGTCCCCACAACCAATGGTTCTTATGCTCAGAAGCTGGACCTAAGATGGGTCAATATAGGCGATGTTGCCTAGGAAACGCTCACAAACAAACCAGTGTGAACTCCCTTTTTACCAAGACATTAGAGAGCGTACGTCCATCCCTTTTCCAACCTTGCCCCAACAGATTCCTTATAAACCTGCTAGTGTCATACATTCAAACCAATACACTAGCAAGCAGTTGGGATGCTCAGTTTTCCAAAAGACAAAAGAAGACCACAAAATTGCCCTATCTATTGAAAATCATATCTTCTTGAAGATAATGGAACAGGGATTCTACAAAAATGACACACACAGCTGGATATCACCCCTACCTTTCAAAACACAGAGATCCTGTCTTCTTAACAACAGACTACAGGTTCTAAAACGCTTTTCTTCTCTCAGGTGTAATTTTCAAAGGAAACCAGAAATGAAAGAGCATTTCTTCTCATTCATGAGTAAGATGTTTGAAGACAGCCATGCAAAGGTGGCCCCCACCTCTGAAAGAGAAAGAAGAGTGCTGGTACTTACCTATCTTCGGTGTTTACCACCCCAAGAAGCCAGGGAAAATCCGAGTAGTGTTAGACTCCAGCTCCCAGTACCAAGGAATCTCTCTCAACGGCATCCTCTTATAAGGACCAGATCTAAAAAGCACACTTCTTGGCGTTCTTATCAGATTCCTCAAGGAAGCCATCGCCATAGTTGCTGACATACAACAAATGTTTCACAGTTTTCAAGTCAAGGAAAAACACAGGAACTTTCTGAGATTCTTCTGGTTTAGGGATAATGACCCCACTAAAGACATTATAAAATACTGCATAAAAGTCCACGTTTTTGGCAACAGCCCATTCCCTGCTGTTGCTATCTATAAACTTAAGCTATCTGCCCAGGAAGGTGAAAAAGACTATGGGCAAGATGTTAGACAGTTCATTGAGAGATTATTTTATGTAGATGATGGCCTGAAGTCACTTTCATCGCCTGAGGCTGCAATTAGTCTACTTAAGAGGACCCAAACCACACTTGCCTGTTCAAACCTTAGGTTGCATAAGATAGCTTCAAACAGTAAGGCTGTTATGGAGGCCTTCCCCTCTCAAGATCACACCAGTGATTTGAAAGACCTAGACTTGGCAACAGACTCACTACCCATGCAGCGCAGCCTAGGACTCAATTGGGATCTCTACTCTGACACCCTCACCTTCCAGGTCGACCAGGAGCCAAAGCCTTTCACACGGCGAGGTGTCTTGTCTACCATAAACAGTCTGTATGACCCACCTGGGTTTGCAGCACATGTCCAAGGTAAGATTCTGCTCAGCGAGCTTGCTGCAGACACATATGATTTGGATTCTCCACTTCCTCCCAAGAAAGAGACATTATGGGTAACATGGAGATACTCTTTAGAGGCATTATTCAACTTATATAACACATACATAGGCTCAAATTTCCCCTGCAGAATTTCAGTCCAGAAAGCTATTTGTATTCTGCGATGCGTCAGTAAAAGCAATAGCTGCAGTAGCCTACCTTACATCAGTAGACATCAGGGGTCAAGTCCATATTGGATTTGTAATGGGTAAGGCCAAGCTAGAACTTGAGGACACAGAGTTTTATACGACCAGCAAGGTAGTGCTGGGCTACATTCACAACAAGAACAGGAGATTCTCTGTCTATGTATATAAAAGAGTCTTGAGGATCAGGAAGTTTCACACAGTGGCATTATGTATCAACTGATTGTAACCCAGCAGATTACGCTACAAGGGCTGTGCCAGCATCCCACCTTAGAGATACTACATGGATCACAGGACCACCCTTCCTGTACAAGGCAGCACCTAGCACTCCTGAAAAAGGCACATATGTATTGTTGGAGCCTGAATCTGATGCAGAAATCTGTCCTCAGGTTTCCGCACTACACACAACAGTTTCTAACAAATTGTGGGGATCCAAGTGCTTTCATAAATTCTCCACTTGGAAGTCTTTACACAGAGCTATAATCTACTTAATTCACATAGCCAGATCTTTTAGAGGCACACCTACAAGATCAAGACATTGCAAAGGTTGGCACTATTGTCGCAAGGCATACACAGATGAGCTCACACAGGCTAAAAATGTTATCATCCTTTGTGTCCAACAAGAGACTTAAGCACTAACAATAGAATGCCTTCAAAATCACAAGAATGTTCCAAAAGACTATCCTCTAAAGAAACTCAATCCCTTTGAAGACAGCGAACACAACTTGGAACATGGCACCGTTGTTCTCATGACAGACTCTCAGTTGGTGTACAGAAATCCCCCAGAAATGTAATTTCTTGCTTGTGTGATTGGCTCACTAATTTTGCCAGAAGTCTGCACTAATGCCGCGTACACACAGTCGGACTTTTCGTCTACAAAAGTCCGACGGACGCCGACGGACTAAAGCTGGCTAACAATCCGATCGTGTGTGGGCTTCCCCGGACTTTCAGCGGACTTTCAGCGGACTTTTCCAGCCTCAAATCTGACGGACTTTAGATTTGAAACATGCTTCAAATCTTTACGTCGGAACTACGCCGGACCCAGAAATCCGCTCGTCTGTGTGCTAGTCCGACGGACAAAAACCCACGCTAGGGCAGCTATTGGCTACTGGCTATCAACTTCCTTATTTTAGTCCAGTGTACGTCATCACGTACGAATCCGTCGGACTTTTGTGTGATCATATGTAGGCAAGTCCGTTCATAAGAAAGTCTGCTGCAAGTCCGCCGCAAGTCCGCCAAAAGTCCGCCAAAAGTCCGTCGAAAGTCTGTCGGACAGGCTGTCGGACTTTTGTAGACGAAAAGTCCGACTGTGTGTACACGGCATAAGAGTCAGATTTTAGGCATCCTCTGCAACAAAGATTTAATTTTTGTTGAGATACTCCCAAAGCGTTAATTACTTCTAAAATACTCTGTAACTTTCCTCATTAGAACACTGCAGGTGCATCAGCTGATTAATAATGAAAAAGGCACTCCCATTCAATTTAACTCTGTTTGATTATGTCAACGTGTGAAGAACTACTCCTTCAGAGCAAAAACAGATAGCAATCTGCAATAAAACCTTGACTTGATTTCCAGGAATCTTACAGAACGGCCTAATGAGAGATAGGCTCCTCCCACCTAGCACAGGAAACACAATCCACATTCATTTAAATACAGGTGTGAGTCAGAGTCCCTCAGTAATAACAAATACCTGAAGGCACAGCTAATTTCATTCTTACCACCCATACTACAACATACATAATAGGGCAGGAAGCAGTGCCGCCCTGGAAGATTCCTGGAAATCAAGTTAACAGGTAATAACTTCCCCATTCATCTTCCAGGACGGCTTAATGAGAGTGACATTATAGAAACAAGCCTAGGACCACAGCTTGAAGCACCTTTCTCCCAAAAGCCTGGTCATTAGAGGATAAGAGATCCAGACGGTAATGCTTGACAAATGTTTGGAAGCTCGACCAGGTGGCTGCTTTGCATATTTGGATGGGCTCTAAGATTTTGGGGAGCCTGCAGCCCGGCAGTTGCGTAGGCCTCTATTATTGCAGCCTTCATCAATCTAGTGATGGTAGTTTTTGAAGCTGCTGATCCCTTTTTGTGTCCCGAATATAGTAGGAATAAACTAGGGATTATTCTCCATTTTTTAGTACGTTCAGTGTAACATAGTAAGCACCGTCTTACATCAATTTTATGGAAATCTTCCTTCCTGAGGTTACTAGCTTGCCCACAAAATGAAGGGATAATGACTTCCTTCGACCGATGAAATTCCGTTGACACTTTGGGAAGGAAGCCTGGGTCCAGAGATAGAATTACCCTATCGGACAGAATGGAGCAGTATGTCTCTGCTATGGACAGCCTGTAATTCGCTGACTTCTGACTGTGACCAGTGCCACTAAAATACAGTTTTGTAAGTTAATATTTTTAACATACTTTCTTCTAATGGCTAGAAAGGGTGTTTTGCGAAACTTTGAAGGACCGTAGACAGATCCCACAGGGGAAACTTTGAAGGACTACGGTGCTGTTCTCCTAGAGACGGCCTTCTTGTTATCATGTGTTATGCCAATCTGGGATCCAAAAGATTAGACAAGGCTGCCACCTGCATTGGGAGCTAAACCTAGGTCTGTGCCGTTTTGAAGAAAGTCCAATACTGCTGGAACAATGGGTCCAGAAATCGTGTTATTGACCTTATGCCAATAGCAGAATATCTTCTAAACTTTAGCATACAGTGGGGACGGAAAGTATTCAGACCCCCTTGAAATTTTCACTCTTTGTTATATTGCAGCCATTTGCTAAAATCATTTAAGTTCATTTTTTTTTCCTCATAAATGTACACACAACACCCCATATTGACAGAAAAACACAGAATTGTTGACATTTTTGCAGACTTATTAAAAAAGAAAAACTGAAATATCACATGTTCCTAAGTATTCAGACCCTTTGCTGTGACACTCAAATATTTAACTCAGGTTCTGTCCATTTCTTCTAATCATCCTTGAGATGGTTCTACACCTTCATTTGAGTCCAGCTGTGTTTGATTATACTGATTGGACTTAATTAGGAAAGCCACACACCTGTCTATTTAAGACCTTACAGCTCACAGTGCATGCCAGAGCAAATGAGAATCATGAGGTCAAAGGAACTGCTTGAAGAGCTCAGAGACAGAATTGTGGCAAGGCACAGATCTGGCCAAGGTTACAAAAAAATTCTGCTGCACTCAAGGTTCCTAAGAGCACAGTGGCCTCCATAATCCTTAAATAGAAAACGTTTGGGAGGACCAGAACCCTTCCTAGAGCTGGCCGTCCAGCCAAACTGGGCTATCGGGGGAGAAGAGCCTTGGTGAGAGAGGTAAAGAAGAACCCAAAGATCACTGTGGCTGAGCTCCAGAGATGCAGTTGGGAGATGGGAGAAAGTTGTAGAAAGTCAACCATCACTGCAGCCCTCCACCAGTGGGGGCTTTATGGCAGAGTGAACTGACGGAAGCCTCTCCTCAGTGCAAGACTCATAAAAGCCCGCATGGAGTTTGGTAAAAAACACCTGAAGGACTCCAAGATGGTGAGAAATAAGATTCTTTGGTCTGAGGAGACCAAGAAAGAACTTTTTGGCCTTAATTCTAAGTGGTATGTGTGGAGAAAACCAGGCACTGCTCATCACCTGTCCAATACAGTCCCAACAGTAAAGCATGGTGGTGGCAGCATCATGCTGTGGGGGTGTTTTTCAGATGCAGGGACAGGACAACTGGTTGCAATTGAGGGAAAGATGAATGTGGCCAAGTACAGGGATATACTGGACGAAAACCTTCTCCAGAGTGCTCAGGACCTCAGACTGGGCCGAAGGTTTACCTTCCAACAAGACAATGACCATATGCACATAGCTAAAATAACGGAGTGGCTTCACAACAACTCCGTGACTGTTCTTGAATGGCCCAGCCAGAGCCCTGACTTAAACCCAATTGAGCATCTCTGGAGATACCTAAATTGGCTGTCCACCAACGTTTACCGTCCAACCTGACAGAACTGGAGAGTATCTGCAAGGAGGAATGGCAGAGGATCCCCAAATCCAGGTGTGAAAAACTTGTTGCATCTTTCCCAAAAAGACTCATGGCTTCATTAGATCAAAAGGGTGCTTCTACTAAATACTGAGCAAAGGGTCTGAATACTTAGGACCATGTGATATTTCAGTTTTTCTTTTTTAATAAATCTGCAAAAATGTCAACAATTCTGTGCTTTTCTGTCAATATGGGGTGCTGTGTGTACATTATTGAGGAAAAAAATTAACTTATTTTAGCAAATGGCTGCAATATAACAAAGAGTGAAATATTTAAGGGGGTCTGAATACTTTCTGTCCCCACTGTATATTAAATTTGTTGATTTTTTTCCTGCTGTCTATTGTGTCAATCACTTTTTCCGACAACCCTTTGTTCTTTAACAGAATCCGCACAGAAGCCAAGTCGTCAGAGAAAGATGGCTCACCTGTGGGTGGCATAAATCCCCCTGGATCACCAGATCGTTCCTCTCTGGAAGCCTCTAAAGTGTTGCTATGGACAGTTTCTGTATTGCGGCAAACCATGGTCTTTTTGGCCAAGCCGGAGCTATTAAAATTATCTTTGTGCTTGAGGTTTTGACTTTCTGAATCACCTTTGGTATGAGCCTGAATGGAGGGAAGGCGTACAAGAGATCCTCCAACCTTGGGAAGGCAAATGCATCGAAACCCAGACTGCGAGGATCCCTGTGAATTGAGAAAAAGTTTTTCACCTTTGTATTTTGGAGGAGTCGAACAGATCTATTAGTGGTCGGCCCCACATTTCTGTGAACGCCTCGAACACTTCCTGATTTAAGCTTCATTCCGTGTGACAAATCTTCTCCCTGCTCAAGGAGTCCACTAGCGAATTCAGCTCCCCTTTCAGAGGCCCACATAAGGATTAGCTTTGCTACCTCCATGAGTGGGGGTGCCTGCATATCCCCTTGTTTGTTTATGTAGGACACTGCTGCTGCATTGTCTGATAGTATCAAAAATGTCTTCCTTTTATGTTGGGTCCAAAGGAGAGAAGTGCTTTCCACACTGCCTTTAGCTCTCTTACATTGGAAGAGCAGTCAGCTTCCATTTTCTCCCATTTTCCCTGGGTTGCCAGATGCTCCATGTGGGCTCCCCAACCCCACGCACTCGCATCTGTCCTTATCCAAACTGGATCTTCCTGTGTCCAAGATCTTCCTCTTGATAAGTTGTCTTCCTGTAGCCACCAATGTAAAGACTTTTACTTGATCCGGCAGGATTACTCGATCGCTCAGGGTACTCTGATGGGCATTCCAGACTGACGGGGAAAAATTCGGCATTGTTTTCATGTGTGCCTGGGCCCAGGACATTGCTGGGATTGATACCGTCATGAGACCCAAAGGCCTCATCTGCTCCTTGATGGATACTGCCTGCCTCAGTAGGAGATTGGAGATTTCTATCTTTAACAGATCTTTCTTTTCTTCTTGTAAAAACATTTTTGTTTCCACAGCATCCACTATGTAACCCAGGAAGATAACTTTCTGAGATGGATGCAAATTCGACTTTTCTATGTTCACTATCCAACTCAGCAACTGCAGATGATTCATTGTAAAGTTTAGATATTTCTCTAACTCTTACCCCTAAATAAGAGCAGATCGTACAGGTAGGGTATTATCTGAATGCCTGTAGTCCTTGAATTGAAAGAAGATCGTCTGGCCTGGTTCTTTCACTGCAAACCTGAGGAAAGCTTGTGAACAGTCTCCGTCCAAGATCTTTTAGGTCGATTGTCGCTATGAAAGCTCCTTTGAATAAAAGCTTTCTTGACGTAAATATTGTGTCCATTTTGAATTTTTTGTAAAAAACATTTTTGTTGACTTCCTTTAAATTCAGGATCAACCTTTATTTTCCCGAAGGTTTTCTTCTGATGAACACATGGGAATAGAACCCCCCCCCCCCCGTACCCTTGCTCTCAAGGGATGGAGGAAATGACTCCCTGATCCAGAAACTCCTGGATTAGATTTGTCATGGCTGCTGCCATGTTCCTGTCTTTTGGCAGTGGAGTCACCAAAAAGCGACTTGGGGGTATTTGATGGAATTCTATCCTGTATCCCTTGTTGATTAGATCCAGGATGAACCCATTGTTTGTAACCCTTTGCTAAGGGGGTAGGAAGGCCTCCAGCCTCCCTCCTCCCCTGCAAGGGGAGGAGGAAGGGTTTTTGTCTTTGGCTTGAGAGGGATTAAACAGAAATCCCCTTCTGCCTTTACCCTTCCTCTGCTGCCAGGGTCTATTTTGGTCCTTTTTCCTGAAAGGACGAAAAGGCTTTTTGGAATGCTGTTTCTTCAGTATTGGAAAGTCTTTTTTATCTGCAGATCTCTCCAAAACCGAGTCCAAGTCTTCACGAGTACTAAATTACCTTTAAATGGTAATGAGCATAATTTTGCTTTAGAAGCTGCATCCCCTGCCCAGGCCTTAAGCCAGATTGCACGTCTAGCCTTGTTTATGAGGGCTGTACATCTAGCCAAAAACCTGATGGCTTATGCGGAAGCGTCTACAGTATAAGCAATGACTTTGTTGAGAATGGGGAGCAAGTCTAAAATTTCCTCTGTAGGGGTATCCTGTGCCAGGAAGATTTTTAATTGCTTCAACCAGAAATATAGTGTCCTGGCTTCACAGGTGGACGCGATGGCCGGCTGAAACTTAGCTGCCCCTGCGTTCCATGACTTCTTTAGATAATCTGATTTTTTTATCCATGGCATCTTTTAGTGCCCCTGCATCTTCAAAAGGTCTGGTTTTCCAGCCACTTTAGATAGAGCTGTATCCAGTTTTAGACATTTTTCCCATAATGCCAAATCCTCTTCCTTAAAAGCAAATCTTCTTTTCAAACTGGTGAGAAAGACTTTCTTTTCCGGTTCCCTCCATTCCTGCAGTATGGTGTCTTTCAATGCTGTGTGTATGGGGAACATTTTTGCCTGCTTTGATTGCAAACCTGCGTAGAGTTTATCATGTATGGACAGATTTTGGATCTCCTCCTCTTCTAACTCCAAAGTATCGTATATACTTTTCAGTAAGTCATCTGTTTCGTCTAAAGGAAACAAAAACTTTTGGACACGACTCCCTTTTTCTTCTCTAACTTCTCCCTCTTCTGCGCTAGAATCTTCACTGGAGTTGTCCTCCAGCTCAATGGGCAGGGATTTTCTTGGGCCCCTTCTCCTGCTGGGAGAGCCTATTTATTTGGGTGAGGTCAGGTGATCAGGGTCCTGTGCCACCTGGAAGGCTGTCTTGATGGACGTGTGTTGTGCTGCCCAGGCTGCTAGGCCGAAGTTTGGGCCTATCCCGGGCACATCTGGCTGCTAGGCTGTCTGAGGGCCTATCCAGAAGCAAGAGAGCAGCATAGGGTTGGGATTGCAGCTTGCAGTCCAAACAGAAGTGACGGTTCTGCCAGCCAGAGAACCTGTCATGGTCGAAGGTAGAGGGGAAGCTGTGGCCACTAAGGGACCAACCACCTTGTTACCAGGGACCACAGTGAGTAGCTGAAGCAAGTAACGGAGCAGTATTCTCACCAACCGGGGGCGGTGAAGAATCAGGAAACTTCAGCAGGTGCCAAGCCAGGGACCCAGCCAGTGGGTTGACGCCTGAGAAGTATCTGGAGTGCCAAGCCAGGGACCCAGCAGGGTAGTGGGGGTGACGCTTGAGGAAGATACTAAAGTAAGAAGATTAGAAGAGCTCACAGGATTCAGTGGCAGTGAATCAGCAAGTCTAGTGAGAGAGACTGGGAGCTCAATGGGCTGAGAGTCTACAAGAAGTGACTGTATAAAAGTAAAGTTTGTTACAATTTGTGTTAGGAACTGTTCTAAGACTGTTACCATAGGAGACAGCGCTCCTACACATGCAGATATGGTGAAGATAAAAATAAGAGGAAGACAGTGCTTCCACTTAGTGGGATCTTTAATGGAGACATCAACGTCTGTTACCAAGGTAAACACGCAATTGATGTCTCCATTAAAGATCCCACTCTCTTAGTGGAAGCACTGTCTTCCTCTTATTTTTATTTTCATTCATTACCAATAATTTGGAGACATCTGTTTGTTTCTATAAACAGTCCAACAACACTTTCTCTTATACATGCTGATGTGGTGTCTTGCTGTTTTCCTTTCCCTGCATGGCTGTCTACCTGTAGAAGTCTCGGAGTCTGCTAATTGACATTGACTGGTGTCCTGGCCCTAAACCCTCTCTCCCACTGTTCTGTTCAAGAGAAAATAAATCTCTTTGCATTCAAGAAGTTTCTGGCGCCCATGAATCTACCTTACATTACACCCACTATCCACTCTATACAGAAGGGTGCCAGCTGTCCCTGGCTCTGGAGGTACTCATTAGACTAAAGGAAGCGGTGCGGACGCATGGGCCTGAGGAGCTGAGTTAGCATTTGAAGTGCTGGGCAGCGACATGTCCGCAGGTCCTAGTTCTTGCAAAGAAGATCTGAATGACTTAAAGGTTTTGACCATCTCTGTATTCATGGTATCCAGCTGTTTTCTAAACATAGAACTAATTTCTTTCTTTGTCAAAGATGTTTATTGGTTTTAACTTAAGACATAGAAACATGTAGACATGGGGTAAACCATCCCAAAATGCGTATACACTGGAGCAGGTGGGTAACCAATCATAACAAAACACAGATTACAGGTAAAAAAGGAAAACAAGGATAGATGTAGGGTAGGATTGTCAGCGAATTACTTTAACAGAATTATCATATTAAGAATGCACTGACACAATTAAACACGGTGTACATCTGCAGGTTTCATTACAATTTACTACTAATCCTGCCACGAGGATCCTTGTTCAGTCACCTCCTGTTACATTCTAAGAACGCTGTTCCCTTCTTTTACTTGTGTTGCTTTGCCACCTATCACTCAGGCTACTGATGGAGATTAAAAAAACATTACTCATGTATGGCCCACTTGTCAGTTTTAGAACAATACTATGGGGGTTATTTACGAAAGGCAAATCCACTATGCACTGCAAGTGCACTTGAAATTGCACTGAAAGTGCACTTGGAAGTGCAGCCACTCTAAATCTAAGGGGTAGATCTGAAATGAGTGGAAGCTCTGCTGATTTTATCATCCAATCACGTGCAAGCTAAAATACTGTTTTTTATTTTCCTTGCATGTCCCCCTCGGATCTACAGCGACTTTACTTCCAAGTGCACTTTCAGTGCACTTTCAAGTGCACTTGCAGTGCAAAGTGGCTTTTCCTTTAGTAAATAACCCCCTATACCTGTAAAAGAAGAGGCAATATAGCCACTCTTCCTGTGGCCAATGTGTGGTAATGCCACCCTTCATTGCTCTCCCAGCCACTGCAAGTATTCCACACTCTCTGGTGTGTAAAATATCCACTTCCCCACCTCATACAGTGGTTCTTCGAGCTCACCTGCACGTCACTACAGAAAGTACAAGTTGCCAAGAGGAACCACATAGTGCAGTGATGGTAACAGGTATTCACACCATACCATTGATACAATAAATGCTGAGACTGGGAAGCAGTGAATTGGCAGCTGAGAGGATTACTGTAAGGACTTAAAGTATATTTCCACTTTTGTTGTCATATTTAAGAGAATCAGCATACGTAACAAAAAAAAAAAAAAAAAAAAAGAAAGAATACCTTTTCCATGTTTCCGAAGAGAAGGCGTCATGGTTGACTGCAAGAATTTCTCAGTTAGCTAAGTGTGATATGACCCAACCTCTTTCGGACCAGCCCATAGTAAAAATATGTCATTACTTTGATGTTAAATACCGGGGTTATGGCAGCAGCTAGCTGCTATAACCCTGGTGTCATTTTTTACTATGGGTGACTCCGTGGCAGATAACAGTGGTCCTGCGGGTGCACCCGCAGGATCACATTTGGAAGCGGTGGCACAGGCGCCCCCCTCCCACCACTTGAGCTAGTTTCTTTCCTAGTTAATGTATCTATGCAGTCTTAGCAAAGCACTTTTTTCCAACAATTTTTTTTTGCACAAGGCACATTTATTTTTAGGAGGGTCCCCCGAGACTGTTCCATCTTTTTCTTCACGGCTCTTGCCCTGCAAGGCACAAGCGAACACCGAGCGGTAAGGAGATAGCCAAACGCAATACCATAACACACAAGGAAGAGCAGGAAGACCACTGTTGACCCCCACACCTTGCCACATGTTTAGTATTAAACCAGCCAAAGGTACTATTAGTGCCCCTTCACCAGTGTCAGGTAGCAGAGCTGATGACCCTCCATCACTCGCTTACTTTAGGGCCAGGATCCGCATTCGTCCCCCGATCTGTCTCCTCTGCAGCAGCCATCTCCATCGATGTGCAGAGAGTCCTGGGTTTGCAGCGTCCCTGTAGGTCCTGGACTGTCCCTGTGGATTGGGGAGCCAGTCCAATGCTTCAGCACTTGCCCCCACATTCTGCCCGGTTCCCTTAGCCACCAGGTTTCCCAAACAACAACGGCTCACAACTAAAATGGCCCCATCTAACCCTCCCCATGGACACTGCCCCAGTTTAGGAGAGGCCAGGGTCGGCAGGCTCCTGCCACCTAGCACAGAGGCCTGACAGCATAAAGCCTTTAGCATTCTTGAAGTGATCTTGTCTGGCCAAGGAAACACAATACTGAGGGGCTCTGGCTCACACCTGTATTTAAACTAATGTGGATTGTGTTTCCAGTGATAGGTGGGGGGAGTATATCTCTCATTAAGCCATCCTGGAAGATGACTGGGGAAAGTTTGGTAAAATCTCATTGATTACCCAGAGGGGATTGTTTTTTTGCTATTTATTATTCATTTATTTGTTTATTGTTTTTTTTCAAGAATAGTAGAGCTTCACTTTAAAAGTTTCTTATCATCATCATCATCATCTTACAACTACTATGAAGTATAAGGGAGTAGGGGGTGTGGGTGAAATACTTTCTAGGCAAAGCAGAAAGCTTCTAGAAGGACTCCAATAATTATGCAATGCACGCCATTTGTCATGTATGTATTTTTGCACATATGCTTCTGTGTAGTTTCTTCCATCTTTTGAACCTATACTCTTCTAGACAGCTTCATTTCATTGGACGGAGTCTGGCTCAACCATTTGAGAGAACATATAAATCAAAGACACCTAACTTTTGGTTGATAATTAGACCATTTAGTGTACTCTGATGTGATCTAGTATAGAACCCTGCAATCAGCACATAAGCGTTATAGTTCTGGGCACACGCCCAGAACATCTTGTTGATTTTGGCTCATTGCTTTTGAGATAATTAAAAATCAGCTTTCTCTGTAACCCAGACCAGAAGAAGTACCGGTATATACTGAGTTGAAAGGAAGTCCTCTTTCTTTTTATATTCCCATGCCATCAGAGTCATCCATTAGACAAGTGTGCCTTATCCCTTTATTTTTTAACAGTGTAAACTTCAGCACTTTCTGATCCATCACATACTCTTATAGAGCAGCTAACTCCATTGTAATTTATTTAAATTAGCTTGTCCTCTAGTTTACTTACATGCTTAGCTTCAGATTTGGTTCAGAGTGGTTCAGATACCTAGGGGGGCCTATTATATAAACATAGCTCCCTGATTTGGAACAAAGTCCCTCTGTCCCTCTTCGCTCCTCATGTGTCCCTCATTTTGGTCTGATCTATATAGTTGTATATAAAGTGCACTATTTTTCAAAAAGTGTTTCCTAGAGCTAAACCTTTCACCCAAATTTAAAGTTTCTGCATTTGTAAATTTAAAAATCCAGTATAAAGGAATAGTAGTGGTAAAAAAAAAAAGCAATTGTGGGTTTAAATATTTTTTTTTGTTTATTTCTCCTTTAAAGGGGCGTGGCAGGGGGGTGTCCTATGACTACATACGTTTGCCAATAGGTGTCCCTTGTTCCCATCTCAAAAAGTTGGGAGGTATGTATAAATACTGGCTAGTGATGGATGACCCAACAAGACACTAGTGAAGTATGAAAGGTAGGAAGGGACTGACCATTGGAATGACAGTTTTGAACCTCCCAAGGTGTTCTGAATGAAATGTGTAGTTACTGGACCTGCACGTTTCTGCAGGTGCTTGCTATAAATCCTAGGTGGTACTTTTTTATTGTTGCTCTAACCACATGTTTAGGATTTGTGCAACCATAACAGCCCATGTATCTATTCTGCTCAGTGGTAAACAAACTGTAAATAAAATAATTAACTTCCCTTTACATTTCCTAAAATATAAGGCATGCCAAAATCTGTACATTGCACAACAAACCACATAAGAATTTGCTAATGTCATGCCACCTATTTTCAGTATCAAACATTTAGTAAAAATTTTGCATTAAGAACAGTGAGACTTTTCACAGCAAAGAAAGAATGATATACAGATGCCAGTTTACAGAAGAAATAAAATCAAAGTTACTTAGGGAGCTCTCCTTTTATGAACTACAATGCAGTGGGGATGGCAGTTTAGGCTTCATCCAGTGTAGCATTCTCCATGTACAATAGTTTTGCTATTAGAGAGTAATGTTCACCTTTCTAAAGCTTCGTACACACGGTATGATTGTTGGCCAACTGAGCGTCTGATTTTTGTCAAAAGGGCGTGTGGCAGGATCTTGTCTTGCAAACTAACGGTACACAATTGTCGTGTCACAAACACGAACGTAGTGACATACTAAGAGGAATTTCATCTCTTGAGCGCCACCCTTTGGGCCCCTTCTGCTAATTTCATGTTTGTTGAGCATTGATTCCGAGCATGCGTGTTTGTACTTTCGACTTTTGTGTGACGGATTTGTGTACTGGCCATACGAAAATCTGACATCAAACCGTTGTCCACCAAAAATTTACTAGTCTGTCATCCAACATTTATTGGCCAAAAGTTGGACAACAATTGTCAAAAGGAGCGTACTAACGGTAAGATTTTAGGACAACAGTCTGTCAACAGACAATCCCCTGCCAACAATCGTACCATGTGTACGAGGCTTTAAGCTGGCCATACATTATACAATTTTCTTGTTCAATTTCCTTTAGATTTACCTTTAACTATGTAGTGCAAGGGCCTGCCTGATTGCATACTAATTGAACGTGTTTAGGTTTGACCTCATATAATATGGTTTTGGTAAATCTAAAGGAAAATTGTACAAGAATATTGTATAAAGTATAGCTAGCCTAAGCATGATATGCAAGGAGATTCATGACAAATGAAGCTGCAGCATTTTATTTCTTTAATATGACATCATTTTAGGTAGAAGCTAATCCCCAATCAGATTTATCTATGCGGCTATCTTGATATCTACTAATATTGACTTATTTAAAAATGTACTAAGAGGTAAAAATCAGATTGCTGGTTTGAGGATATAGATCTGTAAGGGTACAGTATGTGTTCATACTTTGCCTCAGCGTGGTATTCATAAAATGTTGGAGCAAAGCCACATAAAAAGAGGCTGCAACTGAGTCCAACAGGACCCAATATTCAAATACAATTTATTAACAGCATATCTATAGCTATTGACTATGCGACTAATTTAGAGACTGCAAGCACATGGGACACCAGGAAAGCTTTTTTCAACCTTTTTACCCCTGAGGAGCCCTTGGATGATAATTTTAAGTTCTTTGAGAACCCCTGCTAAAACCAGCTCCGTGGGAAAAATACCCTTTACATTGGTGGCCAGTAAGAAGAATGCTTGGAATCATACTTACACCTAGGTAAGTATGATTCTGAAATAAAAAAGAAAAACATACTCCTATTTAAATACCAAATCATGTTCAATGGATATAAAAAACAGGAATTGTGACGGAACATGACTGGATGATTGAAGTGAGCACAACTTCACCTTATTTACTAAGCTCAGTGAACATTTACATTGCAATGTGAATGTTCTACTCTTGTAGTATATCATTCCAATGGCTAATTCCATAATATTTGTGGGCACACTTTAATAATGTTGAGCAATCTGTTATGGCAGCCTGGCTGTACAAGAAACATGTCTTCCTAAATAAAAGCACTATTGCATCTATATGGTCAGTCTTGTTCTTCCACTACAATAAGTAGTAGGATCCTGCTGATTACAAATGTGTGTCAAAATGATGTAGTTAATGGAAAAGAAATAAGGGACGTGCATGTAATCAAGAAGTACGTTTCCCTTATTATGTAATTTTGCGTGTACTTTCAATATGTGTTTTAATTGATACGTGACTGAATGCAATGTGATTGATTTAGGAGAACATTGCTGTCTGTAGCCAACTAGTGCCATTGTAAGAATCTTCATTTCACACATTTCGTAATGGATACTGTCAGAGAGTTGGCACTCACTATACTGTTTTTGGAAATGAAACTACCAACACTGACAAAATCATCATACAAACACTCCAAGATTATGTGGCAATCTTTTCTGAGCTTTGCCTCACTGTGAAAGAGAAAAATGGCATGTTTTTTTCAAATGTACATTACAGTAAAATAATCTAGCAAGGGTTAGAAGCAGTAAGCAAAAGACAAAATCATAATCAATTATTCCTAGATCCTCAGGCACCACTTACTGGTCTTGCTTTCCAGACTTCCAGGTGGAAGCTCAGGTTTGTTAATTAGTACAATCTTGAGGAAATGAGGGAAATGAGGACATGACTGAAACATTTAAATACATGAAGGGTGTAATTACGGTTCAGAAGGGCAATATTTTAAATATGAATCTAAGATATGAAGATAAGATCAAGAATATAGGAACATGACATCTAAATAGCAAGAGGTAAGTGATGTGATCATGAGGACTAGGACGTAAGTTTGACTCGAACATAAGGTGTTTGAGTGTTCGCCTGTTCGTCGAACAGCGAACATTATGCGGTGTTCGCGGCAAATTCGAAAGCTGCGGAATACTTTCAAAGTCTATGGGACACTAACATGAAAAACCAAAATTGCTCATTTTAAAGGCTTATATGCAAGTTATTGCCATAAAAAGTGTATGGGGACCTGGGTCCTACCCCAGGGGACATGTATCAATGCAACCAAAAGTTTTAAAAACGTCCGTTTTTTCAGGCATATTGATTTTAATAATGCTTAAAGTGAAACAATAAAAATGAAATATTCCTTTAAATATAGTTCCTGGGGGTGTCCTTAGTATGCCTGTAAAGTAGCGCATCTTTCCCGTGTTTAGAACAATACCATAGCAAAATGACATTTCTTTTTTTTTTTTTTTTTTCCGTTTAAAGATTTTTATTGATTTTGAGAGTTGAACAAAAAGGTTAGAATAATAATACACAAATGATAATAAGGGAAAAAGAAAAAAAAAAAAATAGGATAAAACAATAATAATATAAGCATAAAGAAGTATAAAAGAAGCATAAGAGAAGCACTTATCCCAAGCAGTCGTATATTGTATCTTCAGGTTATGTATACAGTTGTTTAGGTATAATGATATTTGTCAGTCCATGTTTTCCTTAATCTGTCAAATGTTTCACATCTTAGCGAATTAATTGCTATAAGTCGTTCAAAAGTATAGTTTTGTTGGACCTTCCTAGTCACATCCGTTACGTTAAGTGTTGGAGCGTTTTTCCAGTTACTGAGTATTAGGGACCTAGCAACCAATAATATGTGTGTTACTACATGTCTCACAGAGTAAGGGAATCTTTCTAGTCCAATTAGTAGTATAGCTAGTTTGGGGTCTGGGGGTGTTATAACGCCTGTAATTTCCCCTATAAGTTTAAAGATATTGTTCCAGAAGCTGGTGACGCTAGGGCATTCCCAGAACATATGGAGAAGATGTCCTTTATGTCCACATTCTCTCCAGCATAAGGGTGAGTGTGTTGTGAAACATTTTTGAGAGTCTAGAAGGGGTGTATTGCCAGCGGTGGATTATCTTGAGGGATGTTTCCCAGTGTGTGGTGCAGTGTGATACAGTTTGTATGGTCTTAAACGCAAATTGCCATTGTTTGTCGGATATTGAAGTTTTCATGTCTATATCCCACCTAAAGTGTGTTTTGGATTTTTGGAATTTTGTTTTCCCCTGAAGCAAATTATAGTATAGGGATATACCTTTGTTATGGAGTGATCCTCGGGTTAGGTGTTGCCATGCAGGGGTTGGTAGGTGAATATTGTTCCACGGGTGTTTGTGTGTTAGGTGAGCTACACGTAAGCAGGTAAAGAGCATATTGTGTGGCATGTTGTGGTCCTTCATTAAGCAGGCTGCAGATTTTGGTATTTTGTTGTGGTATAAGTCTTGTACATTATTAATCTGTTGAGAAGGGAAGCTTTTCAGGGATATCATTGGTATATTAGCTTCAACCACACTTAATGGGAGATTATAGTCTATTTCTCTATGATCAGTGCTATGCCGAGATAAAAGGAATCTTCAGGCTTTGATTGATATGCTGATAGTGGGGGGCATATTCTTGAGGTTCCAGGGTATCCAACTATCACCTATTAGGATCGACGGTAGGTCTGATATAGGGGCTAATGTTTTTTCAATCTCTACCCACAGTGGTACTTCATTGGGAGAAAACCAGTATTTGAGTTGGTCTAACCTAGTTGCCCACATGTAATCATGAACGTCTATTAGTCCCGCTCCTCCTACTCGTTTGTGAGGAATTAGAGTGGTTTGTGAGCATCTTGCTTTCTTTGTGCCCCACAGGAGTTTCCATTGGAGACTAGAAAGGGATTTGAGATAGTGTTCTGGGATGGTGATCGGGAGTACCCTAAAGGTGTACAGGATTTGGGGGAGGATTAACATTTTAAATGCTGCTAGCCTACCCAACCAAGATATCTCGTGTTTTGCTATGTTGTTGATTTGAGTCGTTAATTTGGTTAAAAGGGGTTTCAAATTAGCATCAATTAGGGATCTGGTATGGTTAGTGAGTGTAATGCCTAGGTATGGTATTCCTTTGGAGCTCCAAGTGTACGGAAGTGATTGTTGTAACGTGTTACGATCTTTGGGGGTCACACCAAGGTCCAGAATGAGAGATTTGGAGCAGTTCACCCTATAGTATGATACGTTCCCAAATGAAGTTAGTATCTCATGTGCTGTGGGGAGTGATGTACACGGATTTGTCAAGAATAATATCACGTCATCAGCGAATAAGTTGATAAGGTGTGTGGTAGCTCCAAATTGAAAACCAGTTACGCCTGCACGTGATCTAATGGCCTCCGCCAAGGGTTCGATCATGAGGTTAAAAATCGTCGGGGATAGGGGACATCCCTGGCGAGTTCCGTTTGTTATTTGGAAAGGAGTGGAAAGCATACTGGACGTGTACACCCGGGCCGAGGGACAGGAATACAAGGCCAGAATCGCATTCTGTATATGACCGCTAAAGCCATATTTAGATAAAGTCATTGACATATATTTCCAGTTCACTCTATCAAACGCCTTCTCTGCGTCTATGGAGAGCAGCAGAGAAGGCGTTTTTGTCATTTCGGCATGATGGATGATGTTAATTATTCTCCTCGTAGCATCTGAGGTTTGTCTCCCCCTCACGAAGCCCATCTGGTCTTTTTGGATTAATGATGGAATATAAGTAGTTATTCTTTTGGTAATTAATTTGGCATAGATTTTAATGTCGGAATTTAAAAGAGATATTGGGCGGAAATTGGATGGCGTAGTAGGGTCTTTACCTGGTTTGGGTAGGGTAACTATATACGCTTGTAGCATCTCTGGGGGAAATGTTGCTGTAGTTGCTGCTTTAGTAAAGACTGTTTGTAGGTGCGGTGTGAGGTATGGTTTGAATGTTTTGAAGTATTCGTTGGAAAACCCGTCAGGTCCGGGTGATTTGCCATTTGGCAGTGTTTCTATAGTAGCGGCAATTTCAGCTGTAGTGAATGGAGAGTTTAAGGTAAGGAGTTGGGATTCCGTTAATGTTGGTAATTTTAATTTTTGGAGGAAGTTTTGAATGTTGTCGTGGGTGGGTTGGCATGTGGAAGGGTCGTCTTTAATGTTGTATAGGTTGCTGTAGTAGTCAGCGAACTGATTAGCTATGTCTTGCGGGTTTGTGCCTTTATGTTTGAGGGTAGGGTGTAGTAGATGAGCTATTCTCGTTTTGGTTTTTACTGCTTTCAGTCTATTGGCTAAGTATTTGCCTGCTCTATTGGCATTGGCATAGGACTGTAGTTTCAGACGTCTAAGGTGATAGTCATATTGTTGAGATAGGCTATTTCTGAGGTCATCTCTAAGAGCTGATATTTTTTGGGTAAGATTTACAGTAGGTTTTTGTTTATTTTGTTCTTCTAAGGTGTGGATATTTTTTAAGATTGAGTCAATATGGGCATTATGCCTTTTTTTTTCCCTTGCTCCTATTTGTATGAGAATGCCTCTCATGTACGCCTTATGGGCGTTCCATAGGGTGAAGGGGTTTTCAACAGAATCTATATTATTTAGAAAGAATTCTCTAATATGTTGGGAGATCTTTGTAGAGGTTCGGGGATCTTGTAATAATCTTACATTGCTACCCCAGATGGGTGAGGAGGAGGAGACAACCTGATCATTGATGGTGATAGTAATAGCAGCATGGTCAGACCATGTTATGTCATGTATCTTCGCACATGAGGTATTCTGTAACAGCCACTTGTCTGTCAAGAATAGGTCAATGCGAGAGTATGAGCAATGCCTGTGGGAGAAAAAGGTATAGTCTCTTGCGTTCGCGTTCATACATCGCCATACATCGTATAGTTCCGCTTGGTATATTGTTTTGCTCAGGTAGGAGGGGCTGTGTGGTTTTGGAGCAGACGTATCCATTTTTGGATCAATAATGAGGTTAAAGTCACCACAGACAATAAGATTTCCGTAGATATGGTTCTGCAGTTTCTTGAAAAGTCTGTTGATGAAGCGGGTTTGATGTGTATTCGGTGCGTATAGGGAGACTAAAGTATACGGTTTTGAGTTGATGTCTCCTGTCAGGATGATGTATCGGCCGTTGGGATCAAGGATAATGTCCTTTTGTTGAAATGAGACAGTGTTCCTTAGTGCTATTAATACTCCAGCTTTTTTCTTCTCTGGTGTACATGCCATATATACATGTGGGTAATCTTTGTGTGAGCAGTTAGGAGCTTTTGTGTCTTGGAAGTGGGTCTCCTGTACACATAAGACGTCTGCTTTGTGTGTTGTTGCCTCCTTCCACATGGAGAGTCTCTTTGCGGGGTGGTTGAGACCCCTAGCATTTATGGATAAGCAATTAATGGGCATTTGAGGGTGGTTGTGGTGTCTGTTGTATTATGAGGAGTGGGTACTCACTGTGGTTGTAGTAGATCAAGTAGGAGATGCTGGTGCCGTCTTCTTCTGAATTTGGATGGATGTGCGCTGCTGGATGGCATGCTTCAAACATATAGTAGAAAAATAAAAACATTGAGAAAAAAAAGAATGTTATTAAACTGTATTTGAATTCAATAAGAAAGGGATCCATAAACTGATCCAAAGGCAGATGTATCTGCTTCAAATAACTGGAGGTGAACAGGGTGATCAATCATGTGACCCCTGTTATCCGGAGAGAATTGAGTTTGCTTAACGTTTGTTCTTTAGTCACTTCCACCAGTAGCTTTCCTTGAGGAGCGTTTGCGGGAGACCACTTGCCAGTCCTCTTGTAATGGGCTAGGTGTAGGGTTTTGGGAAGGCGAGTTGTCTGGGTCAGTTAAGATACCCCACTTGCGTAGTGCTGCTACACCTTCTTCCAGTGTGGATACCATAACTGATACTCCATTGTGGGTAATTGAGAGCTTGGCGGGGTATTTCCACTTATGTAGTATGTGGTGGTTCCTCAAGGCCTTAGTTATGGTCGCGAGGTTGCGACGCTGTTGGAGCGTATGTCTGGACAGGTCTGGGAGGATTTGTATTTCTGGTGTGGGGTTGTGGGGTTCCCCTTAATATTCATACCAGACCCAAAGGGCCTGGTAATGGACTGGGGGGACCCATGCCTTTCTTTTTTAATGCCTTTTATCTATATTGCTGGGATCCGATAATTCATTACAGCCACAAGCAGTTTTAAATGACTTATTTTTCTTTAGAAATGTAATTCTGCTGTGTTATTGTTCTAAACATGGGGAAAATGCGCTACTTTACAGGCATACTAAGGACACCCCCAGGCACGATATTTTAAGGAATATTTCATTTTTATTGTTTCACTTTAAGCATTATTAAAATCACTGCTCCTGAAAAAATGGCCATTTTTAAAACTTTTTTTTGCATTGATAGATGTCCCCTGGGTCAGGACCCAGGTCCCCATGCCATTTTTTTCAATGATTTTTATCTACATTGCCAGGATCTGACAATTCATTACAGCCATGAGCAGTTTTAAATTAGATTTTTTCCTTTAAAAAGGGGCATGATGGGGCAGTGATGCCATAAGGGGCGGGGTCTCCAGATGACATGACCCAGTGACCCATCTCGATGTCAGTATAAGTCGCGGCACACCGTGCACCCAGCATTAGAGCGGGAGAGATCGCTGAGTCAACATTGGAAGAAGAACAGAGGGAGAGGGGAGAATAAATCAGAAGCGACGCCGGAGTTGCCTTAATAAATTACTTTAAAAATCTGTGTACTACAGGGTTTTTTTACACTTTTTTTTTAGGTGAATGGGTAGGGGTACAATGTACCCCTACTCATTCACATAGGATGGGGGGCAGGGATCTGGAAGCCCCCTTGTTAAACGTTTTTTCAGCGTGGGGGGTTCCCCTTAAAATCCATGCCAGACCGAAGGGCCTGGTATGGTCTTGGAGGGGGATCCCATGCCGTTTTTTTCTTTTTTTATTTGTCGTGGCGTTTTCTGTATAGATTCATACCAGACACAAAGTGCCTGCATTGTCAGGATCAAAGTCGAATCCCCGTTCATTGAAGTCGGACTGATGTCAGAACTCAAGTCGCAGGGCAAAGTCGGATCCACAGTCATACAACTGTCATGTCGTACCAGTGTGCACCCAGCCTACAGCAGAAGGATCCCACACTGAGATTGTTTTGATTGGTCAAAGGACAAGTCTGACCATCTCACAGTCGAAGCAAAATAGTATCCTGTTCATTGAAGACAGTTGGAAGTAGGACCAAAGTAGGACCGATGTCGCAGGGCAAAGTAGGATGACAGTTGTACCATTGTGAACCCGGCATAAAACGTAGAAGCTGATTGGTTACTATGCACAGCTGCACTATATTCTATGTGCTTCAATTTTAGTAAGTCCCCTCAAGAGTGTTGCTACATCCAGAGGCAGCATTTAGCCTCTCTGCAAGCAGCAAAATACCTGCACCACTTCACCTGTGTGAATGTAGCCTAGGTAAATAACATTTGGTTTGCTAAAGCACTGCATATCATAAACAGTTATCTTTTTAAAATAAAATATGTGTTTTCACTGTTTTTCATTCATTGTTGCACCTCAGTGCTGCTAATCCCCTTCAGTGCCTTTAAAGTCACTTCCTTTCGACATACATGAACTCCAGGGATAGGTGTATGGCACTTTTTAGTGTGGGTTTCTTGAAGATGACCACAGTGCATACTTGTGTAATGTGTTTTTAATTGTACACTTTGTAGGCTCTGTGTTACAAGATGGCAACACAAAAGCACAACAGAGAAACAGGGACAGGGCATTGTCACTATAACAGGAAGTGCCAGCTCAAAGGCTTCATGACATGAACACTGGGTATTTTTTTATTGAAAGTGATAGATTTAAACATTCTGGTTTTCCAGTTGAGCTTCATATTACAGTGATTATACATTTTTTGTTGAACCATTCCCTTAAAGCAGAAGTCCCGCAAAAAATTTTTTTTTAAAAGTCAGCAGCTACAAATACTGCAGCTGCTGGCTTTTAAAATAAGGACACTTACCTGGCCATGGGCACCTGCGATGTCGGCACCCATGGCCGAACCATCCCTCGGTCCTTGGATGCTGCCGCCGCCATCTTCGGTAAGGGAATCAGGAAATGAAGCCTTGAAAATTCACTTCCCGATTCCCTACTGCTTATGCGTGAGTCGCGCTGCGCAATCCGAATGGTCACTTCTGTCTCTGGCACCCGTGTGTCCCCCAGAAGACAGCGCGGGGGGACGGGAAGAGGCGTAGACTCCCGCGGGAGTCTATGCCCGGAAGTGGGGGAAATACCTGTCTTAGACAGGTATCTGCACCCCCCTCCCTCCTGAAAGGTGCCAAATGTGACACCGGAGGGGGGGAGGGTTCACCACATCAGGAACTTAGAGTCTATATTGGGCCTTGCGCCCACCAATGTATGCACCAGTCACTTCGTTCTTTTTTCAATGCTTTATTACAAGACAACTTGAAAGAAGTAGCAGTAAACAGGTAAAAGGGGAGTTGCAAATACCTTTTTGCAGCAGATCACTTACAGACTCTTCTGTAAATCTTGTATGGCTGAGTAGATCTCTGCCACAGACCTAGCAACCTGCAAGATGTCTGGACAAGCCTCTCTCACAGGCTTAGCAGCCAGCGTACGCCTGAATAAGTCTCTCTCACAAACTTAGCAGCCAGACAGTTAGTTACCTTGATTCAATTGTAGAGCAGCTTCTTCACAGTACCAGAACCTTTAAGCCGACCCGGCGGTACTGTGAATGTAGGTTAGAGATAGGTGCGTCCTCCAATCCTCCAAGTAACTTACCAGGCCCTTCTGAGAGACCAGCCTTCATCCTGGCTCTCTCCAGTAAGGGTCCTCCCCTGGATCTCCTCAGCTTGGCTCGGCTTCTTCCTAGCAGGCAAGACAGCCTAAGACCACCTCTGCAGTAGTAGGCCCCAGACAGGCTTCTGGGCCTACTTGCACAGCTGCAGTGATGTAGCCTCCAGCCCGGAGGGCCACGAGGTCAGGACTCTTCTAAGCACATGGCATCTGTCCCATAACGACTCTCTCCAAGAATGCACAGCGGCAGGAACCTCCTACTGGGCTGTTTCTGAATGAAGAATATTCATTAAAGTTTCACTAAGTTGTTATTCGCACACTGTCCCATGGTACCAGTGACATCTGCTGGCAACAGGCTGAACTGCACAACCAAGTTAATTCCAGAACAGATCCAGTAAACTATATACATTCAATCTGAGCTGTTTACAGCTCAGCCAAAAACTAAATTTACATGCCAGCGCCTGGTCAACAGGAGCAGGGCGCTACATACTCCCCCCACTACAAAAGACGATGTCCTCAGCGTCTGTAAGGAAAAAAATGACTCTCAAGCCCGAGAGTAGATATCTGAACCAAAACTTGGATATGAGAAAAGAAAGACAGTAAAGAAGAATGTTACAGTTTCAAACATTCATCAACAGCATATTCACATCAGTCATGTTACAGGAACCTCACTATCTATCTAACTGCCACACCACTAACAGCTTGATAGAAGATCTTTTGTTACCTGAAAAACAAAGTTACACATACAGAAATCACATAACAGCGTTACTCATCAATTGGGAGCAAAGCCTCACTCCCAAGAGAATGAAACTTTCTTCCACACATTTTTAAATGCAAAGTCAACTAAATGTAACTTAAAAGTCCATCCCTATCTATAAGTAGCTTCCACCATCTAGCGCCCAGTAACCAGTATGGCAAAAGTCCTTAATAGCAGGGTCTTGAAATTACTGTACACAGTAGAGAATCTTGACCACAAAGTTTTCTAAACCTATGACTATCTGGCTATGTACCCCATAGTCCATTCAGAGCAACAAACTTCTCTCATTCTCTTTCAAAAACTGAAGACTCTTCTTCTGTAGTTTAAACAGGAACAAACTGTTGCTTTATAGCAGAGAATGACATTTTCCAGCTGAACTATGACAGTCCCTTTAAACAGTTACCAGTAGAAACGAGGATCTGGCAAAGTAACTGGTTTCCCTTGGTTATCCATAGTAGTGACAAAGTAAACAACATTTTCTTTTCCAGGTCTGCAGATGACCACTTTGTCAGAATAGATATGCCGGCCATAGTTCCATTGAAGCAGGCATCCATCATAACACTCATCCATGACAGACGAATAGCCAGCTTTTCTGAAAGGCTTTGGTACAGACAGGTAGTCCCAGATAGCATGACTGCACCATTCCTCTCGCTTTAGTTCAATTTCCTGCATTGTCACTGCAGAAACAAACCTGCATTCCAAACCATATTCTGTGGCAACTCTTTTGTCTTTGCAAACGAGCAAGCTTAGGCAAAGTTCTGGTATATCCCAATCCAGGAAGCACACATGGATTCAAAGATTTCTGCACCATAGCTTTAGCAGACAACTTTTTAGGTTTTTCTGGATGGATGACTTTAGGCAGAAGCTCACTACTAACACTTGGCGTTTCCACACTAGTTGATGTCTCCCCAAAATCCAAAGCTACCCAATCAGGGAAATTGAAGGCAGAAGCAACATCCTCACTATTAGCCCATAACAGTTCTTGTGAAATAGATTCAAACAGTTCATCATCACCAGATAAATCAGACAAGGAATCCAGCTCAGAATAGCTTAATTCTTCAGCAGGCACATATCTACACATTGGCCCCACTGAAATATATGTCCTAGATTTCTCACCAGTTACTGACGTGATTTTCCAGGAGTGACGCCTTCCTGGTCCTGGTGGTCTCTGGGGTAGGCCTCGACCGCGGCCGCAGGATGCCTTTACATAGCCCACCTTCTTCTGGACAGGTGCAGCGGGCACAGTAGCAATGGCGATGTCTGCTAATGGCACTTTAGAAACAGTAGCAGCGACATCATCAAATGGAACACTCACAGTATTAGGCGCGGTGAATGTAGATTTTCCTGCAGGAGTAAAAGCAACAGCCTCCGCAGTAGCAGCACCTGTGGCCCAATCAACTCTGTAGGCCCGGGCGGCATGGTAGGGTGTTCCACAGCAAACAGGTACTTCCCGCAGTGCAAACAACAAACAAATGGATGGGGGTGTATGGCCAGTCCTTCACACTTGTGACATAACATACCCAGTGCTTCATGGTCCCCGACGGTATACAGCACAAACCGACCATGTGGCTTCAGGCGGATGCTGGTTTCTGTTATCAGGGTTCTGGACAGCATAGTACTTGCAGCAGTGCTGGCAGGAAACATCTTAGACCCCACTGCAGTTTGCAAAAGAGGAAATTCAGCCATAGCAGGGCAGATCCAGTAAACTATATACATTCAATTAGAGCAGGAGCAAGGCGCTACATATATGTATATGTGTAGCCATGGTGTTAGCACTACTGACACACAATCCGCCAAATCACCCCACTGCCAGACTTCATGCATCCTTTCCAGAGACAATGAACAGTCTTTTGCAAGCTTTGTTTTTTGTTGTTTTATTGGGGGGTACAACTTGGATAGGGATTGGGATATGGGATGCCCATAGAATTAATCATTGCAATCATATTTACAGATTTCAGTATACTTTGATCATAATTAAAGCCTGAAGATTGAATGTGCATGCTTGACTAAGTAGAAATCTTCTCCTGCAGACTGTTACTCCCTCTGCATCTCCATGCAGACTACTGTTCCTAAGAGTATTCCATCCATCACCGTGTGACAGAAACATCACTTTTGACCATGTAAAAGTAATGGTCTTAGATCTGTTCACCACCGCCCAAACTTGCTTCCTCTTGCATAACTGGTTTCCTCCTGCACAACTTGTAATTACTTTGAGATATAACAGATCCTCTTCTAATGGGTATGAAGAACTCACTCTGAATAAGCCCCTCTACTGGCTCTGGTGACTCGCTGCTACTAGGCCTGAGGCCTGAAGAACCTCTCCCTGGAGGCCTAGTAGGTTAAAGTCTATTTTCTAGGAAATGGACTACTGCTCCCAGCCAGTCCAACTTGCAAACCATGTGCCAGCTGGCCACACTGATTTGACACACATCCCACAGTCTCCTCTCTGATCCAGGACTCTTCACCATTCACGTGTGCATGATAAAGACTCTGCTAATGACCGTGTAGAAGCAGAGTTCCCTTACAGAATCCTTGGCACCTCCGGTCATCCACTGTGGTAACACTCACCAACCTTCCAGCCCTGAGTCCTTGATGAGGAACTTGTCCGACCATGCGTTCCAACAGCTTTTCCTGCCCCTCTGCTCCAGGAGTTCCCTGCCACCGACTGTGTGGTGACAGAGGCATTGCCAATGACCGTGTAGAGGCAATATTCCCTCACTGTTTTCCCCAGGCCTCCTACTGCGATCGCTACACCACCCCCAGAGGGGGGTGTACTCCTGCAGCAGTCTAGCACTCCATTCCTCACGTCACCCAGTCGACTACTCCTCCTCAGCAGCATGTTACCTCAGCATATATAGGAGGCCTGCCCCCTGCCAATGCCAGTTAGGGATTGGTCAGGGCTCCCACATGTTCTGCCTGCCACTCTAGCTCTAGGCCCAGCCTCCTCTTCCAGAATATTCTCCCTGGAAGCAGGGGAGGTGCCTCAGAACTGGAGCACAGGTGGTCACACCCACTGCTACTCTAACCACTTCCAGCCCCCAGATCAAAACAGACAGGCCTAGCTTGCAGCATAAGCCTGCCTAAATTTGCCTGTGCTGAACAACCTAGTAAAATAACCCTTACTAGCACCTACCTTCTGGTAGAGGGTGCTACATATATATATATATATATATATATATATATATATATATATATATATATATATATAGCGCTGGTAGATTTTTAATCTACCACTTATATATAAATTTAGTGGGTCATCTTTTCTGTACATAGTTCAGATTTAATCTATAGCTAAATTAGCTTCTGTTCCAACCTTGGTTGTGTTGCATGCAGTTCCACTCCGTCACCTGTAGATGTCGGTGTCACTACAGACCGGAGCTGGAAAGCAGCAGACTGAGGTGTATTGAGTGCTCTTCTTTCTCAGAAGTAACTTGGCAGAGGTTGTCCCCTGCGGTGCATTCTGGGAGGGGGTATTTAAGGGATAGACGCCATATTTTCAGGGTCTTTTAGTTCCACCTGCTGGCCCTCCTGGTCGACAAGTATGTGTTAGGAGTCCTACCTCATGGTCCTCCGGGCCGGAGCACTGCGATGCTGCAGCGTGTGGGTGGGCCTAGAAGTCTGTCTGGGGCCTACTACAACTGCTGCGAAGATGGTCCTGTGCTGTCTGTCCTACGGGAAGAAGCTGGACAATTGAGAAGAATCCAGGGGAGGACCCATCATGGAAGGATCATGCGGAGCGCTGGTCTGGAGAGGGGCCTGGTGACTCAATTGGAGGACGCATCCTAAGTTAACCTACCACATAGTACTGCCAGGTCAGCTTAAAGGTTCTGGTACTGTGTTGCTGTTCACTGAAAACTACTACATCCTGTGGCAGAGGATTGTACAGTTTTGTTCTAACCGAGTCTGTGGCAGAGACTTTCTGTTCGTGCTGCGCACCGGCTGTTAGGTTAGTGAGGGAGGCCTATCCGGGCGAGCAAAGATTTAATCCTGAACCGAAGATACATTCATCCCTGAGATTTCAATTCCTTAGTGCTACGCCAAGAAAAGGTATTTGAACTTCCCTGCAACTCTTCTTCTACCTCTTTCCTGCTACTTCTTCCAGTTATCTCCCATTAAAGCATTGGAAAAGAACTAAAGTGACTGGTGCCTACATTGTTAGATGATAAGTTCAACGTGGACTCTAAGTCTGATGTTGGTGAAACTAAAGGTATAAGGGTAACAGAAACAACGCGCTTTAAATCAGCAGCTCCACCGTGAGTTATTGCTACATATATATACAGTATATATAATATATATTTTTTTAAAATACTGTATATATCTCTTTTCCTAGAGTTTCTAGGTCCTTTGCCTGTTCTTTTTGTCCTTTAGTGTGAGCACAAATAAGGACAGTACTCTGAGCTCAGTCGGTGGGATTAAGGGCTTCCATGACAGTTTGGCTTTAAAAAAAATAGGTCAAATGACACCAGCCATCATTCAACCCCGAAGACTGTTAACATCCATTGATGGAAAAAAAATATGTTCCCCTCTTGAAGGTGAGTATAACAGCAAAATACATATTTTTATTTATGTTTAAATAGGATTTTTTTATTTTTATTTTACCTGGCACTCTGCTTTAGATTTGTTACAGTTCTTGATGGATAAAACAAAATCTACTTAAGAGAGCAAAATTTACCATCAATTCAGAGACTTATGTTCAAGTCAAATACCTTTTTTAAAAAAATCTGTGTTTGGGAGAACTAGCATAAACACATAAATGTTTGGTTGGCATAAAACATATACTTTACAGTAAATTATCTTTACAATGACATTACCAAATGGTTTAATTTTTATCTCCATATGGTAACAATTACACAGCTTTTAATAGCAGGAATACAATATAACCAAAAGAGCTAGTATCCAGTAACCCAAAATAACAAATCAAAAGTCACATTGTTTTTTTTTCTGCCCACTCTAAAGTTTTGGAGTTGCCATGGGTTTGTTGACAATATGGCTCTTTACACTATAAGTCCAATTTAATATATTGATGATGCAATTTTTTTCTTTGAAATGACTCTAGAAAGATTGTTGATTATAGTTGCCCTGTAAAATAATTGCTACAATTATACACAATTTTACACAAAAAAAAATATATATTTCTTACATTTCACAAAAAAGACTATAATGACACAAATGCAATCATCTGCCAAATTAAAGATACTCACTATGAATACTGCAGGATTTACAGACCTAACACCCTGCAACACAGTAAAAAGACCAGTGAAGATAATATTATAATTAATTAGTTCAGTGTAACATTTCTCAGTATCGCAATGACACTAGCCAAGCTCAGTATCCTAATGACACTAGCAATGACAGTAGCCAAGAGTTGTTAAGATTTACATCAGCAATGGAAATTTGTTGATAACAGCACTATTACAAGTGCTTCCTTGTCCTAGCATCTAAAACATTGAGAAGACAAGGCAACTAAGCAGCTATGTTCCTAAAGGAAAACTAATTAAAAGAACACGGTTCTTTCTATTGTACTTATCTCTTTCTAACACTTTTGGCTGGTCTTATTGGATTTTCAGAATGAGAATGAAATATAGCCATCGTTTTACTGTTATTAGAATATGTTCTATAGCTGCAACTGGTGTGATTTTATTAGTAAATATATACGGTCTTTATAATTTCTGTGCATAGGCTGGTTCAACAAAAATATATCATACAAACAGGAAATTAAGAGAATAAAATATATATTCAAAAAGAAAAAATTAGGCCATTTGTAATCTAAAGTGAAATAAAAATTCAATTGTTTTCTGTGAAACAAATGCTACACATCTACGTGTTCACAAATTCTGCAGCGTTACAAATAGATTGGTCTGTAGAGGAATTCAATTTTTTTAAATCAAAAAGAATACGCATAATGTGCCACAAATATTAAAATGCTGATCATGTACCTATGAATCATCTTTTTTTTGCTTCTAATTTTGTTCACTTATCTCTACTTATGCTAATGTTTTGTCCATGTAATCTATCACTTGAAGACCAAGCCTTTTCTGGCACTTTTTGTTTAAATGTTAAATCAGTATTTTGTGCTAGAAAATTACTAAGAACATTATTAATATATATATATATATTTTTTTTTGCATAGACCATAGAGAATAAAATGGTTATTGTTGCAATATTATATGTCTCATTTGCACAGCGATCTTTCAAATGCAACTTTTTTTGGAAAAAATACACTTTAATGAATAAAAAAAACCCATAATAATTACTCCAATTTTTTGCATAATGTGAAAGATGATTTTATGCCGAGTAAATAGATACCTAGATACCATGTCATGCTTTAAAATTGCACACGCTTGTGGAATGATGACAAACTACGGTACTTAAAAATCTCCATAGGCGACACTTTACATTTTTTTACAGGTCACCTTTTTAGAGTTATGGAGGAGGTCTTGTGCTAGAATTAATGTTCTCGCTCTAATGTTGGCTGCGATACCTCACGTGTGTGTTTTGAACACCGTTTACAAATGCTTGCGCAACTTATGTATATGTTCACTTCTAGGAGCCAGCATGGAGGGATGGGGCATTTTATTTTATTTATTTTTTCTTATTTATTTCACTTTTTATTTAATTTTTCACATTGTCCCCTTTTTTTATCACTTTTATTCCTATTACATGGAATGTAAACATCCCTTGTAATAGAAATAAGGATGACAGCTCTTCTTTATTGAGAGATATGGGGTCAACAAGACCCCAAATCTCTTATTTACCTTAAAAAGCAAAAGATAAAAAAAAAAAAGAATTACTATGGCCCGTGAAGCGGAAGTGATGTCAGACGTTGCTCCAGTCCTCCAAGAGCATATAGACGAGTGGCGGCCATCCTGGCTTCACTCTTCTCCATACCCAGCTACTGATAGCATTGGATTGTTCCTGGGCTTCACCGATAGGTCGGGTAAGCCGGGAACGAGCGGGAAGCAAGGGGAGGGGGAGTGGTGCACTCCTGTTGCCGCTTCTAAAATTGATCCCGCAGCAAATCCGCCCGCAGGACCACTTTTATCGGAAGGAGAATCAGCCATAGTGAAAAAAACAATACCATGGTTATGGCAGCTAGCTGCTGCTATAATGCCAGTATTTAACATCAAACAAAAGAAGTATTTTTACTATGGGGCGGTCGTCAAATGGTTAAGAAAACTTCAGCCATAAAAGAGCTTAACAGAATTACACTATAATTTTTAAGTGACCATAGTCTGTTATTAAGTAACTTACATGTCCTGATTACCATCACTAAACAAGTTATAGTTGAAATGTAATGTTTACGTTTAGGAGTTTCCTAGATATGTGACATCACCGCCTCATTCTCGCCTTATAAATATACCCCTTAGGGCATAGTATGATCACAATCTATTACCTTCTTCTCACGTTAACTGTGTTTGCTGTTCCCAAAACAAATCCACAGCTCCTGGCTTACAGCTGCTGCAGAGTGATGCAAAGCCTGCTGAAGATCCAGTTACAGCTTTGGAAACCTAAAGTTGTTTAACTGTGTCCTTTTCAGGGGTGACCCTATAAATATATATTTCTAACAGGGTAGCTAGAATTAGATCTTTCCTTCTGGGCGCAAGTTCTTTCTTGGTATGTACCTAAACATAAATCGTATATTCTACCCATGCATGCTGCAAATGAAATGCCATGTTACGTAACCAACAACATAATCTTTGAGAACGCTGCAAGCTTCCTAGCATCAACTGAATGAAGTGGGAACACTGCCAACATCTCTACATAAAGGTAAAATTGAAAAAGTGGAAAAGCAAACCAAAAATCCAACAAAAGAAAAATAAAAGTATTTTGTGTTTATTTTATCTACTTATAAGTATCATTTGTGTGTGTTACTTGATTTGTTTTCTGTACCTTTTACATTTTTTATTTTGCGTTCTCTCTAGAAATCTTTATTTTCTCCTTTTTTTTTTTTTTTTTAATTTTGCATAGATCTTTATTAAATTTTGAATCAGCAATATGAACAGATAAGAAAGTCCACCAAAAAAGCACAATGTAGGGAATAAACATAAATAATGAAAGTTAGTGAAACAATACAAAGTATTAATGAAAAATAGTAAATTGCAGCTATCAGAAACCGCCAATCGGAGGTACCATACAAGGAAAGGAACAGAGAGGCATTGATCAATATTAGAGATAAAGAGGTATGGTGAGAAACATAAAGGTACCATATCTATTGTCCTGTGTTACATTTTGAGTTTTGATCCACATATTCCAAGTATAATGACATTTACAGTATGTAAAGTGCCATTTTTCAAACTCTTCTAATTTTTTGTTATATTCATACCAAAGACATTTGCAGGCTCTTTTTCCCATAGTTTCATAAAGCTGATGTGCAGGCAAAATATAAAACGACTCCTAGGAAATATCTAATTTTTAACCTTTAAAATGGCTAAAGGTTAATATGGATTGTTCAATAACTTCTCAGCTACTTAGAAATAAAACTTAATATGTTACTTGATACTACATTTAAAAAAAAAATAATAATAATAATAATAAAAATACTGAATGACAAGCAGATATACTGTAAAATAAACAAATGAATGCAGCAGCTCTGTATTTAAAAATGTATAATTACATGTATTTTTAAATACATTTAAATGAATATGACCTGCTATCAGCTTCTTGTAATCCATTGTACAGGGGAGTTCGGACTAGAAGCAGGAGATGTATCACAAGGAATCATTCAGTTGTGCTGCGCCGCCTATATTCTAGCAAGTGATTTGATTAAAGGAGGGGAGATTGCAGTGACAAATAGAAGAGCTGTTGCTTCTCTTTTCTTTGTCCAGTCACAAGCTGGTAGAGGGTCAAGACCTGTATTGAACTCTCAGTTTTCTAAGCACTTTCAAATCCGTTTTGCAGTGCAATTTGATGCGCTTCAGAGGCGATTTAGAGACTTGCAGAAAATGTACTGGAATTTTGTAATCTTAGAACAGATAAGCGTTTTTGCATGCTGTTACCATTTAAAGTAATTGTAAACGATCACCTTGTAAAACAACCCATTCAGTTTAAAATAGAAATGAAAGGCAAGTCATTTGTGTATAGATATAAAAAATCATTATAAAGTGTTGGGGTAACAAATGCACCACTCTAAAACGCACAGGACCCTTTTCAAAATCACATCAGAATTGCACTGCATATACAGTATGTGAATGGCCTCCATAATAAGTCATGTTGTTTCAATTGTCATGCGATTCCATGCATTCTGGAATGCACCAGAAATCATATCAGTGTGAACCAGGGCTTAGTGAGTATGTAGCTTCTTCATCTTTTATTCCTTGGCTATGTTCTAGCTTAAATTGGTGCCACAGGTTTCCTGTTTCAGGTTGGCTCCTTTCTTCTGCATCATCCTATGGAGCCACCCCTGCATGCAGGATCTAGAGTTTGGTCCCATACTATGTACCTCAAAAGAAAAACACACAGGGGCAGACTGGCCTACTGGGATACTGGGAAATTTCCCATTAGGCCGCCTGCCCTCAGTGCCCTGGGACCACTTTTGGCTCGGAGCTTGCCTTTCAGTAAAATGAAGAGCAGCGGTGGCCTCCACACTTTCTGATGCAATGCTTCCTCCTCTTCTGATCGTGCCGCCGACCAGCGTCACTCACTGAACTGCAGGCTGCGGAGTGATATGCCTGAGGGGAGCAGGGGAACGCCGTGGTGATTAATTTCTCCTGCCATCTGGCCCGTGTGGCGCCGCCCACTAGTCTGGTGCCTGCTGCTGCAGAGCCACGAGTGATATATGTGAGTGTAGCAGTAGAAAATGCATGGCCGTGGAGCGGAAGAATTAGGGTGCTGCAATCTGGATATATTTATTCTCTCTCTCACATATATATATATTTTTTAAGTGAACTTATTTATTATAATAATAAATGAACATTTTTTTTTTGCAGGTAAAAAAATAAAAATAAAATGTGCATTTATTTTTTTATTTGCCTGCTGAGCATTGCACCCCCTCTCTCGCTCTCTCGTGGATTTTTTTTTTTTTTTTTTAAGTCAACTTATTTGTTCTAATAATATAAATAATAATAAAAACTGAACGTATTTATTATAATAATAAATGAACATTTTTTTTTGCAGGTAAAAAAAAATGTGCATTTATTATTTTTCTTTTACCTGCAGAGCATTGCACCTGTTTGTATTTCCCCTGGGTGGGGAAATACCACCATGTTTTACATTATACGTCCTCAGGGCCGGACTGGCCTACCGGGATACTGGAAAATTTCGAGGTAGGTCATCTGCCCTGGGGCCGCTTTGAGCTGTGGCTGGCTGCAGTGCTCCCCTCCCTCCCTCCCTCTCTCTCTCCTCTTATGTCATTATGTGTGACACACCCGG
Organism: Aquarana catesbeiana; assembly: GCF_042186555.1. Taxonomy (NCBI): domain Eukaryota; kingdom Metazoa; phylum Chordata; class Amphibia; order Anura; family Ranidae; genus Aquarana; species Aquarana catesbeiana. Next base: position 345,040,403 of record NC_133326.1, on the reverse strand, counting down.
GCATCACAGAGCTGGGTCTGTGTGTGTTCGGCGGCGCTGTAACAAGGTTCCACCACCCTAGAACCAGCTCGTGTGATAGTAGATGGAGCACTGATTGAAAAAGTGTTCCGCCTATCACACAAGCTGTTCTAGGGGGGTGGGACCTTGTTACAGCGTCGCTGATTACAGACCCAGCTCTGTGATACACATGCAATGGTGAGTATGTATTGATGGGCAGTGAGGCTGCATTTGATGCACAGTGAGGCTGCAATGATGGGCACAGTGAGGCTATATTTGATGGACAGAGAGGCTGCATTCATGGGCACAATAAAGATGCATTCATGGGCACAATAAAGATGCATTCATGGGCACAGTGAGGCTGCATTTCACAGGCACAGTAAAGCTGCATTTGATGGACAGTGAGGCTGCATTCATGGACACAGTGAAGCTTCATTCATGGGCACAATGAGGCTGCATTGATGGGCACAGTGAAGCTGCATTCATGGGCACAATGAGGCTGCATTGATGGGCACAATGAGGCTGCATTCAAGGGCACAGTAAAGCTGCATTCACGGGCACAGTGAGGTTGCATTCACAGGCACAGTAAAGCTGCATTTGATGGACAGTGAGGCTGCATTCATGGGCACAGTGAGGTTGCATTCATGGGCACAGTGAGGCTGCATTCATGTGCACAGTGAGACTGCATTCACAGGCACAGTGAGACTGCATTCACGGGCACAGTAAAGCTGCATTTGATGCACAGTGAGGCTGCATTCATGGGCACAGTGAAGCTGCATTCATGGACACAATGAGGCTGCATTCATGGGCACAGTTAGGCTGCATTTATAGGCACAGTGGGGCTGCAATGATGGGCACAGTGAGGCTGCATTCACTGGCACAGTGAGGCTGCATGCACGGCCACAGTGAGACTGCATTCACAGCACAGTAAAGCTGCATTTGATGGACAGTGAGGCTGCATTTATGGGCACAGTGAGGCTGCATTCACAGGCACAGTGGGGCTGCAATGATGGGCACAGTGAGGTTGCATTCACGGGCACAGTAAGGCTGCATTCACGGGTACAGTAAAGCTGCATTTGATGGACACAGTGAGACTGCATTGATGGGCTGAGGCTGCATTGATGGGCAGTGAGGATGCATTCATGGGCACATTGATGCTACATTCATAGGCATAGTGAGGCTGCATTGATGCACAGTGAGGCTGCATTGATGGGCACAGTGAGGCTGCTTTCATGGGCACAGTGAGGCTGCATAAATGGGCACAGTTTATTGTACCATCTCCTGTATCATGTCTGAAGTCTCTGACCATTTCCTGTATCATGTCTGCAGTCTCTGACCATCTCTTGCATCATGTTTGCAGTCTCTGACCATCTCTTGTACCATGTCTGCAGTCTCTGACCATCTCTTGTATCATGTCTGCATCCTTCTACCATCTTTAGTATGAAGTCTTCAGCCTCTAACCATCTCCTTTATCATGTCCACAGCCTCTAACCATCTCTTGTATCATGCCTGCAACCTCTAACCATCTCTTGTCTTATATCATGTCTGCAGTCTCTGAGGGAGTCTGGACAGGAGTCAAGAGTGGGAGTGCCGCCAGGATAGGGGTCATGGGAGAAGTCAGATGTGTGTGGACTGTGGAGCAGAGACTATAGGATAAAACCAGAGCTTGAGCTGACTGACTGAGCCCTCCATGGTGCACCTGAGAGGAGGTCAGTGACAGCACCACCAGGCCAGCCTGAGAGGGGGAGGTCACTGATGTAAGGAGGGGAGTAAATACAATAATGTAAGGGGCACTAATATAAAGGTATCCCCCTTATACCGGTAACCCCCCCCTTACCTTAGTGTATCCTCTCTGCGGAAGGTGGTCTCTGGTCGACAGAGTCCCCCCCCCCACGTTCCCAGAGTTCCTGAAGTCCCCCTTGATGATTGACCACTTTTACAATTTTTAACTGGAATTTGCTTTATATATATATATATATATATATATATATATATATATATAGCCCCATGTGCTTTTATATCTGTCTTCCTTATATATAATACACTCTTCAAATGTGCTTGGTTAAAGTGCATGGTTTTCCCTTTCATGAACAAGAAAATAATGAGTTTATGCTGTTGGGCTGGTATAAGAATGCTATGGGGCTGGTATGACATTTTTTCCAGGGCTGGTTTTTACTTCCAGTCCAGCCCTGAAAACACAGCACCATAGCCTGTTCCTCCTTCCCCCATGCTTCTCTAACACACTGACTGGATAATATGCTGTCCACTGTTATGTCTTTTTTGTGAAGTTTGTAGGTTCAGGAAAGCAGCACTGAGAGAGCAGGAGCCGGCAGCTTTGAAAGTTGTAAACTACAAGAGCTGAGGTATAAATTTTAACAAAGTTTATCAGGAAAGGTTTATTATACAGTATTGTGTCCATTGTATTGCGCTAAATTAATTCATTAATTCTACTTTAACCCCTTAGCAATGAAGGTATGCGTATGTGCAGCCTCTCCGTGGATGAGCCTTAAGGCCGAGCAGCCACATATATGTGGCCCTGTTTAAACAACTTACCATGCTCCCAGCATGGTAGCCAGCGGGGATCAGTAAGCTCCTGATGTATACTTGCGATCGGGAGCTTTTCGATCGTGTGACAGCTGTGACAGATGATCACAGCAGTCACATGACCTGAATGCCCGCCTCTGCCTCCCGGCTTTTAGAACTCTTAAAGGGCCAGTAGTCGGCTAGAGGGAAGAGGTTATCCGTAGCAAAGAAAATCAGATACCCTTCCTTGCCAAACAGGGTTGTGCTGTGTGGCAGGGCTGTGTAAAAATCTGAACTTCATGGACAGAAAATACACATTCTTTGGCAGGTAAAACAGCTCCCTTATATACATTTTATCTGTGTATTTAGCTGTTTGCCTGGAGTTCTGTTTTTTAAAAAAAAAAGATAACTGAGCTCCAGGCAAGTGACTTTGCCTAGGCCAGTTATGGCAAACCTTGGCACCCCAGATGTTTTGGACCTACATTTCCCATGATACTCAACTACACTGCAGAGTGCATGAGCATCATGGGAAATGTAGTTCTAAAACATCTAGGGTGCAAAGGTTCGCCATCACTGGCCTAGGCGGAGATGATGTTATCAGTCTGCTGCAAAAGGGAGGGAGTATTTTTTCCTCTCCTCCAGTAAAAAGAGAGAAACATAACCGTACAATAAATCACAAGGTGAGAGTCTGCAGCAGAAAACTATCCTGTATTGGGCAGAGAACATATTAAATTACTGCACATACCCCAGAAATGAAATAAATCTGTCATCTCTGAGCCAGCATCCCAGTACAGGAAGTTGATGCCAAACTTAGATAATACTTCAACAAAGATGGTGCTATCCTACTGGGGAGAAAAGCAGATGAAGACATTGTAAGAAGGAAGAGCTGGGGGGTTAATGTGATCTCTATGAGAAGTAATAAGTAGCAGTAGCTGTTAGTATTACATTTTCATATTACTTAGAATGCATGCGCTTGACATGAAAAAATATAAGTGCTCAGTCTGCATTATCAATATGGAGCTCTCGGCACCTGATTATTAGGCTCACATTCTGACATCCTTGCTCATAGCACTGATACATTGAAACAAAGTCATTTGAGAGCCTGCAGAAGCACATTGAGGTATACATTTACAGAGACACTGAAATCAGACATGCTCTTTTGCCCTCATTTTCTCCACCTGACTGACTTTGTTGCTACATGCTCGTAGGCTAATTGGATCCTGTCTAAATTGGCCCCATTATGTGTATGAATGTGAGTTAGGGACCTTAGATTGTAAGCTCCTTGAGGGCAAGGACTGATGTGAATGTACAATATACTATATATATGTAAAGTGTTGCGTAAATTGTCGGTGCTACAGTATGTAATTACCTGTAATAATAATAATTAGTGTACTACTTTGACAACTTGGTGGAAACTATTCATTTGAGGAGTTATTATTATCATCTGAGCAGCATTGTCAGTGCAAAATATGACCATCTAAATTTTTGCTTTGCCCTTCAAATGGTTAAATGATGAGGCCCCTCCTATGGGGTTAGATGCTGGATGGTTGGACTCACCCATCAGGAAGAATATTGTCTTGTTTTTACACCTGCAATTAAGATTATTTAGTTATTGGTGTTTATGAGATAACCACCCCTCATTCTGTCCTGAGAACATGGGTGTTGATCCGAGAAACGCATTTAATGTCTGAACTCTCAATACGTTTCTGAATATTAAATGGAAATCTTTTATAATGTAATAACAACATACACCAAGTTATGTGTATCAGGTTATTTGGGTTGAATTAGTGTACTTGCAATATACATGTGGTACAAACAGCATCCCAATATGGAATTTTATCCTGACATTTTTAATGTTACAATTAAAATTATTTGATGTTACACATATTGTTTATGAATTGGTGCAGGTGCAACAGTAAAACCTTCTTTTGACCCTCCAGATCAAATTCCTAATAATATATATATATATATATATACAAACCGTTGTAATTCCTACTCCGTTCACCTGATTTGGATGTAAATACCCTCAAATTAAAGCTGAAAGTCTGCAGTTAAAGCACATCTTGTTTCATTTCAATCCATTTCATTTCAAATCCATTGTGGTGGTGTATAGAGCCAAAAAGATTAGAATTGTGTTGATGTCCCAATATTTATGGACCTGACTATATATATATATATATATATATATATATATATATATATATATATATATATATATATATAGTCAGGTCCATAAATATTGGGACATCAACACAATTCTAATCTTTTTGGCTCTATACACCACCACAATGGATTTGAAATTAAATGGATTGAAATGAAACAAGATGTGCTTTAACTGCAGACTTTCAGCTTTAATTTGAGGGTATTTACATCCAAATCAGGTAAACAGTGTAGGAATTACAACGGTTTGTATATGTGCCTCCCACTTTAAGGGACCAAAAGTAATGGGACAATTGGCTACTCAGCTGTTCCATGGCCAGGTGTGTGTTATTCCCTCATTATCCCATTTACAAGGAGCAGATATAAGGTCCAGAGTTCATTTCAAGTGTACTATTTGCATTTGGAATCTGTTGCTGTCAACTCTCAATATGAGATCCAAAGAGCTGTCACTATCAGTGAAGCAAACCATCATTAGGCTGAAAAAACAAAACAAACCCAGCAGAGAGATAGCAAAAACATTAGGTGTGGCCAAATCAACTGTTTGGAACATCCTTAAAAAGAAAGAACGCACCGGTGAACTCAGCAACACCAAAAGACCCGGAAGACCACGGAAAACAGCTGTGGTGGATGACCAAAGAATTCTTTCCCTGGTGAAGAAAACACCCTTCAAAACAGTTGGCCAGATCAAGAACACTCTCCAGGAGGTAGGTGTATGTGTGTCAAAGTCAACAATCAAGAGAAGACTTCACCAGAGTGAATACAGAGGGTTCACCACAAGATGTAAACCATTGGTCAGCCTCAAAAACAGGAAGGCCAGATTAGAGTTTGCCAAAAAACATCTAAAAAAGCCTTTACAGTTCTGGAACAACATCCTATGGACAGACAAAGATCTACTTGTACCAGAGTGATAGGAAGAGAATAGTATGGAGAAGGAAAGGAACTGCTCATGATCCAAAGCATATCACCTCATCAGTGAAGCATGGTGGTGGTAGTGTCATGACGTGGGCATGTATGGCTGCCAATGGAACTGGTTCTCTTGTATTTATTGATGATGTGACTGCTGACAAAAACAGCAGGATGAATTCTGAAGTGTTTCGGGCAATATTATCTGCTCATATTCAGCAAAATGCTTCAGAACTCATTGGACAGCGCTTCACAGTGCAGATGGACAATGACCCGAAGCATACTGCAAAAGCAACCAAAGAGCTTTTTAAGGGAAAGAAGTGGAATGTTATGCAATGGCCAAGTCGATCACCTGACCTGAATCCGATTGAGCATGCATTTCACTTGCTGAAGACAAAACTGAAGGGAAAATGCCCCAAGAACAAGCAGGAACTGAAGACAGTTGCAGTAGAGGCCTGGCAGAGCTTCACCAGGGATGAAACCCAGTGTCTGGTGATGTCTATGAATTCCAGACTTCAGGCTGTAATTGACTGCAAAGGATTTGCAACCAAGTATTAAAAAGTGAAAGTTTGATGGATGATTGTTAATCTGTCCCATTACTTTTGGTCCCTTAAAAAGAAGGAAGCCCATATACAAACTGTTGTAATCACTACACCTTTCACCTGATTTGGATGTAAATACCCTCAAATTAAAGCTGAAAGTCTGCAGTTAAAGCACATCTTGTTCGTTTCATTTCATATCCATTGTGGTGGTGTATAGAGCCAAAAAGATTAGAATTGTGTCGATGTCACAATATTTATGGACCTGACTGTATATATACACACACACACATACATATATATATATATATATATATATATATATATATATATACACACCCCTCACATTACATTTTTGTAAATACTTTATTATATCATTTTATGTGATAACACTGAATAAATGACACTTTGCTACAATATAAAGTAGTGAGTGTACAGCTTGTATAACAGTGTAAATTTGCTGTCCCCTCAATATAACTCAACATTAATGTCTAAACCGTTGGCAACAAAAGTGAGTACACCCCTAAGTGAAGATGTCCAAATTGGGCCCAAATGTCAATATTTTGTGTGGCCACCATTATTTTCCATTACTGCCTTAACCCTCTTGGGCATGGAGTTCACCAGAGCTTCACAGGTTGCCACTGGAGTCCTCTTCCACTCCTCCATGATGACATCACAGAGCTGGTGGATGTTAGAGATCTTGCACTCCTCCACCTTCCGTTTGAGGATGCCCCACAGATGCTCAATAGGGTTTAGGTCTGGAGACATGCTTGGCCAGTCCATCACCTTTACCCTCAGCTTCTTTAGCAAGGCAGTGGTCGTCTTGGAGGTGTGTTTGGTGTTGTTATCATGTTGAAATACTGCCCTGCGGCCCAGTCACCGAAGGGGGGGGGTCATGCTCTGCTTCATTATGTCACAGTACATGTTGGTGTTCATGGTTCCCTAAATGAATTGTAGCTCCCCAGTGCTGGCAGCACTCATGCAGCCCCAGACTATGACACTCCCACCACCATGCTTGACTGTAGGCAAGACACAGTTGTCTTTGTACTCCTCACCTGGTTGCCGCCACACACACTTGACACCATCTGAACAAGATAAGTTTATCTTGGTCTCATCAGACCACAGGACATGGTTCCAGTAATCCATGTCCTTAATCTGCTTCTCTTCAGCAAACTGTTTGCAGGCTTTCTTGTGCATCATCTTTATAAGAGGCTTCCTTCTGGGAGGACAGCCATGCAGACCAATTTGATTCAGTGTGAGGCGTATGGTCTGAGCACTGATAGGCTGACCCCCCACCCCTTCAACCTCTGCCGCAATGCTGGCAGCACTTATATGTTTATTTCCCAAAGACAACCTCTGGATATGACGCTGAGCACGTGCACTCAACTTCTTTGGTCGACCATGGCGAGGCCTGTTCTGAGTGGAACCTGTCCTCTTAAACCGCTGTATGGTCTTGGCAATACAACCGTTTCAGGGTCTTGGCAATCTTCTTATAGCCTAGGCCATCTTTATGTAGAGCAACAATTATTTTTTTTTATAGATCCTCAGAGAGTTCTTTGCCATGAGGTGCCATGTTGAACTTCCAGTTAACCAGTATGAGAGAGTGAGAACTATAACACCAAATTTAACACACCTGCTCCCCATTCATACATGAGACCTTGTAACACTAACGAGTCACATGATACCGGGGAGAGAAAATGGCTAATTGGGCCCAATTTGGACATTTTCACTTAGGGGTGTACTCACTTTTGTTCCAGCGGTTTAGACATTAACCACATGCCGACCAGCCGCCGCAGTTGCACTGCGGCAGAATGGCACGGCTGGGGGAAACAACGTTATGCAACGTCGCTTAGCCCTGTGGCCACTCGCTTTCCGAGATGATGCGAGTGCCCGGCGGTCTCGATCACCGCCGGGCTCCCGCAATCACTCGGGGCACATGGAGAACCCGGAACTGTGTGTGTAAACACACAGTTTCCGGTTCTCTGAGGGGAGAATTGACAGATCGTCTGTTCATACAGAGTATGAACAGGAGATCTGTTAGCTTCTCTGCACAGTCCCCATCTCTCTTCAGTTAGAACACAAACTAGGACACACATTAACCCCTTCACTGCCCTCTAGTGTTAACCCCTTCACTGCCAGTGACATTTTTACAGTAATCAATGCATTTTTAATCTCACTGATCGCTGTATTAATGCCTATGGCCCCAAAAATGTGTCAAAATTGTCCAAAGTGTCCGCCATAATGTCACAGTCACGATAAAAATCACTGATCGCTGCCATTACTAGTAAAAAGAAAATTATTAATAAAAATGCCATAAAACTATCCCCTATTTTGTAGATGCTATAACTTTTGCGCAAACCAATCAATATACGCTTATTGCGATTTTTTTACCAAAAATATGTAGAAGAATACGTATCGGCCTAAACTGAGGACAAAAAAAGTTTTTTTATGTATTTTTTGGGGATATTTATTATAGCAAAAAGTAAAAAATAATGCTTTTTTTTCAAAATTGTCGCTCTTTTTTTGTTTATAGCGCAAAAAATAAAAACCGCAGAGGTGATCAAATACCACCAAAAAAAATCTCTATTTGTGGGAAAAAAGGACGTCAATTTTGTTTGGGAGCCACGTTGCACGACCGCGCAATTGTCAGTTAAAGCGACGCAGTGCCGAATCGCAAAAAGTGCTCTGGTCTTTGGCTAGCCAAATGGTCTGGGGCTGAAGCGGTTAATGGCTGTGTGTTGAGTTATTTTGAGGGGACAACAAATTTACACTGTTATACAAGCTGTACACTCACTACTTTACATTGTAGCAAAGTGTCATTTCTTCAGCCTTGTCACATGAAAACATTAACAGAAAACATTTTCAAAAATGTTAGGGGTGTACTCAGTTTTGTGAGATACTGTATATAGACAGTATATCAATTCATTATATTGTGTATGTATAGATATATAATAAGAGACAATGGGAGTCACCGGTAAGCTAGCATGAAAAACATCCAAAATTGAAACCTGGTTTAGACTCTACCAACTCTCATGTCTAAGAAACCCAAATATGACAAAATCCAAAGAAAAAGTAGAAAAGGTAGAAAAATCATAAGTAACACCCTGATCTAGGTACAAAAGTGCTATATTTTATTCCTTATATCAAGTTTAACACAATATCACACATATCAAACACGCATATTAAAAGCATACGCTCCACCTCTCTCAAAAATAAATCACTCAAATACACAATGGGGGTTATTTACGAAAGGCAAATCCACTTTGCACTACAAGTGCACTTGGAAGTGCAGTCGCTGTAAATCTGAGGGGTAGATCTAAAATGAGGGGAGGCTCTGCTGATTTTATCATCCAATCATGTGCAAGCTAAAATGCTGTTTTTTATTTTCCTTGCATGTCGCCCTCGAATTTACAGCGACTGCACTTCCAAGTGCACTTGTAGTTCAAAGTGGATTTGCCTTTCGTAAGTAACCCCCAACATGTATAATCTCCTATACTAATAACTTATCAACATAACAATTGTATAGAGCAGTGATGGAGAACATTGGCACCCCCAGATGTTTTGGAACTACATTTCCCATGATGCTCATGCACTCTGCAGTATAGTTGACCATCATGGGAAATGTAGTTCCAAAACATCTGGGATGCCATCACTGGTATAGAGTAAGTATGAGTGATTCCAAAACAATTGACAGATTTTAGGTGATCCTCAAAATGAAATATAATTGTGCTTTTGATTTAATTCCCAGGACTAAGCCAGTTGGTGAATCAATTCTTCCAAATGGAAAACAAACATATACTTAGTTCCAGAGATTGAACCAGTTAATAGATTGGTTGGTTATTCCAAGGTATAAAAAGCAAAGAGTCTTCAGGTTTTAATCACAGTTACAGAAAATAATGATGGTGTGCACTATGGAGCCTCAGATAATGCATTGGCTGCGCCCTTAGCCATATTTATAGGGTGCTGTATGTTTCCCACAGATAGCTAGGCTCATATTTCACTACAAACACCTACCTCGCATGCCGAAAGTAAACCGGAAGAAGATGACTAAAGGCTGGATTGTTATGTGACCACTGCTACAAATTGAGTGTCTGCACCTGAAGCACAGAATTTATAATGTTTGAAGCACCGAGCCTTTTTTTTGCTTGAAACAGATGGACTTTATTGGATGAACAGTATATACACTGAGCAAAATTATAAACGCAGCACTTTTGTGTTTGCCCCTATTTATCATGAGCTGAACTTAAAGATCTACGATTTTTTTTTCTATGTACACAAAAGGCCTATTTCTCTCAAATATTGTTCACAAATCTGTCTAAATCTGTGTTAGTGAGCACTTCTCCTTTGCTGAGATAATCCATCCACCACACAGATGTGGCATATCAAGATGCTGATTAGACAGCATGATTATTGCACAGGTGTGCCTTAGGCTGGCCACAATAAAAGGCCACTCTAAAATCTGCGGTTTTATCACACAGCACAATGCCACAGGTGTCGCAAGTTTTGAGGGAGCGCTCAAGAAGCTTAAAGTCTAAGGTCCCTAACATTCATACATAGATGAAACCAAACTTTACCTGCTTCAGACGATCCAACCAGGCTGCATGCGATGAATCAAATGATCAGATGGTGTGCACGGCCTGTCACTGCTGCAGAAACATACGTGAAGAAGATGAAAAAGGAATGGCTGCACTCCCAATGTGATGCAATGAATTTATTTCAGGAGATCATAAAAACAAATACATGAACATGTAGCAGAAGGCAGGAAATAGGTGTCGCGTTTCACACGACTAGCGTGCTTCGTCAAAACCATTGATACATAGATGTACTAGGGTCAATTTTGACAGAAGCCAATTAATCTAAAGCATGTCTTTGCAGAGTGAAAGAAAATCCAAAATCTCAGAGGAAGCCCAAACAGGCACAGGGAGAAAGATTTCTTCTTACCTCCTGTTCCTCTGACAACTCAAAATAATGGACTTACAATCACTTTATGTCCTGGAGACAATATTCACTAGGACCAATAGTAAGGGTGAATCTTCCATGCAAAAGACCTTTAACGTATTTTTTTGGTATTTTTTTTTTTTGTCTTTTTTTCTAATTTGAGTGTTAATGCACATAGCAGCATTAATGGTAATGAGGCTGTATATGTTACATTTTAAATATATAAATGTTATCATATTTATAACATTATAAATTACTGTTCTCATAATTTTTGATATTCAAGCTTTTTATTAAGCTGATCCCGTTACTTTTCTCCATTTCTTTCTTAATTTTGCTGCTTTCATATTTCCCCTGTTTTATGTGCATTGTCCTAGACTTGTGTCTTTCCCCATATTGCACTCCCATATGTTCCCCCATATTGTATTGTATCGTACCTTTTCTTCAAAAATACATTGACACTTTATTATTGGTGTAGCACCCTCTATCAGAAGGTAGGTGCTAGTAAGGTATTTTTACTAGGTTATTCCAGCACAGGCAAATTTAGGCAGGCCTATGCTGCATGCTAGTCAGAGTGGTCAGAGTAGCTGGGGGTGTTACCACCTGTGCTCTGGCACTGGTGCGCCTCCTCCTGTTCCAGGGAGAAGGTTCTGGAAAGGGGGCTGGGCCTGGAACTGAAGTGGCAGGCAGCTTGTGTGTGAGCCCTGACCAATCCCCATCGAGATTGGCAGGGGGCAGGCCTCATAAATAAGCTGTGGTGATTCTCCACAGGAGAGAGAGTTGGCTGGGTGAAGTGAGGAATGGCATGTTAGTCAGTCACAGGAGGCCATCCCCATCTGGGGGGGTGCACCGATCGCAGGAAAGGCCCAGGGAGAGCTGTAAGCTAACATTGCCTCTACACGGTCATTGGCAGATGGCAGGGAACTCCTGGAGCAGAAGGGCAGGTGAAACTGGCAGTACGCATGGTCCAGTCAAAGTTCCCTATCAAGGACAAGGGCTGTTGAAAGTTCAGGGAGTGTTACCACAGTGGGGCTGGAAGTGCCAAGGGCTGGAGTGCCAAGGATTCTGTGAAAGGAACTCTGCTAGTACACGGTCACTAGTGGAGTCTACATCAATACACACGGTGGATGATGGGGAGTCCTGGATCAGAAAAGAGACTGTGGGGATCTGTGTCAAGTCGATGCTGCCTGCGGGCACATGATTTGCAAGTTGGGCTGGGTCGGGAACAGTAGTCTATATTTCCTAGAAGATATGCTTTTAACCCACTGGGTCTCCGGGGAGAGGTTCTGCAGGCCTCAGGCCTAGTGGCAGCGAGCAACAAGAGCCATAGGAGGGAGGCTTATTCAGAGTGGGTCCCTACTATTCAATAGAAGAGGATGTGTCATATTTCAATACAGTAACTACAAGTTTGTGCAGGAGGAACCAAGTATACAGGAGGAAACAAGTTATGAGCAGAAGGTGAAAGAGATCTAAGAACATTGCTTTTACATGGTCATTAGTGATGTCTCAGCCACCACATGGTTGGAAGGCAGGGGAACTCTTAGATGGAATAGTCTGCGGAGGTTGAGCCGCAGGAGGAACAACAGTCTGCATGGGGATGCAGAAGGAGATTCATACCTAAATATGCACATTATATCATCTGGCTCAACTTTTATTCAAAGTGTACTAAAATCCTTAAATATGATTGCAAAGATTTATCCTATGGGTATCCCATATTCCTATCCCTATTCAAGTTGTACCCCCCAATAAAACAACAAAAACAAAGCTTGCAAAAGACTGTTCATTGTCTCTGGAAGTGATGTATGATGTCTTGCAGTGGGGTGATTTGGCGGATTGCTTTCTTTTTTTTTTATAATGTAGTTTATTAAGTTTTAACAAAAGTACATCAAGTGAAACAGAGGCGCATGTCACAGAATAACAGATAACAAAGTTAACAGATAAAACGTAAAGGTCTAGGTTGTACATTATATGGAACAGTGTTCATAACAGAAATAATTAATTATCAGCAACACAGTCAGCGCAAAAACCCTCAAAAATAAAGCAAAGCTGCTGAACACTAAAGGCAAATATATAAATCCTTTCACGTGGTACAATAAAAAAGATAGTGCAGCGCTATAATCTGAAACTATAATAAATGTCCATAAATGAACAATCTGTATCAACGGTGGTGCAGAGTGCTTCATGCAAATCCAAAGTGCTCTTAAATCCGTGCTCCCCCTCTTGTCAGTCAAACCGCTCACCTTGTTAAAAGGACCCCTGAACAAACAGGAAGGTCAGATAAGCGTTCACCACTCAAATGGTGGTCAGGATAATGTCTTGGCTGAAAGGCAGGAACCTCTTCCTTTGTAAGGATCAACACTTTTCTTTTCGATATGCATGGGATAAACAAAGAAGATACATAGTGCTCTCTGTATGACTTTAAAAAATGATTCCTTTATTAAAAGACAGGTACTCACATAATTAGCACTATGGCCAGTGCTAGGCTAAAAGGCGCATAATAGTAACAGATGACAGTGTAAGATGACTGCAGGGGCGTCTAAACCAGGATAAAACCAATCCGCACGCGTATCGTCCGATGGGACTTCCTCAGCGGTCTATGGATCCTTAGGTAAAGTCAGTATTAAATATACAAGCCCCATGTTTAAATCATCTGTTGTTAATTACTCCCGAGTGGCGCTCGTCCAATCAGAACGCTCAATTCGGGAGTAGGAAGTGTAAAAAGGTGCAATGTTGGTGATGGTATCCATAGCGATTGGCGTCGTGATGTCACGACGCCAGACCGCAAGGCTAACACGTCTGTGCCAGCTTCCCCTTCCTGAGTATACAGGAAGGGAATCAGCTGCTTCAATTGGCTAATAGATTTGGAGGAGGCGTGTTGTAATAACAACACATGACGCGATCGCGTCATCCCCATTACGCGGCGTACGATCACGTGACTAGCCACGTCACGAGAACGACCTTCCAGCAGTAATGGCGTCCCACACTGAGCGTCTAACAGTGCGGTCGTCCCTTCACAATGACGCGATCGCGTCATCATGATGACGCAGTTTCCGGTCACGTGGTCACATGCGTCAATGGGTACCTCCTACAATAGTTTGAAACAGAAAAAACAAATAAGCTAGGATAGGGTGAGAGTATGTCACGTGATGTGGTACTGCAGCTGAAAAAAGAAATGTAAGCAGAGAAGGGATAGTAGGTGGCGTCTCCTAAATGAAAGAGAAATCAGTACCCATAACCCGCTAATGCAATCAGCACCATTGTGCTGAGCTATTCTAATTCAGCAAACATAATCACATAATGTCACTATTAAATTAGATAAATCTGAAGTATATTTTCTAAAAATAAAAATAAAAATAAAAATTATACTAAAGACAAATGTCCCACCATAGGTAAAAAAAATTATATTAATATAAAAACATAAAAACATAAATAAGACACTTCCCTGCAGCCACCTTTCACAACAGAGTCATCATATAAATATCGAGTCAGTAAATCCCAGATTCTTATATATAATATATAATACATAAAGGACTCACCGATATAAAATAGATTATCTATCTGAAATGAAGCAGTTCAAATCGAACTCGACATTGAGCCCCTTGGGTACTCCCACATGGGTCTCGTACACCCAGAAAGACTCGCGGCGGCTCAATTGTCTTATAAAGTTACCCCCTCGCCAGTGGGGTGTAACCTTTTCGACTCCCCAAAATTTCAATTTAGCGGGACTGCGCTTATGACATATTTTAAAATGCTTGGAGACATTATGTGAGTCTAATCCTTTTTTAATATTGATGTGTTCACCAATACGGACATGCAAGGGGCGAGACGTTCTACCCACATATTGTAAGCCGCACTCACATTCCATCATATAAACCACCCCTGTTGTGGAGCATGTAATAAAATCTTTTATCTGATAAATCTTCCTCGTTGCTGTAGCTGTAAATTCTTTGCATTTTTTAATATTCCCCCTAGCTTGTTTACAAGCTGGACAGCGTCCACATGCATAAAAACCTGTCAAGATGTTAGATAACCTATTTTCGGAAGCAAGAGGTGGATCAATAACCCCCGGAGCTAGCTTATCTCTGAGGGAGGGGGCCCTTTTGTAGACAAACTGGGGACGTTCAGGAAGGACAGGGCCGAGAATTTTATCTTGCTTTAGAATGGGCCAGTATCTCCGAATGATCTTTTCAAATTTCTTGTATTGGACGTTATAGTCCAAAACAATCCTTATATTCCCTGTATTATCTTGTTTAACCCTGGGACCATTGGAAACAAGAGTGGTTCTGTCCATCTTGCGGACAGTCTCAATATGTTTCATAATGTCTGATTTGTTGTATCCTTTTTGGACAAAACGTGTTGATAGGATATCAGACTGTACAAGATACTCCTGTTCATGTGTACAATTCCGCCTAATGCGTACAAATTGCCCCTTAGGAATGTTGCACAACCATTGTAAATGGTGGCAACTTCCGAGGGGGATGTACGCATTACGGTCAGTGGGTTTAAAGTGGTTTCTTAATTCTAACTCGTTATCTTTTAGATGAATATCAAGATCTAAATACGTGACATGATCGATACCCACATTCCAGGAGAGGACGATATTTCTATCGTTCTCATCCAATTTTTTCATAAAAATGTCGAGGTTCGATCTGTCACCATTCCAAATCATGATAATATCATTGATGTACCGTTGGTAACAGATGAGTTCCGGGGGTGTGTTCTTATAGATCACTTCTTCCTCCCAGTGTGCCATAAATAAGTTGGCAACACTGGGAGCAAAACGAGCCCCCATTGCCACTCCCCTTGTTTGGAGAAAAAACTGTCTATTGTACCAAAAATAATTTTTGGCTAAACAAAATCTTAAACAATCCAGAATAAAGTTCTTTTGTCTTTTTGTCAGATCAGCTGATCCAAATGCCCACTGTACTGAAGTCAGCGCATCTTCATGGCTGATGATCGTATAGAGGGAACTAACATCCGCTGTAATTAATACACAAGAAGATGTAAGTGGGAGAGACTCTAAGATGTGGATAATATGTTTAGTATCTTTTACAAAAGAGCGGGTTTTTATGACCATAGGCTGTAGAAAATGGTCTATATACTGACCCAGTCTGGAGGAGACTGAGTCAATCCCGTTGACTATGGGACGACCAGGGGGGTGCGTACTGTTTTTGTGTATTTTAGGCAAAAAATAAATAATAGGAGTACGGCAAAAAAAAAGGATCCAAATACGAAGCTTCTTTTGAGCTAAGGACACCAATGTGTTTCCCTCTTGCTATAAGGTAGTGTAACTCCTCTTTGTATTGGAGCATCGGGTCCTTCGTTAGTAAAACATAAGTGTTGTGATCTGCCAGCATATTCTCCATTTCATTGTTATAATATGTTTTACTTAAGACAACCAAACCCCCTCCCTTGTCAGCTGGGCGTATAACCAGATCTTTGCGTTCAGTCAAGGACTCAATTCCTCTTTTGATATGTAAAGGATCGTTAATTTTCCGGACTTTTAATGCATCCAGATCTTTGTTAACCATGTTCCTAAACACCTCCATATGTTTATTGTCTCGGTTAGGGGGATTGAAAACAGATTTATTGCGGAGAGTGGAATGCGTGATCGAAGATTTCTGAATATCAGTTGAATTACGCACTATGGGATTCGAAAGGTGGTATTTCTTGATATTGAGTGTCCTCATAAATTTTTGCAAACTAATGTAGGTTTGGAATTTATTTAGGTTGCGGGTAGGGGCATATTTCAGGCCCTTATCTAAAACCTTAATCTCATCCTCAGTTAAGGAAGAGCCACTAAGGTTATAAATACCCGCTCCTACCGAGGTTTGACTCTTTTGAGTTCTCCTTCCTCCTCTCCTTCCTCTCTGTTTTTTCTTTTCCTTACACCGCTGACTATGTTTCCAAGGGGCGGACCCATATTCGCCCTCCCTCCCGGATTGGGTGGGGCAAAAGGGATCCCCCTCCCCATTCCATGTGGGGGCCTGTGAAAATCCCCTCCCCTTCTGGGTCCAACATTCTGTAAGGGTGTAAACCTGTTCTGGGTAGGGATGGAGTTCCTGACATGTTGGAAACCTCTTCCTCTGTTGGGGGGAATGTTCCGAGAATAGTTAGAATATTGGTTATCGTTATAACTCCAATTCTGCCCATTCTCAGGATAATATGTTTCTTGATGATAAATGGCATCATTTGTATGTGGAGGGTTCCAGGGATACTGTCTGTATGGTGAGTCAACCTCCCTCTTTGACCCCCTTCCTTTCTTATTCTTCCCTCTCTTGTTATGGACTGATCTAAAAAGATTGGAGTTGGTAGGGGTGGCCTGATTGTTGTAGTCAAACTGATCACGATTACCATCAACATTCTCTTGGGTAAGAAAAGGAGTGTGGGGGGGCTCTCTATTAATCGATGCTGTCTGTGAAGGAGCTGTTAATGAGTCACCTGGTTTGGTTTGCCATTTATAAATATTCCCTTTTTCAAAATCCTCAAAATCCCTTAGGTATTTCTTTTTCTTTTTATTTTGGGTCTCATAATCCCATTTAACTAGCTTATTTTTTAACTCAGCTGCAAGTCTAATAAACTCATCCGATTCCTTATGGGACTCAATAGAGCTTTTGAGTTCGGTAATCTGAGTTTCCAATAAAATCATCTTACGTCGTTTACGCACTAGAAGAAACTCGATCAGCTCAAGACCCTTACCAGTGAAAAAAATTTCCCATTCTTTCATCGAATGCTCATCCATGAGACCATCGTTGGGAGGAACTTCCCATCTAAGTCTCCTTGGGATTAGCTTATCTGTGAGGTATTGTTCAAAAGAGGCGATATCCCACCATGTTTTGATTTTTTTCTCAAATAAATAACCAAGTTTTCTGAAACCCGTGGACAGAGCATTAGATTCCTCAGAACTATGGTTACTGGTGAAAATCTCTCCTAATTTGATTTCTCTTTTTTCAATATATTGAAAGATATCCATAGTTAATGCTGCTAGACCGAAATATATTAACCAAACAGTAAATTATCAGCAACACAGTCAGCGCAAAAACCCTCAAAAATAAAGCAAAGCTGCTGAACACTAAAGGCAAATATATAAATCCTTTCACGTGGTACAATAAAAAAGATAGTGCAGCGCTATAATCTGAAACTATAATAAATGTCCATAAATGAACAATCTGTATCAACGGTGGTGCAGAGTGCTTCATGCAAATCCAAAGTGCTCTAAAATCCGTGCTCCCCCTCTTGTCAGTCAAACCGCTCACCTTGTTAAAAGGACCCCTGAACAAACAGGAAGGTCAGATAAGCGTTCACCACTCAAATGGTGGTCAGGATAATGTCTTGGCTGAAAGGCAGGAACCTCTTCCTTTGTAAGGATCAACACTTTTCTTTTCGATATGCATGGGATAAACAAAGAAGATACATAGTGCTCTCTGTATGACTTTAAAAAATGATTCCTTTATTAAAAGACAGGTACTCACATAATTAGCACTATGGCCAGTGCTAGGCTAAAAGGCGCATAATAGTAACAGATGACAGTGTAAGATGACTGCAGGGGCGTCTAAACCAGGATAAAACCAATCCGCACGCGTATCGTCCGATGGGACTTCCTCAGCGGTCTATGGATCCTTAGGTAAAGTAGATTTGTAAAGTAGATTTGGAGGCTAAATCTATTAGCCAATTGAAGCAGCTGATTCCCTTCCTGTATACTCAGGAAGGGGAAGCTGGCACAGACGTGTTAGCTTTGCGGTCTGGCGTCGTGACATCACGACGCCGATCGCTATGGATACCATCACCAACATTGCACCTTTTTACACTTCCTACTCCCGAATTGAGCGTTCTGATTGGACGAGCGCCACTCGGGAGTAATTAACAACAGATGATTTAAACATGGGGCTTGTATATTTAATATTGACTTTACCTAAGGATCCATAGACCGCTGAGGAAGTCCCATCGGACGATACGCGTGCGGATTGGTTTTATCCTGGTTTAGACGCCCCTGCAGTCATCTTACACTGTCATCTGTTACTATTATGCGCCTTTTAGCCTAGCACTGGCCATAGTGCTAATTATGTGAGTACCTGTCTTTTAATAAAGGAATCATTTTTTAAAGTCATACAGAGAGCACTATGTATCTTCTTTGTTTATCCCATGCATATCGAAAAGAAAAGTGTTGATCCTTACAAAGGAAGAGGTTCCTGCCTTTCAGCCAAGACATTATCCTGACCACCATTTGAGTGGTGAACGCTTATCTGACCTTCCTGTTTGTTCAGGGGTCCTTTTAACAAGGTGAGCGGTTTGACTGACAAGAGGGGGAGCACGGATTTAAGAGCACTTTGGATTTGCATGAAGCACTCTGCACCACCGTTGATACAGATTGTTCATTTATGGACATTTATTATAGTTTCAGATTATAGCGCTGCACTATCTTTTTTATTGTACCACGTGAAAGGATTTATATATTTGCCTTTAGTGTTCAGCAGCTTTGCTTTATTTTTGAGGGTTTTTGCGCTGACTGTGTTGCTGATAATTAATTATTTCTGTTATGAACACTGTTCCATATAATGTACAACCTAGACCTTTACGTTTTATCTGTTAACTTTGTTATCTGTTATTCTGTGACATGCGCCTCTGTTTCACTTGATGTACTTTTGTTAAAACTTAATAAACTACATTATAAAAAAAAAAGAAAGCAATCCGCCAAATCACCCCACTGCAAGACATCATACATCACTTCCAGAGACAATGAACAGTCTTTTGCAAGCTTTGTTTTTGTTGTTTTATTGGGGGGTACAACTTGAATAGGGATAGGAATATGGGATACCCATAGGATAAATCTTTGCAATCATATTTAAGGATTTTAGTACACTTTGAATAAAAGTTGAGCCAGATGATATAATGTGCATATTTAGGTATGAATCTCCTTCTGCATCCCCATGCAGACTGTTGTTCCTCCTGCGGCTCAACCTCCGCAGACTATTCCATCTAAGAGTTCCCCTGCCTTCCAACCATGTGGTGGCTGAGACATCACTAATGACCATGTAAAAGCAATGTTCTTAGATCTCTTTCACCTTCTGCTCATAACTTGTTTCCTCCTGTATACTTGGTTCCTCCTGCACAAACTTGTAGTTACTGTATTGAAATATGACACATCCTCTTCTATTGAATAGTAGGGACCCACTCTGAATAAGCCTCCCTCCTATGGCTCTTGTTGCTCGCTGCCACTAGGCCTGAGGCCTGCAGAACCTCTCCCCGGAGACCCAGTGGGTTAAAAGCATATCTTCTAGGAAATATAGACTACTGTTCCCGACCCAGCCCAACTTGCAAATCATGTGCCCGCAGGCAGCATCGACTTGACACAGATCCCCACAGTCTCTTTTCTGATCCAGGACTCCCCATCATCCACCGTGTGTATTGATGTAGACTCCACTAGTGACCGTGTACTAGCAGAGTTCCTTTCACAGAATCCTTGGCACTCCAGCCCTTGGCACTTCCAGCCCCACTGTGGTAACACTCCCTGAACTTTCAACAGCCCTTGTCCTTGATAGGGAACTTTGACTGGACCATGCGTACTGCCAGTTTCACCTGCCCTTCTGCTCCAGGAGTTCCCTGCCATCTGCCAATGACCGTGTAGAGGCAATGTTAGCTTACAGCTCTCCCTGGGCCTTTCCTGCGATCGGTGCACCCCCCCAGATGGGGATGGCCTCCTGTGACTGACTAACATGCCATTCCTCACTTCACCCAGCCAACTCTCTCTCCTGTGGAGAATCACCACAGCTTATTTATAAGGCCCGCCCCCTGCCAATCTCGATGGGGATTGGTCAGGGCTCACACACAAGCTGCCTTCAGATTTATCTAATTTAATAGTGACATTATGTGATTATGTTTGCTGAATTAGAATAGCTCAGCACAATGGTGCTGATTGCATTAGCGGGTTATGGGTACTGATTTCTCTTTCATTTAGGAGACGCCACCTACTATCCCTTCTCTGCTTACATTTCTTTTTTCAGCTGCAGTACCACATCACGTGACATACTCTCACCCTATCCTAGCTTATTTGTTTTTTCTGTTTCAAACTATTGTAGGAGGTACCCATTGACGCATGTGACCACGTGACCGGAAACTGCGTCATCATGATGATGCGATCGCGTCATTGTGAAGGGACGACCGCACTGTTAGACGCTCAGTGTGGGACGCCATTACTGCTGGAAGGTCGTTCTCGTGACGTGGCTAGTCACGTGATCGTACGCCGCGTAATGGGGATGACGCGATCGCGTCATGTGTTGTTATTACAACACGCCTCCTCCAAATCTATTAGCCAATTGAAGCAGCTGATTCCCTTCCTGTATACTCAGGAAGGGGAAGCTGGCACAGACGTGTTAGCCTTGCGGTCTGGCGTCGTGACATCACGACGCCGATCGCTATGGATACCATCACCAACATTGCACCTTTTTACACTTCCTACTCCCGAATTGAGCGTTCTGATTGGACGAGCGCCACTCGGGAGTAATTAACAACAGATGATTTAAACATGGGGCTTGTATATTTAATACTGACTTTACCTAAGGATCCATAGACCGCTGAGGAAGTCCCATCGGACGATACGCGTGCGGATTGGTTTTATCCTGGTTTAGACGCCCCTGCAGTCATCTTACACTGTCATCTGTTACTATTATGCGCCTTTTAGCCTAGCACTGGCCATAGTGCTAATTATGTGAGTACCTGTCTTTTAATAAAGGAATCATTTTTTAAAGTCATACAGAGAGCACTATGTATCTTCTTTGTTTATCCCATGCATATCGAAAAGAAAAGTGTTGATCCTTACAAAGGAAGAGGTTCCTGCCTTTCAGCCAAGACATTATCCTGACCACCATTTGAGTGGTGAACGCTTATCTGACCTTCCTGTTTGTTCAGGGGTCCTTTTAACAAGGTGAGCGGTTTGACTGACAAGAGGGGGAGCACGGATTTAAGAGCACTTTGGATTTGCATGAAGCACTCTGCACCACCGTTGATACAGATTGTTCATTTATGGACATTTATTATAGTTTCAGATTATAGCGCTGCACTATCTTTTTTATTGTACCACGTGAAAGGATTTATATATTTGCCTTTAGTGTTCAGCAGCTTTGCTTTATTTTTGAGGGTTTTTGCGCTGACTGTGTTGCTGATAATTAATTATTTCTGTTATGAACACTGTTCCATATAATGTACAACCTAGACCTTTACGTTTTATCTGTTAACTTTGTTATCTGTTATTCTGTGACATGCGCCTCTGTTTCACTTGATGTACTTTTGTTAAAACTTAATAAACTACATTATAAAAAAAAAAGAAAGCAATCCGCCAAATCACCCCACTGCAAGACATCATACATCACTTCCAGAGACAATGAACAGTCTTTTGCAAGCTTTGTTTTTGTTGTTTTATTGGGGGGTACAACTTGAATAGGGATAGGAATATGGGATACCCATAGGATAAATCTTTGCAATCATATTTAAGGATTTTAGTACACTTTGAATAAAAGTTGAGCCAGATGATATAATGTGCATATTTAGGTATGAATCTCCTTCTGCATCCCCATGCAGACTGTTGTTCCTCCTGCGGCTCAACCTCCGCAGACTATTCCATCTAAGAGTTCCCCTGCCTTCCAACCATGTGGTGGCTGAGACATCACTAATGACCATGTAAAAGCAATGTTCTTAGATCTCTTTCACCTTCTGCTCATAACTTGTTTCCTCCTGTATACTTGGTTCCTCCTGCACAAACTTGTAGTTACTGTATTGAAATATGACACATCCTCTTCTATTGAATAGTAGGGACCCACTCTGAATAAGCCTCCCTCCTATGGCTCTTGTTGCTCGCTGCCACTAGGCCTGAGGCCTGCAGAACCTCTCCCCGGAGACCCAGTGGGTTAAAAGCATATCTTCTAGGAAATATAGACTACTGTTCCCGACCCAGCCCAACTTGCAAATCATGTGCCCGCAGGCAGCATCGACTTGACACAGATCCCCACAGTCTCTTTTCTGATCCAGGACTCCCCATCATCCACCGTGTGTATTGATGTAGACTCCACTAGTGACCGTGTACTAGCAGAGTTCCTTTCACAGAATCCTTGGCACTCCAGCCCTTGGCACTTCCAGCCCCACTGTGGTAACACTCCCTGAACTTTCAACAGCCCTTGTCCTTGATAGGGAACTTTGACTGGACCATGCGTACTGCCAGTTTCACCTGCCCTTCTGCTCCAGGAGTTCCCTGCCATCTGCCAATGACCGTGTAGAGGCAATGTTAGCTTACAGCTCTCCCTGGGCCTTTCCTGCGATCGGTGCACCCCCCCAGATGGGGATGGCCTCCTGTGACTGACTAACATGCCATTCCTCACTTCACCCAGCCAACTCTCTCTCCTGTGGAGAATCACCACAGCTTATTTATAAGGCCCGCCCCCTGCCAATCTCGATGGGGATTGGTCAGGGCTCACACACAAGCTGCCTTCAGATTTATCTAATTTAATAGTGACATTATGTGATTATGTTTGCTGAATTAGAATAGCTCAGCACAATGGTGCTGATTGCATTAGCGGGTTATGGGTACTGATTTCTCTTTCATTTAGGAGACGCCACCTACTATCCCTTCTCTGCTTACATTTCTTTTTTCAGCTGCAGTACCACATCACGTGACATACTCTCACCCTATCCTAGCTTATTTGTTTTTTCTGTTTCAAACTATTGTAGGAGGTACCCATTGACGCATGTGACCACGTGACCGGAAACTGCGTCATCATGATGATGCGATCGCGTCATTGTGAAGGGACGACCGCACTGTTAGACGCTCAGTGTGGGACGCCATTACTGCTGGAAGGTCGTTCTCGTGACGTGGCTAGTCACGTGATCGTACGCCGCGTAATGGGGATGACGCGATCGCGTCATGTGTTGTTATTACAACACGCCTCCTCCAAATCTATTAGCCAATTGAAGCAGCTGATTCCCTTCCTGTATACTCAGGAAGGGGAAGCTGGCACAGACGTGTTAGCCTTGCGGTCTGGCGTCGTGACATCACGACGCCGATCGCTATGGATACCATCACCAACATTGCACCTTTTTACACTTCCTACTCCCGAATTGAGCGTTCTGATTGGACGAGCGCCACTCGGGAGTAATTAACAACAGATGATTTAAACATGGGGCTTGTATATTTAATACTGACTTTACCTAAGGATCCATAGACCGCTGAGGAAGTCCCATCGGACGATACGCGTGCGGATTGGTTTTATCCTGGTTTAGACGCCCCTGCAGTCATCTTACACTGTCATCTGTTACTATTATGCGCCTTTTAGCCTAGCACTGGCCATAGTGCTAATTATGTGAGTACCTGTCTTTTAATAAAGGAATCATTTTTTAAAGTCATACAGAGAGCACTATGTATCTTCTTTGTTTATCCCATGCATATCGAAAAGAAAAGTGTTGATCCTTACAAAGGAAGAGGTTCCTGCCTTTCAGCCAAGACATTATCCTGACCACCATTTGAGTGGTGAACGCTTATCTGACCTTCCTGTTTGTTCAGGGGTCCTTTTAACAAGGTGAGCGGTTTGACTGACAAGAGGGGGAGCACGGATTTAAGAGCACTTTGGATTTGCATGAAGCACTCTGCACCACCGTTGATACAGATTGTTCATTTATGGACATTTATTATAGTTTCAGATTATAGCGCTGCACTATCTTTTTTATCATAACAGAAATAATTGGCATACTTCTTGTCTGTTATCTCCAGTAGGTAAAGAGGATGGGGTTGATTGAAAATCTTAAGAGAGAGTTTCATAATGCCATAACTAACCCTGTGGTATTTGGTGAAGATTCTGGTTTATCTGGCCTAAGCAGTTCCACTCCCGACCCTGGGCACCCCTATTGGGAACTGTCTGTGCCCAGTGGGGGGAGTATATGAAAAGTCAGGTCTGTAGCTTATTAATTCTGGCCATGCAAATTATTATAATTTCTGAGGTATCTCCCCAAAATACTGAGTGGCTTCTAGTTCACCTTTAAATTGTAAGGAGTGTAATGAAGGGGGGGAAGGGAAACGAAGGAGGGAAGGGGGACGGAGATTGATGGTCTGCTCTGTGTTAGTTTAGGAAGTTATTCAGGTAATTATGTGTTTGAGGTTTCCTCTGAACCAGTGGGTGAGGGACTGGCGTAATTGGTCTGGGCTCGGGATGATTTAAAATGAAACCAACATGCCCAGGTATTCTTGTATTTGGATGGTGCGTCTGAAGCTTGATGGATGAGGTTTTCCATTTCCACCACTCTATCGACCCTCTGAATCCATTCAGAGATGGTGGGGGGAGAAGTGGTTCTCCAGTGTATAGGAACACATAAGTTTGCTGCGTTAATGAGGTGTAGAACTAATGATTTTCTATAAGCGTGTTGTGGAAGTGATGTGTGGTGGAGGAGATATTGGGCGCGAGTGAAGTCTGGGGTATATGAGAGGTTGGGGTGGAATTTGTGAATTCCGTCAGGAGTCCTATACCATTTCGTAAAGATTTTATATCTATTTTCCTGAGTTGTTATATTGAGTGAACCTTTATGCATATGAGAGAGAGCATGCTTCCACTCTTCGGCGGAGATGTCTATATTCAGATCTTGTTCCCACCTTCTAACTAAATCATCAGTTTTGATTTCATCAGTTGAAAATAGGAGCGCATATATGGATGAGATGAGGTGTCTTTGGGGTTCAGGGTTGTTGCATAAGAGTTCAAAAGGTGTAAGTTCCCTGTGCAAGTTTGCCGTGGGTTTGAGGCTATGAATGAAGTGACGTATCTGCAGGTAGTTGTGGAAGGGTATGTGGTAGTCTGGAAATTTGCTAGTCAGGGCTTGGAACGTCAGGAGAGTTCCTTGGTGGAACAAGTGATGTAACTGGAGTCGCGGTCTGTTCGTGTCTGTCACGGGGTGGGGGGAGTGTACTCCTGGGATAAAGTCTGGATTATTTTCCAGAGGTGTCATGGGACCGGGAGTGGGTTTCAGCTTGAGCAGTTTGCATGCTGCTTTGAAGTTAGTTAACGTGGAGTTGATAAGTGGGTTTAACGTGGCTTTCATTGGTACTTTTTTTGATTGATCCATGGTAACAGTTTTATCGGTATCGGGGTAAATGCATTTTCCATATGTACCCAGTCTTTGCTTGTACTGTTAACATGCCAGTCTACAATTCTGGAAAGGTGACATACCCAGTAGTATTTTTCCATGTCTGGTATGTGTAGTCCCCCCTGTAGCTTGGGATTTGTTAATCTATTCCAGTTTAATCTAGGTTGTTTGGAGGACCATATAAAATTCCTACAATACCTCTTGAGTGTTGAGAAGAAGGCAGGGGGAATTCGTATGGGTATAGTTTGAAATAAATAGAGAAGTCTGGGTAGCACATTGATTTTTAAAATAGCTGACCTTCCAAACCAAGAAAATGGCCCCGAGGTCCATTTGTGCAGGTCTGTCTGGATAATTCGTAGGATAGGTAGGAAGTTCAATCGGTAGATATCTGTCAATTTGGCGGGTATTTTAATGCCTAGATAAGTGATTGCCTGGGTTCCCAGCCGAATGTGAAGTTTTGTTTGCATTGTGTGACTGTCTCGGTGAGTAAGGAAATGTTAAGGGCTTTGGATTTGGAGAAATTTATCTGTAGGTTTGATAAGGATTTGAATATTGCAAAGTGTTTAAGGAGGTTGGGGATGGGTCCGTGAGAAATAATAGGATATCGTCCGCATAGGCTGCTACTTTAAATTGTTTATTATTAATTTCCATCCCTTTGATGTTTGGGTTTTCTCTAAGTTTACGGAGTAAAGGTTCCATTGTGAGTATAAAAATTAAGGGGGACAAAGGACATCCCTGTCGCGTACCAGAGAAGGCGTCCGACAGGTGACCATTCACTCTTATTCTGGCTGTGGGTGTTGAATATAACGCCATAATCATTTGGACTAGTTGTACCGGTAGGCCGATAGAGTGTAATGTGGCTTCCATAAAGTCCCAAGCAACCCTGTCGAACGCCTTCTCCGCATCCAAGGATAGGAAGAAGCCGCATGTGTCAGAAGTGGTTAGCCAGTGGTGGATGTCTAAGGCTTTAGTGGTGTTGTCTCAGGCTTCCCTTCCGAGAACAAAACCGACTTGTTCTGTGGAGATAAGTTTGGGAATTAGCGGTAACAAACGGTTGGCAATTGCTTTAGCATATACTTTAACGTCTCCATTAAGGAGGGAGATTGGACGGTAGTTCGAGACCATGGTAGCATCCTTACCTGGTTTGGGGATAAGTGTGATGTGTGCTTCTAATGCGTCCTTGGATGCTATACTTGAGGGCGAGAAGCTGTTTAACGCTTTGACTAGGGGGGGTATAAGGATGTCCGAAAAGGATTTATAATACCCAACAGTGAGCCCGTCAGGTCCGGGACTCTTGCCTGGCTTCATCTGTTTCAAGGCTATTGTGAGTTCTTCTGATGTCAATGGGGAATTCAGTGAATCGGATTCTTCCGTCGTGAGGGGGGTGGGAGCATATTGGGAGAGGAATGTTTCAATTGCTTCCCGTCTGTCTGCTGGTGTGTTGGTCTGTTGAGGGGAGTGTAAATTGTATAGGTCCGTGAAATAGTGTACAAATTGTTTTGCTATGTCACTTGAAGTGACAAAGGATTTGCCTGTAGGGTCTTTGATTGTATGTATGGTGTGGGCCGCTCTTTTGGCTTGTAGGGCTCTAGCTAAAAGCTTCCCCGATTTGTTGCCAAATTTGTAAAAGCATTTTTGCTGCAATGTGTATTTGCGTTTAATCCTGGTATGTAATTCTTCTAGTAGTTCATTTCTAGCTTGTGTGAGTTCGGTGAGTGCCTCGGAGGCTAAGGATTTTTTGTGTTTTTGTTCCAGTTTAGAGATGTGTGTAGTCAGTTCTACCAGTTTCGCTTTTCTGAGTTTGTTTCGATGTGCAGCTATCGAGATAAGAGTGCCTCTTATAACACATTTATGTGCGGCCCAGATCATATCTGGTGACGTATCGCCCGTTCCATTTTCCGTGAAGTATTTGGTAAGATGTTGGGAAATCTTGCTTGAAATGTCAGTATCGGTAAGTAAGGAGTTGTCTAATCGCCATAAATGATGACGTACCATCGTGTTTGGCAGGTGAAGGGTCAGAGTTATGGGGTTGTGATCTGATAAAACCATCGGTTCGATAGTAGTGTTCTTCAGTAATGTCAGATCGCCTTGGGAGATAAAAAAATAATCTATTCGCGAGTATTTAGAGTGTGGCGGAGAGAAAAAGGTATAATCTTTTCCGTTAGGGTTCATTGTGCGCCAGGTGTCGTGTACTAGTAGGTCACTAAGTTGTGTTTTTATGGCACGAAGTGCTCTGTAAGTGAGAGAGGAATGGCCATTTGAGGTGTCGAGAGTGGGGTTGAGAGGTAAGTTGAAATCGCCTCCGATTATCAATGTACCAGAGCTAAAAGTCATGAGTAGTTGTAGCGTTGCGTGGAAGAAGGAGACTTGGTGTGTATTTGGGGTGTAAAGGTTGGCAATTGTGATGTTTTTCCCGTATAAGGTACCTTTTATGAAAATGAAACGTCCTTGTGGGTCATTATGTGTATCTGAGACTATGAGCGGGCAGTCTTTAGAAATAAGAATGCATACCCCTTTTGATTTAGCTTCATTATTGGTCGCATGGTATATTGTTGGGAATTGTTTGTTGTGCAATTTGGGGATTGCGTCTGTGCTAAAATGTGTTTCCTGGACTAGTGCTACATGGGTTTTGGACTTATGTAGCGAGGAGAGTAAGAGAAAACGTTTTTCGGGCGTGTTTAGGCCACGTACATTGATAGATTTGAGATTTAGAGAGGTGTGTGGTTGCGCCACATCGTTTGATGCTCGATTAAGGTCCATGACCTCCGTCAGGGTCGGGGAGAAGAAACAGAAGCAAAAAAGAACAAAAGGATAAGTAAAGGAGCAGGGGGTGGGATCTGGTTAGAGCCTTTCTGTCTTAAATGAGAGCTGTTATTATTGTGTTGTGTAGGGCTCTGGAGAGTAACCGATGAGTCAACTGGGATAATTAATTATCCCGTGTCCTCAATTCAAGAAAAGGGATCAGTAATGTACAGCGCAGGGGTAGTGCAGAGCCCGCGAAAGGCAGGCTAGTACACTACACCGTTACTGTGTGGGGGTTGGAGAGATCCTGACACGAGAGAATTGGCGGATATATGTAAGAGGTGAGTGTCCTGCCATCCCTCGACCATGAAGAAGGATGGTAGGAGGGGTGTTGAACGATCCTGTACGGCGTAAGTGTACAGCCGTATTTCATAAGCTTGTGGGCACATAATAAAAATTATAAAAAACAAATAACTCCTATAATCTCAGGAACCGCTCTTGTAAGGGAGCACAATGTGGAAGTGGTTTTTAGTATCAGACTCTGCATGGGGTAAAATCAGACTGTTGGAGTCGCCACCATACCCGTGTATGAATATGGTGGAGAATCTAGGGTGCGAGTCGAGAGGTACCATGCAGATCAGAGAGTACTGAGGATGTTGGTGTGTTCTACGATTTGATCTAGCAAACTTAAAAGAAACCTGTAATAAACCTTAACAACTTTTTCATAACCCATGTGAGGCACGTATTCACCCTTTAGTGTGGCTTGGGGACGTACCTGTACATGGAGGTCTATTGCTTAAGTCTGCTCCGACTAGATGATACTGCAATATTTGACCCCGTTCAGTGTTGAGTACCCCCTTCACCTATGTATCCTATGTGGGGGAGAACTCAAGACACATTGCTGTTGCAAAGTAATGTCATATCTTAGAGCATTGGTTGGATCCTGTGAGCCAGTCTGAGATATGCGTGTGGGGTAACCAAATACCTCAAGGAGCCCTTCGCCCTCTCCGACATTAGGTTCCGAGGTAACTGCCGTTCAAGTTGCATGAGAAGAGTGTTCCACCAACCATCAAACAGTTGCCTCTGCAGTAAAATGCTGGTGTATTACTTGAGTCCATTGCGGGAGAGGTGTGAGTTGTGTACTTCTGCATGCGGAAGTCCCTGGAGCGATCGTCCGTGACGAGGCAGTCGACCTGAGGATCATGACGGTGTAGCGTGGTCTCTGATAACTGGTGCAGTTGCTGGTCAAGTCCTGTGTGTCGCTCTCCTGTTAGTGAGCTATGGCCTTGGTTGTGGATCGAGGTGACTGATATGCGGGTTAGGCAGCGCCAATAGCCTCATTGTGTACTGATCATTGTCCCTGCGTTGATGGGTACGGTGACGTTTGCCAGTAGGAGAAGAGATAGACTTCCGCGTCTAGGATGTGAGCAGGTACGTATATCCGGCTCTGGCTCTTGAAGCATTATGGGAATTGTAGTTTACCGGTTATGCGTTGGAACCACAGTTAAGGAAGCACGGTGTGCAGAGATTATTCCAAGTCCCTTTAGTGTACTCGCTCTGAGTACATACGTCCCGTATGATCTCTGCATATAACGCTGATTAATGACAGTATTGATAAGATCAGGCACTTGTGCGTTGTGTCAAGTAATCTGAACAGTTTAATTGTATAAAAGAAAAATAAAGAACAAGGAGAGCCTAACGTGGCATAACTGAAAAAGTAGGGTACTGTGACATGGAGTACTTCCCTGTAACTCTAGCGGTCTCGTCGGGCTCTCCTCGATGAGGGTGAGTCGGCGGTGTTGAAGTTACGATGGCGAGTATTGTGGGTGCCATGATGCGCTGTGGTGGAGGGCGATCTTCTCCTCCTGTGGCCTGAATTCGTAGCTTCCATAGGTTCTGCAGGCTGCTGTTCCCTCCGCACGGCTGAGCGACGAAAGTCCGCGTACCAATTAGGTACCTCCACATTGGGGATGTTTAATGCCTCACAAAAGTAAGGAAGATCCTCAGGCACTTTAAGGAAGGCTGTGCGACCTTGTGAGGTGGCAGCCAAGCAGAAATGATACTTCCATTTATAGGTGATACCTTTGGCGCGAAGGGTGTCTAGCAGGGGTTTCAGGTCTCTGCGGTGTTGGAGAGTTATGCCTGACAGATTCTGGAATATCTGGATATTCTTCCCCTCATGTATGAGCTGCGGGATACTTCTAGCCTGTCTAAGAATTTCTTCTTTGACCTTATAGTCAGTCAGACAGCATATTATATCCCTGGGCGGATCAGTGTCCCTTCCTTTGGGTCTCAGTGCTCGGTGCATTCTTTCAAAGTCGAAAGGCGTCTGGAGAGGTCTGTGTAAAATACCATTGAACAGGCTGATAACAGAGGGAGTCAGTTGATCTCCTTCAATCGACTCAGGGAGCCCCCTGACCCTCAAGTTACGTCTTCTGCCCCGATTATCGAGATCCTCGAGGTGTCTCTGCATTTCCCTCATCTGTAGGGTATGGGTATCCACATGACGGGTGGTTTTGCGCAATTGTAGATCATGCTGTCCAGCCATTTGCTCCGCCGCCGTGACTCTGTCAGACAGGGCGCGGATGTCTAAGCGAAGTTCTGAAATGGCAGCGGAAAGTGTGTCCTTAATGTCGGTAGCAATCATCCGTAGATCATTTATGTTTAGTTGGTGGTGGGGTCGTTCCTCCGAGGTAATTTCTCCCGTTAAGCTGACAGGAGGAGCGAGAGACGGCTCTCCTAGCTGAGAGGAAGATGCGGCCTGTGGGTTTCTGTGGCGGGAGGACGACCATGTTTCCTCTGCCCGTCCTAAACATTTCGGGGATATTGTGTCCCGTGTGCTCCGGGTGTTCCCTCCGTGATCGGGAACGTGAAGCTGAGGTGTTCCTGGAAGCAGTCCCTATAATTTGAGGCAGGTATCGCTTAGTTGAGCCTCCTGTAAGCTGATATCAGGTTGTGTGGTGGCAGGAGCTGTGGAACTAAGCAGCCATCTTCGTGTCAGGTCAGGCCACGCCCCAGGCGGATTGTTTGTTATTAGCTGCAACACCATGGCTACATTGGAAACAAAATTCAATTGGTAATATTGGCTAGCTGAAAAAAAATCAATCTAGATAAAAGCATGTAATTAAAGTGATCCTATTAGTCACTTAAAAATTTTAATTACATGTCCCGACAATAGAAGAGCTGTAATATTTACCTCTTAATAGGCCCATGCCGTCTACCTTCACTCCATTCAAGCATTGAAGACTCTGCCTGAATGGACACTTCAGCATTTAACACTCCTGAGTATGGGATGTCTGTGCCCGCTGCTGTAAACTGTGGTTCCGTCCTCCAACACCTACGTCACTACATGACATGGAAGTGACATAGGGGTATGGGGAAAGATTCACAGCTAACCGGAAACAGGCATCTTGACACTTCCAGAGGTTAAATACTGTAGAGTCTGATGAAGGCTGCAACACTGGAAAAGAGCTAAAGTAGAAGACATGTACCACTAGAGAGAAGAGTTAAACAGTTCTTGTATTGCAGAATGCCCCCACCCCCATATAATCACTTTATAAAGACAAATTTAAATTATCTTTTCAACCTTTCATAGTTATGCTGAAAAAGACACAAGTCCATCTAGTTCAACCAATAGAAAAATAAATTAATAGAAAATCTCTATTTACAAAATCCTACACACAGTTGATCCAGAGGAAGGCAAAAAAAATCAATGAAGAATGGTCCAATTCACTACAGTGGGGGAAAAAATTCTTCCTGATCCCCCACAAGGCAATAAGATATTTCCTGGATTAACAATCTCTGGTGTTATTACCTATAAAGATAAAAAAAACAAAAACAAAATAGAAGCAAATACGTTCCTTTTCCAATTAGTTGCAGGATCTGAGTTAGAATAAGCAGTAACACCATTAAACAATCATATCTATTGTTTTTTAATAGTCAGCCTTTGTGTTTATGCCTCAAGGCTTTGTACTTGGTCGCTTTCTCTTATTGAAAATTTTAATCAACAAATTATAGGTGTCCACAGAAAAAGGGTTATTGCCATCCGGTACATTTTTGTTTCCTGTCTTTTTGTAAATTATTTATTTATTCACATTTTTGCAGCAGGACCCAACACAACGAAGACCCTGTATTAATGTTAGACTTGCCAGTTATTCTGGTGAAGGAAAGTACATTGTGAAGTCTTCCCTCTCATTTTTATACCTGCCTTTTGTGATAATTTTTGCTAAAGGTTTATTTGCAGTTTTATTGTTGGTTTAAACTATCATTATTAATATTGTCAGGAATATATAGGAGTATTTCATATTAGCATAGGTTTCTAAATGTAATTTGACATGTGCATCTACTGATATAAATTAAAACTGTGTTTCAAGATATATGGGGGTAGCCATTGGGCTTAGCAACTTTCTAAGTTGCTGACCCAGGACAAGTAGGCAGATCAAGACTGTCAGGGAAAAGTCAGAAGTCTTTATGTGTCTTATCAATTGTTAAGCAAAATCATCATCATGGCAGCCAGACACCATGCCTTTTTTAGTAGCCAGCAGTGGCAACATTAATGTTTCTCTCACGACAGGTTTTCTTTAATGACATACATTCAATATATATTTTAGGCTTTTAGTTCAACAAACACTACTGAGACAAGTTTACTGAATAGGAATAGTTAAAATTTTAGATTTTTTTCTTTTGTGGTCCTATAGATTTTTAATTTTCAGATTCTTCAATTCAAGTCACCAACTAGAATCATAGAACACAGTATTGACAAATTCTTTCTGAATTTCTGGGACCTCTCCTCACCACAGTCATTACACCCCTATTGGGTGACATGATAATTAGTTAATTAGTGCTACCAAAACGCCATGCCCAGGTTATACTTAAATGATAAATGTGATAAGCATCATATCATACAATGAAGGGAAAAACTGTTTTTTTTTTTTTTTTTCATGTCTGGGGAAAAAGTGGTTACCCAGATCTAACTTTGAGTTAGACTGTCAGGAAAAGGGTGGCTGTCTCATCTGATTCATACTGTGTATTTTTTAACATACATCACAGGACTGAGGATTACCTAATTCTTGAACCAATGGGTCATGCTTCAACTACAAGTGATTGGATACTGAGGAAGCCAAATTTAAAACCCAGACCTGCACAACCACTCCCAGCAGGACTTCATTTTTTTGCTGGTGTCCTTAGGAGATTAATGTGTTTTTCCCTGCTCCAAGAGAAACTTCTCTTTTTTCTGGTATATTGCCTTGGATGGACATTCAGGATGCTTATCTGCACATTCCTTTCTTTTAGGCTCATCAACATTACTTGCAGTTTGCTTTGGGTATGCCACACCTGGGGAATCCACATTGTGGGTTGTCTGGATGACCTACTCCTGAGGGAGCAGTTGGTGCAGACTCAGCCATTGTTCATCAGATTGTGCTGACCCTGCAGAGTTTCGGATGGAACCAGATTCTTCAGCAGTCAGTGTTAGATCCTCCTCTGCACTAGGAGTACCTGGGCTTAGTCCTAAAAACAGCCCTATCTAAGGTTTTCTTTACCCAGAAAAAAGTTCCAGTATCTCAGCTCTCATGTGCAGACCCTATGGCCAAGAAGATACCCTATGTTTTCATTTTGCGCGAGGATTCTGGGCCTGATGGTAGTCTCTTTTAAGGCAGTTCTGTTTGCCCAGTTTCCTCCAGACCATTGCAAAATGAAATTTTGGCAGGGTAGAACAAGCAAACTGGCCCATGCATCAAACCAACAGAACCAGGTAGGCCCAGTCATGGTCCAGCGCTGGAGATGTGGTAACCAGATGTGGTAACCTTTTCTCTCAGGGGTCTGGAAAGTGATCTGGAAAGTGTTGTTGACTGATTCAAGCCTGATAGGCTAGACAGGAGTCCTGGGCTTCCTATTTGTTCAATGAACTTGGTTGTCTTGGCTCTCGTTTTATGTGCTGGGTCTCAGGGCAATCCACTTATCTTTTCAGCATGGGACCTCACCTCTTCTGGGTTGGACAATACAACAACAGTGGTTTACATCATGAGGGGGGCACCAGAAGTTGTGTGGCTCAAAAAGAAGCAGACCTGATTCTGGCCTGAGCAGAACTTCTTGTTCCATATCTGTTATGCACATTCCATATGTGGAAAATTGGCAGGCCATCTGTCTCAGGTGGATCCCAGAGTATGGTCTCTCATTCCAGAGCAGTTTTGAGTTTTCTGATGTAGGTAGGCAGTGCAAGTTGTGAACCACCTGGCCTCCAGTTTCAACAACAAACTGGCCAGATTGGAGATCTTTTGGTCTTCATGGTAGCTACTCTGTTGACTCTGTGGGATCAGCTGGGTCTATTCTGTGTTTATTTTTCTCCTGAAGGTTTTTCCTCACCTGAAGGCTAGGAAATCAGGTTCCTTTAAGTCTACACCACACTTGGAGGGCATACTTTGCTGGGTGTGAAGTGTAGCCCAGTCTGCAGCTCTGGAAGGAAAAGGACTGTGTCTTTGCTGCAGAGGAGACTTTTACACAGCCACAGCTGCAGGAGAGGGTGCTATTAAAAAATATAGAGCAGCCAGAGTTAAGCCAGTCCTCAATCCACTAGGGGATGACCCAAGGATGTTGACTGCTAGAGACTCTAAGGAGAAATGTGGAGAACTTTGGAAGAAGTACTCCTCAAAGAGACTTAGCTTGTACTACAGTTTTGTTTCTGAACTTAAACTCCCAGAGGCATTGAGGAGGAGGGGGGTTATTTTAGTTTTTTCTGGGCTGGGGAGAGGAAGAGGGGACAACTTGAAGAGAGACTGAGGCTGGGAGCAGACTGCTTCTTCTTCTGTGATAGCATGAGCAGGGGAATTTCTCGAATATGCTCTAACGGAGGCTTCTGTAGAACCAAAAGTACAAGATTCAAGTCCCACGGTGGCACCGGTGGAACCACATGTCGCACTCCCTGAATGAAGGTATCGTTGAAAGAAAACCGCCAAAGCTGACACCTGGCCCTTGACAGTACTCAAGGCCAAATTCTTTTCAATGCCCCTCTGAAGAAAAGTCAGAATCCAGACGTTCGCCCTAGCATGTAGCTGCAGTCTGCACGCGCTCGGTGGCCAGACTGGGATGACCAGCAGTTGATTGTAGATATCACCAGAAAAATACAGGAAAAAAAAAAAAATGAATAAAAATTGCCAGAACAAGAGATCCCAACAGGGAACTGGGTCCTTACTCCTGACTAGGCAGAAAAAACTGAAGGCCTGTAGCAGAGAGGGGGGTGTATATCACCTAAGACTGCCCATGAGCGTAGCCAAGCCTTTTGTCTGCCTAGTGTCCTACTCCTGTAGGGGGCGTTATAACCCTATGGTTCTGAATAAAGAAGGCTGTGTCTGTCAATGAACGAAAGAGAAATATAAAGTTAAGTGATCTCACTTCAAGTATTTTACAACAATGTGCACACCTATCAAAGCGTTTATATATCCAGTTGATATCACTATACAAAAAGCATCTCACCTAGTGTCATATTTATTGCATACAGCCAAAGAATCTATGAGATAAATAATTATAGACAACCAGTGAGTTGGTTACAGCCAATCCAAGCAGCATTAGGTAACATGTGTATTGTCAGCATGTATCTTACACCTACCTCAGTTTGTTCCCACCACACAGCACAACACCATCCAACAATCCATCTATCAGCCAACTGATCTAATATAGCCCGTGAGTGGCACCAAAACTGCATCTTAATCGTTATATAATACAGTTGAGAGAAGGTAAGGATGCTGTCAGGCCATAGGGCATCTTAAATTGCCCTTCCTAGTACAAAAATCGCCACCCGTAATCCCGCGCATGCGCCAAACCATATTCCCTCCCAAATAATAAACCGAAAGCAGGCGCATGCGCAGTAGAGCCGGCGCAAGCATCACAATACTGGCTGCATCAACAGAGTTGTCCTGTAAAACTGGAACAGACACAATCCTAAAAGCCAGAGCCAAATCCTAATATCAACCATACCATCATGTTTTATGCCATAAACAGTACATCACAAATCGCACTTTGATGAAGTTGCATTTCATTGTTTCAGATATAGATATGCACCACAGGATGGGATTTCCCCAGGCTCCTACCACCTTAACCTCGCCACCTTGGTCGGGCAAGGGGCCAAAGAAATCTGCACTCCTGCCCCCAGATTATAGTCATGCCAGGTGTCCCATATGTAGTGACATATTTCCAGATTGCATACCTAGCCACTATAGCATGTCACTTGAGGACAAATCTCACCACGATTGCCCAGTCAGAGGGCATGTTGAAATGTACTCCTATATTTTTTGTAAAAAATTATTTATGCTGCACCCTCATCCAAAATCCAAAATCAATCTACATGCAACTTATACATTCTCATTCGTTCAGCCCGGGTTCATACATGTGCGGTGCGAATTGAAGCTCCGGTTTCACTGCGAAGAGAAAAATCAGTTATTCAGCGGTTCATCTGCATTTTAGCTGCAGATCAGCTGCGAATTCGGAAGTAACCCATGAGTGTCTAAATAGAGCTGCGAATTTTGAGCAAGCCAATCGCTTGTTATCTATTTGTGAGTCTGCTTATAAAAAGATTGATTTTTCTGGACACTTCCAGGTTGTCCAGGAGTCTGTATTGTGTGGGTTATTTTTGTTTGCAAAATGTGTGCTGCTCTGCCCATGATAATGCCAACAGTTGTTGCTGCAACAGCAGCAATCTTGCTGGAAGTAGAGAAGAGGAGAAGGAGGAGGAGACGAGGAAGATACTGGGTTCATCCCATAATAGCAAATCGGGAGGAGAGAGGCTAGTTCATGATCCTGTATGAAGACCTCCGTGGGCATGATGAAAATTTTTTTAATTACATGAGCATGTCAATAACTAGGTGAGTAATTTATCTGCCAAACAATAAATTTTTTTCATGCATATTTTCATAGTAGGGGAGGTTTGAAAAAGACACAAGTCCATCCTAAGTCTAACCTATGTGTGTGATTATATGTCAGTCTTATATTTTTAAAAAGCGTGGTGTTCCCAAGTACAACCCCCCCCCCTCCCCAAAATCCATACCAGAACAATATCTGAGCATGCAGCCTAAAAGGCCATAAAAAGGGGGGGAGCGAGCATCCCCCTCCTGGACCAAACCAGGCCATATGCCCTTAACGTGTAGTGTGTTATGTGCCCCCCCCAAACACCTTGTCCCCAAGTTGATGGGGATTAGGTGCTTTGTGTGGGGGGGATCCCACGCCGTTTTGTTGTCCAGTTTGGGACCAGACAATTGTTATTGTTAAATTCAGCTGCCAGTGGCTAAATCTATGTCCAAATGAGGACACAACTGCAAATGATGTTATATCTTATTTTTGATGCCACTTCTTTAACATACGTTTTTATTTTGATTAAGGATGCAGGCCTTCTTACAAATAATAATGTTCTTAAACACTTACCTTATTATTTTTAAAAGTGTATGTCAAAATTAGTTTCAGACATGAATCTAATAAAAGACTCATTTTTGAATTAGTTATGACGAATTGCTTGTATTAGAGCCCTTTCACACTGGGGCGGGGGGCCGCGGCGGCGGTAAAACACCGCTATTATTAGCGGCATTTTACCGTCGGTATGCGGTCGCTAGCGGGGCAGTTTTACCCCCCGCTAGCGGCCGAGAAGGGGTTAAATACCACCGCAAAGCGCCTCTGCAGAGACGCTTTGCCGGCGGTATAGCCGCGCCGTCCCA
Organism: Aquarana catesbeiana; assembly: GCF_042186555.1. NCBI lineage: Eukaryota > Metazoa > Chordata > Amphibia > Anura > Ranidae > Aquarana > Aquarana catesbeiana. Next base: position 345,001,792 of record NC_133326.1, on the reverse strand, counting down.
TTGATTTCAATGGGCAGGAGCGGTAAAGGAGCGGTATACACACCGCTCCTTCACCGCTCCGAAGATGCTGCTGGCAGGACTTTTTTTGCCGTCCTGCCAGCGCATCGCTCCAGTGTGAAAGCCCTCGGGGCTTTCACACTGGATACACAGCAGCGGCACTTTCGGGTCGGTTTGCAGGCGCTATTATTAGCGCAATAGCGCCTGCAAACCGCCCCAGTGTGAAAGGGCTCTTAATCTCCCCTCGCTTGGAACGTCATAACACATGCTACAGAACAAGTATCCAGCCTGCTGAAAGATTACTGATCACATTAAGGTACTTTTCACCACTGATGTCCTTTGTTGTGTGAATTTTGGAGCATGCAATCTAATTTTTTTTTAACTATTCAAACATGTGTCATTCTAAATATATAATCCGACAAAAGTTGGCGTAATAATGATTTATTCAAGTATCCTAAAATTGTAAAAAAATATAAAATTTGCTCATGTAGCCAACATAAATTAACATTGAACAAAAACAAAAAATAAACATATCTCTCAAGTAGGCCTCTTGAACATAGTTATCAAAAAAGGTGTCCTCTTGGTCCTCAAACTTGGACAGACCTCATAAATCACAGATCGTGATATTTTTTTTTGAAAGGGGCCTCATTGGAGTAGTGACTGGTGGAAGCCTGGTCATCACTGGCAGTGCTGGGAGCAGGCCTAGCCTCGCCATGTTGACTTGTCACATACATACCAGCATTTTGGGGGGGTGCCTGATTGAAGGAATTGGGGATGAGATGGGATAGGGAATGTTACTGTGTGTCACTTCATATCTGGAGGTTGCCTTTTCAAAGCTAGAAGGAAAGGATGGGGAATTATAGGGGTAAGGTTGGTGTTGTTATTCAGAGTACTGGACGTATCTGGGGTAGTTAAGGGGAGGTCTTGGTGGTGGCACATATGGCACATTAAATGAAGCTTCCTCACGTGGCTGTGAGAAGGAGTGCAGCACTTGTTCGATAGTGCTTCGCATTTCAAAGTAGCGCTCAGGTTTTACTTTTTTTATTAGAGGGACAAAACTGAGCGCCAGTATAGTATCCGGACATAAAAAAGCACCCACCTTTTCAGACATGTTTTTCAACATTTCAAGTAGGCGCTCACTTATGTCAGGTTGCGATAAAGGTGGTCGCCTCCGTGCCACTTTGTGTGGCAGAACAATGTCTGGAGGAGCAGAGGAGGGCCCAGAGATAGCCTCTGCCACTGCAGATTGCTCATCTGGGTCTGTTTCCCACAGATTTGAGGAGATTTAAATTTGTGAGAAATCCTCTGTGCCTTCTTCAAAACTAATCTGGGCTTGGGCCTACGGTTGTGCCTCCAGTTGGTCATCCATAACATCTTGTTCCTCCCAACTAGCTTCTGTCCTGTTTTAAAAAAAAGAGTGTAACTTAACTAGGCATAATCAAAGTTAAGAGGTTTGCAGATACATAGATGATATAGATAAAAACTTACTCCCTCATCTCCACAATGACCCCACTCCTTATGACATCACTGTCCTATAATGCCCCGGAACTGTGAAGTCATAATGGGCGGGGTCACTGCTTGACATCACGCGGTGACCACGCCCCATGCTTATATAAGTCATCGTGCACCGCTCACACAGCATTACAGCAGGAGAGAGCGTCATGTCAACATCGGAAGAAGAGAAGAGGGAACAAGACGACGAAGACTGGGCTACTGCTAGCAAAAGAGCGGCAAAAGAGCAGAAGATAGCAGAGGAGCCCGGCAGAAGAACCGGAGAGCAGGAGAAGAACCGGACACCGGGAGAAGAGGCTGGAGAATGGGAGAAGAACCGGACACCGGGAGAAGAGGCCGGAGAGAGCGGAGAAGTTGGAAGAAGACCCCCGAAGTCGGAAGAAGAACCCCGGAGCTGCCTAATAAATTACTTTAAAAACCTGTGTAGTGTGTTTTTTTATTGACACTTTTCCCCCCAGGGGAATGGGTAAGGGTACGATGTACCCCATACTCATTCACATAGGGTGGGGGGTCAGGATTTTGGGGGCCCCCTTATTAAAAGGGGCCCCCGGATTCCAATATGCCCTCCGCCCGCAGACCCCAAACACCAACGGCCAGGGTTGTTGGGAAGAGGCCCTTGTCCTCATCAACATGGGGACAAGGTGCTTTGGGGTGGGGGGGCTGCAGGGCGCCCCCCTGCACCAAAGTGCCCACCCCCAATGTTTAGGGAATGCGGCCTGGTACGGTTCAGGAGGGGGGGGCGCTCGCTCGTCCCCACCCCCTTTCCTGACCGGCCAGGCTGCGTGCTCGGATAAGGGTCTGGTATGGGTTTTGGGGGGACCCCCATGCCGTTTTTGCGGTGTAGGGGGTTCCCCTTAAAATTCATACCAGACCTAAGGGCCTGGTATGCCCCTGGGGGGAACCCATGCCATTATTTTATTTAAAATTTGGCGCGGCGTTCCCCCTCACAATTCATACCAGACAGCTGTCAGCAATGCTTGTCGCTCATTGCAAAAGGAAAAAACAGCTTTCCTTTCCCGATGAGTGAGCCAACTCGGCGCTGGCTCCCGCGACGGGGCTCGCAGGTGTCAAATCGACACAATATCGAGGTCACCTACTGTATGTGCGTGAACGTGACAGATATCTATTTGAGGATTCCCTGAGCCATAAAATGGAGGCGGCACAGTGGAATGTTAGTAGGGGCACCACTAGTGGTACACATATTCGTGGTGAATTCCAAAACTTCTTTATGTCGCCAGCTGGAGAGGTGCCTTGGCAGATGAATTCTATCTAATCATAAAAAGTGTGTATTGGTTTGCATTATATTATCAGGGCCTTTACAAAGTGAAAAGTGTGCTGTAACAAATAATGTTTTATTGGTCATTTTGGTTTATTTAAATAAAAATAATGTTGTTCACATTTGTGTTGTATATTCTTTTGCTAACCTAAGCAAATCTTAGCTTATTAATTAATTTAGAGACTCCTCCGTCGCTGTTTGACGCTGTTATGTGCCCAATATTGAGGGGATGTGACCTGGTATGGATTTGTGGGCGAACGCACGCTGTTGTTTTTTCTAATATTTGAATAAAAATGGACAACATAAATAAACAATAGGACAGCATCTACAGGTAGTGAAAGGGAATAAAAAACTTACATTTGTCAGCCTGAACTTGGGATGAGCACATGCTCCACTCTGGCAAGATGATTCTGGCAATTTCCAGCCATGCACGTTTTTTAAGAACGTTGTCCTTATATTTAGGATGCAGGGTGTCATAAATCATCGGTTTGTCCCTCACAAGTCTGATCAGCTCCTCACAATCCACGGATTCCTTGGCCTTTGATGCCACTTTTCTCCCTCTTTTTGCCATGCTTGCTCCGATCAGCACAACAAAACAGACAGGGGAGGAACTGGAAGAGGGGGAGGTGTAGGAGGAGGGGAGATCATTTATGTTCACACTGCAACACAGCTGCGAATAAGATGCGTGCCCATAGAAGATAATGGCCTTGTAATTCGCACCGCAATGACCAGAAAACGCACATGTTTTTTGTGCAATGAGCAGTGCGAATGCAACGCACATATGTGAACCAGCCTCATTCAAACGAACCTAGTTTAAAATGTCCTGAGAATTGGCATAGGTTTGAACGGGGGCTTACAGTTATTCAATATGATAAATGCAATAAATTCACGCTTGATTATATCTGCTCTTAAGGAAACAGGACACAATAAGACATACATCTATACATGGATCAGACTACAGTGTATTTAGATATGTATATTCTGTGGGATTTAGGAACCCATGAGTTTTAAATATATAGTAGTTATAGTGAGGCTAGCCCAAAAACGGTTTGTAACTAAGAGTCTAGTGGGCGGGAGGCACTTTAATTTAAAAACCACCTTGCCTCACGCTGCAATAGTTTTTTGGCTATATTTTCACCTCTTGGATCCTCAAAAACCCATTTGAGGACCGTAAATTGTACCATTGAGGTGTCATGTTTATGTTTAAGGGCTACATATTTGCCAATGGGTGTGTAAAGTAGGTTACACAGTATATATATATATATATATATATATATATATATATATATATATATATATATATATATATATATATATATAGTTGTGCTCTTAAGTTTACATGCCCTGGATTGATGATTTCTTTCTCCATTTTTCAGAGAATATGAATGATAACACAAACACTTTTCTTTCACTCATGGTTAGTGTTTGGCTAAAGCCATTTATTATCAATCAACTGTGTTTACTCTTTTTAAATCATAATGACAACGGAAACTACCCAAATGACCCTGATCAAAAGTTTACATACCCTGGTGATTTGAAATGGAAAGGTTTCCCCGTGGGGTTTTATTGCCAGTAAAACATTAATTAAAGAAAATGATTCTCTCTTCCTTAGAAAAGTATACATTTTTATTTAGTAAAAATACTAAAAGGACATTAATGTAAAACATGAGCTCTGGACATGAAGCTAAAACATGTACATGATAATATTGCCTTGAGTACATACAAAAAGACATAGCATGATATAAACAATGTGTGATCATACTATGCTTCCGATGCGTTTCGACCTTAGAAGTAGGGGTCTTCTTCTGGGGGAATACAAAGGGAAGCACTCTAAAAGAAAATGCATTGTAACAATGAGATTATTTGAAAAAACAATACTATAAAGGACACTACATATTTAATACTTATACATACAATCTTCGTGATTAAAATATGTTTATATTTACCACTGGTAAGGGGGGTTTCTTTTCGATTTTTTTGCCCCCTCTATGTTTTCCTCCTAGGCGGCTGTTCCTCCTTTGGCCATGTTTTAGCTTCATGTCCAGAGCTCATGTTTTAATATATTAATGTCCTTTTTGTATTTTTACTAAATAAAAATGTATACTTTTGTAAGGAAGAGAGAATAATTTTCTTTAATTAACCTTTTGCTGGCAATAAAACCCCACGGGTAAACTTTTCTATTTCATGTATATTTGGGGTGTGCAGCACCTTTGATCTCATCAATAGCATTGCCGTTCCTTTACTAATACCCTGGTGATTTTGGTCTGATAACATGCACACAAGTTGACACAAAGGGGTTTGAATGGCTATTAAAAATAACCATCCTCACCTGTGATCTGTTTGCTTGTAATTAGCGTGTGTGTATTAAAGGTCAATGAGTATCTGGACTCCTGACAGACCCTTGCATCTTTCATCCAGTGCTGCACTGACCTTTCTGGATTCTGAGTCATGGGGAAAGCAAAAGAATTGTCAAAGGATCTGCGGGAAAAGGTACTTGAACTGTATAAAACAGGAAAGAGATATAAAAAAAAATCCAAGGAATTGAGAATGCCAATCATCACTGTTCAAACTCTGATCAAGAAGTGGAGAATGAGGGGTTTCTTTTGAAACCAAACCACGGTCAGGTAGACCAACTAAAATTTCAGCCACAACTGCCAGGAAAATTGTTTGGGATGCAAAGAAAAACTCACAAATAACTTCAGGTGAAATACAGGACTCTCTGAAAACATGTGGCTGTTTCAAGATGCACAATAAGGAGGCACTTGAAGAAAGACGGCTGCATGGTCGAGTTGCCAGAAGAAAGCCATTACTACGCAAATTCCACAAAGTATCCCGCAAACAATATGCCAACCAGCACAGAGACAAGCCTCAAACCTTCTGGCACAAAGTCATTTGGAGTGATAAGACCAAAATTAAGCTTTTGGCCACAACCATAAACGCTACATTTGGAGAGGAGTCAACAAGGCCTATGATGAAAGGCACACCATTCCTACTGTGAGGTGGATCACTGATGTTTTGGGGATGTGTGAGCTACAAAGGCACAGGAAATTTGGTCAAAATTGATGACAAGATGAATGCAGCTGAATGTTATCAAAAAATACTGGAGGAACATTTGCATTCATAGCCAGGAAGCTGTGCATGGGACGTATATGGACATTCCAACATGACAATGATCCAAAACACAAGCTCAAGTCGACCTGTCATTGGCTACAGCAGAATAAAGTGAAGGTTCTGGAGTGGCCATCTCAGTCTCCTGACCTCAATATCATTGAGCCACTCTGGGACATCCCAAACGAGCAGTTCATGCAAGACAACCCAAGAATTTACAGGAACTGGAGGCTTTTTGCCAAGAAGAATGGGCAGCTTTACCATCTGAGAAGATAAAGAGCCTCATCCACAAATACCACAAAAGACTTCAAGCTGTCATTGATGTTAAAGGGGGCAATACACGGTATTAAAAATTGGGGTATGTAAACCTTTGATCAGGGTCATTTGGGTAGTTTCTGTTGTCATTAAGATGTAAAAAGAGTAAACACAGTTGACTGATAATAAATGGCTTCAGCCAAACACTAACCATGAGTGAAAGAAAAGTTTTTGTGTTATCATTCATATCATAAATCCCGAAGAAATGTCCGTTTTTAAAACTTTTTTTTTGCATTGATACATGTCCCCTGGGGCAGGACCCAGGTCCTCAAACACTTTTTTATGACAGTACCATGCATATAAGCCTTTAAAATTAGCACTTTTGATTTCTCCCATAGACAAATTATTATAGCCGCGAGTACATTTAAATGACTTTTTTTCCTTTAGAAATGTCATTTTGTGCAGGGACTGTTCTAAACATGGGAAAAATGCGCCACTTTACAGGCATACTATAGACACCCCCAGGTACGAAATTTAAAGGAATATATCACTTTTATTGTTTCACTTTAAGCATTATTAAAATCACTGCTACTGAAAAAAACGGCTGTTTTTAAAACTTTTTTTTGCATTGGTACATGTCCCCTGGGGCAGGACCCAGGTCCCCAAACACTTTTTATGAAAATAACTTTCATATTAACCCTTAAAATTAGCACTTTTGATTTTTCACGTTCGTGTCCCATAGACTTTTTTTTTTTATCCAACAAGATTTTTATTGAACTTGCAGGAAAAACATTACAAACATTGTATTCAAGACCATACAACACCTCTGTACCGTACACAATCCGGTTAACAATCATCAGCCTCAATGTAACATCAATAACACATAATCCCAGTTATAGCCAAACTTAATCTATACTTCACCCGGCATTGATTCCCAGTAACCTGTCAGCCACTAGTTCCATAGGGGCCAATCCCGGCACATCTAACCAAGGCGCCCATATTTTTTCAAATTTTTGCATGTTACCTCCATGTTGATATATCAACCTTTCTAATCCCAAAGTTACGTTAATATTATCAGTCCATTCTTTAATAGTCGGGGGCATCTCAGACTTCCAGTGAGTCATGATCAATTTTCTAGCTTGAAAAAGTACTCTATGTACAGCTTCTCTACTGTGACTTTCCCACTCATACTCCTCCAGAGCCCCCAAGAGACATGCTCTAGGGTCCTGTGGAAGATTCACATTAAAGATTGAGTTGATGTTCCGCACCACTCCCGCCCAATATGTATGTAGCTTGGGACACCTCCACAGCATGTGTATAAGGTCCCCGTGGTCGCGTTTGCATCTCGTACATGTCGGTTCAACCTGCGGATTCTTTAGATGTAACCTGTGGGGAGTATAGTATGTTCTCAACAATATGTAGAGTTGGGTAAGCTTTTGGGACACATTAAGTGAACAAAGGTTCACTGCCTGAAAGATCTCCTCCCACTGATCACCGTCTAGCTGTCCCACCTCTGTTTCCTATTTCTCCCTTACCTTCAGGGGATGCTGCCTCATCCCGGATTGCAACAGGATGGCATAGCATTGAGAGATAAATCCTTTAGATGAGCCAGCATCCCAAAGATGATTAAATACCGGGGTTGGGGACAAATGCCACTCCGAAGAGCGGCCCTGAGCCAACACCGCGTGTCTAAGTTGCATATAGTAAAAATGCATCGAAGAAGGCAGATTATACGTTTCCTTCAGGTCAGCAAATGTACGTAACGTGTCCCATAGACTTTAATGGTGTTTGAGTGTTCCAAAGAATTTTTCGTCTGTTTGCATGTTCTGCTGCGAACCGAACCGGGGGTGTTCGGCTCATCCCTAGTAATAATGTGACCTGACACAACCCAATCATAGCAGTGGCAAACCTCCATCCCTAATATATGTTTAAACAAAAAAGGAAGAGGAAAGAATGGGACTTTATATGAGGCATGTCACTGAATATATATCTAGTTTATATTGATCATTAAATTGTTTATTAATTCCAAATCAAGTTAAAAATGATCAGTAATCTTTGGTAAAAGACATGATATACTGTAAATAACAGCTCACTTGTATACACATAGAATTATTATACAAAGTAAAATACAACATGATTAGCAGTACAATTTCATAGATCATTCATCCATTAATAATAAACATAAGCAATTGCTCTTAGTGAGCCAAACTTGTCTGGGCATCAGTTTAAAGTGTCTTCGAAGCACGTTTCATGGCTCACGCCACTCAACAGGAGTAAAATGCTCTGAAATTAAATCAATAACATATCTATAAATATAGGATACCCTTTAAAAAGAGAACCATCTCTCAAAAATAACACTATACACTATAATTTTCTTACTGCTGATGTATTACAATATATTTCTTCTTTTGTTTATCCTGCTGCAATACACTATTTGCTATTTTTTAACCAATTTCTGTGTCATTCTTGGTGTCACTGCACATTGCGCTGTTGGAATGTATATACAGAAAACATTCCCCACTTAGCTAGGTGTGTTAGTGTGTGTGAGTGTGGTGCCCTTTACAGAGTTATGGGCATAGGAACAGGGGGCCCAACACATCCGGAAATGCCTTTGGGGTAAACGCTACAGAAGCAAGAAGGTTTCATCCTGGTAAGTGTTTCATTCGTGTCTTCTGCCCTTCTCCAGTCTTGCTTGGACCAGACTCTGATCTTGAGTACCTTAACCACTTCAAGACCAGGCCTATTTCTGACATTTGTTGTTAACAAGTTAAAATCAGTATTTTTTGCTAGTAAATTAGTTAGAACCAGCAAACATTATATATATTTTTTTAGCAGAGACCCTAGAGAATAAAATTGCAGTTGTTGCAATATCCACCAAGCTCCACTCAATCAGCGACAATTCCCATAATGTGACAAGGAGAAAAAGAAAAACCTCCACATGGTGTAAATCCAATAAGAATGGAAGATTTATTGGTATAAAAGGTTTTTCCAACATATAGTAAAAATATGGGCGATAAAAATTTGGTTCAATTGAACCAAACAGCACAGTAAAAGGTGGCTGGGGTAGCAAAGCAGACCCAACGCGTTTCGTCCTCTTAGACTTCTGCTGGGGTATAAGCCAACCTGCCACCAACTGCGCTTTATATAGAAATAAATAAAAGCCATTAAAACACCTGATCAGAACTGTGTGCGGCCTGACTTCCGTGTTCATTGGCGTCCATACCGTCCATATCATGTGACGGGTTAACTGGCCAATAGTGTGCGAGCGGAGTTGATCAAGAACCAAGCCATATATCGCACTCCAATCAACAACTCCCGAGTGCTCATCAGGGAGAATGGTCACATGACAACCTCGTGACCAGACGTTTGCGCAATGACGTTATATGCGTTCAGAGATTAAATATCATCGGAGGCAGGAAGCAGGAAATAGTTCACACTCGATTTGGAATGCAAACACACTCCAAATACTCACTAGGACCGGAAATAGATTTATAATAGGTAGACACGGAAAATGTGAACCACCATTTGGCCTAGATGCAAATTAGCAATGAAACGGTAATGTGGATTACAGGCAGTCAAGCTGCACACCTGAACAAGGACACTATGCCAGGCGATACAGTTACATACATGTATAAATGCACCGCTAAAAGAAATAATGTATTGAGAACAAGAGAATTATAAAAATATACACAGAACTATATTGATAAGATTCATGTGTAACAGGCAGTAATTCAAACAATATATGATGAAGTAATATGCATGACAGTGATTCAAACAATGTATGGTGAAATTATATGCATGACACACTAAGTCTCCATGTTAATGGATAACTGTGTGGACGATGTCAGGCATATCTAATCTCCATAATGCCAATGAGTAGAAGAACATAGCAAACGACATATTCCCTAGACATAGCCAGAGACTATAATAACATCCAAACAGAATGAAAATCAGCAGTATTATCAAAACCGGGTACAAGAGACAGAAAGAACTTAAAAGATGCATGAAAATTACAAAAATAGTGTAAATAATCTCTTGGTGGTTGCGTCTATGAAGCTGACAAAAAAAACAAAACATTGTTATAATGTCCCTATAGATCCCGTAGAGACTCTCAAACGGTGGGGGTAGGACATGTAAATACGAATGGGACATTGCCTTCTTGGAACAATATTCCAAGGAGCGCAAGGTCCCAAGAGGTCTACGGTGGACTATCCATCCACAACAGGGAGACCTTGATGTGGAAATTAAGGACTACCATTGACAAGGAATTAAGGAAATTAGAGACAAACTCCTTCCACATAAATCCACCACAGAATACATCACTCTTTCCACGAACTTAAAGAATCACCTAGAGAAAGAAGAGCGAGAACAAAAGATTAAGAAACATAAGAAATACAGCAGAGACGTCAGTGATTATAAAAACGGGAGCATTTTTAGTTGGCAAAATAAAGATCAGGGAATTGCTGTCTCTGAGGCTGAACATTCATCAATGGAAACTTCGGGTACACCACCACACTTACAAATTGCTTCACCCCCACCAAACAGAGTTGAACACAACACTCATTCCACCAACCACCCCTATACACCTACACCCCAATGCAGGGGATTTTTTCCCAACAATGGGGGTAGAGGGAGAAACACTAGGGGCAAAGGAAGGGGTAATAGAGATCACTTATCACATTATGAACCCTACACACAAGACTCTTCACCCCGAAGAAGAAACACGAGTCAAAGTGACTATTATTATCATCATTCCTACCCTCAGAGGACCCGGTTCACACTCAGAATAGGTTCTCACCACTAAGAGAGGACAGATCAAGGGACTATTATAACTCTCAATATACTTACAGGAATAGAGATAATGGATACCTGAATAGATCACATTTCAACTATAATCAAAACCTACCCGGACCTCCCACCATGGGGGGTTTTCACAGGGAATCAGAAAATTTCAAACGAAATCCAGACCGAAACGTGGTACCAGAGGGGGGCGTCGCACCAGGCAAAAGAAAACGAGTATAAGAGATAACGGTATATTCAATTTAAGCAAAGTAGAATTCACTAATGCTGAACAAGTGGTTTTAGACAAAGGACTCAAATTTGTTCCCCCGAGGACACTAAATACATTTTCCACATTCATAGGCGTACACAAATATGTGCGGAAATTGAATGTTCAAAGATATATCCTACAGCACCTTCCATCAAAGTTTTCCGAGATCTGGTGCTCACAGATTTAGAAGAATTGCCAAACAAAAGAATACATAGCGATCCCAATATTAAGATTGGACTTAAATCTCTTTGCGAACGCAAAGACCTTATCATACCATTCGTCCAGCAGATAAGGGGGGGAATTGTCATTCTAGATAAAAGCGAATACCATGCTGAAATGATTAGAATCCTCAGTGATTCGGATACGTACTTACGTCTTCCGAAGAACCCCACTTCTGACTATAAAAAAACACTTGGTGATCTAGTTGATACTGGCTCCCAGCTGGGTATCTTAGATAAAAAACAAAAGAGTTATTTGATACCAGTTGTTCCACGGATTCCTATAATTTATTACCTGCCTAAGGTACACAAAAGTGTGACTCAACCTCCTGGTCGCCCGATCATCAGCTGGATTAATCCAGTGAACTCACGTATATGGAAGTATATTGACTATTACCTTACATAGTTACATAGTTACATAGTAGGTGAGGTTGAAAAAAGACACAAGTCCATCAAGTCCAACCTATGTGTGTGATTATGTGTCAGTATTACATTACATATCCCTGTATATTGCGGTCATTCAGGTGATTATCTAATAGTTTCTTGAAGCTATCAATGCTCCCCGCTGAGACCACCGCCTGTGGAAGGGAATTCCACATCCTTGCCGCTCTTATGCCGCGTACACACGGTCGGACTTTTCATCTACAAAAGTCCAACGGACGCTGACGGACTAAAGCTGGCTGGTAATCCGATCGTGTGTGGGCTTCTCCGGACTTTCAGCAGACTTTTTCAGCCTCAAATCCGACGGACTTTAGATTTGAAACATGCTTCAAATCTTTACGTCGTAACTACGACGGACCCCGAAATCCGCTCGTCTGTGTGCTAGTCCGACGGACAAAAACCCATGCTAGGGCAGCTATTGGCTACTGGCTATGAACTTCCTTATTTTAGTCCGGTGTACGTCATCACGTACGAATCCGTCGGACTTTTGTGTGGTCGTGTGTAGGCAAGTCCGTTCGTTAGAAAGTCTGCTGCAAGTCCGCCGAAAGTCCGCCGGAAGTCCGCCGGAAGTCTGTCGGACAGGCTGTCGGACTTTTGTAGACGAAAAGTCCGACCGTGTGTACGCGGCATTACAGTAAAGAACCCTCTACGTAGTTTAAGGTTAAACCTCTTTTCTTCTAATTGTAATGAGTGGCCACGAGTCTTATTAAACTCTCTTCTGCGAAAAAGTTTTATCCCTATTGTGGGGTCACCAGTACAGTATTTCTAAATTGAAATCATATCCCCTCTCAAGCGTCTCTTCTCCAGAGAGAATAAGTTCAGTGCTCGCAACCTTTCCTCATAACTAAGATCCTCCAGACCCTTTATTAGCTTTGTTGCCCTTCTTTGTACTCGCTCCATTTCCAGTACGTCCCTCCTGAGGACTGGTGCCCAGAACTGGACAGCATACTCCAGGTGCGGGCGGACCAGAGTCTTGTAGAGCGGGAGAATTATCGTTTTATCTCTGGAGTTGATCCCCCTTTTAATGCATGCCAATATTCTGTTTGCTTTATTAGCAGCAGCTTGGCATTGCATGCCATTGCTGAGCCTATCATCCACTAGGACCCCCAGGTCCTTTTCCATCCTAGATTCCCCCAGAGGTTCTCCCCCCAGTGTATAGATTGCATTCATATTTTTGCCACCCAAATGCATTATTTTACATTTTTCTACATTGAACCTCATTTGCCATGTAGTCGCCCACCCCATTAATTTGTTCAGGTCTTTTTGCAAGATTTCCACATCCTGCGGAGAAGTTATTGCCCTGCTTAGCTTAGTATCGTCTGCAAATACAGAGATTGAACTGTTTATCCCATCCTCTAGGTCGTTTATGAACAAATTAAATAGGATTGGTCCCAGCACAGAACCCTGGGGAACCCCACTACCCACCCCTGACCATTCTGAGTACTCCCCATTTATCACCACCCTCTGAACATGCCCTTGTAGCCAGTTTTCAATCCATGTACTCACCCTATGGTCCATGCCAACGCACCTTATTTTGTACAGTAAACGTTTATGGGGAACTGTGTCAAATGCTTTTGCAAAATCCAGATACACCACGTCTACGGGCCTTCCTTTATCTAGATGGCAACTCACCTCCTCATAGAAGGTTAATAGATTGGTTTGGCAAGAACGATTCTTCATGAATCCATGCTGATTACTGCTAATGATATCATTCTTATTACTAAAATCTTGTATATAGTCCCTTATCATCCCCTTCAACCCATAGTCAAATCCATACCATCTTTCCTGAAAGATACTAGAGACACTATTGCAAAACTCCAACAGGTTGCATATAGCGAAGATCTTATATTGGTCACCACTGATGTCACAGCTCTGTATACTTGTATACCCCATGACCTGGGTCTGGGAGCGGTAGAGCTGTTTCTTTCTAGGGATAAGACTATCCCTAGAACTCAGAAGAGGTTTGTTATGGACCTTTTACGTTTTGCCACCAAGTCCAACTATTTTTGGTACAATAATGAATTTTATTTGCAAACTAAAGGCGTAGCCATGGGGGCCAAATTTGCCCCTAGTTTGGCCAATATCTTTATGGCCAAATGGGAGGAGGATGTCATCCATACCCTGGATCCACCACAGCTAGCACTGTGGGCCAGGTACATTGACGACATCCTCCTCCTATGGAGGGGCAATATGGAATCATTGGACAGATTTATGTCTATTTTAAATGATAACCAGGTTGGAATTCACTTGTCATATGAAGCCAGCGTTTCCATGATTCACTTTTTAGATTTGGAAATCACTGCTGTCAACGGCCATCTGGAGACCAAAACTTTCTTCAAAGCTACCAATCGCAACGTATGCATTCTGGTTGATAGCTGCCATCATGCAGCATGGCTAAAATCAGTGCCCCAGAGCCAATTGATGCGGATCAGACGTAACTGCTCCCATCTCTCAGACTATTTCCAACAAGCAGAGACCCTTAAAGCTAGGTTTACTGATAAGGGATATGATATATCCCAGATTAATGAGGAAATCCAGCGAGTTGCTTTGACTGACAGAACATCTTTGTTAGCGGAACAACCAAAAAGATCTCAAGACAATAGACATAAATGGTCCTTCTTACCAATTACTCGATTCAACACGAAAAAATCAAAGATATCATTTCTAGACACTGGAAAGTGTTAAAAAATGATTCAGTATTAGGTCCCTTACTCTCAGAACGAGCAGGAGTGATTTACAGGGGTGCTCTATCCGTTAAGGGTCAAATTGCACCTAATGTAACAGATCCTCCGACGGTCCCTTCTTTCTTTCACAATATGAAAGGCTTTTTCCCATGTCGTAGGTGTACAGTCTGTAAACATAACGTATGTACAGTAAATCGCAAAAAATTGAAACTTTCAGATCTACCATCACTGGAAGAGAATACAAGATGAAGCAATTTGCGACTTGTTTGACCAAGTATATTGTTTATCTTATCACCTGCCCTTGTGGGAAACAGTATATAGGCCGGACAATACGCACTTTTGCCATACGAGTTAATGAACATATTACAGCCATCAAGAAGGGACGCACCAATCACAGTGTACCCAAGCATTACCTACTTTGCCATAATCAAAATCCAATGGGGACCAGATTTCTAATTATAGATAAGTTTGTGCCCCATTGGAGAGGGGAGTTCAACGTAAGAGGTGTATCCAGGTTAGAAACTTTTTGGATACACCAATTAAAATGTCATACACCCCATGGATTAAACATTGATTGGGACATCAATACATTCATTAACCAATCCTGAGTATTGCCATCTTTTGTTCCTGCATTGAAGATGCGTTTGGTGTTTGAGGTGGTTCGCATTTACATGTCCTACCCCCACCGTTTGAGAGTCTCTACGGGATCTATAGGGACATTATAACAATTTTTTTTGACAGCTTCATAGACACAACCACCAAGAGATTATTTACACTATTTTTGTACTTTTCATGCATCTTTTAATTTCTTGCTCTCACTCTAACGTTCATATTTGAGGGCGTGACTTACATATATGTTATCTTTGGTGCACGAGTACGTGGGGACGGAGGCGCATTTACATTTTTTTTTCTTACTTATTTCATTTTTTAAAATTATTTTTACACTGTTTCTTTAAAAAAAAAAATTCTGATCACTTTTATTGCTGTCACAAGGAATGTAAAAATGCTTTGTGACACTAATAGACAGGGACAGGTACTCTTTATGGAGGGATCAGGGGTCTAAAAAACCCCAAACCCCTCCTCTGCCCTTCAAAATAATAAAATAGGCAAAATCTGCATTTTTGAATACCTTGGATTTTTTTTAAATCGGCTACGTTGGCTGCCGAGTAAACTGGAAGTGACGTTGTGACATCACTTCCGGGTTACTACATTAGAGACCTGATCAAAGCCAATTCCATCTTTGTTCAGGACTCTGGCCAGCCAGCAGACGTGTCGGCTGGTTTGCTTGGGTCTCCCGGTAGAATGGGAGACCCGTGTGGAGCGGCGGAAGGGCGTCAGGGGGGGCACATCTCCTCCAGCTGCTTGTCATAACGGCTGAGTGGCTGTTTAGCTGCTTCGGTTGTTATCACAAGAAAACCAACCGTCCGCTCTAAAAGACGTTACCAGGGTGATGCCTTTGGCTGCAAGCATCACACCAGTATAACCACTTCAACAAAATGACATAAAGGTACGTGATTTTGCATGAAGTGGTTAGGGTCAAATCTTAGCCTTGACTGTTCTCTTCAGAGGCCTCTTGCTTTTCATTTTTTGGTGACAGCTCTTTTGCAGGGTTGCTCACCTTGTTCTGCCTGTACACTCCTCTTTAAATCTTACTAATCTAAATACTTACTAATTTAAATACTTACTTGTAAGGTTGCTCTTCTTGTTGCCTTTACTTCTGCCTGGAGGGTTTCTGAGCTAGCAGCATTCACAGGTAAGGATTCCTTTCATGTGTTGCACAAGGACAAGGTTGTTTTAAAACCTTAGGCTTCCTTTTTCTTCTAAGTGGAAGTGGTTGCTTCTTTCTACCTTAAACAGGATATTGTCTTACCCTAGCTCTGTCCTACTCCTAACCTTCCTAGGGAGATTGCATTCCATTTTCGAACTGTGGTCGGGCTGTTTGGGTCTTCCTTTCTGCTACATCCTCCTTTCATCAGTAGGACTCTCTCTTTGTCCTTTCTGGAGGCTCCCTTTCTGAGGGACAGCCTACTTATCATTACACTCTTGTAGGTGGATTCATCAACTCATCTCCCGATCCTATGACTTTAGAGATATAGCTCCCCCCTTTCTTGTAAAGACTCCACCTGTCTAAAGTGTTAAATCTTCATTTTTCTTGAGTCTGTCAGACTGCCACCTTGTCTTTTGTTTATATGTTTGTTGTTGTTTCACCAGTTGGACATTCAGGCCTCAGCCAATCCTGGCTTTGACCAAAAAGTCCTCCAGGCAACCTTATTCTCATTTTGGGCCTCTCTTATCTTTCCTTGTTTAGGTTTTCCACCTGCTAGCTGTTAATTTGCTGTGTTCACCCTTCATGGGATTGCTTTTGATGTCTCATTGGTCAGATAATTAGCCAATCCTGTGTCCTGTGATGTATAATAAAGAAAATGGTATTAAAGAAAATAATATTAAAGGAGAAGTATGGCCAAAGCTTTTTTGCCACCTTTCTCCTATGGATCACAGGCGTGTGGTTCATTCTACACTCCTGTGACCTATTTTCAGCTAAAGCCCGCTGTCGGCTGACGTCATTCAGCCAGTCCAGGCTCAGGAAAGATCCTTTGCTTAGCCTCTCAGTGACCCACTGAGAGCCTGAGCCAGCACTTCCCGCCTCCTTGACAACCCAGCGCACCAGTGGGTACAGAGAGCCGCTGACTGACAGTCACGGCTCTCTGTTCAGAGCAGAGGGAGAGAACTGAGCAATCAATGGTGTTTGATTTCTCAGTTTTCACTGCAGAGCCAGTGGGGGATAGATGCAGTATCGGATTGATGCTGCATCCACCTAGGTTAGTATAATTGGTTGTTTGTTTTTTTAAATATCAAACTTCTTTTAAAAAAATAGTAATTTACTTACCTGTAAAATCCTTTTATTTAAAGTATATCACAGGACCCTTCCATGTATTGCTACAAAACTGAAGACATGTTGGAAGTGGGTGGGGTTATGTAGGGCTTGGTTTTTAATTTTGCTTTGCCAGTGTCCAATTACCTTGAGGTGGAATATAATCCATTGATCTAAGAATTAGTCAATCCTGTATCCTGTCATGTGATTTCAGTAGAAAGACAAAGATTTTTACAGGTAAGTTAAAAAGCCTATTTTCCAAAGCTGCCCATACATGGCCATGTAATCAAACTATGACGATCTGATAAGTAAGGGCACATTCAGACAGCTAGGTGGAGCTCTGCAATGCAATAGTTTCCATGCTTTGTAACTCATGCATTATGCAGCCTGCTGTCAATGTACCCCCAAATGCATGTGTAGCTACCTTAAAGACATTTGCTATTCTGGCTACTGTGTACATGTACTGCAGTACTGCGTTAATTTGCACAGAAGATATATTCACTTATTATGTGGCAGGATTGTTTACCGTCCTACACAGACTGTTTTGTGTCTATTCCTAATTCCCACGTACACACGAGCGGAATTTCCGTCGGAAAAATCTTGGATGGTTTTTCCAATGGAATTCCACTCAAGCTTGGCTTGCATACACACTGTCACACAAAAGTTCTCTGAACTTTCGACCGTCAAGAACGCGGTGACGTACAACACTACGACGAGCCGAGAAAATGAAGTTCAATGCTTCCGAGCATGCGTCAAATTGTTTCCGAGCATGCGTGATTTTTTGCACGTCAGAATTGCATGCAGACCAACAGAATTTCCGATAGGAACTTTTTCCGACGGAAAAATAAAGAACCTGCTCTCAATCTTTTGCTGGTGGAAATTCCGCCACACTTTTGAGCTTTTGGTCGCAATTTCCGACCAAAAGCTCACATCGGACTTTTGCTGGTGGAATTTCCGCTCATGTGTACGGGGCATAACAGCCTGCTAACAGTGGATTTTAGACTGTCCCAAAATGGCCACCGCATTTTACCACTATGAAATAGCTTCAGAAATAAGAGATACATGGGTCAGCCTAGAGAGTGTGTCCCACCAGAGGGAGTATTGGTCTTTCCACATTCTGGGAGCAAGGAAATTGGTAAGGAAAGGTGAGAGAACTTTCTGGAAGAGGAGAGCTGGCAAGGACTTAAGAAAAACCTCTAGATGAATTTCTTATCCTTTAGTGGGATCCCTGTTTATTCAGTGTCTAAAAAACAGTGCAGAAAAGTTGAAGCTGATTCCACCTGTTTTTCTGTTTGCCCTGCTCACCCCTGGGGCTCAATAATTCCTGCACACCATTCCCAGTCCCTTACCATTACCCTCCTCTATATCCCAAGCCATTCTACTTCATGCCACCACTGTCACTTCCACCGTTTTATTTAATTCATTCATCCACTTTGTTACAACGTATCTCTTCCCAACTGGGATCTCTGTGTCATTTCACTAGAACTCTGCACTATGTTATACCATATCGCTCTCCCCAAACAATATGCACATTCCTCACTGCATATCTTTCCTGTTTGACACTCTTTCTCTTTAGTGCCTCTATTTTCACACAGCCCCATATATTTTTTGCATCCCCTCATCAGTAATCCATGTTTTGGTCTCTTTTTCACAGTAACCTGCTGCAGCCCTGCCAGGAAATGTATATTTCAGCTTATATCAGCTTAACACTCTCATTGCAGCTCCATCATCAGTTTTTTTTTTTTTTTATTTTGTTTTTCTTGCAAATCATTTTGAGAATAACCAAGGGGAGAGGGGGTGTATAAATGACAAATGTCCTTCCCTGTATGAGGTCCACATCTCTTATATCCACAGCAACCTGAAGTACAGCAAGACTTGGGAGGGGACACACCTCAAGAGAGGCAGCTGTTGTTTACACAACCTAAAATTGAAAAAAAAGCCTAAGCATAGAGTTCTGCTAAAAAATGCTGACACCAATGCCACCAATGCTGGGGGTTCTTATCGCAGCCATTTGCACCAGTTCTGGAAGTTACTACTACTCTCCCTGATAGTGATGCTCGAGTTATTAATTCCACTGACACAAACAGTGAGTCTTATGTAACTCTCACTTCCTCTTCAGTGTACCCCCCTGTCCTATATTATATAAAATATAGCAAAGCAAAGGCAGAGGGTGCAATACTACAAGCCATATGCCATGAAGAAAAATGTCCACCTTTGGCCACACCCACAAGTGTTCAGGAGGTGGGGTGGGTGAGTTCTTCGACCTATTTTCTAAAAAAAAAAAAAAGAAAACCATGAATACTCAGAAGAGCACCTTCTACCCAGAACAGTGAGAAGTTTCAATGCCTATTTCCTCAGAAGCTAACAAATTTAGTACTCCAGCCATTACATTATGAGCATGGCCATATAGAGCAGTGATGGCGAACCTTGGCACTCCAGATGTTTTGGAACTACATTTCCCATGATGCTCAAGCACTCTGCAGTGAAGCTGAGCATCGTGGGAAATGTAGTTCCAAAACATCTGGGGTGCCAAGGTTAACCATCACTGATATAGAGGAACATTCGGCCTACTAGAGATACCCCTCTAGGACAAATGGAGAATGCTGGACCTATGGAAATTGTCTACATAGACTTCCTATTTATTCAGACAGGCGAAAGAGGAATTAGCAATGTGCTGGTGGTTGCAGACCGCTACACTTGATATACCCAAGCATTTCCTATTTGTGATCAGAGGGCAATCCCAGTCATAAAGACACATGTTGAGAAATTCTTTATGCACTAAGAGAATTCATTCAGGTCAAGGAAGTGATTTTTTAGAGCAAGCTTGTTCATTTTTTTTTCCAAAATAAATTTTATTGAAAATACATTATGTCAATATAACAGTATCATCATACAATCATTCAAGAATCAAGGAACAGTTGTTTTTGTGATTGAGACAAATGTGCCAATGATTTGGCTATAACAGAAAATCTCATATGCATACATTTCAGCGTACATAAGACAAGAGTGTTATATCTGGTAGAAGAAAAAACAATAAATTGACTGTAGAGTAGATATTACTAGGTACTATTGCATATTTCCCATCTTCTGTTACAACCAATGAGGGGAGGTTCCAGTTTGTAGAATGATGGTGCAGGAATTAGTAGGATAATTCAATCCATATGGAGTGTAAAGTTGCTGGCCGGGTACTCTGTTATGAGGACCCGAAACGCAAGAGGTATTAAGATGGGTTCTGGATGGATAGTGAAAGACATAGGGATGGAGGGTAGGGTGGGGGTCAAGGGGGTGTGGGGGGGGAGGGAGGTCAAAGTGATTGGGGGGTTAGTGGTTGTCACCTCAGTCTCCGCCACTTGTAGTGTAATTGCGGTATGATATCGCTTTAGGGTGGAGTAGATTAGGTTTGTAGGACACCTAGTGTCGGAGAGCTGCATAGGGATAATGTTGACATGCGGTCTCCCATACTCGTTCCTTGGTTAGTGGTGGGAGGTCCATGTCATCTGGGATAGGAGAGGAAATACGTTTGAGGGGTGGTTGAGGGGACTATGCAATGTAGTCAGTGGGTGTATATCACAAGTGAGCAGGTCATGGTCAAAAGTTAGTTCATCAATGTCAAATATCTGTCAGTTGTTCGAAAATGAATCCAGCATGCCCATGTCTTAGAAAATTTAGCTGGGGAGTCTCGGCATATGGAAATTAGTTCTTCCATTTCAGCTATTTTGTTAATTTGTTTGAACCATTCTGGGATGGTCGGTATGTGAGGAGAGCCCCAATGTCTTGGAATGCACATTTTTGCTGCATTAATTAGGGGTAAGATCAGTGTCTTACGGTAGTACTGAGCTGATAAATCTGAGTGATGGAAGAGGCATTGAGCTGGGGTATGATCTAAGGTGTAAGTAGATATTGATTCAGTGAGTTCTCGGACTTGCGTCCAAAATGGTTGAATTGCTGGGCATGACCACAAAATGTGCAAGAATGTGCCCGGTGCTCCGTCACATCTCCAGCATTTGTTGGGATATGAGGGGTTGAGTTTGTTTAAAATGGCTGGGGTTCTGTACCAGTGTGTTAGGGTCTTGTAGTTGAATAAAGTGAGTGGTGATTGCGCTGTGATAAAAAGGGGAAGGGGGGAAGAGGAAGGGGAAGGGGCTAACTCAAATGTATAGAGAGGTGAATGAAAAATGAAAAAAATATTCAAAAGGTATAATGAGCATGAGGGCTAGTATCATACTAGCACATAACAAATATTGTAAATACTGAAACAAAAGAAAAGAAAATTCTCAGTGCAAAAGGGCTAGTATCATACTAGCACATATGTGGTAACTCAGCAAATACTTATTAAAAGAAAAATCTCAGTGCAAAAGGGCTAGTTTCATACTAGCACATATGTGGTAACTCAGCAAATTCTTATTGGTGACTCCAAGTAAATAAATAAATAGTGAACAGTCCCACCACCTTGTAGTACAAAGTGCTCAAACAATGAGTCATCAGTTCCAAAAAGGCAAGTCCACAAACCACAGGGAAGGGAAAAAAAGTCTTCATTGGGGACACCTCTATGCTCACAAGCAGCTCACCTTACTGCTGCAGGACAACAGATTGTAATCCAATAACAAATCACCAGCAGGCAAGGGTCCCATCCAGTAGTTCAGGCGATTCGGGTGGTGGGTGTGCAGGATGGTATATAAAAAGCATAAGCAGACAGTATATAGTATAACTCCGTGGCGGCCAGAGTGGAAAAAGGGACAGGACACAGAAGGGGGATGCACTCACTTTTGTAAAATGAGTGTAGGTGTCAATCCAACGAACGCCGAGTTTGTATACCTCAAAAAGGGGGGTCTTCAAACCGTCCCCGTTTCCTCAATGCTCGTCACAATGGGATGAATATATGTGGAGTGTTGGAAGAGAGTGCACATAGCGTGATCCCGTATATAAATCAGTTTATTAGGTTAAAAACATCATGGTACACTTACATTTAGCAGAAGGCTATAGTAAAAAATATCCACGAGTGCCGAGCTCGTATCCTATCGTCAGTCTGTGACAGTTCCCGTGCTCCAATCCGCAGGTGTTTCTTCATTATTTATCCAGGGTCTTGTAGTTGTTTTCCTGAATGGAAACGTTTAGAGGGCCTTTATGGGCAATCATAAATATATGTTCCCATTGGTCTTCTGATAGTTCTGATTGTATTTTCCCATGTCCTGTATGGTTTCCTTTCTTTGGGGGAAGTTTCTGCAAATAGCATTGCATAGATATTGGAGATTAAGTGTTGTTGGGGGTTGGATTGGGAGCAGAGGTGTTCAAATGTAGTAAATGGAGGAGTCGCGATTGATCTCCTGTAAAAAGTGGCAAATTTGAAAGTAGGTCCAGAATGGGAGAGGGTTGCTAGTGGTGGTGGGCGTTAACGCGAGACGGTCTAAGAGAGAACCATCGTGGAAAAATTGATGCGCTAATATGTTTGGGTGTTGCCTATGATGTGTTAGGAATTGTGCGGACATACCAGGGAGGAAGGCAGGATTTAGTCTTATAGGAGTTAAGGGTCCCGGAATGGACGAGATGTGTAGCTTTTGGCAAGTTTCCCTGAAACAGCCAAGGGTCGGATCAATAAGAGGGTGTTCTCTGAGAGTGGGGGAGATATGTTTAGGTGCCAACCAGGGTGTTGATCGTAGTGGCAAGGGAGACAGTGAGTTTTCCAGTCTGACCCAATCTTTGCATTGGTTATGTAGTGACCAATCTACAATTCTGGTAAGATGGCAGGCCCAGTAGTATTTTTGAGATCTGAAAAACCAATGTCCCCCTTCGTCTTAGGTTGTGTAAGGAGGTCATATGCAATTCTCTGATGTTTTTCCTTCCATAGAAATCCTGTACATAACCTTCTATAAGACAGGAACAATGATAGGGGAAGTTTAATGGGGATAGCTTGTAGGATGTATAGAACACGGGGAAGGTTATTCATTTTGACAATTGCTGCGTGACCGAACCAAGAAAACTGTGGTTTGTTCCATTTCTTGAGGTCTTCGGATATGGTTTTGAGAATGGGAAGATAATTTTTTGGCGAAGAGATCCGTGAGGTTCGCTGTAAGGTAAATCCCAAGGTATTTAATTGAGTCATGTCGACATTGGAAGGGAAAGTTAGTTTCACACTGTGTAACTGTCTCTTGTGGGATGGTGACATTGAGGGCATGGGATTTGGTGAGGTTTATTTTGAAATTAGAGAGGCGTTGGAAGAGTTGGAAGTCTTTCAGTAAGTTTGGGATTGAAATATGGGGCTCACTAAGGGAAAGTAGAATGTCGTCCGCAAAAGCTGCCAACTTATAGGTGCGGCCTGCTATGGGTATGCCTTTAATATTTTCGTTGTTCCTGAGGCAGTTTAAGAGTGGCTCTAGGGTTAGTACAAAAAGGAAAGGGGAGAGTGGGCAACCTTGCCTCGTTCCATTAGTTATGGAGAAGGCTTCTGACAGATGGCCATTAATCCAAACTCTAGCAGTTGGTGTCGTGTATAGGGACATGATTGAGTTGAACATACGGTTTTGGAGACCTAAGCGTCTCAGTACTGCCCCCATATAGTCCCAGGCCAATCTGTCAAACGCCTTCTCTGCGTCCAACGACAGGAAGAACCCCTTGTGGTTATTGGTTGTCATCCAGTGGTGGAAATTTATGGCTTTGATAGTGTTATCTCTTGCTTCTCGTCCTGGAATAAAACCAACTTGGTCTTTGTCTATCAAAGATGGTAGGAGAGGAAGCAAGCGATTGGCAAGGATTCTGGCAAAAAGTTTTATGTCAACATTTAGTAGGGAAATCGGCCTATAGTTAGTGACTAGTGTCATGTCCTTCCCCTCCTTTGGTATAACTGTAATGTGTGCTTCCAGAAGTCTGTGGAAGGAAAGCGTGGAGGAGGAGAGGGACTTAAAGGCCTTTAGGGAGGGGCCACTAAGTACCTCTGTGAAGGTTTTAAAGTACGCGGCTGTGAATCCATCTGGGCCGGGACTTTTTCCTGCTTTTAATTGTTTGATCGCATTTTTAAGTTCGTCTTCCGAGATGGGATTTTCTAATTGATGGGCGTCCTCTCTGTCGATGGGTTTAGGACAGTGTTCTTTTAAGAAGTTCTTGATAAGGGAGCGTCTAGTGTTGTTTGTAGTGGGGCCATTCGCTTGCGTGTTGAGGTTGTACAGAGTGGAATAGTATGTCTCAAATCGGGAAGCTATGTCTGGGGCTGTGACTTTCGACCGACCTTGGGAATCATTGATAGTATGGATGGTAGTGCGAGCTTTGTTCGTTTGGATGGCTTTGGCTAGGTATTTGTCGCTTTTGTTTCCAAATTCATAGAATAATTTCTGTTGTAGAATAAATTTACGTTTTATTTTGTGGGATAGTTCTGTAAGCAGGCGTTTTCTGTTTTGTGTGAGGTCTTGGTATGTCTGTTGAGCTTGAATTTGTTTGTGAGCTAGCTCTAGAGTTTTAATCTTTTGAATCAGGTTTGTGATTTTGGCTTGGTGGGCTTTTTTCTGCGAAGTCTTTAGGGCAATGAATTTTCCCGTCAGGATGCATTTGTGGGCCTCCCATTGTGTTAGCGGGGCTGTTTCTCTGTTGTCGTTGTCTAGAAAGAAATCATGTATGGCTTGCCTAATGTTTTTGGTGTCCTCTTCTGAGGTTAGTAGAGTTGAGTCATAGCACCATATCTTCGAAATGGTATGATGGTCTGGGAAGGTCAATGTCATTGTGATTGGGTGATGGTCAGATAGGAGCATTGGTTCAATTGTTGCGTGGGAAAGAAAAGGAAAGTCCGTCTGGGAAAGGAAGAGGTAGTTAATTTTGGAATATCTGTTATGAGGGGCGGAAAAGAATGTGTAGTCCTTTTCATTTGGATGTAGAGTGCGCCATGTGTCATGTAAGAGAAGCTCTTGAAATTGTAGTTTGATTTGGAGTAGGGTTCTGTAGGGCAACAATGTGGTGCCTGATGAGGCATTTAATAGTGGGCATAGAGCCACATTAAAGTCTCCCCCGAGTATGGTTAGACCAGTAGAAAAACCTGTTAGGAGTTGGGATATCTGTCTAAAGAAACTAGATTGTGCAGAGTTAGGGCTGTAGAGATTGGCCAGGGTTACAGGTCGGCCTTGAATCCTGCCTTTTAAAAAGATGTATCAGCCTTCCTTGTCAATAAGCGAGTCAGTGAGTTCCGAGTTCAAGTTTTTGGAGATCAGAATTGAAACTCCTTTAGTTTTTGCCTGTGGGTTAGTAGAATGGTAGGAATGTGGGAACCAGTGGTTTGTGAGCTTGGGAATCTTGTCTGTGCAGAAATGAGTTTCCTGTAGGAAGACGATGTTGTTTTTTAATTTGTGCATCAGAGAGAGAACTTGGCAGTGTTTCTCTGGGATATTGAGCCCTTTCACGTTTAGGGATGTCACTTTTAGCGTGTTATGTTTAGTGGTAGGTTTTGTGTGTGACATAATGTTTGGGGGGGTAAGGCTTTGAGTAAGTGAGAGCGTCTGTCGGTTTCGTCTATATATACTCTTAAGTGTGATAAAGGGTGGGTTGTGAGTATTTTGGTGTACTTGGGGGGGAGGGTTGAGGTAGCGATATTGGGGTGGCGGAGACCGAGGAGGGAGGGGAATAGGGGAAGCGGAGGAAAAGTAGGGAGAGTAGGTGTGGTTGAGAAGAAAGAAGGAGAGGTGGAGGGGGGGTATCTCTAATGTGGATATTATAGATAGGAGAAGGAGCCATTGGATTATAGCATTTAGCTTAAGGACTATGGTTCAACCGGGGGAGAGCTTGGTTTTAATATGGTGTAGCATTATAAAATAAAATATCAAATGAAGTCGCCAAGGAAAATAGACCACAACAGCTTATTTTGAGGCCCACCAAGGTTCTTCTGTTTAGCTGCTTAAGAAAAATAACATTAATTATGATGAAACACGGAGAAAAAAAATAAAGGAAACATTATAAAGAACAAAGAAAGCATTTAAATGAGACCGGTTATTCAGTCGTCATATATAATAAAATGGGGAGATTTGGCAATCTCCAACAGAGATCATTAACAACGAATATTATATAATAGTACCCCCTTTCAGGATTCCCTGCTTACTTGGGGTTTTGTCTCAACTGGAGGCAATAGTTTGACTTTGTGTGTGTTCAAGTGTAGAGAGTGGGCGAGTCTACACGGAAAATGCTTCTACAGGGGCAGCTAGGATATAAAGGATAAACATTGCATGACAATTTAGTGGATGTCATGGCTCAAAGACCCGGTCTCCCCTTTTGGCTGGCTTAGGGTGAGGGGGAATTGATGCAAAAGATGATCTTCTTGTTGTAATGAGGAATTGCTTGGGGTTGGGTAAAGAGGGAGTGGGTGATAATGAGTGTTTAGCGCAGGTTCCGTGTGGAGTCGCCCTTCTGGAGAGAGGTTCAATCTAGCATCATATAGGTGTAATGACCAGTCCTTTAGCAGAGGGTTGTAAATTAGTATAAGAGGGCCTTTTCTTGGACATGTGCCTTTTGTGATCCATTGTAGGGAGTGGTAATAATTCAGGGGGATTGAATAGAGATTAGATGGGAGTTGGGTTAGGGGGTGGAAGGTTAACCACTTCAGCCCTGGAAGGATTTACCCCCTTCCTGACCAGAGCACTTTTTACAATTTGGCACTGCATTGCTTTAACTGCTAACTGCGCGGTCATAGAATGCTGTACCCAAACGAAATTTGCGTCCTTTTCTTCCCACAAATAGAGCTTTCTTTTGATTGTATTTGATCACCTCTGCGGTTTTTATTTTTTGCACTATAAACGGAAAAAGACCGAAAATTTTGAAAAAAAATGATATTTTCAACTTTTTGTTATAAAAAAAATCCAATAAACTCAATTTTAGTCATTCATTTAGGCCAAATGTATTCGGCCACATGCCCTTGGTAAAAAAAATGTCAATACGCGCATATTTATTGGTTTGCGCAAAAGTTATAGCTTCTACAAACTAGGGTACATTTTCTGGAATTTCCTGAGGTGCTAAAATGGCAGGGCAGTACAAAACCCCCCCAAATGACCCCATTTTGGAAAGTGGACACCCCAAGGAAATTGCTGAGAGGCATGTTAAGCCCATTGAATATTACATTTTTTTGTCCCAAGTGATTGAATAATGATAAAAAAATAAAAATAAAAAGATGTTTACAAAAAGTTGTCAACAAATGATATATTGCTCACACATGCCATGGTTATATTTGGAATTGTGCCCCAAAATACATTTAGCTGCTTCTCCTGAGTATGGGGATACCACATGTGTGGGACTTTTTGGGAGCCTAGCCGCGTACGGGGCCCCGAAAGTCAAGCACCGCCTTCAGGATTTCGAAGGGCGTAAATTTTTTTTGTTTCACTCCTCACTACCTATCACAGTTTTGAAGGCCATAAAATGCCAGGACAGTTCAACCCCCCCAAATGACCCCATTTTGGAAAGTAGACACCCCAAGATATTTGCTGAGAGGCATGTTGAGTCCATGGAATATTTTATATTTTGACAAGAGTTGCAGGAAAATGACAAACTTTTTTCTTTTCTTTTCTTGCACAAAGTTGTCACTAAATGATATATTGCTCAAACATTCCATGAGCACATGTGGAATTACACCCCAAAATACATTCTGCTGCTTCTCCTGAGTACAGGGATACCACATATGTGGGACCTTTTGGGAGCCTAGCCGCGTACGGGGCTTCTAAAACCAAGCACTGCCTTCAGGATTTCTAAGGGCGTAAATTTTTGATTTCACTCCTCACTACCTATCACAGTTTTGAAGGCCATAAAATGCCAAGATGGCACAACCCCCCCCAAATGACCACATTTTGGAAAGTAGACACCCCAAGCTATTTGCTGAGAGGCATGTTGAGTCCATAGAATATTTTATATTTTGCCACAAGTTGCAGGAAAATGACAAACTTTTTTTTTTTTTGCACAAAGTTGTCACTAAATGATATATTGTTCACACAGGCCATGGGCATATGTGGAATTACACCCCAAAATACATTCTGCTGTTTCTCCTGAGTACAGGGATACCACATGTGTGGGACTTATTGGGAGCCTAGCTGCGTACGGGGCCCCGAAAATCAAGCACCGCCTTCAGGATTTCGAAGGGCGTAAATTTTTTATTTCACTCCTCACTACCTATCACAGTTTTGAAGGCCATAAAATGCCAGGACAGTTCAACCCCCCCAAATGACCCTATTTTGGAAAGTAGACACCCCAAGATATTTGCTGAGAGGCTTGTTGAGTCCATGGAATATTTTATATTTTGACAAGAGTTGCGGGAAAATTACAAACTTTTTTTTCTTTTCTTTTCTTGCACAAAGTTGTCACTAAATGATATATTGCTCAAACATGCCATGAGCACATGTGGAATTACACCCCAAAATACATTCTGCTGCTTCTCCTGAGTATGGAAATACCACATGTGTGGGACTTTTTGGGAGCCTAGCCGCGTACGGGGCCTCGAAAACCAAGCACCGCCTTCAGGATTTCTAAGGGAGTAGATTTTTGATTTTACTCCTCACTACCTATCACAGTTTTGAAGGCCATAAAATGCCCAGATAGCACAACCCCCCCCAAATTACCTCATTTTTGAAAGTAGACACCCCAAGCTATTTGTTGAGAGGCATGTTGAGTCCATGGAATATTTTATATTTTGCCACAAGTTGCGGGAAAGTGACAAACTTTTTTTTTTTTGCACAAAGTTGTCACTAAATGATATATTTCTCAAACATGCCATGGGCATATGTGGAATTACATCCCAAAATACATTCTGCTGCTTTACCTGAGTATGGGGATACCACATGTGTGGGACTTTTTGGGGGCCTAGCTGCATACGGGGCCCCGAAAACCAATCACTGCCTTCAGGATTTCTAAGGGCATAAAGTTTTGATTTCACTCCTCACTACCTATCACAGTTTCGTAAGCCATAAAATGCCAAGATAGCACAAACCCCCCCCAAATGGCACCATTTTAGAAAGTAGACACCCCAAGCTATTTGCTGAGAGGCATGGTGAGTATTTTGCAGCTCTCATTTGTTTTCGAAAAGGAAGAAAGACATAAAAAATGTATTTTTTTTTCTTTTTTCAGTTTTCAAAACTTTGCGACAAAAAGTGAGGTCTGCAAAATGCTCGCCATACCTCTCAGCAAATAGCTTGGGGTATCTACTTTCCAAAATGGGGTAATTTGGGTGGGGGGGTTGTGCCATCTGGGCATTCCATGGCCTCCGAAACTGTGATAGGCAGTGAAGAGTGAAATCAAAAATTTACACCCATAGAAAGCCTGAAGGTGGTGCTTGGTTTTCGGGGTCCCGTACGCAGCTAGGCTCCCAAAAAGTCTCACACATGTGGTATCCCCGAACTCAGGAGAAGCAACAGAATGTATTTTGGGGTGTAATTTCACATATTCCCATGGCATGTTTGAGCAATATATCAT
Source organism: Aquarana catesbeiana (assembly GCF_042186555.1). Lineage (NCBI taxonomy): Eukaryota > Metazoa > Chordata > Amphibia > Anura > Ranidae > Aquarana > Aquarana catesbeiana. The sequence goes on along the minus strand of NC_133326.1, from coordinate 344,971,962 downwards.
TTAGTGCAAAAAAAAAAAAAAAAATTTGTCTTTTTCCCGCAACTTGTGTCACAATATAAATATTCCATGGACTCGACATGCCTCTCAGCAAATAGCTTGGGGTGTCTACTTTCCAAAATGGGGTCATTTGGGGGGGGGGGTTAGAACTGTCCTGGCATTTTATGCACAACATTTAGAAGCTTATGTCACACATCACCCACTCTTCTAACCACTTGAAGACAAAGCCCTTTCTGACACTTTTTGTTTACATTATTATTATATTATTATACAGGATTTATATAGCGCCAACAGTTTACGTAGCACTTTACAACTTGAGGGTAGACAGTACAAATACAATACACTTTAATGCAGTAGGAATCAGAGGGCCCTGCTCCTTAGAGCTTACAATCTAAGAGGGAAGGTCAAGAGATACAAGAGGTAATAACTGTGGGTGATGTGCTTATTGAGAAGATAAATGTACAGTTGTTAGGTGGGGCCCAGATAGGCTTCTCTGAAGAGATGAGTTTTCAGGGATCGTCTGAAAGTGGATAAAGTAGGAGAAAATCGGACGGATTGGGGTAGAGCATTCCAGAGGATGGGAGAGGCTCTGGAGAAGTCCTGAAGGCAAGCATGGGATGAGGTGACAAGGGAGTTTGAGAGCAGGAGGTCTTGGGAGGAGCGAAGAGAACGATTAGGTTGGTATTTTGTGACTAGGTTAGAGATGTAGCTGGGGGCCAGGTTGTGGATGGCTTTGTAAGTTATAGTTAGTATCTTGAATTTAATTCGGTGACTGAGTGGCAGCCAATGGGTGGATTGGCAGAGGGGTGTAGCAGACACTGAGCGGTTTGTGAGGTGGATGAGCCTGGCAGCAGCGTTCATGATGGACTGAAGTGGGGATAGCCTATTTAGAGGTAAACCAATGAGGAGGGAGTTGCAGTAGTCGAGGCGGGAGATGACCAGGGAGTGGATTATTAGCTTTGTGGTGACATTGGTTAGGAAGGGGCGTATCTTGGAGATGTTGCGGAGGTTGAGGCGGCAAGTTTTGGATAGTGATAGAATGTGGGGTCGAAAGGTTAGTTCAGAGTCCAGGATTACTCCTAGGACCTTGGCGTGAGGGGATGGGTTGATAGTTGAGCTGTTGATATTGACAGAGAAATCAGGGGAAGTGGCACCTGAGGGAGGAAATATCATGAGCTTGGTTTTGGATAGGTTAAGTTTGAGGAAGTGATGTGACATCCAGGCTGATATGTCTGCTAGTAAGTTGGTAATGCGTGAGGAGACAGATGGAGAGAGCTGGGGGGTGGAGAGATAGGTTTGGGTGTCATCAGCGTAGAGATGATATTTAAAGCCGTGGGAGGCAATCAACTGATCCAAGGAGGTGGTGTAGATTGAGAAAAGGAGAGGTCCAAGAACAGAACCTTGGGGAACCTCAACGGAGAAAGGAAGAGGAGAGGAGGAAGTAGAGTTGTAAGTGACACTGAAGGAGCGGTGGGATAGGTAGGATGAGAACCAGCAAAGAGTACAGTCACGGAGACCAAAGGAGTGGAGTTTTTTGTGGAGGAGGGGGTGGTCCACTGTGTCAAAGGCAGCAGAGAGATCCAGAAGAAGTAGTACAGAATAGTGTCCACTGGTTTTAGCCATTAGTAGATCATTTGAGAGTTTAAGGAGAGCAGTCTCCGTGGAGTGTTGAGGGCGAAAACCGGACTGAAGGGGATCAAGAAGTTTATTCATGGTCAGATGGTCGCTTAGTCGGTTGTAGACCAGTCTTTCAAGAAGTTTGCATAAAAAAATTTTTTTTTTTGCAAGAAAATTACTTTGAACCTCCAAACATTATATATTTTTTTTAAAGCAAAGGCCCTACAGATTAAAATGGTGGGTGTTTAATTTTTTTTTCACACAGTATTTGTGCAGCGATTTTTCAAACGCATTTTTTTGGGAAAAAACACACTTTTTTAAATTTTAATGCACTAAAACACACTATATTTCCCAAATGTTTGATGAAATAAAAAAGATGTAAAAAAACGGTGATCAAGTGTCGCGCACAATAAACCTGATGAACCACCACTGCGCTATGGTATTAATTCCACTGTGATGGCGGCCCGCCATCAGACTCCTAGGCTCGTCTCTCTCTCCGTACAGTGAGCGGACACAATGCCACAGGGAGCCACAGGACTTCCCAATGCTGAGGTGACAGGACACAGACACAGCCCACTGACTGCTGGGATTTGGCGCCATTCATTTATACAGAGACTGGAAGGACTCACGTCACCATGTCACAGACAGAAGGGTTCAGATAGCTTGGAGGAGATGATTTGGCTGTTTAAGATTGTTACAGAAGTGTTTCTTCCACACATCAGCCTGGAGGAGGTGGAACAAGGTGTATTTTCACAACTGCTGTCAAAGGCTGTGAAAGAATTTCACAATATAACAGTTGAAATCTCAAAACTATCTTCAGAATTCTCAAGCCAGAATACAGAACTAAAAAATTAATTAAGGAATATTTTGCAGACATACCTTTTTGCTTGGTGAAGAGTGCTGATAACTAGAGAACTCCATCTGCTGTTGACGCAGCTCCATCCAGTCTGGATAACCCTTTTTGGGCACTTTATCACTGCATATATGCCGAGCATGAGGGTGCAAGGCATTATTTTCTGGTGAGTGCGGCTCCATATGAGTGGATCACAATCACAGCCGGTGTGGTGAAGGAGTTGTCTCTGACACAGGAAGATTTATGTCACTTTTTGATATCCACCTTTGAGCACGGACTTTATTTCAGTTTTTTATCTTTAACATTGCATGAACTATTTGCAGTTGTTTTGACTTTTTTGTATATTTTTCTTTTGTCACTAAGAGAAATGTTTGTATATTTTGTATTTTTTATTCATTCAAGGATTATGATTATACATCATTGAGTTGGTTTGGTAGAGATATAGCACTTATCACGGTCACTTAGTATATGGCTGTTTAGTACAGCTATAGTACTCTCCATTATTATTGTTTTTTGTATCACTGGTTATAATTATTATGTACTTTATTCACCATTATTTGATTTTTATGGTGTATATAGCGCCACTATTTTATTTATTTAGAATACGTTTTCAAATAAAAAAGATGATCTTAGGCCGAGTACATGGATACCAAACACGACATGCTTTAAAATTGCGCACAAACGTGCAGTGGCGACAAACGAAATACATTTTTAAAAGCCTTTAAAAGCCTTTACAGGTTACCACTTTAGATTTACAGGGGAGGTCTACTGCTAAAATTACTTCTCTCGATCTGACCTTCGTGGTGATACCTCACATGCATGGTGCAATTGCTGTTTACATTTGACGCCAGACCGACGCTTGCGTTCGCCTTTGCGTGAGAGCGAGGGGGGGGGGGACGGGGTGCTTTTTTTTTTTTTTTTCTTCTTTCTAATTTTTTTTGCTTTTTTATCTTATTTTTAAACTGTTCCTTTCATTTTTTTTTTTTTTTAGCATTTTTATTGTTATCTCAGGGAATGTAAATATCCCCTATGGTAGCAATAGATAGTGGCAGGTACTCTTTTTTGAAAAAATTGGGGTCTATTAGACCCTAGATCTCTCCTCTGCCCTCAAAGCATCTGACCACACCAAGATCGGTGTGATAAAATGCTTTCCCAATTTCCCAATGGCGCTGTTTACATCCGGCAAAATCTAAGTCATAAAATGCTCGTAGCTTCAGGTTTCTTAGGCCATAGAGATGATTGGAGCCATTCTGGTCTCTGATCAGCTCTATGGTCAACTGGCCGAATCAACGGCTGCATTCTCAGGTTCCCTGTTGGGACAGGAGAGCCAGAGAAAAACATGGAAGACGGTGGGGGGGGCATTCCCTCCGACTGCTTGTAAAATCAGTCTAGAGGCTAATTAGCTGCTAGGATTGCTTTTACATGAAAGCCGACCGCTGGCTGAAAAGAATGATACCAAGATGATACCTAAACCTGCAGGCATCATTCTGGTATAACCACTTAAAGTCCAGCAACATACCAGTACCTTGCTGGTCCTTGTTGGGCATATATTGTAAACTTTTTTTTATGCAGCCTGTGGGCTGAACGAAAAAAAGAGATTGATCGGTGGGTATGCCCACCATTAGAATACCTCCCTTCATCCACCCACTTCTAATGATGGGCATATATGCACCGTTTATATATGCCGAAGCATGGGGGCATCCTCCCGCAAAAGGTAGGAGCAAATCGCTCCTCCGTCCACTGCTGTCCCCACGCTTCGGCATATATGCTGAAGTATGTAACTGTGGTGGTGAAATCACCTCCGACAGCGCTAGAGTCACCCCTTTATGTATCGTGGGAGCAAACGCTGTTGCTTTCAAGATAAATAAATCCGTGCTGCAACTGAATGGCGTACCTGCTAAGCAAATGATGGTTAACAATAAAACAAAGTAATATTACAGTATAACAGTAATACTTACCCTACCTGCAAAGCAAATACAAAAAAAACATAGTAAAAAATAAAACATTTAACGCAACCTGTGCCTAAAACATATATATGCCGAAGCATGGGGGCATCCTCCCGCAAAAGGTAGGAACAAATCCCTCCTCCGCCCACTGCTGCCCCCACGCTTCGGCATATATGCTGAAATATGTGAAAAATAAGAAATACGTGTGTATGTGTCACCGGCGCAAAAAACCTCTAAATCAATCAGTGTTTTTAACAGAATTGCTGCATTCAAAAAAACCCTTCTTTAGAATGGGAAATGTGAAAATTAATGCGTGTGAATGCGCTACTCGTATCTCTACACCACTCACAATATATATCCCTATTCCTAATAATGTGTCATAAAAATAAGATCATTTACATCATGCGACAATATCCTTCTGTGTAAAAAAGCCATATATCAAATAAGTGCATGTATACCAATGGCCTTCTTCTGTGTGTATGTCACACATGAAAAATTGTAAAATAGCTGAAACCATATACCAAATTAACAATTTTGTGCATAAACATTTCACAGTCCCGTGAAAAATGAGAATCCAAAAATCTTCTATCAATTGCTGTGACTGTATTCTTATCGTGCTCCTGTGTCTCTTCTATTCATATGTGACTTTCTGACACACCACCACCTTATAGATTGGCCACTCACCAGTAGGGATGAGCTTCGTGTTCGAGTCGAACCCATGTTCGACTCGAACATCGGCTGTTCGATCGTTCGCCGAATTGCGAACGTTATGGGCCGTTCGCGCTAAATTCGTGTGGCGCGTCACGGCCCATAATTCACTGCGGCATCGCAGTGCATTGCTGGCTGATGATTGGCCAAGCATGCACTATGACCCGCATGCTTGGCCAATCACAGCGCCGTCAGTAGAGAGAGCTGTAATTGGCCAAAGCCAGGGTGGCTTTGGCCAATTATGGCTCAGGGGATTTAGTACACACCCCACACTATATAAGGCCGCCTGCACGGCGGCCCTGTGTAGTGTGTGTTCCGGTGTGCTGAGAGATAGAGAGAGAGAGAGACAGTGTCATTTGATTTGAGTTAGATAGATTAGGCAGAACAGTCAGTCAGTTAGCTGCACTTACAGTGTATTGTGTATATATATGCATCCCAGGTGTTGCATATATATATATACACTGTATTCAGTTTAGCTAGATCCGTTCCTGTTATCTTCTATCTAGACTATTTACATTTAGTGCAGTGCGTCCTGCTCACAGTGTTCAGCTAGATCCGTTCCTGCTATTTACATTTAGTGCAGTGCGTCCTGCTCACAGTGTTCAGCTAGATCCGTTCCTGTTATCTTCTAGACTATTTACATTTAGTGCAGTGCGTCCTGCTCACAGTGTTCAGCTAGATCCGTTCCTGCAATTTACATTTAGTGCAGTGCGTCCTGCTCACAGTGTTCAGCTAGATCCGTTCCTGCTATTTACATTTAGTGCAGTGCGTCCTGCTCACAGTGTTCAGCTAGATCCGTTCCTGCTATTTACATTTAGTGCAGTGCGTCCTGCTCACAGTGTTCAGCTAGATCCGTTCCTGTTATCTTCTAGACTATTTACATTTAGTGCAGTGCGTCCTGCTCACAGTGTTCAGCTAGATCCGTTCCTGCTATTTACATTTAGTGCAGTGCGTCCTGCTCACAGTGTTCAGCTAGATCCGTTCCTGCTATTTACATTTAGTGCAGTGCGTCCTGCTCACAGTGTTCAGCTAGATCCGTTCCTGTTATCTTCTAGACTATTTACATTTAGTGGGGGTGATTTAGTGGGGGTGATAACCCTTCCCTATGTTTTCCAAAAAGCTTAGAAAAGATTTTTTGGCTGGAGCTAAACACGTTAAAAATGTTCAAAATTACAAACAGATTCTACTTAACAACAAACCTACAGTCCCTGTCTTGTTTGCACCGCCTGTATACTGCTGTTCAGAGTATATAGGGCCTGGTGGCCCCACACCTTTCCTTATTTTAATTTGGGTGCGGGGTTCCCCTTAATATCCATACAAGACCCAAAGGGCCTGGTAATGGACTGGGGGGTACCCATGCCGTTTGTCTCACTGATTTTCATCCATATTGCCATGACCCGACATTACATTAAACCCTCAAGCAGTTTTAAATGAGATTTTTTCCTTTAAAAATGACATTTGGTGCAGGGACTGTTCTAAACATGGGAAACACGCGTCACTTTACAGGCATACTATAGACACCCCCCAGGTACGATATTTAAAGGAATATTTCACTTTTTTTTTTTACTTTAAGCATCATTAAAATCACTGCTCCCGAAAAAACGGCCGTTTTTAAAAGTTTTTTTTGCATTGATACATGTCCCCTGGGGTAGGACCCGGGTCCCCAAACCCTTTTTAGGACAATACCATGCAAATTAGCCTTTAAAATGAGCACTTTTGATTTCGAACGTTCGAGTCCCATAGACGTCAATGGGGTTCTAACGTTCGTGCGAACTTTCGGTCCGTTCGCGGGTTCTGGTGCGAACCGAACCGGGGGGTGTTCGGCTCATCCCTACTCACCAGATGTTTGTTAAATGATGTGCCTTTGGTTCATTCATGGGATAACCACTCCACCTTAATACCGCTCCACCTTAATACCGCTCCACCTTAGTATCACCGGCTATGCTTTAGTTTTCCTCATGTAAGGTATATAGATAGACAATCATTGCGCAGTGCGTTTAAAACATTTATTAGATAAAAACCAAAAAAATTTTTACACTCACATTTAAAAGTGCCTTCAAAGCCGGCACTGAGCAAATCCAACAGATAGGGACGAGTGTTGAACGGTTCCGTGGTCCACCTGTATGTAGTTGTGTGACCTCCGCGTTCGGCTTGCGCTTCACCCCTCGCTCCTGTTCGTGTTTCCGCCCACTACGGACGTTTCCGATCACCTGTTCCGAAAGAACTCCCAGCAGCCTCTACGCGTTTCGCATCATTGTATGCGTCATCAGGAAGCTGATACGATTTCAGCATATACGCTTCGGCATATATGCTGAAATATGTAACTGTGGTGGTGAAATCACCTCCAACAACGCTGGAGTCACGGCTTTATGTATCGTGGGAGCAAACACTGTTGCTGTCAAGATAAATAAATCCGCGCTGCAGCTGAATGGCGTACCTAAAAACAAAAAAAATGGTTAACAATAAAACACAGTAAACTATAAAAAAATTACATACCTGAAAAGCAAACATGATAAAACATAACAACAATAAAACATTGCAGAATAGAATACAGTAAAAAAGAGCAGAACAATAGAGAGAGAATAGAGAGAGAGAGAGAACAATAAAACGACAACTATTTTTGTTTTTTTTATTTTATATTTTTTTTGTGTATTTTTTTTTTTTACATTTTTTTTATAACTGTAACTTTTATAACCGGTTCCAGGTTTGGGTCTCTCAAAATGCGATGGCATCTTGGGAGACCCTGTGAAAGTGTGTCCTAGTTTGTGCAATGCTGAACCCTACGCTAAAACTCAACTAGTGTATGGTAGCGCTCAAAACTTTCACCAATGCATAGACCAGGATTGTCAGGACAGGAGGGACAATAATACCGGGTGTCACGCCTATATCCACGCTTTCTGCAGACACGACATTTTCTTTGGGGGGCTCGTTGGATAGGGGTACTCGGGAGGACGTAAGGAAAATGCCTCTCATGCAGCCGGCTTACTGTGTTTGGTTGGGGAAGGTGAGGTGGAGCACCGTCTGGAAACAGAAGGGCTCTGACGATCTCTTCCTGGAATTTAAGGAAGGATCCAGTCTGTCCTGAAGCTCTGTATAGCACACGAGTGTTCAGCAAAGCCAATTGAAATAAGTATACAGACACTTTTTTGTACCAGCGTCTGGCCTTACGGGCAACTAGGTACAGTGCCAACAACTGGTCGTTGAGGTCCACCCCTCCCATATTTTGGTTATATTTGTGGACACAGAGGTGTTTCTCCACAACACCAGTCGCCGTAGTAATTTGGACCATCATGTCTGCATGAAGGGAGGTAAGGACGAAAACATTCTTATTGTCCCTCCACTTCATAGCGAGCAAATTATTACACCGCAAGCAGGCTCTCTCCCCCAGCCTAAGACCGGAATCTACAAGCCGCTGGGGAAAGCCCCGACGATTAGGTCGCACGGTGCCACATGCTCCAATTTGATGATCGAGAAGGTGACTAAAAAGTGGCACGCTCGTGTAATAATTGTCCACATATAAATGGTACCCCTTTCCGAAGTCCCACACAATCTTGCCAGCGCTTCCTATGTAGTCAGGGCAGTTTGTCGGCTCTACGTGACTATCTTTGCCCTCGTGAACCATAAAACTACATGTATAGCCTGTGGCCCTGTCACAGAGCTTATACATCTTGACCCCGTATCTGGCACGCTTTCTGGCGGACAGAAAATTTAATCAGGGACTCATCAACGCAGACAACTTGATGGGGAGTAAACAAGTCTGCAAAATGTTGGTTGAAGTCGTTTAAGAGGGGCCGAATTTTGTAGAGCCGATCGTATTCAGGGTCTCCACGAGGACGACAGAGTTCCTTGTTGTTGAAGTGCATGAACCGCAAGATCTGCTCGTATCGTGTCCTGGTCATGGAGGCAGAGAACAAGGGCATATGGTGAATTGGGTCAGTGGACCAATATGACCGCAACTCACTCTTTTTAGTTATGCCAATGTTGAGGGAAAGGCCCAGAAAGAGCTTAAATTCGGAGACCGTAATTGGTCTCCAATCTCTGGCAAGGGAGGACTGGGGAATAGTGGCGATGTGTTGACCAGCGTGTAAATTGCTTTGGTCCACAATAGATCTATAGAGATCTTCGGTGAAAAACAGTGAATAAAAATCAAGTGACGTAAAATCAACTGTTTCCACCTGAATTCCGGGTTGGCCAGTGAATGGGGGAAGTACGGGTGCTGCAGAAGTGGTGGGCTCCCAATTAGGATTAGCGAATGCAGCAGGAAGGGCACCATGGGCACGACGGGCCTGTGTTCGTCTTCTTGGTGGCAGCGGGACACTACTTGTGCTTACCACCTCGCCAGCTTGAACTGCACTTATGGGACTCGCCACGTCACCACGTGATACTGCAGTGCTGGATGTACGACCAGGGTGTACTAGGCTGCTGGTGCTTGCCAGTTCACAAGAAGGAATAGCCGCGCTAGTACTGCTCTGCTCCATACAAGAGCACTGCGGTTCTTGCACATCAAGGACAGAAGAAGAAGTTTGGGGTCTGGTACGCCTGACCTTGGCAGGGACCACAACTCCGTCGTCAGAGCTATCTGTCATGGAGCCGCTGTCATCTACAGGATCGTATTCTGAGCCTGAATCTGACAGATGAGTGACTTCCTCTTCACTATCTGTCATGCTCAGAAACGTGTAGGCCTCTTCAATAGTGTACCTTCGATTTGCCATTTTGGGCTCTACATTTAGGGGTACACTAGTGAGACTCACAGGCAAAAAAAGCTCCTGACTGTCAGCGACTGTATCAAAACGCTACCAAAAAACTGTCAGCGATCGCAGGGATCAGGCCTGACTCTGCGAACGCTGCAGTTATGTGTGCTTAGTGTTTTGTAAGTGTCAGTGATCGATCGATACTGCACTTGGGTGGGCTGGGCTGGGCTGGGCCGAGGGGCAAAACGCAGGTGCTAGCAGGTACCTGGGCTGATCCCTCTAACACTGCGTTTTTGGGGACCCTAAACTGCTGGGGACGCTAATATAGATCTGATCGGATCAGATATTGATCCATTCAGATACTATACCACTAAGGGAGGTGTATGCTGCGTGCGTGGGTGTTAGCGGTACTGGCACTAACCTGACGCTGCCTGGGGCGACGCAGACCTTATCTGACCCTAAAAACTTAACCTATATCACCGCCGGGCGATTAGGGGGTTAAACCTTTATAAGGTAATAAACAGCGGGTGCCCTAAAACTATAATAAACAAACTAACTAACCAGCGTCACCCGTAACAGTTATACGGTGATCACTGGTGAAAGGGTTAATTGGGGGCAATCAGGGGGTTAAAACCTTTATTAGGTAGTATATGGGGGTCCCTGTCGCTATAAAACACTGTCGGTGAACCTATATACTTACCTCCCTAACTAGCGTCACCTGTGTCACTAATACAGCGAACAGAAAAACGATTGCTTATTGACACTGGTGACGGGGGGTGATCACGGGATTAAAACTTTATTAGGGGGGGTTAGGGGGGTACCCTAGACCCAAAGGGGGCTAACCCTAACTGCCCTACCACTTATAACTGTCACAAATGACACCAATGCAATAATCAGAAAAAAAAAAAAAACTGCTTTTGGTGTCACTGTGACAGGGGGTACAGGTGGGTGATCGGGGGGTGACTGGGGAGTGATGGGGCTGGTGAAAAGTGTGCCTGCGTGTTCTACTGGAAGTGTAGTGTTGTGCAAACTTACTTGGATGTCTTCTCTCCTTGGCGCCGGAACGAAAAGACCGGCTCAAGGAGAGATGACATCACTTCCTCCGCTTCTGTTTACATTACAGAAGCCGAGGAAGTATTTCATTCACCAGAAGCGATCGCGAGGAGGGAGCCACGAATGAGTGGCCTCCCCCTCACCTTTGATCTCCCCTGACGAGAATCCGACCGCCGCAGGCACTGGGGGGGTCCAATTGGACCCCCCGCCCGCTGGCAGGCAAGGACGTACAAGGACGTCCTTATGCCTGCCCGTACCATTCTGCCGACGTACATCGTCATGCGGCGATCGGCAACTGGTTAAGGAGATGGAGAGGAAATAGAAAAGGGGTAGACTTATTCGAGGACTATGTAGTAGTCTTAGAAATGATTCATCCCATTGCATGCATAGATCATACTTGCGTGACAATGTTCATGTTGACAGTAGTCATTGTGTTATAGAAGTTACGACTTGCTGTCTCAGATGAGGGAGATCGAGTGGGTTCTGTATAGTGAAGAGAAGGAGGGGGTATTCTCTGGATGTAGGCAAGTCTCGGGGTCCAAGTGGTGGGCACCTGCCAAGTTCAAGGTGAGGGGAGGATATCGGACTGGTCATTTGAGATGTGAAGCATTTCCTCTCCGACGTCGGGTTTCTCAGAATGTGGAGAGGTCTTAAGGCACCCTGAGATTTGCTGTACGCCCTTGCGCTGATGCTGAGAGGCAAAAGGGAAATTTCCAGTGGTACTGAATTCCGTTTGTGCGCAATAGGTCAAGGAGGGGGCGCAAGTCTCTTCTATTTTGAAGAGTAATGGGCAATAAATCTTGAACGATTTTTATCTCTGTACCTTGTCATGATAGGTTGCGACGATCTCTGGCCCTGCGAAGGATTTCTTCCTTTAGCTTGAAGTTGACCAGGCAGCATACCACATCTCTAGGAGGATCGGTGTCCCTACTGGAGGTCGACCGATATGGGTTTTTCTCTGGCCGATGCCGATATTTAGAAATCGCGGTGGCCGATGGCTGATATGTAATGCCGATTTTTTGGGGTCGATATATTAGCCCGATTTTTTTTTCTTTTTTTTTTTTTTTTCCCTTCATCTCATAAAATCTAACAGTTAGATCCCCTTTCATACTGGGGCGTTTTTCAGGCGCTTTTGGGCTAAAAATAGCGCCTGTAAAGTGCCTGTAAAACGGCTCCCCTGCAGTCTCAGTGTGAAAGCCCGAGTGCTTTCACACTGAGGCGATGCGCTGGCAGGATGTAAAAAAAAAGTCCTGCAAGCAGCATCTTTGGAGCGGTGTATACCACTGCTCCACCACTCCTGTCCATTGAAATGAATGCGCACCACTGCCGAATCGCCTGCAAAGCGTTTTGGCAGCGGCGCTTCAGGGGTGCATTTAACCCCTTCCTCGGCTGCTAGCTGGGTTATAAGCGACCCGCTAGCAGCCGAATAGCGCCGCTAAAACGCAGCTAAAACTAGCACCGTCAACGCATGCCCGCTCCAGTGTGAAAGCAACCTTAAGTGATACAGAAATTTTTTTACATTTAAACATTTATTAAACAAAACAAACCTCCAATCAGTTCACTTGTATGTAGAATTTAGATAAACAAAATTAAAAAAACTATATCTTAAATATTAAATACACAAAAACAGGTAATCAAAACTTTTGGACGAAAAAAAATGGGCTAACTTTACTGCTCAGTTTTTTTTTTAAATTTATTAGTGTATTTTTTTTTTTAAAATTGCGTTTGAAAGACCGCTGCGCAAATACCGTGTGACATAAAATATTGCAACAACCGCTATTTTATTCCCTAGGGTCTCTGCTAGAAAAATATATATAAAGTTTGGGGGTTCTAAGTGATTTTCTAGCAGAAAATACAGGATTTTTACCTGTAAGCAACAAATGTCAGAAAAGATTTAGTCTTTAAATGGTTAAACTGAGAACTTCTACACACAGAGTTCAGTTCATTCATAAGTGTAACCATTGTATCTCTTCAGGTTCTTTTTATCAGATGTGACAGGCTGCCCAGAGAGGAGAGAAGTCGCTTCACAGAAGATTTCAGGCAACTTGTATTGACTTCTATTACAGAAGTCATTTGCAAGTTGAGCTGAAGTTATATAGGCCTTTTATATCAGCACAATCGGCCAATGCCGATTAAGTAAAAAACACCAAATATCGGCCGATATATTGGTCGACCTCTAGTCCCTACCCCTGGGTCTGAGAGCTCTGTGTAGGCATTCACATTCAATGGGGTTCTCGGGGGGTCTGCCTAAAAGGTCGTTGATTACGGCTATAGTAGCCTGGGCAAGTTGAGTGTGGTCGATTGTCTCCGGCATGCCCCTTACCCGTATGTTATGTCGTCTGCCACGATTGTCCAGGTCCTCCATGTATCTGTGCAGGTCTCTGAGCTGAACTATGTGTGCCTGGGAGGAAGTCTGGAGCTGATGGATGGCCTTCTCATTGTGGACTGTTGTTTCCTCAATGTTATCCATGCGCACTGTCATGGACTGGATGTCCCTCCTGAGGTCTGTGATTGCTGATGCTAAAGTGGCTTTAATGTCTTCTGCCACAGATCTCAGGTCCCAGATGCTTAGGGGCTGTTCTGCCACCGTGTATGGTAGGGGCGAATGTTCCTGGTGTCTGCCAGAAGGGCTGAGGCTGGAGGAGCGTGCTGTGCAGGAGTAGGCCAGAGACGAAGCCGGGTCCTTGCGTGGCTGCGTCTGGAAAATCTCGGGTATGCTGCGGCTTGCTTGGGAGTCGGGACCACTGATAGTTCATCCACCAAAAAAATTTTACAAAATACAATAATTTATTTAACAATAAAATAAAAATAATGACACTGTCCACTGTCCTACTGACACCATCAGTACATATACACATGCATATGTATTTGAGCTTTGGGGTGCACACCCTAATGCAAGAGGCTGCGTACACCTATGCTCAGAGGAAACATCCCACCACCTACACAATCATTTCCAACATTCTTTAAAGAAAAGGATGAAGATGAAGGGGGTTTGGAGGGAATATTCTATGACTTGAATGTAAATGCACCTGAGTTTGTTCACTATCAGGTTGACCAGCCTACTGTCACTCAGAGACTTCCTTGTACCAGAATCAGATCCTACTTTTCTGGAAAACTGTTATGAGAATGAGAGACCAAGTAATGTTGATTCTGAGCTATGCCAGAAGTTCAAAGAAATTCTTTGTTTGTTTAAGAACTGAAAAGTGAGTGTATACAAAGTACATAGTCTTCTGTTCTGAAAGTTATTCAGTTGCAAGATTAGAACTAAGGCTTCCCAGAACTATTAGACCATCATAGAGACTCACGTATGATGTTCTAGGGCATAGCAGCCAACAAGTTGTGGCTACTGCCTATTGAACAGTTTATGCCCATGTCCACTTAGCTAACAGCGTAACCAGTTTCATAATTAGTGACATCATATCCCAGACTCAGTCAAAGGTTAATACAGATTGGTACCCATTGAGTATCACACTTCTGTTCAGTTAATGACATTTTATTATTATGAAAAGTATACTGTGTCAGACTATATGCTTTCACTTGGGAGGACCTAAGTGTTTAAAGCCAAACTCATCAATTTAACGGTTTTGAAAATTAGTTACATTCCCTGATTGCCAGGAATGCTAACTGTCACATTTGCTTGTGCTGTCAACCAAACAGCTAAACCATCAAATGTCTGGTGTCATAACTGATCACATGGTCAGCACCATGGCAGTTGCTGATCAAACAGAGGCTAAGATGGCAGCTTCCTTGGTTGAAAAGGATAAGAGGATTTAGTGCTGCTTTCAGTGGGGGGTAGGGTGTGGTTAACCATCTTAGAGTCATTTGTGTACATGTACAGCACTGTGTAAAGCTATACACTAAGGGTTTTTTTTGGTTTGTTTTTTGTTTTTTTGCTCAGCCTGCAGACTGAGTGTAAACAGAAAAAATAGATTCCTCCATTCATGCAAAACAACCTGCATGGAAGAAGCTCCTGCCCCAATTTAAGGATTTTTAGGATTATATTACTCTTCTGCACAGTTACAGTACAGTCATACATCTATCTGCTCATTTCTTCAGGAGCTAGTGTGATAGACTGTATTGCATAGTTACGGATAGACCTTCAGCTAAATACAGATGATACATATAGATAACTGCTTTGCAGTAGTGTCTGCTAGATAAAGTAAACCGTCTGGGAAGAGATTTTCGTCAAGGTGAATCATATGTTATTTTCTTTCAGTGTGTAGTAATGTAAAGAGACAGTACTTTGGTTGCTACTTCTTCTGCATTGAAAAGGAATTTAGCATTGTACAATTGTTTAGAGCCCCAAAGTAGAAACAAAGCTCACCAACAGACACTTTTGGAACATATACTTTAATTAGCTTAGTTAGATAGGGGAAAGTGGACTAGTAGTATATCACATTTGTTGATGTTTTAATGACAATGCTTATGCCTCTTTTAAATATTGAACTTGTTGCTCTGCTTGCATCAACCATTTCTCTTATTTTTAGCGTGTCAACTGCTGTGAATAAACAATGAATGGCAATGCACCACATCACACATTTACAGTGTATTGCTTTGAATAAAGTAATGTACGTTATAATGTATTGTAAATGATAGCTGATTTATTTAAATAATTTGAGTCTACTGAATAACTTTAGTTGCTTTTTCACAAATCTTACCTCATTCATGGATTGCTGGGACTCATGAATAATCTGAACCACTACAACAAAGTATGATTTCCATTCATAGTGATGGGTCCTTTCGATCCATGTAGCAATTCATGTTTGCAACTTGATGACAGTGTTGGAGATTAGTGCCATTTTGGTTGTGTAAATTAAATCATCAGGGTTGATTTACTAAAGGAATAGAAGGTATTTAATTAGAAAAAAGGTGCAGCTGTGTTCACTAGAATCATCCAATCATAGCCAACCATGTATTTTGTAAACGTGTCTCCTCATAACTGTGTATTAATAGCGAACATAGCTTCACCTTAGTTAATTTATGTATGTCTTTATCAATCAACCCCATTGTGCTTAGTGTATTTTCTAGTTGATGCTTGTAAAGCTAGGGCGTGAGATGGATTCTCACACGAGAATATTGGCATATGTTCAAACCCCTTAATTTGTCATTGCATTGCAGCAAGTTCTGGCAATAAAGTAATTTTCTCTGAAGCTAAAAATAGCAGTACCAAAAATAAAAAGATGACATACAAATCAAATTGCCTTTTATTCATGGTAACTTCTCTATAGACATGCGTCAAATCTGCTGAGTAAATATCACTGGTTTGGTTGTCATTAAGCACATACAAGGAGAGTAGTAACGCCCAATTTACATTAATACTTTGTTGGAGTCTACATGAAAGAAGAAATTCATTAAAATAGTCAAATAATAACATTTTGGTCAGAAGTACAGTATGTAATGTACAAAATAGCATATACAGTGCAGGAGTCTGTAACAGTGCTGTGGTCAATGCCGGGTTTAGGAGTACATAACAGACAGGGTGTGGAGGACAGGAATATGTAATACACAGAGTGCAGGGATCAGGAGTGTATAATGCACAGATTGCAGAAGTCAGGAGTACAAAATGTGCAATGTGTAGAACGCTGCTGTCATGAGGACAAAATGATAAGAGTGCAAGGGTCAAGGGTCTGGGGTATGTAGCTCCCTAGCACAAGTTCCCCCCGCCCACATTCCACGTCCTAGAGAAAATACTCTCCCCTCCAAAATTTCACCTCCTAGTTCACATTATCTCCCCCTAAATCTACCCTCCCTAGCACAAACCCTCTCCCACAGCACATATCCTCTCCTTCCCCAAATCTCTTCCCAGCAACAATTCTCTCTCTCCCCCAAATCCCCCCCCCCCAGCACTAATCTCCTCCTAATATCTTCAACACAAATCCTTATCCCCAGCACTAATCCTCTCCTCCTCCATATCCTTCCAGCACTAATCCCCCTCAAATCCTCCCTCCCCACTCAAATCATGCTCTCCTTTAAATCCCCCCCACAAATTATCCCCTCCAATTCTTCCTCCTTCCACAAATAATCGCACACACACACACACACACACACACACACCCTCTCTTCCCCCAATTCCCCCCCAGCACTAATTCCCCTACTAGTAGTCTAGCACTAATCATCTCTCACCCCTCAAGCACAAACCCCCCCCAAATCCTCTCATCCCCCATATTCCCTCTCTTCTAGCACAAATTATATTCCCCCAAATTCCTCTTCTTAGCAACACATCTGTCCCCCTTTCCCAAATTCATCCTCCTAGCATAAATCCCCCCCCCCCCCCAAATTCCCCTTCCCAGCACAAATAATTTTCTCCCTCAAATCCCCAATTTCAGCACACAAGCTCCCCCCCCCCAGATTCACTCTCCTAGCAATTTCTCCCTCCAGAAAAAAGCCATCCCAGTACAGAATATCTCCCCTCACAAATTCCCCCTCTTAGCATAAACAACAAAGTTTGCAATGGAAATGAGGAGGGGGGTGACAAGGTGGCACACCATACATTAGTTCCAGCAATTGGAGAGGAACAACAGCAAGGGAGACTTATTCAGGGGCAGAGGCAGCTTTCAGAGGACTGCAGGGAGAAGCAGTCCTATTTCATAGGAAGACACTCGCTCACAGGATACAGGCTGCTGCTATCATGGGGGGCCAGTCCATAGAACTCTGCACTATAGGCCTTTTTATAACACATGCCTCCTTGTGGCATGCAGCCTCTGCCTGCAGCTTATCAAATGTGATAAAACTACCAGCTGTTTGGGTACCACAAGATCCTCCAGCTGTATCTGCTGCAACAGCTATGGCCTCTGGTGATAGAGGGAAGTCTCTTAAGGGGTTTTGTAGGTTTACATTATGCCACTTCAAGCAGGGAAAAAGGATAGCATGGGGGTAAAACCTAGGCTTGAACCTTATCATAAGTTTCCAATACTTACCCTGCCATCTCCAGCAGTATCCATCACAAAGCACGTGTCTCTTCCGCAGCTGATGGAGCTAACAAAAACATGTCCCCTGCCCAGCATCTCAGTGCTGGCTTGCCAAAATTGTTGGCATTGCATCTGCTCCCATTCCATCTTATGGATTCACCCCCTTTCGAGAGTTTATGGCCTATACTACACCACAGAAGCAGGTGCCCAGCCTCAATTATTATTCCCAAAAGGCCATCCCTGCCCTCCACCAGCATGTGTAAAGTAATACTTCTGTGTTGCTGAACCACACTGTCAGTGGCAGGGTCCACAGTAGGCATGGGCATTGATGCTACATATGCTACATATCCATTGTGGCATGGTGGATCAATTTGCTGGAGGCTATGAAGGATTCAGGAGGGGATACACTGATGGAGTTGGCGGTTCTGTCATGTGTCTGGTTCCATGGTGTCAAGAAAAATGCAGTCTCCTGTGCCCCCTCCTCCTCAATGGCCTTATCTTCCATATACTACACCTATCCTATACTACACCACAGAAGCAGGTGCCCAGCCTCAATTATTATTCCCAAAAGGCCATCCCTGCCCTCCACCAGCATGTGTAAAGTAATACTTCTGTGTTGCTGAACCACACTGTCAGTGGCAGGGTCCACAGTAGGCATGGGAATTGATGCTACATATGCTACATATCCATTGTGGCATGGTGGATCAATTTGCTGGAGGCTATGAAGGATTCAGGAGGGGATACACTGATGGAGTTGGCGGTTCTGTCATGTGTCTGGTTCCATGGTGTCAAGAAAAATGCAGTCTCCTGTGCTCCCTCCTCCTCAATGGCCTTATCTTCCATTTCCTCAAAACCACCAGTCCCCCGAAGTACCCTAGAGCTGCATCACCAACAGTAGGCAATCAATGAGTATCTATGTGAGTACTGTACAAGAACAGGCTTTGGGGAATTCTCAACGTACTACTTATACACTATGGCTTACACCTCTCCACCTGAGTCCTCTCTCTGGGCTTACTGAAACTCTGCCCCTAGACAGTGTGTGGTACTCTAACATGGTCATAGTGACAGCCAATAAGACTGCCCTTCTGGTTGCTAGGTTTACACTCTACCACATTTCTTTTTGCTTGTGTTCAGTGTGTGTGTGCCCTTTTTTTAACAATAGCTTGCTCATTTGCCTTGAAAAAAAAACAGAAGACCCTCTGGCAGAACTTTAAAGGGCAATGACTCCAGAAAAAACTTATACAATATAGATAGATAAAAAATTACAAAGGTAATAGTGCAAAATCTAAACGTAGACAGAACTTTTGCTGTAGCGATAAATTACAAAATTACAATTGATATAACATGTTGTTCATAATGAGATTAAAAAAAAAAAAAAAAAAACACTCATTTACATCACTTATGTATAAATGGACAGAGTGATACTCAATGCATTTCAAGGTCATGCGTTATTCCTCTTCATCAGGAGAAAGTGGTATGAATGTTATATGATATCTACAATTCATAAAGAAAAACAATAAGTAAAGAACATATGCATACATATATCTTCAGACAAGCAATATATACATTAAGTACATTGTCTACTGACCATATAGAAGCAGGTGTCTTGGTATGTCACATCAAGATTTTTTTTTGGAAAAAATGGGGGAGAAAGAAAAACAAGAAGATATGGCTGTGCTAACCTCACAGTGCCAAAGGAGGATGGAGACGGGCACGGCCAACCCAGTGGCGGCCAAAAGGGGGGGCAGAGGAGGTGAGAACCCTGACCAAAGACCAGGCAGTCCGCACCAGAATGAAGATGACGTAAATCTAACAATAAGTAAACAGGTAAATTAGTGGATGGTAGTATATGCATATATAAATGACATGCGTATATAAAATGTATACAAAGCCCTAAAGCCACTCGAAGAGAAGGAAAAAGGGGAGGAAAGAGGAAAGAAGGGGGGGAAGGAGAGGGGGGTTTGAAAGGTGGAGGAGGGGTGGTGGGGGAAAAAAGGGGGGAGGAAGGGAAAAAAAGAGAATAGGAAGGAAAGGAGGGAAAGGGGGGGGGGGGGGAATGACACAGGATTATTTCTAGTGAGGTACCTAAACCCACACCAATCGGTAGATATACAGCATAAAAACTGCAAAGATTCTAAAAAATGGAGGACTGGGAGGCCAAAAGATAAGCAGCATGATGGGCGGCACAGTGGTGAAGTGGGTAGCACTCTCGCCTAGCAGTAAAAAGGGTCGCTGGTTTGAATCCCAACCACGACACTACCTGCCTGGAGTTTGCATGTTCTCCCTGTGCCTGAGTGGGTTTCCTCAGGGTACTCAGGTTTCCTCCCATACTCCAAAGACATGCTGGTAGGTTAATTGGCTTCTGTCCAAAAAATTGGCCCTAGTATATGAATGTGAGCTGGGGACCTTGGATTGTGGGCTCCTTGAGGGTAGGGACCAATGTGAGTGTGCAATGTATGTGTGGAGCTCTGCGTAAAATTGATAGCGCTATATGGGTACCTAAAATAAAAATACTAATAATAGATGAGCAACTTCATGAGACACAATGTACAGGGATAGGGGCAATTGTAGACACACACCCACATTCAGGTTGAACTGGATGGACTGGGGTCTTTATTCAACCTTACTAACTATATAAGGACTTGTTGTTAGTCTGTCTAGTCTACAAATAAAGACAGTAGAATATTGGTATATAAAAGGCAATGTACATAAATATGTACATTACTGATCTATAATATCAAAATTGAAAACGAGAGAATAAAACAAATAGAAGGATGTATGAATCAGCTTACTTCAGAGTTGATGTTGCAGGGGAACAATCTCCACTGAAAGGGGTGCCTGGAGGATCGCATTTGAGAGTATGTCTCTATATCTTTAGTCAGTAAGTTATATCTATAATGGTAGAAGACAATCAGTCGCTGTCAAAAACGCATGTGTAATGCGTATTCAATCTGTGCATATATCATGTTAAAATTAGACCTATCAATATGCACATGAACCTCCAATATCTATACAAAACCTCCACAGTCAAACATTTAAAAGGATGACCTAAAAGGGCACATCCAAACAAGGAGGGAAAACCCAAACCCATACACTGAATACAAATACATCTTCTGTTATACCAGAACCTATAGCAATATAGATAAAACTTATCCCACGGGTGGCCTATCATGTGAGTATCCTAGATCTTAGCAGGCTTGGTTGTATCAAAAGAGGCAGCAGGAGTGTGCATGTCACTTATGCATGTCATCTATATGTGCATATATCACCATCCACTAATTTACGTCATCTTCATTCTGGTGCGGACTGCCTGGTCTTTGGTCACGCTTCTCCCCTCCTCTGCCGCCCCTTTTGGCCATGGCTGGGTTGGTCGTACCCATCTCCATCATCCTTGGACGCTGTGAGGCTAGCACAGCCATATCTTCTTGTTTTTCTTTATCCCCCACTTTTTCCAAAAAAATCTTGATGTGACATACCGAGACACCTGCTTCTATATGGTCAGTAGACAATGTACTTAATGTATGTATTGCTTGTCTGAAGATAAAACTTTTGTTTAATTACATGTATGCGTATGTTCTTTACTTATATTGTTTTTCTTTATGAATTGTAGATATCATATAACATTCATACCACTTGCTCCTGATGAAGAGGAATAATGCATGACCTTGAAACACGTTGAGTATCACTCTGTCCATTTATGCATGAGTGATGTAAATGAGTGTTTTATTTTTTTATCTCATTATGAACAACATGTTATATCAATTGTAATTTTGTAAATTGTCGATACAGCAAAAGTTGTCTAGGTCTACTTCTAGATTTTGAATTATTAATTTTGTCATTTTTATCTATCTATTTTGCATAAGTTTTTTTTGGAGTCAATGCCCTTTAAAGTCCCGCCAGAGGGTCTTCTGTTGTTTTTTGTGTCTTATATTAGGGATGTGGGCAATGCCTCCTATACCTCACTAGAGTTGAACTAATTTATCTAATTAGCCTTGAAAATGGCCAGAATTTTGTATCAAGACTCACCCCCTATAAACTACCATGGGATTCTCTGCTAAGTTTGGGTTTTAAGGATTTAATCAGAAATTTACCTATGTATTAGCTAATAAGAATCGTACACACCCATTAATTATTTCAACAAGTTCTTTTATTTTGAGCAGTTTTTATGAAAGCTTAGATGTAACTGAAAAAAGTTAAGAAAAAATGTTTTATTTGTACTGTAGTTTTATAGACAAAAGCCCAACTCTGGATTTCTTGCCAGTGTTCTATACAGAAGGGGCCACTGTTTGCTATTAGGCCAAGCCTTTATAGGAAACATGAATCCCAGGGTTGCTAATGATCTTAGCCGGTCTTGGGTCTCTATTTGTGTGGATCAGTATGCTCACATTGAATCACCAGATTTATTGGGCTAAATATTAGGATACAGTTGTTATAAGCATCAGCAAGCAGGAGATAAATCAAAGAATGCAGTTTGAAAAATATATACACACAATAAACAAGTACAGTAGGAAGAAATCAAATACTTTCAAACAACTTAGAGTTAAATTGGCAACCTTCTGAAAAACATTGGATATATCCATTCAGATTAACAAATCTAATACGCACAACATAAATCTAGATTAATAATTATACTATGTGAATGCCATCACTAAGCAAACTGTCACATCCACAACGCAACTGTAACAGGAGAAACGTCTCAACTTATCAGAGAATGAGTGAAATATAAGATTGGACAGGGAACCCCACTATAAGATAACAAATAATGCAAACTAGTTACTATGGCCTTCACAATATGTGACGACTCCCAGGAAGAAAATACTCAGAAACAGAGTGGAACCAGATCAAGTTTAAGATAGAGGGCTCTAAAACATTCATAAAAGACAATAAAAAAGAACAAGAACATTAGTAGGAATTACACCAAACTTGGACAAGTACCTATGCGACACGCTAAATAACTAATCAAGACAATGGACAAGTCTATACAAGTAAGAAACTGTCCACACAGCAGCACTAGGTAAGGGTTAGCAGCAAGGGCAGCATCGGATTCTGGGGTACAATGCACAAAACAAAGTAAAAAAGCAAAGCTGAAATTAGGATCAGAATTCACATCAGAAAGGAGGCATGATGTCTTAGCACTTGCAATTTTTCTGTGCACTTACGCCAGTTCTAAATGATTGCAAAAATACAGAGAACCTGTACTGTGAAAACTTAAGTCAATATTTTCCCT
Organism: Aquarana catesbeiana; assembly: GCF_042186555.1. NCBI lineage: Eukaryota > Metazoa > Chordata > Amphibia > Anura > Ranidae > Aquarana > Aquarana catesbeiana. Next base: position 344,948,962 of record NC_133326.1, on the reverse strand, counting down.
ATTACTGGTTTACAATGTTTTGTTATTATTCCACCTTGAAGGCTGGCAATATCTAGTGATGGAACGGGATTACAATAGGGGAAGCTTTGGATAAAAGTTGAGCATTACAGCAAAAGCTGATTTTTCTTTTTGCATTAATGTGCTTTTGTTTTTTTTTTTCTTTTGTGGCTGGATTTCTGCTTTTTTAAAAATGGCTTGCGTAGCAGCAGTTCTATATATTTTATAAGGTTTGATTAAAATTATTTCCTTAAGTAATACAAATGAATATTGTTATTTGTTTAATTTAATACAATTACTGAGTGCACTTAGATGTTTTTATTTTGCAAAAGACTTTTGTAAAGGTTAAAAAATAATCCCTAAAGTTAGAAATCTTCATAGTTACATTTGGAAAATATTCAGAAAATAAAAAGAAAATACATTAAAGTGGATGTATACCCGCCACAAACTCTCTCACTGCCTGCCAACAACTGTATCTCATTTTCTTCCAGGTAGAGGAACTTCAGCCGTCTTGATTGGCTGTGGTAGGATTACGTAACTCGCATGCACGTGCAGAAGTCCATTCATTACAGTAGATTGTATAGCAAAATTGTACACTGTGCTGCCCATATGCAGCTCAGTATACATTGTGAACAAGCATGTAAGAACCTTTATTGCAGAAAAAGACAAACGTGCCTCTTTGCAAACTTCTATTTCTGATGTCAAGTTCCACAATAATTTAATCAAAGAAATCCAGTTTAAAGACGTAATAACGAGGCAGACGTCTCACCAGCAATAATGGGCTGTGAGGTAAGCCATTGGAACCTTCCATGATTTTTATGTTGTTTCATTTGATGGATGAAGTCAGATGATGCACGTTTTCCCCTTTCTGTGTGAGAAATGGACAACTGACTATAGATTCCAGCTGGACTGCTGCAAATTGTCACATTCCTTATATTTACTGGACAATGTATGACCATTCTTAAGATTCTGAATTTCTGTTCAGCAGATCCCCTGTGAAAATTCACTGCATTAACTACAATGTCCCTGAGGGCAGAAGAAAGTTTTTAAGCTTTCCTATAAACGTACTATTCATATCAGCAGGAAAGGGAAATAGAATTAACATTGCGGTATGGTTGAAACATTCTAGTAGAGGACAAACAAGAGCCATGGGTTATCTGAAAATCAGCAACCTTGGCTAGTCCATACAAAGACACAAGCAATAAATATCTTCCAAATCTCACAGAATTCATTATCAATAAAAATATGACAGGACAGTGACACTTCTGTTTGCTTGTCTATAACTTTGATCATAGCTGGTAAGTACTTCCGGAGTTGGGGTAAGCTAACAATTTCCCAGGGCTGAAAGGTGGTGGAAGGGGGGTACCAATTAGGTGTCAATAACTTTAAGGAATTTTTAAAGATTGTATTCCTCACAGTAACACGTGGGAAAGAGGGGTAGGGAATTCAGAACACCCTTACTGACTTGCAGTCTCACAGACTCCAAACATAGACCTCAGTACAGGAAAAGGGGCCTTTAAACTGAAACCAGCAACCTGTACTGTTTCCAGAAGAAGCAGCATCTCCATTAGCCATCAGCCTCAGTGCTCTTCTTGGTGCTTCCCCAGGCTCTCCACAAGTTCCTTGTTCTTTGGATCTCATCTAAGGCATAAGTTCCCTTTACAGACTCCTGCCCTAGCTGCTAGCAATAATCACAGTAAGCAATCATCACAATCATCAATAATCAATGTGCTCTCCTGGCAGGGATTGCAGACCAAGCATGTACCCTCCCCCTCCTAAACCATAACAGGCCACATGCCCTCAAAAGGGGGGACCTTTACCCCATGTTGATGAGGACAAGGTATGTTCAGCTCATCAGTACTCAGAATGAATCTTGATGAGCCCAATAATTCAACACATTTCTCATGCTACGCCTAATGGTCTAACTCAAATGACCAACAGTAATGCCGCGTACACACGGTCGGACTTTCCGGCATACTTGGTCCGGCGGACCAGAGTGTGCCGGACAATCCGCCCGTGTGTGGGCGGCGGCGGACTTTTCCGGCGGACTTCTTCCCAAAAGCCCGCCGGACCTAGATTTGAAACAAGTTTTAAATCTTTCCGTAGGACTCAGTTTCGGGCGGAAAGTCCGCTCGTGTGTGTGCTGGTCCAACGGAAAGCCCGCTCGTGTGTAGGCTGGTCCGACGGACCAGATACGACGCGAGGGCAGGGTATTGCATCTCGCGCTCTCTGCAATAGGAAAAACAAATTTTCCTATTGCGGTGAGCGCGGTGCATGCCAGGCCCTTAGGTCTGGTATGGATTATAAAGGGAACCCCCTACGCCGAAAAAACGGCGTGGGGTCCCCCCTAAAATCCATACCAGACCCCGATCCGAGCACGCAGCCTGGCCGGTCAGGAAAGGGGGTGGGGACGAGCGAGCGCCCCCCCCCCCCTCCTGAACCGTACCAGGCCGCATGCCCTCAACATGGGGGGTGGGTGCTTTGGGGGAGGGGGGCGCCCTGCGGGGCCCCCCCACCCCAAAGCACCTTGTCCCCATGTTGATGAGGACAAGGGCCTCTTCCCGACAACCCTGGCCGTTGGTTGTCGGGGTCTGCGGGCGGGGGCTTATCTGAATCTGGGAGCCCCCTTTAATAAGGGGGCCCCCAGATCCCGGCCCCCCACCCTATGTGAATGAGTATGGGGTACATGGTACCCTACCCATTCACCTAGGGAAAAAGTGTAAGTAATAAAACACACTACACAGGTTTTTAAAATATTTTATTAAACAGCTCCGGGGGGGGGATCTTCCTCCGGCTTCGGGGGTCTTCTTCCGGCTTCGGGGGTCCCTCCGCTTCATCTTCTCCCGGCGTCCGGTTGGTTCTTCTCCGCTCTCTTCTCCCGGTGTTCCTGTTCTTCGGCCGGCTCCTCTGCTGTCTTCAAGTAGCTCTCTTGCCAGCAGAGGTCCGGACTTCTGGGCTTCTGGGCTTCTCGCTCGTCCCCACCCCCTTTCCTGACCGGCCAGGCTGCGTGCTCGGATCGGGGTCTGGTATGGATTTTAGGGGGGACCCCACGCCGTTTTTTCGGCGTAGGGGGTTCCCTTTATAATCCATACCAGACCTAAGGGCCTGGTATGCCCCGCGACGGGGCTCGCAAGGTGTCAATCTCGCCGATAAAAGCGGCAAGATTGACATCCTTTTCTAGTCCCGTCGCACCTGAGTCACGTTCAAAATGAACGGACTTGTCCGTGTGTGGGCAAGTCCGTTCATTCTGAAAGTCCGCCGGAACTCCGGCGAAAGTCCGTGGGAAAGACGGGCAAAAGTCCGGGTGTGTGTGGGCAAGTCCGTCCGTTTTAAAGTCCGGCGCACCTGGCGGACAAAGTCCGTCGGAAAGTGTGCCGGACCAAGTAGGATAGAAAGTCCGACCGTGTGTACGCGGCATAAGTTAAAGTATTAACAAACTCTTCATTCTTCATTCAAAAAAACACCTTCTATTTACTTTCAGCCTCTTCCAATTCTCCAAAACCTTTTTTTTTTTAAATTTTGCTACAGTGATCGGACAGCACCCTCTCTTGCTTGCACCTGGGATAGACTATAGACTATGGACTATAAGATTTCTAGTGTGAATAAAGCAGTGCACATGACCACCACGAATGTACACTGCACAGACAAGGAAAGGAAGGGGAAAAGGAGAGTTTCGTCAGTTTGCAGAGAATATGACAAAGATGCAGAAATTCACAGTAAAAAACGATTTCATGAAAAATAGATTGCAGGGTAATTTAAGTGTTACTAAACCAACAACAGTAAAATCAGTCTGTATATGCAGTAAAGCATGCTTGTTATACTCACCGTGGAACCTAAGGGGTTAATCCTCTGCATTGTGTAAAAAGTCTTTTTCCTGACGCCACCATGGCAGCATACTAGTGATAGGCTCCGCCTTTCTCCCCTCCCTCAGGACCAATGAAATAGCATAAATTAAAGGCCAGTTAGGCCCCGCCTCATTCTTCTTTTTGTCCTCATACCTCCACGCACCAGTGAAGAGTAAGCAGTACTATGTTCCCCCCTCTGCCTCCAGGCAGCTGCCAGCTGGTTTAAGCCTCTCCCAGTGCGAAGTCCCACTATCAGGCTGCTAAAAGCGCCAGAGTAACTTGGGAGCTCCTTCTGTGGGTCTCGATGGAGCTGAGCAGTTTTTCCTATTTAGGAATGAAATCTGCCTTTAAGGTTGGTGTCTGCAATGCTTGTTGGGTTTGGGGAGGCCAGCTTTGCATCCTTCTTACCTTTGCCTTTGTTTGTCTCCTGTCATTTTCTGCACCTCCTGTTCTTTTCCTCCTGCAGTGGCACTGGTCTGAGTACATTACTCCCCCTAGACAGGTTCTCTGTCCTTTGCTGTCCAGGGCCGGCTGTAGGTATAGCTTATGTTTGTAGGTTGTGTATGTATAGGTTTGGGGCAGGTGTGTGTGTGTGTATATGTGTGTGTGTGTGTGTGTGTGTGTGTGTATATGTATGTGTGTGTGTGTATATGTATATGTGTATATATATATATATATATATATATATATATATATATATATATATGTATGTGTGTATGTATGTGTGTGTATGTATGTATGTGTATATGTGTGTGTGTGTGTGTATATATGTATATATATATGTGTATATATATACGTGTGTATATATGTATGTATATATATGTGGATGTGTGTATTGTAGGGGATCAGATCAGCTCACAGTTCAGCAGCACACAGGCTTATAGATAATAGTTCATGGCTCCAATCAGAGCTACAGTCTTTGTGGTTAAGCTCACCCAGCACACCATCCAGTAATGGACATTTTCACAGCATGCGGCTGTGTCTCTCTCTCCTACTCAAACTGCTCCTCTCTGAGTCTTTCAGCCCAGCTGACAATTAGCAGGTCTGAAGAGGAAAAATCTGCCCTCTTCGATTAACCCTTTCTTGACCCTGCCCCCGGCTGACCCTCTGCAGTATGTATATACCCTGTTTCCCCGAAAATAAGACCTAGCGTGATTGTTGGTGATGGCTGCAATATAAGCCCTACCCCCCAAATAAGCCCTACCCTGCTTCCCCGAAAATAAGCCCTACCCTGAGAAGAAGACCTACAAGGACTTTGACTAGGGCTTATTTGGGGGGTAGGGCTTATATTGCAGCCATCACCGACAATCACGCTAGGTCTTATTTTCGGGGAAACAGGGTATGTTCATATATATGTTTGTGTATACATGTGTGTGTTCTTTTGTTGGTTGGTATGTATGTATGTGGGGGGGGTGTTATATGGAGCGGCATGTGCATATATTTATATATACATGCATATTAATTAAAAAAAAAAAAAGAGAGAAAGGAGAGAGTGTGTAGATGTATATATGTGTATGTATATATTTAGATATACATTAATAGAGGGAGAAGCGAAGTCGCTGTTGCCTTATCTATTTTTCCTCTTCTCGATCTTTCTGCGGCTGTCCGTTTCTCAGCTGGTCGTCCCATTTCTCCGCGGTTCGAGTGTCAGTCACCACCCATACAAAAGACCCTCAACACTTAGGGTGGGGACCACCGTGTCGGTAAGTTTTCAGGAAAAGAGTGCCCTCTCATGCGGATTGCTTTGATTTGCTTCAGCTCTGCGCGCCCACGCTCTCAAAGGCCAGAGCCAGAGGCCATAGAAAAGCGGACGTTCTTCAGAGAAGCATAGCTCGGATGCTGCTCCCACTCAGGAGAGAGGTTCCAAGGAAAACGTCTTAGCTCTTCTTTCCCAGATCCAGCACCCCAACAAGAGTCCTGCAGGACCTGTGGCGCAGTGCCTATGCCCAGGAGGCTGGTGAGTGAAGTTGGCCTGGTTGAAGTTTGCAGCTGACAGGTAATACCGAATGTCTTTATTACTTATAAGGTGGCACAAAACTTCTGTTTTAAACTCACTGTAATTACTCTAGCTAGTCAGCCCCCTTGTTGCGGGTCTAGCCACTAGCAGAACAGCTTGCCTCATGGATCACTCATCCTCTCAGTACTCCTGATGAGGGGGCGCAGCCTGCAAATGATTTTAGCTCCCTTGCACCAGAGGAAGATCTGGAGCTACTTGGTGTCAGTTTTTATTTGGAGAACTGTGTATCCAGGCAGTCATGCAGACCATTACATGGGTTAAAAGACAAAGTCATATTTACCCTTTCAATGAGCAATCACTTTTCCATTAGGAAACTGGTTTAATTCAAGGCAGATATAGCATCGCTGAAATCTATGCCTACAGTGGGACCGGCTGTTGTCCAATAGGGTGGCAGCTGGGAAGGGCCTGCCACTCAACAGAGGCCCTTACCTTGGTGATGGGTACTTTGGGTTTCTGCTCCCAGGATATAGTTGGGGAGGAAATCCTTAGGGCTGATAAAAATCTTGTGACCCGGCCAAGATGTATCGGCAAATTTCACTGCAGAAGCAGCAATAGTCTCAACCTGGTGCCTGGCCAAGGCAATGCTATACTCAGTTACAGCAAGGGATACCCTATGGTTGAGACCTATGGCTGCGTTTGGCTTCCTAGAAACAAAATTGGAATAGTCACTTTATAGTGCAAGATCTCTGTTTGAAACGAAACCAGAGACAGCCATGTCGGAAGTGACAGGAGGAGGGTCTGTTCTTTTCCCATAACAGAAAGCAGGAAAGTAAAAAAAAAATGTATAACTAAAAATAAATAATAATAAATAAAGGGAGAAATATGTTTCTCCCGCTAGGTTCCGATCCTCTAGGGTCAACCTTTCATAAGGTCCATAAATGAAAATCTTTGGGTGTACCACAGGTACCCACAAAACCCTTTTACCGGGCGCATGCCCAGACTTTTAAGGTAAGTCCCAGTGGGCACGCACCACGGGTTACTGGACAGTGGATTGTGAAGATCCTTGGAGGACAGGCACTCATGGTCACTTCGGTGGATTCCTCACTGTTCCTTCTCCGGACCTTTTTCTCCCCCTCGGAGCTGCCACATCCACTACAACCATGGCGGTTACAATACTTACAGACACTTCAGACTCAGAGGGGAGCTGTCCTGGTCCCATCTCACAGGAGAGATTGTAGGTTTTCTACCCACCCCTGTTTGTAGGTAGCAGGAGTTGGAGAGAAGCATTCGCTTGCAGCAGATGGCTGGAGGCTTTCGCTAGATCGTCAGGATTCTTAGCCTTACATCCCCAAATTTTTTTCTTTTCTTTTTTATTCCGAAAGTAAGTAAATTTGGTGATTGGTTGGACACATCTCTGCTTTATCAGCCTACCTTTTAGCCTATGAAAAGTTCCTCTTGGAGAACGGAGTCTCCAGATTCGCCACTACCTGGACGTCGTTCCTTTCTACATAAAAAGAAAAAAAAAAGGCCAACTTTTGCTTTCCAACAGTTAATGTGCCTGTGGGGGCTCTACTGGTTCCTCTGTTTTGCTTCCATCAGAAAAGGACGGTGACGGTCATAAGGAGAATTCTGAGATCAGATGCCTCTACTTCCTGGAAGACTTCTAGATGTCTCAGCCCCCTGACCGTAATTTTGTCATTCATACCGATGATTCCTTGAATGCATGTGCACCGGTGCTAGTTTCAACTACAACGGAGGAAACAGGATCCGGCACAGCTGTGATGGAAAGACCTTGAGGATGTCACAAACCATCTGACTGGATCAATGTGATGAATCATATCAGCAAGACAGCCTGGAAGGCGCACTGCGAGGGTCTGTCGGTCAAGGCAAGCGGAGATTGCAAGCCAAGGAAGGTAGTCTCGAAAGCGTTGGAAAGTCAGGCAGCCTTTTTTATCACTTTAATCAATGGTGGCCAGTCATCTTGCGGTTGAGCAACAGGACAGCAATTGCATATTTTCAGCTCCAGGGAGGATCTCGCGGCAATATGCTATTGAGAGATATAGAACCCAGAATGTCTGGGTAGGAAGATCACCAGCAAATTCCGGAAGCAATTTACCTCCTGGGGGACTGGAATACATGGACATACTGTCCATCATGCAAGCTTGCCAGAGCATGAGGGGGAGGCTTGTCCACAGGTGGCCTACCACAGACAGGCGTGGAGTTTCTCCATGAAACTGCAATCAAGCCTATTGTATATGTTTTTCCCAACTTCTCTTGTAATGAAATTCCTCTGGAAGCTGTCAAGAATGAGCAGTCACGACCACCCCTCCATTCTGACCATAGGAGTCTTGGTGATTCCAGGCTATCTACTTCAGAATACAGAAGTCGATTCCCCCTCACACACGCACACACCAGAGATGCAAGCATAATGGCGGGAAGGGGAAGCCGCAGAACCTAGATTGCTCCAGTGTTGCTCCAAGAGTGAGCTCTACTTTGGGGGGTGCGAAAGGCACTCTACTAACTTCTATGCCAAGATCTGGAACAATCTTGTCTTTTTTTCTGTTTTGCATGGCAAGATATTATTCTTACTGCACCTCTGGTGGCAGCTGTTCTGGTCTTCTTGTAGGTCAGATGGGACATGAACCTTACCCTATACTCTTTTGAGGTTGCAGGTGTCAGCAAGAACAAGGTTTAATTTAGCCAAAGGCCCTTTAGTTTGCTAAATTTTGAAGACAGTCAGGAGGTTTTGTCAACCATGAGAGAGAATCTTTCATAATTAAAATCTTTTGATGCTGTTGGGGTTTATTTCAACTGTTTACTCCAACAGGGCAGTGTTCAGTTTAAGACATCGCTTTCTAACCAGTATTTAGCGCAAATCGTCAAACAGAAGTCAGCTTGAGTTTCAAGCCCTTAGAGCCTCAAAAAAGCATATTGCTTTTACAGGAGTAGAGCTGAATCCTGTAGTTCAGCTTATATCAGAGGTAGCGACAGCCCTCCATCTATCAATCATCTGTCCATTGCCTAACTTTCCAGACGTTCAAGCAAGAAAACCACACAAATTGTTCATTCCCAGAGCTTGAAAGAAGTTTCTGTCCACAATTGCTCTTTTCAGTTCATATGATAAGTCTTTCACTGCTCCAGATGGAATTCATCAGGCAAGAGAGGTTGCCTCCTGGACTTTAGCAAGATTGGTTGTGCAGATGGGAAATGGGTCATGAGCCTCCTTCAGTGGCAGGATGCATCCTCTTCCAGAGGGGTTGAGGCCTCATAGGTGGCCCAGTTGAAAGCATCCATGGATTCATTCTACAGGAAAGTGGCATGCTTTTCCCAGCATACCTTTTCAACCTTTACAGAATAGATCTGGGTGCCTTGTCATCAGTGGGCTTTGGAGGAATGACTGTTTAGTCTTCTGTCCCATTTAAATATATATATATATAATATATATAAAATTATTATTTTGGTTTGTTAAGTAGAACCCACCCTGTCAGCTAGGATATGCATCACTAGTATGCTGCCATGGTGGCGTCAGGAAAACTGAAAATTGTATCATACTTACCGTAATTTTCCTTTCCTGACGCCAATCCATGGCAGCATACGGACCCACCCTTGTGCTTTCGGTGTCTAGCTAATTACGAAGAATGGGGCGGGGCCTAACTGGCCTTTAATTTATGCTATTTCATTGGTCCTGAGGGAGGGGAGAAAGGTGGAGCCTATCACTAGTATGCTGCGTCAGGAAAGGAAAATTATGGTAAGTATGATACAATTTTCCGTTTTCATCCTGTCTTCTCCAATCCTTCCCTTCTTCCATAGTCCCCACAGAGCCTTGGGGACAAGCTGCACATGCTCAGTTTTTGGTGTGTATTGATACACCAAACTGGCAGACTGGTTGAAGATGATAGAAATGCAACAGTAATTTAAATAAACACTCGTTACAACCAAGGTATGCAGAATACCATCTCTGAACGTACAACACATTGATCCTTGCTGCAGATGTGCTACAGAAGCAGAAGACCACACCAGGTGCCACTCCTGTCAGCTAAGAACAGGAAACTGAGGCTACAATTCGCACAGGCTCACCAAAATTGGACAATAGAAGATTAGAAAAATGTTGCCGGTTCAGGCTGGTGGTGGTGGTGTAATGGAGTGAGAGATATTTTCTTGGCACACTTTGGGCTCCCTTTTACCAATTGAGCATCGTTTCAACGCCACGGCCTACCTGAGTATTGTTGCTGACCATGTCCTTCCCTTTATGACTACAGTGTACCCATCTTCTGATGGCTACTTCCAACAGCTCAAATCATCTCAAACTGTTTTTTTTTTAACATGACAATGAGTTCACTGTACTCCAATTGCCTCAACAGTCACCAGATCTCAATCCAATAGAGCACCTTTGGGATGTTGTGAAACAGGAAATATGCATCATGGATGTGCAGCTGACAAATCGGCAGCAACTGCGTGATGCTATCATGTCAATATATACCAAAATCTCTGAGGAATGTTTCCAACACTTTGTTGAATCTATGCCACAAAGAACTAAGGAAGTTCTGAAGGAAAAAAGGGGGTCCAACCCGGTACTAGTAAGGTGTACCTAATAAAGTGGCTGGTGAGTGTAAACATTTTGCTGGTTGTTGTAGTTTGGTCACCCCTCGTGACTTCCTCAGAGAGATGTGACACATCTCCCTGAGGACTGTAATGCGGGGAGACGAAATTAGTAGAAGGGACCTGAGAGGCTGAAAAATGCAGGACAAGGAAGGGATAGACTGTGTGCAACGAACGGAGGTTACACTAACGGCCGGAGCTGCCGAATCGGCTGACAGGTGAAACGGCCTTCTAGCACCAGCTGTATATGTAATATACACATGCCTTTTGATGTTTATAAAAATGTAAGTGCATATACAATATCTTGCATAAGTGACTACACCCCTCACATTTTTGTAAATATTTTATGTCTTTTCATGTGACAACACTGAAGAAATGACACTTTGCTACAATGTAAAGTAGTGAGTGTACAGCTTGTATAACAGTGTAAATTTGCTTTCCCCTCAAAATAACTCAACACACAGCCATTAATGTCTAAACCACTGGCAACAAAAGTGAGTACACCCCTAAGTGAAACTGTCCAAATTGGGAGCAATTAGCCATTTTCCTTCCTCTGTGTCATGTGACTCGTTAGTGTTACAAGGTCTCAGGTGTGAATGGGGAGCAGGTGTGTTAAATTTGGTGTTATCGCTCTCACTCTCTCATACTGGTCAATAATAGAAGAAATTGCCGCAATCCGTACTCAATCAAAATTCTTTTTTATTCAGCACATCCCAAGTGTTAACAAAAGACAGAAAGCTGGTAGATGCATTTCACACACTCCAACTGTGCTTAATCATTACCAATTACTTAATTGTAGTAGTGAGTGTAAAGCATGTATAACAGTGTAAATTTGCTGTCCCCTCAAAATAACTCAACACAGCCATTAATGTCTAAACCGCTGGCAACAAAAGTGAGTATACCCCTCAAATTAGGCCCTAGGTGTCAATATTTTGTGTGGCCACCATTATTTTCCAGCACTGCCTTAACCCTCTTGGGCATGGAGTTCATCAGAGCTTCACAGGTTGCCACTGGAGTCCTCTTCCACTCCATGATGACATCACAGAGCTGGTAGAAGTTGGTAGTCCTCTTCCGTTTGAGGATGCCCCACAGATGCTCAATAGGGTTTAGGTCTGGGGACATGCTTGGCCAGTCCATCACCTTTATCCTTAGCTTCTTTAGCAAGGCAGTGGTTGTCTTGGAGGTATGTTTGGGGTCGTTATCATGTTGGAATACTGCCCTGCGGCCCAGCCTCCGGAAGGGAGGGGATCATGCTCTGCTTCAGTATGTCACAGCACATGTGGCATTCATGGTTCCCTCAATGAACTGTAGCTCCCCTGTGACGGCAGCACTCATGCAGCCCCAGACCATGACACTCCCATCACCATGCTTGACTGTAGGCAAGACACAATTGTCTTTGTGCTCCTCACCTGGTTTCTGCCACACACGCTTGACACCATCTGAACCAAGTAAGTTTATGTTGGTCTCATCAGACCACAGGACATGGTGTCAGTAATCCATGTCCTCAGTCTGCTTGTCTTCAGCAAACTGTTTGCGGGCTTTCTTGTTCATCATCTTTAGAAGAGGCTTCCTTCTGGGACGACAGCCATGCTGACCAATTTGATGCAGTGTGCGGTGTATGGTTTGAGCACTGACAGGCTGACCCCCACCCCTTCAAGCTCTGCAGCAATTCTGGCAGCACTTAAATGTCTATTTCCCAAAGACAGCCTCTGTATATGCAGGGCCGTCTTTATAATTGATTGGACCCTGGGCAAACATTTTCTTGGGCCCCCTCTTCCATGCGATTTCGCTCTCCACATGCTCTGAGACATACAACAAATAGCAGCTAGACTCAAAATCAGTCTACTGAATCAGATCAGGCTAGCAATTGCGATTGGTCGCCAGAGGTTACAGTGTATCATTACCGCTCAATGACTGGCTGCTAGAGGTTATAGCACATGACTTCTGCTTGTTGATTGGTTGCTAGAGATTACTGTACATCAATACTGCTCACTTATTGATTGTTATGCAGCGTACACACGCCGTCGGACTTTTCGACCGGACTTGTCCGACGGACGCCGACGGACCAAATCCGGCGAACAATCCGATCGTGTGTGGGCTTCACCGGACTTTTCCAGTTGCAAATCTGACGGACTTTAGATTTGGAACATGCTTCAAATCTTTACGTAACTCCGCCAGACCCAGAAATCCGCTCGTCTGTATGCTAGTCTGACAGACAAAAACCGACACTAGGGCAGCTATTGGCTACTGGCTATCAACTTCCTTATTTTAGTCCGGTGTACGTCATCACGTACGAATCCGTTGGACTTTGGTGTGATCGTGTGTAGGCAAGTCCGTTCGTTAAAAAGTCAGTCGTAAATCCATCAAAAGTCTGTCGAAAGTCCGCTGGAAAGTCTGCAGGACAAGTCCGGTCGAAAAGTCTGCTGTTGAAAAGTCCGCCCGTGTGTACGCGGCTTTAGAGGTTACTGGACATCTATACCAGTCACTAATTGGTTGCTGGAGGTTACTGGACATTATTACTGCTCACTGATTGGTTCCTAGAGGTTACTGCATATCCTTACCGTGCAATGACTGTTCACATGCACCAAAATTCAGGGTATGAATGTTGCCTCTATTTACATATCAATGCCGTGGTCCACGACTATTTACATATTAATGCAGGTCATTTATATGTAAACACAAGGTCTACAGGTAAGTCATCTGTACATGGCAAAAGGGCAGAGCTGGGCAGCAGCAACAGAACTTTACACTGGGATATTGGGACACAGCACGGGACTAAAACTTCAAGGGATAAGGGAATTTAAACTGGGATAGTTGGCATGTATGAGGCAGCTGCTTTGGGCCCCACAACAATGATGGGGCCCAGTGCAGCTGCCCCTTTTGCCCTGCCTTAAAAATGGTCCTGTGTATATGACGCTGAGCATGTGCACTCAACTTCTTTGGTTGACCATGGTATGGTCTGTTTTGAGTGGAACCTGTCTTGTCTAAAACGCTTTCAGATCCTTGGAGAGTTCTTTGCCATGAGGTGTCATGTTGAACTTCCCGTGACCAGTATGAGAGATCCAAACAAGAAAACTCGCTGCTTTGGGTGAGATTAAATACCTGATGATCTAGACAGGTGCCCGCCTCAGCTTGCCTCCACATGTAGTCAGTAATAGAAGAAATGGCCGCAGTCCGTACTCGATCAAAATTCTTTTTTATTCAGAATATCCCAAGTGTGGGATGTTCTGATTAAAAAAGAATTTTGATTGAGTACGGATTGTAGCGATTTCTTCTATTATTGACCAGTATGAGAGAGTAAGAGCTATAACACCAAATTTAACACACCTGCTCCCCATTCACACCTGAAACCTTGTAACACTAACGAGTCACATGACATTGGGGAGGGAAAATGGCTAATTGGGCCCAATTTGGACATTTTCACTTAGGGGTGTACTCACTTTTGTTGCAAGTGGTTTAGACATTAATGGCTGTGTGTTGAGTTATTTTGAGGGGACAGCAAATTTACACTGTTATACAAGCTGTACACTCACTACTTTACATTGTAGCAAAGTGTCATTTCTTCAGTGTTGTCACATGAAAAGATATAATAAAATATTTACAAAAATATGAGGTACTTTTGTGAGATACTGTATGTTATATGTTTTGTGAGATACTGTATGTTATATGGCTAAATACATTTTAAAAAAAGGATAATGCACTATTGCAAGCCTTTGATTGCTTTACGTGTCATCGGTATGACTGGAATCTGTAAGCAGCATCGATAAGGAAGAAAAATCTTTGTGAGGAGAGTTCCAGAGGAATTATTATTAACAAGGCACGATTTTAGAGGATATAAGGTGAGGGTACATCTGGTGGAGGGAGCACAGGGATCCTAGTAAGCACAGAGGTGGATGTTTTTGATTGGGAGCAACCAATCAAATCACTTTTATTACTATAAGTAGACTGGCATGTTTTTTCAGCAATAAGTTTTTTCACAAGGACACTTTATGAACTCATGTGATATATTTATTATTTATGATATATTTATTATTTATCACACATGCCCTTTATATATGGAAATTTGATTAATCATATGGCTTACACTTGTGCATATATATATAATAGTTAAGCGCTGCATTTATTTGTTTACACTGATAGTTTGTCCGTGTTCTCTCCAGTTGTGCAGAGCAGACACAGTCCGCTCTCTTCTATGGACAGTCAGATGTAATAGGACTGAATGTCCGTTTATACCTGACTGTCACCTAATCCGCTAGATGGACGGGGAATGGATCCCCATCTGTCTGTTTTTTGCTGATCAGATCGGACTGGATGTCAGCGGGTGTAAAAAGACACATTTCTCTTTCATCCATTGCTCATTAGAGGATAATGGAGAGTTCACCTGAAAAATTTACACCGGTCCACCCACTTGAAAGGGACTTAAATAATCCAACACCCAATGGTGAATATGTATCAAGCATTTTCATCTTGAGCTCTGTTGAATAGGGTCTGCCCTTGAAATGCATCAGCAATAACGCACACTATAGATAGTGGCTGCATGCTAACAGGATCAGCTTTGGGGATCCCTTCCGTGTATTGAGAGTCTAGTAAGTCTTTTCCCAGATGTTTTTACATGTCAAGACAAGTTTGTATAGAATGTTTGTGAGTACCAGTCTTTGTTATTATATAATAAAGGTTTTGTGAAAGTGTCATACAATGCTGGTGCACCCTCTGTGTGTCCTATAGTGTTTCACTAAGAATCTCAGTCTTGAGGAAGCAGCAAAGCCACAGGCACTGAATATTATAATAACAATACAAAAGATCCTCTCTTCAGCAGGATTATAAGCTTTTTTTTTACACTGGAGCATCAACTCTTTGCATTTTATTAAATGTTTAGCAGTACATTGACATTGTTAGGAAGCTTGTCCAGTACTGTTTTTAATTATGAGAATTTTTTTATCTTTTTGAGAAGCCAAAATGGCATTTCACTACTTTGATCTGCTGCTCTTTACAGTATTGCGGTGCTACATGCTTCATTCATAGAGCACACACATTCCGGTAATGCTGGGGAGACTTAAGTTACAATGCGTCAAGATTGGGATACCGATTCCTTCACTAGAGTCTCTGATTGTAGACATCATTTTGTTCACTAATTTTAATTATTGTATAGCAAAAGTTCTATGATTGTTGATTATGCAAATAAGATTATGAAAGTTTATGCCTTAACTAAACATAGTACTTTGTTCAAGAGAGGACAGATGAGCACATACTACACATTAGTTCATCAAATCACCTTCACCAGGGTATGTTTGTAACATCAGATACAGTATTTGGGGCAAAGATCTCATTCCTTACTAAAGTACTCTCAAGAGCAAAAATATTTGGATTTGGAACTGAAGGTGGAGTGATCCTAATTTCCATGCAATACAAATACCAAATTGGTCATAGATATTTTATGGTGGAAGACAGTCTGAAACGTTCACAGCAACAGGCTATAATCTATAAATTCTTCAACCCAGCTAATAGGCTTTATTTCTGACAGTAGCGACCTGATAATACCTAGTACAGTTTGTATCCTTACGGCTGTGAATTGTCTGAACATGTCAGAATTGCTGGTATTCAGAAACAGGTATCCAGTGTCAATGTGTTTCTTCAGTATAAAGTCCTTATTGTCTTTTAATAACACCGCCCTATCCTCTGATATTCTGATATTTTTATCCTAGGAAACCTGCATTAAAGTTACATTTAGGATTAGACTAATCCTTTTGCTTTTAATGATTTTGTGAAGATGTATATCTAATTAGATTAAAGTATGATCAAACTAGCTACACAAATCCTCCCTGTAAGAAACTGACCCTCCTAAGGCACCATCCACACCAGCAGCATTGGGCTGTATTGGGTTGCACTACCCAGCGCAGTCTCAATGCAAGAGCAAAGCAAGTTTGCTTTCTATTGCTTCAGTTCCCACCAATGTGCTGCTTTAATGCAGGCTTAAAAAATAGGACATTTTTGCATAGTGCAGAATGTTCTGAGGTGTTGTAATGCACTGCAATTTGCTGAGAATCAGACAATAACATGGAGGTTAAAAAAAACTAAAAAAGCACTACAATTCGTGTTAACATTGCATGTAAAAATGTGTAGCAACAAACACATTATGGGCACAATAATGTGCAAATTGTGGCGAGAATGGGCCCTAGAGCAACCACAAGTGACAGTATACAAGTGAAAAAAGTTAAATCTCAAAGGATCATCCTACTATGGTACCCTATTTACCCCACAAATTACACAGTACTTCGGGATAGGAGAGAGCAGATAACTGTAATCCCAGGTGTCAAAATGCAACACTGGGAGCTTAAGTGGCAGGTCCACAGGTTTGAGTATTAATATGTTAGGGTAGGAGAAAGGTCCTTAACCCCTTCATGCCTAAGGGTAAAACAAATATTAATGCCTAAGCACAATTTTTCAACTTTCACATGTGTTAGTAAAATCATCACAACTACTTTGTGCATCCAGGTGAATTATACCTTGGTTTTTTTTCAGGACAAATTGGGCCTTCATTTGGTGGTAAATGGTAATGGATATCTCCTGTTATTTTTTATTTTATTTTTTTTTATGAAAGTCAAACTGGCCAAAAATAGTAAACAAAAAATCATTTTTTTTATAAATTTAGCTGCATATTTCTTGTTACTACCATAACTTACCACCAAAGAACAGCCCAAAATAAATTCTCCTGCTGCCAACAATCACAGTGATACCACATGTGTATGTTATTTGTTGTTTGTACTTGTAGTACAGCCCAGAAACAATAGTGCACATTTTGCTTTTTTGTTTTCCTACCTAAAACACACCGACACTGACACTAACTGACACTGATACTAATTCAAAAAATGTTTTTTTTAAAAACCCTGTCCATAATATACTGACTCTGACCTTTGACGCATGACATTGACCTTTGACCCTTACTTGACCCAAACACTAACCATGGTACTGACCTAGATCAAACATTGTTCTAGGTATTTTTTCTTTCTGTATTTTTTTTTCTCTCTGGAAGGAGACATAAAGATACAATGTATCTTTCCTCTCCACTCACAGAGAGAGAAACACAAGGGCAGGCTTCACAGTGACTGATCAGAGGCTATCACAATCAGAGGCTATCATCGCCTTCAGGTGACACGGAACCAGGGTTTTCGGGACCCAATATTTAGTACAGGACCAGGGG
Source organism: Aquarana catesbeiana (assembly GCF_042186555.1). Taxonomy (NCBI): domain Eukaryota; kingdom Metazoa; phylum Chordata; class Amphibia; order Anura; family Ranidae; genus Aquarana; species Aquarana catesbeiana. The sequence continues at coordinate 344,931,366 of NC_133326.1, read as the reverse complement.
CTCTCATTGAGACCCCGGTCTCTGTGCTCGGAGTGCACTGTGTGGTGCGTTCTCAGCACAAAGACAGATACGCAGATATGCGGCCACATGGAAAAAAGTCCAGTCCAGTGAGGCCGAATATCTACGTACAAGGGTTTAATGCTAATGCTTAGAGCCAAGAAAAAACTTACACAGCAATTCATGGGAGGGTTCCAGCTTGTGAACAGGGAGGTAACAGTGCAAGTGAAGGCACAAGAACCAGAGAGCTATCCAATGAACAATATGTAACTTTTGGCTAGATACTGTAACTATTAGTAACTTTTTCTAATAGTTTCTCATCCTTAAAAACTATATTTTTAATGCAATGCTACATGGTGACAATTATGGTTGTTACTTTTATTAATATTGTTCTGCTTTTTCTATTAAGAGTCTGTTGCACAAGCATCTTTCATAGTACAGTGAGTATGACACAACAAACAGTGCTTGGGACATGGCCTCAATGAGAGATTGCCTTGCCTTGTTTACCAGCAATCACAAGTCAGAAACAGTCAGACAGCAGACAGATGCAGCAGGTCTGACAGATGTCATTGCCTGAGGCTCGGTATGTCAGATCATTTAAAATGGAAATTAAGAAACAGCGGAGCAGTTGCTTAGTATGAGAATCTGGACACCAAGCCCATCCAGTTTTTAGTTATGATATGCAGGCTGGCTCTGGTGAGACCAAATTGTGCAAATGCATAAGGAAATGTGCTTTAAAATGTTTGCAGAGATTTCATTTTCTATAGTTTCTCCTATATTGACAACTAATGAAGTTTTTAAAAGTTTCAAACTTTAAAGCTCAATTCCAGTAATTCAGGCACTTTGTAAAAAGTGAAGGCACACTATGAGTTAACTCCAAGGAGTTGCATGACTTCTCCTGGGCTTATCTCTATTATTTACATTAGGAAGGTTTATTGCACTGTTTGAGGAACACTCTGAGATCTGAGAGGAGAGAGGTCTTCCCCTCTACTGCCTATTCACTGAAGCCTTGGTATTTTGTGAATGTGTTCACAGAACACCAATGCTTCTGTGAATGGGCAGGAGGGGAGGGGTGGGTATAGCGGCTCCAGCTGCAGCGACTCTCCTGTGCAAGATGCATAACTCAGAAGGATCAGCATCAGGCTGCAGGAAACACAGCGATATCTGTCTTCCGGGACTACTATAAAGCTGTCAGATAAAAATTACAGAGCCAAGCCCAGGAGGTCTCATGCACCTGGCTGCACTTAACTTACAGTGTGCCTTGATTTGTTACAAAGGAGATGAATTCCTGGAATTCACCTTTAATTATATTTTAACTTCTCAGCTAACCTCAACCTAAACCTCAAATCTTAGCCTAATGCTGCATACACACAAGCGGAATTTCTGTCGGAAAAATCTTGGATGATTTTTCAGGCGGAATTCTGCTCAAGCTTGCCTTGCATACACACGGTCACACAAAAGTTCTCTGAACTTTCGACCATCAAGAATGCGCTGACATACAACACTATGACGAGACGAGAAAATGAAGTTCAATGCTTCCGAGCATGCTTCGAATTGTTTCCGAGCATGAGTGATTTTTTGCGCATCCGAATTGCATACAGACGAACGCATTTACGCATTTTCAGATAGGATCTTTTTCCGGCCGAAAAATATAGAACCTGCTCTCAATCTTTTGCTGGCTGGAATTCCGCCAGCAAAAGTCCGATGCAGCATACACACGGTTGCATTTTCACGGTTGAGTTTTGCTGTCGGCATTTCCGATTGTGTGTACGGGGCATTAGGCTAAGCCCTAAACATGCCTTAAGCCTAGGTTCACAATGCTGCAGATTTCAATCCGGCAATGCAATCCGACTTCAGGGGGCGATTTGACAGACATCAGTGCGGGTTCCTGCACAGATGTCTATTAAAATTGCACCCAAAGTCGCCAAAAGTAGTACAGAAGCCACTTTTTGGGCGGTGCTATTGCCGGTAATAGCGGCCGATTTGGCATGGGATTTGACATGATCTCTCCACCAGGTCACAGACCCAAAAAAATTGATGGGGCTTCTACCTTTCTTCCGATAGCAAAAGCTAAATAATTAAAAAAAAAAAAAAAAAAAAACTTTGGTTTTAACATACAGTACATAATAAACTCAACATAACCTTTAAACTCAACCTAGCCCCTAAACACAATCTCTAATGTGCACCTCACCCTGAACATCAATTATAAATTCCAGATGGCATTTATACTGTTCTGAAAATAAACACTATATTATCTTGGTAATAAAAAGTGATTACTGCAATGATAGTGTCGGTAATATTAGCGAGGGGGATCAAATTTGTGGAATAAATGTATTGGTGACAACGATATTTGTGCAACACATGATGTTATGTTAACAAAATTCCTGTACTAAAATGTTCACTCCTAACTAATATTGTCCATATGAAGAAATCAACGACCATGAAGTGTAAAACCTGTGTGAAATTCTGATAATGTGTTGGTACTGTGCTTGGCTCTGCATTTTCACTGAGATCCGGTCCCTCCACTGGATACGTAAGGGAACTGTGATGTAGAGTGACTCTGCTGTTTGGAAGATGTGATTGTGTGCATTGCAATCCCCAGGTAAAATAGCTAGTCTGACAGTTGACATTTGGTTCTATGCATTCTGTGTGTAGGCAGCCCATTCATTTCACTGTGCTGCCCTACCGGGAAAAATGTAGGGAAATAAGTCCCTGACTCTTTTTTTCAAATCACACAATGCCATTTGGCACTAGGGATGGGCGAAAGGTTCGGCCAGAGCATAAGTTCGGGCTGAACTTTGGTTGCTCGGACGTTTGGTGAACAATGAACACTATGCAGTGTTTGAGGCAAATTCGAAAGCCGCACGACCCCATTAACCACTTGCCGACCAGCTGCCGCAGTTTTACTGTGGCAGGTTGGCTCGGCTGGGCAAATCAACGTTACCTTACATCGCTTCCCTGTGTGGCCACTAGGTGGCTCGTCACTGGAGCCGTTGTGAGCTGATGCAAGTGCCCGGAGGGATGACCGCCGGGTACCCGTGATCTCTCATGACAGAGCGAGAACTGGGATCTGTGTGTAAACACACAGATCCCAGTTCTTTCAGAGGAGAAGAGACTGATCGTGTGTTCATACAAAGTATGAACAGCGATCTGTCATCTCCCCAAGTAAGTCCCATCCCCCTTCAGTTAGAACACACAGTTAACCCCATGATCGCTCCCTAGTGTTAACCCCTTCCCTGCCAGTGACATTTATACAGTAATCGGTGCATTTTTATAGCACTGATCACTGTATAATTGTCAGTGGTCCCAAAAATGTATCAAAAGTGTCCGATGCATCTGCCATAATGTCACAGTCCCGATAAAAATCACAGATAGCCGCCATTACTAGTAAAAAAATGAATAATAATAAAAATGCCATAAATCTATCCCCTATTTTGTAGACGCTATAACTTTTGTGCAAACCAATCAATATACACTTATTGCGATTTTTTTTTTAACCAAAAATATGTAGATGAATACATATCGGCCTAAACTGAGAAAAAAAATTGAAAAAAAAGTGGGATATTTATTATAGCAAAAAGTAAAAGATAGTGGGGTTATTTACGAAAGGCAAACCCACTTTGCACTGAAAGTGCACTTGGAAGTGCAGTCGCTCTAAATCTAAGGGGTAGATCTGAAATGAGTGGAAGCTCTGCTGATTTTATTATCCAGTCATGTGCAAGCTAAAATGCTGTTTTTTATTTTCCTTGCATGTCCCCCTCGGACCTACAGTGACTGCACCTCCAAGTGCACTTTTAGTGCACTTTCAAGTGCACTTGCAGTGCAAAGTTGATTTTCCTTTAGTAAATGACCCCCAGTGTGTTTTTTTCAAAATTGACGCTCTTCTTTTGTTTATAGCGCAAAATATAAAAAGCGCAGAGGTGATCAAATACCACCAAAAGAAAGCTCTGGGGGGAATTTGGTTGAGGTACAATGTCACACGACCGCGCAATGGTCAGTTAAAGCGACGCAGTGCCGTATTGCAAAAAATGGTCTGGTCATTGAGCAGCCAGATATTCCAGGGCTGAAGTGGTTAAAGTCTATGGGACACTAACATGAAAAACCAAGTGCTCATTTTAAAGGCTTATATGCAAGTTATTGTCATAAAATGTGTTTGGGGACCTGGGTCCTGCCCCAGGGAACATGTATCAATGCAAAAAAAAGTTTTAAAAACGGCTGTTTTTTCGGGAGCAGTGATTTTAATACTGCTTAAAGTGAAACAATAAAAATGAAATATTCCTTTAAATATCGTCCCTGGGGGGCTGTCTATCGTATGCCTGTAAAGTGGCACAGTTTTCCTGTGTTTAGAACAGTACCACAGCAGAATGACATTTCTAAAGGGAAAAAAGTCATTTAAAACTGATCGTGGCTGTAATGAATTGTAGGGTCTCGGCAATATAGATAAAACTCATTGAAAAAAACAGCATGGGTACCCCTTCCAGTCCATTAGCAGGCCCTTTGGGTCTGGTATGAATATTAAGGGGAACCCTGAACCAAAAATGTAAAAAAAATGGCGTAGGGGTCCCCCAAAATCCATACCAGAAAATGTCACGTGGCATCATGGGGGGTGGGGTCACCCGCCCTCAGCTATATAACAGCTGTCACCGAAAAGAAGCGTCACTCGGCGGGAGCCTCCCATTTTTCAGTCCATCGAGCGGCGTGAGATGGATCTACATCGCGGGACATTTTTATTTTTTTATTTTTTAATAAAGGACTTGTCCCAAAATGTCTCCTGTCTTTTTTACTATTTTTGACACTTTTTTGTGAAATGGTAGGGGTACAATGTACCCATTACCAATTCACATAGTAGGGGAGGCCAGGATCTGGGGGTCCCCTTGTTAAAGAGGGCTTCCAGATTCCGATAAGCCCCTATCCGCAGACCCCCACAACCACTGGACAAGGGTTGTGGGGATGAGGCCCTTGTCCCCATCAACATGGGGACAGGATACTTTTGGGGGGCTACTCCAAAGCACCCTCTCCATGTTGAGGACATGTGGCATGTGGTTTGGTACGGTTCAGGAGGGGGGCACTCTCTCATCCCCCCCTCTTTTCCTGCGGCCTGCCAGGTTACATGTTCGGATAAGCCTCTGGTATGGATTTTGGGAGGACCCCTACACCCTTTTTCTTTTATTTTGGTGCAGGGTTCTCCTTAAAATCAGGTCTGGTATGAATTTTGGGGGGGCCCCACTTTTTTTTTGGTTTGGGGTTCCCCTTAATAATCATACCAGACCCAAAGGGCCTGGTATTGGACTGGGGGGACTGGGGATAAGCGTCTGGTATGAATTTTGGGAGGACCCCTACGCCCTTTTTCTTTTATTTTGGTGCAGGGTTCTCCTTAAAATCCATACCAGAGCTGAAGGGTCTGGTATGGATTTTGGGGGGACCCCACTTTTTTTTTGGTTTGGGGTTCCCCTTAATAATCATACCAGACCCAAAGGGCCTGGTATTGGACTGGGGGGACCCATGCCATTTTTTTCAATAAGTTTTATCAATATTGCCAAGACCTGACAATTCATTACATCCGCAATCAGTTTTAAATGACTTTTTTTCCTTTAGAAATGTAATTTTGCTGTGGTACTGTTCTAAACACTGGAAAAATGCGCCACTTTACAGGAATACCATAGACACCCCCCAGGCATGATATTTAAAGGAATATTTAATTTTTAATTGTTTCACTTTAAGCATTATTAAAATCACTGCTCCAGAAAAAATTTACGTTTTTAAAACTTTATTTGCATTGATACATGTCCCCTGGGGCAGCACCCGGGTTCCCAAACACTTTTTAGGGCAATTGTTTGCATATAAGCCTTTAAAATTAGCACTTTTGATTTTTCATGTTCATGTCCCATAGACTTTTACGGTGTTTGTGTGGTCGTCTGAATTTTTTGCCTGTTCGCAAGTTCTGGTGCGAACCGAACCAAGGGGTGTTCGGCTCATCCTTATTTGGCATGCACAAGCGCAGTGCGGGTGCTGATATGTGAAGGTGGCATTAAGAATTAAATGCACCCCATTTCACTGTAGATCGGGAACTCATGTGATTTTGCATGCATTTCCGACCCACACAGATGTAAACCCAGCATAATTCTAGAGTATTACTACTATCAACTATTTCAGGAGGGTAAATATCCAGATAGTGAGTATTATTTTCTGTTATAGTGCTAACTCTCACAAAAGTATATTTAGTTAGGTAGAACCCATTATGCTTTCTTAAAGTGGTATCAAACCCAAAATCAAAAATGTAATATATTGCAGCTTAGAAGTCATTAGATGTGGTGGCTGCATTTGTTTTCTCGTTTTAGGCCTGGTTCACACCTATGCATTTTTTAGTGCTTTTTCAGTTTTGCATAAACACACTACAATCCATTTTAGGCTCCATTCACACTAGCGCGTTTTTTGATGCATTTTGCATTTTGCAGAAATGCACGGGAATTTTTTAACATGGGTTCCTATGGAACATGTTCACATCAATGCCTTTTTGTTTCTCTGCATTTTTGGAAAGGGTCGGGGACTTTTTTTCATGCAAAAAGCAGCGTTTTGCATGTAATGGATTTCAATGGACAAGCATCAAAAACGCAAGTGCACCGTTTTTGCAGCGTTTTTGATGCGTTTTTGATGCGTTTTTGATGCGTTTTTGCCGTTTTTTTTTTTAGACTGTAAAAAAAAACTGTAAAAAAAAAAAAAAAAAAAACGCAAAACGCAAATCGCGGCAAAAACGCCGCAAAAACGCTGCTCAAAAACGTGGCAAGCATGAAAAAAAAACCTCCAAAAACGCTCAAAAGCAACATGCATAGGTGTGAATCGAGCCTAACACTGTTTCCTATGGATGTAGTTCATATCTGTGCATTTTATTGAAAGGGCCAGGGACATTTTCCTGATTCCATATTTTTCAATGGATCAAAAACATGTACTGGAAAATGCAAAATGCACCTGGAATATGTAAACTGCAACCTGCATAGTTGTGAATCAGGCCTAAGGCTTTTCTCCCTCTGTTTTCACCTGGTGATCTGACCAGCAGCACACCTTCTGTATTAGAGTGCCCCCACTCTGCATGTAGGAGAACAGGGGGCACAGCAGACAGCGGCATTGTCAGTCTGGGGGAAGGCGAGTGTTGATTTATTAGCCTATTTAGATATACTAAGGGATTGAAGCCAAACTACAGCTGACACTTTAAAATCAGTTACATTACCAGGTTTTATTTTTTCCTTTTGGGATAAAGGTTTTACATAGATAAATAAAAGCTGATCATTGTAAGCACACCTGTCAGTGTTGGATAGTTTGCCTCAACCCTCTAACTGCTACACTTGCAGGACAGCTTGTTATTTTGGAAAGCAACAGACTTACTGGCAGGATCACCAGGTTAAAAATAAATAAAAGAAAGTCTAAAAAACAAAAGTAATGCAGCCATCAAATCTAAGAATTGGTCAGCTATAATATAATAAATGTTTGCTTTTAGGTTTAATATCAGTTTAAACATACAGTTTTCTGTGCACATTGTGTAAGCTCATTGTATCAATTTTGTTGGCATGTGTGTGTACTCCAGTGCTGAGCACTGTGGTTATACTGGGCTAACAACAGGGGAATATGCCTGCACGCCCTACAAGTGAATTGAGAAGGGTTGTTATTCTAGACAAGGACATTTCTGTGGATACATCTTGCTAGCAGGATCAGTATCAGGACTGATTTATTTGACAAAAGGAAATATATAAAAAAAAAATACTTCCTTGACGTAACAGGAATGTGTACATCAACATATCTGGTTTAAGAATATAAACCAAAAAAAGGTGCACTGTCTCTTATAAAGTGCTAACATGCATTAAATACTCAATTCATATACACTCACTAGCCACGTTATTGGGTACATCTGTTCAATTGCTTGGTAACACAAATTGCTAATCAGCCAATCACATGGTGAAGTATATATATATATATATATATATATATATATATATATATATATATATATAGTGGGGATGGAAAGTATTCAGACCCCCTTGAATTTTTCACTCTTTGTTATATTGCAGCCATTTGCTTAAATCATTTAAGTTCATTTTTTTTCCCCATAAATGTACACAAAGCACCCCATATTGACAGAAAAACACAGAATTGTTGACATTTTTGCAGATTTATTAAAAAAGAAAAACTGAAATATCACATGGTCCTAAGTATTCAGACCCTTTGCTGTGACACTCATATATTTTTTACTCAGGTGCTGTCCATTTCTTCTGATCATCCTTGAGATGGTTCTACACCTTCATTTGAGTCCAGCTGTGTTTGATTATACTGATTGGACTTGATTAGGAAAGCCACACACCTGTCTATATAAGGCCTTACAGCTCACAATGCATGTCAGAGCAAATGAGGATCATGAGGTCAAAGGAACTGTCTGAAGAGCTCAGAGACAGAATTGTGGCAAGGCACAGATCTGGCCAAGGTTACAAAAAAATTCTGCTGCACTTAAGGTTCCTAAGAGCACAGTGGCCTCCATTATCCTTAAATGGAAGGCGTTTGGGATGACCAGAACCCTTCCTAGAGCTGGTCGTCCGGCTAAACTGACCTATCGGGGGAGAAGAGCCTTGGTGAGAGAAGTAAAGAAGAACCCAAAGATCACTGTGGCTGAGCTCCAGAGATGCAGTCGGGAGATGGGAGAAAGTTGTAGAAAGTCAACCATCACTGCAGCCCTCCACCAGTCGGGTCTTTATGGCAGAGTGGCCCGACGGAAGCCTCTCCTCAGTGCAAGACACATGAAAGCCCGCATGTAATTTGCTAAAAAAACACCTGAAGGACTCCAAGATGGTGAGAAATAAGATTCTCTGGTCTGATGAGACCAAGATAGAACTTTTTGGCCTTCATTTTAAGCAGTATTTGTGGAGAAAACCAGGCATCATGCTGGGGGGTGTTTTTCAGCTGCAGTGACAGGACGACTGGTTGCAATCGAGGGAAAGATGAATGCGGCCAATTACAGGGATATCCTGGACAAAAACCTTCTCCAGAGTGCTCAGGACCTCAGACTGGGCCAAAGGTTTACCTTCCAACAAGACAATGACCCTAAGCACACAGCTAAAATAAGGAAGGAGTGGCTTCACAACAACTCCATGACTGTTCTTGAATTGCCCAGCCAGAGCCCTGACTTAAACCCAATTGAGCATCTCCGGAGAGACCTAAAAATAGCTGTCCACCAACATTTACCATCCAACCTGACAGAACTGGAGGGGATCTGCAAGGAGGAATGGCAGAGGATCCCCAAATCCAGGTGTGAAAAACTTGTTGCATCTTTCCCAAAAAGACTCATAGCCGAATTGTATCAAAAGTGTGCTTCTACTAAATACAGAGCAAAGGGTCTGAATACTTAGGACCATGTAATATTTTAGTTTTTCTTTTTTAATAAATCTGCAAAAATGTCAACAACTCTGTGTTTTTCTGTCAATATGGGGTGCTGTGTGTACATTAATGAGGAAAAAAATGAACTTAAATGATTTTAGCAAATGGCTGCAATATAACAAAGAGTGAAAAATTTAAGGGGGTCTGAATACATTCTGTCCCCACTGTATATACTTTGCATGTAGCATAGACTATATATTCAGTGTTTACTCTATATTCAGTCAGTGCAGGCAGTGTATCAATATATATATACAGTCTAGTATATATATATATATATATATATATATATATATATATATATATATACTCTGCATTCAGTGTAGCCTATATCTTCAGTGCATTCCGTGGTGTACAGTTGCTAATACAGTGCAGGCGGTATACACAGTGTTTAATAAAGTGTGTACAGTTTCTAATACACTTCTGGTGGTGTACACAGTATATAATACAGTGCAGCCGTTGTACAGTTGCTAATACAGTGCAAGTGGTGTACACAGTATCTAATACAGTGTGTACAGTTTCTATTACACTTCAGGTAGTGTACACAGTATCTAATACAGTGTGTACAGTTTCTACTACACTTTTGGTGGTGTACACAGTAAACAATACAGTGCAGCTGTTGTACAGTTGCTAATACAGTGTAGGCAGTGTATACAGTATCTAATACAGTGTGTACAGTTTCTAATAGACGTCAGGCATTGTATTAATGTAGCGGTGTAGTTGCCACTAGTAACAGATAATCCACCAATTCACCCCACTGCCAGACTTCATACATCACTTGCAGAGACAATTAACAGTCTTTTGCTGGTTTTGTTTTTGTTGTTTTATTGTTTTTGTTGTTTTATTCTCCAACTTGGTTGGAGAAAAGGGCATATGGGATGCCCATAGGATCGATTAATTGCCATCATATTCTAAAGATCACTCACACTAGCACATAGTTAGAGCCAGAAGAGTTGATGTGAATTACCTCCTGCATCTCCATGCAGACTGTTGCTCCTCCTCTGCTTAACTCCCGCAGACTATTCCTTTCAAGAATTCCCCATCCCCCACCGTGTAAAGGATAAGGACATCACTTTTGACCCTGTAAAAGTGATGGTCCCAGAACTTCTTCTCCTCCTGCACAAAACTTATTTCCTCCTGCACAAAACTTATTATTACTGCGGCAAAGTAATGTCACATCTTCTTCTAAGGGGCAAGAAGGACCCACTTCCTAAAGCAGGCTCTGGTTGCTCGCTGCTACTGGGCCTGAGAGCTGTAGTACCTCTCCCCTGAGACCTAGTAGTTTAAAAGCATTCTTATGGATGGTGGACTACTGTTCCCAGCCAGCCCAACTTGCAAATCCTGTGCCCTCAGGCCACATCAATTTGACACGGATCCCCACAGTCTCTCCTCTGATCCAGGACTCCTCATCATTCACTGTGTAAATGATGAAGACTTTCCTAATGACCGTGTAGAGGCAAAGTTCCCTCACAGACTTCCTCGCACATCCAGCCCTGCACTGTGGTAACACTCACTGACATTCCACTGCCCAGAGTCCTTGATGAGGAACTTGACTGGACCATACGTTCTGACAGCTTCACCTGCCCCTCTGCTCCAGGAGTTCTTTATCACTGACCGTGTGATGACAAAGACATTGCCAATGACCGTGTAGAGGCAAATTTCCCTCACAGCTCTCCCTAGGCCTTCTCCTGCTATCGGTACACCCCCCCCCCAGATGGGAGTGTCCTCCTGCTGCTGCCTAGTATTCCATTCCTCACTTCACTCAGCCGACATCCCCTCCCAGTGGCATGTTACCTCAGCTTATATAGGAGGCCCACCCCCTGCCAATACCAGATGGGGATTGGTCAGGGCTCCCACATGAGCTGCCTGCCACTCCAGTTGCAGGCCCTGCCCCTCTTCCAGAATATTTTCCCTGGAAGCAGGGGAGGCGCCTCAGAACTAGAGCACAGGTGGTCACATCCACTGCTACTCTGACCACTCCCAGCCCCCAGATCAAAGCTTTCTAGCTTGCAGCAAATTTGCCTATGCTGACAGTTCCTAGTAAAAATCTATTACTAGCACCTACCTATTGGTAGAGGGTGCTACATTAATATATATATATATATATATATATATATATATATATATATATATATATATTCAGTGTAGCCTATATCTACAGTGCATTCCGTGGTGTACTGTCTCTAATACACTTCAGGCAGTGTACACAGTATAATATATAATTATATAAATATATAATTATTTTTCTATAATTATTTTAATCTTTATTTACTGTACTCATGTTTTATTGTTCTCCATAATTTTTAGCTATATAGCTATGTCTTTGCGGCATCAGTCTATAGGTGGTTTTATTATCAGCCTTGCTATATGGCTATTTCATGCACATAGTGACTTCCTGGTTTGATCCTGGTTACCATAGTGATGGGCATATTCAAGCCCATAGATCGCTCGGGATGAGCTTTTTAAGTCACTTCCTGTTTCTAATTAGTTAGGCTGGGTTACCATAGAGATGGTCACACATTCGAGCCCATTGGCTGAAGGGGAGGAGCGGACTTGTATTTAAAGGGTGTTCTCACGCTCAGCCGTCGCCGCTGAGGAAGTCCCGCCCACTTTGAGGGACGTAACGCGTACGGCATTTGTGTACGTGCTCCGATCGTGACGTCACCCGCGCTCCGCTCCTCCATCCTGTCTTGGGACATCCACTCCATCCACGCTTTCATCCTCCGCACTGGGGTACAGTGCATTGTAATGTGAGTGCTCCTGCATATTTTAATAAATGTTTTTAGTACTATACAGAGAGCACTAGATTTCTTCCTACCTCTTTTACATGTGAATTATCTGCCTACTTGCTGGTCACTGAAAGCTGACTTTCTGTAAGCTGCTGCTGCTGCTGTCTCCCTTTGGTATTGTCCCTGTGAGGGAACCGCTGATTTTGACCTGACTGATTCACTCAGGGGTCCATCTATTAAGGTGAGCAGCTGGTGTCACCGAAGGTGGAGGTCCGTGTATGTCACTACAGTCACCTTGCGTTTTCCATATGTCACCTGAGTCACTGGAGGAATCACTGGATTATTACTTGCAATTTATGTATTTTGGACTTTAGTTTATATTCATTTTATTTTCACTTATTGTATTTTACTTTATGCGCTGTACTGCTTTTTTTATATGTTAAGTGCACACAGTATCTAATACAGTGTGTACAGTTTCTACTACACTTTTGGTGGTGTGAACAGTATACAATACAGTGCAGCCGTTGTACACTTTCTAATACACTTCAGGCGGTGTACACAGTATCTAATACAGTGTAGTGTGGTGTTGCAAAACAAAAAATACATAATGTCCAGAAGGCCACCAAGGAGGGGCAGACACTCACAAGCCACTAAAAGAGGACAAGCAGCCTCTGTGTCTACAGTCAACAGTGCTGGTCGTGGACATGGTGCATCCTCTTCAGGTGGCCATGGGGCATGCTTGTCCTTGTTGCTGCTGGCCAAGTTATTGAGCCACAACATGCAGAAGAGTTGGTGGAGTGGATAACAAAGCCGTCCTCATCCTCTGTCACCCAGGCTCAGAGTAGTTTGCCTTCCAACGCAGCTGCCAAAGTGGCCTATTCCACCGGCTCCTTGTCCACAGTCACTCCTACCGTAGCCCCACCATAATGCACGGAGGGGTCCCCAGAATTATTCGACCACATATGCTGCTGAAGGATGCGCAGCGATTTGAAGGCTCTGATGTTGGTTCCCAGGTTGAGGAAGAGAGTAACGTGATCCTAGAGAGAGGGGGTGGCACAGAAGGACAAGAAACTGGCAGTCATGTTTCACAACAGGGCCCATTCCTGAGCCCAACAAGAGTATCTGTGAGGGGTTACAGTGTTGTGCCACCACCACCACCCAAGGCCCAATTTTTCTGCCCCTGTTTAACAGGGGCATGTGATTACAACTTTTGATATAATATTTCACAGCAGGGCCTGTTCCTGTGCCTAACACGAGTATTTGTGAGGGGTTACAGTGTTGTGGCACCACCACCACCCAAGGCCCAATTTTTCTGCCCCTGTTCAACAGGGGCATGTAATTACAATTCTTGAAATAATATTTTACAGCAGGGCCCGTTCCTGCACACAACAAGAGTAACTGTGAGGGCTTACAGTGTTCTGGTACCACCAACACCTAAGGCCCAATTTTCTGCAGAGTATATAGGGCAGGCAGTATTGTATATATACTGCTGTTCAGAGTATATAGTGCCTAGGGGCCTGGGGGACCCTTGCACCATTTCTTTTTTAATTTGGTGTGGGGTTCCCCTTAATATCTACACCAGACCTGAAGGGCCTGGTATAGATTTTGGGGGGGACATCCACACCATTTTTTTTGTATTTTTGTTATTTTTATCTATATTGCCAGGATCCAACAATACAATACAGCCACGAGCAGTTTTAAATGACATTTTTATTTTTAGAAATGTCCTTTTGCTGTGGCACTGTTATAAACATGGGAAAGATGTGCTACTTTACAGGCATACTAAGGACACCCCCCCAGGCACAATATTTAAAAGAATATTTAATTCTTATTGTTTCACTTTAAGCATTATTAAAATCACTGCTCTCGAAAAAACGTCCGTTTTTAAAACTTTTTTTTGCATTGATACATGCCCCCTGGGGCAGGACCTGGGTCCCAAAACACTTTTTATGGCAATAACTCGCATATAAGCCTTTAAAATGAGCACTTTTGATTTTTCACGTTCGTGTCCCATAGACTTTAATGGTTTTCGCGTGTTCGAACAAATTTTTCAGGTGTTCAGCTCATCCCTAGAGAACACCCATACATTTATGTATTTCAGTACATAACAGAGTGCTACAGACATCCATTGACAACTTCTTATGATAAATTGCTTGTAGATTAGTAAATTTATTTGAAAACTGTCAATACACCAGCTGATTGCAAAATTTTATTGTGTTCAAATTGCATGACATAAATGTATACCTTGAGTCTTTGTTCAATGCATTATTCTCTGGGGGGGAAAAAAGTGTGCAGTTGTTCTCTAAGTAAGATACGGAAGACACCACTATTCAATGAAATAAATGACTGTGTAAAGTTAGCTTCACACACCTGTTTCAGTGGATGTCATATACCCATAGGCAATTTTTTTTGCTTTTCACAGGTTTGTTTTTAGATCTTTGATTACTGTCATGTTTATTAGTGTAAATGAGACTTGCAGCTAGTACAGTGGATATCTAGCCATGAATGCATTTGCTTGTTTACCATGAACAGCAAATGATTGGGACAATAAACACCCAGGGACTTTTACTGGCAGATGTAAAAAACGAATTATCATGCTAGAAAATATAAAATCACAAATATTATGAAATACCAAATCTCTATGGAGAGGACAGTGCAATTACATATTATAAAACAAACTTAAAAGGGGTCTATAAATACAGAAAATGGCAAGCCGTCTTAACAGTTGTCTTAACATACACTTAGGACTTCATAAGCTTTACAGTAAAACAAACAAAAAAAAGCAATGTGATGGACCAGATGGTTTTTATTTGCTATCAATTTCCATTCCCATTATTGTTTATGTGAAAAATGCATTGAGTTCATTTTTAATAATTATTTTTCCAAGAAGTAGCTGGAAAAGAGATATAGTTTCACTTTGTTGTAGGGGTGCAATGGATCAAAAAGCTCACGGTTTGGATCGTTCCTCGGATCAGGAGTCACCGTTTCGGATCATTTTCGGATCAACAACAAAAAAAAAAATCTCCCCCCACTGTAATATCCACAATCTCCCTATTGGCAGGGTGTGGCAGGGTGTGGCAGAGTATTGGCAGAGTATTGGCAGGGTATTGGCGGGTATATTGGCAGGGTATATTGGCAGAGTATTGGCAGGGTATTGGCGGGTATATTGGCAGAGTATTGGCAGAGTATTGGCAGGGTATTGGCAGAGTATTGGCAGGGTATGGCAGACTATTGGCAGGGTATTGGCAGGGTATTGGCAGAGTATTGGCAGGGTATTGGCAGAGTATTGGCAGGGTATTGGCAGGGTATTGGCAGGGTATGGCAGACTATTGGCAGGGTATGGCAGACTATTGCAGAGTATTGTCAGGGTATGGAAGAGTATTGCAGCAGGGCATTGCAGAGTATTGCAGCAGGGCATTGCAGAGTATTGCAGCAGGGCATTGCAGAGTATTTGCAGGGCATTTCTGACATCCGAACTCTCCCCTCCACTGTACAGATTAGTACACAGAGGGGAGAGAGGAACCGGCGTCATGACATGACGCCGGTTTGTTATAAGTGATCGCTCCGTATTTTGATGGAGCGATCACGTGCTAAATGGCCGCCGGGTGTACCAAGATGGCCACCGCTCCGGAGCTAGGCCGAAGCCGCGGCCTTTCCTATGGTCGAGGCCACAGAGCGCTCCGCGGATCGCGGGTGTCCCGATCCGCGGAGGTTGATCCGTATGGGTCACGGATCGATGACGATCCGTTGCACCCCTACTTTGTTGGGACAAAATTGCCAAGATGGTAAGGAGTGATTAATGAGCAGAGCACTATATGGACTCCACACTCCATTCTACAATGCTCTTGTCTCCCCCTCTAATCCCTTGTATTTCCATGGGCTAACTTTTGCTTTTAAAGGGGAACTCCACACTCCATTCTCCAATGCTCTTGTCTCCTCCCTCTAATCCCTTGGATTTTCATTGGCTAATTTTTGCTTTTAAAGGGGAACTCCACACTCCATTCTCCAATGCTCTTGTCTCCCCCCTCTAATTCCTTGGATTTCCATGGGCTAGCTTTTGCTTTTAAAGTGGAACTCCACACTCCACTCCATTCTCAAAAGGCTGTGAGCTGCCTTCACCAATCCAAACCACATCTTTTATAGAGCATACAACTGGGCAGGCTAGGAAAGGGGCAAGAAGAGCGACTGCCCAACCCCCTCCTGAACCATACAAGGCCACATGCACTCAACATAGCTGGCTGCCTTTGGGGCATGTTGGGCTCAGCCCAATACCAACAACAAAGCACCTTGTACCCACTAGTTTAAAGGGGCTTTCCACATTCCCTAAAGCCCCCTGTCTGCAGCCCCCCCCCCACAACCCCAGCCTAGGGTTGTGTGTAAGAGGACCTTGTCCCCCTGAACATGGGAACAAGGTGGTTGACTTTTGGGGTGTCTAAGCCCGTCCTGCCCCCAAGTATCCACCCACTTTCATGGGATGGCTTGCTATGGTGTTTGGCTAGGGGTTTTTTAGTGTGTGGGAGGGGCACAATATTTTTTTAGTTTGGGGTGGTATTTTGTCACTTGGGGGTTCTCATTTTAAGCATTAACAGAGCCGAATGGGCTTGTATGTATTGGGGGGGCAGGCTATTTTTTGTTTTGGGTTTAAATCTTGTAGCTGCAATGTAGATTTGTAAGTTTTCTCTAAAATTTTACATCTTTGAAGCAGCATTTTGGATACATGCTACAGATGCACCACTTTACAGGCAGAGTAAGCCCCCCCTCCCCCAAGTTACTAGCTTTTAAGCAATTTTGCATTTTTAAAGCCACTTGTCCTTGTTTCGCTTTTGGGGTTGTCCAAATTGGTGACATTGATATATGTCCCTCAGGGTGGGACCTGGGCCCCCATACCCAGGACCGGGGTGTGTTTGTCCCATGTGTAATTTTGTAGCATGCTGGATGATGTGCTTAATTTTGGACAGAGGATGGCTTATTTTGTGCTAGCTGCATTTGGGTTGGTCGGGGCATGCTCAGGGACTTTGTTTTTGTTTTTTTGTGTGTGAACAGAACATGGATTTTTCTGGGCATGCTCAATTAGTGTGTTTTTTGAAAAGAGGCAAGATTGCTTGATGGCCTGAATTTTCTTTGCGGAGCTCGATGGAGCGAAGGGGGATTCAGAACACCTTGCGGTTTCAGGTTATGCCTGGTCATTTGCATAAAGTGAGTTTGGAGTTCCTTGTGCAGGATTTGCTGGAGAAAAGATGGAGACACTGGGTGCCAAGACCAAGGTGGACGCTTTGGTGTTCCGCAACAGCTGGAGAGCTGTAATTTGAAGATTCCTGATCTTGATTCCTGAGCATGTCTTGAAAAAAGGTGGTTTCTCATGTGCCTTGTATAATGCCCAAGAAATATTGTTTGGAAAATACAAGTGGGTAATGACACATCTACATTCCAAATTTGGCTCTTAAGATGGTCATGCACTATGCAATCTGATTGGCCAATCTCTGTACAACTCAATATTTAGGCAAAATAGGTAATAGGAAGACACACTTGAACAATTACCGGTAATTCAAATTATAGCAAATCAAACAGGCTCTTGCACTAAATCTAATGTATTTAATATCTAACTGATTGCAGTGTATGGTCACCTTTAAAGATCAAGATCTTAAAATAATAATGTATTGGGTTTAGAAACACTTCTCTGTTCTTTGTAATGTATTGAAAGATTTGAGTAAAAAAAGAAAAAAAAACATATTTCAAAGATATATTAGAAGTGATAGGAATGAGATTAGCATCAAAAGGGTTAATTAACTGAGAACACCTACTAACTGCCTAACAAGACACATCCAATTAGATTAAATTAACCAATTGTATTGGGCGTGCGCTATTATCAATGAGAAAACCGCAGTTACCCTAGCACCAGTTGCAGTTTACATATGCAGGTATTTATTATCGCTATTTGTGCTTCAATGTGCACCTGTTCGTACGTTTTGATTAATGACTTTTACGGAGCACCAATGAATGTATGAACTGGTGCAGTGCCTTCTTCTTAGTAAATCACCCCCATGATCTGATCATGAGGAGGGTAAAAACTTTAAGAGGTCAAGTGGTTAAATATACAAAACATCACTGGAAACAAATAATGGTATTAACCCCTGGGAAGAAAGTAGTCAGGCAAAAAGCCCATATATCGCCTGTTAACAAAGTTGAACAAAAAATGTGAGGGGGGCTCATCAGTAAACCAACTGAGATATCCCAGGATGGAAAAAGGAGCGTGCTTTTCTGTTATTTCAGGTAATGTTATTTATAGCCATGGGTGAGAGAGAGAGGAGCAGCTCCACTGTGAGTGCAGTATGTCAGTTAAAATTGAATAAAGGAGCATGCATGCTCCAAATGCAAGCTCGACCATGCCTCTCGTCCATCACCGCTGATGTGCTTGTTGTGGGACAGTCTTCAGCCTCGAAGCCTCGGGAGCCACTGGGAACTACTGACCATCACCGCTGGCCAGCTGGACTACAGGATCCCAAGCTACTTATGCCATGCACATTATTTCTCACCAAAATGTGTGTTGATCTTACTTTTATTAAACATTGATTTTTTATTGACATACTGTACTCAGAGTGGCGCCGCTCCTCTCTCTCTCTCACCCATATCCACAGAGTCGCTTCTGCTCTCTACAGCTGGCTGTCCACACTCATACAGACCAGAACCCCTAAACCCTGGTCTGGTCTTAGCAGTGAATGAACTTTGCCTACTGGCACACCTTGGAACTATTTTCATATCGCACTAGCTGCGTTTCTAGCACTCCATCTTTTTTCATTTTTATTTTTATATATAGCCATGTGATTCATAGATACCTTTTAAATTTCTATGTTTTATGCTGACACCATAGAAACGGATGGATAAATAATATACACAATATAACCTGATGGCTATTGTGCAAGATAGTTTAAATGTTTCCAATATCTGAATTATAACATTTGTACCTTGTGGATATCGTGGGTGCTTTAGCCAATTCATTTTGCTGAGAAACATATTGTAGAAAACATTTTGTATAAATAAAATTATATTTTTTGTAAAAATATTTTAGTATCCTTATGTGATGTATGCTGACATATAAATCCCTTTTTTATCTATATCATATATTTTAGGTGTTGTTAGAGATGAGGATAATTTAATCCCTCAGAGATCCATCATGAATCTATTGAAGCAAAACTGATGGGGTGAAATCAGATGCTCTGCAAAGTAATCCCAAATTTTAGCATTTAATAACAAAAAAGGCTGATATCAGCCGAAACTGACAGTATATATTAATAAAATATAAAGAATAGGTGAACTTTAGGACTAAAAAGAAACAATACCCCTCTTATTGAGTTTATACTGCAAAAAGCAAAAAGCTTGTATGATGTGTCCTTGTGCATCTATATTATGTACTATATCAACTCAAATGGAAAGTTTGTGAAACTATCAAGGCTAGTCCACTGAAAATTTGAAAACAGAGGCTTTGCAGCACTGGGCTGTCCACACAACTGTCCAAGTAGCTGCATTATAGATAATAATATTACAATATACCAAAGTTTAGCACAAGGTGGGCGGAAAGAGAGGAGGTTGGTTGAATCAAGAAGTGCATCATAAGAGCATTTATCCTTTAAAAAAATGTTTTACTCACAACCTGTTGGCTCTGCAGGTTACAGGACAAGACAGTAGTGCTCAGTTTCAGCCCTATACCTAGCTTTTCCCTTTTATTTACTCTAATTTCAAGCTGAGCTTGGGATATGCAGAGAGGGTATCTATGGTTGGATTGCATAGTTCCTGATCAGAGGGAACTATGTAAAATTCCTTTGCCACTTTCTCACTTCAAATGTTCTATCCAGCAATTTTCATCTCATAAAATCCTATACCTAATCATGATTTTATATACTGTTGGGCAAAAAAAGGCATAGGAATCATACAAGGAAATAAAAAAAAAAAACTCAAGCTTCTTTTCACATCTTCAGAAGCAATAGAGGAAGGTACATATTCACTGTGCATCTTTTGTGACTTTAAGCTGTTATTACTATCTATCTTGATGTGAGGACTTCCATTGGATGTGTTGCGGAGATCCAACCAGAAGCGAAAATGAGTACCTGTCAAAATCAGGTACCCTCTCCCCCTTCTCCCCCAAAGAAGTGGCAAAAATAGTAGGGGGGAGGCATAAAGTGGGACTTCCCCTTTAGGGTGAAGTTCCGCTTTAAAGTTAGTGTAAAAGAGCTGTAATAGTAATTAATTATTCATCGTTGTGCTCATTGTGCTGAGTAACCTGAGTTTTCATTTTGGATAAACAGTCTGCTCAAGTCAGATTAAAATGACAGGTACCTGACTTCTGGGACATATAATTAGTGTTTATTGCTGGTTAGCTTTATCTCTAACTCCAATTTAAACATTGTTACATCAGATGTTGACTATGCCCAGCAATAATTCTCTGAATTTACGCAGCACTCCACACATACATCGCACACTAACATCAGTCCCTACCCTCAAGGAGCCCACAATCCAAGGTCCCCAACCTTGGATATGCTGAATTTTAGGGCCAATTTTGGACAGAAGCCAATTAACCTACCGGTATGTCTTTGGAATGTGGGAGGAAACCGGAGTACCCTGAGGAAACCCATGCAGGCACAGGGAGAACATGCAAACTCCAGGTAGGTAGTGTCATGGTTGGGATTTGAACCAGCAATGCTTTTTACTGCTAGGCGAGAGTGCTACCCACTACACCACTGTTCCGCCCGACCAGAGAGGGCTGAGAGGGCTGCGCAGCACCAAATTACTGGCAGGGCAATCTAGGAACCTGCCTAGGGCCCATAAGCTTTAAGGGGCCAGAGCAGTGACCACTGACATAGCTACCTAGTGCTACCCACTACACCACTGTGCCGCCCGAATGGATGATTTTTTATTGGATGATTTATCTTCTATTCCTGTTATGGTAACAGCTTACAATGTTTGATTGCCCCTCACTTTCAGTCCAATAAAAAAACAGAGGGCTGCTCAGCACCAAATTACTGGCAAGGCAACCTAGGAACCTGCCTAGGGTCCGTTAGCTTTAAGGGGCCTGAGCAGTGACCACTGACATAACTACCCTTGTGCATTTGTGTTCTTTCATGCTTTTTATGAGCCCTTCTAAATTGGCGGCTCTGCAGAAAAGCAATGAAGGAGGGAGATGATCCTGTCTGAGGAACACTGTGACTGTACTACAGAATGAGCTGTTGGGGAGAAATATATAACTTTAAAACTATGTCCTCAAGCAAGCAAATTAAGTGATAGTTCTATAGCCCCCATGTTCCAGGAGACACTCTACTTAATGACACCCAATATTAAGGGGGCTGGGTACATTATGTTTTGTGCTCTTTGGTTTCCCAGCAGTTATGACTGCTCTGATCCTCGGGTCTGCAGCAGTCTTCTCTATTTCGTTGCAGGCTGTTTGTGGTAAGAGTCCTGTACATCTCATTTGATTCCGCACAGCCTCTACAGTGCAGCCTGCAAGGAGAAAAGAGTAAATGGCTGCAGATGAAAGGATAATAGCTGTCAGATATCCCAGGGGCAGTGAGGAGCTACGAGAATGAGGCTGTAGGGTGGTTTCAATCCAGCTACTGGTTTCCTCTGCTTTCCTGTGGCCATCATTGGTTCATAGGAGTGACACTCTGCGTATGCTGAATCAGTGGAGAGCTGCTTGCTGTCACTGTAAGGCCTCATTTATATTGGCATGACATGAATGCATTTATAGGACATTTTTAAACGCATATAAATGCATGTCATTACTGTAAAATTTACGCTGTGCATTTAACTGTGTGGGCAGTTGGAGAGGTAAATATTTTCCTTAAACTTTGCAGGAATCTCTGCTATTAGCTGATTCATTTTTTGCAACAGAGTCACTTTAAAGGGGACCTATCCTAAGAGAAATATATAGACTGCTATTGAAGACATCTCATCTTTGCTGGTAGAATGTGAGTAGAATAATTGGCTTCTGTCCAAATTGGCTATAGCGTGCGTATGTATGTGCATCCTTAGGTTGTAAGCTTCTCGAGGGCAGGGACTGATGTGAATGTACAGTATGTAAAGTGCTGCGTAAAGTGTTAGCTTTAAATAAATACCTATATAAACAAATAAATATTACTGTGTCCCTGCTAAGGAGATTTCCTCTGACCTCCTTTCCTGGTGATAGGCATTACTAGAACAGTCTTTTCCAGTGCTGAAAACAAGACTTACAAATTGGAGGCTTCATTGAGAAAAGCCTTCATCTAAGGCCCCTTTCACATGGGGCGGATCGGTTGGACGGACTCCGCTAGCTCAGCGGGGGATCGCTCCATTGATCCCTGCTGAGCAGGCAGATGACAGGTCCGTCTCTGCTCACTGTGCTTAGATGGACCTGTCAGAGCCCCACTGTTCTCTATGGGGAGATCGAATGAAAATGGACCGCCTGTCCATATTCATCCGATCCCATCCGACCCGCTGGATGGATAGTGAACATATCGCCATCCGTCTGTTTTCAGCGGATCTTGTCAGATCAGATGGCAGGCGGGTGTCAGCGGACACATATCCGCTGACATCTGCCTGCCCATAGAAGTCAATAGGTGGTCCGCTTGGATCGCCTGAAAAACGAACAGGCGGATCCGAATCGGGCCAATCGTGTGAAAGGGGCCTAAGGATGAACACTGCCGCTTTCAGGTTGCATTGTTCTTCTGGAGTGCCAATTATTTACAATGCATCTAAATCTGCCTATGCCTCTGACACCCGATCAGCATTCAGATCTCACTCCACAAGCTATTGACAGGTGGAGAGGAAGTAATGTAATGCCTCCTCACTGCCTGTTTTAACCCCATTTTTGCAGACAAACATGCCACAACTGCATGCATTGCACACGGTGGCGGGGTATTTGTGGTGCATCCCCATTTACTTGAATATGTAGTGTTCGGCAGGGGGTTTATTGGCCCCCCAACCACAAGTCTAAACAAAGCCTAACTACCAGATTCAGGTGAGCTGTTAAAATAAAATTAATTAGTTAAAAATAGAGACAATTATTTTTTCCCTACATTTTATGCATTTGTCAGCCTACCATACAAGCCAAAACAGGGTGTTTATTAAAATAGTGAAATCAAAGCCCTTGAAATGTCCTTAAAACAATATAACACAAAAGCCATAGAATTATTGTCAAGTTAGCTGACTGCTGAGTTTAACCTGGGCATCCAGCCATTAAGGATGACTGTAAAATCCAGTATTAATAAATGATATAACATATGCATGCTACAAAAGACATTTTTTAATTTGTTTATAAAACTGGTATTTCCATGTGTAGACGGCCTTGATTCTCCGAAACTGCTAGGAAAAAATCGTATTCATAGCAACCTTTCTCAGTTTGTAAGTAAAGCCTCGTACACACGATACAATTTTTGGCAAGGGATTGTCTGTTGACAGACTGTTGTCCTAAAATCTTACCGTTAGTACGCTCCTTTTGACAATTGTCCAACTTTTGGCCAACAAATGTTGGATGACAGGCTAGTGAATTTTCATCGGACAACGGTTTGACATCAGATTTTCGTATGGTCAGTACACAAATCTGGCACACAAGTGGAAAATACAAACTCGCATGATCGGAAGCAAGGAACGAGCGGAAGCGGTCGGTCTTGTAAACTAGTGTTCATAATGGAGAATTAACATTCGTGACGCGGCAAATTATGAAATGTCGAAATGCAGGGCACATTCTCTTCTTCTTTAATGGGATAATAATAAAGCTGCTTTGCTGGTGATACTGATGGAGTTATGGCAAACGTATTTTAAAAGGCATTTTTTTATAGTGATATCAAGAATATTATTATAATGCTTGTTGTTTGTTTTTTGGGGCAAGTTACCACAGCACCATTATCCCATAGTTTTTAAGATCAAAGATACAGTAACTCACAAAAGTGAGTACACCCCTCACATTTTTGTAAATACTTTATTATATATTTTCATGTGACAACACTGAAGAAATTACACTTTGCTACAATGTAAAGTAGTGAGTGTACAGCTTGTATAACAGTGTAAATTTGCTGTCCCCTCAAAATAACTCAACACACAGCCATTACTGTCTAAACCGCTGGCAACAAAAGTGAGTACACCCCTAAGTGAAAATGTCCAAATTGGACCCAACTAGCCATTTTCCCTCCCTGGTGTCATGTGACTCATTAGTGTTACAAGGTTTCAGGTATGAATGGGGAGCAGGCGTGTTAAATTTGATGTTATTGCTCTCACTCTCTCATACTGGTCACTGGAAGTTCAACATAGCACCTCATGGCAAAGAACTCTCTGAAGATCCGAAAAAAAAATGTTGCTCTACATAAAGATGGTCTAGACCATACGAAGATTGCCAAGACCCTGAAACTGAGCTGCAGCACGGTGGCCAAGACCATACAGGAGTTTGACAGGACAGGTTCCACTCAGAACAGGCTTTGCTGTGGTCGACCAAAGAAGTCGAGTGCACATGCTTAGCATCATATCCAGGGGTGGTCTTTGGGAAATAGACATATGAGTGCTGCCAGCATTGCTTGAAGGGAGCTTGAAGGGGTGGGGGTCAGCCTGTCAGTGCTCAGACCATACACCGCACACTGCATCAAATTGGTCTGCATGGTTGTTGTCCCAAAAGGAAGCCTCTTCTAAAGATGATGAACAAGAAAGCCCGCAAACAGTTTGCTGAAGACAAGCCGACTAAGGACATGGATTACTGAAACCATGTCCTGTGGTCTGATGAGACCAACATAAACTTACTTGGTTCAGATGGTGTCAAGCATTCAGATCCTCAGAGTTCTTTGCCATGAGGTGCCATGTTGAACTTCAAATGACCAGTATGAGAGAGTGAGAGCAATAACACCAAATTTAACACACCTGCTCCCCATTCACACCTGAGACCCTGTAACACTAATGAGTCACATGACACCGGGGAGGGAAAATGGCTAGTTGAGTTATTTTGAGGGGACAGAAAATTAACACTGTTATACAAGCTGTACGCTCACTACTGTACATTGTAGCAAAGTGTAATTTCTTCAGTGTTGTCACAAGAAAAGATATAATAAAATATTTACAAAAATGTGAGGGGTGTACTCACTTTTGTGAGATACTGTATATGTGTAAATTATCTGTCTGTATATGTTATTTCTCCAAGTAGCTCAAGAAAATTCTATATAAGCTTTTCTAAAATCTTTTTATGACTTGGGATTTCAAAGATGAAGGTAAATATAAAGCATATATGAACATTCTTATTTGGTCATGTTTTTGGGACATTCCTTTTTTGGAACTTATTGTTTTTTCTTCTTTCAACAGGGAGGCACCAAAAAAGGAGGCTCCAGCCAAGCCACCACAAGGGACACCCTCGCTTGGGCCCCTAACAGGGGAGGCAACAAAGCCATCTTACCTCCAAAAACGTAAGTGCCAACTTCAAACACATTCATTTAGCCACTAACAGGGGTGTTTCTAGGTGGGCCAAAGGTCATAGACTTAGGGCAGAACTTAAGGGGTAAAGAACACTTTCTGGTTGCTGCCTGGCTCATCACTGCCTATTAATGCAGCCTTGCCAATGTAGACATGGGTAGAGGAGAGGACCTGGGGCTCCTAGTCACACAGAGTCATGCCCGCTAGGGTGGTCATCATATATCCCGTATCCCATAGGAAACAAGAGGGGTGGTGGGGCAACTGCAGGGCTTTTTCAATGTTGGCACTTGTCAAGTGTTTGTCCTCTGGAAAATGCCATCACCTTCCCTTTTCTATGCATTTTTCACAGAAAAAAACAGAGTGCAGCATGGTGGAGGCCACTAGTCAGGAGCAAACATTGACATCAGACCAAGTGCAAGGTTGGTCAACTAATGTAGCAAAATGAACTCTAGAAACAGGTGTGACTTGGAGTGGCTTAATGAATGGTGTATTGTTTCTTTTTAGAGGAAAGTGAGTGTGGTCAGCTCACCCAGGATGTTTCTTTGGAGCCATGGGATCTGACTCCTGCACAGACATTGCCATTGTGGATGTCAAATCCCCTGACGCGAGTCACAATGAGGACCAAAGCGAACCAGAAGAGGAAGAACATGCATGGCAGCCTCTTGTTTGCGCAAGTACGTATTCTTGGAATCTTGCTTCAAATGTGTATACATGTCGAGTGTTTAGATGTCCAAACCAAAACAAAGTTTAGGGACAGAACTCAGTGTTTCTACACTCCACTCCTCTAGGTGCACCACCAGGTCCTGTTTTCTAGATTTTTCTCAGTCTAAATACGACTGTGCGAATTACTAACAGTGAAAAGGACAACATCACATGTGCCAAATTCAAGAAATCTCGAAAACATGACCTGGGTTTGCATCTTGAGGAGTTGGGAAACGCTGCCCTAACTAATGTGAATTGTAATGTCTATGTGTTTTTTAGAATCTAAAACCCAAAATTTGATGGGTGCCCCCAAATTGGGCCTTAACAATTTTATTTCTCTCATGAGCCCATGCCTAAAATGTGTCTAGTTCCATACATCTATTTTTCAAAAACCCCAAAATACCAATGTGTCAACATGTGCTATCTCCCATCACAGGGTATCAATGGACGTGTTTCGGGGGTGCAACCCCTTCCTCATAACTAAAGTAGCTCAGAGAAAGGGGTTGCACCCCCAAAACGCGTCCATTGATACCCTGTGATGGGAGATAGCACATGTTGACACATTGTGTGTTTTGTGGGTTTAGAAAAATAGATGTTTGTAACTACACACATTTTAGGCATGGGATCATAAGGAACATTTATGCCTCGCCCTCTACGTGTACGTGGCTTCAAATTTTGACCTTTAGAGGGGTGAGATCACCCCATCTGAGGAAGGCAACATCCACACAGTCTTTGGATACTAATGTCTTGATTGGCCTTCACTTTATCAAACTCGAACTTTGTAAGTTACTGAGTTTGGGATGTGTATCTAATGTTTTAGAACAGAAAAGGGTCAAGAAGCTAAGAAAAGGGAGAAATAATGCAAAACATACATGTTATACACCAAGATGTTGGTTTGTTTTAAAACCATAAAATGCACATGTAAATATGCTTTTCATTGCTCAATACCAGTGTATTTTGTAAGTTGTAGTTACAGTGACAATGTGCTCCTAAATGTGGACAACTCCTGCGATTTTTAGGCCTCCAAAAATTTCAAGGAGTTGTAAAGGCATAATGTTTTTGAACTTCATGCATTAGATCCATTAAGAATTGAAATATTGTGTGTAGCAGACCCACAGCACACCATAATAGTTAGCTGAAGAAGATATTGTCACCTCATGTAACAATCGACTCCTGTACATATACATCAGCACTTTAAAGATGGATATCTCGGTAACGGCAGCAGCTGCCGCAACCGAGGTATCCCTCTCTTCAGGAGCCGGTTGTGTTTACGATAATGGTGGTCTCTGTGGCAGATTCGCAGCGAGATCACCGTTATCGGCGGCGGGAGAGGTGCCACCTCCCTCCCGTCGCTCTCCCGCGCCCTCCGCTGCTTACCGGAGTCGTCGGCAGTGGTGGAGGCGATCGGGACCTGTCTGTGGCCGGGTATGGAGATGAGTGAGGGGAAGATGGCCCCCACCCATCTCCATACCATAGCAGGGCGGAAGCCATAGTCATAATGTCATAATGTCACTTCCGCCCATACGTCTTAAAGGGTCATTGTTTCAAAGTCATTTTTTCAAATGACTACATTTTTTTTTGTTTTTTTTATTGCACTTAAGTCCAAATATGAGATCTGAGGACTTTTTGACCCCAGATCTCATATTTAAGTGGACCTGTCATGCTTTTTTCTATTGCAAGGGACCTCATTTTTTTTTTTAAAACAGTGAAAAAAGAAATAAAATCAAGTAAAATATATAAGAAAAAAAACATTTTTAAAGCGCCCCGCCCCGACGAACTCGCGCGCAGAAGCGAACGCATACGTGAGTAGCGCCCGCATATGAAAACTGTGGTCAAACCACACATGTGAGGTATTGCCGCAATCGTTAGAGCGAGAGCAATAATTCTAGCCTTAGACCTTCTCTGTAACTCAAAACATGCAACCTGAAGAATTTTTTAAATGTCGCCTATGGAGATTTTTAAGGGTAAAAGTTTGACGCCATTCCACAAGCGGGTGCAATTTTGAAGCGTGACATGTTGGGTTTCAATTTACTTGGGGTAACATTATCTTTCACAATATAAATAACATTGGGCTAACTTTACTGTTGTCTTATTTTTTTATTCAAAAAAGTGAATTTTTTACAAAAAAAGTGCGCTTGTAAGACCACTGCGCAAATACGGTGCGAAAAAAAGTATTGCAATGACCGCCATTGTTTTCTCTAGGGTGTTAGGGAAAAAAACAATATATAATGTTTGGGGGTTCTAAGTAATTTTCTAGCAAAAAAACAGTTTTAAACTTGTAAACACCAAAATCTCAAAACGAAGCTAGTCCTTAAGTGGTTAAGGTACATTTGCACTATTGGAGCAAGTGGCCAAAATAAAGCCCATTTGGGAACATATTAGACACATAAGAAACACAGACAACAGTAGTTCAACTGAAATAGGAGTTTATGATCTCCAAAAAAAATTATAAATGATCAGCTACAATTTGCTGCCAAGCCACTGCCCCTCTACCCACAAAATATTCTAGGTATTTCTGCCGTAAATCTTGGGCAATTTGTGAGGGCAATCCAGCATGAACTTTTCCAATAGCCATCAGCATGCCCACAGACGAACGTGCTGCAGCCTCTTCAGCGGGGCCTGCCACTGCAGGGTCCACATCACTTGGCAGTGAGGCTAGGTAGCTGGTAGAGTTCCTCCTTAAAAAAATTGCGTAGAATACAGCAGCATAGGACCACATAGTTTATCTTGTAGAGTGCCAGGGTGATTGGAGTCAAAAACAGCCTGAAGCGACTCGATAGGATGCCAAAGGTGTTTTCGACCACCCTTCTGGCACGAGAGAGCCTGTAATTGAAGATTCTCTGCTCTGGGGTGAGGTTACTCATAGGAAACAGCTTCATCAGATGTTCCCCCAGAGCAAAGGCCTCATCTGCCACAAAAACAAAATTGAGACCCTCAATATTCTCCTCAGCAGGTGGCAAGTTTAAATTGCCATTCTGGAGCCGCTTGTAGAACTCTGTCTGCATAATCACTCCCCTGTCAGAGTTGCGGCAATTCTTCCCAACATCCAAATAAAAGAAAAACAGAAATGGAAGGCACACCTAGAGCATTACCAGAGATAATTTAATAATAAGAATTTTTTGTATAAAAGTGGGTACTCACAAAATGCAACTGACAAAGGG
The DNA here is from genome assembly GCF_042186555.1 of Aquarana catesbeiana. Taxonomy (NCBI): domain Eukaryota; kingdom Metazoa; phylum Chordata; class Amphibia; order Anura; family Ranidae; genus Aquarana; species Aquarana catesbeiana. Next base: position 344,901,950 of record NC_133326.1, on the reverse strand, counting down.
CCATAAACACAGTGCATGGACATGCACAGAACACAGGGAACAGCTAACGCGTTTCTGGGGCACACCCTCTTCTAGGCCTAGCTCTGAGGAAGGGGGTGCACCCCTGAAATGCGTTAGGTGTAGCCCGTGTTCTGTGCATGTTCATGCATTGTGTTTATGACCTTTTGTCAGTTGCATTTTGTGGGTACCCACTAGGGATGAGCTGAACACCCCCCGGTTCGGTTCGCAACCAGAACATGCAAAAAATTTTTTTTAACACTCGAACACCGTTAAAGGCTATGGGACACGAACATGAATAATCAAAAGTGCTCATTTTAAAGGCTTATATGCAAGTTATTGTCATAAAAAGTGTTTGGGGACCTGGGTCCTGCCCCAGGGGACATGTATCAATGCAAAAAGAAGTTTTAAAAATGGATGTTTTTTCGGGAGCAGTGATTTTAATAATGCTTAAAGTGAAACAATAAAAGTGTAATATTCCTTTAAATTTCGTACCTGGGGGCTGTATATAGTATGCCTGTAAAGGGGCGCATGTTTCCCGTGTTTAGAACAGTCTGACAGCAAAATGACATTTCTAAAGGAAAAAAAAGTCATTTAAAACTACTATCCCTTGCGCCAGCTATAATGAATTGTCGGTCCGACGATACACATAAAAGTTCACTGATAAAAACGGCATGGAATTTCCCCACAGGGGAACCCCGAACCAAAATTTAAAAAAAAATGTGTGGGGGTCCTCCTAAATTCCATACCAGGCCCTTCAGGTCTGGTATGGATATTAAGGGGAACCCCGCGCCAAAATGTAAAAAAAAATGGAGTAGGGGTCCCCCTCAAAATCCATACCAGACCCGAAGGGTCTGGTATGGTTTTTAAGGGGAACCCCGCGCCAAAATTTTTTAAAAAATGGCGTGGGGTCCCCTAAAAATCCATACCAGACCCTTATCTGAGCACGCAACCTGGCAGGTCGCAGGAAAAGAGGGGGGACGAGAGAGTGCCCCCCCTCCTGAACCGTACCAGGCCACATGCCCTTACGTAAACGGGTGACCCCGCTCCCTCTGACAACACGGGGAAAGCAATAGGGAAGTCCCCTGTGAAGTCCCCGTGCATCAGAGAAGGGCGGGGTCACCGGGTGGCCCCACGCCCTCCGTTATATAAGTAGTGTCAGAAGAACCGAAGCGTCACACGGCGGAAGAATCCCACTGAGGTGGATAGTGCGGACGGAGCAATGAAGAAGCCGGAGGAAGATGCGGGGCGAGAAGAGAGGAGGAAGAAGAAGATGGAGAAGAAGAAGATGGAGAAGAAGAAGATGGAGAAGAAGAAGATGGAGGAAGAAGAAGAACACCGAAGGAAGACCAGAAGAAAGAAGATGAAAAAAGAAGAAATTAATAAAGGACTTGTCAAAAACCGTCTCTTGTGTTTTTTAACCTTTTTGACACTTTTTTGTGAAATGGTAGGGGTACATTTGTACCCCATTACCAATTCACACGGGAGGCCAGATTTGGGGGTCCCCTTGTTAAAGGGGGTTTCCAGATTCCGATAAGCCCCCCGCCTGCAGACCCCCACAACCACCGGGCAAGGGTTGTGGGGATGAGGCCCTTCTCCCCATCAACATGGGGACAAGGGGACAAGGTGCTTGGGGGCTACCAAAGCACCTTGTCCCCAAAGCACCTTGTTGTGCAGACGGAGCAGAAAAGAAGCCGGAGGAAGATGCGGAGGAAGAAGAAGATGGAGAAGAAGATGGAGAAGAAGAAGATGGAGGAAGAAGGAGAACACCGAAGGAAGACCAGAAGAAAGAAGATGAAAAAGGAAGCACCCTCCCAATGTTGAGGGCATGTGGCCTGGTAACCCTTGGTGCGGGGTTCCTCATAATATCCATACCAGACCTGAAGGGCCTGGTATGGAATTTAGGGGGAACCCCACACATTTTTTTAAATTTTGATTTGGGGTTCCCCTGTGGGGAAATTTCATGTCGTTTTTATCAATGAACTTTTATGTGTATTGCCGGACCGACAATTCATTATAGCCGGCGCTAGCAATAGTAGTTTTACATGACTTTTTTTCCTTTAGGAATGTCATTTTGCTGTCAGATTGTTCTAAACACGGGAAACATGCGCCCCTTTACAGGCATACTTTATAGACACCCCCCAGGTACGAAATTTAAAGGAATATTACACTTTTATTGCTTCACTTTAAGCATTATTAAAATCACTGCTCCCGAAAAAACGGCCGTTTTTAAAACTTTTTTTTGCATTGATACATGTCCCCTGGGGCAGGACCCAGGTCCCCATACACTTTTTATGAAAATACCATGCATATAAGCCTTTAAAATTAGCACTTTTGATTTCTCCCATAGACTTTTAAAGGTTGTTCTGCGGCTTTTGAATTTGCTGCAAACACCCCGAATTGTTCGCTGTTCGGCGAACGGGCAAACAGCCAATGTATCCACTAGTATCCACTTTTATACAAAAATTTCTTATTATTGTGCACGCCTTCCATTTCAGTTTTTCTTGTAGCATGACTATGCTGCAAAAGCCCTTATAATTAAAATAATAGGATCCAGAGTTGGTTGGTGGTACCATACGGACATGCTTGCCATCAATGGCACCACCACAGTTGGGAAAATCCCACTGATTTCTTATTATTGTGCGCCCTTCCATTTCAGTTTTTCTTGTAGCATGACTATGCTGCAAAAGCCCTTATAATTAAAATAATAGGATCCAGAGTTGGGTGGTGGTACAATACGGACATGCTTGCCATCAATAGCACCACCACAGTTGGGAAAATCCCACTGATGATGGAACTGGGCTGCAACGTCCTGCCATTGCTCTGGGTTGGAAGGAAACTGTGGATTAAAAAAAGAAAAAAGAAAGTACTACTTCTGCACATAACATTGCAAGCAGATTTGACACAAACATGCTTAGCCAACATAAAGATACACTTAAATGAGTATTTAAAGACAAAAGTGGAAGGTCAACTTATCTGATTCCTCCCCCCCTCTGGTGGCCCATAAGACAAATTTTAGGAGGGGGAGGTAATGGGTAGTTGTTTTTGACAGGTAACCCTCTCCACTTCCATGAGAGCTGTTTGCATAAATAATCAGTGATACTTTGGCCAGTTCCTCCTTACTTACACTATTGGCAGCCCAGTGGACAGGTAAGAAGTGTCATAATCTAAGCTGGATAGTGGATACACACTGTCCAAATTGCAGCGCATTTTGACATTATGATTTAACCAATCAATATAATAAGAGACAAAAACGTAATAAGTTTCAATTTGTAGGTGATCAGGCAGGCCCTTGCACTACATGGTTTGGTGAATTTATACAGAAATTTCAACACAAAAGAGGGATAGTGTGTATGGGTTTTGCAAAGTCAGCAGATAGAGTATTTGGATCTATTGACTTCACATTTTTTTTTTTGGGGGGGGGTTCCAAATGAGTTTGGGCCCAAAAAAATGGCCCCTTGTACTCTGCCTGAATTTGAGGACAACAATAACATTTGTACACATTTTAGGGGTTGTTTAGGGTAAGCCCCAAACTGTAGCTGACAAAAAACATTGTTAAGTTACTAGGCTAGGTGTGAATGGGCCCAGGATAGCATGCTGGGGAGGTTAGTGAGGGAAAATATGAATGTAGGCCAAAAAAAGGAGCAGGAAAAGAGAACATTCACAGCATATTACAATATTGATAATTATGTAATCAACAAATTAATAAATACATTAGCAAACATAAATACATAGAATATGATCTTAAAAGAAACAGAATAATGGCTCCCATAGCCTGGGGGGAGATCCCAGTCGTAAACTTGAGGTCCTGGAGACTTCTCCCCAAGTACTGCAAGGTGGCTATGAGCCTTTGCTCTGGAGTGATGGAAAGCCTCATACATGTGTCCTGCTTCTTAATATAGGGGGTCACCAATGCCAAGAGTTTGTGAAAGCAGGGGTACATCATCAAGACATAATTCCGAAAATCATCCGGATTATTCTCCTGGAGCTCCCGCAGCAATGGCATATGACATAATTGGTCATGATTAAGCAACCAATTTTTGATCCAAGAACTCCTCCTGTTCCTGGACTGGACTTGGGTCAAATCAATAACTCCTAGCCCAATAATCACACGTTCTCTCCTCCAATTTCGCAACGTGGCTGGTTGACGAACGGTCGTTCAGAAACTGAAAAGCGCAAATCAACACTCACCAAACTTCTACTAACACAAAATTAGCAGAAGGAGTCCAAAGGGTGGCGCTTGAGAAATGAACTTCCTCTTTATAGTTTTGTAGTACGTCTAGTACGTCACTACGTTCGTGTTGTCGACTGACAATTTGTGTACCGTTAGTATGCAAGACAAGATCCTGGCACACGCCCTTTTGACAAAAATCAGACGCTCAGTTGGCCAACAATAGTACCTTGAGTACGAGGCTTTAGATTACCAATATTCTTATTCTACTGAGCTTGTACGTGGCTCTAAGCCTTTTCCATAAGCTTGCAGAGAGATTGAGGTCAAATTACAGGCATATATTGCAATACCTTAATTTAAATTATTGTTAAAGACTTTATTTCATTTTGACTAGAGTAGGGGAGGGTTAAAACCCCTATAAGTTTTTTTTTGCCATCTCATTATGGAAATTTCCTTTCACTTCCTGCTTTGTAGATTCAACAGGAACTGAGAGTGAGTTAAAGCCCCTCTTAGACAATTGTCATAGTACCCATATATCTCCCCACTATTTCTGTTCTGGTGGCAACTCAAATTTTTGGATTTACTCTCAATTACCCTTCCCATTGACATTGGTATTCAAGACAATTAGAAAGAGTGAATTTCCTAGATGGGGACACAGAAAACAATAAAAACCTAACTGTGGTGACCCCTCTTTCCAAATCTAAAAAAAGGTTTTGCCTTTAGTTATACTTTTAGTTTACTGCACAGTGTGTACCATTCTTATTAAAATACAAGGGTGTAATGTTCCTTACGAAACTCAAATAGATCATACGATTACAGTAAAGACATGACCTCCTAGTTACTGTTGTTTAAAAAAAAAACTGAGAAAGAACACTGCTTTCTAAATAACAAATACAGGAAAAGATCTACACACACTTTTTGTATTATTCTTTCAAAATATATTGCTGACCTGGAGGGTATTGCTGTTTTTCTCAGCATAACTCAAGTTTCATTATAGTATGTAAAACTGTGAGTCTAGCTAAAACCATCAGTATCATATACATATAGAGCATAGGTATTCAGGTATTTCCAGCATTGTTATTACATGTGTATTAGGAAAAAAGGGAAAAGTTTCAGACAATACTAACATTATAGTTTTTTTTTAAATATATGTACAGTATATATATATATATATATATATATATATATATATATATATATATTAGAAGGCCAGTATCGTGGTCTGAATTTATGGGAGGAGCCTGGTGTGTATTTAAAACCACTTAAGCCCCAAACCATTTGGCTGCCCAAAGACCAGAGCACTTTTTGTGATTCGACACTGCGTTGTTTTAACTGACAATTACGTGATCGTGCGACGTGGCTCCCAAACAAAATCGACGTCCTTTTTTCCCCACAAATAGAGCTTTCTTTTGGTGGTATTTGATCACCTCTGCGCTTTTTATCTTTTGCGCTATAAACAAAAAAAGAGCGACAATTTTGAAAAAAAAGCAATGTTCTTTACTTTTTGCTATAATAAATATCCCCAAAAAATATATAAAAAAACTATTTTTTTTCCTCAGTTTAGGCCGATACGTATTCTTCTACATATTTTTGGTAAAAAAAATCGCAATAAGCGTTTATTGATTGGTTTGCACAAAAGTTATAGCGTCTACAAAATAGGGGATAGTTTTTTTGGCATTTTTATTAATATTTTTTTTTTTCACTAGTAATAACAGCGATCAGCGATTTTTATCGTGACTGTGATATTATGGCGGACAGATCGGACACTTTTGGCGCTATTTTGGGACTATTCACATTTTTACAGTGATCAGTGCGATTAAAAATGCATTGATTACTGTGTAAATGTGACTGGCAGTGAAGGGGTTAACCAGGAGGGGGCGCTGCAGGGGTTAAGTGTGTCTTAGGGATGTGTTCTATCTGTGGGGGCGGGTGGGCTATGTGTGCCACGACACTGATTACCGCTCCCGATTACAGGGAGCTGTGATCAGTGTCCTTGTCACTAGGCAGAACGGGGAAATGCTTGTTTACATCAGCATTTCCCCGTTCTTCCTCTCCATGAGACGATCGCGGGTATCCCCGTGGACATCGAGTCCGCGGGACCCGCGATCACACTCACGGAGCTTGCGCGTGCACGCGACCGCACGGCGGCTAATTTAAAGGGACGTACCTGTACGCCCATTTGCCTGTCCGTGCCATTCTGTCGACGTATATGTACATTCGGCATTCGGCAAGTGGTTAAGCTGGTCACTCGTCCTTGCTCTCTGTCGGTTCCAGTGCGCGATTTGTTACGTCACCAGGCTGACTCTTCAGCTCACTGCGTGTTCGTGAGTCTGTTGTTCCGAATACAGTACGTTGTGGTTGCTTATTCGGGGTTTGTCGTTCAAACTCTTGCTCGCTGTCACAGGTAGGATTCGTTACCCCACTTCTCGTATCACGTTCAACCAGCTTGTTTCTCGTAGGCCTCCAGTACGCAGTAGTCACAGGCCCTTCCCTGTTTCTTCTCCGATTCACAACGGATGCATGGTACACTTACCATAGTTTGATTCATAACTACCTGCATCAGCACTACGGTTCACATCGGACATATCCCGCACCAATTCATACCAGTCACCCCAATACCCTACTAATGTTTCGTTGTCTTACTCACCAGTCCATATTACTTCATGCCATACGCATCAAACCAATTCAAGCCTAAGTCGCCTTGGCGGCACAAACGCTTTACTTCACTCGCATCCCATACACCGATCGTAGTGGTTCGTACCATAACCTACCTTCGTTATTCATATCATTGTGCTGACCGATTTGGATCGTGTCAGCAGCTACATGCATCACACTCCAAACCGAACCTAGTCGCATCGGCAGCACAACGGTTCGCATCATGAGTATTCCACACTCAACTCGTTACAGTCCTTATCATAAATCTACGATTCGTTACGTATGCCATTTTTCACAGTTCGTTCCTACACATAATATTTCTGCTATCCTTTTCTTTTCGCCTATCAGTAGGTTACCTTTGTTGCAATCATTGCAAGAATACACATCAACATTTGCTACAAACAGCTTCTCAGCATACACTCCTTGCAATGACTGCAAGTACTCGCATCTCAGCAGTTACCCATTTGCTACACCACAAGCATTCTTCTCAGCCTAAAACTGCTTGCAAATGCTGCAAGTACGCATCTCAACATAACTTCTTGCAAATTGCTGCAAGCACATTCAGTGGCACTCACACAGCCGCACTTCATTTTAGTGGCACTTAATCGGCCACTCATCTCCAGTGGCATTCATACGAGCCACTCATTATTTTCCTATGTCTATCTCCCTCAGGTCAGTCTAGTTCATGTGCCGTCCTCTACCAGGTTGGACATTATTTCCCAGATAAAAAAAAAAAAATGCAATTATTGCATCTTCACCAGGGCCAGTTGCACACAAAGGGCACAAAAAGGGGTATTGAAAAAAAAAATCTCTTGCTGCACTTATGTCACCCCTACTACAGGTATTCCCGGTCGACCGAGTTCGATCCTAACAAGGACCTCGCTACTAGAGTGTCAGTCAGGTGCGTAGTTCATGGGTTTCTCAATCACATTACTCTGCAGCACCCTTGCACTATACTGTTACTTCACATACATCATTGGACGTACTCTTCAGGCGTTAGTTTCTGTCTATACATGACACTCTATTTTCGAAGGACGTCCTTCACCTCACAGACAAGGTCGCTAAACAGTAGGCTTGCTGGCAGTGCAAGTGTTGGCAGGCCGAGCAAACGTCACCCACTACAGATCACAACATTCCTACGTAGGCCGTACCAGACTTCATCTTCTCGCCCCAGTACGCCCTGGGGTTCTGGTCTTTAGGTTTGTGCTTGCCACAAACAGGCACCAAAGCTATCGGTTATCTGGCCAGTCACCTCCTGGCCCATCTCGGTCGCCTCACACTCTTCTGAGTTTTCTAAATTTTCACTCTACATAGTTCTGCCACAACAGAACACTGTCAGCTCCTGTCTATGCCTATCATTCCTTTTCCTGTACTTCTCTTTTTTCTTCCTCTCTGAGTTTTCTCTTTACCACTCTATCCTACGGCTATGTCTCTTCTTAAACATGAGCACCCCCGCCCCTTTTGTCTTCTAGCCGGAACCATGTCACAGGCTGGCAGTGAGGACCCCACACCTGCCCCTCTGTCACCCTCCACGGGCTAAGAGTTCGGCAGCATACAGTCCCTCCACGGCCCGGAAGGCAGAACTTTTCAGGCTCCTCTTCCCACCCCCAGTACCCAGCAGGCATCCCTGCAATTCATCTCCAGGGCCATTTCCCAGGTGCATTCTTTGATCTCCTCCTTAACCGCAACAGTTTCAGACGTCCAGACCAAAGTCACCCTTTTGGAAGTTCTCCCACCCACGGCCCTCCCTGATCTGATCTTGGTCCTGATGACAGCTTCTCCTTCTGCAGGTACAACAAGCTCTACACCTATCGTCCTCCCCGCTCATCTTGTCCCGGCCAGCGTCAGGAAGGATATACTAAAGGGCAAAGACGTCAATTTGGCATCGCTGCTCATCTCGACTTAGCTGACAACAAATCCTATGTCTGGAGGGACATCTCAGTAGTTGTCAAGTCGAAAGACCCCAGGCTCAGTCATAAGCTGTCACCCACAGAGTTCGCCCTGGCCTTTGGGATGTTCAGGGACGTCCTTTGTTCAGTCACCCCTAGCAGGAGGGAGGAGCTGGACTTATACCTCCATGCAGTGTTAGACCTTGCTTACAAATATGGTGGCTTTGCCTTCTACGACTACCATCGGTCGTTCTCAGCAAAAGCAGCAGCAAGATGAGCCCAGTTCCAGATCAGTACTGACTGGAGCGGCACAGACAAGGAACTATTCTGTCGCCACTTTGCTGGTCTTCGTTCCCCACTCTGTGCGATTTGCCAGTCTCCTGCCCACACAGCAAATTGGTGCTCTGAGGCATGTATAGAGTGGATCCGCGCAGTGGATAGAGGTACTTTTAAAATATATAAAGAGCTGCTGCCTCTACAAGTATAATTCCACCTAAGTGGAAAATACTGAAATGTGGACAAAAGACAAATGTAGATATGGCGCTGCTCTGGTGTAATAAAGTTTTGATGGTGTTCCACCTTCCTGCGCCTTATGTGATGACCTAAATTAGATGTGAAAGCTAAATATTTAAATTATATGTACTATCCTGCAAGAGTCTAAGATATTATGTGTGTGAACCTAAATCACCATGTGGTGTAAGAAGTGGCTTGTGCAATTTTATTAGCAATAGGCTAATTCAAAACATAATATGTGAACAAATGAATAAACTAAAATTTGATGGAAAATGCAGAATGGAATATATGAGACCCGACGTGTAATATAGCCTTTAAGGCCCAATTTGTGTTTAATTTCCGTTGTGCTACACCTTCTGGTGGCTGTTTGCCAAGTTAGTTTTATTAACATATAGTTTTAGCCAGAAGTAGCGTAGATTACCCCTCTTGGATGTTACTCCTAGGTGGGAATGGTTAATTATGCAAAATAAAAGGCCGCAATTTTGCATACCTTTGCGCCAAAGCTGAAAGATGAAAAAGTGTTTGCTAATTGCAAATATGTAGATACTGATTAACAAAGTGCCTTGTGCTAAATTTTAGTCGTAGGTGAAAAAATTATTTTCAATAAAAATCGCAATCCTATATTATATACCATTACATTGTAAATACTCAAGTGCAAAAAGTGCTTGTTATTCTGAAATATATGTGATACTTTAACAACTATAAATTAATAAAGTGACTTGTGCTTAAAAGATTAATTAACAAAGTGACTTGTGCTTCAAAACCCAGTACTTGCTGGAAAAGATAGTTTATAAGTTTTTTATGATAAAAAAGTCTTTTTAAATAAGTCCTCATTGGAAGATAATGCTGTTTTTAAACAACTTCTTGTCCAGGTGCTGGTTTTGTGATGGTGCTTCTTAACCGTGCTCCTATTATCTTTGCACTCACCGAATAAAATCACTCCTGCAGAGGTATAGGCAGTCACAGTGTCTGCCACTGTGTAGAAGCCCTGGATGTCCCCGGTCCGTGCTTTAAATGTTGCTTTACTGGCTTTAAATGTGTTCACCATAGAAAAGAGCGAATGTCTATAGTGTGAAACCATTTAAAAGAGCTTTATTGTAACATAAATAGAGATCTACTCACATTTTGAAAGATACTTGTATGCATAAAATGATTAGATCCTTCACAATCGACTTGTGATCATCTGACTGGAGGTGACGCAAGACATTCATAGATCCCGCCCTACGCGTTTTATCATTGGACGTCTGCTGGGGCATCATGCTGGGACGACCAGTCTTTTCAGTGGGTGGCATGGCGATATGCAACAATTTCAACCAAGGCGGGTGCTCCTTCAGCCAGTGCCGCCTACTGCACGTCTGTACTTCATGCCACAAGGCTCACCCAAAGGCCACTTGTCGTCTGAAGCAGCTTAACAAATCCTGACTAAGCCGGGTGGATGTCCTGTGGCTGAGCTTCTACCTCTCCGCACACCCCACCCCTTCACTGGCAGTATTCCACACCGGCTTCATCACCTTACCCCTCTCCACTCACGAGTGCAAGAACCTACAGTCAGCGGCCATCGATGCTCAGGCCATAGACACCCTTTTACAGATGGAGTTAGATAAAGGGTTCATCATCTGCACCTTCTCACAGTCACCTTTCCAGATTTGATGAGTCAGCCCTATTTGGCTTGTCAAGGGCAAGTTCACAAATAAACTCCACTTAGTTTACGACTTGTCTGCACCTCATTTATCACGTATCCCTAGTTTGAACTCCTTGATCCCTTCTGAGGAATTTTCTCTCAAGTATACGTCAGTAGACATAGCCATCCAGGCCATCATTAGGATAGGCATCGGTGCCTGGCTATCCAAAGCGGATATCGCAGATGCCTTCAAGCTCCTACCTATCGAACCATCCCTCTGGCAGTGACACGGCATGAAGAGGAGGGATTCTTACTATTTTGCCACCATGTTTTCGCCCATTCCCTCACTTGGATCCTATCACACCAGGCCCAGTGCCACAAGGTTATCCATTATCTCAACGACTTTCTGCTCATTGAACGGCCAGACATACCCCCGGTAGATCTAGACAGGCTAAGAGTGGTCTTTAACAATCTCAATGTGCCTATAGCCGAACACAAAGTGGATGGCCCGGCACATTCCACCACCTTCTTGGGCATCAACCTGGACACGCAGGCTATGCAGGCTAGCCTGCCTGCTGACAAACTAGCCCGTGTTAGGTCAGTCATTCACGATTTTACCCGGTCACAGGGCTGTACTAAAAGACAGCTGCAGTCCTTGGTAGGCATGCTCAATGTTGCGATGAGGATTATTCGGATATATTATTTATACGGCTCTTGGTCTTTCTCGCCCGAGTATAGGACCCCGAGCAAGTCCTCAGACTAGACCCAGCAGCCATAGCAGACTTAACTATGTGGGATGAGTTCCTCACCAACTAGAACGGCATATCTATGTTTATTCCCTCAGTATCAGCCCAGTTGCCATAAGTAATCATAGATGCTGCAGCCTCCACAGGCTTTTCTGCTATTTTTGGCCACCACTGGTTTGCCGGTCCCTGGCCTTCAGAAATCTGCTTGACTTGCAGGCTGGTGCAATTATAGTTACATCACCAGTTTAACATTTACTGTGAGCATATCCCTGGCAAGTGCAATGCCGCAGCAGATGCACTGTCTCACTTCAATTTCGTATCCGAAGCTGACCAATCATTCACTCCTATACCACCTTGGTCTCAACTAACAATGGATTGAAGCCACATCTTGCCAATACAACCCGGCTCATCAACCACTCGCTGTCTAGCAACACACTTAAGGCTACTTCAGGTTCCTAGCCACTTGTCCCGGAACCACAGCAGACAACCTCACTCACGTCCTAGCCTTCATATCTTATTGCCATACACAGCTGGCTCTTGCTCATAACACTATCAGGCTGTACATAGCTGGTATTCAGCATTTTCTCTCCTTACAGAATCCCGCACAGCCATTGGTGTTCACAGCCCATATAGTGAAAGCCCTGCTGCATGGAATTCAGAAGCAGCAGCCCGCTACCAACGGCAAACGCTTGCCCATCACAAGCGTTATCTTCAGGGGCATGTCTGAAATCCTCACACGTTTCCCCTTTGGGCTCTTGCCCAGCCTGGTCAACCAGGCGGCCATCTACCTGGCTTTCTATGGCTTCCTACAACCTAGCAAGTTCACCTATGGTAGTACCAGTAGTCAGGTACTGTACATGCACCTGCTGACTCGCTTCCTAAGCCATTATGTCCTTCACCTTATGGTCTCCAAAATGCAACAAACCGGACCCGGAGTAGATATCAACTTCTTCAGGCCCAGCAAAGCCTGGTGCCCAGTAACCATCCTTGACTGTCTACTCTCTCACGTACTCAGCCAGCCAGTCTCCAGCCCATTACTGCCTTTTCTGGTCAACCCCCTGACTGGCAGTCAGCTTATCAAACATGTTAGGGTCCTACTGCTCAACTTAGGCCTAGACCCCGGGCGGTATTCTGGACATTCCTTCAGCCTATTTTCAAGTTTCAGTGTTCCAAGACTGACCCCGGCTTCTGACCCTGGCTCTGTTCATCGTTAAGTCTCCAAGCCTTATAAGATACCTGTGGGGGTGGTAACAGCCTCACCTGTGGAAGAGGTCATTTCAGAAATCAACGTGAGAGGGGTATCATGTTGCAACATCATCGCCAATAGCCTGGCGTTCTTAATCCCCTGTTCAAAAAAACGTTGCTTAGAATTGTAAAGTTCCAATCGTGTGATCTCTCTCCCATGTGTAAATGTAGCTCCCGCTTAGAAGCCTGTAGGATATCAAAGTTGGACTCTGAGGGGTCTAGGCTGTAATGATCAGACTGATTCTTGACATTAGACTGTAAATATACAGTAGAGGCCTTTAGTTTCATTTTCACTGCTTTGATGGCAGAGATATAGTGGCCCCTGGTAAACGCCTTGACGGCATCCCAGATTGTATCTGAACAGGAGAACCCTGCATTGATTTCCCAATATTCCTTCAAGATTGGTGGGGTTTGCTCAGAAATGTCAGGATGCGAGATCCAGCTAGTGCCCAGGCGCCACAAGGACCCACTGCATAGAGAGTCGGATCGCAGTTTTAAAGCTAAGGGACTATGGAATGACAAACCACTGGGTAGATAATTAGCCATCTCAATATCTGCCAGCATAGAGGGGTTAGCGAACGCATGGTCAATTCTGGAAGAAGTTTTGAATGAGGTGGAGAAGCAGGAGTAAGTCCTGGTGGCTGGATGTTTTCATCTCCAGACCTCTCTCAGACCGGCCGAAAGGGCCCACTTTGGTAAATATCTCGCAAAGGATTTAGGAGGAGTGGGTGTGTCTAATTCAGGAGAGAGGACGATATTAAAATCTCCCATCAGGATTTAGCAGGACAATAGGGGGTAATCCTCTAGAGGATTGTAAACAATAGTTCAGGTTGAAACCTATATATATATATCTTCACAAACACATAACCTTGATGCCAAATCATAATTACAAGTTTTCATGACTAAGCCTATTTTTGAAATTTGGTGTTTACAAGTTAAAATCCGTATTTTTTGCTAGGAAATTACTTAGAGTTCCCAAACATTATATATATTTTTTTAGCAGAGAATCTAGAGAATAAAATGGCGATTGTTGCAATATTTTTTATCACACGGGATTTGTGCAGCGATGTTTTAAACGCAAATTTTTGGAAAAGGGACACTTTAATGAATTTTAAAAAATCCAAACAGTAAAGTTACCCCAATTTTTTTGTATAATGTGAAAGATGATGTTACGCCAAATAAATAGATACCAAACATGTCACCCTTTATAATTGCACGCACTCGTGGAATGGCGACAAACTACGGTACCTATGAATTTCCATAGGCGACACTTTAAAAATTTTTTACGGTTACCAGGTTTGTGTTACAGAGGAGGTCTAGGGCTAGAATTATTGCTCTCGCTCTGATGATCGCGGCGATACCTCACATGTGTGGTTTGAACACCGTTTACATATGCGGGCGCGACTTCCGTATGCGTTTTCTTCGTTGCGTGAGCTCGCGGGGACAGGGGCACTTTAAAAATTTTTTTTTTTTTTTTTATTTATTTTATTTATTTTTTTACTTTATAAATTGTGTTTAAAAAAATTTTTTTTTTTTTTTTACTTTTATTGCTGTCACAAGGAATGTAAACATCCCTTGTGACAGTAATAGGTGGTGACAGGTACTCTTTATGGAGGGATCGGGGGTCTAAAAGACCCCCCCATCCCTCCTTTACACTTCAAAGTATTCAGATCGCCGAAAACGGCGATTCTGAATACTGTGTACTTTTTTAAATTCGGCGCCATTGGCAGCCGAGTAAACGGGAAGTGACGTCATGACGTCGCTTCCGCGTTTACAACAAGAAGGCTGGAATGAAGCCGCTCACAGCTTCGTTCCAGCCCGCCCCCAGCCGCCGAAGGTACCCGATTGGACACCGGGCCTCCCGATCGCACGGGAGGCCCTGTAACAGCGGCGGGAGGCGGCGGGAGGGGGGGATGTCCCCTCCCGCTCCTCCAGTATAACAACCGAGTGGCTTTTAGCCGCATTGGTTGTTATACACGGGTAGCCGATCGCCCACTGTAAACAACGGTACTGGGATGATGCCTGCAGCTGCGGGCTTTATCCCGGTATAACCCGGAAAGCCGAGTACGCATATCTGCGTATGGTCGGCGGGAAGGGGATAACATATTTCCCCTGGAGGTCTGTATGTACTGTCTCAACCACACAAGGTAATGATTTACTCAGCAATATAGTGACCCCTGTGGTGTAAGTAGAATAAGCAGCATGGAAAGCATTTTGGACCCATGGACATTTGAGGGCCATCAGTTTACTGCCCGGTCAGGTGTGTCTCTTGTAAAACTAGTATATGGAGATTGTGAGCTTTAACGTATTGGAATAGGAGTGCTCTCTTGAATTTAGATTTGAGACCCCGTGTGTTCCAAGAGAGGACAGATATGGTTTTGCAGTCAAGTGATGCCATGACCGCCAGGGTGTAAAATAAGTAAGGTACACATGAACTCATGAGAGGATAATACCAGATGAGCAATACAGCAATACAAGTCAGTAGTACAAGAAAGGAAAAACATAAACATAATCATAAACAATAATAAACAATCCAAGCATATTGTGCTTAACCTGCTGATACCTGACACTCTCAAAAACTATTGGGAGGGTCAGGAAGCAGCCTATATCCACAAACAAAACAACAGTACTTAAACTGGGACTACAGTACGTTTGTGTCCAGTGGCAAATGTTGTTCAGTAGAGTGGTGGAATAGCTTTCAGATCATCATCTGTGATGATGGAGCAAAAAAGAAAAAAAAAGGGAGGGGGCAAGGTGACAATAGGAATCCTAGATGGAGTCCAACACTGTTCCCCAAAGCATCGGGGAAAAGCAATAACAAGTCACAAACAGTCAGGGGGAGCAGTTACATGTAGCAACTGTGAAAGGTTGCCAAGAGGTGCCAAAGGAAAGAAATAAGGAACTGTAATTCAAGGAAACATAAAGTCGTAGGGCAACCTCACTCCATATAGAGGGCTCCATCATGAGCTTAGTATGAGGGTCAAACCCGGCCTTAATGGGACTGTAGGAGTGGGGCTTTCAACAAGGTATGGTTCAGTTTGCCATTGGGATATCAACCTGGATGTCTGGTTGGCCAGGTATGTAAAAACAGATTCAGCACTATGGACAGCACACTAATCATATGTTTTAAAGGGGGTCCTAAGGCAGTTTATTTTAAAAAATGCTATCAAGTATTTTTATATGACAGAAGAGACTCTGGGGTCGATTTACTTAAACTGGAGAGTGCAAAATCTGGTGCAGTTGAGGAACCTGGACCCAGGAGATAACTGGGAGAAGATGGTGTGCATATTCCAAACATTAGGCAAGGCCAATATACCAATATATATATATATATACACAGTACACCATACAGTGTGAAAGTGGCAAAGTTCAATGTTTTCCGGATATATCCTCTGCAGTTATAACGTGTGAATGTAGTAAATGCATTATGGCCACTAGATGTAGCTGGGGAGCATAATTATTTCCTGTGATAGTCAGTGCCATCTAGTGGCTGTAATATAGTGTTTTCTTTTTTCATTCTTTCACACAATCTGGATTTGCAGAAACTATAGCCTAAGAATCAGTGGTGCCCCCCCCCCCCCCCCCCCACACACACCTATCCATGCATCCAGCCCCCTAATCTACATGCAGGGGGCTAGATGCATGGATTCTAATGGGGGGGTGTTTTTTTTTTTGAAGCATGTGATTAGAGCCAGAAGCTCTAATAGGCTTCAAAAAAATGGTGGGTTCGGGGCACAGAGCACTGCCGTGATGCAGAGCAGAGTAGACCCAATAGAAGCCGCTGGAGCGCTGCCCACCCGCAACCTGGATGGGGTAAGTGTGGGGCTGGATAACCCAGCGGGGGGTGGTTGTTTGCTGCCCCCCCCCCCCCCCAAAAAAAAAAACCACCAGCCGCCACTGCTAAGAACATTTAAATTTTGCCCCATTCACACAGAGGATCTTTACATGCAGTTTCAATGGACAAACAGCTGGGCAAATTGTTTTATAAATACACCCATAAATAAGTGTTTGCTTCAAATTACTGGACAATTACTGTAATTGTTTTAACTCAAATCTACATGCAAAAAAAATAAATAGAAAATCATAAGAATGATGAACCAAGTGAAAACCATCATGTGCAGGCAAAAAATGTGTTGCGCAGATCTTCTTCACATCTGGATCTTAAGTAAATATAACCTTGATATTGTATTGCGATATATATAAATGTGTAGGATGTGGAAACATAGTACCAACTTTTATGTGGAGTTGTATAGTGATGAATTCTGATACATTTTAAAAACGTTAGTTCTGAGTGTCTTAGCAAATAACAAGAAGGAATTTACATAACAGATCTAAATGACCTATCTGGCTCCCTACACAATAATCACAGTGATGGATTAGGAAGTAAAGGAAGGAATTGGAAGCAAGCAGCCAAAAGATGAAAAAGACAGGCCATGATCAGGAAAGTAAAAACTTTAAAAGGGTCTGTGGGGATTGTTGTAATACTCAATACATAAAGTATTAGTAGAAAAGCAACGAATGACAAAAACTTGTATATAAAAGAAAAATTCCAGAGGCCTCTAAAAATATAAAAAGGAAAAAATCAGTGCAATCTCCATATGGAAATACTCTTTGTCACTTCAAAGTGGCTCTAGCATCAGATATATTATTTCATGCAAGTGTATGCGTGCTAAGTAATGTGTACCACTTTACCACATTTTTTTTTTTTATCTCTCACAGAGGTCACAGCACTGACAATGACTTCATCTGTTTTCTTTCCAGAAAGACAGCTGCACCTTTGTTCAATTCTTTATTCAGTGTTAGTATCTACATCTTGGATTTTAATGCCAGTTCAGAGATGACACATTCATGTAAATCCTGGTGTCAGCGCAGCTCTTGGCTGTGTTTAAGCCAAGTGCTGATTTGTCTGACACAAATCAGCCCTTGCTGCAGCCTCTCACCTTGTGATTTACTGCAAAGTTAACCTGACCATAGACGGTTTGAATCTTGGCTGGTTCAGCAGGAACTGTCTGAGATTTGAACCATGTATGGGCAGGCTGAATGTACCCAAGTTGATCGATCAATCAATTAGGGTACAACCAGCCTGCCAGATTTTACATGCGATTATTGCTAAAGGCTGTTATATCCGCTAGCAATATTCACTGTGTTCTCCTGGTGGGGGCGGCTTCCCCCCGCTGGGAGAACACAATGGCTTGATGGTAGGGATTCCCCCAACAACACTGTCTATCCCATGGTTGCAGGAAATAAATTTGCCTCGTCTATGGCTGGCCCTACAGTGAGTCAGTCGCTGAGAAAGAAGAGACTGAGGAAATGCTTTATCCTTCTTGCTGCAGGCTGACATCATCTCAACCTAGGAAAAGTAACTTGAAAAGAGCTCTAGTATTGAGTTTCAAAATATTTGTTTTCTTTTTGGTAATGTCTTCATTCTGATTATTATATCTTTAGCCTTTGCAGTCTACCCTAATGTATTATACACCTTTTTAAGGACAGATAGGGTTTTAATTCAGTAGTAAATTTGTATTCATATATTTTTATTTTCTAGTATTTTATTGGGAACAAAAAGTAAAAATTTTGAAAAAAATGCACTTACCTGTAATCCAATGCAACCTTTATGTAATTTGCACATGCTCATATTTACCATAAAATATAATCAACAAAAACTGCTGATTAAAATGATATCACATTAATGTGACTTATTTGGAAAGTAGCAGAATAGTATAGCTCAAAATAAATGTATGTGTTTTACTTACAAATACAGTAAACGCAAATGTCATTCAAATCATCTAACAATATTGTTGTGATCTGGGAATTATATACACTGTACATATATAGTCAGATTACAATGACGCAGCGTGGAGGATCCTCTGTTTTGCCCGACCAAACAAAACATCATGTAACAATCGCCTTCCACTCAGAGTGTGCCGGAATATTTAATCAGAAATGTATAACTTTAAGCATAATCAAGCCTGAAATGACTAATGCCCCGTACACACGGTCGGATTTTCCGACGGAAAATGTGTGATAGGACCTTGTTGTCGGAAATTCCGACTGTGTATAGGCTCCATCACACATCTTTCATCGGATTTTCCGACACACAAAGTTTGAGAGCAGGATATAAAATTTTCCGACAACAAAATCCATTGTAGGAAATTCCGATCGTGTGTACACAAATCCGATGCAAAAAGTGCCACGCATGCTCAGAATAAATAAAGAGATGAAAGCTATTGGCCACTGCCCCGTTTATAGTCCCGACGTACGTGTTTTACGTTACCGTGTTCAGAACGATCGGATTTTCCGACAACTTTGTGTGACCGTGTGTATGCAAGACAAGTTTGAGCCAACATCTGTCGGAAAAAATCCTAGGATTTTGTTGTCGGAATGTCCGAACAAAGTCTGACCGTGTGTACAGGTCATTACTCACAAGCCAACCATCCAAATATGTTTCTTCTCTGAATTTTGAGCCAAATTATGACCAGCATTACAAGCTCACAGATAGTGTGAATATACTCTTCCCAACATGTTTCGTCTACTGGATCTCCTGATAACATCCAGGGGATCCATGAAGGAGGATTATAAAGATGAAAAGTTACAATTACTTTTCCTTTTGATAATTTTCCATTTTACTGAAGATTTTTATTATATACGTTGTTTAAAAGACTGGACTTTATTCACTTTCAATGCAAAAACAATTAAGGAAATTGCAAGAAGTATCGAAAATCTGAAGCAGTTGTGCAGGACAACCAATTAGCTTCTTTGTTTCATGTTTAAACTTAACTGAACAAACGGAAGATAAAAGATGATTGGTTGCTATGCACAGTTGCTCCAGCTTCTGGCTGCTCCAGTTTTGATTAATTTTCCCCAATAAACGGCACTGCAAGACAAGGCACACAGAGCAGATGCATTGCCATAAGTTGCCAAAGTGTGAGCTTGTAAAATTGTATTTATTTGTCCCCAGGCAAAGGTCTGTTTTAGATAACATTTTATAACTGTCACAGAAGAAATATATAGCTTTTCTATTATATTACACATATAATGTTTATAAACCTTTTTCTATGATAGCTCTTAGCAGAATATATTTGTAGAACTTGATTCCTTCCTTTTTACAAATAAATAAATAAACAACATTTTATTCCTAATCCATCCAAATGCAATCCCTTTTGCAAACAGCCATGCATTTTTAAATCTGACTATTTCAACATGCACTATAAATGCAAATATATGCCAATAAATGCACATATATTTGTTATGTTGCTGATTTAAGTGTTTGGCTCAAATCGGAATGCTTTACTTATATTAACCACTTGCCCCCCGGAAGATTTACCCCCTTCATGATCAGGCCATTTTTTGCGATACAGCACTGCGTTACTTTAACTGACAATTGGGCAGTCATTCAACCCTGTACCCAAACAAAATGTCCTTTTTTACACAAATAGAGCTTTCCTTTGGTGGTGTTTGATCACCACTGTGTTTTTTATTTTTTGCGCTATAAACAAAAAAAAGACTGACATTTTTGAAAAAAAAAAATATATATTTTACTTTCTGCTATAAAACATATCCAATAAAAAAAAAAATGAAAAAAATCTAATTTCTTGATAAGTTTGGCCAATATGTACTCTGCTGCATGTTTTTGGTAAAAAAAAATCCCATTAAGCTTATATTGATTGGTTTGCACAAAAGATATACCGTCTACAAACTATGGTATATATACTGGAATTTTTATTTATTTATTTATTTATTTACCAGTAATGTCAGCGATCAGCGACTTATAGGGACTGCGATATTGCGGCGGGCATTCGGACACTAACTGACACTTTTTTGGAGCCAATGACACTAATACAGTGATCAGTGCTAAAAAATATGCACTGTCACTGTACTAATGACACTGGCTGGGAAGGGGTTAAACATCTAGGGCAATCAAAGGGTTAAATATGTGCCTAGCTAGTGTTTTGGTGTACTATGTTAGGTGCTTTTACTAGGGGAAGCATTAGATTTTTTTCCCTGATTTGCGGGGAAAGAAAATCTATTACTTCACCACTGACAGGACAGGGCTCTGCCTTGTTTACAATGGCTCTGTCCTGTGTAAATTTATGATGATCACTGGAAGCCAATAGAAATTAATTGGCCTGGCAACTGCTGATCGACATCTGCTGTGTTTAATCATAGCATGGCTGGGTCATCTTCCTACCCGGAAGTGTCAAATCACATACAAGACATGCTGGTAGGTTAATTGGATCCTGTCTAAATTGTCCCTAGTATGTATGAATGTGAGTTAGGGACCGTAGATTGTAAGCTCCTTGAGGGTAGGGACTGATGTGAATGTACAATGTATATGTAAAGCGCTGCGTAAATTGACGGCGCTATATAAGTACCTGAAATAAATAAATAAATAAATACCTGTACTAGGTATGTGATCTGGCACAGCCAAGCTGCCTTGCCGCCGTATATCTATGTTGTACAGTCGGCAAACCATCAAATGGCTGGATCATAACCGATCACATGTGCAGCATCATGGCAGTTGCAGATCAAACAGAGGCCAAGATGACAGCTTTCTTGGCAGAAAAGGATAGGAGGATTTAGTTCCACTTTAATTTGTGCTTTTCAGGATTCTTTTTTTCAACTTTAGATCTTTTTCCTTGTGCTCTGTATGACTGACAGCTTGCTTAAGGAAGTTTAAATGTACATAATGAGGATGTTGCTGATGATGAAGTGCAAAAGCACCGAAAACCCGAAGATAATATAAATACTAGGCAAATCCTTTTGTGGCAGAGTGCCCATTTACTCACCATGCTATTTTCTAGTATCTCAAACGATTAAAGTCAAACTCATTTGCTGGAGGACAAGCTTTGCATACACATTCAAGTGAGGTGATATTTCATATTTACCTATTGGCATAATGCAGGATTCTTTCTGTATCTTGGCGGTGTATATTAACCACTTCAAGTCCGGACACTTTCACCCCTTCCAGTCCAGGCCACTTTTCAGATTTCATCTTTGTCACACTTTTAATGACAATTACTCAGCCATAAAATACTGTACCCAAATTAATTCTATGCCATTTTTTGAGACAGATAGAGCTTTCTTTTGGCGTTATTTAATTACCACTGTGTTTTTCATTTTTTTGTTACTGATCAATTTTCAAATATAGATACCATGGTTTATAAACTCTATAACTTTCACACAGACTAATTAATGTATACCCAGAATACAATCTGGCCTAAATTTATAAAGAAAGATTATTTATTTGCAACACTTTATAAAAAAAAAAAAATTAAGCTAAACATGTTTTTTTTTTCAAAATATCACTATTATTTTTGCTTATGCAAAATTCATACCTCTTGAAATTTTCCACATTTTGTCATGTTACAACCAAGAAAAATGTGTTTTATTGGGATTTTATGTGCTAGACCAACACAATGTAGCACGTAATTTTGAAGTGGAAGGAAAATGATAAATGGTTTTCAAAATTTTTACCAATACATATTTGAAAAGTGTGGCGTGCATTTGTATTCAGCCCTCTTTACTCTGATACCCCTAACTAAAATGTAATGAAACCAATAGTCTTCAGAAGTCACCTCATTAGTAAATAGAGTCCACTTGTGTGTAATTTAATCTCAGTATAAATACAGCTGTTCTGTGAAGCCCTCAGAGGTTTGTTAGAGAACTTCAAGCTTCAAGTGAACAAACAGCATCAGGAAGGCCAAGGAACACACCAGACAGGTCAGGAATAAAGTTGTGGAGAAGTTTAAAGCAGGGCTAGGATATAAAAAATATCCCAAGCTTTGAACATCTCACAGAGCACTGTTCAATCCATCATCTGAAAATGGAAAGAGTATGGCACAACTGCAAACCTACCAAGACATGGCCGTCCACCTAAGCTGACAGGTAAGGAGAGCATTAATCAGAGAAGCAGCCAAGAGGCCCATGGTAACTCTGGAGGAGCTTCAGAGATCCACAGCTCAGGTGGGAGAAACTGTCCACAGGACAACTATTAGTCATGCACTCCACAAATCTGGCCTTTATGGAAGAGTGGCAAGAAGAAAGCCATTGTTGAAAGAAAGTCATAAGAAGTCCCATTTGCAGTTTGCAGGAAGCCATGTGGGGGACACAGCAAACGTGGAAGTACGTGCTCTGGTCAGATGAGACCAAAATTGGACTTTTTGGCCTAAAAGTAAAACGCTATGTGTGGTGGAAAACGAACACTGCACATCAACCTGAACACACCATCCCCACCGTGAAACATGGTGGTGGCAGCATTATGTTGAGGGGATGCTTTTCTTCAGCAGGGACAGGTAAGCTGGTCAGAGTTGATGGGAAGATGGATGGAGTCAAATACAGAAGAAAAACTGTTATGCCGCGTACACACGGTCGGACTTTTCGTCTACAAAAGTCCAACGGACGCTGACGGACTAAAGCTGGCTGGTAATCCGATCGTGTGTGGGCTTCTCCGGACTTTCAACGGACTTTTTTAGCCTCAAATCCGACGGACTTTAGATTTGAAGCATGCTTCAAATCTTTACGTCGTAAGTACGACGGACCCCGAAGTCCGCTCGTCTGTATGCTAGTCCGACGGACAAAAAAACGACGCATGCTCATAAGCAAAAACTAAACGGAAGCACTCGGTCTAGTAAAACTAGTGTTCGTATTGTAGGTAGCACATTCATCATGCTGCAAAATCTGTGATCGTTGAATGCAGCGCATTTTATTTCTTCTTTACGAAGGCTCTATAAAGAACGAAGGTGTTTTGCTGTTCATAATCAGAGTTCTCCCAAACTGATTTCTGGATTCTTTTTCTCTTTGATCTCATGAATGATATAGTATGCATTTTAAAAACAATGTTTCCATACTAATAATACTTTTTCCCCCTTTTTTTTTTTAGGTTTGTAAAGTTACCACAAAGAACCCATTATTCTGTTTTTTTTTTTTTATAGTGATTATTTTTTAGTTTTTAGATAAAGTTAACCCAAAGCACCGTTTTTGGTTACGTAAATTTTTGGATTTTCAAGACTTACCACTTGAACATTATTAACATTAGTAATGTATTTTTGGTGTGTTTTTTTTCTAACTCAATGAGATTGTTGTCCCTTGTTAATTTAACATTGTGTGTAAAATCAATGATTTCAAAGAAAAAACATAAAAAGTCTTTTGCTAAACTCAAAAAATGATCCATTTATTCATGGTCAAAATAAAATAAAGAGGAAGTCAACGCTGGAAAAAGTCGGTGTACCAGAAAATTGGGATCTTGCGGAGTCCATATAAGAGGGAGCACAATCTGGTCCAAGAATCCCAGAGATCAACAGCACCAGCAGATGATCTAGATGTCCCCAGACTGTGGTCCTACAACAGCCTGCGTCTTCTGTCAGACCAGACTGAACCCAGGTCATCATTTTCTTCTCTTCCCTGCAGCCTTTCCTCCACGCTGCCCTGCAGCCTTCCCTGTAGCCTTCTTTTGAGGCTGTGGCTCTGGTGTTTCAGTTGTGGCAGGAGGAGGAGGAGGAGGAGGAGGAGGAGGAGGAGGGGGGGCTGCCTCATGTAGTTGGGTGTTTTGTGTTAGCGTGCCCTGCAGCCCCTTATGGATTGTTTCCCCAAATAGGCGCTCACAAATGAGGCGCTGCTCCCTATTCATCTGAAGAAGCCTGCTGGCTAAGTAGCAGCCATAGGATTCTTCCGCTTCGGGGGGGCTCCTTAAAAAACGGGTGGCCTCTTGCATGAGGCGCAGGGATGCGTCCTGTGTGACCATCCCCTTCCTGGCCCTTTTTTTGGGAAGGTGGAGGGGAGGCACTTGGGATTCGGTCAGGCTCCTACTGGGCCCAGCCACCTCACTTGGCCCAGCCACCTCACTTGGCCCAGCCACCTCACTTGGCCCAGCCACCTCACTGGGAGCAGCCACCTCACTGGGAGCAGCCACCTCCTGCCTGACACTGGGCCCAGCCTCCTCCAGGATGATGGTGAATCCGGCCTCCTCCAGGCTGTCCATGGGCCTGGTCTCCTCCTGCCTGCCACTTTCCCCACATTCCTCCTGGATGGACTCATCCTGTGTATAAAAAAAGGACAATAGTTTGAGTATATTTTTTTGGGTTCATCAATGACACACAGTTTGCTTCTCATGAATAGCAAATTCAATGTGAATACTTCTCTTTAATAAAAGAGTCTAATCAGACACCCTAATTATTTCAAGCAGGTGCCAAACATATTTAGCCACTACTGTCAATTGATATGTATACACAATTTTGAGTGCCAAATTATTTTAGACAATTATAACATCCAGTTAACATCATTAATATTAGTACAGTAAATATTTGTTAAAATAATTTACCTGACTCCAGATGGTCATATCTGGTTCATCCAGGATGGAAGACCCAGCTTGCTCCTCATCAGCCTCTGCTGGGGTGGAGGGAAGGGTGGAGGGAAGGGTTGAAAGTGATGGCCTGGCTTCATTCTGGTCATCCAGAAAACGGAGTTGATTATAGTACCACAGCCTGGGTACATAAACATCATCTGCTGATGCTCCTGATCTCCTTGATTCCTGGATCTTCTTATGCTCCCTCTTATACATGTTCCTCAAGACCCCAATTTTCTTGAGCAATGTCTCCATTGTTGCTTCCGGGATGGTCGCCTGGACAAAGGCCAGAAGTCTCTCCAGCGTTGACTTCCTCACATGCTTAGCATAATACTGAGGGTGTTTCACCTCCCACAAATTCCTCATCTCTCGATATTTGGAAATAAAAGATGTAAGGAACTCTGGATCCTTAAATAGGGGATTCATTATATCTGGAAAAGATGAAGTCACAAGACAAAAAACACTTTTATTATAGGTTTCGGCTAACCCCTCATCATCTTCTCCCTATGTAGGCCTCATCAATCTATCAAGCCATATAGGCCGCTTGCTACAAAGTCATGACCATAAAACCCAAAAAAAATATATTTAAAATTACCTTCGTTTTGTAACGTCCTGGTCCACTATCACCTACGCACAGAACGTACGTACGACACGTGCGCAAGGCCCCTCTTTATACACTACGCATGTGTGAAACTCCGCCTGCGTCGCCCGCCCCTGACGTTCGATTTTAACTCATGTTCTCCGCCCCCTAATTCGACGCACAGAACGTACGTACGACACGTGCGCAAGGCCCCTCTTTATACACTACGCATGTGTGAAACTCCGCCTGCGTCGCCCGCCCCTGACGTTCGATTTTAACTCATGTTCTCCGCCCATTTTTTGTTACGGCGCGTAGTGGAGTTAAAGAATGGCGGAGACACCTGAAATGTTGACGACCTCAGGTAGTGGAGACAGCCCGGAGGCTGGAACGTCAGCGAAATCTATGAGGCCTAGATTTAAGGCCTCTAATATGAGTTTTAAAGAGATGGTGGAGATGGTGGCCATTCTTCACAAAGACGACTATGATGGCAATTATGGGCCGTACGCACGGCCAAATTTGCGCAAGGCCAAAATAATGGCGAAGGTCGTGGAGACTTTGCAGGCATCTTTTGGGGTCCAGCGCTCCAAAGATCAACTGCGAAAAAGATGGTCTGACCTGAAACTCAGGGAGCCGGATCAATACCGACGTATCCGGAAAGTTCTTAAAAAAAGTAAGTACTTGTCGTGTTTTTCTCTTGTGTTTATTACCTTGTATACTGCTCCATGTGCTTTTCCTTCCTATCCGATTTTTGTTCATCGTTTTAAACGATCTTTTAAGAAACCTCGTTACATATCTATAGATATATATCTATATATACATATACACATATATATATACATACATATAACTATACATATATATACACATATATATATAACTATACATATATATACACATATATATATAACTATACATATATATACACATATATATATAACTATATATATATATATACATATATATATAACTATATATATATACATATATATATAACTATATATATATATACATACATATATAACTATATATATATATATATACATATATATACATATATATATAACTATATATATATAACTATATATATATATAACTATATATATAACTATAGAGATATATATATATATATATATATATATATATATATATATATATATATATTGAGAGATAGATATAGATATAGATATAGAGATATAGAGAGAGAGAGAGAGAGAGAGAGAAATATATAGAGAGAGAGAGAAATATAGAGATAGGTAGATAGATAGATATAGAAATGTAAAACATTCTTTTTGAAGATTTGAAGTTATCTTAATTTTTTGGCTTTATATTTAGTTAGATATTTAGAGATTTTGTTCCAGATATAGAGAGAGATCAAAAGATTATTAACTATATTTTGAGATATTGATATCTATCTATCCGATATGTCTTTCTAATTTTAAATATTGAGGTAAAATAGGAACTCTACACAAACCACTTCATTACAAATGTTGGAAAATTACTATGTACTAAAATATCTGTGTGCTAATTAGATTATTAATTTTTTGTTTCACATAGGGGAAAAATCACTCAGCCAACAACCAGAAGACAGTCCACCCCAAGCAAAACATGATTGGGAAATAAGCCCAAGTCCCATTGAGGATGTGGAGGAAGGAGAGGTGGGCGACATGGGCACCCCACCAGGTGAGTGTCTGACACACCAGCTTACGGTAATCTATGCATGGCTGCCTTTTATTTTATGTAATTTTTCTACTCTATTTTAGGTGATCTGGTTGTGCTTGAGTCAAGCAACAGCGCCACCCCCGAGGATGTTCATGAAGTATGCGACATGGGCACCCCACCAGGTCAGTGTTTGAGACACCAGCTTTATGGTAAGGTAAACTTATGTGTGCATATTTCTAAACATATTTTTTTTTTCATTCCACTTTAGGTCCAAGTGACTATTTCACCACAGACAGTGCCCAACGGCTAATTGCTCAAATCATGGCCTGGAATGGGGAGATCGATCAAATGCGGAATCGGCTGGATCGTATGCAGCAGGAAATGAAGGACATGATTGATGTTTTGGGTCGAATCTAAATGCCCTTTTTTAAACCCCAAAACATCAATCATGTCCTTCATTTCCTGTTTTGCTGACCCCATTCTGGGCCTTCTCTTTTTTTTTTTTGGCAGAACATAAATGGCTGTTTAACCTAATGTAAAAAAGGAGGGCTGTTTCTCGTAAATACCTCAAAAATCCACAAAAAAATAAAAATTGATTTTCAAAAAAACACAAAAAAATAAAAATAAAAAACTTGATTTTAAAAAACCAAAAAAAAATAAAAAACTTGATTTTAAAAAACCAAAAAAAATAAAAAACTTGATTTTAAAAAACCAAAAAAAATAAAAAACTTGATTTTAAAAAACCAAAAAAAATAAAAAACTTGATTTTAAAAAACCAAAAAAATAAAAAACTTGATTTTAAAAAACCAAAAAAAATAAAAAACTTGATTTTAAAAAACCAAAAAAAATAAAAAACTTGATTTTAAAAAACCAAAAAAAATAAAAAACTTGATTTTAAAAAACCAAAAAAAATTAATATACAAACTTTATTAAAAAAAAATAATAAAAACAAAAATAACTTGATAAAAAAAAAAACATAAACAAAAAAATTGCTTTAAAAAAAAAAAAAAAAAAAAAAACAAAACTTGATTTTCCCAAAACAAAAAAAAAAGCCTGTTTGTGAAAATCAAAAAGCCAAAAATATTTTTTTGTGGATTAGGTATAAATATTTAGATATAATTATATTTTGCTACATTATTAAGATATCATTCTATTTTTGTCTATGAACATTTTATACTAAATGCAGAACGGAATGCATAACAACCATTAATAAAAACATCTCCTTATAGGAATTAAATAAATGTGTGGTTTGTTATTTCAAGGCTCAGTATCATTTTAGTTATAATTGTAAAAAAGTTGTTTACAGTGGCAATGGAGCTTATTTAGACATTTAAAATTACAATACAGTTGGCACTACAACTGCTCGACCATAACCTAGGAGACAGCCCAAAAGAAAGGCAAGCAATAAATATAATGCAAGATTTCATCAATAATTTTTTTATTGTCAAAAATTATATATCCTGGCCCATTGCAATGGCCCCCCTACCCATAAAATAATTAACATATTGCTGTCTAACTTGATGGGCACTTTGGGGGGCCAAGCCAGTACGGACAGTATCCAGGCCTGTAAGGTTGGCTTCTATTTGTCCGGCCTCAGGCCCAACTGTGCCTATATAATTTGGAGAATGCTTATTTAAAAAGTTGTGCAGAATGCAGCACGATAAAACGATAAAATTAAGTTTGTATTCCGCCAAATTAATGGCTGTTTGAAACAGGCGGAACCGGCTGGCCAGAATTCCAAACGCATTCTCAACCACTCTTCTAGCTCTGGCCAGCCGGTAATTAAAAACCCTCCTCTCCGGGGTGAGGGTTCTTTGGGGGAATGGCCTCATGAGGTGCTTGCTGAGAGCGAAGGCTTCATCGGCAATGAAGACAAAGGGGAGTCCTTCCACGTTATCCTCATCAGGTGGCAATCCCAGGCCACCGCTCTGGAGACGCTGGCAGAACTCCGTCTGGGCAAATACTCCTCCATCCGACATCCGGCCATTCTTCCCCACGTCCACATATAAAAAATCATAGTGTGCCGACACCACCGCCATTAAAACAATACTGTGGAACCCCTTATAATTAAAATAATATGACCCCGAATGGGGTGGTGGCACAATGTGGACATGTTTCCCATCTATAGCCCCTCCACAATTGGGAAAGTCCCAACGGCTGGCAAAATGGGATGCCACAGTCTGCCATTCCTGTGGCGTTGAAGGAAACTGGGAAATCAAACAAGAAAACCAAAATCAATTAATTTGGAAGCTAACATTGCAAGAAAATTAGACAATTAAAAACATTATTCCCCAGCATCAGTATAACATTCAATAATTTAATTGTTCTGGAATAACTAATATGGAAAGGCACACTTATCAGATTGCTCACCCCCTCTGATGGAACATTGATTACATTTTAGGGGGTTGTGAAATCCCTAAAAAAAATTACTTTTAGGACACGCAGGAATTTAGGGACTAAAAAGGCTACAAGACTGCAGTTGTCGCACTCTGCAGGTGCAGTTGCTAACCAGCTTACAGTAAATGAGGTAATGTAAAAAGGCATTCATGTTGCAAGGAGTACACAATCACATGCAAGGGCAATTAATGAAAACACTTTGAGGCTTGCATATGATTTGATGATGGAAATCAGCAGAGCTTCTGCTCATTTACTAAAGCACTGGAACAAATGCACTTGTAGAGTGCACATGCATTTTGCAAAGTGCAACATATATTTGCTTTAGACAAATCAACACCACAGAACATTCCAGCAAATTTTAACGAGGGTGGGGGTGGGGGGGTTGTGAAATCTAGATAATTGCTCATTAGCAGCACACTATTTGGAGTGAGTTTAGGTGGGGGGGGGGGGGGTTGTGAAATCTAGATAATTGCTCATTAGCAGCACACTATTTGGAGTGAGTTTAGGTGGTGGTGGGGGGGGGGGGGGGTTGTGAAATCTAGATAATTGCTCATTAGCAGCACACTAAATACACTCAAACAAAATACATTCCAAATGAGTAGACTAGGTGGATATGTACCCATCACTTCATGCTGGGAAGGTTATTGAAGGAAAATATACATGCATGACAAAAAATAACAGTAAAAAATTCCAGCATGTGTGAGGATAAAAAGGGGACATTCACACTATATTGCAATGATGGTAAGTAGTGTTTGAAGCAAGAAATACATCACATTATCAAAGATTACATAAAAGAACATGTGATACTAATAAAAGAAAAATATCTTACCTTAATATAGTCCTTCTGCAGGACCTGTATGATGGCAGAACAGGTCTCTGGGATAATGATCCCCAGAGCCTGGGGGGAGATGCCTGTCGAGAACTTAAGGTCCTGCAGGCTTCTCCCTGTGGCCAAATACCGCAAGGTAGCGACCAGCCTCTGCTCCGGAGTGATGGCTTGCCTCATGCAGGTATCCTGCCTGCTGATATAGGGGGTCAGCAAAGCCAACAAACGGTCAAAAACGGGGTCCGTCATCCGGAGAAAGTTCCTGAAATCCTCAGGATTATTCTCACGGATCTCACGGAGCAAAGGCATGTGACAGAACTGGTCACGCTGAAGCAACCAATTCTTGGTCCATGAACTCCTCCTCGCCCTGTTCATGGACTGGTCTTGGGCTGAAGAATAAACTACAGCACCAAGCACATACAATGCACGAGCTCTACGACGAGTACGTACAGGTAACATGGCTTCAAAACGGTCGGCTGGTCAGAACGCACTAAACAGAACGCACTGAAGAACAGCAAGGCCTGTGAAGAACGACCTGAAAATCAGGAACGAGCGGCCAATAAAACAAAGTTTTCTCAATGCCAACTGACCAAACGCACTGAAAAGCAGATACAAACCTCACAAGCACAGACTGAACAACAGTTAAAACGAACTGAAAAATACGAGTCTCACAAGCGCGAATCGTCTCTCACCAAACTTCTACTAACACGAGATAAACACGAGATTAGCAGAAGGAGCCCAAAGGGTGTCGTACGGGCTATTGAACTTCCGTTTTATAGTCTCGTCGGACTTGGTGTACGTCACCGCGTACTAGGCTGTCGTACTTTTGTGTGGTCGTGTGTGTGCAAGTCCGTTCGTAAGAAAGTCTGCCGCAAGTCCGCCGAAGGTACGTCGGAAGTCTGTCGGACAGGCTGTCGGACTTTTGTAGACGAAAAGTCCGACCGTGTGTACGCGGCATTAGAGTCTGCAAAAGACTTGAGATGCTTACGGAGGTTCACCTTCCAGCAGGACAACAACCCTAAACATACAGCCGGGGGGGCGTGTCTAGCAGCGAGCTGAGGAAGACGTGTGGCCACAGAGCTCCTCAAGCTTGACTAAAATCCACTGCCTTCCTGGCTGCAAACGTCCCGGACGGGCTACCAAATCTGCCCTAGGGATCCCCAGGAGTCTCCTGCTTACATCTCAGCCAGTACTGAACGACCCAGCCGGCTGATCGCGGCTTCCCCCGGCCCGCTCCTCACGACACGGGATCGCCACCATCTTGAGGCCTACGGGGCCTGCGAAGCCTCCTCCGCTATCTCCCCGACTCACGGACGATTACTACCCCGGCTACAGCCTGAGGTGAGGTACCTGGTCAGCGGTTTGTCCTCCCGTTATTCCAATAACACGGAGCAGCTCAGCCATATTGCGGCCCGCAAGGCCTATACCATCCCCAGTCTGAAGTACCACGGATGGTGGGATTAGCATCTGGCCACCCCCGGGCCTGCATCCACGGAGGGAGCCATCAGACTGTGAACCCCGCCAGACTGTGAACCTACGGAGGCCCGCCTGAGTGTTTCTGTCGGCCTATTATACAGGCCTGAGGCCTGTCGCCATTTTGCGGCCTATAGGACTGTGGATCCTCCATCATCCCCCGGCCTAAATTACCGCGATCCGTGGGTTGAAACAGCCACCCAACCTCCTGTAAAAAATGACAAGAGACAGTTTTTGACAATTCCTTTATTTAAATGCTTTTTCTTTCTTCTATCTTCCTTCATCTTCTTCTGGTTCTTCTGGCTCTTCTGGTTCTTCCTCCGGCAGCTTCTAACTTTTATGACTATTTTTTTTTTTTCACATGTGTCTTTTCATTTTTGAAGGCTTCTGTTCTCCTTTTTGCCCTCATTGCAGCTCCAATCTGTGGTGTTATGTTTTGAACACCGTTAACTGTCTGAGTCTAGCTATTAAAAGAGCGGGCCATAGTCCGCCGCTCTAGCTGAACGTCATGTCCCTCTACATGTCCATGGTCTCCCGCCTTGGTCCCCTGAAGGACTTATCCCCTTCTGGCTTTCAAAACACGTTTCAATTTTTTTAGTTTTTTTATTTTTCCTTTCTTATGCCTTGCTCTTGCTAAAGCTTTCAAATTTTTACCAGGTCCTTGTTTTGCTGCAGGTTATAAACTTACCACACATTGTCTTAATGTTCAAAAATGCTGATGTGTATAAGTATCTTATAGTCCTCCTTGGATTGGAATGTCTCTTACCCATAAGTTATGTTAAAATATCATCTGCTTATCACTCTATGACTGTTATGCCCCGTACACACGGTCGGATTTTCCGACGGAAAATGTGTGATAGGACCTTGTTTTCGGAAATTCCAACCGTGTGTAGGCTCCATCACAGATTTTCCATCGGAATTTCCGACACACAAAGTTTGAGAGCTTGCTATAAAATTTTCCGCCAATAGAATTCGTTGTCGGAAATTCCGATCGTGTGTACACAAATCCGATGGACAAAGTGCCACACATGCTCAGAATAAATTAAGAGAACAAAGCTATTGGCTACTGCCCCGTTTATAGTCCCGACGTACGTGTTTTACGTCACCATGTTCAGAATGATCGGATTTTCCGACAACTTTGTGTGACCGCGTGTATGCAAGATAAGTTTGAGCCAACATCCGTTGGAAAAAATCCATGGATTTTGTTGTCGGAATGTCCGATCAATGTCCGACCGTGTGTACAGGGCATAACATGGCTTTAAAGATAGTTTCTTGTAATGTCAAGGGCTTGAATTCCTTACGAAAACGCTGGTTGGCTTTGAAGGCATTCAAATCCTCGGGAGCTGACGTGGTAATGGTTCAGGAGACACATTTCCGCCCAGGGGGTTCCTTTAAATTTGCTCCCAAATTATTCCCCACAGTTTATATGGCCCCAGATCCGTCCAGGAAGGCTGGAGTGGCCATACTAACTAAACGTTCTTGCCCTATACGTATCTTAGCCTCAACTTTGGGCCCCCGGGGTCGGTATGTCCTCCTGAAGTGTGCCCATCGGAATTCCTCCTTCATTTTAGCTAATATTTATGCACCCAATACGGGACAAGTTGTTTTTTTTGCCGGAGTTCTTGATCAGCTGCGTTCCTTTTCTCAGCCTTTCATGATCGTGGGCGGAGATTTCAATATGTGTATGTCTCCTAGTAGGGATAGATATGCCTTATCTCAACAAACTACATCCCTCCAAGTTCTTAAATTGTCCACCTCCTTTC
The DNA here is from genome assembly GCF_042186555.1 of Aquarana catesbeiana. NCBI lineage: Eukaryota > Metazoa > Chordata > Amphibia > Anura > Ranidae > Aquarana > Aquarana catesbeiana. The sequence continues at coordinate 344,868,078 of NC_133326.1, read as the reverse complement.
GCAAATTAATTCGTTCTCACGATCTTTTCGATGCGTGGAGAGTAAAGCACCCTACCCAGTGTCAATATTACCTTTTTCTCCCCTCCACATAAGCTATATTCTCGATTGGACCATTTTCTAATATCCGCCCCCTTGTTATCCAACATAGTCTCTTCGGAGATAGATCCTATTACGTGGTCTGATCATGCCCCCATAACTCTGAGTATGGTGCTTAACGCCGCATCACACAGGACTTGTCATTGGAGGCTCAATGAATCTCTTCTGAGATATGTTGCGTCTAAAGACAGGCTTCTTAAGGAATTGAAAGAGTTTTTTCATTTAAATGTAGGCTCAGTCTCTGATAAATCTATTGTATGGGAAGCCCATAAGGCAGTTTTTAGGGGCGAGTGCATTTCAGCCAGTTCACGCTTGAAGCGTGACTCTATTCAGCTTGTGGCCCAGCTGGGGATTGCGGAGGCGCAGCTGCTCCGCCTCTCTATGGTGGGTCGCTTGCGCAAATGATTGCTATCCGCAACTGTATTAGGTCTGTAGATACGAATAAATTCTTAAAGTCAATGTTATGGTTTAAGCAAAAGTTTTATGAGTATGCAGACAAATTGCATAGAATGCTTGTCCATAGGCTTAAGCCCTGACCTTTTCTATCCATCCCTGATCATATAGTACAATTAGATGGCACACCTACTCATTGTCCTCAGACATGTCAGGAGTTTTTGGAGAGTATTATAATAAACTCTACAACTGCTTGAGCACAGATTCACAGGCCCAGTTTTCACAAGACAGACTGGACTCCTTCTTGTCCTCTGTGCATCTTCCAAAACTGTCACCAGACCAACGCTCCTCATTAAATCAATCTATTTCTGTGGAAGAATTAACTGAAGTAATCAAAAACTTTCCCTCACATAAAGCTCCAGGTCCAGACAGCCTTCCATATTCCTATTACAAGACGTTTTTACCAACCCTAACCCCACATTTTTTATCCCTCTATTCCTCGTTACTCCAGAGCAAATTACCGCACTTTTCGTTCTTACACGCTTTTGTAACCGTTATCCCTAAACCGGGTAAAGATTCATCCCTTCCCGATAACTACCGTCCCATCGCCCTATTAAACTCAGACTATAAAAATTTTCACCAAGATCAATTCAATTTCACCAAGATCAATTCAATCTGACAGAGCTTGAGTTATTTTGCATAGAAGAATGGGCAAAAATGTCTAGATGTGCAAAGCTTATAGAGACATACCCAAAAAGACTTGCAGCTGTAAAATGAAAGATGGTTCTACAAACTATGGACTCATGGGGGGCTGAATACAAATGCACACCACACTTTTCAGATATTTATTTGTAAAACATTTTGAAAACCATTTTTTTTTCCTTCCACTTCACAATTATGTGCCACTTTGTGTTGGTCTATCACATAAAATCCCAATAAAATACATTTACGTTTTTGGTTGTAACATGACAAAATGTGGAAAATTTCAAGGGGTATGAGTACTTTTTCAAGGCACTGTATATATTTTCAGAACAAATACAGTGTGTAGTGGGGTTTTATTTTTTTGTTTTGTTTTTTTTTTTTTTACAATTTTTTTTTCATTTCATACTTTACATACTTGCATTTCTCAAGTCTGTGTAATAAATATAGAAGCATGCTGAGTTTTTGTTTTTTTCTTAAGAGCTGAGATCCAAACATGGTAAAAAAAAATTGGTACTTTGTATGCATTTTATATATTTAAAGTGATACTAAACATACAATGTTTAATTGGGATTATCCTTTCTATTTATGTATAAGGATGATGGCACTGTATTTAATTGAATATAAAAATGTATCCGAGTACCTTATTTTATCATTGCTGTTCAGCGGTCATATGGTTTCCTAGGTCTTTCCAGTCCTCAGAGTAAGATCGGATGGAGGAGTGTCTAGTACTCTGGACTCTGTACTCTGAATCTTTGTCTGCACAGCGATGATTGCTACTGTGCCAGTCACGTGACACAAAAAAAAAAGATGTGATGTCACTCACTTCCTCGGTTCTGGCAAGAAGCTCTAAAGGTCTGGCTTGGTATTTTGGACCTTCCAAGCGCATGCGCTGATGATGTCAGTGGCTGCATGCAGGGTGAATATCTCCGAAATGGTGCACATTTAGGAGATATTCATTTTACCTACAGATAAGCCTTATTATATATGTAGCACCCTGGTGTTTAGGCAGGGTTGCTCCTAAATTTACCTGCCAGGTAAATTTACCTTGACTAATTGTTGAGGATCAATTGATTTCACTCTGTAATTGCTGCACTTCTCTCTTTTGCCTCTAGGTGACTTGGCACTGCGTGGCATTAGATAAGACAAGGGCACTGCAAGGTCAGATTATGGGTATATGGGGTATCTCAGCCAATGGGCATGGATTTTCTTAAATCCCTTGGCCTGCTGGGAGAACCTATATATTTGGGTGGAATCAGGTGATCAGTGTTCTGTGCCACCTGGACGACTGTCTGGGTGGACGTGTGTTGTGCTGCCCGGGTTGCTACACTGGAGTTTGGGCCTATCCCAGGAACATCTGGCGGCCAGGTTGTCTGAGGGCCTATCCAGAAGCAAGAGAGCAGTGCAGGGTTGGGATTGTGGCTTGCAGTTCAACCAGAATTGACGGTTCTGCCAGCTGGAAAACCTGTCGCCACTAAGGGATCAACCACCTGATTATCACTTACCACAGTGAGTAGCTGAAGCAAGTACCAGAGCAGAATTCTCACCAACCGGGGATGGTGAATAATCGGGAAACTTCACCAGATATCAAGCCAGGGACTCAGCCAGTGGAGGTGACACTTGTAGAGCAGCCTTGTGTGTCAAGCTAGAGACCGAGCAGGCCAGTGGGGTGAAGCTTGAGAAGTATCTGGAGTGCCAAGCTAGGGACCCAGAAGAGAAGCGGGGGTGACGCTTGAGGAAGATACTACAGTGAAGATTGGAGGAGCTAAAAGGGACTCAGTGGCACTGAATTATCTAGTCTAGTGAGAGAGAGACTGGGAGCTCAGTGGGTTGAAGAATTACAAGAAGTGATTGGAGTAGAAGTGACGGTATGGTTACACTTTGTGTTAGTAACTGTTAAAGACTGTTGCCATAGGAGACAGCATTCCTACACATGCAGACATGGCGTCTTGCTGGATGCCTTTCCCTGCATGGCTGTCCTCCTGTAGAAGTCTCGGAGTCTGCCAATTAACAATGCAACTGCCTAAGGGTGTCCTGGCCCTAACCCTCTCTCCCAAAGTTCTGTTCAAGAGAAAAAAAATCTCTTTGCATTCAAGAAGTGTCTGGTGCCCAATAAATCTAACTTGAATTACACCCACCATGCCTCACAACCAGGGGCGGACTGACCATAGAGCCACTCGGGCACTGCCTGAGGGCCCTGGGCAACTCGGGGGCCCCATCAGGGTTGCCAGCCTCAGTAAAACCAGGGACAGTATGTATAAATCTGTATTTTTTTTACATCTGTCTGTGTATACTGTGTGTACATGTATGTGTATACTCTGTGATTGTATACTGTGTGTGTGTATACTGTGTGGCCCCATAATCTCTGATTGCCTGGGGGCCCCATAATCTCCTATTGCCCGGGGGCCCCATGAGTTATCAGTCCGCCCCTGCTCACAACCCACCATATACAGAAGGATGTCAGCTGTCTCTGGCCCTAGAGGTTTTCATTAGATTGAAGGAGGCCTGGGACCTTGCTACAACTACTTTAATAGCAACAAAGTGTTTTAAAGCTTATTACAAATTTATATTTCAAAGCAAACGTGTATGATTTTGTTGCAGAGTAGGCAAAAGTTTCCATAAATTGACAATAGCTTTCAGTTTGTTCACACAAGATATCTGGAGGAGGTTCTGCCAATGACAAGTTGTGTTATGCCCCATCCAGTCTGTGTCTATGATTGTATGTTTTGGAACTTACAAGGAGGTTAAGTCCCCATTTTTCCCCATTAAAGTTTACTGTACAAAATAATGTCCATCAGCATGGACCATAGGGTGAGTATATGGATTGAAAACTGGCTACAAGGGTGAGTTCAGAAGGTGGTGATAAATGGGGAGTACTCAGAATGGTTCTATACTGTAATGCCCCGTACACACGGTCGGATTTTCCGATGGAAAATGTCCGATCGGAGCGTGTTGTCGGAAATTCCGACCGTGTGTGGGCTCCATCGGACATTTTCCATCGGATTTTCCGACACACAAAGTTGGAGAGCAGGAGATAAAATTTTCCGACAACAAAATCCGTTGTTGGAAATTCCGATCGTGTGTACACAAATCCGACGGACAAAGTGCCACGCATGCTCAGAATAAATAAAGAGATGAAAGCTATTGGCCACTGCCCCGTTTATAGTCCCGACGTACGTGTTTTACGTCACCGCGTTTAGAACGATCGGATTTTCCGACAACTTTGTGTGACCGTGTGTATGCAAGACAAGTTTGAGCCAACATCCGTCGGAAAAAATCCTAGGATTTTGTTGTCGGAATGTCCGAACAAAGTCCGACCGTGTGTACGGGGCATAAGAGCGGCAAAGATGTGGAATTCCCTTCCACAGGCGGTGGTCTCAGCGGGGGTCATCGATAGTTTCAAGAAACTTAGATAAGCACTTGAACGACCACAATATACAGGGATATACAATGTAATGATGACATATAATCACACACATAGGTTGGACTTCATGGACTTGTGTCTTTTTTCGACCTCACCTACTATGTAATTATGTAACATGAAGGTAGAGGGAAGGGAGTGATCTGTCATTTAGCTGGAGTGTATACGTCCACAAGTGTGACTTTATAGTCACGTGGGCTGCATAGATAAGATGGAGGCTATGAATAGCTTAGAAGGCAACTGAAACTGGAGCATACTCAGTAGATGTGGCAATCTTAGGCTGTAGCAAGGACATAGACAATGAGGGAGAGACAGGGAACAGCAGGATGAACCAGATTTTTTTGCAATCTACAGAAAACAAATGTTCTACAGATAGTTACAGTACATTGACATTGATTTACATTTACATTTTACTAATTTGCTAATCTATTGGTTAAGAGCCCTTTCACACTGGGGCGGTTTGCAGGCGCTATTGCGCTAATAATAGCGCCTGCAAACCGACCCGAAAGTGCCGCTGCATGTATTCCTGTGTGAAAGCCCCGAGGGCTTTCACACTGGAGCGATGCGCTGGCAGGACGGTAAAAAAAGTCCTGCCAGCAGCATCTTCGGAGCGGTAAAGGAGCGGTGTGTATACCGCTCCTTTACCGCTCCTGCCCATTGAAATCAATGGGACAGCGCGGCTATACCGCTGGCAAAGTGCCTCTGCAGAGCGCTTTGCGGTGGTATTTAACCCTTTCTCGGCCGCTAGCGGGGGGTAAAACCGCCCCGCTAGCGGCCGCATACCGACGGTAAAACGCCGCTAATAATAGCGGCGTTTTACCGCCGATGCCGCCCCCCGCCCCAGTGTGAAAGGGCTCTTAAGGTTCTGCACAAAATAATTTATATCCCCTAAGAAGCCACCGTCTTAGACATTTTGCCAGGGGTGGGGGTAGACCTGTAATCTATGTTACTCATAGTCATTAGCAGAATGTCTGACTTTTGGCAGTAAATAAGTGGCTTGCCATTAGCAGGGAACAACAGTGGAACAGCAGTGAAACCTGGGAACATATACCAAAAGTGGGACACTTGCCTTTACACGCACATGAACTTTAATGGCATCCCAGTCTAATGCCCCGTACACACTGTCGGATTTTCTGACGGAAAATGTGTGATAGGACCTTGTTGTCGGAAATTCCGACCGCGTGTAGGCTCCATCACACATTTTCCATCGGATTTTCCGACACACAAAGTTTGAGAGCAGGCTATAAAATTTTCCGACAACAAAATCCGTTGTCGGAATTTCCGATCATGTGTACACAAATCCGACGCACAAAGTGCCACGCATGCTCAGAATAAATAAAGAGATGAAAGCTATTGGCTACTGCCCCATTTATAGTCCTGACGTACGTGTTTTACGTCACCGTGTTCAGAATGATCGGATTTTCCGACAACTTTGTGTGACCGTGTGTATGCAAAACAAGTTTGAGCCAACATCCGTCGGAAAAAATCCTAGGAGTTTGTTGTCGGAATGTCCGATCAATGTCCGATTGTGTGTATGGGGCATTAGTCTGTAGGGTTCAATATTAAGTTGGCCCACCCTTTGAAGCTATAACAGCTTCAACTCTTCTAGAAAGGCTGTCGACAAGGTTTAGGAGTGTGTCTATGGGAATGTTTGACCATTCATGCAGAAGCACATTTGTGAGGTCAGGCACTGATTTCGTACGAGAAGGCCTGGCTCGCACCATAATCCCCCCTTCACCAAATGATTTGGACCAGTGCACAAAGCAAGGTCCATAAAGACATTGATGAGCGAGTTTGGGGTGGAGGAACTTGACTTGCCTGCACAGAGTCCTGACCTCAACCTGATAGAACACCTTTGGGATGAATTAGAGCAGAATGGCGAAGGGGGGGCTGATGGGGAACTGAGAGAGTAGTTTCCCATGGGGTCCATTCTATTTTTAAATGACAGTCCACAGCAGTGGGCAGTCTCAAAAGCCGCTACTGGACTAAATAGCGGCCATGGATCCACCAACTGCCATGCACTGTCAATCAAAAGTGGAGCAGACCTGTCGGGGTACTCATTTCTGAGTTCCCCATCAGGTCCCACCCCTAGTATAAAAATCTTTGTCCATATGCCTGTCAGTGTGACTGGCGCAGTTGCTGGGCAGGGCAGTAGTGCAATGGGGAGGGAGCATGCTATGTGGACACTCCTTCAACAGTGCAGACATGGGCAAATTCATATACAAATTGTGAGCAAGCACTGACACTTCGGTTCTGTGTTCCAGTAGGGTTCTAAAGGGTGCTATGATACTTTTTATGATTTCCCCTGTATATATCTGTGCCCTTCACCCTCTAGTGAACTTACACATACTATAAATATGTGGTGGACACAGGCTATTTATAATAGTAGCCCAGCTATCAGCTGAGTGCTCAACCTGTTAGTGCCAGGGCTGGGTAAGGCAGTGAGGAAACTCAAGGTGGAAGAAAATACAATAGGTTTATCAGTGTCTTGGTGGACCAAGGTACTATTTCAGGCTGCTTTGATTGAAAAAAAAAAACAGGTTTGCAAAAAACAGTTCCCACAATTCATGCCTTACCTTACCTCGTTATACAAAGAAACCATTTTAGTCATGAAGATTAACAAATATGAACAAGGAAAGATAGAAGATGTGACAAAAGAATGGGTGAAAAAGAGGAGAAAGTGGGTATGAGAAACATGGGTCAGACCACTGCCCTTTTCACAGACTTGTGACAAATTACTGGTCAACCTCACAACCCACTGTCCCTGATATACAACAATGCCACTCTCAGCCTTACCCTACACAAAGATTTTCCAGCTTGTGGGACCACAATCTAGGTGCCAACTAAGGATCAACTCAGGCGTGTTCGCAAACAGCATGTGTAGAGCCCGCCAGGAAGTCAGCACTGGGAAGCGCTAATGACAAGCTGTGAGACATTTCCCGATCTCTGCATCCGCGTATCGGGACAATGTCTCACTGCTTGTGATTAGCGCTCCGCAGTTCCAACTTCCTGGCGGGCTCTACACATGCTGTTTGCAAACATGCCTGAGCTAATTCTTAGTGCCAACAGACTGAGAGCGGTTGCCACTGGGTTTAGCTATCTAAGCAATTAACTCTTTAAACCCCCAAACTGCCACCAGATAGGATAGGCCTATCTCCCATTCACAATATTATCAAAAACAATTATGATTTTAAAATAAACGTCTGTAAACATACTGTCACCACAGACAGGTATATCCAGAGATCTTCAAGAGACATGGATTCTTTGAGCTTTGCGTTAGATCATTAGAGACAAGTTAACACTTTTCAAAATATTGTTTAATAATGAAAAGGTAAAAAATTGTGCAAATAAAATATTTACAGAAAAGAAAAAGGTGCAAATAAAATATTTACAGTTATTACAAAGAAAACAAAGAGACAACAAGGCAATAGAAAAACAAAAAGGGTTGAAAAAATTAAAACACTTATCAAGTCCTGGTTCAGCAGACTTCAATCAATGAGAAAACTGCTACAGTGGCTCTCATAAAGTGACAGATCTTCCTTCTTGTTGATGGCAAAATGAGAGCTATCAACTGTAAGGGCAGCCCCCTTTGCTGTATGCTGGGGGGGGGGGTGTTAACAGAAATGAGTTGACCAATTTAGTGGTTTAGGAATGGCCATGGAATGTCACTGGGTTTACGACTGTTCCGTGACCATTCCCTACAGTTTTTTTTACCGATATTAATATCTTCAAATATGTACAAGTTGCATTCTGGAAACTGGTAGATTATTGTCTAGCATTGAATTTTGTGTACAGGGATACTAAATATGGGATTCCTCAGACAGGCCTGTCACCCAGGAGGTAGGGAACCTCACCTTATTTATACTATAGCTTAGTCACATATGACCTCAATTTGTTCAGTATGATCTTCTCCATTCAAATATATACTTGAGAAAATTGAGTACTGTCCGTGATACTTTTTTTATTTGCACTAACATACAATTTTTCAGGACAAGCTTTTGGGGTATGTCCCCTTCTTCAAGGTCCAAGCAGTACTGATTCATAAAATTAAAAACGTATTAGTGTCACAATTGCACTAATACGGCTACAATCAAATCAAATATATACTTAATATTAATGTGTCTTGGTCCTATCTGATGTTATGAATTGTGTGTAGATATTTTGAAATTGTGAGTGAGGCAGCGGTCTCTGAAAGTTCCCTGCAGGGCTGATTGGGTTTACGATACCCATTAGCCCTGGGTATGGCATTTTATAGCATGCCATGTATTCCTAATTGGTTTAATTGCCCTAAAAACCATGGGTGACAGAATTGAAGAATTATGTGACTGTTTTACGATGGGTCAATCCCAATTCCCCTCAAAGAGAAGTGATAATCTGTAGATTTTTATGGTTAGGAAACACTGCCAGACCTCATGCCAGAACTTTAATTAGATAGTTACACCTCTGGTAAATTCCTGTGTACTGGTGTCTGTTGTCCCTAAGTTGAGATAACAGGCTCTTGAAATTCCAGACCCTTGCATGTATGGGACATCACATAAGTCCACAACTGAAGAACCTGAAGGTATTTCATGTAATGCGTATCTTTTTTTTAAATACGACAAACTTAAATATTTTTAATTTTAAGGTAGACATGCAGTCTGATACAGTACTCCATGGTACAGGTAAAAAAAAAAAAAATGAAAGTAAAGAACACTGATTGAATAGTTATTTTATTTATTTCAGGTACTTATATAGCGCCGTCAATTTACGCAGCGCTTTACATATACATTGTACATCCACATCAGTCCCTACCCTCCAGAAGCTTACAATCTAAGATCCCTAACTCACATTCATACATACTAGGGACAATTTAGACAGGATCCAATTAACCTACCAGCATGTAGGTGGGAGGAAACCGGAGTATCCGGAGGAAACCCACGCAGGCACAGGGAGAACATGCAAACTCCAGGCAGGTAGTGTCGTGGGTGGGATTCGAACCAGCGACCCTTCTTACTGCTAGGTGAAAGTGCTATCCACTGTACCACTGTGCCGCCCTAAGTTATCTGCGTAAGTACAATTATAGGACAATAATATACATATTATAGCTATTGGTGGAGAAACAAAAACAGTGCACAGTGTATACACACTGTATAATGATGATAACTAGCTAAATTGCCTAACCATGCATTCCAAACATATAGTGGGATAGAGAATTGTTTGTTTCTCTTGGCTAAAGTCAAGTAACATTTAATTAAGCATACAATATATTACAGTTAATTAAATTTACACTTTGTTAATTAAAAAAGCCAGGCACCTCTCTTTCCCAAGGGTATATAATCTAAAACATGTGATTCTTTTCCGCATAATCCTATTGCTGTCTTTCTGATAATACACTAAGCTCCCGCAGGCAGGGATTGTCGATTTTGGTCTGGCTGCTTGTATTTGTACAGCAATTAATATGAGCACAGTTTATATTTATTGTTTGAATATATCATAGAAAAGTAAATTAATTGTAGTCGACTATGCTGCTTTTGTCTTGCACCAGGAAAACAGCTTTCACCATTTATTGCCAGAATCAAAACATCAAAACATGGTAGAATACAGCAACACACATCAAACTTCAGTATGAACTTGTATGAAAGACACACTAAAAACTGTGTTTTTATAGTATAATTTATACTATAGTACTGATGAGTGAATTAGCCAAAATTCACTTAGCCTTTTATCTGGTGAATCCATAAAAAAGATCACCACACTTCAACGTCATATGTTAATTGCATTGAAGTCAATAGGGAGTGAATTTTGATGTTTTCTGTGGCATTTTAGGGGGCTTCTAGGCAAGCTATTATGACCCAAATACAACCACACACCACAAAATACGTACACACAGCAGGGAGGGTTTTTTCTATGGTTTTCTAGAGAAACACAGAAAATACACAAATCCTTTCATGGTTTGGGGAATGCCTTAAAGTTAGCTTTGCTTACAGACAGCAGCAGAATCCAAATCGAATATAATAGATTTGAGTAAAAAAAGTTATTTTATTATAGTTTCAGTAGCAGCATGTGTTTTCATCAAGCGGTACTCTGCATGCTTTGTTCAGTAGAAGCCCTCAAATACCTTTATTTTTTCATGTCAGTAAAAATGTTTTGTTTTCTTCTTGTAATTTGATTAGGTGTGCTTGAAAGAAATATGGCCAACGGGCTACAAAAATTGAAAAACGGAAGGAAAGAAAAAAAGGAAGGGAAGAAACAGAGAGGTAATCTAGCAGGCTTAATGTGTAGACACAAGCCACACAAAAGTGTCTGTCTTCCAATAAAATTCCAATAAAAATAGCTATAGCCCTCAAATATTTTGATGACAGCCTCAAAAGGCATAAGTGTGAAGACTCTAGCCACAGGGAGGTGTCTATCTTCCCATTATATTAGTGCTATATTCCTCAGGTAAGGATAGACAAAATATTGGCCTGTGGATCCACAGTTTGATGGAGCAGTTTGAAAGCAGTCTTTTTTTTACAGCGGTAGAGAGTAACTAGGTGTCTCCGATACCCCATCAAGTCAAGACCTGCTGTATGATAGTCAATGGCATTCTCAGCCTGGACGCCACCAGACCACGCCCCCAATGTGGTTCAATCTGCCCACTGGAGCTTACTTATTGGGATTAAAAAAAAGGTGTAAAAAGGGTGTGTACCAAAACAGTTCACACCACCACCTTAATTCTTTTTTATATGCTTTATTTAAAGTGACAAATTATATTAAAATAATACAATCACATTCCTTAGTACACAGAAATGCCCACGTATCCAAATATACAATATATTTCTAATGTGTACAATATGATTGTCTATTAATGCATCGATATTACATAATAATACAAAAACAAGACAAAACAAAGGATAGAACAAATTAAATGAGTGAGCAGTGAGTCTGCTCAATTGAATACCTATAGAATCCTTTTACAGATTAAAACTGCCATATTAAATTATATTCTGTAGTATAGGATGTGTGTTGCAGGGGGGAGGATGCAGTTGCAGAGGGCCTCCAAGGATTTTTCTCTTTTTTCTAGAAGAAGGGACCTAAGGGGGCAAGAGATGGGAAGGAGAAAAAAAATAGGAGAAAGGAGAAAAAAAAGAGAAAAAGAAGAAGAATGAAAGGAAGAGGAAAAACATTTAAAACACTGTTGTATTCCACTATGTTTGCTTCCACTACATCTACAAATTTGTAAGAAAAGTCTGATATCTTGCAGTCAACATAAAGTGGGCCCACTGTGTCTAAATTTGTTTAAAGCAAGCTTCCTGTCTCCTTAACGAAGCTGTAAATTCCTCCATGTGCATTATGTCATTTACTTCTTGAATCCAATGATGCACAGTGAAAATTGCCGCATTTAACCACTTCAGTCCCGGAAAGATTTACCCCCTTAATGACCAGGCCATTTTTTGCGATACGGCACTGCAACTGACAATTGCGCAGTCGTGCAAAGTTGTACCCAAACAAAATTGATGTCCTTTTTTTCCACAAATAGAGCTTTCTTTTGGTGGTATTTGATCACCTCGGCGGTTTTTATTTTTTGCGCTATAAACAAAAAGACTGACAAATTTGAAAAAAACACAATATTTTTTACTTTCTGCTATAATGCAAAAAGAAAAAAAAAATAATATTTTTTTATATAGATATAGATATAGATATATATATATATATCTATATCTATATCTATATCGATATATATATATCGATATAGATATAGATATATATATATCTATATCTATATCCATATATAGATATAGATATATATATAATATTTTTTTTTCTTTTTGTATATATATATATATATATATATATATATATATATATATATATATATATATATATATATATATATATATATATATAAAACTAATTTATTTATCAGTTTAAGCCAATATGTATTCTGCTACATATTTTTGGTTAAAAAAATCGCAATAAGCATATATTGATTGGTTGCGCAAAAGTTATAGCGTCTACAAAATAGGGGATAGATTTATGGACTTATGGATTTTATAAATGTTTTTACTGGTGATGGCAGCGATCTGCAATTTTTATCGGGACATGCGACATTGCGGCGGACAAATCTGACCCCAAGTGACACTTTTTGGGACCAGTGACATTGTTACAGTGGTCAGTGCTAAAAAAATGCACTGATCAATGTATAAATGACACTGGCAGGGAAGGGGTTAACTAGAGGGCAATCAAGGTGTTACCTGTGTTCCCTGGGTATGTTCTGTGTGGGGGATGGGCTCACTGGGACAACACAGATTGCTGTCCCTGATCACTAGGACCAGCAAATCTCCATGTTGTCCTCTGTCAGAACGGGGATCCTCCTTGTTTACATAGGCAGATCCCCGTTCTGCCTCTCTGTGGAGCGATCATGGGTGGCCGGCAGACATCAAGTCTGCTGGACCTGCGCGTGCCCACAGTATCTATTACACAACTGTACAGGTACGTTGTTTTGCGCAATAGAGCCGACCTGGCACAGTTGGCTGGTCGGCAAGTGGAAGATGTCTCACTAGAGAATGTTGATATTTTTGTTTTAAAAGGGGGCTAAGGTGTAGCAAACAGGCTGGTTATGGACAAGGGAATGATCCATAAGATCTTCAATCAAAACACATACAGTACATCCTGCCAGTAAGATCAATTTTGAGGGCAGGTTCAAAAAATATGATAGAGCTTTCCCTTGTCTTCCTCACATCGCCAACAGATGGAGTAGATAGTAGGAAACACTCTGGTGTCCGTTTATGAAGCAGTGAAATCTATTCACTGCTTCGTTCTCCGGCATTCACAGTGAAGATCTTTCTCCTCTGTGTGCCTGTTTATGAAGCTTTGTAGATCGCTTCACCTTCGGAGGAGTGAAGAGATCTACAAATGCTTCAAACAGTGGAGAACGGCCCCTGATACTGGAATCTCGTGAGACTTTACGAGATTACAGCACCAGAAATACAGAGATGTCAGTTTATTAAGCGGTGATAAATTATCACCGCTCAATACACGGACGATTAATGTTAATAAAATAATGAGTCCCCCTACATTATATACATATGTATACACACACACACATTATATATACATGTATATACACACACATTATATATATATACATATACACATTATATGTATATATGTATATATATGTATACACATAAATATGACAGGGGGACATGCTAACAGTGTTGGGGGGTCTGAACGAGGCATAAGGAAGTTAAAAATCTTCCTCCTTCCCCCTCAGATCCCCCCAGATTTCCTCTTCACTCCCCGATTCACCACCTCTGAGCTGGTGAACCTGGGAGTGTGAATTCTGACACAGATCGCCAGTGAAGCGGTGAGATCACCGCTTCATAAACTGGCCCTTACTGTGTCATTCATGAGAATTCTCCGCGTGTAGAGATAATCGGCGGGAGAACAAGTTCAAACATGTTCTCCCCCGATTATCACTGTTTCATAAACTGTTTATGGACTGTGATCAGCGGTGATCCTCGGGATCACCGCTGATCACTGCTTCATAAACGGACACCTCTGTGTAGTAGAACTCTAGAACTGTAGAACTCTATATCATCTAGTCAGTAGCTTATATCATGATTCCCGCAGTCTCAAAGAAATAGAACATTTGTGTATAAAGTAAAAAATGAGTCTATTTGGTCTGCAGATAATGTCATCTTCAGATCTGTTTCACATGTTGTGATGAAAGAAGGAATAAAAAAGTCTGGAGGAGCCACCAACACAGCGTATGTTCTAGAGAGGCTCCTTTACAGAGGTCATCCAGCAATACAGAGGCGCTCAAAGATGGTAGTTGTACCAGAAAGCTCAGATCGTAAAGATATCAAAGAAAGGTAATGCCTTAATTGAATCCTTTGCCGGAATGGAATGGAAGGGGTGGTGAGATCATGGATTAAATATCAACTATAGTTTTCCAACCACCCGCTTCTCTAAAATCTAGTACTATAAACTCCCCTGCTTCTAAATATTGCCGAAGTATAGGGTCATATAGCCCTGGTGGAAAATCTGGATTTCCAATCACCTGTATCGTTGGTAATGTTGACATGGAGTTTTTTACCCTGGGACTATTTCTAAGAGCACCACCACACCAGTTTCCTGCACTTCCCCTTCTCTGGCCTATGGCTCCCACTGTCACCTCTGTGTCCTGTAAGTAGGGTGAGAGAGGGCAGTGCTGCTGTAGAGGGGAATAGCTCTGAATTGAAAGTGTTTGAGGGGGAATTTGCTGGGGAAAGCTGATTGTGGAAGGTTTTTTACCTTGATCCAGAGAATACATTAAGGTAAAAAAACGTATGCCTTTGGAGCAATTTTAATCACAGCTGCAATGAGCAATTTGAGCTTACTTTTTTTCTTAGCAATAATGTCTTTTATCATCTAGTGGCTTTCAAATGAAGGGTATTGTGCCCATGAAATAATGCAGCAGTTGTTTTATCTCCTGAAAATTATTCTTTCATATATTGATATATTTATTTTGTTGCTAGCAGTTTTTTTTTTTACACGAGATTGACAAATAAAATTTTTAGGGTATATAGAAATTAGAAATTATTTTCTCACTAATATACAGAAACATTAGATGCAGTACCACTTAAGTCCCATTTCCTGCTTTTGAAAAAAATAATCATACGGTGCAGGCACAGTGTGAAGTGTTTCTAGTGATGTCCTTCAGTGTGTGAAGAGGGGACAACATACTGCATTATAAATAGTAGGCCCCTAAGTGATTATTTTCATAATTTTGACTGATTATATATTATGACTGCCAAGACAGAATGGCAAACCTTAAATTGGTAAGACTCATCCTCTACCAAGAACATGATAAATTGCCCCTGTTGTTACGCTGAAAACTATTGCTCATTTAAAATACTGTAATTTACCAGTACTATTAATGTCACTCTGTAATTGACAAGAAGGAGGCAGAGCTTTTAATGTCATCTTGGTATATTTATCATAAGTATAGATCTTTTTTGCAACTCTGACAGACAAGTCATGCTCCAGTCAGATCCTATTTTCTAAGTGTGAAAGTGGTATAATTTCTGGCATCTACTTTGATGGAAGCAGGTTGTCATGGTGATACCTGATGATAATGTAACAGTTCTGAAACCTGATTTTTCCGACCTTTTGAGCCCTTAAAGTAAAGGTATAACCAAAATGTCTTTCTTTATTTTTGGAATGCATGAGGAAGAATTAGCCCGTAACATTTTTACTTTTGTCTGTTTGTTCACTAGGTAGAATTACCCTCTTTATTTGCTCTGGTGACCATTTTTACTGAGACAGAAAGTTAAGGGAAAGCCATAATTTCACAGTTGTCACAAGAATAAGAGGTGAGGCCGAGTGGAAGGGTTCATTCACATGGGTTGCCATGGGGCAGTAATAAAATGACACGCTAGGTGTTGTAAGGAACTGGAGACTAACTGCCACATCCCATAATGATAGACGTAAAACAAGAAAGGGAGCCCCACCGGGACTTTGAAGGCAATCGTCAAACCAGGTCATGAAATATAAAGAGGTAAAATCAAAAAGTTTTATTCAAACATATTAAAATAGTGATTATAGTCACGAACTATGCAGTTAAGAACAAGCAAGTAGCCATACAGATATAAACATCAATATATTTAGCTCATAGTCTGGAAAATACAGTTGGTCTCAAAACCTGGGAGGCCAAACCGCAAACGAGTTCACAGAAGAATCCCAACATGTTTCGAAATGTAAAATAATTCCTTTCTTAGGGGAGGATCAGAGAGAAATCTAGTTTTCTGGAGGTATAATAATAACATGTCAGTGTATACATACATATGCCACGGGGCAGTAAAAGCAGACAGCCTGCCTAAACATGGACATGCAGCCACTCAGGCTGCAGCCATAATGCTTTGCAGGCACAAATTAAACCACCTGTTGCATTTAGTAGGCAGTACATCGCTTGAACTTGACCCATTCATTTTAATGGGGCTGTGGTACAACCCCACCTGCAACCATGTGCAATACTCATGGTTGCAGTGCTGTGGTTCAGCCTTCTGAGGTATAAAACAGGCGGTGAATAGGGTTGCCACCTGTCCGGTTTTCTCCCAGACAGTCCAGGTTTTGAATGATGTGTTCGGGTTTTTATCTGCCCGAGAACTGGACACATTATTTATATCGGACTGCACCGAGAGTGACATGATGTCTCCCCTCCACGACGGCAGCCTGTTTCAGCACCGTCTAGAGTTCTAGCTCTCTCCCCTCCCAAAGCGTCCCCCTAGCACATATCTGACCCCCCCCCACTAGCACATGTCCTCTCCTCTTCCAAAGTGCCCCCCAGCACATATCCAAGCTCCCCTTCCTTGCTAGCTCTAGCCCTCTCCCCTCCCAATGTGTCCCTCCAGCACACATTCAACCCCCCCCTGCAAGCACTAGCCCTCTCCCCTCCCAAAGACTCCCCCCCAGCACATATCTAACTCCTCCACCACCCTGCTAGTTCTAGCTCTCTCCCCAGCACATATCTGACCCCTGCATTTTGTACACGTACACTGTTTGCCACGGCGCACTATGCACCACATTACTACTCTCTTTCAGGCCACCAAAAGTGTCCCAGGTCTTTTACAATCTTATAGCCTATACCCCCCAAAAAATGCCACCTCTAAAGTGTTTGGGTTTGACTTAAAGAAAAGGTGGCAACCCTATTGGTGCAGTGGGGACATATTTCCTCCCAGCTGCCTGTCAACTGCTCTCTGAAAAGAATAGACGGCAAGGGCTGCATCATGTCTGAACAAGCCCTTAATCTTTCAATGAGGACACTTTTCTGGTGACAATTGTCTAAGAGTAGTATTCTCCTCATTTTGTTCTCTTTTTGTTCTCTCACAACCTGCTGCATCTCTTTTTCAGATGTGGAATATATACAGCAAAAAAAAAAAAAAAAATGACGAGTGGCTTAATCCTACCCTAGCCAAACGTTTTGGCTATAAATCCACTTTAAACCTTTCTGTGTCTCAATAGTAAAAAAGAAAGTCACCATCCCTTCTTGTGTTATACATTATAGGTATCCTTCAGATGACTTATGAATACCAGTGACCTGATCATCATTAGTATAAGTCAGCAATGCTATTCTATTTCCCTGCCAACACAGGGTCTAATCTAATGCTCTTGATAGGTCATCGTAATGAATAGATTTATGCTTCCAATGCTTCATCCCCTGTCTAATGTGCGATAAATAGAGAATGGAGGGGAAAATCATTCTGTCTTTTTCAGTAATGAAGACACTGAGTGACAGGGGCAATCAGCCTTGTGCACAGAGGAATAAGACTGATTATAGGATGTCCCATAATATATGCTTCAGTGAATATATACTGAATAGAAAGATGCTGTATGTTTTCAGTCATGGCTTTGTCAGTCATTCCACTTATTCATTTTAGTTGCATAAAGGCAGATGAGCTTAATAATAGGTCTCCAAATGTCCAACAGAGATACAAGGAAAAGTCAGCAACTCGCTTATACTATGAATACTATATAACACAAGTATCACAGTCAGATGATAATCAAGAATGGATTAAAGTGATACTACAGAGAAGTGTTAATTGAGATAATTCATTCACATGAATCTTATGTATCATGGCACTGTATTTAGTTTTTTTCCCCTACAGTGAAGAAAATAATTATTTGATACCCTGCAGATTTTGTAAGTTTGCCCACTTACAAATAAAGGACAAAAGGGCAAAAGTTTCCCATCCAAGATTTTACAATACATGACCCCATCCATTGGCCCCTCAATGTGGCAAAGTCGGCCTATAACTTTAGCAGAGAAACAGCCCCAAAGCATCATGTTTCCACCTCCATGCTTGACTGTAGGTATGCTGTTCTTAGGGTCATAGTCACCATTTTTCTTCCTCCAAACACAAGTTGAGTTAATGCCAAAGAGCTCAATTTTGGCCTCATCTGACCAAAGCACTTTTTCACAATCCTTCTCTGAATCATTTAGATGTTCATTGGCATGACTGTATATTAGGGGTGTTAAAAATTAATCGTAGCATCGATGCAACGCGATTTGACCACCCACAATGTGGCATCGATGCTACGACTTGCATGAATCGATTATATGATGACATCACCCATGCGCCGATATATGCCCTTAGCATTAGCCATGCCTCTTTTCCCGCCCCCGATGAATAGAAAGCAGCTGAAGGAGCCGTGGGCGTTAGCCGCGCCTCTTTTCCTGCCCCCCCACTGACGGCATCCCCAGCCACCCGGTGTCAACGTGCGAGACACGTGGAGTGAGTGTCTGTCCCCCAACGAGTCATGACTCATGACACGGTCCCGAGCCGACTCCGCAGAGCCTTCCTCCTTGGCTCCCCTCACACTGTGTGCAGTGTGCACACACAGGTTGCCTCCGTCCTCGTTACAACAGGCTGCTGTGGGAAACCCGAGACACCAGACGGCCGCGGTTGTCCTCCAGTCCCCCTCATAGGCTGCTCGAGAGTCATCATCATCATCAGGTACTTACTTGGGGGATGCACATTGCACACTAGCAGCATTTAATGGGGCACAGTAGCAACAATTGATGGGCACACTGCCAGCAATAGATGAGCACACTGCCAGCAATAGATGGGCACACTGCTAGCAATAGCTGGGCACAGTATCAGCAATTGATGGGCACATTAGCAGCAATTGATGGGTACAGTAGCTGTATTTGATGGCACAATGGTGGCAATTTATGGGTACAGTGGCGGCGTTTGATGGGCACAGTGGCGGCATTTGATGGGCACAGTGGCGGCATTTGATGGGCACACTGGCAGCAATTGATGGGTACAGTAGCTGCGTTTGATGGCACAGTGATGGAAATTTATGGGCACAGTGGTGGCAATTTATGGGCAAAGTGGTGCCGTTTGATGGGCACAGTAATGGCATTTGATGGGCACAGTGGTTGCGTTTGGCATAGTGGTTGCGTTTGGCACAGTGGCTGCATTTGATGGGCACAGTAGCTGCATTTGATGGGTACAATGGCTGCAATTGATGTTTTTTTTTTTTTTTTTTCAGTTTGTTGGTGACCCCCCAAAAATTTTGAGCACCAGCCGCCACTGACTACCAGCAATAATATAACATTATATATCATATATCTGATGCACCATTATGTGGACTGCAAATTTGCCAAATTATGAAAACATTAAAGTGACCAATGACCATGACCATGCCATATCAACATTAATTATGGTTTATGTATGTCTTATTGTCTGAGTGATTGATTCACATCACAGCTTCATTGATTTTAAATTGATACCTTTTTTTGTATGATTTTTAGTTTTGCTCATCACTGCCCCACACATGCAGCCATGCATTGCATGTGTGGGGCAGTAATGAGCAAAACCACAGATCATACAAAAAAAAGGTATCAATGAAGTTGTGATGTGAATCAATCACTAAGACAATAAAACATACATAAACCATAATTTATGAAATGGCATACATTGTCGTTTGGGGGGACGTTATGGGGACATTGTCCGCAGTCTCTGTCCATCTCTGGTATCACGTCTGCAGTCTCTAATCCTCTCTAGTATCATGTCTGCAGTCTCTGATCCTCTCTTGTATCATGTCTGCAGTCTCTGACCCTCTCTTGTATCATGTCTGTAGTCTCTTTTCCTCTCTTGTAGTATTTTGGGGTCAGTCTGGAGTTCCTCTTTAAGTTGTCTGCTGTGTTTACACTTTGCTACATGCAGAGAGTTTTTTTTTAAGAACAGATAATATTAAAAAAAAAATGAGTTTTTCTGATTGCTTGAATTTTTTGCGCAATAATCGTGATGCATCGAATCGAATCGTGGATATGATAATCGTAATCAAATCGAATCGTGAGGCCAGTAAAGATGCGCACCCCTACTGTACATGTGTATTTTTGAGGAGGGGGACTCACCGTGTTTGGAGGAAGAAAAATGCTGACTATGACCCTAGGAACACCATCCCTACAGTCAAGAATGGAGGTGGAAACATTATGCTTTGGGGCTGTTTCTCTGCTAAGGTTACAGATGGGCTTTGCCACATTGAAGGGCCAATGGATGTGGCCATGTGTTGTAAAATCTTGGATGAGAACCTTCTTCCCCCAGCCAGAACACTGAAGATGAGTCATGGATGGGCCTTTCAGCATGTGAAAAAACCAAAAACATACCGCCAAGGCAACAAAGGAGTGGCTCAAGAAGAAGCACATTAAGGTCATGGAATGACCTAGCCAGTCTCCAGGCCTTAATCCTATAGAAAATGTATGGAGGGAGCTGAAACTTTGAGTTGCCAAGTGACAAATAGGAAACCTTAAGTATTTAGAGAAGATCCTTACCACTTAAGCCCCGGACCATTTGGCTGGCCAAAGACCAGAGCCTTTTTTTTCGATTCGGCACTGTGTCACTTTAACTGACAATTGTGCGGTCGTGCGACATGGCTGCCAAACAAAATTGACGTCCTTTTTTTCCCTACAAATAGAGCTTTCTTTTGGTGGTTTTTGATCACCTCTGTGGTTTTTATTTTTTGCGCTATAAAAAAAAAAGAGTGTCAATTTTGAAAAAAAGCAATTTTGTTTACTTTTTGCTATAATAAATATCCCCAAAAAAGATATAAAAAAATTAATTTTCCTTAGTTTAGGCCAATACGTATTCTTCTACATATTTTTGGTAAAAAAAAAATCTCAATAAGCGTTTATTGATTGGTTTGCGCAAAAGTTATAGCGTCTACAAAATAGGGGATAGCTTTATGGCATTTTTAAGTTTCGGAAGAGCAACTCAAATTTCATTATAAATATCCATAGGCATGCGCACAGGGTGTGCCGAGTGTGCCTGGGCACACCCTAATCACCTAGTGCACACTAGCATTATTGCTCTGTGTGGGGGCGGGGAGATGGGAAAGATCTCCCTCTTACCTGCTCTTCCATAAGAAGTGCTTAAGCACTTCTCTTTCATTGTGCCAGCAGGGAGATTAATGTACCGGGGCCATATACATGTAGACACACACACATGCATGTGTGTTCGAGCTTTGGGGTGCACACCCTAATACTATAGGCTGCGCACACCTATGTAAATATCAAATAACTGTTTTACAGCTCCCAACGGGGGTGGCCCATCCATTAAGGGCGCACGGATCCTGCCCCTCCCATCCATGCATCCGTCCCCTTTCAGGACGCCGGATGGATGAATTTCAATGCAGGGTTGGTGTTATTTTGAAACACCGATTAGAGCCAGATCGGTGCTTCAAAATAGCATGGGCTCAGGGTGCACAGAATGTGCCCCAAGCCCACCCAGGTGTGTGAGAATAGCGAATATTCGCTATTCTCACACTGAATCTTCTCTCCGCCAATCAGGAAGCAGGTCTGAAACCCATTTCCCAATTGGCCTCCGAGCAGGGGAAGGAGAAGCTGCTCATGATGCCCGCCGCTGTGATGCCCGCAGATGAGAGCAGGGGAAGCCGTCGGTGATTGCCCGCCATGGATGAGGTAGGTGCACCGACCGACTGGCCGACCGACCGCCCAACCCGGCCACCAGCCGCCACTGGCTCCCAAAAAATATTTATTGAACATAAAATGTGTATTTTTTGTGTATTATTAATATGGTTTAGGCAGAGTCAGGGATGATTGACACTAGCTTTCATTTTGTTCAGATGGCATCTGCATCCAAGGCTCTTTTTTACAGGTTTTTATAATTACATTTACCGGTAATACTGATTTAATCTTTTTGTGAGTTTCTTAGTGAATGTAATCAATCAGCATACTATGTCCCTCCCCCATAGTGTTTAGCAATAGGAGGACATGGAGGAGGAGGAAGGGAAGGGAGTAGGGTTACCACCTGTCTGGGATCACCTGGACAGTCCCGGTTTTGAATCATGTGTCCGGGCGGCTGTCTGGGGCAGGTTTGGCATCACCTGGAGTGGGCAGGGCAATGATGGCCACACCCACAGTTCGCTGTGGCACGATATGCTCACCGCATTACTACTCTCCTTGGGGTATCCAAAGGTGTCCCAGGCCACTAAAATGTTCGGGTTTGGCTTGAAGAAAAGATGGCAACCCTAGAAGGGAGTGTCATTTACCACTGTGTATTAGGCCACATGTTTGATTCTATAGTCATGTGAGCTGCACAGATAAGAAAAAGGAGGACATGAAATATGAGCATGCTCTGTCGAGGACACCAGCTAGTCTACACAATCTCAGCCTGCAATGGGGGAGAAAATGGGAGGGACAGCTGAAGATAAGATCTACCAGGTATATTTCATTCTTCACAAAACAAATGCTTTAGTGCAGGGATCCTCAAACAAGGGCCCTCCAGCTGTTACGGAACTACACATCCCATGAGACATTGTAAAACTCTGACATTCACAGAAATGAATAGGCATGATGGGAATTGTAGTTCCTGAACAACTGGAGGGCCATAGTTTGAAGACCCCTGCTTTAGTGGCTCTGTTATATAGCTTGTAATGAGAGTTTTTCATAGTCTGGATTTAATGACACTTTAAAGGTAAAAATAAAGGGGAAAAAAACCTTTTAAATGCTCAGCATTTCTCCTTTCCATAAACTCTTTATTGACTTGCAATGTGCTTCTGAACTTGCTAGGGAATTGATACTTCAGAAAGTGTCCAAGCTGCAATATATAACTTTTTTGGTTTTGGGTTTAATTCTGTTTTCAGCACTGTAATGCTCCTCATCCTTTCTCTCTAGCTGAGTCAAAACATACAACCAAGGCTGGAAAGTCACACATTTTAATTACAGAAAGTTACATTTAATTTTTGAGACCAAGGAGAGGGCAAGAGTCTTCAGTAAGAAAGTGATTGCTCTGGGCTTCAACTAAATGGCAGCCTCAAGCAAGAAGAAACAGGAGCAATGCTGGAGGCAATTTACAGCATGCACTAGTTTTAGTGGCATTATTATTATTATTATTATTATTATTATTATTAATACTAATAATTAATTAATAATAATTAATACAGGATTTATATAGCGCCAACAGTTTACGTAGCACTTTACAACTTGAGGGTAGACAGAACAAATGCAATACACTTTGATACAGTAGGAATCAGAGGGCCCTGCTCCTTAGAACTTACAATCTAAGAGGCAAGGTCAAGAGATACAAGAGGTAATAACTGTGGGTGATGTGCTGATTGAGAAAATAAATGTACAGTTGTTAGGTGGGGGCCAGATAGGCTTCTCTGAAGAGATGAGTTTTCAGGGATCGTCTGAAAGTGGATAAAGTAGGAGAAAATCGGACGGATTGGGGTAGAGCATTCCAGAGGATGGGGGAGGCTCTAGAGAAGTCCTGAAGGCGAGCATGGGATAAGATGACAAGGGAGTTTGAGAGCAGGAGGTCTTGGGAGGAGCGAAGAGAACGATTAGGTTGGTATTTTGTGACTAGGTTAGAGATGTAGCTGGGGGCCAGGTTGTGGATGGCTTTGTAAGTTATAGTTAGTATCTTGCATTTAATTTGGTGACTGAGTGGCAGCCAATGGAGGGATTGGCAGAGGGGTGTAGCAGACGCAGAGCGGTTTGTGAGGTGGATGAGCATGGCAGCAGCGTTCATGATGGACTGAAGTGGGGATAGCCTATTTAGAGGTAAACCAATGAGGAGGGAGTTGCAGAAGTCGAGGCGGGAGATGACCAGGGAGTGGATTAGAAGCTTTGTGGTGACATTGGTTAGGAAGGGGCGTATCTTGGAGATGTTGCGGAGATTGAGGCGGCAAGCTTTGGATAGTGATAGAATGTGGGGTCGAAAGGTTAGTTCAGAGTCCAGGATTACACCTAGGACCTCAGCGTGGGGAGATGGGTTGATAGTTGAGCCATTGATATTGACAGGGAAATCAGGGGAAGTGGCACCTGAGGGAGGAAATATCATGAGCTCGGTTTTGGATAGGTTGAGTTTGAGGAAGTGATGTGACATCCAGGCTGATATGTCTGCTAGTAAGTTGGTAATGCATGAGGAGACAGATGGAGAGAGCTGGGGGGTGGAGAGATAGATTTGGGTGTCATCAGCATAGAGATGATATTTAAAGCCGTGGGAGGCAATCAACTGACCCAAGGAGGTGGTGTAGATTGAGAAAAGGAGAGGTCCAAGAACAGAACCTTGGGGGACCCCAACGGAGAAAGGAAGAGGAGAGGAGGAAGTAGAGTTGTAAGTGACACTGAAGGAGCGGTGGGATAGGTAGGATGAGAACCAGCGAAGAGTACAGTCACAGAGACCAAAGGAGTGGAGTTTTTTGAGGAGGAAGGGGTGGTCCACTGTGTCAAAGGCAGCAGAGAGATCCAGGAGAAGTAGTACAGAATAGTGTCCATTGGCTTTAGCCATTAGTAGGTCATTTGAGAGTTTGAGAGGAGAGCAGTTTCTGTGGAGTGTTGAGGGCGAAAACCGGACTGAAGGGGATCAAGAAGTTTATTCATGGTCAGATGGTCACTTAGTCGGTTGTAGACCAGTCTTTCAAGAAGTTTGGAGGAGAAGGAGAGTAAGGAGATGGGACGTAAGTTGTTGAGATTGGTGGGGTCCAGTGAGGGCTTTTTAAGTATGGGGGTGACTAGCGCATGTTTTAGAGAGTTTGGGAAGATGCCACAAGAGAGGGAGAGGTTGAAAATGTGAATTAGAGAGTGTAGAATCGAGTCAGAGGGTGAGCGTAGCATTTGCAAGGGAACAGGATCCAGGGGGCAGGTGGTTAGATGAGTGCTAGATAAAATTTTAGCAACCTCAGTAATAGTAGCAGGGTTGAATGTGGGAAGTAATGAGTGTATCTGTGGACATGGGGTGTTGCATGGGGGAGGTTTTTGCTCATTGGTGATCTCCTCATGAATTGTATCAATCTTAGTTTTGAAGTGATTGGCAATCTCCTGGGCAGTGAGTGAGTTGGTGGGTGGAGGCAGTGGAGGACAGAGTAGAGTGTTGAAGGTAGAAAAGAGTTGACGTGGACTGGATGAGAAGGTGTTAATGAGTGTGATAAAGTAGGTCTGTTTGGCAGTGTGAAGGCAGGAGTAGTATTTTAGGAGGGCAGATTTATATTGTGTGAAGTCTTCCTGGGTCTTAGTCTTATGCCACAGGCGCTCAAGAGCGCGGCTACGTTTTCTGAGACTTCTGGTGTCATCTTTTTGCCAGGGTTGTAGCAGTCAGGGCCTAATTCTGCGTGTAGTGAGGGGGGCAAGCTTGTCTAGGGAGGAAGACAGTGAGCTGTTGTAGATGAAATTAGCTAGGTTGGGGCAGGACAGAGGTGAGATTTTGTCATAGAGGTGATCAGTAGCAGAGTAGAGAAGAGAAGGGTTGAGGTGGCAAAGGTTTCTACGTGTAGCTGTTAGGCGGTTGGAGGGAGAAGAGGTGGAAGACAGGGAGAGAGCAAAACTAATAAGGTGGTGATCAGAGAGTGGGAGTGGATTGTTGGAAAGGTTGCACGGAGTGCACAGATAGGAGAAGACAAGGTCAAGGGTGTTGCCGTTGGAGTGGGTAGGAGCCTGTATCCATTGCTTCAGGTCAAGCTTAGACTGAGAAGTTTAGAAGTAATAGTAGTGTTAGTGTTAACAGGGATGTTGAAGTCCCCAAGAATAATTGTGGGGATTTCAGAAGAGAGAAAGTAGGGTAGCCAGGCAGAGAAGTCATCAAGAAAGGCTGATACTGGTCCAGGGGGCCAGTAGATGACAGCAATTCTTAGAGAAATGGGAGAGAATAGACGAATGCAATGTGCCTCAAAAGTGGAGAGTGTCAGAGAGGGAGGTGGGTGAAGTACCTGATAGGTGCTGCATGGGGCTAGAAGGATTCCCACTCCACCTCCCTTCCATCCACTTGGTCTGGGGGAGTGAGTCCAGAGAAGGCCCCCATGGGAGAGGGAAGCAGGAGAAATAGTATCTGATTCATGAAGCCAGGTTTCAGTAATGGCAAGTAGGTTAAAGGAATTTGTGATAAAGAGGTCGTGAAGGGCGGTGAGTTTGTTGCAGACAGAATGTGCATTCCACAGGGCACAGGAAAAGGGGGGGCTGGTTTTGGAAAGAGGAATAGAGACCAAGTTCTGTGGGTTGCGGCTCCTGCCAGAGGGTGTAGGGGGATGGGAGCGTTGGGCAAAGACAGATGATGATGGCCCAGGGTTTGGGGATATGTCACCAGAGATTAGGAGAAGCAGGAGGGTGAGGGAGGTAATGTGGGAATGTGATTTATGTGAAGGGGCATGTCTCAGAGTACTGGAGGTTTTATCAGTATATGGATGTAGAATGAACAAGAGTTGGTAGGAGCAGTAGTAGGGAGAGGACAGAAGGCAGGGTGATATGTATAAGCAGGCGGTTGGAGAGGGGGGGTGAAGGTAAGAGAGTTTGAGGAGAGAGGACAGGAGTGTCAGAAGCAGTGGTAGAGAGTGCATGTTACAGAGTGGAAGGAGAGCTTATTAGAGAGACAGGGTCACCTGCAGTCTGTTAGGTGCTTTCCAGTGCAGATTGCTATATTTGTTTGCTTCGTGCAATCGCTGAAGTGCAGAGATTGAAGTGCATATCACTTGTAGAAAGAATCACTTAGAGATAGAAGCCTTAAGGATAGAAGCCATTGCAATGTGCTCCCCCAGCAATGTGCTCACCCCTTAAGGATGCTCAAATTTATACTGTTATAAGGGTGGGGTTGAAGTTCATTAATTAATCATGAGTGACTATAAGAATGCCTAACAATCAAAGAGGACTTTTTGCTTCTAAAGTTAGAATAGCAAGAGGCCAGAGGCCAAGATAAGATCAACACATAAAACTTAGGTAAGACAGTCCAGAGCAACAAATAACAACGTCATGGTTATGCACACAGGGCAACAGATAGAGAAGGCCACATACCAAAGACACACACGCAGAGACAGCAAGCAAATCCCAATTTCATTTAAGGGTAGAAGATGTGGTTGAGCTGACACATACCAAAGACACACATGCAGAGACAGCAAGCAAATCCCAATTTCATTTAACGGTGGAAGATGTGGTTGAGCTGACACATGCCAAAGACACACACGCAGAGACAGCAAGCAAATCCCAATTTCATTTAACGGTGGAAGATGTGGTTGAGCTGACACATACCTGTAAAGAGACAGAGAAGGAATGATCAGGTGAGGCAGAACTTGAAGCAGAGTTTGAAGTGCATATCACTTGTAGAAAGAATCACTTAGAGATAGAAGTCTTAAGGATGGAAGCCATTGCAATGTGCTATTAATGTGGAACGTATATATTTGTTAAAGAACATTCATTGTTATTAAAGTGTTATAGGTAAAATTCTGCTTTAACCAGTTCCCAACCGCGCTATAGCCGAATGACGACTACAGTTTGGTCCCACACTGCAACAAGGGCATCATGTGACGTCCTCCTGTAATCACGCTTTCCGCATGCCCGCTGCAGCGTGTGGGTGGCACACTCTGTGATCACCGTGTCCTTAGGACACAGCTGAACACAGATCAGAGACAGTCCAGCAGCTCTTTACCACGTGATCAACTGTGTCCAATCACAGCTGATCACAATGTAAACACAAGCCGGTTATCGGCATTCATTTCCTCACACTGACTGCGACAGAGAAGAGGAGAGCCGGTAAAAGGTGTGTGAAAGGGACATGTACACTAATAATCAGGGCACTGATTATCAGTGTCCTGATTATCAGTGCAGTCCCAACAGTGCCCACCAGTGCTGCCTATCAGTGCCAACCAGTGCTTCCAATCAGTGCCCATCAGTGCCATCTATCAGTGTCGCCTATCAGTGCCCTTCAGTGTTGCCAATCAGTGCCCAACAGTGCCGCCTATCAGTGCACATCAGTGCAGCTTATCAGTGCCCATCAGTGCCACTTATCAGTGCAGCCTCATCAGTGTCTATCAGTGTAGGCTATCAGTGTCGCCTCATCAGTTCCACCTCATCGGTGCCCATCAGTGCCACCTATCAATGCCCATCAGTGTAGTCTCATTAGCGCACATCAGTGAAGGAGAAAAATTATGAAAAACGTTTTTTTTTTTCAAAATGTTTTGTCTTTTTTTGTTTATTTGGCAAAAAAAAACCCAGTGGTGATTATTAAATGGCACTAAAAGAAAGCTCTATTTTGTAAAACAAATGATAAAAATTTCATATGGTTACAGTGTTGAATGACCGCGCAATTGTCATTTAAAGGGTGACAGCGCTGAAAGCTGAAAATTGGCCTGGGCAGGAAGGGGGGTAAAAATGCCCAGTAGGCAAGTGGTTAAGTCTGGTAACTAGAGCTGCCACCTTTTCATCAAACCTGAACACTTTAGGCGTGTACAGGATTATTTTTTGTAGTATACTTAAAGCGGAGTTCCACACAAAAATGGAACTTCCGCTTTTCGGAACCCTCCCCCCCTCCGGTGTCACATTTGGCACCTTTCAGGGGGGAGGGGGGTGCAGATACCTGTCTAAGACAGGTATTTGCACCCACTTTCGGCATAGACTCCCATGGGAGTCTACGCCACTTCCTGTCCCCACCACGCTGTCTGCTGGGAACACACAGCTCCCAGGAGAGAGCGGGGACCACTTGGGACGCGCAGCGCGACTCGTGCATGCGCAGTAAGGAACCGGGAAGTGAAGCCGCAATGCTTCACTTCCTGATTCCCTCACTTAGGATGGCGGCGGCAGCTGCCGAGAACCGAGTGGGTTCTCGGCGTCCCCTGCCAACATCGCTGGACCCTGGAACAGGTAAGTGGCCGTGTATTAAAAGTCAGCAGCTGCAGTATTTGTAGCTGCTGGCTTTTAATATTTTTTTTTTTTGGCGGTGTGGGTGGACCCCCGCTTTAATGGAATTGTAAAAAACCTGGGACACCTTTGAATGCCTCAAGGAGAGCCACATCCAACAGTGGATGTGGCCAGATTGCTTTAACAATGGAAGGGGCTTAAAGGGGCATGATTAAATAAAACAAAAGCACCCATAAAATATGCTTAGATTAACAAAACAAATGTCACTGTAAAAATATGAACTTATCCTACCTTAAAATTGGACAGTGTCAGACAGTAGAGCAGTGAATAGTGTCAGTAGGGCAGTGGACTTTGTTTAGACAGTGTCAGTAGGGTAAAGGTTGGTGTCAGTAGGGCAGATGATGATGTCCATAGGGCAGTGGACAGCGTCAGTAGGGCAAAGGTTGGTGTCAGTAGGACAGTGGATGGTGTCAATTGGTTGAGCAGAGGATGGTGTTAGTAGGGCAGTGGACGGTGTCAGTAGTATTTTTAAAATTATTTTATGTTTTTATTATTTTGTTTTTATTATTTTTTACAATTTTGTTTTTTATTGTTTTTTTTTAAAGATTTTAACAGCCCCGTTGCGGGCTTTGGTAAAATATCAGGGGTCTAAACATACCCATGATGTCTCACTTTTGAGACAGAGAAAGGGACTGAGGACAGAGTTTCCACATCCCTTTGTCTGCACTGGACAGTGAATGAATGGGCTCTGTGTTGAGCAGCTTCCTGTTCATTCACAAACTGAAGCATAGTAAATATTGTTTACTATGTTTCGGTTATGTATGGACTCATTAGCAATCGGTACCCATCATTCACTGTGTTCATTCAAAAAGGGAAGGGGCTGGTAAATGACATTATTACTGGCCCCTTCCCATCCCGAAACTCATCCACCGCAGCAGCCGATGGGAAAGGAGAGGAGGAAAGGGAACCTGGCAGTGCTGTGGATGGGGGGAGTGGAAGCAGAAAGAACTGTAACCTGGACAGGAGGGGCAGCAGGGAGGGGGCATTGACTAGAACCGGTTATCAGTAATTTCCTCCTGTAGCGGCTGAATGCTGGTAGAAAGGAGAGGAGTAGAAACAGGCTTTCAGCTGCTGCAGGAGGAAAATATAGGCGATCAGTTCTAGTAGATACCGTCCCCGCCACCCCTTCTGTGCAGGTGTGACAGGTGCCCTGGAGCATGGGGAGCCACAGTCCGGTCTGAATAATGTGTCACACGTGATTCAAAACCTGTACTGCCTGGGTGAATCCTGGACAGGTGCCAACCCTACCAGTAATACCTGAAGACGGCCAAGATCTGAGGCAGTGCCCACTGGAGAGTCAGCTTCTTTTGCAAGCAGATTTTTTTTGGGGTGGGGGGGCTATTATTCACCATAGCAACAAAAAATTCAAGTTTGCATTGTACGTTTCGGAGCTTTGTTCATCAGTATGCTGCTTCTCCTTTCATTGTCCAGGTAAGGGTGGGTTGGAGACCTTTAAGTGAAACTGCAGCAGATAAAGAACAAGTTCCCTCACCTGCCATGCCATTGTATTGAGTTGTATAAATCTTAGAACTGGATGGAAAGCAGTACAAATCCTTGGCATATAAAACAGGGCTCATGTATTTAATCTGTGTAGTTAGCCATTTGCCTGGAGTTCACCTTTTTAAAGGGCCTTCACTCCCATCTCCCCCATTTCCCCCCTCCTTACCTCTGGGTTTTGCACCAAAACATACCAGCACGCTCAGTAATCCAGAAGTGCTCTCTGGGGGTTCTTTTGCCCCATTGCAGCTCACCCATTCTTACATAACCAACGTCTTCTGATGTCATCAGAGGCTGGTTGTCTCTTTTGAATTTTTGCAGCAGGCCCTGTGATAGCGCACATGTCATCAGGGGGCCACCTGCAAAAATCATGGAAAGACATCTGATGATGTGACAAGGTGCATTTGCTGTAGAGTACCCCACGGCCTCCTGTGATGGATAATATAGGTATCCAAGGTGGCTGCAGGAAACATATACTGTATGTCATTTTCACTGAGGCAAGAGAAAAGGAAGTGTGTAAATGTTTTCCCAGGAAAAAAGTATTGAAAGAAAAAATGAGTGAAAAATAATATACTGTGTTAGAGGTAGGGGGCAGAAGAAGAATGGGGAAAATTGAATCTGAGGGGCGAGGGTCTACCTTAAAGTGGAGTTCCACCACTTTTACAACTCTTCAGCATCCCTCACTAAACTGTGCACTGCAAACAAATTGGATATTTTTAATTTTTTTTTCTCTGTATATTTGCTGTATTCATTTTTCACTTCCTCCTCCCTAGCCGTGGCTCATCGCATCATTTCCTGTTTGCAATGCCTTCTGGGAAGGGGTGGCAACTTCCTCTGACACTGCCGTTGCTATGGAAACCTGACCTGAAACCTATTACACTGCTTGTGCTGCACTGAGCATGTGCAAGATCTGCAAGATTGAGATCCAGGAAGAAATACAGTCTGGCTTCAGATGCCCACACTTAAGATGGCCACGGCCTGCTGTAAGTTTATAAAATAACAAACTTCTGCTATAAACTAACAAAACAGACCTTAGTTTACAGACTAACTTTACTAGAATACATTAAGCTTGTGTATTATATGGGTAATTTTATTTAAAAAGTATAATTTTGGCCGGAACACCACTTTAAGATTGGTGAATCAGATACAAACAAAATACAGATTTTGACTACTCTTTAAGCAACTGGTTAGGAAGTGTTTCCTGAGAGATCTAGAGAGACTGCTGCTTTGAGATACATAAATAAAGTAATTTAACATTTAGTGAAACATGCATATTTTCCTATTAGTGCTATTTGTACAGTTCTTGGCAAGACTGCAGTTTGCTTCTTAGTAAAAAAACAAGCAAATAAATACATATACTGTGTATATTCGGTGACTGAGACTTTAGTGCATATAATCCAACATATTGAGCATAAAACATGCATTCAAAACACCAAACCTTTTTTACAAAATTGATGAAGGGTTGTATAATTTTCAGATTTTTTTTTCTTCTACAGACTTGAAGAGTCAATGCATAGCTCAGCATAAAGGATTCTACAAGGTCCCGTGCAGTCATCCATATAATCATTTCTCATGAGAACCAGGCACTGGAATGTCACTTATTTATGGTTGAAATATATGATCTTTGCAAAAATATTTATTAGCCTTGGCTTGATTTCCTCGCTTTTTATTCTCTTTTCAGTGACAGACCAAGCCAACGCAAGCAGCAAAGTGTCATTTAATTTGTGACCATTAAGTACTAACATACCTAAATGTAAATGTACATACTGTTTCCATTTAATTATTACAGTAAATCCTTCATCCACTTTCTGATTTTGCTTTCATACATACACCTTTAATATTGAATGCGGGGTAAAAGAGCTTTGTCACACTGAGCAACATGTCAGCCAACCCTCATTGACTTCATCAAAAACTGTAAGACCCCTTTCACACTGAGGCGCTTGAAAACTGCCTATAAAACGGCGAGCGATTTTGCAGCACTTTTCAATAGCTTTTCATGCGCTTTGAGGAGTTGGCGGTGCACTTTTTTGAATGGTCACTTGACTCAAAAAACTGCTGCAAGAACCATTTGAGGCTCTTTTGAAGAGCTTTTGAAGCTCTTTTCAGGCGCTTCCCATTCATTTCATTGGAGAGGGGCACTTTTGATGTGCTATTTTTAGCTCTCCAAACATAATCTAAAGATGCTGCTTGCAGGAGTTTTTTTCACCTCCCCGCCAGCGCACCGCCCCAGTGTGAAAGCATCAATTGATTTTAATGGAAAGCAGTTTTCGTGAGCTTTTCATTCGCTTTTTTTAACGCAAAAGCGCTTGAAAAACTCCTCAGTGTGAAAGAGTCTAAAAACAACATCCAGTATATATGCTACTAGAAAATGAAAGAAATACAAAAAAGTTTTCTTTCTCTTTCAATTTCTTGTGTTCCTGCCACTTATGCTATTTCATTAAAAATGTCGGATTTTAAAGCCCAACTCCAGTCAAATCTATTTTTATTGTAATAAAGGGGAGAAGAGTTTTTGTGTAATTCAAAGTATAATACTAAATAGGATTTCGAAAGGACAAAGATAGTCAACTGAAAGCACCACATCCCATAATTGACTATGAACTAGGAATAAAGGCTGTTTTGCCTATAGAGGGGGAGGGGAAAAAGAATTTTTTTTCCCCCAAGGGACTTTTCTCATTATTTAGAGTCCACTACAATCATTGCCTTTAAAACTCCTGAAGAAGCTCGTACTAGAGCGAAACATGTCGAGCAAGCGGCAGATTGTCATGGCACCTTTAAGTAGTTGCTTTATGTTGCACTATATAATGTGAATGAATTTAGGTGAAATTGTTCATGTCTAAGTATTTTTAGAATCATGTCTCATTTTTTCACGTGAGGCACAGATGTTTTAATCTTGATTTAATAAAATAAAAAATCTTTTTTATATAATTGTACAGAAATTTTTTGATTAAATTGTTGATTTAAAGAGCACCTTAAAAGTCCCTTGGGGGAAAAAAAAATCTTTTCCCCCTCCCCCTCTATAGGCAAAACAGCCTTTATTCCTAGTTCAAAGTATAATACTGTCTAAGGATAAACACATAAATGGGTTGATTTATTAAAGGCAAATAGACGGTGCACTTTGCAAAGTTGCAGTTGCTCTATAGCTTAGTAAATTAGCAGAAGCTCTACTGACTACCATCATCCAATCACGTGCAAGCAAAAATGCTGTTTTTTTTATTCTCCTTGCATCCTTGGGTATTCTTTGCAAAGTGGAGCGTTACCTCATTTATTAGGCTCTGGAGCAACTGCACTTTGCAAAGTGCACAGTCTATTTTCCTTTAGTAAATCAACCCCATAGTGATTCACAACGTCCAGTACAAAATACAGAGGTGTAATCAAGTTAATTCAATTAATTAATTAAATGAAGTCACGTGCCGTGACATTACGCATAGGATATTCCGGACCCGAAGTGATACAAGAGACTGGTAACTCACTGTATGTAAACTAAATAGAGCATTTTCAACCTTAAGAGTTGCTATTTTAATAAATTACTGTTACTTTTAACTACTACACTATGGAGGAATTCAATCTTTACCCTAAACATATGGAGTGAGCGTGGGAGAGAGAACCTTAAAGGGACCATTACCTAGGATTGCCTGGAGATCCCTGGAAAACCTGGAATAAAGCTAAGACAGATGTAACATCATCCCAGATACTACAAATATAAGGCTTTATTACTGTCTTTTTAAAGGTGAGGCTTCTGGGAGTATAGAGGTGGCACAAGAAGATGAAAGCACACCGTTTTTATTGTATATATGCACAAAAACAGCACTTTATTGGGAGATATATCGTTGCTGGAAGATTGAACTATTATATATTTTATTTTAATTAATTTGATTCCACATCTGTATTTTGAACTGCACATTGTGAGTCATCATATGTGTTTATGTTTAGGCATTATTATATTTTAAATGATACACTGTATAGGACACTTTATGTGATATATCTGTGTATATCTGATGTTTAGGCAGGGTTGCTATTAAATTTATTTGCCCGGTGATAGTTGCCTTGGCCAATTGATAGGAGGTCAATTGATTTCACCCTAATTCTGGAATTGCTGCACTTCTCTCTTCTGTCACTAGATGGCTGGGTGTCTGGTGACATTAGACAAGACAAGGGCATTGCAAGGACAGATTAGGAATGAATGTGGTGTCTCAGCCAATGGGCAGGGATTTTCTTGGGTCCCTTGGCCTGCTGGGAGAACCTATTTATTTGGGTGGAGTCAGGTGATCATGGCTCTGTGCCACCTGGACGACTGCCTGGGTGGATGTGTGTCATATTGCCCTGGGCTGCTAGGCCAAAAACCTAAGGCCTATCCCAGGGACATCTGGCTGCTAGGCTATCTGAGAGCCTATCCAGAAGTAGTGCAGGGTTGGGACTGCAGTCTTGTAGTCCAACCAGAAGTAACGATTCCGCCGGCCAGGGAAACCAGTCGTAGTCAGAGGTAGAGGGTTAGCTGTCGCCACAAAAGGACCGTCCACCTTGCTACCGGGGACCACAGTGAGTGAGCTGAAGCCAGTACCAGAGCAGACTTCACACCAGCTGGGGACGGTGAAGAAGAGGGAAAGCATCATCAAATGCCAAGTCAGGGACCCAGCAGGACAGCAGAGGTGACGCTTGTGGAGTGCCAAGCCAGGGACCTAACGTGTCAGCAGGGGTGAAGCTTAAGGAGTATCTGTGAGTGCCAAGCCAGGGACCCAGCAGTGAAGTGGGGGTGATGCTTGAGGAAGGTACTGCGTGCTACAGTGGAAGAGCTCAGGGGATCCAGTGGCTAGTGGATCTGAAGTCTAGCAAGAAAGACTGGGAGCTCATTGAGTGAAGACCCACAGTGAGTAATTGTGTGGGGTAAAGAGAACTGTTCGTGCTGCAGATAGTTGAATACCTTTACTGTTAGTAACAGCTACAAGATTGTTGCCATAGGAGACAGCGGCCCTACCTATACAGAAGTGGTGTCTGGCTGGAGGTCTTTACCTGTATAGCTGTCTATCTATCGAAGTCTCTGAGTCTGCCAATTAACATTGCATCTACCTAAAGGTGTCCTGGCCCTAATCCTCTCTCCCACAGTTCTGTTTAAGGGATAATAAATCTATTTGCATTCAAAAAGTGTCTGGCACCCACCTGTTCATCTTGCATTACACCCACCATACCTTGTAACCCACTCTACACTGAAGGATGTCAGCTGTCCTTAACTCTGGAGGTCACCATATCCATTTGCACTACTGATTCACTACTGAATAACACTTTATTTACACAGCTTTATTTGTGGGAACACAATAGGTGTATGCAGCAGCTCAAACAATTAATATACAATATTAATTGTTTGTACACTACTAGTTTACTTTTACATTATTTATTTTTGGTTTTATCCACATTTAGGTAGCACAGAGGTGTACTCAGACATTAAAATCATTTTTTTTGTCATGTTAAAGTAGAACAATAGCAAGTCTTCTTTTCAGTTTGGATAGAGCAATGGAGGCTTATACCCCTGATAGATTTTTTTTTTTTCGCCATCTGTGTCCCATTGCAGAGATTATTATTATTATTATACAGGATTTATATAGCGCCGACAGTTTACGCAGCGCTTTACAACATTAGGGTAGACAGTACAAGTACAATACAATTCAATACAGGAGGAATCAGAGGGCCCTGCTCGGAGATTTCCTTTCACTTCTTGTGCCATAGCAGAACAGGAAGTAAGAGGAAATCCCTATAAATTAAGGAAATTCCTTGGGGAACCCCAGGTCACCAGAGCTAGTGTCCCCATTGGAAGATTTCCACTCTATTACTTTTCTGAGGATAACCCAAAATTTGGGGTTTTCATTTACTTTCCATGATATTGGTAAACAGGACAAACAGAGAGGGTAATTCTCCCGAATAAGAACACAGACAGCAATAAAAGCTGACAGGGTTCTAATCCCTCTCCACTCTATCCAAAACTAAAAAATAAGTTTTGCCTTTATTTATACTTTAATGCTGGGTTCACACCATTGTAAATTGGAGGCTAGTTCACCGCAGCCAATTCGCAATATCAGGAGATTTTGACCGTCTTTCTTTGGAGCCGGTTCACATATCTCCCCTGCGGCTCTGGTGTGCATTTGCTCAGGAGCCCTGCGCATCTTTTGTTCCATTTCAGGTCTAAATTCAGCCACAAATTCAGGCTGCAATCAGACCTGAAACGGTGAACAGGGACGCACAGGACCCCTGCTGGGAGCCACATCGGTATTAGGTGTGAACCCAGCCTAAATGCTGTCTATGTCCCCACAGACATTTTTTCTTCTCTTCCTTTTCTATCTGACACCCTTTAACAGGATAGAAAGAGAAAGAAATCCTCTTCATAGAGGACACATAAAGTACAGTCAGGTTTTATCTTTCCTCATCTTAAAAGTTTGTTTTTATTTCTGATGGATTTCCCCTAATTTCCTTTTCTGTCTGACACATGGAATACACACAAACTGAGGCTATTTTGCCTTAGTTCCTACTCGGTCTGACACCTATCAACTAAAGTAGACAATAAGTAAGGAGAAATCTTGCTCAGTTGCTAGCAAGAAAATCTTCACATTGGCTCTCAATCTGTCTTAAACCCAACATTGATCATGTTGTCCAGAGATGTCATGATAAACAATGCCCTGGCAACGTGGGGAGCAGCACCAATCCTCTGAAAAGACAGCTCCCTGGCACTGCTGGGATGTAAACACAGCACCCGAGAACCTGAGTTACGTAATTTGTGACAATAGTTTTGGTGAGAGAGGATTATTGTGGTGTGATTGATGTTGGAGCTACATTGCTGGAGGACATGATTCATGTTGGATTTACATTGTATGATATTCTTTATTTCTTTATTAAAGGACCTTCTGTAAAGTATGGGTGTTTCTTTTGTACAACACATTTTGTGAATGAATAGCATAGCGAGTTATGTATCTGTTATTCATTTAAGCAGGGTGGCGGATATCTTATTTAGTCCTCCTCAGAGGGGGGCCTAGTATCTAGTAAATAAGGGGCTAGCATGGATATAGGGGGGACTCTATGCCATTATAACAAATAGAAGCAGGCTGGCCAGGGACTGTCATATAGCTTTTTTCTCTAAATGCTGCAAATGCAGCAAAACATTAACCCTTTCCCCCTTACCTGGGCAGCCGGGTGATAACTAAATACACAGTAGGCCACCTGCCTACATGCTCATCTCTAGTCCTGTCCAAAAACAAACTTTATCCAAAGCAAATATCTAAATGTAACCACGTTACTAGGTTAATTTACATTGAACTCACTAGATATGAGTCATAATGACAGTTTTAGTTTTCCTGAAATTTCAGGGAAATCTTGAGATTTCTATGAAATCCCCAGAGGTAAATAGTAAAAGCAAAAGTATTTTAACAAATATATGTGTCTACAAGCTTTGGACAGCAGCCAGTGGTGTGTGCCAGAAAGTCCTTTGTGTCTGTGGAAGAGGAAGGGCTATGGGTGGCAGCTGTCTTGTTGTGGGGGGGTGGTTCAAAACAGAATGGCCAGGCAATCCATATAATTTGATCAATTCAGCCCCAAACATGCTTGGCCAGGGAGCATTGGCCAGGTCATGGAACTGCCTAAAAACATACAGGCATTCACCAATCCAATCTTAAAAAGATGCATCTGAAAAACATTTGTGATTGTCTATAGGCACATTAAATTATGACTCCAGTTAAAATGTATTTTTTATACTTTTAGGTATAATGATTATAAATTTTGTTTGGAATTGTCAGAGCCTCTATCAGGTTTATGAGAAAAACCAAGGATGAACATAGACTTTAAATTGGTAGCCACCAGTAGACCCAAAATGAAAGAGGGAAAATTCAATTGAATAAAAAATCCAAGTTTATTTTAATATCATAGTAAAAAAATATTAAAAAATTACAGTACATATTAAATGATTCCATAAGTATATGGTATTGTCTCACCTAGGTGAAACATATGTGAACACTTAAGATAAACTGTAGATAGGCCCATAGGTTTGGTCACAGCCAGGATCGGCACAAGCACTAGGAGTGAACACTATATGCAAGTGGACACAATTTTTGGAGACTTTATACTTATAAAGGATTGCAGTATAACATCTTGCATAAACATCTGACATCTCTCCAGGTTCTGCCCTTTTTGGACATGTTTTTTGGACACATTCTACACATGTATGTTTTTCACCCTATGGCAAGCCCCTTTTGTTGGCTGAAATACTTTTGAAGCACTCCCGTTCTGGAGCTGTCTGTACGCTGTTCCTCTGTCTCTCCTTGTGGCATGGGTTTGGGCATTCCATGTTTCTCTACTGCAATCTGGTACCAAAAGGATCCCCTTAGGAAGCAGTAAGCCAAACGCGTAGTAATCCCTCGGTGCATTGATCTCTTGTGGGCCTCTGATATGTAAGACCTGCATACACCAGCTACAGAGTCCATCATATCTATGGGCCTATCTACAGGTTTTCTTAAGTGTTCACATAGGTTTCACCTAGGTGGGACAATACCATATACTTATGAAATCATTTGATATGTACTGCATTTTTTTAATATGCTTTTATTATGATGTTAAAATAAACTTGGATTCTTAATTCAATTGAGTGCTCCTTCTTTCATTTTGGGTCTACTGGTGGTTCATGCTTGGTTTTTCTCTTTTGTTTATATTTGGATGTGGTGCATGAGTCATTCTGAGTCATGTCTCCACCACCCTTCACTCTATCAGGTTTATATTACTGTTTGTGTCCTCATTGTGGAGATGCAGCCTCACCATTTGTCCTGGTGACCAATGTCACTAGAAAAGTATAATAAAATAATATAATGGAAAATTAAAGAAGAGTAGACAAGTAAACTTCCAGTGGAAACACCAGTTTCAGTGGCAACTGTCAGAGGTGGAATATTTATAATAAGGCTTACCTGTAGGTAAAATGAATATCTCCTAAATGTGCACCGTTTAGGAGATACTTACAGGCGCATGCGCTCTGCAAGGTATGCCGGACCTTTAGAGCTTTGTGCTGGAACCGAGGGCTCCCACGTACATGCGCGTGAGTGACGTCATTGTGGCTCCGAGCAATCACATAGCCGGAGCTTGCGAACCTGGAAGAAAGACTGGGGGAAGATGTCAAGCCTCTCAGCGGTGACAGCACAGCACTGAAGGGCTTCGTTCCAAGGTAAGTATTTGATAATGTGCTAGTATCTGGTGCATACTAGCACATTGTGCAATTGCCTTAAAGGTGGGGTTTTTTTTCGTAGTCGCGGTTTACTACTGCTTTAATCTCTAGTAATTTTCACAATCTACAAATAAGGTATTTATGCTTACTTGAATGAGCAAATACAGCTGAAATATTAAAGATGTGCTGACCTTCAACTATTTTTCCTATAATTTTTATAGAATGGTATCCAGCTGTCTGTGTACTGTACATTGTTAGAAAGGATCGTCCTCTGCAAATCTACTAAACTGATTTGCAGCAAGTGTTTTATTCTTAAATCCCTTAGTGGAACAGCTGTGTTTTATTCTTCTTAGCGAACACCTGGGCATCCTCTTCATCTGTACCACACAGCTCATATACGTCAATGCTTACAGATGTTCCACGTAATAAATTTATTATGTGTCATAAAGATTACTTAGTCCATCAGGAACTTGGCATTAACCTCTTCCCAGCTATATTATACATGCAGTGCCTACAGAGCTGTACAGTAAATGTGGAAGACAGAAATGTACCCCAATTAGCTGGTGGAAAACAAGCAAAACCTCTATATAATCAGGTCTAAAAGCAGCGTGTAAACTGTACAATATGTACAGTAAACAGACTCCTAGCTAAGGAGATAACAGCGGAGCTGTGTGATTATCAGACAAGTTTTGGCAAGGCATTGGATTCACAGGTCATACCTACGCCTGTGTTCTCTTTACAGAAATGGTTTACTTACAGGCATTTACTTGGCTTCTAATCTTGTCATTTATGATTTGGAAAAATTCAAGGGAAGTGCATTTGTACAAATTTATATAATTTAAACTATGTGAATGAACTGTGGTAAATAAAGGAGATGAAAAGACTGTGCACTGAGGGCAGGGGGGGGTAGGATATTTAAAAGAGATGTTTTAATGACACTTGGCTTGAGCCTTTGCAGACTTTGAAAGAGCATTGGAATGGCCACCATGCAGTCAAAGCTTGTTTGTTATAGTGGGAGATGAGAAGGCTGAATTTCTTATTTTTCCCTAAGTACAGTGCTGTCCTCTTCTGCCTAAGATGCTTTGCTCTTTGTGCAGTCCCCCAAAGCCATCACATACAATGCAGGGTTATTACCTCTACATTGTTTTTAGAAGAGGATAGTGTGTGGAGCTCCTTGGAGAGGTGCCTGCAGCAGGGGACTGATTACACTGCTGGAGGGACCATTCTGGAACATGTGTTGATATGTGTATATGCAAGTTTAGCGTGTGCATATTTGTTTAATGTGTTAGCATGTGTGTTATTGCCTGTGCACACATGTGTTTAATGCGGGCTAGTGTGTGTGTGTGCTAGGGTCATGTCACAGTAACAATTCTGTTACTGATTTACCAGCTGAATTGATGCAGAATGTCACAATCTGGCCAGTGGGGTAGTGATGCATGGAGTCAGGTGAATATTGAGGTTGCTGTGCACAAGGATTGCTTTAATGAAATTAGCCTTAGCATGTATATGTTAGTGATACTGATTGTGGCTCTGCATATAACTATGTATCTTTCTTAGTCTGACTGACGCCAATGCAAAAAGGTGTGTCAGTGGGATTACTACTGACAGTAAAGCAACCTGACTCCCACTGCAAGCAGCCTATAGCATTAGGAGTTTAAGCTTTGAAAAGTTACTTGCGCATAGTTTGAATATTTATGCACATGCCATGGATGCAATCTCTGGAATTCATAAAGACTGGCACAGGTAGATTTTGCAACAGTGTCTCTCATGTATCCTAAAAGTAGTGAATAATGCACAAAATCCCTGTGCCTGTCTAGAACTTGACTTTGACTCATGCTGCACCACTTTTAGAATGCACAAGAGACACTTCTGTCTAAAGCCGGATACACATTATACAATGTTTGTTGTTTAGTTTCCTTTAGATTTACCTTCAACTATGTAATGCAAGGACCTGCCTGACTGCATACAATTTGAAAGTATTTAGGTTTGACCTAATAGTATATGGTTTTAATAAATCTAAAGGAAAGTTGTACAAGAAAATTGTATAAAAATGTGTATAGTGTGTAGCCAGCTTTCGACCGGCCATTCATGGGTTGAATTTCAAAAGAATTTTCTTTCGAAAATCATAACTAGGAATGTTTGTTCGAATTTAGCACCATTAGTGGGCCACATTTTCGTACTACCGTCAAATTTGAGTAATCAGGCATGTTGGAAATTTTTTTAAAAACAAAGGATTTTTAACCAATTAAGGACCGGGCCTATTTTTTACACTTGGTCTTTACAAGTTAACCACTTAAGGACCGCCTAACGCCGATTTACGTCGGCAAAGCGGCACGGGCAGGCAAAATCACGTACATGTACGTGATTTGCCTTCCGCGGGTGGGGGGTCCAATCGGACCCCCCCCGCCACCCGAGGCGGTCCCGTTCTGTTCCCCGGCGATCCGAGATGAGGGGGAGGCCATCCGTTCGTGGCCCCCCCCTCGCGATCGCCGCCGGCCAATGGGAACATTCCTTTGCTGCTGTATGCTAAACAGCAGCAAAGGAAATGATGTCATCTCCCCTCAGCTCGGTATTCCGTTCCAGCGCCGAGGGGAGAAGACATCAATGTAAGTGCACAACACACTACACACACAGTAGAACATGCCAGGCATACAAAACACCCCGATCCCCCCCCCGATCGCCCCCCGATCCCCCCCCAATCACCCCCCCCCCTGTCACAAACTGACACCAGCAGGTTTTTTTTTTTTTTTTTTTTTCTGATTACTGCATAGTGTCAGTTTGTGACAGTTACAGTGTTGGGACAGTTAGTATTACCCCCCTTTAGGTCTAGGGTACCCCCCTAACCCCCCCTAATAAAGTTTTAACCCCTTGATCACCCCCTGTCACCAGTGTTGCTAAGCGATCATTTTTCTGATCGCTGTATTAGTGTCACTGGTGACGCTAGTTAGGGACGTAAATATTTAGGTTCGCCGTCAGCGTTTTATAGTGTCAGGGACCCCCATATACTATCTAATAAATGTTTTAACCCCTTGATTGCCCCCTAGTTAACCCTTTCACCACTGATCACCGTATAAACGTTACGGTTGACGCTGGTTAGTTCGTTTATTTTTTATAGTGTCAGGGCACCCGCCGTTTATTACCGAATAAAGGTTTAGCCCCCTGATCGCCCGGCGGTGATATGCGTCGCCCCAGGCAGCGTCAGATTAGCGCCAGTACCGCTAACACCCACGCACGCAGCATACGCCTCCCTTAGTGGTATAGTATCTGATCGGATCAATATCTGATCCGATCAGATCTATACTAGCGTCCCCAGCAGTTTAGGGTTCCCAAAAACGCAGTGTTAGCGGGATCAGCCCAGATACCCGCTAGCACCTGCGTTTTGCCCCTCCGCCCGGCCCACCCAAGTGCAGTATCGATCGATTGCTGTCACTTACAAAACACTAAACGCATAACTGCAGCGTTCGCAGAGTCAGGCCTGATCCCTGCGATCGCTA
This sequence comes from Aquarana catesbeiana, assembly GCF_042186555.1. Lineage (NCBI taxonomy): Eukaryota > Metazoa > Chordata > Amphibia > Anura > Ranidae > Aquarana > Aquarana catesbeiana. The sequence continues at coordinate 344,824,642 of NC_133326.1, read as the reverse complement.
ACAGTTTTTTTGGTAGCATTTTGGTGAACTGGCAAGCAAGCACCAGGCAGCGTCAGGTTAGCGCCAGTAGCGCTAACACCCACGCACGCACCGTACACCTCCCTTAGTGGTATAGTATCTGATCGGATCAATATCTGATCCGATCAGATCTATACTAGCGTCCCCAGCAGTTTAGGGTTCCCAAAAACGCAGTGTTAGCGGGATCAGCCCAGATACCTGCTAGCACCTGCGTTTTGCCCCTCCGCCCGGCCCGGCCCACCCAAGTGCAGTATCGATCGATCACTGTCCCTTACAAAACACTAAACGCATAACTGCAGCGTTCGCAGAGTCAGGCCTGATCCCTGCGATCGCTAACAGTTTTTTTGGTAGCGTTTTGGTGAACTGGCAAGCACCAGCCCCAGGCAGCGTCAGATTAGCGCCAGTACCGCTAACACCCACGCACGCAGCATACACCTCCCTTAGTGGTATAGTATCTGAACGGATCAATATCTGATCCGATCAGATCTATACTAGCGTCCCCAGCAGTTTAGGGTTCCCAAAAACGCAGTGTTAGCGGGATCAGCCCAGATACCTGCTAGCACCTGTGTTTTGCCCCTCCGCCCGGCCCAGCCCAGCCCACCCAAGTGCAGTATCGATCGATCACTGACACTTACAAAACACTAAACACATAACTGCAGCGTTCGCAGAGTCAGGCCTTGATCCCTGCGATCGCTAACAGTTTTTTTGGTAGCGTTTTGGTGAACTGGCAAGCACCAGCGGCCTAGTACACCCCGGTCGTAGTCAAACCAGCACTGCAGCAACACTTGGTGACGTGGCGAGTCCCATAAGTGCAGTTCAAGCTGGTGAGGTGGCAAGCACAAGTAGTGTCCCGCTGCCACCAAGAAGACAAACACAGGCCCGTCGTGCCCATAGTGCCCTTCCTGCTGCATTCGCCAATCCTAATTGGGAACCCACCACTTCTGCAGCGCCCGTACTTCCCCCATTCACATCCCCAATCAAATGCAGTCGGCTGCATGAGAGGCATTTTCTTTATGTCCTCCCGAGTACCCCTACCCAACGAACCCCCCCAAAAAAGATGTTCTGTCTGCAGGAAGCGCGGATATAGGCGTGACACCCGCTATTATTGTCCCTCCTGTCCTGACAATCCTGGTCTTTGCATTGGTGAATGTTTTGAACGCTACCATACACTAGTTGAGTATTAGCGTAGGGTACAGCATTGCACAGACTAGGCACACTTTCACAGGGTCTCCCAAGATGCCATCGCATTTTGAGAGACCCGAACCTGGAACCGGTTACAGTTACAAAAGTTAGTTACAAAAAAAGTGTCAAAAAAAAAATATATATATAAAATAAAAAAAAATTGTTGTCGTTTTATTGTTCTCTCTCTCTCTATTCTCTCTCTATTGTTCTGCTCTTTTTTACTGTATTCTATTCTGCAATGTTTTATTGTTATTATGTTTTATCATGTTTGCTTTTTCAGGTATGCAATTTTTTATACTTTACCGTTTACTGTGCTTTATTGTTAACCATTTTTTTGTCTTCAGGTACGCCATTCACGACTTTGAGTGGTTATACCAGAATGATGCCTGCAGGTTTAGGTATCATCTTGGTATCATTCTTTTCAGCCAGCGGTCGGCTTTCATGTAAAAGCAATCCTAGCGGCTAATTAGCCTCTAGACTGCTTTTACAAGCCGTGGGAGGGAATGGCCCCCCCCCCACCGTCTTCCGTGTTTTTCTCTGGCTCTCCTGTCTCAACAGGGAACCTGAGAATGCAGCCGGTGATTCAGCCAGCTGACCATAGAGCTGATCAGAGACCAGAGTGGCTCCAAACATCTCTATGGCCTAAGAAACCGGAAGCTACGAGCATTTTATGACTTAGATTTCGCCGGATGTAAATAGCGCCATTGGGAAATTGGGGAAGCATTTTATCACACCGATCTTGGTGTGGTCAGATGCTTTGAGGGCAGAGGAGAGATCTAGGGTCTAATAGACCCCAATTTTTTCAAAAAAGAGTACCTGTCACTACCTATTGCTATCATAGGGGATATTTACATTCCCCGAGATAACAATAAAAATGATTAAAAAAAAAAAATATGAAAGGAACAGTTTAAAAATAAGATAAAAAAAGCAGAAAAATAATAAAGAAAAAAAAAAAAAAAAAAAAAAAAAGCACCCCTGTCGCCCCCTGCTCTCGCGCTAAGGCGAACGCAATCGGCGGTCTGTCGTCAAACGTAAACAGCAATTGCACCATGCATGTGAGGTATCACCGCGAAGGTCAGATCGAGGGCAGTAATTTTTGCAGTAGACCTCCTCTGTAGATCTAAAGTGGTAACCTGTAAAGGCTTTTAAAGGCTTTTAAAAATGTATTTATTTTGTTGCCACTGCACGTTTGTGCGCAATTTTAAAGCATGTCATGTTTGGTATCCATGTACTCGGCCTAAGATCATCTTTTTTATTTCATCAAACATTTGGGCAATATAGTGTGTTTTAGTGCATTAAAATTTAAAAAAGTGTGTTTTTTCCCCAAAAAATGCGTTTGAAAAATCGCTGCGCAAATACTGTGTGAAAAAAAAAAATGAAACACCCACCATTTTAATCTGTAGGGCATTTGCTTTAAAAAAATATATAATGTTTGGGGGTTCAAAGTAATTTTTTTGCAAAAAAAAAATAACTTTTTCATGTAAACAATAAGTGTCAGAAAGGGCTTTGTCTTCAAGTGGTTAGAAGAGTGGGTGATGTGTGACATAAGCTTCTAAATGTTGTGCATAAAATGCCAGGACAGTTCAAAACCCCCCCAAATGACCCTATTTTGGAAAGTAGACACCCCAAGCTATTTGCTGAGAGGCATGTCGAGTCCATGGAATATTTTATATTGCGACACAAGTTGCGGGAAAGAGACACATTTTTTTTTTTTTTTTGCACAAAGTTGTCACTAAATGTTATATTGCTCAAACATGCCATGGGAATATGTGAAATTACACCCCAAAATACATTCTGCTGCTTCTCCTGAGTACGGGGATACCACATGTGTGAGACTTTTTGGGAGCCTAGCCACGTACGGGACCCCGAAAACCAAGCACCGCCTTCAGGCTTTCTAAGGGCGTGAATTTTTGATTTCACTCTTCACTGCCTATCACAGTTTCGGAGGCCATGGAATGCCCAGGTGGCACAAACCCCCCCCAAATGACCCCATTTTGGAAAGTAGACACCCCAAGCTATTTGCTGAGAGGTATAGTGAGTATTTTGCAGACCTCACTTTTTGTCACAAAGTTTTGAAAATTGAAAAAAGAAAAAAAAAAATGTTTTTTCTTGTCTTTCTTCATTTTCAAAAACAAATGAGAGCTGCAAAATACTCACCATGCCTCTCAGCAAATAGCTTGGGGTGTCTACTTTCCAAAATGGGGTCATTTGGGGGGGTTTTGTGCCACCTGGGCATTCCATGGCCTCCGAAACTGTGATAGGCAGTGAAGAGTGAAATCAAAAATTTTCACCCTTAGAAATCCTGAAGGCGGTGATTGGTTTTCGGGGTCCCGTACGCGGCTAGGCTCCCAAAAAGTCCCACACATGTGGTATCCCCATACTCAGGAGAAGCAGCTAAATGTATTTTGGGGTGCAATTCCACATATGCCCATGGCCTGTGTGAGCAATATATCATTTAGTGACAACTTTATGCAAAAAAAAAAAAAAAAAAGTGTCACTTTCCCACAACTTGTGTCAAAATATAAAATATTCCATGGACTCAATATGCCTCTCAGCAAATAGCTTGGGGTGTCTACTTTCCAAAATGGGGTCATTTTGGGGGGTTTTGTGCCACCTGGGCATTCCATGGCCTCCGAAACTGTGATAGGTAGTGAGGAGTAAAATCAAAAATTTACACCCTTAGAAATCCTGAAGGTGGTGATTGGTTTTCGGGGCCCCGTACGCGGCTAGGCTCCCAAAAAGTCCCACACATGTGGTATCCCCATACTCAGGAGAAGCAGCTGAATGTATTTTGGGGTGCAATTCCACATAGGCCCATGGCCTGTGTGAGCAATATATCATTTAGTGACAACTTTTTGTAAATATTTTTTTTTTTTTTTTGTCATTATTCAATCACTTGGGACAAAAAAAATAAATATTCAATGGGTTCAACATGCCTCTCAGCAATTTCCTTGGGGTGTCTACTTTCCAAAATGGGGTCACTTGGGGGGGTTTTGTACTGCCCTGCCATTTTAGCACCTCAAGAAATGACATAGGCAGTCATAAACTAAAAGCTGTGTAAATTACAGAAAATGTACCCTAGTTTGTAGACGCTATAACTTTTGCGTAAACCAATAAATATACACTTATTGACATTTTTTTTACCAAAGACATGTGGCCGAATACATTTTGGCCTAAATGTATGACTAAAATTTAGTTTATTGGATTTTTTTTATAACAAAAAGTAGAAAATATCATTTTTTTTCAAAATTTTCGGTCTTTTTCCGTTTATAGCGCAAAAAATAAAAACCGCAGAGGTGATCAAATACCATCAAAAGAAAGCTCTATTTGTGGGAAGAAATGGACGCAAATTTCGTTTGGGTACAGCATTGCATGACCGCGCAATTAGCAGTTAAAGCGACGCAGTGCCAAATTGGAAAAAGACCTCTGGTCCTTAGGCAGCATGATGGTCCGGGGCTCAAGTGGTTAAAATCATTTTTTTTGCTAGAAAATTACTTACAACCCCCAAACATTATATATTTTTTTCAGACACCCTAGAGAATAAAATGGCAGTTGTTGCAATACTTTATGTCACACTGTATTTGCGCAGCAGTCTTACAAACGCAATTTTTTTGGAATAGATATAAATGAAAAAATAAGAAAACAGTAACGCTCTCCCAATTTTTAATTTATATTGTGAAAGATAATGTTACGCCCAGTAAATTGATACCCAACATGTCATGCTTCAAAATTGCGCCCGCTCGTGGAATGGCAACAAAACTTTGACCCTTAAAAATCTCCATAGGCGAAGTTTGAAAATTTCTACAGGTTACCAGTTTTGAGTTACAGAGGAGATCTTTTACTAGAATTATTGCTCTCACTTTAACAAATGTGGCGATACCGCACATGTGTGGTTTGAACACCGTTTAATGAAAAAAAAATTTTTTTTTCAATAAAAATGTTTTTCCCCTTTAAGACCATCAGGCGGAAGTGACGTTTGACGTTGCCTCTGCCATCCAATGGTATGGAGTCCAGTGGGGGCCATCATTCCCTCTCTCGATTTCCAGCCTCACAGGGGAAAGGACCGGATTGTCTCCACCACTACCGACGGCTCCGGTAAGAGGCGGAGATGACCGGGACGCAGCGGAAGGGGGGTGAGCACCTCTCCTGCAGCCAATAAAAGTGATCAGAGACCACTTTTATCTGAAAGCAGACCACCTGCAGTTTTAAAAAAAACAGCATTATGGCAGCTATCTGCTGCCATAACAACGGTATTCACCTTCAAAGTAGCGACATATAACGACGGCAGGCGGTCAATGGCAACGTGTAACGACGGAGGGCGGTGGTTGATCAATGATGGGAGAATCGTGTGAGAAATATAATCGAAAAAGAAATGCGCATGAGTGCATGAAAAGAAAATTCCCAGAAAGAAAAGAAGTTTCCCAGCCACGAACATTCTTTTCTGTAGCAACATGAGGTGAAATTGAAGGCTTGGTTGGTTGAATTTCGAAATTAATCATGGCACCATCAGATCACAAAACACACCAAATTTCTGATTTTCAGAAGTCCTTTTTTTTCTCTATATGCCAAATAAGAGTTGGTCTTAATTAGCTTCACTTTTACATTTAGTGCAGAGAAAGTGGGGCAAGATGGAGGGATCAAACCAAAATAACACCACATCCCAACAAGAAAATTTTTTTAAAAATTAGAGACGGGGCAGAGCGGTGACAAATCTCTGGACTTTTAAGGTGTTTACGTATGAAGATCAAAATCATCAAATTGCTTAAAAATACAATAATTTTATTAAATTAAAGAATAAAAACATGAGAAGGAAAATGACATCCATATCATAAGGTAACATTGAATTAATGAAGCATATATAGACAAAGCACTACCACTCTCGACATGTTTCACTCGCTAGAGTTTATTCAGGAGATTGATGGTGTGACTTTTTGTACTGGGGATGAGAAACACATAGGTAAATGTCTCATGAACGTGTTAAGAGATAATGCATAGGTATAAAATTTTACACATGTAAAGTTGGCATAGAATAGAGGGAGCTATACATAAATTACTTAAGAGAGAAAATATATGCTTTGTCTTTATATATGCTTCATTAATTCAATGTTACCTTATGATATGGATGTAATTTTCCTTCTCATGTTTTTATTCTTTAATTTAATAAAATTATTGTATTTTTAAGCAATTTGATGATTTTGATCTTCATACGTAAACACCTTAAAAGTCCTGAGGTTTGTCACCTCTCTGCCCGTCTCTAATTTTTTGAAATATACATTTAGCGCATTCAATGCGGCACAATGTAAAAGTGCATTTTAAAACTACATGAATTTGGTACACGATTCACTTTCAGAACCAGGCATCGCAAATTCTTCATGAATTTGCTGCAATACAAGAGGGATTAAGGCCAGAAAAAGGGTGCAGCAGCTTTAATGAATTCCCCTAATATATCTTACAACATGGGAGTTTCAACACAAGTGTAACGCAAATGCAGAACTTTATGCTTGGTACTTATTTTGAAATGTTTCAGCAGCCAACAGCCTGCAAAAGCATTTGTTAAAATCCTTGCAACATATACTGTGGGTAACCTTTTTTTAACAAAGCTGATATTTAAATCATGCAAATCTTTTCATTTAAAAAGCAAAATGCCAGCACAATGATGACACAAATGAAGCAGGAAATGTAAAAGTGATTAAATTATTAGGGCAATTTAAAGGGGAATTGAACTCTTAATCCCTAAAAAATAAGGTATCTTCGTAGAGGCACGGCTTTGTTTCCTTATGTCAAAGCTTCCAGCAAAAAGAACAGTGTGTAGCACAGTAATGACATTACCAAATCTCACTCCAAAACACCTTAGACTAGCAATCAAAGGTAATAGAGCCTTAAAATGTCACTAAACCCTTCAGCTAAAAACAACATTCCAATTCAGCTTAGTATCCTAAACATCACCTCTTCATTTTTATTCAGCAAAGGATGTTTACTTACCTCTTTTCTGCGTCATGATTCTGTTCTATTCTGTTTCTGTTCTCACTATGCTATTCAAAAAAAGTGTTTCTCCCAAACCTCAAATTTTTAGTTATGAGCAGTGCATGAACATTACAGTCATATGCAATGCTATCTTTACATTACAACTCCCAAGATTCGTTGCATATTCAGATGCCCATGCATGACCACTAGCATTTGTTCATATATGGGCAGGGCTGTTATGAATGAGTCATATTAACAGTAAAGATTTCTAGAAAATTTGTATTATTTTCAAAAGTTATAACAAAAAATTAACAACGTAATAATAATAGAAAATAATAAAATAAAATAAAATAAAAATAAAGGCATGCTAACACTGGATAGTGTAGTCCAGAAGTGTAGTCCCCATCTGCAATGCACCAATGAGGGTGGCTACAGCCCACTTACAGTGGGACCATGTAGAGCTGGCGTAGCCATCCTCAGAAAAAAAGTGGGATTAGTAAAATTTTATATAATTCTTTTATATACTTCATATTTTGCATAAACTATCCAATATTGCTATTCCCGAGCATCCAGGTGCTCGCACATGGAGGTATGGAATATATATGGATTTTTTGATTGGGTTTAGTGATCTCCTTCAGCAGATAGGAATTTTAGACAAAAGCTACATTTTGCAGGGTACTTGTTATTCCCAAATAACTTTTCTAAATGTTCCCTATACCATAGCAAATTTTAACTTTTTTAGTTTGGTTCCACTTTAAAACACATATGCCATATTTGTTCTTAGTTTTTATTCAGTATGTTTCAGCAGCTAGTAATCTATCCTGCCCCTTGTGTGCTGATTGTTTAAGCGTATACATCTATTCACAAATAATGTAGGAACTGTGCCAAAAACAGAAAAATCATGAATGCCCAAACCAGCAATCACAATACGTTTGTATGGTTGTCATGACACAAGCTGAAACAAAACTAGTTCCATTATTGGAGTGTAATTCGAACAGCAACTGTTTTTTTTAACTAGTGAGTAGGCCACTCCATGTGACCATGGATATCAGGAATGGTAGCCTTTGAAAGCTGAACTCTAGAAAAATAGCTAAATATACAAATGACATACTGTACAATTATGAAAGATGTTTTACCTGTCAAATAATTTGTATTTCTGTCTACCCAGTCCTAACAGTCTGTGACTAGACAGTGAAAGGAGAAGAGCTCATCTCTCTGTCACTTTGCCCTCTTCCCTTATCAGTATGTCCCTTGTAGCACATAAATACTGCAGCACAACTGATTGGTTCCTTGTGCTGCTTCTTCCTCTGCCAATCTGTCCACGTTTGTAAAGGTATTTTTTTTAAATAACAAACATGTTAATATATAGATATAACATTAACAAAATAACAAACAATTAAAATAAAAAAGCATGTTAAAATGACCTGCTCTGTTGAATGGTTTTGCACGGAGCAGCACCGAACTTCCTGTTCTTGAGTCCCCTGCCGGTGCTCTTGGCCGCTCCTCTTCTTTGTGTACTCCCATAGCAAGACACTTGCAATGGGAGCACACCTGCAGGCTTGTGTGCTCTACTAACACACACAGCATGGCTCAGCCTTGCCCCCAGCTCTCTACTCACAAGATTTGATTGAGGGCAGCAGGAGCCAACAGCTCTCACTGCTGCTTCTGTGAGCTGAGAGAGAGGAGAGAGTTGCTGCAGTTGGGCACAGAGCAGTATCGAAGTAGGTAAAGTTAAAGAGGGGTGAGGGGGCAATACAAACACCTTGACATTTTTTACCTCAATGCAGGGAGCGCATTAAGATAAAAATGTCCAGGCTTTAGAACCACTTAAACCAGCAATACAAACAATAGTTATTTTTGACAATATGATATAAGCTTACTTTAAAAATCTCCTTTCATATTGTGAGTTCTGCTTGTCTGCAGGTCATCTCTTTCCACAACATTTTACTTGATGTCCTGCATGCTTTGCAGCTTCTGCTGTTTACTTTAATTTTTTAAGGACAACATATCCCTTGGTATCTTGCTGCCTGCAAGCAGTGATTCATGTCTGTCTCCTGAAGCTCCTCTTCATAGCACCTTTGTAGCTCAGAAGGCAGGCTCTGTGAAATATTGGACACAGAAATGCCTTTTACCATGAATACATGTCTCAAAATTCAAGGAAGTAAATATCTGGGATTCTTCAAAATGCAAATTTTCAAACTTTAAGATCATTCAGATTCCATGATAAAACAAACATATAATTTTACATACTGAAGTTTCCCGATTCTTCACCGTCCCCGGTTGGTGAGAATTCTGCTCCAGTACTTGCTTCAGCTACTCACTGTGGTCCCTGGTGATAAGGCGGATAGTCCCTTACTGCCGACAGATTCCCCTCTACGTCTGACCACTGACAGGTTCTCCGGCCGACAGAACCGTCACTTTTGGTTGGACTGCAAGCCGCAATCCCAACCCTGCGCTGCTCTCTTGCTTCTGGATGAGCCCTAAGACAGCCTAGCAGCCAGATATGCCAAGGATAGGCCCAATATCTGGCTAAGCAGCCTGGGCAATACAACACATGTTCACCCAGACAGCCGTCCAGGTGGCACAGAACATAGATCACCTAACTCCACCCCAATATATATATATATATATATATATATATCTTCCAGCAGGCCAAGAAAATCTCTGCCCATTGGCTAAGATACCCCACATACCCATAACCTGACGTTGGGTTGCCCTTCTCATATCTAGTACCCCCAAGTACCCGGCCACCTAGTGGTAAAAGAGAAAAGTGCAACAAGGCCAAACTTGGGAGAAACCAATGGATCTCTAGCAATCAACCAGGATAACAACTTCTGGCAAGTAAATTTGTGACAAGCATCCCTGCCCAAACTACAGGGTGCTACATATATTTTGTAGACACAAAGATAAGTGAGCACTGCTCCAAGTCCCGAGTGTGCTCCTCCGGTCACCATCCACACTGGGTGCTGGTTTCAGGATTCATTGACTCAAGCACACATGGCAAACACTAAGAACAAGGATGGACTTCCATAAAGTCTTACTGGCAACAGCTTAAACTGAAATATAGGCAAGGAATAAAAGATAAAGAAGCTGCATACTCAGTTAGTCAATAATGCAGCTGCTTAAAGTGCTTAAAAACTGAAGGTGTAATATCACTTTAACGTAGAGTCTCAGGAAATAAATATATGTTTTATTTCTCACATACTGTATATGTTATGACCTTCAGCCTGTGGTGAAAAAATACTCTCTTTTAGTGTTTACCATGTAGTAAACTTTACAATCTTATTAAATCAGACATTCACTTACCCATGCATATTTTATCAAGTAAAACTTTAATAAAGTATATCTACTTAGCGGCAGAGTTCTAACAAAGGAGTACTGTATTATTGGAGTACTGTATTATTTTTTACATGTTTGCATTTCAACATACACAGACAAAAAGCTTCAGCCCCTAGGTTAATCAGAAAATCAGTACCTGTGTACACTGTGAAAAGAAAAAAATGATATGTATAAAAAAAAATATATATATAGATATATATTCATGCTCATAAGTTTACATACACTGGCAGAATTCTGGGACATTTTTCAGAGAATATGATACTGTGTAACATAAAGTTTTTGTGTTATCATTCATATTCTCTGAAAAAATGGCTAAGAAATCATAATATATATATATATATATATATATATATATATATATATATATATATATATATATATTTATTTATTATGATTTCTTAGCCATTTTTTCAGAGAATATGAACGATAACACAAAAACTTTTCTTTCATAGTGTTTGGCTGAAGCCATTTATTTTCTATCAACTGTGTTTACTCTTTTCAAATCATATTCACAATAGAAACTACCTAAATGACCCTGACCAAAAGTTTACATACCCCAGTTCTTAATACCGTGTATTGCCCCCTTTAACATCAATGACTGCTTGAAGTCTTTTGTGGTATTTGTGGATGAGGCTCTTTATCTTCTCAGATGGTAAAGCTGCCCATTCCTCTTGGCAAAAAGCTTCCAGTTCCTGTAAATTCTTGGTCTGTCTTGCATGAACTGCACGTTTGAAATCTCCCCAGAGTGGCTTAATGATATTGAGACTGAGATGGCCACTCCAGAACCTTTACTTTATTCTGCTGTAGCCAATGACAGGTCAACTTGGCCTTCTGTTTTGGATCATTGTCATATTGGAATGTCCAAGTACATCCCATGCGCAGCTTCCTGGCTGATTAATGCAAAAATGTTCCTCCAGTATTTTTTGATAACATACTGCATTCATCTTGCCATCAATTTTGACCAAATCTCCTATCCCTTTGTAGCTCACACATCCGCAAAACATCCACCTCAGTGTCTCACAGTAGGAATGGTGTACTCTTCATCATAGGCCTTGTTGACTCTTCTCCAAATGAAGCATTTATAGTTGTGGCCAGAAAGCTCAATTTTGGTCTCATCACTCCAAATGACTTTGTGCCAGAAGGTTTGAGGCTTGTCTCTGTGATGTTTGGCGTATTGTAAGTGAGATACTTTGTGGCATTTGCGTAGTAAAGGCTTTCTTCTGGTGACTCGACCATGCAGCCCATTTTTCTTCAAGTGCCTCCTTATCGTGCATCTTAAAACAGCCACACCACGTTTTCAGAAAGTCCTGTATTTCACCTGAAGTTATTTGTGGGTTTTTCTTTGTATTCCGAACATTTTCCTGGCAGTTGTGGCCGAAAATTTTGTTGGTCTACCTGACCGTGGTTTGGTTTCAACAGAACCCCTCATTTTCCACTTCTTGATTAGACTTTGAACACTCCTGATTGGCATTCTCAATTCCTTGGATATCTTTTTATATCCCTTTCCTGTTTGATACAGTTCAACTACCATTTCCCGCAGATCCTTTGACAATTGTTTTGCTTTCCCCATGACTCAGAATCCAGAAACGTCAGTGCAGCACTGGATGAAAGATGCAAGGTATATCAGGAGTCCAGAAACTCATTGACCTTTTATACACATACTCTAATTACAAGCAAACAGATCACAGGTGAGGATGGTTAACTTTAATAGCCATTCAAACCCTTTTGTGTCAACTTGTGTGCATGTTATCAGGAAAAAATCACCAGGGTATGTAAATTTTTGATCAAGGTAATTTGGGTAGTTTCTGTTGTCATTATGATTTAAAAAGAGTAAACACAGTTGATTGATAATAAATGGCTTCAGCCAAACACTAACCATGAGTGAAAGAAATGTTTTGTGATAGCATTCATATTCTCTGAAAAAATGGCTAAGAAATCAATATATATATATATATATATATATATATATATATATATATATATATATATATATATATATATATATATATATATATATATATATATATATATATATATATATGCACAGTATCTCAGAAAAGTGAGTATACCCCTCACATTTTTGTAAATATTTTATTATATCTTTTCATGTGACAACACTGAAGAAATGACACTTTGCTATAATGTAAAGTGGTGAGTGTACAGCTTGTATAACAATGCAAATTTGCTGTCCCCTCAAAATACAGCCATTAATGTTTAAACCACTGGCAACAAAAGTGAGTACACCCTTAAGTGAAAATGTCCAAATTAGGCCCAATTAGCCATTTTCCCTCCCCGGTGTCATGTGACTCGTTAGTGTTATAAGGTCTCAGTTGTGAATGCGGAGCAGGTTTGTTAAATTTGGTGCTATCTCTCTCACTCTCTCATACTGGTCACTGGAAGTTCAACATGGAATCTCATGGCAAAGTACTCTCTGAGGATCTGAAAAAAAGAATTGTTGCTCTACATAAAGATGGCCTAGGCTATAAGAAGATTGCCAAGAACCTGAAACTGAGCTGCAGCATGGTGGCCAAGATCATACAGCGGTTTAACAGGACAGGTTCCACTCAGAACAGGCCTCGCCATGGTCTACCAAAGAAGTTGAGTGCACGTACTCAGCGTCATATCCAGAGGTTGTCTTTGGAAAATAGACGTATGAGCACTGCCAGCATTGCTGCAGAGGGTCAGTCTGTCAGTGCTGAGACCATACGCAGCACACTGCATCAAATTGGTCTGCATGACTGTTGTCCCAGAAGGAAGCCTCTTCTAAAGATGATTCACAAGAAAGTACACAAACAGTTTGCTGAAGACAAGCAGACTAAGGACATGGATTACTGGAACCATGTCCTGTGGTCTGATATCCTGTGACCAAGATAAACTTATTTGGTTCAGATGGTGTCAAGTGTCTGTGGCAGCAACCAGGTGAGGAGTACAAAGACAAGTGTGTCTTGCCTACAGTCAAGCATGGTGGTGGGAGTCTCATGGTCTGGGGCTGCATGAGTGCTCTCAGTACTGGGGAGCTACAGTTCATTGAGGGAACCATGAATGCCAACATGTACTGTGACATACTGAAGCAGAGCATGATCCCCACCCTTCAGAGAATGGGCCGCAGGGCAGTATTCCAACATGATAACAACCCTAAACACACCTCCAAGACGACCGCTGCCTTGCTAATGAAGCTGAGGGTGTAGGTGATGGACTGGCCAAGCATGTCTCCAGACCTAAACTCTATTGAGCATCTGTGGGGCATCCTCAAACAGAAGGTGGAACAAGATCTCTAATAGGGATGAGCCGAACTCCCCCCCTGTTCGGTTTGTGCCAGAACTTGCGAACAGCCAAAAAATTAGTTTGAACACACGAACACCGTTAAAGTCTATGGGACAAGAACATGAATAATCAAAAGTGCTAATTTTAAAGGCTTATATGCAAGTTATTGTCATAAAAAGTGTTTGGGGACCTGGGTCCTGCCCCAGGGGACAAGGATCAATGCAAAAAAAGTATTAAAAACAGCAGTTTTTCCGGGAGCAGTGATTTTAATAATGCTTAAAGTGAAACAATAAAAGTGTAATATCCCTTCAAATTTCGTACCTGGGGGTGTCTATAGTATGCCTGTAAAGGGGCGCATGTTTCCTGTGTTTAGAACAGTCTGACAGCAAAATGACATTTCAAAGGAAAAAAAGTCATTTAAAACTACTAGCGGCTATTAATGAATTGCCGGTCCGACAATACACATAAAAGTTCATTGATAAAAACGGCATGGGAATTCCCCACGGGGAACCCCCGAACCAAAATAATAAAAAAAAAAAATGACGTGGGGGTCCCCCTAAATTCCATACCAGGCCCTTCAGGTCTGGTATGGATATTAAGGGGAACCCCGGCCAAAATGTAAAAAAAAAATGGCTTGGGGTCCCCCCTTAAAATCTATACCAGACACTTCAGGTCTGGTAAGGATTTACCCGTTACGTAATCCCGCCCCCTTCTGACATCACGGGGAATGCCACAGGGAGATCCCCGTCAAGTACCCGTGCGTCAAGGGGGCAGGGTCACCGGGTGGCCCCGCCCCCCATTATTTAAGAACCGTCAGAAGAGGAGACGCGTCACACAGCGGGAGCCTCCCTCCATGCCATCATGGATGCGGAGTGGCCCGAAAAGAAGATGAAGACAAGAAGATGAAGAGAAGAAGATGAAGAGGAAAAGATGAAGAAAAAGATGAAGAGAGAAGTGTCACACAGCGGGAGCCTCCCTCCATGCAATCATTGATGCGGAGCGGCCCGAGGAGAAGAAGATAAGAAGACGCCGCGGAGGAGATGCCGGACGAGAACACCGGAGGAAGAACCAGAAGAACCAGAAGAAGAAGAAGATGGAGGAAGAAACCAAAGGAAGATAGAAGAAAGAAGACATAAGAAAGAAGAAGCATTTAAATAAAGGAATTGTCAAAAACTGTCTCTTGTCATTTTTAACATTTTTGACAGTTTTTTTGTGAAATGGTAGGGGTACTTTTGTACCCCCTTACCATTTCACTCAGGGGGGGAGGGCCGGGATCTGGGGGTCCCCTTGTTAAAGGGGGCTTCCAGATTTCCAATAAGCCCCCCGCCCGCA
Source organism: Aquarana catesbeiana (assembly GCF_042186555.1). Taxonomy (NCBI): domain Eukaryota; kingdom Metazoa; phylum Chordata; class Amphibia; order Anura; family Ranidae; genus Aquarana; species Aquarana catesbeiana. The sequence continues at coordinate 344,809,543 of NC_133326.1, read as the reverse complement.
GACCCCCACAACCACCGGGCAAGGGTTGTAGGATGAGGGACTTGTCCCCATCAACATGGGGACAAGGTGTTTTTGGGGGGCAATGTTGAGGGCATGTGGCCTGGTACGGTTCAGGAGGGGGGGGGCGCTCTCTCATCCCCCCTTTTTTCCTGCGGCCTGCCAGGTTGCGTGCTCGGATAAGGGTCTGGTATGGATTTTTGGGGGGACCCCACGCCGTTTTTTTTTTTTAATTTTGGCCGGGGTTCCCTTTAATATCCATACCAGACCTGAAGGGCCTGGTATGGAATTTAGGGGGACCCCCCACGTCATTTTTTTTTTAAATTTTGGTTCGGGGTTCCCCTGTGGGGAATTCCCATGCTGTTTTTATCAATGAACTTTTATGTGTATTGTCGGACCGGCAATTCATTAATAGCCGGGAGTAGTTTTAAATGACTTTTTTTCCTTTGAAATGTAATTTTGCTGTCAGACTGTTCTAAACACGGGAAACATGCGCCCCTTTACAAGCATACTATAGACACCCCCCAGGTACGAAATTTAAAGGGATATTACACTTTTATTGTTTCACTTTAAGCATTATTAAAATCACTGCTCCCGAAAAAACTGACATTTTTAAAACTTTTTTTTGCATTGATCCATGTCCCCTGGGGCAGGACCCAGGTCCCCAAACACTTTTTATGACAATACCATGCATATAAGCCTTTAAAATTAGCCCTTTTGATTTCTCCCATAGACTTTTTAAAGGGTGTTCCGCGGCATTCGAATTTGCCGCGAACACCCCAAATTGTTCGCTGTTCGGTGAAGGGGGCGAACAGCCGATGTTCGAGTCGAACATGAGTTCGAGTCGAACTCGAAGCCCATCTCTAGTCTCTAACATCCACCAGCTCCATGACGTCATCATGGAGGAGTGGAAGAGGAATTCAGTGGCAACCTGTGAATCTCTGGTGAACTCCATGCCCAAGAGGGTTAAGGCAGTGCTGGAAAATAATGTTGGCCACACAAAATATTGACATTTGGGGCCAATTTGGACATTTCCACTTAGGAGTGTATTCACTTTTGTTGCCAGCGGTTTAGACATTAATGGCTGTGTGTTGAGTCATTTTGAGGGGACAGCAAATTTACACTGTTATACAAGCTGTATACTCACTACTTTACATTGTAGCAAAGTGTCACTTCTTCAGTGTTGTCACACTAAAAGATATAATAAAATATTTACAAAAATGTATGGGGTGTACTCACTTCTGTGAGATACTGTATATGTATATATATATATATATATATATATATATATATATATATATATATATATATACATATATACACACAGTTGTGCTCATAAGTTTACATACCCTGGCAGAAATATATATATATATATATATATATATATATATATACACACTGTATATATACTGTATATATATATATATATATAGTATACAATACTGTGTGTACGTTTTAGGCAGGTGTGTCAATCAAGAATGCTTTCAGAAATAGAAGTGTTAATAGTTTATTTTTATCAATTAACAAAATGGAAAGTGAAAATAAACACAAGAGAAATCCAAATCAGTATTTGTTGTGGCCACCTTTGCCTTCAAAACAGCATTAATTCTTCTAGGTACACTTGCGCACAGTTTTTGAAGGAATTTGGCAGGTTGTTTGTTCCAAACATCTTGGAGAACTAACCACAGATCTTCTGTGGCTGTAGGCTGCCTAAAATCCTTCTGTCTCTTCATGCAGTCCCAGATAGACTCGAAGAAGCTGAGATCAGGGTTCTTCCTTATGCTGAAGATAGTTCTTAATGACATTGGCTGTAGTCAGTGTCCTGCTGCAGAATAAATTTGGGGCCAATCACATGTCTCCTTAATGGTATGGCATGATGAATAAGTATCTGCCTGTATTTCTCATTGAGGACACCATTGATCCTGACCAAATCTCCAACTCCATTTGCAGAAATGCAGCCCCAAACTTGAAAAGAACCTCCACCATGCTTCACTGTTGCCTGCAGACATTATTGTACTGCTCTCCACCCTTTTGGTGAACAAACTTCCTCCTGCCAAAGCCAAATATTTAAAGTTTTAACTCAATAATCCAGAGCACCTGCAGCCATTTTTCTGCACACCAGTTCCTATGTCTCCGTAAATAGCTGAGTCATTTAGCTTTTGAGTCATTTAGCTTTGTTTCCATGTCTGAGGTATGGCTTTTTGGCCGTATTTCTTCCATGAAGACCACTTCTGGCCTGACTTCTCCGAACAGTAGATGGGTGTACTTGGGTCCCACTGATTTCCTCCAGTTCTGTGCTGATGGCACTGCTGTACATCTTCCAATGTCGAAATGAAGTAAGCATGCTGTGTCTTTCATCTGCTGCATTACGTTTCCTTTGCCAACCACTGCATCTAAGGTCCTCAACGTTGTCCATTTCTTTCTGCTTCTTCAAAAGAGCTTGAACAGCACATCTTGAAACCCCACTCTCCTTTAAAATCTTTGTCTGAGAGAGACCTTACTGATGCAGTAAAATTACTTTGGGTCTTGTTGCTCTGCTCAGTCTTGCCATGGTGTATGACCTGTGACATGAAACTGTCCTCCACAACCTCACTTTAGCAGCAGAGTTTAGCTGTTCCTCACCCAGGTTTAAGCCTCCTACACAGCTGTTTTTGCTTCAGTTAAAGAGGAAGTAAACCCTGGTCAGTTTTACTTCCTCTTTATTTCCCTGCAAAGGTAAAGCATAATGGGCTACTATGCATCGCATAGTAGCCCATTATGTGTCACTTACCTGACACCGAAACCTGCACTGTCACCATTGTCCCCACGAGCAGGGAGCTTCCATCTTCGCCCCTCTTCATTCCGGGGCCACAAACTCTGGCTCTATGACTGGCCGTAGTCGCGTGACGTCACTTGCCGCCAGTTACGGCATGACCCCTATTAGAAATGGCACAATGTGCCCTTTCTAAAGGGCGCATGCGCTGATGACATTGGCGCATGCGCCGCAGTCGTGGAGGTTTAGGAGATATTTCAAGCACCTACAGGTAAGCTTACCTATAGGTAAAAGTGGTTGTATAGAGTGTACAACCATTTTAAGTTTCAGTCTACATGTGAAAATCCCTGACTTTGTGCAAGTGTAGAAAGTGTGCAAGAATTGATGCTGATTTGAAGCCAAATGGTAGCCACACCAAACATTGATTTGATTTAGAGTTATCTTCTGTTGCCTCATTTTGTAAATTGATAAAAATAAACAATTAAAATATATACATTTTTGAAGCATTCTTACTTTACAGCATTTTTTCACACCTGCCTAAAATGTTTTCACAGTACTATATATTTTTGGTTTAAATACACTTGCAGGGGTCTCAAACTGGCGGCCCTCCAGCTGTTGCAAAACTACAAGTCCCATCATGCCTCTGCCTTTGGGAGTCATGCTTGTAACTGTCAGCGTTGCAATGCCTCATGGGACTTGTAGTTTTGCAACAGCTGGAGGGCCACCAGTTTGAGACCCATGCAAGTGAGTATGTAATAGCTGTGACTGAAGCAGCTCTCAATTAACCCATGAACTGCATACTAATTCTAAGGAGCAGTAGCATAACTTGTAATATATAAAGTTTCTGCTTTACTGGCCTGTATCAATCGTTGACGTGAGTTGAGAAACGGCTGCTTTCATCAGAATCCTCTCAGACAGGTGTTTTGCTTGCCATGAGATTCTTCTAAAAAAAAAAAAACATATCAAGACATATACTGACTATTGACACTTTTAGACTGGATTCAAGAAGATTTTTTTCCCAAGACTGTACCATGTTTTGCCAACCTTAACTTAGTATCCTAATTTTCCTAACATTTAGACTGCTGCTGCACCTCATTAATCAAAATCAGTTGGCATTCGTTTGCAGAACAAACTTACACTTTGTTTTTACTAAAGGATATGTTACATGAGTGCCACCAGTTATGAGAGTCCCTTGTTTAGCTTTGGTATAAAGAGGAAGTATTATTTCTATAATATGCCTGAGACAGAGTTTTTTTTTTTATTTATTACAGGTATTTATATAGTGCAAACAATTTACACAGATGCTTTACATCCTGTACATTCACATCAGTCCCTGGCCTCAGAGAGCTTACAATCTAAGCTCCCTATCTCACATGCATACATACTAGGGCCAGTTGTCAAGTACAGGAGACATTGAACTTACCATCGTATTTTTGGAGTGTGGGAGGAAACCCATACAAGCCGAGAGAAAACATGCAAACTTTATACAGATTGTGTCATGACTGGGACTCAAACTAGGGATCCCAGCACTTAAAGGCAGAAGTGCTAACCACCAAGCCACTGTGCCCTCCGACATGCAATTTTTGCGTATTTTACAGATTTGCTTAAACAGTATTAAAATTCATAAAACAGTAAGATAGATTTCAGTAGTTATGCATTGTTTGCATGCATCAAGCATTATATTTCCTATTTAGCTGTGTATAAATTAGGGTTGTCCCGATATCGATACTAGTATCGGTATCAGGACTGATACCGAGCATTTGTGTGAGTACTTGTACTCGCACAAATGCTCCCAATGCCTAATCCGATACCTGCAACCGGAGGTCGGCGGGCAGAGAGGGCGGAGCAGAGATCAGTCTGGCAGCAGTAGAACTATTTGTAAGCAGGCAGGGATGCATGGCGCTGCAGCATATTCTGTCCAAAAAGGTGACCGGAGCCATCACATTCGGTAAAGGAAGTGACGTTCCATGTCTCCGTCAGAGGGTAAACATCATGACACCCATCTTGGTACACCCTGCACTCGGCTGCAGTAAGCCAGCAGGAGACATCTTGTTACACCCAGCCCATATAGTTTGAGCTGAGTGTAACAAGATGTCCACTGCTGGCTTACTGCAGCCGAGTGCAAGGTGTACTAAGATGGGCGTTGCAGCATACTTAGTGGATGTTAAATTACATGAATGATGAGAGGCAAGGAAGGATTTTGCAATGCTATATGGTATATAGCATTGCAAAATCCTTCCTTTCCTCTCATCATTCATGTCATTTATTATGCAATTGCCAATCAGTGTTGCATTTCAGTGCCCATCAGTGCCTGCCCATAACTGCTGCCCATCAGTGCCAGCTATCAGTGCCCATAAGTCCCGCCTATCAGTGCCATCTATCAGTGCCCATAAGTGTCGCCTATCAGTGCCATCTATCAGTGCCACCTATCAGTGCCCATCAGTCAGTGTCAGCCATCACTGCCAGCCACCTGTCAGTGCCACCTATCAGTGCCCATAAGTGCCGCCTATTAGTGCCATCTATCAGTGCCCATAAGTCCAGCCTACCGGTGCCATCTATCAGTGCCCATAAGTGCCGCCTATCAGTGCCACCTATCAGTGCCACCTATCAGTGCCCCATCAGTCAGTGCCAGCCATCACTGCCAGCCACCTGTCAGTGCCACCTATCAGTGCCCATAAGTGCCACCTATGAGTGCCCATCAGTCAGTGCCATCTATCAGTGCCAGCCATCTGTCAGTGCCACCTATCAGTGCCCATAAGTGCAGCCTATCAGTACCATTTATCAGTGCCCATAAGTCCAGCCTATCAATGCTATCTATCAGTGCCCATAAGTGCCGCCTATCAGTACCATCTATCAGTGCCCATAAGTGGCGCCTATCAGTACCATCTATCAGTGCCACCTATCAGTGCCCATCAGTCAGTGTCAGCCATCACTGCCAGCCACCTGTCAGTGCCACCTATCAGTGCCCATAAGTGCCACCTATCAGTGCCACCTATCAGTGCCCATAAGTCCAGCCTATCAGTGCCATCTATCAGTGCCCATAAGTGCTGCCTATGAGTGCCCATCAGTCAGTGCCATCTATCAGTGCCAGCCATCTGTCAGTGCCACCTATCAGTGCCCATAAGTGCCGCCTATCAGTACCATTTATCAGTGCCCATAAGTCCAGCCTATCAATGCTATCTATCAGTGCCCATAAGTGCCGCCTATCAGTGCCATCTATCAGTGCCCATCAGTCAGTGCCAGCCATCACTGCCAGCCACCTGTTAGTGTCACCTATCAGTGCCCATAAGTGTCGCCTATGAGTGCCCATCAGTCAGTGCCATCTATCAGTGCCACCTATCAGTGCCCATAAGTGCTGCTTATTAGTGCCATCTATCAGTGCCCATAAGTGCTGCCTATCAGTGTCATCTATCAGTTCCCATCAGTCAGTGCCCATCTATTAGTGCCAATCAGTCAGTGCCAGCCATCAGTCAGTGCCAATCAGTACCCATCAATCAAACTGTCACATGTCATTAAAAAAAATTATCGGTAATCAGTATAGGCCAGTACTTGAAAAAATCATTGGTACTTGTACTCGGTCTTAAAAAAGTGGTATCGGGACAACCCTAGTATAATTAGTGCCTCAGCATAACCAATGAGATGGTATATAGAAGATAACAGCACCTCCAAAAAGAGTAAACAAATTCTGTAGACAAGCTGTAGACAAAAAAGGTCCTCAACACCTATTGCAGCTGCACTCTGGATAAACTCAAGAGAAACAATCTCTGCAAAATGGAAAAATAAAGGAATAGAGGGGAGTGCCACGCAGTATAGCAACTCACATAATAAAAATATGTCTCTCGCTCATCAATAAACAACACCACTATGGCCACCCTTCTATAGGTCCGGCTTGGTGGATGGACCGCAGATGGCTCTCTTCCTTTATATAAATAGTGCCTACATACTTTTACAGTATAAAAAATTTGGCCCATCCAAATTAAACACTTTTTGGGTGAACACACAAGATTGACGGGTTCTTTTTCTAGTCTGGCTTCCAAATTTAACCATAGCACGCTCCTAGGTAGGTGCTAGAGAGTGAATATAGTTTTGGCTTTTCTGCTCAACAGAGAAGCAGACAAGCAGATTTAGGTGCTGTCTGCTTACCAGAGAGCAGTGATTGATGAGTGAGGTCTGCTCAGTGTGCTCTGATGCTAATTCATTCTGTCTTGGAGATTTCACACTGATCCTATAGTAATGAATCATATTGGACAGTGGGAGGAAACTAAGCAGGTGAAAGCATGGATGTAGATACAGCCCTGGCCAATTAGCAGGGGAGGTGCCCCATTGCATTCTGAGTGACTGTATTTATATTGTAAGAGCACATGGGCTCAGGGTTCCAGTCCAGCCCACTTCTAAGGAGAGAGGTTCAGGTGGGGAGGAGGCGGCTGCCTCTCCCAAGCGTGGAAGGCCATGCAGCCTCAGATTGTGGAGCTACTGTACAACCCAGGGTTCCTGTGCAAGCTGACTGAGGGAGAAAGTCTATGGATTTGGTCGTGTGTCACTGGTAACTTAGAAGGAGGCTCCCAGCTGTCCCTGGACATTTTGTGAGTACAGAAGTACAGACCCTGACTGGATCCTTGAGACTGTGTGTTGCTGAAATCTCCCTGTGGTCCTAGAAGTCAGCATACTGGGTAGTAACGGCCCATGCATTGTGGACGCACGGGTGCCGCCCCCCTATCCCTGCTGCCACCTCCCTATCCATGCACCCGGCCCCTTTCAGGACACTGGACACATGGACTCCTATTGTGGGGGCAGGAGGGGGTGTATTTTTTTGAAGCACATGATTAGAGCCAGGGGCTCTAATAGGCTTCAAAAAAGGGTGGGCTTGGGGCACAGAGAGTGCGCCCTAATCCCACCCAATTGTGTGACCATAGCAAATGAATATTCGCTATTTTCACACTGCATTGCCTCCCCGCCAATCTGGAGGCAGGTCTGTGAGACCTGTTTCCAGATTGGCCAAAGTGCCAGGCGATCCTATTGGATGCTCAGCACTTTGGCAGAAGAGGGACAGAGCGAACGAAGCTGACTGGATGGATCGCAGGGGGGTGGGGTGCGAGCGGAGTGTCCCGCGATCCATCCATGGGGGGGTGTGAGCGGAATGTCCCGGGAAGCACAGTGGCAGCGTTTGATGGGCACAGTGGCACCATTTAATGGGCACAGTGGCAGCGTTTTATGTCCACAGTGGCAACATTTAATGGGCACAATGGCAGCATTTGATGGCACAGTGGCAGTGTTTGACGGCACAGTGGCAGTGTTTGATGGGCACAGTGTCTGCAATTGATGGCACAGTGGCAGTGTTTGATGGGCACAGTGGCAGCATTTGATGGGCACAGTGGCAGCATTTGATGGGCACAGTGGCAGCATTTGATGGGCACAGTGGCAGCATTTTATGGCACAGTGGCAGCGTTTGATGGGTACAGTGGTAGCATTTGAGGGCACAGTGGCAGCATTTGATGGCACAGTGGCTGCAATAGATTTTTTTTCAAAAATGTTTTTGCGCCCCCCCCAAAAATTTTGAGCACCAGCCGCCACTGATACTGGGTGTGTGAGCTAATGGAGACACTGGCTAGTGTCTTGAAGACTTGTGTCCACTGACAAAGTCCACTGAGTCCTGTCTGCTACAGAGGGACTTATTCTTCAACACAGACCATGTATGGTTCAGCAGTAGGGATGAGCTTGATGTTCAGGTCGAACATGAGTTCGACTTGAACATCGGGTGTTCGCCCGTCCGCCAAATATCAAACATTATGGGGCGTTCGCGGGAAATTTGAGCGCCTGCCGAACGCCCCATAATGCACTGCGAGATCGCGGTGCATTGCTGTATGATAATTGGCCAAAGCATGATCTGACCTGCATGCTTTGGCCAATCCCAGCACCCTCTGCTAAGAGAACCATAATTGGCCAAAGGCAGGGTGCCTTTGGCCAATCATGGCTCAGCGAGACTAGGTCCATGCCCCACACTATATAAGGCTGCCTGCACGGCGGCCCTGTGTAGTGTTGTTGGCGTGGACGGAGACATAGCTTGATTTAGATTTCAGCAGGCAGGTTATTTAGTTAGTGGCAGTGTATTTAATATATATATTTACAGTCAGTCTAATATATATATATATAGTAGACCCATGTTCAACTCGAACATCGCCTGTTCGACCGTTCGTCGAATTGTGAATGATATGGACCATTCGCGCCAAGTTCGAGTGGCGCGTCACGGCCCATAATTCACAGACAGATAGACAGAGAGACAGTGTCATTTGATTTAAGTTAGATAGAGTAGGCAGGTCGAGTCAGTTAGCTGCACTTACACTTATTGTGTATATATATATATATATATGCACCCAGGTGTTGTGTGTGTGTGTATATATATATGTATATATACACTGTATTCAGTTTAGCTAGATCCATTCCTGTTATTCTCTTCCTAATATACTGACAGGCAGGCAGGTGTTTTTACAATATTTACAGTTAGTGTACTGTGTGCACAGTTGCACCTACAGTATAGCTACCTGAAGACAAGTGCTTGTGTTCTTCTTCTGATCCTATAATTAGCACAGGCAGGCTCCTGAAGTATTTACAGTTAGTGTACTGTGTACCCTGCACAGTTGCACCTATAGCTACCTGAAGACAAGTGCTTGTGGGCTTCTTCTTATCCTATTAATAGCACAGACAGGTTCTTGAAGTATTTACAGTTAGTGTACTGTGTACCCTGCACAGTTGCACCTACAGTATAGCTACCTGAAGACAAGTGCTTGTGTTCTTCTTCTGATCCTATTAATAGCACAGGCAGGCTCTTGAAGTATTTACAGTTAGTGTACTGTGTACCCTGCACAGTTGCACCTATAGCTACCTGAAGACAAGTGTTTGTGTGCTTCTTTTGATCTTATTAATAGCACAGGCAGGCTCTTGAAGTATTTACAGTTAGTGTACTGTGTACCCTGCACAGTTGTACCTAGAGCTACCTGAAGACAAGTGCTTGTGTTCTTCTTCTGATCCTATTAATAGCACAGGCAGGCTCTTGAAGTATTTACAGTTAGTGTACTGTGTACCCTGCACAGTTGCACCTACAGTATAGCTACCTGAAGACAAGTGCTGGTGTGCTTCTTCCGATCCTATTAATACCACAGGCAGGCATTCTGCTAGCTGCTGTATAATCAGTATATATATACCTCAAAGTTTTGTACAGCTACAGCTCACTGCAGTGCAGGCCATTAGTATGTCTGGAAGGCAAACAAGGAGAGGCAGACAGTCACAAGCCAATAAAAGAGGGCAAGCAGGCTCTGTGTCTAGAGACAACAGTGCTGGTCGTGGACACGCATGTCCTTTTTTTCGGCAGCTGGCCGTGTTGAGCCGCAACATGCGGAAGACTTGGTAGAGTGGATGACCAAGCCGTCCTCATCCTCCTCATCCCCTCTCACCCAGGCTCAGGGTACGTTGTCTGGCAAAGCAGCTGCCAACGTGGCCTCTACCCTCGGCTCAATGGCATCAGACACTCCTTCCCTAGCCCCACCATGTCCTCCTCAGGAGTCCCCTGAACTGTTTGAATACAGTGTTGGGTACATGCTCCAGGAGGATGCCCAGCGTTTTGAAGGCTCCGATGATGGTACTCAGCTAGAGAAAGGCAGTACCGTGAGCCCAGAGAGAGGGGGTGCCCAAGAAGAACAGCAATCTGGCAGTCATGTTCCCCCAGCTGCAGCATACTGACAGCTTTGCTCCAGTGATGAGGAGGGAGGGGTTGATGAGGTCACTGACTCCACGTGGGTGCCTGAGAGGAGGAGGAGGAAGAGGCACATCACCAACGAGGCAGGATGCCCTCTAGGGGCCAGCTTAAGGGCAGCACACCGACTGCATCACACCGCAGAGCTCCGCATGTGCAAGGCGCTGCTGTCTCTGCGCGTCATTCCAAAAGTTCTTTGGTGTGGGCCTTTTTTGAGACGAGTGCATCAGATCCCACCGCTGCTATTTGCAACATATGTCTCAAGCGTATCTCACGTGGCCAAACCATCACCCGCTTGGGCACCACATGCTTGACCAGACATATGTTGACCTGCCATGCAGTTCGTTGGCAAGCGTACCTAAAAGACCCACACCAAAGCACAAGGAGGACCTCTCCTTGCACCTCATCAACTGGGATCTGCAACCCCACTATACCTTCAGTCCTCTCTGAGACCTGCACTGAGAGGAATGAAGGTGTAGAATTAGGTGTATCACAGCCAAGTACTTGCGGGCAATCTGCTATCGGTACACCAATGTCATATTGTACCAGGCAAATTTCCCTACCCCCGCTGCTGCACTGCCGAAAGAAGTTTGCTCCCAGCCATCCACATGCCCAGCGGTTGAATTCTAGCTTGGCTAAATTGCTAGCACTTCAACTGCTACCTTTTCAGTTGGTAGACGCTGCCCCCTTCCATGAGTTTGTGGAATGTGCGGTTCCTCAGTGGCAGGTTCCTAAATGCCACTTTTTCTCACAGAAGGCGATTCCGGCTCTCTACCGGCATGTGGAAGGCAAAGTCTTGGCCTCGCTGGACAGGGCGGTCAGCGGTAAGGTGCATTTCACCGCTGACTCATGGTCCAGCAGGCATGGACAGGGACGTTATCTATCTTTCACTATGCATTGGGTGACTCTTCTGGTAGCTGGAAGGATGCAGGACAAGGTGCAGTAGTGTTGGAGGTTGTTCCGCCACCACGCCTCCAAAATGCTACTACTGGTGATTCTGACACACCTCTCTCCTCCACCCCCTCCTCTTATGCTTCCTCCATGGCCTCTTCCTGTGCTTTGTCCTCAGAACCAGCACTGCTCTGTAGGCGTTCAAGGGGCTACGCAAGTACGCAGGCCAAAAGATGCCATGTGGTGCTTGAGTTGGTCTGCTTAGGGGATAGGAGCCACACTGGGGCAGAGATTCTGTCAGCTCTGCAGGGGCAGGCTCAGAGGTGGTTGACGCCATGCCAGCTTCAGCCAGGAATGGTTGTATGCGACAATGGCACCAACCTTCTCTCCACCCTCTGACAGGGACACTTGACCCATGTCCAATGTTTGGCACACATCCTGAATTTGGTGGTGCAGTGAGCAGGTACCCAGGCTTACAGGATCTCCTGAAGCAGGCCAGAAAAGTCTGTGGTCATTTCAGCCGTTGCCAGTGCTCGGCTGGCTGACATTCAAAGGGAATGCAACCTGCCCACCAACTGCCTCATTTGTGACATGCCCACCAGGTGGAACTCAACGTTGGCAATGCTGCAGCGGCTGCACTCACAGCAGAGGGCCATCAATAAGTACCTGTGTGAGTATGGAACCAGGACAGGGTCAGGGGAGCTTGGCTTTTTTTCGCCATGCCAGTGGCTACTGATCAAGGATGCATGCACTGTTCTGTCATGATTTGAGGAGGCCACGAGGATGGTGAGCAGCGACAATGCATGCATCAGTGATACTGTTCCTTTTTTCTTCCTGTTGAAGCACACACTTTGTGGAATAATGGACAGGGCACTTGAGGCAGAACAGCGGGAGGAAGAGGAGGACTTTCTTACCTCTCAAGGCCCCCTTTATCCAGATAGCATTCCTGTGGGCCCGCAAAACACACAGGAAGAAGAGGAGGACGAGGATTGTGTCAGCATGGATGTAGAGAATGCACTCAGCAGCAGTCTTCAAGGGATGGTTTTCAGTCCCCAGAAACCCAAGGAGTTTTAGGTGGTTGGGAGGAGGTAGTTCCTGACAACGTCATCCTCAGTGACCCAGAGGACTCACAATCGAATGCGTCTGCAAACTTACGCTGCATGGCCTCCCTGATTCTGCAAAGCCCGCAAAAGGACCCTAGGATTCGTGGTATCAAGGAGAGGGATCATTACTGGCTGGCAACCCTTCTTGATCTACGTTACAAGAGTAAGGTTGCAGAATTCATCCTGCCTTTGCAGAGGGAGCAGAGGATGAAACATCTTCAGGAGGCCATGAAGAAAGGTTTGTGCAATGCGTTTCCAGACCCTGGGAGGTTACAATTTCCTGGTGCTGGACAACGTGTTGCTGAGGCTTCGGTCAGTCAGAGAAAGAGCGGTGTAGAAGGTGGCGGGCTGACCGATGCCTTTAGACAATTTTTTAGTCCTCAGAGCCAAGGTTCAAGCAACCATCGCCAGCATCTGCATTACATGGTGCAAGAATATCTTGGGGCAAGAGCAGACTTGGAGACCTTTCCAACAGACCATCCACTGGGTTACTGGGTCTTGAGGATGGATCACTGGCCAGAATTTGCTCAATACTTAATTAAGCTACTGGCCTGTCCTGCATCCAGCATTCTTTCTGAACGCACATTCAGTGCTGGTGGAGGGTTTTAACGGATCATAGAGTGCACCTGTCCACAAACTCTGTTGATAGGCTCACATTCATAAAAATGAATCAGTCTTGGATCAGCAGCAGCTATCAAGCACCTGATGCTGATGTAACTGATTGATTTTTCTATGGATGTGGGATCCCTTGAAGACTGCCTATGCTGAGTGACAATCCTATTCCTCCTCAATCTTGATGATGCTAGCTTCCAACAATATTTTTGGTTTAGGGCACCACCACCACTGCCTAAGGTCCAATTTTTCTGCCTCTGTTTAACAGGGGCATGTAATTACAATTTTTGATCAAATATTTCATAGCAGGGCCCTTCCTGCGCCCAACAAGCATAACTGTCAGGGGTTACAGTGTTGTGGCATGGCACCACCACTGCCTAAGGTCCGATCAAATATTTCATAGTGGGGCCCGTTCCTACGCCCAACAAGCGTAATTGTCAGGGGTTACAGTGTTGTGGCGACACCACCACCACTGCCTAAGGCCCAATTTTTCTGCCCCTGTTTAACAGGGGCATGTAATTACAATTCTTGATATAATAATTTTTTTTTGCATTGATACATGTCCCCTGGGGCAGGACCCGGGTCCCCAAACACTTTTTAGGGCAAAAACTTGCATACAAGCCTTTAAAATTAGCTCTTTAGATTTTTCATGTTCATGTCCCATAGACTTTAACAGTGTTTGCACAAACTTTTTTTGCATTTTCGGATGATCTGGTGCGAACCAAACCGGGGGGTGTTCGGCTCATCCCTATTCAGCAGATGATCTTGTTCCACAGTATTACAGAGAGAGTTGTCCTCACCTGCAAATTGTTATTTTGAAGTATCCTACTAATTCCCTTCTCCTATCCAAGTTCTCCAAATAAAACATAAAAACAAATGCCCTAGACTGGTCATTGGAAGCAACGAGCAGAAGAGTGTGTGCACCTGGCTGTGTAAAATACCATGTAACTGGCTGCAGGATAATCAGTGGGAAGCCCAGGGGACAAGTACTCCAGCAGTTCATGTGGGAGCAATGCTACATAACATAAGCTATAGCCCTGTTCACATGTGTGCATTTTGCTTCAGTTACATGCATGTGAAACAGAACACAGATTTTATTATAAAGATAGGGCCATTCTTATTGCCATTCCAAAATCAGTTTCAGTCAACCTCAAGCGCGGTCCAGACACTTTCACAGGTTATTTTTACACCTCAATGACCAAAAATTTTGTAGCCTCTGATTGGCTATCCCAGTAATCAGTCACAGTGAAGCCCGCCCCTGTGTTTTTCTCTCTCTGTGAATGGAGAGGAAAGATACAATGTATCTTTCTCTTTCCTTGCAGAGAGGAAAAAAAAAGTGTTTGGAAAACTATTAAAAAAAAAAACTAGATCAAGGTTTCATCTAGGTCAGTGCCAGGGGTAGTGTTTGGGTCAAGGTCAGGGTCAAAAATCAAGGTCAGGGTTAGTATATTTGGGGCTGGGTTTTTTTTTTAACTTGCATCAGTGTCAGTGTGTTTTTGGTAGGATAAAAAAAAAAAAAAAGCAAAATGTGCACTATTGCTTCTGGACTGTACTATGGGTACAAACAACAACTGACATACACGTATGTGGTATCCTTGTGATCGTCAGGAGCAGGATAATTTATTTTGGGTTGTTCTTTGGTGGGAGGTTATGGTACTAACAAGTAATATACATCTAAATTGAAAAAAAAAAAAAAAAGATTTTTTCTTTACTATTTTGGGACAGTTTTTCTTTGAAAATAATTAAAAAAAAAATCAGGAGATATCCATAACCCTTTGCTACAAAATAGAAACCCAATTTGTCCTGAAAAAACAAAGTATAATCCACGTGGATGCACAAAATAGTTCTGATGATATGTACGGTTTTACTAACACATGTCAAAATTACAAAATTGTGCTTAGGCATTAAGATTTGTTTTACCTATAGGCATGAAGGGGATAAATCTGCTAGTCCATCTAACACTCTTCTCCCCCCAGACTGACAATGCTGCTGTCCAAATGTGCCCCCTCTGCTCATTCATCCAGAGTGGGGGACTCTATTAGAGCCCTTGCACACTGGGGCGGTTTGCAGGCGCTATTGCGCTAATAATAGCGCCTGCAAACCGCCCCGAAAGTGCCGCTGCTGTGTATCCAGTGTGCAAGCCCCGAGGGCTTGCACACTGGAGCGATGCGCTGGCAGGACGGTAAAAAAAGTCCTGCCAGCAGCATCTTCGGAGCGGTGAAGGAGCGGTGTGTATACCGCTCCCTTACCGCTCCTGCCCATTGAAATCAATGGGACGGCGCGGCTATACCGCCGGCAAAGCGCCTCTGCAGAGGCGCTTTGCGGTGGTATTTAACCCTTTCTCGGCCGCTAGCGGGGGGGTAAAACCGCCCCGCTAGCGGCCGCATACGACGGTAAAACGCCGCTAATAATAGCGCCGTTTTACCGCCGATGCCGCCCCCCGCCCCAGTGTGCAAGGGCTCTTACAGAAAATGTATTACTGGTCAGATCACCAGGTGGAAAAAATATGAGAAAAGAAAACAGATGCGGCCACTATATCTAATGAAAGGTTAGCTACATATTTTTGGTTTTAGGTTTAATATTGTTTTAACACCAATTTGTTCGATGTGAGCAACAACTGCACATAAATAGCAGTATGTTGAAATATTATCAATCATAAGTGCAGTATTATCAGTCTCAAATTGCAGCTATGGCAAGAAAAAAAGTAAAGCTAATAATAGCAGCAATAATTCAGGGTGATGCAGATCAACCTAACAGTATCAGGGAAAAATGATGCCTTAATGATGCATAACTTCTAATGATAGCCCTAATGGTGCATAACTGAAGATATGGAAAACAGTCTATAAGCAGGATGGGAAGAGTCACTCATAATACTGAGATCCACCTCACCTGTTAATATTAATATTAGGGGACAGATTGCTAACTATAATCCTCCTGCCAGTCTTTAACACTGCAGTGCCTGTTTATCCACAACAGAGCAATTACCAAATGGAACCACGAGAAGTAAGGGCACTCTCCAAAGCAAACCTATAAAATGAGATGAAGCCTGAAGTACCAAGGCCAGCTTGGCCACTTTATTCTCATCATTATGCTGGATTTATTGGTGCTCCAGGTGAGGTTATCAGAGATGTACACCCCTCAATATTTAAAGAAAGAGACCATTTTAATAGCTACACCTCCAATGTAGAGAGTAGGGGGAGTGCCAAGCTTCTTTCAATCCAAATCATCCCCTTTGCCTACCTTACATCAATGGAGAGTTTGTTAACTTAGCTTTCCAGATTCTCCATTTCCTACATGTACATGGATTAATCACAGTGAGTCATGGGTCCCACTACTTCTGTATCATCTGCAAACTTCACTATATGATTGCTCATATACCTAGCTGGTGGAAGTGTGAACCTGGAACCAGGGGAGTTGTTAACCTCAAAAGGAGCATAATAAGTATTTAGGGCATTGGGGAGAGAAGGATTACTTGGATATTCTAAAGGTGGAGAAAGAGCAGTGCCATCTGAGTGTAGCATGTAAGTACTTTTAATCGGAGGCAAAAAAGTGGAAACTTACAGAAATGTGGTTAGAAAGTGCTCATCATTTAAGATGTGAACTGTACACTTCCGGTTCCGGCGCCGTATGTAGGAGACCGGTGGCTCCGCTCAGCCAGCAGAAGAAAACCAGCTTATTAAGCCCCGGGGTAGCTCTCCTCCCTCCAGACAAACTCCACATGAACCCCCGCACTGCCGTGGACAGCCGCGATCCCACTCCAGATCTCATTCGAGAGAGGCTTCTCCCTCCCCCTCAGGAGCTCCAGGGAAATCTAAGATAGCCGCTGCAGCGTCTGCCTCTCCTCTCACCCAGAGCGATCTGCAGCCACAGCATACAGGTAACCCCTGTGAGGAAGCAAATTACACTGAGGATATGGATGCCAGTGGGACGGGGAACCAGTCTCCTATGATAAAATAGCCCAGGCGGTAGCAGACCTGCTCTCCCCCACAATAACAGATAGAGCGATATCAGCAGGCATCCTCCAGCTTCTAAAAGAGCTGGGTGACCACTCTCAGAGGATAATGGAAGCTGAGCAACGAATATCCTCATTGGAAGATTACCAATATACTATGAATGCGACTTTGGAAAAATTCACTCAAGCCCAGCAGCATCTGCACAAACGAATGGAGGATCTGTAAAATCATTCCAGAAGGAACAACCTCCAGATAATAGGACTCCCCGAGTCATTCAAGCATGGCTCACTCCTTGATATTTGCACCTCTGCCCTCCCAGAAGCCCTCGGCTTACACCATAGATGCACCGTGGAAAGGGCTAATTGGATCGGGGCCCCAGCAAATGAACAAAATCGCTCAAGGCCAATCATTGCGAAATACCTGAATTATGCGGACCGCACGGATATTTTGCAGAGCTTTTGGAAGGCGTTATCTGTGGTGATAGAGGGACACAAGCTATTCATCTTTGTGGATTATTCTGCTGAGGTATCCCACAAACGCAAGGATTTCCATCCCGTGTGCGCAGAGCTATTCAAATGCAGTGTTCGTTTCACATTAGCCTACCCTGCAGTTCTTCGCCTGCAAGCCCTGGATGGGAAACAGCTCACTTTTCAATCCCCTGAAAAGGCAACTGCTTTCCTGCGTTCACTTTCATCACCAACCAAGCATCCATCTTTTGACACATACGCAGAAAAAGTGAAAGTGGGCCCAGGGAGCAAAGGAGCCCCAGGAAGGATCCACCAAAACGCCTAAAGCACACCTCCTCAATTGATCAACTCACTCTTTGCTGAAATCGACCTTTAAAGAAAGCCCATCACCCACTGACGTGACGGACATATCCTTTCTATTGGTGTCCTGATCCGTCTTCTCTAGGTCAGTCCACATAGTGCAAACCTAGAAATGTCACACGTTACTCTTCATTTGAGTTTCCCTCATTGAATTACTGTTCTTATGTTCCAAGTTTCATCTTATCCTTATGTAGTCTTCTAAATGTTTTGAAGTGTTCTTTGTTATGTTCCTTGCCGCCAGAACCCACCCTGTGTCTTCTCTCAGACGAGGCCACTATGCTCCTTAGCCTCCTGGCCCACCCAACAGGGAAATCCTGCAAGCTAGGGAATGGTGGAGACCCTCTTCCAGATCTACCATACTTTCTGGGGAGTGATGCCTTACCTCGACAACACATTTCTTTGGCCTGCAGAAAGTCTGACCGGTAGTGAAATGAGCATATGGAAAAAAGTGAAGTCACAAAATTGTTTGCATCTCAAATTTACTCTATTTACTTTTCTTTCCTCTTCTATTCCTTTATGCCTCGCTCTCCCAAGAAGGGATGGTTCCCCTGATTAAGAATCTGGAAAATTGAAACACCATGCCAGTCTCAGTTTGCAGATCATTTTACACAGGTAATTTACACACACTACCTCATATACTATCTTCATTTAACCTAATCCATGGCCATTTTAGGAATAACATCCTGGAATGTTAAGGGGCTGCGCTCCCCAACAAAAATAATGAAGGTCCTCAGACAAGTAGATTAAAATCAGACACAGCACTGCTCCAGGAGACACACTTAGCGGAAAGCGACTTCTTCCGAATGCGGAAGTTATGGGTAGGCAGGGTGATAGGGTCAGCATCTAAAGGCCGCAAAGCAGGCACAATCATACTCTTAAATAAAAAATAAACATGCGATGTGGTTTCCATAGAGTGATGAGGATGAAAGATCAGTTTCAGTCTACCTTAAATTCTTGTCCAGAGAAATCAGAATAACTAACATATACGCACCTAACTCCCCGGACAAATCCTATGTCACTGACCTCACAACCCAATTAGCTGCAGAGACTTCAATTCAGTCATCAACAACTCTGAAGACAGAACATGTTCTCATAGTAAACTAAGACAAAAGCATTTTACCTGTTCATCCACCTCTACCACATGGTGAACGCCCTCCAGCTAATAGACACATGAAGAGTTCAACACCCCCTAGATAAAGAATTTACCTTTTTCTCCCCAGCCCATAACTCTTTTGCCAGACTTGATTATTTCCTCTGCACCCCCTCCCTTATACACACAGTCAGAGACTCCTGTATTCATTACATGACCATCTCAGACCACTCCCCTACCTGTCACACTGGACGGCCTCCAGACCCGCCCAGAATAGAGACAATGGTGCTTCCCATCACACCTAAACAAAAATGAATGCTTTAAGACCATGCTGAAGGAGGCTTGGATGGACTACACACACACAATAGCTACCATGCAAACAACCCCAATCTGTTCTGGTCTGAAAATAAATTTCGCCAAGAGCGAAATTCTCCCTCTAGGTTCATGTAATTCACAAACATGGTCACTTTCCTCTCCCTTCCACATTAACGAGAAACACATTACATATTTAGGCATTAAAATAGAAAAGGAACCATCCTCTCTTTACTATCTCAACTACCCTCCCTTGATATAAAAAATTGTGGGTGAGTTGGAGGCTTGGTCCAACCTCCCACTCTCGTTTTTCGGGAGATGCGCACTATTTAAAATGGTCAGTTTTGCTTGCACAGAGATATACAAAATTTAAACAAGGCAATTACCTCCTTCATATGGAGGAAGAGCAAACCTAGAATTGCACTGACAAAACTATTTCTCCAGAAGAGTGGGGGCAGCATGCTGAACATTAGAGTATATAACTCAGCTTGTCTTCTGAGAACAGGAATAGACTGGATTATACAAGCTTCAAATTACTCTTACGGATACATTTACAATTAAGGATTGGAATCGGACTTGGCTTACCCAATAAATCTATCCGACCTCCTACATAGCTCGCTGCAACAAATCCCGATTCATATTAAACAAAATCTGCTATTCAGAGATACGATAATAGCATGGAGTGAGGTGAGGAAAAAACTGGGTCTTTCACCATTTGTCTCCAGGTTCCTTCCAATTCAAGGCAACCCTATGTTCCACCTTGGTCTCCAGTATGAAGCTTTCTCCAAATGGAAAGATAAAGGGTTAATCTATGCACACTCTCTATATCATGGCCATAGGCGTGCGCAGCCCATTGCATTAGGGTGTGCACCCCAAGGCTCAAACACACATGCCTTTCTCTGTAGTCTCAGCTGCACAGGGCAGCAAATGAATGGGAAATGCTGTGTGCTGAGCGGGTTCCCATTCATTCACAAACTGAAGCATAGTAAACACAGTTTACTATTCCTCAGTCATGAATGGACACAGTGAGCGAGTGCGTTCAGTGTATTCATTTAGAAAAGGAAGGGTCTAGGCAAATTACATATTTACTAGCCCCTTCCTCCAATCTCCATCCTGAAACATCCCCCACAGCAGTCAGGGGGAGAAAGGAGGAAGGAAGCCAGCAGTACTGCCGGAGGGGGGGGGCAGGGGCAACACGGGGGAAGCCCAGGCAGTAGGGAAAACGGCACTGCACGTAGTGATTAGGGTGTGCCCAGGCACACCTGGCACACCCCCTGCACACACCTGAATTTGATCTTCCTCCTCACCATTTTCTTCAAGTGTCGCAATACTCAAGCTTCATCACCAAAATTTGTCTAAAGAAAACCATCAGATTACAACAATCTTTCCTAGACAAGTTGATAACGGAACAAAGGTACTCTATTTCAGATATTTACCACCCTCTCAACAGAAAGTTTACTAAATCCATACATCATACCTCAATCAAAGCCTGGTTAGTTGACTTACCGGGTCAAGTTGATGTAGACGATATCATAACAGGTTATAGGTTTACCATAAACATTATATCAAACGAGTTCTGGAGAGAAACTCAATTCAAGTTAATGCACAGGGCATACTTCCCATTCTCTACAAAACACCCTTCCACTTCAGAAACCTCATGCCCATGGTGCTCTTTCCATAAACCGTCTCTACTCCACCTCCTTTGAGCCTGTCCACGGATTGCTACCTACTGGTCCACAATCCTTAATCTTATCCAAAAAGTGACTGACTTCACTCCTGAGAAAGACCCCAAGCTTCTGCTGTTTGGATACCCACCATTGAATAATATAACACTAGCTACCTCCAAGTCATTGCCTCAAGAAAACCTTCAATGGACTCTTCTGACTTGTCTCATAGCTTGCAGGACCATATTCAAACATTGGATCTCTCCCATTCCTCCGTCCGTTTCCGAGACCATAAAAGCTCTCAAAATCCTGCTTTTCTAAGAAAAGCTAGATGCATTGCTCCATAGAAACTGGCCTAATACCAAATTCAAAAAAAGATGGGCTTCCTTCATTTGTCGATGTCTGACAGCTTCAGAAAAAGCCATCTTAAATGAGCCATCCTCATTTCTCATTCGATGAAGGAGACTCTTTCTCATCCGCTAATCCATCACAGGACTAACCGGTCATCCTTATCCACACCTCCCATCGCTCTCCTTAAAAAAATTCTTCTACTCCTTCCTGCCCAGGTGCCCCTAACACATGCAAGAGGACGTTCTACCAGAGTTGATACATATATTGGATTCCCATGTATATTATTACTGTTGCTATTTTTATTGCTCCTCTCCTCAAGGTTTGGGCAGGGGTCATTGGGAGGGGAGAGTCCTCGGACGTCCCTTTCCTGTGACCTCTCTCTTCTCCTCTCCAAAAAACCCACAACTTACTCATATCCCTTCTTCTGCCTCTTGACTCTAGCTTCCTCTCTTCTCCACCCCATCCTTTTATTGTTGTAACGGGTGCTAGGAACCATCCATCAAAACATTCTTTATAAAGTTTGTAGATCCTCTTCCACAACAATGTTTGTCAACTATTTTTTGTTGCAATCAAATAAAAAATATTTGAAAAAAAAAAAAAAGATGTGAACTGCTGCTGCAGCTAGCCAATCACTAGGTGCTCCTACTCGATGTGAAGCCAGATGGAACCCTCGGCGGTGCTGGTGAATTCCAGCACATCCTGGATGGCTGTCACTTTGACATTCTGCATCTGTGCTGATGTAATCTGTGATGCTCCTAAATTCCCTCCATGTGGCCAGTGGGTCTTTGGTGGGAAAGTGATCTTGAATTCTAGGAAATAGTCAATGGCCCTCCGTATACTCACAATGAGGCTTATCCTTGCTGCTCTGAGGTCAAATGTATTGCCAGATATAAACTCAAAATAAAAGGCACACACTTGCTAAATTAGCCACTAACAGATGATGCATATTCCTGTAGGTCCACACCTCTGACACTTGTCTCTGCCAACCACTTCAGCCCCAGAAGAATTTACCCCTTCCTGACCAGAGCACTTTTTGCGATTCGGCACTGCGTCGCTTTAACTGACAATTGCGCGGTCGTGCGACGTGGCTCCCAAACAAAATTGGCGTCCTTTTTTCCCACAAATAGAGCTTTCTTTTGGTGGTATTTGATCACCCCTGCCCTTTTTATTTTTTGCGCTATAAACAAAAAAAAAGAGCGACAATTTTGAAAATAACGCATTATTTTTTACTTTTTCCTATAATAAATATCCCCCAAAAATATATAAAAAATCAATTTTTTTCCTCAGTTTAGGTCGATACGTATTCTTCTACATATTTTTGGTAAAAAAAATCGCAATAAGCGATTATTGATCGGTTTGCGCAAAAGTTATAGCGTTTACAAAATAGGGGATAGTTTTATGGCATTTTTATTAATAATTTTTTTTTTTTTTTTTTAAATGGTGGCGATCAGCAATTTTTATTGTGACTGCGACATTAGAGCGGACACATCGGACATTTTTGACACATTTTTGGGACCATTGTCATTTATACAGCAATCGGTGCTATACAAATGCACTGATTCCTGTGTAAATGACACTGGTAGTGAAGAGGTTAACCACTAGGTGGGAGTGTAGGAGTTAAGTGTGTCCTAGGGGTGTGTTTCTAACTGTGAGGGGCATGGCTGTGTGTGACACGTCACTGATCTCTGCTCCGATGACAGGCTTTTCGGCCGTCATTGCGGTGGGTTCAAAAAAGATTTTGGGCTGTGGATGAAGCTCATGACGTAAGCCATGGCGGTGCCGCCGCCCTTCCATAGCGGGGCCGGAAGTGCCAACACCTCGTCACCATCGGCCGTTAAGCGCAAGGGGTTCTGTTGGCAGTTCAATGTGGGAACCTGCAAGTTTGGGGGAGCCTGCTGCTTCCGACATGAGTGTTCGGGATGCGGAGGTGCCCACCCGTTGTCTAAGTGCTTCCGGAAAGGTAAGAAACCGTCCGACGCTGGAAAAAGGGAGGGCTCTGGTGAGTGTGGAAAAATGGCGCCGTATCTAAGTAGGTACCCTAACGGGGGGGGGCCCGGATATTGTGGATGGGTTTTAGGGATGGTGTCACCATTCCGAGCACGTTGGATAGGGTCCCCCCTGTTTCTCCTAATCTTAGATCAGCGTACGAACATCCGGAGGTGTTAGGAGGTAAGTTGTGTAAGGAGGTTGAGTTGGGGAGGATGGCGGGCCCGTTTGAGGGGCCGCCGGTGGAGGACTTGGTGGTTTCCCCGTTGGGCGTGGTGCTGTACGGTGTCTTACGCTTCATTTGACGAAGCAGTGCGGTGGGTACAGAAATTCAGGAGAGAGGCACTCGTGACCAAGACCGACATTGAGTCGGCTTTTTGCCTATTGCCGGTTCATAGTAGGATAGTGTGCATTTGTTGGGTTGTTGCTGGGAGGGTCAGTTTTTCGTGGACAGGTGCCTTCCTATGGGTTGTTCGTACTTTGAGTTGTTCAGTACCTTCCTGGAATGGATCATCAAGGACTTGTCCGGCCTTAGTTCAGTCTTGCACTATCTGGATGATTTCTTGGTGATAGGTCCGCCGGGAGAGCGGGCTTGTTCCATTTTGTTGGCCACGTTGCAACATGTCTTTCAGGTTTTTGGGGTTCCCCTGGCTAGAGAAAAAATGGAGGGCCCAACCACAGTCCTGAAGTTTTTGGGTATCATAATTGATACTACACTGATGGAGTGCAGGTTACCTAGTGATAAGCTGGAGGATGTTCGATCGACTGTGGCTGCAGTCGCTAGTCGGTATAAGGTTTAGCTGAAGAAGCTGCAGTCCTTACTGGGAAAACTGAACTTTGCGTGTAAAATTATGCCAATTGGGAGGGTCTTTTGTAGGCGCCTGGCAGCCGTGTTTGCGGGAGTCAAGGCGCCACGTCATTTCATTCGGTTAAGTCAGGAGCATCGGGCGGATCTGCAGGTTTGGGATTCCTTCTTAGAGTAGTATAAAGGTAGGTCTTTTTGGTTGGGGCCGGCGGTTCAGGCGGCTGAGCTGGAGTTGTTCAAGGATGCGGCAGGGTCGATAGGCTATGCTGCTTATTTCAATGGGAAATGGTGCGCGGACTGGTGGCCGGTGGAGTTGGCGGGGTCGGCGCTAGTGCGTAGCCTTATGCTGTTGGAGTTGTTTCCAATAGTGCTTGCGGTGGAACTGTGGGGCACGGAATTCACCAACCAGAGGGTTCGTTTTCATTGCGATAACTTAGGTGTGGTACAGGCCATCAATTCTCTGTCGGCTTCTTCTTTGCCAGTGGTGCGCCTGCTGCAACATCTGGTGTTAATATGTTTACGATTGAATATTTGTGTGTCTGCTGTACACATCCCTGGGGTGGAGAATGAGGTGGCTGATGCTCTTTCTCGTTTACAGTGGGAAGTGGGAGAGGTTCCGTCAATTGGTGCCGGGAGCGGAGCGGCTGGGAATCCAGTGCCCCAGGCACATGTGGGAACTCGTCTTGATACAGCGATGGCTTTGGTGCGGCGCTCTGTAGCGGACGCTACGTGGCAAGGGTACGAGCGGGTATGGCAGGAATGGCTGGAGTTGGTGAGTGATGTCGGCGGTTGTTCCAACAAAGAGGAAAAGCTTTAGGTACTTTTGTATTTGCTGAGTAAGAATTGCGAAGAAGGGGTGTCAGTTGCCGCGGTTAATAGGAAGATGTCGGGCCTTGTGTTCATGTTCCAGCTGAATGGGGTAGAGGCTGTCACAAAGGCGTTTATAGTGCGGAAGGCTTTGAGGGGTTACAGACGGGGGCGAAGAAAGCCGGATTCCAGGAGGCCAGTGTCGTTGGGGATGTTAACTAACTTGGTGAGTAATCTGCCCCAGGTTTGTTTTTCTTCATTTGAAGCACAGCTGTTCAGGACAGCTTTCGTGTTGGCCTTTTTTTGGGCCTTGAGGGTGGGTGAATTGGTGAGCCCCTCGAAGTCGGTGGTTGGGGGTCTGGCACTGTCGGATGTATCAGTAGCGGACGATTCGATTACGTTGGTCATCCCTAGATCAAAAACTGATCAGTTGGGTTAACGGGCTAAGATGGTGGTGGGTGCAGTGACTGGGCTGGAGTTATGCCCAGTAAGGGTTATCCGGGAGTGGCTAGGAATACGGCCTTCCGGTGGGGTTTCTCTTCTGGTACATGATAATGGTTTGCAGTTGTCGTGATATCAATTTGTGTCCATGTTCAGGAAGTGTTTAGTGGCAGGAGGTTTCTCCCCTTGCGACTACTCATCTCATTCATTTAGGATTGGGGCGGCTACGGAAGCGGCAAGGTGGGGTGTCAGTGACCAGATCTTGCAACGGATTGGTCACTGGGAATCTCAATGATTCCAACTCTATGTTCACCTTCATTTACTTTGAAGGGTTGTGGGGAAGGGTCTGGGGGTGGAGCCCGGGTAGACGGGTCCTGCCTGGTGTTTGTAATGTCTTTATGTGGTGTGGTATGTTAATAATGGGGTGGTATGAATGAAGATTGGTGTGTGTGTCTATGTTTCCCTTTGTGTCTTTCTGTCTTTTAGGCCCGGTGTGCCTGATATGTATCATGGGGCACTCATACGTCTATTGGGGAGCAAGAAAGGCCTTGGTCAGACGGGAAGGAAGGCAGTTGGGTTTCCCAAGGGAGGAAGCTTCGGTGCGGTGGATTGGGATTCCGGGCATGCTGTGGGCACGCGTCCTTACTGAAGTGCAGCGGTAAGCGAGGCTGGATAGGCCCCCGGATGTGCTGTTGTTGCATGTAGGGGGTAATGATTTGAGTATCAGGGCCTCGATGGATCTTATTCGGGATGTCAAAATGGGATTTCTTACATTTAAGGTTAGAATTTCCGGAGACAGTGGTGGTGTGGTCAGATATGATTGGCAAGGCAACTTGGAGGGGTGCCCGGTCTGTTGAGCGAATCAACAAGACCAGGATAAAGGTTAACAAGGCTGTGGCCAAATTTGTGGTTCGCAATGGTGGATTGATGGTCCGCCATTTCGAGTTGGAACAGGACATCGGTCTGTACTTAAGGGGCGATGGGGTACATGTGTCAGCCGTCGGGATTGACATGTGGTTCCTGGGGCTCCAGGATGGGCTGCAGCTGGCCTGTCGGCTGTGGCGGGCCTCGCACGCATGAGGTGGTCACCGGTGGGAGTCTGTGGCATGGGTCTCTGGTTCGTGTAAGTTGGAATGGTGGAAGGTAAACAGGATATGGTGTGGGGAGAGTTGAACCTAACACGATATGTATCATGGTTATGCAATAGAGTTTTGTCTATCAGCTTACCTGTCTCCATGTGTTCATCTCTAAAGATCAGCTGACTCTCACCTGACTGCTTTTATTAACTCTCCTCTACCATGGCTCCACCCCAGCTCCTATCAGAGAACTCTATATTAACCTCTGCACTGCAGGCCAGCCCTGCTGATCAACCTTTGTGTGTTTTGGCTTCCTGTTCCTGCCTGCGGTGTGCTCTACGTTTGTTTCTGTTACCGACCTTGGCGTGTTCTCTACTATTCCTGTCTGCTCGTGACCCTGACCTTTGGCGTGTCCCCGACTATCCCTGTTTGCCTGTGACCCTGAACCTTGACATGAACTCTGTTGTCCTTGTCTGCTTGTGGCCCTGACCTTGGCTTGTTCTTTTACTATCCCTATCTATCCCTACTATCCCTTGCCTACTGTGGGTGTGAGCTGGGGGACCCTGGGGGTTGTGACCTGCTATCCCTTGCCTACTGTGGGTGTGAGCTGGGGGACCCTGGGGGTCGTGACCTGGAGCCAGTTGCAGCCCAGTCCATCCTCACCACTAGAGGCTCTGGTGAACACCTGCTGGCTCTTAGACTCCGCGCCCCAGGGAATCCTACGCTCTAACCCCGGTGGGATCCGTGTTGGTGTTCCAGCGGCCCTGCCTTCCCTACCACAGTCAGCCGTAGGGTCCACTGCATTGCGGTGCACTCCTGATCCCATCGGTGTGCATCTGTCACCTAGCCTCAAGGTGACCTGACAGTATGGTACCCTCCCTAGTTGGAAATAATGGGCTACCGGTCATCGGGCTGCAGTGGTATGAAGGTGGCAATGGTTTGTCCCTGTGCTAGTTGGATTAAGGCTAGGGCCAAGGATACTGTGGTGGTGGTGCAGCCGATGCGGTAGATAGACCTTCCTTCACGAACCGCAGACAGAGCAGTAGTTTAAAAAAGTTGGGGTTTATTATAAGTTATATATATTTAAATTGAGTTTATTTTTATAAAAATTGTTATTTGTTAATAAAGGGGCCGGATGGCCATTTAATCCAGAAGGTGTGTGGTGATCATTTTAATAAGTAAGATAAGGCAAGTAGTGGAATGGGTTTTGTTTAAGGGGAGCACAAGAAAATCAGCTATACACCAGTCATGTATTATGACACGGGGGACTGCCCCCTGCCAGAACTTGCTTATTAGCACTCGCAGCTTCTAGACTGGCTTCTGCTGAACAGATAGCTGTACGCGTGAACCAAAAGTCGGCCGAATATACCAGGCTTTAGAAGTAAAAACACCATCTAATGATTTCAGGATGGTGTCTTCTTAATTATGTCTATGACATTGGTGTATTTTAACTTCTCTGCGTTGGGTTAACTCTAGTTGATCCAACATATACAGAGTAAAGTAAAAGCACACAGGGAAAAGCTCATTATTATCTACAAAGGACTTGCTGACTTTCTCTACTAACATGCAGTTAAACCATGAATTTCACTTGGATGAAGGAAACCACTAGTGTACTGATCTATAATAGTGTCCACAAAGCTGCTGTTCTAGAATATACCAGATTTATGGTTTGTTGAAATCGCACATTATCATTGCTGCTCAAAGTCACTTTGACCACTGACTTGGTGTAATTGATTGCCTTGTAAAATCCTATTTGGGAATGCTGCAGCAGCTTGTAATAGTCCAGCTTCATAAACCAAACGTAATGTAATGTCTGCTCTTGCAATGTATCACTGAGTAGCCTCTGGTTAACAATTCAGTATGCTCTGGATGGACTCAGGAAGATTTTTCCAGGGTATCAGCCAAGTTTATCACTGCAAAAAAAGGAGAGAGATCTTACATCAAAGTATTCTGGAATAGGTCAAAAGTGAATTCAGTACTCATTTCAGATGTCAATGTTAAGTGTACTAGAAACTTGTTTGTAGGCATTAGAGAGACCCTGCTGTCAGACCATTTATTTCAAAAACAATCTCTACATAAGATTATATGGGCATTTAATGTATTATTTGTACAGATTCCTACACTAATAGACAAATTACAGCTGGTCCCCATATAGGTATATTAGAAATGCCTTACCTGCCAGAATACATGGGGCCTTTTTACCAATATTTTCACCAAAGATTCACAGATTTGTGTATTTGTATGTTGGGTGAAAGTGGTGTGAGTCTTGAGTGAAATCATTGATAAATAGAGCCCATATTCTTTTCACCTGATCTTGTTATGTAGACACCTGTTCTACACTTTAACCACTTGCCGCCCGCTAACAGTAGATTTACTGCTAACGGACCGCAGCTGCAGGCTCAGTGACGTCCTGGTATATTGCTGAGCACATACGTACTGGGGCATACAGCTGTGCGAACCCGTGACACAGTGGATCACGTTGATCTATACATGGATGCTGTGAGCAGCTGGGGTATCATGTAATTGATGTGATTGCTTATAGCGATCACATGATTACAATGTAAATAAAACAGTCATGAATGGCTTCCATTCATGACTGTTTTGCTTACTATTGTGATGCTGTGATTGACCCACAGCTATCACACGGTTCTTGTGCCAATCGCAGCACCCTGTACCATGTGATTAGCTGTAGCCAATCACAGATCACAATAGTAAGCAAGCTGTCATGAATGAAAGCCATTCATTACAGCTAAAACTATTGCTTATAACAATGATAATCACTGCTATAAGCAATAATAGTGTTAAAAAAATTCTGATCACCCCTCCCCAGAGTAGTACAGTGTCACTATGGTGACACTGAACTACTCTGATGAGAGTAGTACAGTGTCACTATGGTAACACTGAACTACTCTGATGACAAGGTGTAAAAAAATGACATTTCTAAAGGAAAAAAAAGAAAATGTAAAACTGCTCGTAGCTGTAATGAATTGTCAGATCCCGGGCAATACAGATAAAAATCATTGAAAAAAACGGCATGGGTCCCTCTCAGTTCATTACCAGGCCCTTTGGGTTTGGTATAAATATATAGGGGAACCCCTCACCAAATTTTTTTTTTTTAAAAATCTATACCAGGCACTTCAGGTCTGGTATGGATATTAAGGGGAACCCTGAGCCAATTTTTTTTTTAATTTTGTAGGGGCCCCCCCCCAACATCCATACCAGTCTCTTCAGGTCTGTTATGGATTTTAAGGGGAACCCTGCACCAAAATAAAAAAATGGCATAGGGGTCACCCCAAAATCCATACCAGACCCTTATCTGAGCACGCAACCTGGCAGTCACAGGAAAAGGGGGGGGATGAGAGGGCGCCCCCCCTCCTGAACCGTACCATGCCACATGCCTTCAACATGGGGAGGATGCTTTGGGGTCATCCCTAAAGCACCTTGTCCCCATGTTGATGGGTACATGGGCCGCATCACCACAACCCTTGCCCGGTGGTTGTGGGGGTATGCGTGCGGGGGGCTTATCGGAATCTGCAAGCCCCTTTTAACAACCTTTAACAAGGGGACCCCCAGGCCACCCTATGTGAATGGGTATCGTGTACATAGTACCCCTACCCATTCATTAAAAAAAGTGTCAAAATGTTAAAAATGACAAGAGACAGCTTGGGTCAAGTCCTTTATGAAAAAAAAAAAAAAAATTGCCCCCCTATGTCCATTCATCTTCGATCACAGGGCCGACGAACCGAGAAAAAAAAAACAAAAATGCAACAACTCCGCCTCCATGGGAGGCTCCCACCAACTGAATCCTCTTCGCGATGACAGCTGTTATATACCTGAGGGCGGCGCCACGTATAACAGCTGTTATCTCAGAGAGGATTCAGCCGGCGGGAGCCCCCCCACAGAGCCGGAGTTGCTGCGTTTTTGTTTTTTTTTCGCGATCCATCTGCACTGTGATCGAAGATAAATGGACATCGCAGGACAGTTTTTTGTTTTTAAAAGAAAGAAATTGTCCCAAGCTGTCGCTTGTCATTTTTAACATTTTGACACTTTTTTTGATGAATGAGTAGGGGTACAATGTACCCGATACCCATTCACATAGGGGGGGTTGGGATCTGGGAGTCCCCTTGTTAAAGGGAGCTTCCAAATGCTGATAAGCCCCCCGTCCACAGACCCCCACAACCACCGGGCAAGGGTTGTGGGGATGAGGCCCTTGTCCCTATCAATTTGGGGACAAGGTGCTTTGGGGGCGACCCCAAAGCATTCTCCCCATGTTGAAGGCATGTGGCCTGGTATGGTTCAGGAGGGGAGGGGGTCGCTCTCTCATCCCCCCCCTTTTACTGCAGCCTGCCAGGTTGCGTGCATAGATAAGGGCCTGGTATGGATTTTGGGGGGACCCCTATGCTATTTTTTTCATTTTGGTGAGGGGTTACCCTTAATATCATACCAGACTCAAAGGGCCTGGTAATTATTAATATTATTATTATGGACTGGGGGGGAACCCATGCCGTTTTTTCCAATGATTTTTATCTGTATTGCCGGGATCCGACAATTCATTACAGCTGTGAGCAGTTTTAAATGATTTTTTTTTCCTTTAAAATGTCATTTTGCTGTAGTATTGTTCTAAACACGGGGAAAATGCGCTACTTTGCAGGCATACTAAGGACACCCCCCCAGGCATAATATTTAAAGAATATTTAATTTGTATTGTTTCACTTTAAGCATTATTAAAATCACTGCTCCTATAAAATTGTCGTTTTTTAAACTTTGTTTTGCATTGATACATGTCCCCTAGGGCAGGACCCGGGTCCTTATACACTTTTTATGACAATAACTTGCATATAAGCCTTTAAAATGAGCACTTTTTATTTTTCATGTTCGTGTCCCATAGACTTTAATGGTGTTCCACGACTTTCGAAATTTGCTGTGAACACTGCACTGCCGAACAGCGAACAGGTGAACACCCGATGTTCTAATCAAACTTATGTTCGACTTTAGGGCTCATCCTTAATCAGAGACAAATTACAACTTGCAGTTTACTAAACAGGTGCAAATTTAAAAGCAATAATAGAAAACAGGTTTAGGATGGCAAAAACATGGACTCTTCACAGTATTGTCTCTGTGACTCAATCAGGGTAACCTGTGGCTGCATAGCATAGTTTTTATAAGGCCTCTTTCACATGAATGATCCATTCAGGTCCGCCTGTCAGTTTTTTAGGCGGACCTGAATGGACCCTCCATAGACCTCTATGGAGCGTCGGATGTCAGCGGTGACATGTCCGCTGACATCCGACCCGCTCCGATCCGAAAAACGGAGGAAAAACCTACTTTTCCATCCGTTTTCGGATCGGATCGGGCGACAACGGATTCTATGGTCCGTCATCATCCGATCCCCCATAGAGGAGAGCGGCACTGTGACAGGTCCATCGCTGCACAGTGTGCAGCGACGGACCTGTCATCTGCCTGCTCAGTGGGGATCCACGGAGCGATCCCCGCTGAGCAAGCGGATGTTCACGGGGCGGATCATCTCGGATCCGTCCCGTGTGAAAGGACCCTTAAACTCTATAGAAGAGAGCCAAGCTGAGAATTGTTACTTCAGTAAAACAATGCAGAACACAGCTGCTTGCGATTATCCTCATAGACAGCGAATTCCAGGGTAGCTCTGGTAACACCAGAGATCCGAGATCCAAGGATGAAGCACAACCCCACCGCAACTGGAGTACTCTAGAAGCAATTGAGGTTAAGTTCCCCAGAGTAGCTTTGTGTTTTGGAGACGCTGCATGTTATTAGGCTCCATTCACACATATACGAATTGGATGCAGGTTTCCCACATCCAGTTCACATAACAGGAGAGTGCGACCGACTCTGAATGGAGCTCATTGACACAGCTCCGGGGGCGGCCGCAGTCTCCATTGAAAAAGGGTCCTGTACGTCTTCTGGTTCGATTCAGGCAAAAATTCGGATGAACAGGGACACACCACCAGACCCCATGCTGTAAACCGCGCCCGCAGCATGTGTGAATGGAGCCTTAAGCTCTGTCCCGGGCTGTTTGCATGTCCATTCGGTTCAGACAATGGAGGGCCTCTCATCTGGCTGTAGATAACTTGCCTAGTCTCCTATTGCTAATCAGGTGTGGCCTCCATGAGCTGGTAATGGGGGGTAAACTTCTGTGGTCATGTTCAGGAACCCAGGGAGTTGTGGGAAAATAAATAAAAGGGACATGCACTTGCATATGGGCATGCTAAGTAAATGGGCAGACTGTTACACACTGCAGTTAAACAATACAGCTTGGTCTTTGGGCAAGCCCAACACGCTGATGGGACAATAAATGGGTCAGCACACTCTCCTGTAGGTATATGCAGGAAGGGAGACTGGCAACTTTTGACTGCTTAGAACGCTGTAGCTCTGGGTAGCTGAGACAGCTGGAGGTGGTTTATTTCCTACTCATCACCTGTCCTTTAAAAAGGTTGTAAAAAAAAAAAAAAAAAAAAAAAAAGATCTTGTTCTTTTAAAGCAGGTTAAACAACATAGTGCTTTTGCTGAAAAATCTGTCCCATTCTATGCTGTAAAAAAACCTGATTCATCATGCCTGTTCCTGTGAACTGACCATGGTAATCATGATTGCTGATTCATGTGTTCAGAGTCTCTCCCCTCTCCCCCTCCTCACTGCCTGTCAGCTCCTAGTGTGTGAACGATCTCCTCCCCTCCCCCCCTCCTGCTCCTATTAGTGGTCCGTAGTAAAGTCTGAGAGTACATTTACTGCCAGACCTTCTGTTCTAATAAGTTATACTACACAGTGTAAATGTTTTTTTTTTTTAATTATGCCACTAAATACTTTACTTCATTTTGCCTTAGTGCGGTCAGGTGACCTTTAGCTGCTCTCCTCCCCCGATCTAAGGATTACAGCGGGAGGGGCTGAGCGGAAAGCACAGCAGTCACGTGACCTCCCGACTGACGTTAGAGGGAAATCTCAGCCCCTCCCACTGTAGCCCTTGGATTGGGGGAGAGAGCATCGAGAGGTCACGTGACCGCACAGAGATGATCTGAAATAAGTTATTTAGCAGCATCATTTAAAAAAACATTTACACTGTGTAGTATACCTAATTGGAACAGAGGGGCTGGCAGTAATCCTACTCTTTGACTTTATACCCACTTTAACCACTTCCGGACCGCCGCACGCAGATATACGTCCTGTCTTTGAAGAGAAATATCCTCGTTATGGCAGAAGCTAGCTGCCATAACCCCAGTACCCTCTTCTTCAGCGGGTGGTCCGGTTTCCGAAATTGTGGTCTCTGTGGCAGATTCGCTGCAAGATCACTTTTATCGGTGGTGGGAGAGGAACCCCCCTCCCGCCGCTCTCTGAGCCGTCGGTAGTGGCAGAGGCGATCAGATGCTTCTCCTTCCTGGGTATGGAGACGTGTGAGGGGAAAATGGCCCCAATCCGTCTCAATGCCATTGCAGGGTGGAATCAACGTCAAAACGTCACTTCTGCCCATAGCTCTTAAACGGCCATTTTTTTTTTTTTCAAATGACAATTTTTTAAAAAATTTTATTTAGTGTGAGACTTTTTGACCCCAGATCTCATATTTAACCGATTGCCAACCAGCGCACGCCGATGTACATCGGCAGAATGGCACTGGCAGGCAAAAGGGCATGCAGGTAGGTCCCCTTTAAGAAGCAGTGTCGCGAGCGCATGCGCAACCGCCGCGGTCTCCAAGACCGTGGGTCCTGCTGACTCGATGTCCACTGGGTGCCTGCGATCATGTCACGGAGAGGAAGAATGGGGAGATGCTTATGTAAACAAAGCATTCCCCATTCTGCCTAGTGACAGGACAGTGATCTACTGCTCTCTGTGATCGAGAGCAGTGATCACTGTCCTGTGTGTTCAAGCCCAGCCCCCTCACAGTTAGAATTACTCCCTAGAACACACTTAACCCCTTCACTGCCAGTGTCATTTACACAGTAATCAATGCATTTTTAATTGCACTGATCGCTGTATAAATGACAATGGTCCCAAAATTAATCGCCGCCATTACTAATTAAACAAAATGAAAAATAAAAATGCCATAAAACTATCACCTATTTTGTAGATGCTATAAATTTTGTGCAAACCGATCAATATACGCTTATTGCGATTTTTTTTTTTTTTTTTTTACCAAAAATATGTAGAATGCATATCGGCCTAAACTGAGGAAAAAAATTGTTTTTTTCTATATATTTTTGGGGGATATTTATCACAGCAAAAAGTAAAAAATACTGCATTTTTTTCAAAATTGTTGCTATTTTTTTTGTTTATAGCACAAAAAATAAAAACCGCAGAGGCGATCAAATACCACCAAAAGAAAGCTCTATTTGTGGAAAAAAAAAGGATGTGAATTTTGTTTGGGTACATTGTCGCACGGCTGCCCAATTGTCTGTTAAATTGACGCTGTGCCGGATCGCAAAAAGTGCTCTGGTCAGGAAGGGGGTAAAATCTTCCGGGGCTGAAGTGGTTAAGAGGTCCTGTCATGCTTTTTTTCTATTACAAGGGATGTTTACATTCCTTGTAATAGGAATAAAAATGACACCATTTTTTTTTAAAGAACAGTGTAAAAATAAGAAATAAATGGTAAAATAAATAAGAGAAAAACATATTTTTTTAAATGCGCCCCGTCCCGCCAAGCTCGCGTGCAGAAGCGAACGCATACGTGAGTAGCGCCCGCATATGAAAACGGTGTTCAAACCACACATGTGAGGTATCTCAGCTATCGGTAGAGAGAGCGCAATAATTCTAGCCCTAGACCTCTTCTGTAACTCAAAACATGCAACCTGTATAATTTTTTAAACGTCGCCTATGGAGATTTTTAAGAGTAAAAGTCGCCATTCCATGAGCGGGCGCAATTTTGAAGCAGGACATATTGGGTATCAATTTACTCGGTGTAACATTATCTTTCACAATATAAAAACATTTGGCTAACTTTACTGTTGTCTTATTTTTTAATTAAAAAAAGTGTATGTTTTCCAAAAAAAAAGTGTGCTTGTAAGACCGCTGTGCAAATACGGTGTAACAGAAAGTATTGCAAGGACCACCATTTTATTCTCTAGGGTGTTAGAACCCCCAAATATTATATATTTTTTTCTAAGTAATTTTCTAGCAAAAAAAAACAACATTTTTAACTTGTAAACAACAAATCTCAGAAAGAGGCTCGGTCCTTAAGTGGTTAAACTCCTTCCTGCTAATCAGGGATCAGTTCTGGTCTGCAGAAGAGACATATCTGCATCTGTATCTGGTCATTGGCCATAGAAAAAAAAAAACTTTATTTTGGTTTTAACTTGGCTTTATTCCCAGGAATAAGGCACAAAACAAGTTGGTCCCTTTATCTAAATCCCTACTGCATTTGTTGGTACACAATATTCATTATAGTCTTTGGCACTTCTCAGCTTTTCCAATAGAGAAAAACCAGACCCAGTATCCTCTATAAGAAGCTAACAAAAAATTGAAATGTGCCAACTGTTCCTTGACTCCAGATTAGTGCTGAATAGCTGAAACTGCAGGATTCAGAACTCTGTCTGTAACAAAGGATCGGAAAATATTTCTGATTTGTATTACCAAAATCCAAGGCAACATACATCTGTCCATTTAGACCGATAAATGCAGAGATAACTTCATCTAGCTGTTCCTGCTATAGAGTCAGGCTATATACAGTAAATTTTCTATATCCAATACATTGAGACGACTGGACGTGCCCTATTTCCACGGAAGTTAGTCATACTTTTACTGTTACTTTATCCCTGGACTCAACAACATGAATCTGTAATTTATTTCCCATGTGTACAGTATAAAGCACAGACGTATAAAGCAACGCTTTACAGAGTAGTAAAAACCGTATATAATCTCTTGACCTCTGCAGGTCCTAAAAACGAATTCAGCCCACTCATAATTACAGTAGGGACGATAAATGCTAGGCAGTCACTTAGCCTGTTTTGGGGTTGTGGGAAAAAACATACTCAAATTTGTTGGGTATGTACAAACTCAATCCAGATAGTGTACCAGTTGAACTATAAATCCAAAACCCAAAACTGCAAGGCAAAGTATTTACATATAGTGGATAAACCTGGATTTTATTAGAACTTAATTGTAATATAGATGATTGTCTAGTCTCTTTTAATGAGTGTCCCTAAACCATAACTACGTGTAGTTGGATTTTTATATTTTTATATCTTGGTATCATATTTTCTCCAGTATCTTTTAATATTAGCTCAACATCAAAGTGTTTCTCCAACTGGAAATAGTGGATCTATTACTTCTGCTGTGCTTATCCCATAGTCATAACATTTATTTCTGGTTCTAAAGGAAATTAGGCCAGGGTGGGGGTGGTATAAATAATTTGGAGACCCTGGCTTCATAATACGTCTTATGCAAAGACCGAGGTTACTGACAAGAGTACTTCCTTATGTAAATAAAAGTGTTTGAACAAAGCAGAACTTCCAGAGCCTAGCCTTCTTTCTATGTGCTTGCCAAACTGCTCTGACACAATAGTATAAAAATGTTAACCCTTTCATTCAAATGCTTGGATATTTGTCCAATTACTGAATACAGACTAAAAGATTATTAATATTAACCACATCCTGTCCAGCCTATTGTAAAGTGACAGCTGGGTGAGTAATGACAGCCAGAAGCTCCCTAATCTGATTCTTGGTTGATGTCATATGATGTCTTCCCAGTTGTGCGCCTCGCAAATCACAGCGATCACATGTTCACAAGTAAGCAACTATCATGAATGGCTTTCATGGTGTACAGGGCCAATCACAGCAGCCCAGTACCATGTGATAGCTGGGGCCAATCACATCATCACAATGGTAAACAAGAGTCATGAATGAAAACCATTCATAACAGTTCAAAAATCCTGATCACCTTACCAGAATAGTAGTGTCACTATAGTGTCGCTGCACTACTCTGGTGACAGTATGCAAAAGAAAATTGTAAAAATAAATAAATATAAGAAATGTAAAAAAGGTAAAAATTGTACAAAAAAATTATAACTTTTTTTTTTTTTTTTTTTTTTTACATACTGTCACCAGTCAGGGTTCCTTATCACCACTACCAACTCAGTGTCCCTGATCACTGCCACATCAGTTTCAGTGTTAGTGATCACTGCCACACCACTTACAGTGTTAGTGATCACTGCCACAGCAGAGACAGTGTTCGTGATCACCGCCACACCAGTTACAGTGTTTGTGATCACCACCACAGCAGTTATGCCCCGTACACACGGTCGGATTTTCCGATGGAAAATGTCCGATCGGAGCGTGTTGTCGGAAATTCCATGCTCAGAAGAAATTCCGAGACGGAACAGCTGGGTCTGGTAAACTTAGCGTTCGCAATGGATAGAGCACTTTCGTCACGGTGCAATGTTAAAAATGGTTTAATACAGCGCACTCTCTTCTTCTTTATAATGTGAGAAGAATGAAGTAGTTTTGCTGCTCATATTCACACAGACTTCTCACAAACTTCTTTCTTTACTATTTATCAGGATTCCCTCAATATATTTTGATTTGTCACATCTGACAACATTATTTTTGTGTTGTATTTTTTTTTTTTGTTTTAAGGCAGATTATTTTTTTTTGGTTTGTATTTTTTTCAAGGCTGATCTTTGTTTTATTGTATTTTTAGTTTTACTCCACAATATTTGTGTGTGTGTTTTGTGTGTCAAGTTACCACAACACCATTGATATGTTGTTCTATTTAATCTGTAGGAGATTGTTTGGTGTTGTTGTCTCTTGTTAATTTCACATTGTACTTTAGAAATGTACCTGAATCGTCACCAACAATCTGTCCTTTTTGAATGAAAACACACATAGGAGAGTATATTTGATCAAAAAATTTTATTTATTAAGGGCTCACAACTAAACAAAGGGTTAGGCAATGCTGGAGAAACAGCAGAAATGGGTGAAGCCTTGGACCCCCAGGGCAGACATCAACTATTTTCAAGCAAAATTGGTGGCCTGAGGAGTCCATATCTAAGGGAGTGCAGTCTGGTCCAGAAGTCCCAGAGATCCGGAAAGCAGCAGATGACATCTGTGTCCCCAGGCTGTGGTCATACAAGAGACTGCATCTTTTGCCAGACCAGACTGAACCCAGGGCCATCACTCTCTGGTCTTCCTTCCATGCCTCCTTCCACGCTGTGGCTCTGGTGGTGGTGGAGTTGAGGCAGGAGGAGGAGGAGGGGCCAACTCACTCAGGTGGGTATTGGGTGTTAGTTCCCCACTCACCCCCTTACTTAGGACTTTATACAGAAGGTCCTCACATAGTTTGCGTTGACCCTCCTGCATGCCCTGCAGTTTTGTGGCAGCCATGCAGGCAAAGGCCTCTTCAGGAGTGGCTAAGGCTCTGAGGGACACAGAAGCCTCCTGAATGAGCCTGAGTGCAGAATCCTGCATGTGAGTCGCCTTCCTCGCTCTTTTGTATGGAAGGCGGAGCGGAGGAACCTGCGATTCAGTCAGGCTTCGACTTGTCCCAGGCTTCTCCTGGCTGACACTTAGCCCCGCCTCCTCCTGGCTGCAACTTAGCCCCGCCTCCTCCTGGCTGTCACATTCCACACCCTCCTCCTGTGTGCCACATTCCAGAGCCTCCTCCTGGCTGAGGTCTTCCTGTCTATGAAAAAGGGACATTTTTTTCATCAATCACACACAATTTTCACCTCCTGACTGTTGCAAATTGAATGTTAACAAATATTACAGACTATCATTCTGAGCCCAGCATTTTTCATTCTTGTCCCAATTTTGGGTGCCCACTACTGTCTATTGATATGTAAAACACTTTTTGCAATCAGCAATTAGTGATCAATAATGACATCTAGTAAACATAATTTATTTTTTGACCAGAAATCTGTAGAAGAATGCTATACCTGACTCCAGCTGGGCTCCTCCACTTCTTCTTGGCTGGAAGGCCCAGGTTGGACATCGGAAGCCTCAGCTGGGGTGGAGAGGGATTCCCTGACTTCAGTGTGGTCTGACAGAAATCGCAGTCTCTCATAGTACCACAGCCTGGGGACATAAACGTCATCTGCTCCAGCTCCGGATCTCTGGGAATCCGTGACCTTCTTGCGCTCCCTAAGATAAGTGCTCCTCAGGCCACCAATTTTTGTTTTTAAATAAGGGATGGTTGCTGTGGGGACCACCGGCTTCACCAACTCCAGCAGTTTCTCCAGCGCTGCCTGCCTCTTTTGTTTATTGTTGTAATGGGGATGTCTCACCTGCCACAGACAGGGCAGCTCCCTGTAC
Organism: Aquarana catesbeiana; assembly: GCF_042186555.1. NCBI lineage: Eukaryota > Metazoa > Chordata > Amphibia > Anura > Ranidae > Aquarana > Aquarana catesbeiana. The sequence continues at coordinate 344,769,869 of NC_133326.1, read as the reverse complement.
TTGTCTATGAACAGGGGGAGTAAATTGTTGTCGTTGAAGCCATCCATTTTCTCTGCAAAATACAACACGAGACAAACCCTAATGTCAGGCCAAACTCTCCTAATCTTGTTACAATATAGGCTTCAATTTCGAAGCAGTATAGGCCCAAGTTTAGATCTTACCTTCGTTATCACGATCGGCGCCTCCGATGCTCCTTCCTCCGCTCACAGATCGTACGTAATACGCACACGTGTTACGCTTTAGACACACTGCGCATGCGGGTAACTCCGCCCGCCCCTGACGTTCTTTCTAGTCTATTCCCCGCCCCTTCTCGTTCGGCGCAGTGGGGGAAGAGCACATGGCGGAGACACAGCAGGTGCGTGCTAATTACAGCAACGAGGAGGAGGAGGAAAGCCCGGATCCGGAGACGTCCCGATCCAGAAGGAGAAGATTTAAGGCATCAAATATGTCCTTTGGGGAGATGTTGGAGATGGTGAACATCCTGAAGAGGGCCGACTATGATGGGAAGTATGGACCTTACCCCAACCCCAATGTCAGAAAGGCCAAGATCATGGCGAAAGTGGTCAAAAGTCTGCACCGGAATTTCGGGGTACGTCGATTGAAAGATCAGCTCAGGAAACGGTGGTCGGACCTAAAATTACGAGAACATGAGCAGTACAGAAAGATCCGGAGAGTGCTGCAAAAAAGTAAGTAGTTGTGCTGTGTTCCTATTCTTTTTGTCTTTATTACGTTCGTGCTGCTCCATGTGCTTTTCTTAAAAGTGTTGTACATTTTAAAATGGCAACTTTCATGTTCATGGGCACATTATTCGTTCGTATCAAACATTTTTCTTTCGGCCTATAAAACACCATTGTTTTGGCCATATGCATTTGGCCACATTTTTTACGCCCTACTTGTATGAAACTAATTTGGTTGTGTATATGGGTTTGTTACTAGAATGAAATGCAAACTAGATTCTGTGTAAGGAGAGGACACTCAGCAGCTGTTTTCACATCTGGACACTGGAGCACTAGTGTGGGACACCAGAACACCATTTTTATTAGGGGGGCCACACAAGTGCTCCAGTATATACTATAGGGGGGTCTCCATCTGTGAAGCTTGTACCAAACCGGTAAAGTATTGCAGCTTGACAAAGGACACTGAAAATGCGACATTTTGGAACTCTGCCAAAATAGACACTTGTACACCACTTCCAAGCAATGTTTCCTATTTATAGTTCTGCCATCAAATATCTGTGTGCTAAGTATACCATTTTTGTTTTACATAGGGGAGAAAAGACTCGGAGGACACCCCTCATCCGAGGAGACCAGAGCCCCCCCCCCTCTGGAAGAAGGGGAAATCCATCCATCACAAGCAGAGCAGGAGGAGGAAGACGTGGTGGAACTAGTCACCACAACAGGTGAATGTCTGCGACCACAGGCTCAGGTAAGAGATGTATGCCGTATGTATGTATTTTTAATACCTGTTTTTGTTTGGTTTCTCTCTTTTTAGGTGATCGTGATGTTGTGAATCCAGATCCTTTCACATCAGAAAGTGCCCAGATCCTGATCGGGGAGATCATGGGGTGTAATTTAGCATTGGAAAACCTCCAGAAAAACATCAGTGATGTTATTCTAAAAAATAAGAACATCATTGATGTTTTGGGTAGAGTTTAAAACCCCTCCAAATCACTTTCTTTTTTTGTGTGCTTCAATGTTCAAAATTTTTTAGCGATTTTTAAAAAAGCTAAATTTGGAGGATGCACACAATGTGCCAACATGTGCTATCTGCCATCACGGGAGATCAATGGACGCGTTTTGGGGGTGCAACCCCTTCCTCAATAATAAAGTAGCTGAGAGGAAGTGGTTTCTCCCCCAAAACACGTCCCTTGAGCCCCCGTGATGGCAGCTAGCACATGTTGACATTCGGAAATTTGTGTGCATCTTCCAAATTTGGCTTTTGCTGGGGTGACTTCACCCCATCTGAACGCAATATCAAACACAGTTCCTAAATACTCATGTATGATATTGCCTTCAAGTTCTACCTAATGTGAACTTTGTAAGTTCAAGATTTGTGTCTTTCTTGTTGGTTTGAAACATGCCTGTTTTATCTTAAATGGACATTTATATTTTTGATAATGCCACCCCAAAAATTGTTATACAACAAACATGTTGGTTTGTTTTAAAAACCTTTTCTAAATGCACATGTGATTGTGCAGGTATTAAAAAGATTGTTAATCAAGAATGTGTGGATTATTGTCTCAACGCCACAACACTTTTGTGGTGATGTAATTGCTGCTTTCTGTGACAATGGGGGGTTATTTCCTAAGGGCAAATCCTCTTTGCACTACAAGTGCAGTTTCAAGTGCACTTGTAGTGCAAAGTGTCTTTGCCTTTAGTAAATAACACCCAACAGTGCTTTGTATAAGGTTACACAATCACGCCATTTTCTGGACTCACCACATTTCTGTCAGGGTCAGCTAAAACAAACACAAGCAGTAAATGTCACCAAAGATTTTTGTAATTTTTTTTTATTGGATCAAGCTTTCACAAATTGTCTGGCATATTGATAGCCCCCCTACCCGCAAAGAACTCAAGGTATCTTAACTGGACATCACGGGCACTCAGGGAGGGCAAGCCAGGACGGCCGCTTTCAAGCGCCGTCAGGGTTGTTTCAGTTATAATTCCGGCCTCAGGCATAACTGAGCCAGCATAGTTGGCCGAATGTTGCTGTAAAAAGTTATGTAGAACACAGCAAGCCAGGATTATATGATTCAGTTTATACTCCGCCATATGGATGGGTGTAAGAAATAGGCGGAACCGGCTGGCCATAATTCCAAATGTGTTCTCCACCACTCTTCTGGCTCTGGCCAGCCGGTAATTAAAAACCCTCTGTTCGTGGGTGAGGGTCCTTATCGGGAATGGCCGCATAAGATGGTCCCCCAGCGCAAATGCTTCATCCGCAACGAAGACGAATGGGAGTCCTTCCACATTCTCTTCTGGAGGTGGCAAGTCCAAGCTGCCATTCTGGAGATGCCTGTAAAACTCTGTCTGGGCGATGACTCCACCATCGGACATCCGGCCATTCTTCCCCACGTCCACATACAGGAACTCGTAATTAGCCGACACCACCGCCAACATCACAATACTATTGAACCCCTTGTAATTATAATAGTATGACCCTGAGTTGTGTGGTGGGATGATGTGGACGTGTTTCCTATCAATTGCCCCTCCGCAGTTAGGAAAGTCCCACCGCTGGGCAAAGTGGGAGGCCACAGTCTGCCATTCCTGTGGCGTGGAAGGAAACTGTTGAGGGAAACAAAAAAAATTAGTATTTTTGCACATAAACATGGAAAGCAGATTAGACACAAACATTCTTGGCCAACATCCAGATAAAATTTATTAAGGGGAATTTTACAACACCAAAGTGTAAGGTACACCTATCATATTCCCCCTCCCCCCCTCTCATGGGCCATTTCTAACATTATGGGGGGGGGGGGAATCTTGGACAGGTAACCCTCTCCACTTCATTGAGAGACGAATGCCTAAATAATGGGTATTACTTGGAACAGCCAAGAACTTTCTTAGTTACACTATTGGCAGCCCACTGGACAGGTAAGAAGTGTCATAATACAAAGATATAAATACACATTGTACACATTTGAGCACATTTGGACATTCTGCTATTACCTATCAAGATAATAATAGGATACAAAAAGTGACTACATGAGGTGAATATAGGGGCAGGAGAGCATGCTGGGGAGGTAAGTGAAGGCAAATATGTATGAAGGACAAAAACAAAATTACATAAAATTCCAGCATGGATGAGGACAAAGGGGACATTCACAGCATATTACAATCATGGTAATTAGGGAATGAGGAAAGAAATACAATATATTAGCAAACATTATATACAATAAAATGTGATATTAAAGGATAAAAATCTTACCTTCATATACTCCTTCTGCAGGACCTGGATGATGGCAGAACAAGTCTCTGGGATAATGATCTCCAGAGCCTGGGGGGAGATGCCTGTTGAGAACTTGAGGTCCTGCAGGCTTCTCCCCTTCACCAAGTACCGCAGGGTGGCGATGAGCCTCTGCTCCGGAGTGATGGCTTGCCTCATGCAGGCATCCTGCCTGCTGATATAGGGGGTCAGCGAAGCCAACAAACGGTGAAATACGGGGTCCGTCATCCTGAGAAAGTTCCTGAAATCATCAGGATTATTCTCACGGATCTCACGGAGCAAAGGCATATGAGAGAACTGGTCACGCTGAAGCAACCAATTCTTGGTCCATGAACTCCTCCCCACCCTGTTCATGGACTGGACTTGTGTCAAGGTCAGGACCCCAACACCAAGCCCCCGCACAGCACGAACTCTACGAGGAGTATGTATACGCAACATGGCTAGAAAACGGTCGGCTGCTCAGAACGAAGTAACAGAATGCACTGAAGAACAGCAAGGCCTATGAGGAGCGACCCGAAAAACAGTAACGAACGAACAAGAACACAATGACAAAGTCACGCGTAGCTTGCTTGCACGCACTGAAGAGCAGATACAAACCCACAAGCACAAACTGAACTGCAGAAAACGATCTGAAAGCCACGAGTCTGAAAAAGCGTGAATCGTCTCTCACCAAACTTTTACTAACACGAGATTAGCAAAAGAAGCCCAAAGGGTGCTGCACTTGGTTCTGAAATGGCCTTTTCTAGTCTCGTCGTACGTGGTTGACGTCACCGCGTTCTTGGCGATCGGAAATTCCGACAACTTTGTGTGACCGTGTGTACGCAAAACAAGTTTGAGCCAACATCCGTCGATGTATGGGGCATTAGAGTAATTCTGATCACCTCCACAGCCATAAGGACTTGTTCACAAGTGTGATGCTCTCTGAGGAGCCATCCATGTTTGGATGGCTCTTCAGAAAGCATATGACAGACAGAGAGGAGGCATTGTATTGCCTCTTCATTGCCTCCTATAACCCTTTAGACCTCACACAAGCAACCCTATTCACTTGAATGGGTCACAATCGGGAGTATAATCCCTGCCACAGCTGTGAAGCAAAGCATCACAGCCAGGACATGTGTACACCCCTGGCCTCTGCAGCTAAAGGGGGTAGCAGTTGAGGGGTGGTAGAACTGCTGCTCATCCGCAAGGCTTTACCGCCCAAACCTCAAATGTGAACAAGCCATGATAGGGCAGCCAATCCCAGTTCTCTGATCACCACCCCACCAGCCACAGTGTCGCCAGACCAGTGTAGCTAGAATCAGTGTTCCTGATTTCCACCAAACCAGTGCCACATCCAACAGTTTTCATGACCAACACCACACCAGTCTCAGTGTCACCATTCTAGTGTATTCCAGCAACAGTGTTCCATATAACTGCAGCGCTTCCTATGACATAAAAAACTACTAATAAGTGGCTAGAAAAATTATAGATGACATGCTATTAATGCTAATAAAATGAACATATACATAAGTGACAAAATATTTTTAAAGTGACATAGTGAAAAAAAGTCTTTAGTGCAATCTTAAGTGCTATTCATGCCTTGTTCTCAGGGTTTCACCTGTAGTGAGTATTCCACCACATGCTGTAATATTTACACACCACTAGGGATGAGCCGAACACCCCCCCGGTTCGGTTCGCACCAGAACCTGCGAACGGACTGAAAATTCGCACGAACGTTGGAACCCCATTGACGTCTACGGGACTCGAACGTTCAAAATCAAAAGTGCTCATTTTAAAGGCTAATTTGCATCGTATTGTCCTAAAAATGGTTTGGGGACCCGAGTCCTGCCCCAGGGGACATGTATCAATGCAAAAAAAACTTTTAAAAACGGCCGTTTTTTCAGGAGCAGTGATTTTAATGATGCTTAAAGTAAAAAAAAAAAAAAGTGAAATATTCCTTTAAATATCGTACCTGGGGGGTGTCTATAGTATGCCTGTAAAGTGGCGCGTGTTTCCTGTGTTTAAAACAGTCCCTGCACAAAATGTCCTTTTTAAAGGAAAAAATCTCATTTAAAACTGCTTGCGGGTTTAATGTAATGTCGGGTCCTGGCAATGTGGATGAAAATCAGTGAGACAAATGGCATGGGTACCCCCCAGTCCATTACCAGGCCCTTTGGGTCTTGTATGCATATTAAGGGGAACCCCGCACCCAAATTAAAATAAGGAAAGGTGTGGGGCCACCAGGCCCTATATACTCTGCACGGCAGTATACAGGCGGTGCAAACAAGACAGGGACTGTAGGTTTGTTGTTAAGTAGAATCTGTTTGTAATTTTGAACGGGTACATTTTTAACGTGTTTAGCTCCAGCCAAAAAATCTTTTTTAAGCTTTTTGGAAAACATAGGGAAGGGTTATCACCCCTGTGACATTTGTTTTGCTGTCTGTCCTCCTCTTCAGAAGATTTCACCTCACTTTTTGTCCCACTGACAAATGTTTTTTGAAAATTTGGGTTTTTTTGTGGAACAAGGATTGGAAAGCATCAGTGGAAAGGAGAAATGTTTTTCCCATATTAACTCTTACAGGAGAGAATTTCCCTTCCTAGGGGTAGATTTCATCTCACTTCCTGTTGTCTCCTTCCGTTTGCAAGTAGGAGTCGTTTGTAAGTTAGATGTTTGAAAGTAGGGGCCTGCCCTATATACTCAGCAGAAATTTGGGCCTTAGGTGTTGTTGTGGGCACAACACTGTAAGCCCTCACAGGGTCCTGCTGTGAAATATTAGATCAAGAATTGTAATTACATGCCCCTGTTGACCAGGGGCAGAAAAATTGGGCCTTTGGTGCTGGTGGTGGTGCTGGTGCCACAACACTGTAAATTCTCACTCGCTCTTGGTGGGCGCAGAAATAGGCCCTGCTGTGAAATGTTAGATCAAGAATTGTAATTACATGCCCCTGCTGAACAAGGGCAGAAAAATTGGGCCTTTGATGGTGGTGGTGGTGCTGGTGCCACAACACTGTAAGTCCTCACTCGCTCTTGGTGGGTGCAGAAATGGGCCCTGCTGTGAAATATTAGATCAAGAATTGTAATTACATGCCCCTGTTGAACAAGGGCAGAAAAATTGGGCCTTTGGTGGTGGTGGTGGTGCTGGTGCCACAACACTGTAAGTCCTCACAGACACTCTAGTTGGAAGGCAGGAACGAGCCCTGCTGCAAAGTATTGCATCAAAAATTGTAATTACACGCCCCTGTTAAACAGGGGCTGAAAAATTGGGCCTTAGGCACTGGTGCTGGTGCCACAACACTGCAACCCCTCACAGATACTCTAGTTGGAACACAGAAACGAGCCCTGCTGCAAAGTATTGCATCAAAAATTGTAATTACACGCCCCTGTTAAACAGGGGCTGAAAAATTGGGCCTTAGGCACTAGTGCTGGTGCCACAACACTGCAACCCCTCACAGATACTCTAGTTGGAACGCAGAAACGAGCCCTGCTGCAAAGTATTGCATCAAAAATTGTAATTACACGCTCCTGTTAAACAGGGGCTGAAAAATTGGGCCTTAGGCACTGGTGGTGGCGCCCAGAACCAAAAATGTTCTTACAAGCTATCAGCGTGATCATTGAGGAGGAAGAGGATAATTACTCAGGGATAGTCACTCAGCATCAGCATAGGCAGTCTTTGAAAGGATCTGAGATATCAAAAAAAATTATTTGGTTACATCAGCATCAGGTGCTTGGTAGCTGGTGGTGATCCAAGACTGATTCATTTTCATGAAGGTCAGTCGATCGACCGAGTCGGTGGACAGACGCACCCTGTGATCGGTTACAAAGCCTCCAGCAGCACTGAATGTGCGTTCCGAAAGAACGCTGGATGCAGGACAGGTCAGTAGCTCAATTGCATACTGTGCAAGCTCTGGCCAGTGATCCATCCTCAAGACCCAGTAACCCAGAGGATTTTTGGTGGGAAAGGTGTCCAAGTCAGATCTTGCCCCTAGGTATTCCTGCACCATGTAAAACAGACGCTGGCGATGGTTGCTGGAACCGATCATACCTTGGGGCTGCGGACCAAAAAATTGTCTGAACGCATCGGTCAGACGGCCACCTTCTCCACCGCTCCTTCTTTGACTGACCGAAGCCTCAGCAACATGTTGTCCAGAAACAGGAGTTTGTAACCTCCCAGTCTCTGGGAACGCGTTGCACAGACCTTTCTGCAAGGCCTCCCGAAGATGTTTCATCCTCTGCTCCCTCTGAGATGGCAAGGTAAGGTCGGCAACCTTACCCTTGTAACGTGGATCAAGGAGGGTTGCCAGCCAGTATTGGTCCTTCTCCTTGATACCACGAATACGAGGATCCTTACACAGGCTTTGCAGGATCAGGGAGGCCATGCAGCGTAGGTTTGCTGAGGCATTCGGTCCGGAGTCCTCTGGGTCACTAAGGACGACATGGTCCACAGCCACCTCCTCCCAGCCATGTACAAGTCCATGTGTTTCTTGGGACTGATCCCTTAAAGACTGCTGCTGATGCTGAGTGCCAGGCTCCACCTCCATACTGACACAATCTTCCTCCTCCTCCTGCTCCTCCTCCTCCTCGTCCTCTTCCTGTGTGATCGGCGGGCACGCAGGAACACTGTCTGGATAAAGGGGGCCTTGAGAGCTAAGGAAGTCCTCCTCTTTCTGCCTCTGTTCTGCCTCAAGTGCCCTGTCCATTATTCCACGCAGCGTGTGCTCCAACAAGTGGACAAGGGGGACAGTGTCACTGATGCATGCACTGTCACTGCTCACCATCCTCGTGGCCTCCTCAAATGGTGACAGGACAGTGCATATGCATCCCTGATCATGGCCCACTGGCGTGGGGAAAAAAAACCAAGCTCCCCTGACCCTGTCCTGGTGCCATAGTCGCACAGGTACTCATTGATGGCCCTCTGCTGCATGTGCAGCTGCTGCAGCATGGCCAACGTTGAGTTCCACCTGGTGGGCATGTCACAGATTAGGCAGTTCTTGGGCAGGTTAAACTCCTTTTGGAGGTCCACCAGCCGAGCACTGGCATTATATGACCGGCGGAAATGCACACAGACTTTCCTGGCCTGCCTCAGGACATCCTGTAAGCCCGGGTACCTGCCCAAGAACCGCTGCACCACCAAGTTAAGGACGTGAGCCAAACAGGGCACATCTGTCATTTGTCCCTGTCGGAGGGCAGAGAGGAGGTTGGTGCCATTGTCGCAAACCACCATTCCTGCCTTAAGTTGGCGTGGCGTCAACCACCTCTGAACCTGCCCCTGCAGAGCTGACAGAACCTCTGCCCCAGTGTGGCTCCTGTCCCCCAAGCACACCAGCTCAAGCACCGCATGGCATCTTTTGGCCTGCGTTCTTGCGTAGCCCCTTAAACGGCTACGGAGCACCGCTGGTTCCTAGGAAAAAGCACAGGAAGAGGCCATGGAGGAAGAAGAAGAGGAGGGGGTGGAGGAGAGAGGTGTGTCACAATCATTAGTAGTGGCATTTTGGAGGCGTGGTGGTGAATAACCTCCAACACTACTGCACCTTGTCCTGCGTCCTTCCCAGCTGCCAGCAGAGTCACCCAATGCGCCGTGAAACTTAGGTAACGTCCCTGTCCATGCCTGCTGGACCATGAGTCAGCGGTAATATGCACCTTACCGCTGACCGCCCTGTCCAGCGAGGCATGGACATTGCCTTCCACATGCAGGTAGAGAGCCGGAATCGCCTTCCGTGAGAAAAAGTGGCGTTTGGGTACCTGCCACTGAGGAACCGCACATTCCACAAACTCACGGAAGGGGGCAGAGTCTACCAACTGAAAAGGCAGCAGTTGAAGTGCTAGCAATTTTGCCAAGCTAGCATTCAACCGCTGGGCATGTGGATGGCTGGGAGCAAACTTCTTTCGGCGGTGCAGCAGCTGGGGTAGGGAAATTTGCCTGGTACAATCTGATGTCGGTGTACCAAAAGCAGATTGCCCACACGTACTTGGCTGTGACACACCTAATTCTACACCTTCATTCCTCTCAGTGCAGGTCTCAGAGAGGACTGAAGGTATAGTGGGGTTGGAGATCTCAGCTGATGAGGAGCAAGGAGAGGTCCTCTTTGTTCTTTGGTGTGGGTCTTTTAGATACGCTTGCCAACGAACTGCATGGCAGGTCAACATATGTCTGGTCAAGCATGTGGTACCCAAGCGGGAGATGTTTTGGCCACGCGAGATACGCTTGAGACATATGTTGCAAATAGCAGCGGTTCAATCTGATGCACTCGTCTCAAAAAAGGCCCACACCAAAGAACTTTTTGAATAACGCGCAGAGACTGCAGCGCCCTGCACATGTGGAGCTTTGGGGTGTGATGCAGTCAATGTGCTGCCCTTAGGCTGGCCCCTGGAGGGCGTCCTGCCTCGTTGATGATGTGCCGCCTCCTCCTCCTCCTCCTCTCTCCTATCAGGCACCCACGTTGAGTCAGTGACCTCATCATCCCCTCCCTCCTCATCACTGGAGCAAACCTGGCAGTATGCTGCAGCAGGGGGAGCATGACTGCCAGATTGCTGTCCTTCTTGGGCACCCCCTCTGTCCATGCTCATGTTACTGCCTTCATTGAGCTCAGTATCATCATCAGAGCCTTCCAAACGCTGGGCATCCTCCTGGAGCATGTACCCAACACTGTGGTCAAACAGTTCGAGGGACTCCTCAGGAGGACATGGTGGGGCTAGGGAAGGAGTCACTGATGACATTGAGCCGAGGGAAGAGGCCGCTGCTTTGCCAGACAAAGTACCCTGAGCATGGGTGAAAGAGGATGAGGAGGATGAGGACGGCTTGGTCATCCACTCGACCAAGTCTTCCGCATGTTGCGGCTCAACACGGCCAGCTGCCGAAAAAAAGGCCAAGCGTGTCCCACGGCCACGTGCTGATGAGGATGCACCGTCTCCACGACCAGCACTAGACACAGAGCCTGCTTGCCCTCTCTTATTGGCTTGTGACTGTCTGCCTCTCCTTCTTGGCCTTCCAGACATACTAATGGCCTGTAGCTGCACTAAGCTGGGATATATATATATATATATATATATATATATATATATATATATATATGTACTGATACTGCAGCTAGCAAAATCAACTGCCTGCCTGTAGTATGAGAACACCACCAACCTTCTACAGGTAGCTTTAGCTGAACACTATGCAGAGCTCGCAAAAAAATAACTTGTAGGTTTAGCTGAACACTGTGAGGAGGACGCACCACACTAACTTATAGTTTTAGATGAACACTGTGCAGAGGTCTCACTACACTAACTTGTAGTTTTAGCTGAACACTGTGAGCAGAACGCACTACACTAACTTGTAGCTTTAGATGAACACTGTGTAGAGCTCGCAAAAAAATAACTTGTAGGTTTAGCTGAACACTGTGAGGAGGACGCACCACACTAACATGTAGTTTTAGCTTAACACTGTGAGCAGGACGCACTGCACTAACTTGTAGCTTTAGATGAGCACTGTGCAGAGGTCTCACTACACTAACTTGTAGTTTTAGCTGAGCACTGTGAGCAGGACGCACTGCACTAACTTGTAGCTTTAGATGAACACTGTGCAGAGGTCTCACTAAACTAACTTGTAGGTTTAGCTGAACACTGTGAGGAGGACGCACCACACCAACTTGTAGTTTTAGCTGATCACTGTGAGCAGGACGCACTGAACTAACTTGTAGCTTTAGATGAACACTGTGCAGAGGTCTCACTACACTAACTTGTAGTTTTAGCTGAACACTGTGAGCAGGACGCACTGCACTAACTTGTAGCTTTAGATGAATACTGTGCATAAAAAACTAATTTATTCATCAATTTAGGCCAATATATATATATTCTGCTACATATTTTTCAAAATCGCAATAAGCGTATATTGACTGGTTTGCTCAAAAGTTATAGTGTTTACAAAATAGGGTAAAAATGTAGGGACTTTTTAGTTTTTTTTATTGTTTTTACTAGTAATGGCTGCGATCTGCAATTTTTAGGGGGACTGCGACATTGCGGTGGACAAATCTGACCCTAAGTGACACTTTTTGGTGACCAGTGACACCAATACAGTGATCAGTGCTATAAAAATGCACTGATCACTGTATAAATAGCACTCGCAGGAACGGGGTTAAGTGTTCCCTAGGGAGGTGTTTCTAACTGTGGGGGGAGTGGACTGACTGGGAGTAGAGAGAGATCGCTGTTCCTGATCACTAGGGACAGCTTATCTCTCTCTCCTCCCCTGTCAGAATGGGAATTCGAGTTGTTTATACTGGCAGATCCCCATTCTGCCTTTCTTTCATGCTATCGGGGGTGGCCGGCGGACATTGAGTCTGCCGGACTCACAGGCGAGTTCCCACGGTGTGCGGCAGGCATGTGTTCCCGCAAAAGCTAGTGCAGGGACCACCGTAATGTACAGTGATTCGCGCAAGAGAGCCAACCTGCCGCAGTATAACTGTGGATGCTGGTCAGGAACTGGTTCATCGAATATCGTTCAAACCCTATTGATTACAGAACAAAATTCATATATAAAGTATAAAACTACAATAATAAAAACCCTTATATAATCCCTTACTCATGCCATCTTGTGGCAAAATAGGGTAATTGTTTGAGAGACCATGAATTCTTTAACAGCTTGCCGCCCGCCGGCTGTCATATGACGGCCAGGCGGTGCGGCTCTTGTTCTGGGCGGGCGTCATATGATGTCCATTCATTTAAACAGGGCATGCTCGCGATCATATGCGCGTAGCCCTGTACCTTCAATGGCGGCATGTCACGGAGACACTGCTCGCCACCGAGGGGGGTGAACAGCCATTGGGCATGGCTGTTTACCACATGATCGGCCGTGATGAAGTCATGGCTGATCACAGATGGTACCGCCCACTTTGTACGGCGCATGCACGCGATCGCGAGCGAGCTGCGCATGCAGGCGGTGGCAGCGTGTTCCCGGGAACACTGCTCCTCACCGAGGCTGGTAAACAGCCATTGGCCAGCGGCTGTTTACCACGTGATTGGCTGTGATCCTTTCACAGCCGATCACTAAATGTTAACATAGAGCAGTAACGAGATGGGTTCTCCTCCTTACACACCGATCGTGTGTGAGAAGGAGATTGCGGTAACATCTCGTTACCACTAACAGTGTACACCAACACACACTGATTGCCCCCCCAATAAAGAGGACCTGTCCCCAGCCATCAAAGTACCTGTCACCAGCCATCAAAGTACCTGTCACCAGCCATCAAAGTACCTGTCACAGTTGATCTGAGTACCCAAGTACCTGTCACAGTCCATCTGAGTACCTGTCACAGTCCATCTGAGTACCCGAGTACCTGAGTACCTGTCACAGTCCATCTGAGTACCCGAGCACCTGTCACAGTTCATCTGAGTACCTGAGTACCTGTCACAGTCCATCTGAGTACCTGAGTACCTGTCACAGTCCACCTGAGTACCTGAGTACCTGTCACAGTTCATCTGAGTACCTGAGTACCTGTCACAGTCCATATGAGTACCAGAGTACCTGAGTACCTGTCACAGTCCATCTGAGTACCTGAGTACCTGTCACAGTCCATCTGAGTACCCGAGTACCTGAGTACCTGTCACAGTCCATCTGAGTACCTGTCACAGTCCATCTGAGTACCCGAGCACCTGTCACAGTTCATCTAAGTACCCGAGTACCTGTCACAGTCCATCTGAGTACCTGTCACAGTTTATCTGAGTAGCCGAGTACCTGTCACAGTCCATCTTAGTATCCGAGTACCTGTCACAGTCCATCTGAGTACCTGTCACAGTCCATATAAGTACCTGAGTACCTGTCACAGTCCATCTGAGTACCTGTCACAGTCCATCTGAGTACCCGAGTACCTAAGTACCTGTCACAGTTCATCTGAGTACCCGAGTACCTGTCACAGTCCATCTGAGTACCTGAGTACCTGTCACAGTTCATATGTGTACCGAGTACCTGAGTACCAGTCACCAGCCCATCAGAGTACCCGAGTACCTATCTGTAGCCCATCAGAGTACCCGAGTACCTGTCACTAGCCCATCAGAGTACCCGAGTTCATCTGAGTACCCGAGTACCCTAGTTCATCTGAGTACCCGAGTACCTGTCACAGTCCATCTGAGTACCTGAGTACCTGTCACAGTTCATATGTGTACCGAGTACCTGAGTACCAGTCACCAGCCCATCAGAGTACCCGAGTACCTATCTGTAGCCCATCAGAGTACCCGAGTACCTGTCACTAGCCCATCAGAGTACCCGAGTACCTGTCACCAGTCCATCAGAGTACCCTAGTACCTGTCTGCAGCTCATCTAGTTACCCGAGTACCTGTCTCCAGCCCATCAGAGTACCCGAGTACCTATCTGCAGCCCATCAGAGTACCCGAGTACCTATCTGCAGCCCATGCCTCATAGAATATACGTTGGGGTGTTTGCTTTCCAAAATGGGGTCATTTTGTAGGTAATTCCACTGTCCTGGTGCTCCAGGACCTTCAAAAGTGTGATAGGTAGGAATGAAATGAGATGTGTAATTTATGCTCCTAGAATGCCTGAAAATACTACTTCAATGTTAGGCCTCTGTATATGGCCAGGCTGTGTAAAAGTCTCACACATGTAGTATCACCATACTCGGGAAGAGTAGCAGAATGTATTTTGGGGTGTAATTTTTGCTATATACACGCTATGTGTTAGAAATATCTTATAAATTGACAGGTTGTGTAAAAAAATATAAAAAAGCATTTTCATTTTTTTTACACATTTTCCAAAAACTTCTGGAAAATAATAAACCGTTCAAAAGACTCATTATGCCTCATAGATTATACATTGGGGTGTTTGCTTTCCAAAATGGGGTCATTTTGTGGGCAATTCCATTGTCCTGGTGCTCCAGGGCCTTCAAAAATGTAATAGGTGGTTGAGAAATGAGATGTGTCATTTATGCTCGTAGAACGCCTGAAGGTACTACTTCAATGTTGGGCCTTTGTATGTGGCCAGGCTGTGTAAAAGTCTCACACATGTGGTATCGCAATACTTGGGAAGAGTAGCAGAATGTATTTTGGGGTGTAATTTGTTGTATGCATGTGCTGTGTGTGAGAAATAACCCGATAATATGACAATTTTGTAAAAAAAAAAAATAAAAAATCTTCATTTTTGCATGTGGGAAAAAACTACAACTTAAAAAAACTCACCATGCTACTTACTTAATACCTTGGAATGTCTATGTTCTAAAAAGGGGTCATTTGGGGGGTATTTGTACTTTCCTGACCTGTTAGTGTTTCAAGAAATGAGATACACCTGATGTTCTGAAGGCCTGATCAGATGTGATCAATTTTCAGTGATTGGCACCATAGTTTGTAGACTCTATAACTTTCACAAAGACCAAATAATATACACCAATTTGGGTTATTTTTACCAAAGATATATAGCTGTATAAATTTTGGCCAAAGTTTATGAAGAAAAATTACTAATTTGCAAAATTTTATGACAGAAACAAAGAAAAAGGCATTTTTTTCACCAAATTTATGTATTTTTTTATTTATAGCACAAAAAACCCACTAGTGATTAAATACCACCAAAAGAAAGCTCTATATGTGTGAAAAAAAAAGCGCAAATTGCATATGGGTACAGTGTTTCATGACTGAGTAATTGTCATTCAAAGTGTGAGAGCGCTGAAAGCTAAAAATTGGTCTGGGCAGGAAGTGGGTGTAAGTGCCCTGTATTGAGGTGGTTAATCAACCAAAAGTCCCCTCAGTTTTCATATATAGTTAAATTAAATAATGGGGACTTGGGGAAAAAAAGGGCAAAAAATATTAAATATATATTATTATTATATATTGGTTATGAAACAATTAATATCAATATATATATTCATTCCCTGTGGGCTCATAGTACATAATTCATAAATCCAGCGTGTTTCATTCCGCGACACTGCTTTATGCATATCTATACTCCTCCAATGGTTATCTATTTTATCTATGCCGCAGAAGGTGAGCAGCGTTGGGTCTCTATTATGTGATATCCTAAAATTATTTGAGAGACTGTGCTTTCTAAACCTCTTCTTAATATTATTGACATGCTCACCCAATCTAACTGCCAACCTGCGCGTGGTGCAGCCAGCATACTGCTGGCCACATGGGCAAGATAGAAGGTAGGTTACATGAGTACTCTGGCAGGTGATTAGCTTTTTAATAGGGTATAGTTTTTGGGTAACATTGGATTGAAAAGTTAAGGTATGTCTAGTCCTATTCTTAACTGTTCTACATGGCTTACATTTGCCACAGGTATAAAAACCTTTATGATCCAAAAAGGTTCCAAATTTCTTTGGAGGATCTGGCACATTGTGCACCAATCTATCTCTTACATTGGGTGCCCTTCTATACACAAATACTGTTTTTAAGGTAGTATAGATGCCACGGTAGTATCCCCCCAGCAGGACCAGCCAGTGTTTGGTAACCACTTTTTCAAATTGCTTATAATTATTATTGTAGTTAGTGAGGAAGACCACTCCCTGATCATTCCCTTTTTTTGTCCTTCAATAATTCAACCCTTTCCATATTGGATACTTAAAATTGTATATCCTGTAGGGACTTATCTTGATATCCTTTCTCTTTAAATCTATCTATCAATAGATCAGCCTGATGGTCAAAATCCTCTCTATCCCTACAATTGTGACGTAGTCGCATTAATTGCCCTTTTTGTATATTATAGTTGACCGGGAATACCATTTGATCTGCGCATCCACTTTTATTGTGTAAATTGATTGTATAGTAAGAGCAGTTATAGGAGGTATATAAGAACAAGTTACGCACAGTGACCCCCAGTTTCTGATGATATCATATTTGATGACGAAAAGTGTCAAGCTAGGATGCACGGTGAACTATGCAAAGCTCTAGGTGGAACGCACAACAAGACACCTGAGCGGTTTTATAGGTTTTATGTGCTGGTGCGGTTGCCTGCACAGGAGGGATTTTGCAAAGTCACTTTTTGTATGCTGAACCTGCCTGCAAGTTTTTAATAAAGAATCAAGAAGTTTTTACACTATGTGGAGCCCATTTTCTGTTTTTTCTAATTGCCACAAGATTCAGCTTTGGAGTTATGGAATGCGGTAAGGAGGGATCGATGGGAGCTGGTTCGTGGATTTCCCGGTCATGGAGACTGCTTAAGGCTATTTGACACCTCTTGTCATATGACACTGAGGGTCAACTACATTCGGTGAGTGGGGGCCTTCACTTTACTTCCAATGAGGTGTTTGCTTGGGAGCACATTGAACAACAAGTCACTCATTGTGGGAGCCTACACTGAAAAGAAACATTTTTCTTCATATCTGTTGTCATAGGACTTATGAACACTATGTTTGAGTTGTTTGTGCTTTTTGTGGTTTCATAATATTTATTTATTTAGGAATTATTTGCTGCACAATATTACCAAGCGCTGTTTGTTCACGGGAACAAGGTTTTTGAGTAACTGTTTAGTTTACTTATTGCATACATATTATACATGCTTATTTTGCTAGAAAGGATAATTGGATTCTGCATGTTGTAAGCATATTTTGTAACTATGAATTGGGTTTTGTGCAGTGGTATGTACGGCTTTTCTGTTTAGTAAAGCATCAATACACTACAGAGGTCTAAGTTTCCTTGGCTTCTACCGCAAGAACCTTTAAAAAGATGAAAGCAAAACAGAGGTACAGTATTTGTTAGAGCGAGAACAATAATTCTAGACCTCCTCTGTAACTCCAAACAGGTAACCTGTAATGGCTTTTAAAGCGTCACCTATGGAGTTTTTTAAGTACCATAGTTGGTCGCCATTCCACAAGCTTGTGCAATTTTAAAGCGTGACATGTTAGGTATCTATTTACTCGGTGTAACATCATCTTCTACATTTAAAAAAAATTGGGGTAAATATTGTGTTTTTTTTTTTTTAATTTATTAAAGTGTTTTTTTTCCAAAAAAATTTGCAAAACCGCTTCCCAAATACTATGTGACATAAAAAATTGCAATGATTGCCATTTTATTCCCTAGTGTCTCTGCTAAAAAAAATGTATAATGTTTGAAGGTTCTAAGTAATTTTCTAGCAAAAAAAATACTGATTCAAACTTGTAAACAAACTGTGCCAGAAACAGTCTGGTCATCAAGTTGTTAAAATTTGATAGTGCTTTCTCTCTACAATCTTCTATAGATACACCAAAACTGGTTTGAGTTCATATGCAGAAGTACCTAAACAGCCTATTCAATTTAAATTTACTTTGTCTTTCATACTACAGAGATTTCAGTAAATCTAAAAGATTGTGCACTAGATCGCAAGGTGTATGACCAGCTTGGTCAGGGCTATATCACGAACTGCTCATGTCTTGGGAACTTTAGTTGAAAAAACTATTACCAAATCCCATCAAGCTGTCAGGCTGCAGAGCGATAAACCAGGCATTGATCTGGGGTAGGAATTTAGGAAAATGTCCTAACCACAGTTGCCAACTACATTGTACATATCCTGTAATACTGCACACTTTAGTGTGGTGTATTAAAACAATCCTACTTACTTTGTCTTTTGTGTGGTTTCCAAGAAAGCATATCTTGCCACAGGTATCCCCCTGCTGCCCTACATAAGCTGTCAGAAGGGGAAACTCAAGTGGTTTAACATGCAAAACTTTGGAATTTAAATACATTCCAGAACATAATTTGGCATGTGAAATATAATTAGAACTTTATTAGGGTGGCCACAGATAAGCTTTAAACATATACAACTAGTATATCAAGCCTTTCCTAAAGGAAGTTATTATCTAATGAAAAAAAAAAAGTTTAACCACCATTGTAATAAATATTGCCGCAGTCCATCAGGGCTTATTTAAAGTAATAATATCATGAGTACACTGAAAAAGAAATGCACTCTTTGCCTTGGCACTAGAATAAAAGATTAAGTCAATCGCACCAATGGATCTTCAAAATCAAGCTCTATTTAGTCAAAATACAGCAGCATTTCAGTCATTAAGCAATCCTTTTTTCAAGAGGCTTAAACAGTTCTTGTTCTTGCTAAATGCAAGGTTATTACAAAGCATACAAATGTGCAGTTGCCTTACAATTTTATTTAAAGCAGGTTTCCTTTTACTGCTAGACAGTTAACATACATTAACAGAAATGTATTAAAGTGCAGCTTACCAATTCTTAGATATGGTGGCTGCATTAGTTTTGTTTTTTAGGCTTTTTGCTTTATTTTCACCTGGTGATCCAGCTAGTAAGTCTGTTATTTTTCAACTTACTTTAACCGCTTCTGGACCAGCTGCCACAGTTATACTGTGGCAGGTTGTCTCCCATGCGCGAACCGCCGGCTCTTTAGGACGCCTTCGGCAGCGCGCTCACGCGCCCAAAGCGTGTTCCCGGGGCTGATGCAAATGCCCGGCGGGTGCGATGACTGCCAGGCACCCGCGATCACTCATGACAGAGCGAGAACCGGGATCTGTGTGTGTAAACACACAAATCCTGGTTCTGTCAGGGGAGAGGAGACAAATTGTGTGTTCCTACTAAGTAGGAACAATGATCTCTCTTCTCCTCTAGTCAGCCACATTCACACTCACAGTTAGAACACACCTAGGGAACACAGTTAACCCCTTGATCGCCCCCTAGTCTTAACCCCTTCCCTGCCAGTGACATTTATACAGTAATCAGTGCATTTTTTATAGCACTGATTGCTGTATAGATGTCAGTGGTCCCAAAAAAGTGTCAAACGTGTCCGATGTGTCCATCGCAATGTTGCAGATCACCGCCAAATCACAGATCATGCCATTACTAGTAAAAAAAAGAATAATAATAAAAATGCCATAAATCTATCCCCTATTTTGTAGAAACTATAACTTTTGCACAAACCAATCAATATACGCTTATTGTGATTTTTTTTTTTACCAAAAATATGTAGAAGAATATATATCTGCCTAAACTGAGGAAGAAATTAGTTTTTTTTAAAAATTGGGATATTCATTATAGCAAAAAGTAAAAAATATTGTGTTTTTTTTTCAAAGTTTTCAATTTTTTTTTTGTTTATAGTGCAAAAAAACCAAATTTTCCGACAACAAAATCCGTTGTCGTAAATTCCGATCGTATGTACACAATTCCAACGCACAAAGTTCCAGCATGCTCGGAATAAAGCAGAAGAGCCTCACTGGCTATTGAACTTCATTTTTCTCGGCTCATCGTATGTGTTGTACGTCACCACGTTCTTGACGTTCGGAATTTCGGACAAGATTTGTGTGACCATGTGTATGCAAGACAAGTTTGAGCCAACATGCGTCGGAAAAAAAACATGGATTTTGATGTCGGAATGTGCGATCGTGTGTACGCGGCATTAGACAGGAGGTGTGTTACTGACTGGATTGCTAGTAAAAAAAAGTCTAAAAAAGAAAACTAATGCAGCTACCACACCTAAGGATTGGTAAGCTGCAATATATTTTTAGGCCAATATATATTCTGCTATATGTTTTTGGTCAAAAAACCCAAATAAGCATTGATTGGTTTATGTTATGGTATCTACAACTTATGGTATACATTTATGGATTTTTTTTTTTTTATACTTGTAATGGCAGCGATCAGCGACTTATAGCGGGACTGCAATATTGCGGCGGACAATGTACATTAATGCCTTGTACACACGATAGGATTTTCCAATGGAAAATGTGTGATAGGACCTTGTTGTCGGAAATTCCGACCGTGGGTAGGCTCCATCACACATTTTCCATAAGAATTTCCGACACAAAATCCGTTGTCAGAAATTCCGATCGTGTATACACAAATCCGACGCACAAAGTGCCACGCATGCTCAGAATAAATTAAGAAACAAAAGCTATTGGCTACTGCCCCGTTTATAGTCCTGACGTATGCGTTTTACGTCACCGCGTTCAGAACGATCGGATTGTCTGACAACTTTGTGTGACCGTGTGTATGCAAGACAAGTTTGAGCTAACATCCGTTGGAAAAAATCCATGGATTTTGTTGTCGGAATGTCCGATCAATGTCCGACCGTGTGTACAGGGCATAACTGACACTTTTGACACTTTGTGGGAACCAGTGACACTAATACAGCGAACAGTGCTAAAAATATGCATTGTCACTGTACCAATGACACTGGCTGGGAAGGGGTTAAACATCTAGGGCAATCAAAGGGTTAACTGTGTGCCTAGCCTGTGTTTTTGTGTACTGTGTTAGTTGCTTTTACCCAAGGGAAGAGATGGATTTTATTCCCTGCTTTTCAGGGACACAAAACCCATCCCTTCCTCCCTGTCAGAATGGCGATTTGCCTTGTTTACATAGGCAGATCTCAGTTCTGTGTGTTTTACCGACCGGCGGGTGCCAGATGACATCCAGTGCCCGGCACCCATAGATAGGCTTCTGCTGTGAATAATCACAGCAGAAGGGGCTCGCCAGTGGCGAGTGTGCGCCCCCTGTAGGTGGTAGTGCAGAATCACGTATATACTGTATTACGTGATCCTACACAGGAGAGCCGCTCTGTAGCAATAAATCAAGTGGTTAATACCGCTTTAAAGTAAACCTGTTGCTCTGTGTTCTATTGATAAAGCATTGGCCAATTTAAAGCAATACACAACCATTAAGGTCATTAAGGATCTATTTCAGAAAACAGCCTAGCTATTGCTATACTGCTGCTTTATGTTTAAACCTCCTTCAACATATTTGTGTGCCTGTGATTTTTGCTCCACTTGCATTGAAGCAAGCAAAGCCACATTCAGTTTAATAAAAGGTGGGGAGGACTGTTTAAGGTGAAAGGGTTTATCTCCTATCCAGGTCTTTTCTCTACAGCGTTATGTAGAAAAACATAGCTGGCATCTGGGGACCACATTGGGCTCTGCATTTTATTTATGTAGCACTTACCACTAAAGGAGCTGCTGGATGTACTGGGTGCTTTGTTCCTATGCCGACGACGCTGAAAATAGCACCACACACTTTGACACACCTGGCTGGGTGGGGAATATGTGTTGTAGATATAAGTATACAGTATATACTTTGATGGCTTAAAGTATAAAGACACAAGTAATGGCAAATTAATTAATGGCAAGAAATGTATTGTAATAAGGTAAACAGTGGAAGAAATATACTGCAAACTAGATAAACGGTAAGATAAATAAATTGCAAATGGATAAACCGTAGAAGACATGTACTGCAGAAGCAATAACTGGTATAAAGCACAACCCCTCCTAAACAGTATACCTGGTCAAGATTACCTAGTTCAGCAGTCAATATGTACTACTCTCTTGGCCAGCTCGCTGGGGCCCAACACTTACATCAGGTTACTCTGCCTTTAACAATGATGCAGGCACTGACACTGGTCCCTTGAGTGAAAATGTCACTGACTCCCAGGTAGCTCTGTCCCTCTTTTGTCAAATTTGGCCAACGGCCTCTCACCACCTTCTTGGGTTAGCAGATGATCACCCTCTGTACACTGAGTGAAACACAGCCTGGCTGCGTCTGCAGTGTCCTTCCCCCTTGATCAGGCAGGAGGCTCCCCCAACATCCATGGCTCTTTCCATCCTAAGGACTTTCTAAGTCCTTAGATGTCTGTCTCTGTGCCACTCTCCCTCTAAGGTGCAGCGATGGCAGTGTTGCCAGCGATCAGTATTTTTACTGGCAACAAGTAAAAAACTGACACGTTTCCCCTGCAAGTAAATGCCAGTGACAGGAAAAGGTTGCCAATAAAAAAATGTGTCTGTGACGCTCGGTTCGGATGAGACCAATCCGAGTGCCCACTACAATGTCCTCAGGCGGCGGGGGCGGGTCTAGCATGTGATGTCATAGTGCAAGGGAGCCAAGCAGAGCGGCCGAAGCCTCATGTGTGGGTCGGGAGCATAGCCAGCTGGGAGCGAGACTGTCAGTGCTGTTTGGACTGGAGTGGATTGAAGGGACCACCTGTAGTGGAGACAGACTGTCACTGTAACGCAGGACGGTACACGTTGTGTCAATGAGGTGTCATCATCATCTGGGCTGCTAAACACTGCTGTCAGTGTAACTGTGAGAGTCAATTTCATGTATGTGTACTTGCCCATTCTAATGTCTTGCCCTCCTCAGCCCTGTCCCTGAATATAATAAGAAATATGTATTTTTCCCTTAATGGCTACCTTAAATCACATTGCTAATTGCATACTGTACTTGTTTGTGGCCTGAATACTGAAATTTGCACTTAAAACTGTAATTTTGTGGTTGGGTTTTTTTTTGGGGGGGATAGTTGGGGGGGGTAGTATTAGTATTAGTACAGTCAGTTGAACTATGTTAGTTCAGATTAGGCTTGTTTATGTTAATTGGCCCTGTGTGGCCTTAATTGGGCAGAGCTGATGTTGTGCCACCTAATGGTTTGTTCTGTTTTTTGTTGCTGCTCTTTATGCTAAAATTAATACAAAGAATTTAAAAAAAAAAAAAAATTTGTAACTTTTGGAAATGCCCGTAAAAACTTAACTGTGCCAGCAAATTTTGGGTGTCGTGTCAGTAAATTTTAATCTGGTAGGTTGGCAACACTAAGTCTGCCAGCAGCCAAATGTGCACACACTTCTTTCAAAACCAGACTCTCCTCAGGCAGGAATAAACAGCAGGGAACCACCTCTCCCCTTTGCCCCTGTGCCTTGTGGGATTTGTTTTTTTTTTTTGCTCAGTTCATTAAGCAGCTCAGTCTGTCAGAACTACACATCCCACAATCCTTGCAGTCCACATCCTGCGTGCCATCCTATTGGATGGGGGGGGGGGGGCTTAACACTGGCTGTACACAGCTCCACGATAGCAATAGTCTTCTTTCAAGCTGTGTCTGTGTATAATTCCCCTGTTAACACAAGCAAATACGCAGCAGCAGACACAGTAAAACTGCAACTTCTCCTCTCTGTCAAGTGCAAGTACTATACAGTGTGAAATTTTTGTAGCAATATACTGTGGTTGGTGAAGAGGACAAAATGCTTTCCTTTGTAAACTGGCCCCTAAAAAGCCCTTATGCCCCGTACACGCGAGCAAAATTTCAGCCAAAAAAAAGTGTGATGGGAGCTTTTGGTCGGATATTTCGACCATGTGTATGCTCCATCCAACTTTTTCTGTCTGAATTTCCGCCAGCAAAAGATTGAGAGCTGGTTCTCTATTTTTCCGATGGAAAAAGTTCTTGGCGGAAATTCCGTTAGTCTGTATGCAATTTCAACGCACAAAAAACCATGCATGCTCAGAAACAATTTGACGCATGCTCGGAAGCACTGAACTTCACCGCGTTCTTGACGGTCGAAAGTTCAGAGAACTTTTGTGTGACCGTGTGTATGCAAGGCAGGCTTGAGCGGAATTCCATCGGAAAAAGCACCCAAGATTTTTCCCGACGGAAATTCCGCTCGTGTGTATGGAGCATTACTGTACATATAAAGTATGATGAGAATGGCTTTTGTTGGAGGCCTTTACAAACAGTATCTCTGTTTTGATTTTGGCTATGCACGTTAGAAAAAGCAGATGGAAACCAATTTGTTTCTATGGGCAAAATTACATTTTCTAGTTAGCATACTATTCATGCGTAAGCCCATAGAGAGCTATTTGCCCCTTGGACCCTCTTTCCCTGCACTCTCCTGATCTGTTCAGTTCAAATCCTACACATGCAGTATACATTTAATTTCAGGTTTTGCACCAGTGTGTTATGGACAAAGGTATCTAAAGCAAGAAAACATATTTACGGGACCACAAGAATTTTAAATGCACCTTAGAGGATTTTACAAAGCAGACCAATAAACATATAGTGGTGAGTAATATTTAAAAAAGGTACAGCCGTTTTATAACTCAAGCATAGGAAAAACTTGCAGGAGGACTGACTAAAACTGAATCTGTCAAAACATGCCACTTTCTTTTTACCTGCATATCAAACATTTTACCAAAGAGAAACTGAAGACAAGCATTATTCATGAAGGCAAACCCTTTCAAAACAGAAGGATCACATATGTCTCAAAGGAAAGAATACCCCCTTGCCACTAGACATGTGCAATTAATTTTGTTATGAATAGAAATTCGGACAAACTTTTTGTTATTCAATAATTTGGATGTATCCGAAAGTAACACATTTTGATAAATCCAAAATAAATCATAACTAAAAACAAATTCATTCAAATTTATTTGTTTAATTTGGATGACATGATAGTTTGGGCTTTTTGTTAATGTTAATGCATAACGAATGATCTGAACTGATTTGGAAACACCTCATTTTTATTTTGCATTGACATTTTTCATTATTATAAAAAATGCACTACATATGAAATGGAAACATATTGCAATAAATACAGTAAGGTATAAAAGTGAAATAAAATGATTCCTACTTATTGTGTTTGAGTTGGATGGAGGTGGATCCATCAGAATCTCCAAATCATAAAATAGCAAATGAATATGAAATTAATTTCCTTCCATTCGTTCTTTAGGATGCATGCGACCGCAGTCAATTTTGTTGGTTGGATATGCAGGGATGACTCAGAGGGCATTAGTAATCTCCCAAAATAACAAATTAACACATTCAAATGAATATAGACAATCGTTTGAAATAACTTCCAAAAATATGAATCGATTCAGAAAAACAAATATACAAAACAAATCTATGAAACAAATTCCGAAAACAAATCATTCTAACATACCGAAAACGTCACCTACTGCAAAATGAGAAAATGGCACATTGTGAATATTTAATCATAGTAAAATGAAAACTTATCATAGAGAGCTGAAAACGCTATCCGATTGTGAAGGGCAACGAGACCACAGTAATTAGGCCACACTGTGCAAGTATCATCTTGAGCTAATGTGCTCTGTAAACAACAGATATATTTTAGTAAAGCGATTATGAATAGCCAGGGAAACGTAAGAGAGCCTAAAGTACCACCTTCTGGTTGAAATTGTAAAAAGAAAAAAAGGAATAAACAAAAGCACAAAAAATAAATATGTTATTTCTTAAAGTGTATGTAAACTCTAATGCCCTGTACACACGATAGGATTTTCCGACAACAAATGTTGGATGTGAGCTTGTTGTCGGAAAGTCCGACCGTGTGTATGGTCCATAGAACATTTGTTGTCGGAATTTCCACCAACAAATGTTTGAGAGCAGGTTCTTAAATTTTCAGACAACAAAACTTGTCTGAAATTCCGAGTGTGTGTACACAATTCCGACACACAAAAGTCCACACATGCTCGGAATCAAGCAGAAGAGCCGCACTGGCTATTGAACTGAATTTTTCTCGGCTTGTCATACGTGTTGTACGTCACCACGTTCTTGACGTTTGGAATTTCCAACAACATTTGTGTGACCGTGTGTATGCAAGACAAGTTTGAGCCAACATCCTTCGGAAAAAAATCCACGGTTTTGTTGTTGGAAAATCCTATTGTGTGTACAGGGCATAACAATGAACTTTATTTATTTATTTATTTATTTATTTATTTATTTGCTCCGTTCTGGTCTGTTAAATATACTATTGTAAGCATTTAGTTAAGACATCCAAAGATAACAGCATTGTTTTATACCTGCGCCTTTTACCATCTGCTGACTATCAGGCTGCTAGCTCAAAGAATCTTTGCTTACCATTGAAGAGGATGAATGAATGAAAGTTCACTCCTGCAAATGCTCTTCCGGGCACATTTATTTAACTGTCAACAGTACATCTGCATCCATGATGTCCCCACCCATTGTCTCCTTAAGGCATTTCACCATGAATGGCTTTATAACAAGGAACAAATGGAATGAATATCATGTGATTAATTCAATAAGGCAAAACTTGTCCCTGGTTGAGGACATCATGCATGCAGCTGTACTGTTGACAGCTGATTGAAAATGAAAAAGAGCATATATTGGGGTGCGGCTTTCATTTATCCATACTTTTCATTGGAAGCATTTTGTTGAATGTATTACTTGGATAAGTGCAAAAACAACTGTTAAAGTGATTGTAAGGGTAATTTTTTTTTTTTTTTTTTTTTTAAATAACAAACATATCATACAGCTCGTTTTGCACAGAGTGGCCCTGAACCTGCTCTTCTGGGGTCCCCCAGCGGCTCTCGCGGCTCCTCCCCACATCAGATAACCCCCTGGGAGAAGCGCTCTCCCGGGGGATTACCTTGCGGGTGCGCTCCCGAGTCCAGCATTCAGCGTCCATAGAGGCCTAATGCAGGACTTGGCCCCACTCCCAATGCGGGGGCCCCGCCCCCAATGGAGCCGATGGCTGCGCTGCTATCAATCTATCCAATCAAGAGCCGGGAGCCCGTGGAGAGAGAGACAGTGCATCTCCGCTGACTGAATGAAGGGGTTCAGGTAAGTAAAACGGGGGGGGCTAGGGGGCCGGTGACTGCCAGGTGTTTTTTTACCTTAATGCAAAGGATGCATTAAGGTAAAAAAACACAAATCTTTACAACCCCTTTAATCTTTTTCTGAGCTGTCCTGTGTTTTCTATATACTTCTTTTGTTATACCAGTCTGTTTAACCCTCCCAGCTTTTACTAGTCCTCCTAGTTATCATGAGTGGTTGAGTAGCTTACCAAAAGAAATTGGGCAGGGCAGACACCACTCAGTCTACAGAAAACATGTATGTTATCAACCAACAACAAGGTTTAGTAGCTGGTTGCATTTCTAGAAGGTACTTTTCTGTATTTGCAGGATCTGTAAGGGCCCTTCGCTGTCTGATCAGTTCCGCCTGAAAAATGATTGGACCCTCCCGTCTCCCCTATGGAGCGGCGGATGTCAGGGGACACATGTCCCCTGACATCCGCCGCTATCCAATCAGATCCTGATCGCTATCAGATCCGCTATCAGATCAGATCGCTATCCGATCAGATCCTGCCCTCAAAAATCCAGGCGGATGGTGGTCCTATTTTCCATCTGTTTGGCTCATAGGCTTGGATTGGATGAAAACGAACAGGCACTCCATTTCCATCTGATTTCCTCATTAGGGAGAATAGGACTGTGTCCATATCCACTCTGCACAGTGGAGTGGACTGAACCTGCCATCCGCCTGCCCTGCGGGGATGAGCGGAGCGATCCCTCGCTGAGCAAGCAGAATTTGTTCCAGGGAGGTGCAAGTGTGAAAGGGGCCCTAAGGGATAAAATAAAAACAAAACTGAGTGCAACCCCTTAGAGAGAATACAGGGCTGGACTAGTTGCATGGATAGGGGGAACACAGCCCTATACACAACAAGCATTTAACCCTAACAGTGCAGCAAGGGGGGAGGGGGGTATCACAAGGGTTTTTTTTTGTTGTTGTTGTTCAAGCTGAAATCTAAACAGTTATATAATATATTATAAAATGTATTTCAATTCAACCAATGCATGCACCAATAAGTATTGAATCTGGCATCAGTCATTTGCAGTCACTGTCTGTACAGAAAGGCTGGAGCAGCTAGGAAGTAGCAGCACAAGGAGCCAGCCGCACAAGCAGCCAATCAGTTTACATGCTGACAAGAAGCATGCTGATAGGAAGAGTAAGCAAAGTGACAGATAAATGAGCTTGACATTGTGCTACTTCTAGTGACAGAAAAAAGTAATGCAGAGAAAATCTCTTGACAGAAATTGAGTATTATGTCAACAGCAATTTTGTTATTCTTTTAATGAACTATTATTATAATTATTTTTTGGTTGGAGTTCTGCATTGAAAAAATATATTTAGAGATCCAAATAGTGATTCTGTTAGCAATTGTAGAATCGGTATGTCTAATCTGGATTCCCTAGGCCGTGTACACACGACCAGGCTTTTCGTCGGACTGAACTCTGAAGGACTTTTCGACAGAGTTCCGACGGAGTTCCAACTAAACGGACTTGCCTACACACGATCACATCAAAGTCCGATCGTTTTGAACGTGATGACGTACGACCGGACTAGAATAAGGAAGTTCATAGCCAGTAGCCAATAGCTGCCCTTGCGTTCTTTTTTGTCCGTCGGACTAGCATACAGACAAACAGATTTTTCGATCAGACTTGAGTCCATCGGAAAGATTTGAAACATGTTCTATTTCTAAAGTCCGACAGATTTTTCGACAGAAAAGGTCCGGTCAGATTCGTTCCGTCGGACCAGTTCGGTCGAAAAGTCGGGTCGTGTGCACACGGCATTAGATTAAATTATTTTGATTTATTAACTCTTCCTTTATTAGATTCAGCAAATCTGCTTGATAATTGCACTACTTTTTAAATTGTTTTTATTTTAGTCCAGCCTGTTAATCAGTGACTGTTCCAAATAATTGTGTCTCCGTGTTTACATTTGTCTGGGAATGCTTTGTGCAAACTTTTTGTGCAGAATCTGCCTGGGGTTAAAATATGTGAAGACTTTCAGCCCGGCAGAGCTGCCTGTATTCATAAACAACGTTTCATAGATTCTTTTGTACAGTGCACTCAGACTGCATGGTAATGAAGATTCAGCTCTTACACCATATTTTATGTTGGGAAAAAGTCATCAGAGTAATTTGTTTTGCCATATTTAGTAAAAAGGTGGCATCCAAAGTCAATACACATTAGCAATCAATCTAATGTAAACTTTTATTTATTTATAAGGCTAGGTTTGGGTGGTTTTCGTGGTGGGTTCGCACCTCCTGCTGCAGCCACAACGCGCATAGAAAGACACGCTGAATGTGTGCTGGTGCAATCCTAATAGCATGCACTCGAGAACACTCCCGCACTGGGAACCGCACTGCACTTGCATGTGCGGCAATTTCTAAAATGCTGCAGGGACTTTTTCAAAGCATTTAAGGAAGCATGGTAGCCCATTCAAATGAATGGGCTGAAATGCCCGTGCAAAACAGAGCTGCATAAGTGTGAACCTAGGCTAATAGAAAAAAAAAATGTATATTGCTAATCGGTTACAATAGGTCACTGCATTTCAAAAACTGCCAATTACTCTGCCAATAAATAGCTGAAGGCAGAGGAGGTGGGCTACTAGCTTTCTCTTACTCACCAAGACAGGAGGTAAAAGGAATTTTTTGTAATGGAGGGTCCAATATTAGAAAAACCCAACAGTGGTGCTAATCTTTCTCTACTCTGTCCCAAACTAAACAAAATCTATCTGGACAAACAGTTTAAATATGCCAGATAATGTTGAATAAATTATAGAGTTTTATGACCAATTCTGTAATTCTGTTTCAGCAGTGTCATATAAAAATGAGTTTGTAGGAGTTAAATGTGTTAAAAAATGTATTGGCCTCACAAGATCAGGTCTTGAAACCCAGCAGGCGTGGTCAAGAAAATGTCAACCAGGTTGGAGAAGAGCCAAATACAGCAGGATATGTTCCTTACCAATGACAATGAGAATGGGCTGATTTCTATCCAGTGGATTCAATAACACAGAATATATAAACCCAGAACCCAACCCAGACAGAAGAGTGATACCTTATTACCTTCCAGCCTATGGTATGTCTTCTTTTAGGAAGGGGTATAAACTCAAATCCGCTAAGTTGTACTCCCAGAGAGATGAATACCTACAAGATCAATCAGCATTAGATTACTCACACTCACATTACTCACAACCCAGGGCTGGTTATACACAGAATCTTTAGTTAAATGAGAAGTCCAGCCTGAGCTTTTTAGGCTGGGCTTCGCCTCTGGGTCACAGGAGTGCAATTTGTTTTGCACTCCTCTGAACCATTTTCAGCAGAGAACAGTCTGAAGTCTGCTCTCCGCTAATGTCACTGCCATCAGTCGAGGCAGCGTGTCATCCCGACTTCCCAAGTCTGGATCCGCCAGCTGCCTTGATTGATGGTAGTCTCAGCATCTCAGCAAGCCACTGGAACTCTGAGACGCTCGCTCTCCGCCCCTCCACAGCTCAGCACTCCAATGAGCATGGAGAATCAGAACAGGAGAGATGCTGACAGGCAGCATCTCTCTGCTCTAGCAGGAGTGATTACCGAGCAATGTTCAGTGGTTCGGTTCTCAGTGCAGAGATGCCGGGGGACAGCTGCAACATTGGTCTGATGCTCCATCCACCGAGGTAAGTATGAATAAACAAAAAAAAATGAAAACCCATACTTCTCTTTTAAGGTGGAAGAAAAGCCTAACTCAAACTATACACAAAAATGTTCTCTTACAACCTCCTACCTATTCTGCATACTCTGCATAAAAAGGTCTGTGTATTTACCTATTTTTATTCTCCTCTGGTCCGGTCTCATGATCCAGCAGCTCAGGCTCCCATGCCAGTGAGCGGCTGCTGCAGAGAAGAGGAGGGATCACTGACAAGGACTGGGCCATGGGAGCCTATGGGTGATGTCACAGTTTGCGGAATTAACATCAGCTGTAGTGCACTCCCTTACAAAGCGGAGCCAGAGCTACTTAATCATGGCTTGGACTGGATAAAAAAGGTAAGTACACAGATCTTTTTTTTTACAGAGTATGCAGGATAGGTATGTGTGTGTGTGTGTGTGTGTGTGTGGGGGGGGGGGGTGCATGTTTAAAAATAGTTAGAGCTAGGCTTTACTACCACTTTAGTTGTTAACAAGAGATTTAATCCATTATTGATATTTGATTCAGCTATACTACATTGTATTCAGCTGGGGCAGTTAAATTTGAAATGATTAAAACATGATTTTATTACTGTCTGTGTCCACATCAGGGAGACTTTCCCTTAATCTCCCCAAATTTTGGCATTGATATTGAAAATATGACTAATCATGCTAAACAAAATAAGGATATTGATCATATGAAACCATTTATTATCACATAGTTGTTTGGTTCCTTTTTAAATCATAATGATAACAGAAATCATCCAAATGGCCCTGATCAAAAAGTTACATACCCTGGAATGTTTGGCCTTGGTACAGATACACAAGTTGACACACAGGTTAAAATGGCAGTTAAAGGATCATTTTTCCACATCTGTGGCTTCTTAAATTTCAGTTAGTGTCTGTGTATAAATAGTCAATGAGTTTATTAGCTCTCACATTGATGCAGTGAGCAGGCTAGATACGAGCCATAGGGAGCAGAAAAAAACTGTCAAAAGACCTGCGTAACAAAGTAATGGAACTTTATAAAGATAGAAAAGGATATAAAAAGATATCCAAAGCCTTGAATATGCCAGTCAGTACTATTCAAACACTTATTAAGAAGTGGAAAATTCAGGCATCTCTTGATACCAAACCAAGGTCAGGTAGACCTAGAAAGAGGGGTGTCTATAGTATGCCAGTAAAGGGGCACATGTTTCCCATGTCTAGAACAGTCTGACAGCAAAATGACATTTCAAAGAAAAAAAGTCATTTAAAACTACTCGCAGCTATTAATGAATTGTGAGTTCGACAATACACATAAAAGTTCATTGATTAAACCTGCATGGGATTTCCCCACAGGGGAAAAATGTGTGGGGGTCCCCCTAAATTCCATACGAGGCCCTTCAGGTCTGGTATGGAATATTAAGGGGAACCCCTCGCCAAAATTTAAAAAAAAATGGCGTGGGGGTCCCCCTAAATTCCTTACCATGCCCTTCAGGTCTGGTATGGATATCAAGGGGAACCCCGCACCAAAATTTAAAAAAAATGGCATGGGGGTCCCCCTCAAATCCATACCAGACCCTTCAACCTCTGCAGAAATGCTGGCAGCACTCATATGTCTATTTCCCAAAGACAACCTCTGGATATGACGCTCAGCACGTGCACTCAACTTCTTTGGTCGACCATAGCGAGGCCTGTTCTGAGTGGAACCTGTCCTGTTAAATCGCTGTATGGTCTTGGCCACTGTGCTGTAGCTCAGTTTCAGGGTCTTGGCAATCTTTTTATAGCCTAGGCCATCTTTATGTAGAGCAACAATTCTTTTTTTTCAGATCAGAGAGTTCTTTGCCATGAGGTGCCATGTTGCTCTTCCAGTGACCAGTATGAGAGAGTGAGAGCGATAACACCAAATTTAACACACCTACTCCCCATTCACACCTGAGACCTTGTAACACTAAAGAGTCACATGACACCGGGGAGGGAAAATGGCTAATTGGGCCAAATTTGGACATTTTCACTTAGGGGTGTACTCGATTTTGTTGCCAGTGGTTTAGATATTAATGGTTGTGTGTTGAGTTATTTTGAGGTGACAGCAAATTTACACAGTTATACAAGCTGTACAATCACTACTTTACATTGTAGCAAAGTGTCATTTCTTCAGTGTTTCACATGAAAAGATATAATAAAATATTTACAAAAATGTGAGGGGTGTACTCACTTTTGTGAGATACTGTATATGTAGCACCCTCTAGTGTGTGCTACTAGTAGTGGCAGTGCAGGAAAAAACATACCTCTGGCCAGGAATGGAATTGGGTCAGGGTTATCAGAGGCCAGGGTTGGGTGACTCATCTTGGCAGCTCTCTGGTGCCTCCCCCTGGTTTCTGGAAAGTTGGAGAACCTTCTAGAACTAGAGTGTGGGGGCAAGGAGGGGTTGCCTTGAATATTTGTGGGGCCTCAGCCAATCCCCAGAAGTGGTCTGTTAGGGGGCTTAGACAACCCCATAAATATACATGGGCCAGGCCAGCAGGGGTAGTTGGGTGGAAGATGGTGATATAGTGTTGATGAAGCTGTCAGTGGCCCTAAGAGGTACCCCTACTCTGGGGGGTCCTGCCTTGGGGTGCTGGAATGATCCTGCCAAAGACACGGCTTTTCTGGAGGCATGGGAGCAAAGAGAGGACAGAGTGAGTAATTCAACACTGGTGGGACTAACAAAGGGGAGAGACTGCCTCATGTAGCCAGTCTCCTTTGAAGACAGCAGTGGGCTTAAGTCTTCTATCTTTACCTGAGAGATCTCCAGAGAGTCAGCTGGCTTGGCTGGTGTAGAGGCAGCCAGGAGGGTGGGCTAGCATTGCCTGAAAACGTAGTGCTGGGGTCAGTAGCCAAAGAGCCTGTAAAGGGCTGTTCAGGGCCGATCCCAGACGGGGTGCACGGGGTGCAGTGCACCCGAGCGCCAGAGAGGTGGGGGCGCTGAAGCGCCAGAGTGCTCTGTTCCCTCCTCCTCCTCCTCTTGTTTGTGTCCAGGGCCGGTGTTCTAAGAAGAAAAGGCGCCGCTGTGTTAACTGCTCAAGCCCCTCCCTCCTCCTGTCAGAGAAGGAGAACAGCCAGCCAGAGATGAGAATGGAGGCAGAGCGGCTGGTCTCTGTGTGGAGAGACCAGCCGCGCAGTGATGTCGCGCGTCGGGTTGTCGGGTCTGTAGTAATGGAGGGGGGTCTGTCTTGGGGGGTCTATACTAATGGAGGGGGGGCTCTGTCCTGGGGGTCTGTACTAATGGGGGGTCTGTCCTGGGGGGTCTGTACTAATGGAGGGGGGTCTGTCTTGGGGGTCTGTCCTGGGGTCTATACTAATTGAGGGGGGTCTGTACTAATGGAGGGGGGTCTGTCCTGGGGGGTCATTACTAATGGAGGGGGGTCTGTCCTGGGGGGTCTGTACTAATGGAGGGGGGTCTGTCTTGGGGGGTCTGTCCTGGGGGGTCTATACTAATTGAGGGGGGTCTGTACTAATGGATGGGGGGTCTGTCCTGGGGGTCTATACTAATTGAGGGGGGTCTGTCCAGGGGGGGTCTGTACTAATGGGGGGTCTGTCCTGGGGGTCTGTACTAATGGGGGGTCTGTCCTGGGGGTCTGTTCTAATAGAGGGGGTCTTTCCTGGGGGTCTGTACTAATGAAGGGGGGGTCTGTACTAATGAAGGGGGGTCTGTCCTGGGGGGTCTGTACTAATGGAGGGGGGGGGTCTGTCCTGGGGGGTCTGTACTAATGGGGGATCTGTCCTGGGGGTCTGTACTAATGGAGGGGGGGTCTGTCTTGGGGGGGTCTGTACTAATGGAGGGGGGTCTGTCCTGGGGGGCGTCTATACTAATTGAGGGGGGTCTGTACTAATGAAGGGGGGTCTGTCCTGGGGGGTCTATACTAATTGAGGGGGGTCTGAACTAATTGAGGGGGGTCTGTCCTGGGGGTCTGTACTAATGAAGGGGTCTGTCCTGGGGGTCTGTACTAATAGAGGGGGTCTTTCCTGGGGGGTCTGTACTAATGAAGGGGGGGTCTGTCCTGGGGGGTCTGTACTAATGAGGGGTCTGTCTCCTGGGGGGTCTGTACTAATGGAAGGGGGGTCTGTCCTTGGGGTCATTACTAATGGAGGGGGGGTCTGTCCTGGGGCGGTCTGTACTAATGGATGGGGTTCTGTCCTGGGGGGTCTGTACTAATGGAGGGGGGGGTCTGTACTAATGGAGGGGGGTCTGTACTAATGGGGGTCTGTACAAATGGGGGTCTGTATTAATGGAGGGGGTCTGTACTAATGGGGGGTCTGTCCTGGGGGGGTCTGTACTAATGGGGGTCTGTACTTATGGAGGGGTGGTTTGTCCTGAGGGGGTCTGTACTAATGGAGGGGGAGATCTGTCCTGGGGGGGTCTTTACTAATGGAGGGGGGGTTTTCCGGGGGGGTCTGTACTGAATAAGGTCTGTACTGAGGGAGGGGTTTATACTTGGTGCGGGTTCTGCACTGATGGAAGGGGGTCTATATTTAGTGGAGGGGGTCTGTACTGAGGGGCGACTATAGTTGTAGGAAGGGGGGTGACCCCAACCCTAGTGACACCAATGCAGCTGCGGGCTCTTCTTTCCCCCCCTCCCTCTCGCGCGCACTGCTGTACTAGTGAGCAGTGAGCATGCTCAGCTGAATGGGAGAGAGAGAGAGCCAGGAGCCCGGGAAAGCTTTCAGAGAAGTACACCCAGTACTCCAGAGGGAGAGGACAGTGCTGAGAAAACACCATCAGAGAGAGAACCCCGCTGCCCTGCACCACCAGAGGGAAAGCCACACAGCCTAGCGCCATCCCTGGCGGAAAAAGAAATGGAGTCATTGCAGGAATACAGATCTGGGTGCTACCCAGCGGAGTCGCCATGGGCAATTCAGAGTGAGCTGACTCCTGATCAGAGGAACCGTTGCTGTATCGCTGGGTCAGGTGAGAGGGCCGATCGGCCATTATCTACTAACATCCATAGGAACTGCAGTCTCTGACCATCTCCTGTATTATATCTGCAGTCTCTGATCATCTCCTGTATTATGTCTGCAGTCTCTGACCATCTACTGTACTATGTCTGCAGTCTCTGTTCATCTTCTGTAGTATGTCTGCAATCTCTGATCATCTCCTGTACTATGTCTGCAGTCTCTGATCATCTCTTGTATCATGTCTGCAGTCTCTGACCATCCCCTGTACTATGTCTGCAGTCTGACCATCTCCTGTATTATGTCTGCAGTCTGACCATCTCCTCTACTATGTCTGCAGTCTCTGACCATCTCCTGTACTATGTCTGCAGTCTCTGACCATCTCCTGTACTATGTCTGCAGTCTCTGACCATCTCCTGTACTATGTCTGGGGGCTCTTTCTAACAGACTCTCTAACAGAAGCTATCTCTGTGTGCATTAGAGAGACCCCCTCCAGGTCTCATTAGTGTACGTTCTTCCTGTATTTTTTCTATTGTTAAAAGATCATGGGAGGATCCCAGAGTAACAGACTTCTTAGGGGAGCATCTCTGTGTTTGAGTCATTGCCATAGAAACATTTGTAAAGGGGGGGAGTTGGTACGATGACCACGCCCATGTGGGGGCACCAGAAATATTTCTGCACCCAGGCCCCGGTGACCCTAGGATCCGCCCTGGGGCTGTTACTGAACTGACAAGGAGTCTGTCTTCTTGTGAAAGTCAAGTGGGCATCCCATAACTCCCCCCTCCTCCTCATTTTCCTCTTCCTCCTCTTCCTCCTCCTCCTAATAAAACAACAAAAACAAAGCTATAGACTGTTTTCTGACTTTTGTGTGCCTGCGAAGATTCTGTGTGCCTGTCTGTGCAGGAGTGGGGGATCCCTGTTCATCTGCAGC
The DNA here is from genome assembly GCF_042186555.1 of Aquarana catesbeiana. Classification (NCBI taxonomy): domain Eukaryota; kingdom Metazoa; phylum Chordata; class Amphibia; order Anura; family Ranidae; genus Aquarana; species Aquarana catesbeiana. Next base: position 344,733,181 of record NC_133326.1, on the reverse strand, counting down.
TCCTACTTGGGTTGTGCCACATATATTGGAAGATTCAACTTTGTACAGAGAGAAACACAGCCAAGAAGGTATTGTTCATCAGTAAAATTATGTATGTATTTGTTGACCTAACTACAACGTTTAGTCTGTACAGTCAATTTAAAGTGTGACAATTCACAGTTCTTGCAGAGAATACAGTGATAAACACCATCTACATTGTAAACACATTTGGCATAAAAAAATCACATTGTTGTTGCTGATGAGTTGAAGGCTTTTTAGGTACCAAAAATCCTTTACAATAAGTGTGACAGACCTAGCCAGAACAGAGGCTGTTGGAGAGGACTGTATGCAAGCCTGTTGCCTTTTTGATTATGGGCCCTGGATTTTAATGGAACAATACTCTTTGTGAGGTGAATGAGAAATCCAGGCTGAACTGTACTAATCGGACTCAGTCGTGTATATATGTATATATTGTATGGGGACTCCTTACTGTAGATTTGTGTCCCTGAAGAGGGAGGGGGGATTCCTCCAGCAGCCCCCTGCTGATAAGACTGATTCATTCTGTTGGGACACATCCTGTGAGGAGATGCTGGTGTCATCAATTCCAGCTACCTGTGTTTATGTTAATTGAATGAGCTAATGACATTGTCCTCTATACAATGTAGGAGACGGGACGACTGCTATTGTGTTGATATAACTGTGTGAAGCTCGGTGACCACAAGTCTGGGCGAAAGGTCATGTCTCAGTCACCTAGGCTGTATAAAGGATTAGATAATTAGCTCATGTTAATTAAGTTACAGTTGTATTGTTAGAGGAGGTTCCAACGGCATATAAAGTCTTGTAATTTTGATTCTAAATAAGGTGAGTTCTTGGTAGCAACAAGCAAGTGTCGCCTTGTTTGTGCTCAGAGAGGTTGGGATATCTGTATACAGACTGGGAGGAAGTGGTATATGACAGAAGCACTCAAGCGGAGTGTGGGACGTTCCGTGACAATAAGTAATAAAAACTACTTAGAAGACATTACACCGTGGAAAATGTTGAATCACGTAGGGAAAAGCTGGACATTTTTTCATGTACAGTATGTATCGGGGCATACTACAGTGACCACCACCATAGGGGTGATTTTACACTAAGCACTATTGTGAGAGAGGAATTTACACTGACCACCAATGTAGGGGAGAAATTTCCACTGATCACTCACCAATGTAAAGGGAATATAAGGGGGTATTCCACACTGAACAACACCCTCCTAACCCTTCTCTTTGCTCACCTTTGCACCCCAAAACTTCAATACCACTTACATTTGTACTCCAAAACACCATCTGCTCACTTCTGGCACAGCACTTTAGCACCACCAGAGCAGCAAAGCACAAACTTTGCCAATCGGTGTGATATAATTCATTCATTATTAGGAAAGAGGGGGAGCTCACTCTTTGTGCCTGCAATGTAGCAGCAGGGCTTTATCAAAAATGTTGGGAGGTATGCTGTAACCCCTGGACAACTATCTAAAAATCAGAACTGTCCAAGCAAATCCAGGATAGTTAGCCAGTATGCTATGGCCATAGAGTATATTTTAAAGTATAGCTAAGGGCAATTTGTTTTTGCATAGAGTGGAGAGGCATTAGAACACCTGTCAGGTTTTTTATTGCTTTCTGTGCTTCTGCTAGGGAGATTAACCATCTCTACTTGTATGTTTTACCGATTACACTGAAAGTAAAAGAAAATCCCACATTTTGGATTGTCTCCAGAAAAGTAATTGAGGATAAAACTTCCAAATGAGACACTAGACTCTGGTGACAACCAGGGATTCCTTCATTTTGAAGGAATTTCCTCTCACTTCCTGTTTGGTTATAGGACAGAAAGTGAAGGTAAATCTCCCTAATGGGACACAGATGGCAAAAAAACAAAAACTAACAGGGTCTATAATCCTCCCTTACTCTATCCAAAATGAAAAAAATGTTTTGCCTTTTAGATCTACTTTAAGTGTAGTTCACAGAACCAAACAACCAATGGCAGTTACCAGGGCTGCTGTTAGAAATCATGGGGCCCCAAGCAGCCTATATGATAGCCCCCCCCCCCCCCCCCGGCCAAAAGTGACTGAGGACATTTTTATCAGTCATTTCTCTGAAACATCAGCTGCACAGATGAAAGAATAGGAAGCACTCTGAGGCTTCCTTCACATTCACAGACTGAAGCATAGTAAATACAGTTTACTATGCTTCAGTGATGAATGAACACACGAGTGATTGGTACCGATCACTTACTGTGTTTATTCATCAAAGAAAGGGGACATAAAATGACATATTTACCGGCCCCTTTCCCCACTCTCTATCCTAAAATATCCATCTGTGTGCCTGCAGCATCTGCTGACAGGAGAGGAGGGAAGTCAGGATCACTGTGAGGGAAAGGGGAACACAGGGGGACCCAGCCAGCAGATAGAAGCAGAGCATGTACTAGAAGCAATCCCCCTACAGTACAGCCCAATGGAGAAAGAGAAGGAGAAGCTGGCAGTGCTGCAGGGGGGAGGCAGAAGAGGATCAGTGTCTGCAAAAAGACAGTATTGCTGACCCGCCTACCGAGCAAGTGCCCAGGCCCCCCTTTTGAACTGATGAGGCCCGGGCCCTGTACAGGAGGGCTGGCTGTACTTCCTTATTAGCGGCCCTGGCAGTTACATGTGGAGCCTTGTGGACTGAGTGGCCTTGGATGTTCCAACAGACATCTCCCTGTCATAATTCCTTACTCTGTTCATTTCTATCTAGAAGTTTTTTGTGTTTCCCCACCCACCTTTTTGTGTTACAGCTATGCCTGTTGCATTTTTAATAATTTAGAGTGTATCTAAACCCAAGAACAAAATTGTAATATATTGCAACTTACCAGTTTTTAGATATGGTCGCTGCATTAGTTTTTTATCATGTCAGGCTTTTTTCTTCTGATTTTTATATGATAATCCTTACATTAACACTTTTATTTTGTAGGATGACAACACTCACTCACCATACTGTATCTATGTTGTAGCAAAGTTGTCACCTAAGGGGAGGAAACGTGTTGACTACAGAGCACATTTTATCTCATCTCATCTCCATAACATAAACAAGAGGTGTTCTGTAGTACCCCCAGAGAATTGGAGATGATGCTCACTAATAACACTTAGCAGAGGCAAAGTACACAGGAAGTTATCAGCTAACAAGTTTGTTGGCAGTATCAACAGGTATTTTTGCATTTATTTTAAATGTAACAAATGCCTTTAAGGGTATATTTAATAGAATAAAAGGGAGCAAATATGAGAAGTTGTGGTCTACACATATTTATATGTACAGAATAAATCATGGAGAATGGAGCCCTGTGTTAATGGCCACAATAGCTGTGCAGCCCTGTGGACTCAAGTACAGAGAACTTACGAATGGTGACTTCTCAAATTTCTACAAATAATTATAACTATTTTCCCTGCACAATTTCCTGTGTACACAGCACTTAACAAAAGGTAATTTGAACCTGCCAATAAAATATGTAAAATAAATTAAATAAAGATTTACAAAACAATAAAGCTCTTCATCATTTTACGATGTGAATTTGCATTTCTGCTTTTGCTGCATAGGATAAGAGAAAAGAAGGGCGCTTCTGGATAGCTGTATCTGACAGAGAGAGTATCCACAAAGGAAAATTTTAATTCTCGCTGATAATCGTCTGTATAGGGCGCTGAGAAAAGCAACCACTCTAAAATAAACAGGATAAAAAAGAAAGCGCCATTAAGTGCAGCAGCATTTAGACTTTTAATTCACCAAAGGGTTTAAAACACTTACTAGAGGTAGAAGTATAAGAGACTCATCGTGTGTATATTGAAGTCCAGCTTGGGGGATAGTTCTGGGAAGATCAGGTTAGCAGTAGATGTTGTCAATCCAAACTGTCCAGCAGAGGGAACCGCTTGATCCAAAGCCAGGAGAAATAGCTGTGTTGGGGTGTACCAGCATGGGACCCTGGGCTCCTCAATGATGTCACTGGAAGTGTGCCCAAAATCAGCGTGGAACGCACAGGTCGGAAGTAAAGTCTATATTGCGGGACACGTTTCAGAGCATCTGATAGGCTGATAGTCTATCCAGGGTTCAATATTTCGTCTCCCACTGCAATTCCAATAACATGGGTCTCTCCTTCACCTCCGTCACAGATAAAGACAGTCTAGCCTTCCTTGAGCTAGAATTATATCATGTAGGCAATCAAATACATGCTCAAAACTATACCAAACCAACAGCAGGCAATTTGTTTCTTCATTATAACAGTTGCCACCACCCACGGTGGCTTAACAATATCGCTTGAAGCCAATTTTGAAAAGTAATTGCACTCAAGCTTCTGACTTTCAAAATCATTGCACAACTCTTAAGGCCAAATTTCATGTAAAATGTTTCCCAACAGACATTATTGAAGCAGCATCCTCCCGCTACAGTGATAATGTTCATGTTCCCCACCGTATTGCCCAAACAGAGACCAACGGTATTCGTTTCATCATCCAGTTTCACTCTGGTTATAGGCAGATGGAACATATTATTAAAAAACTTTGGCCTCTACTGCAACAGGATCATCATCTCCTTTCAGTTCTGACCGATAAACCTTGGTTTATATATAAAAAAAGCTTCTAACATCAAAAGCAAAGGGGCACCAAGTAAATTAAAGCGTAAACCTCCACCCCCTGGTAGCTTCATTCCCACTTTCCTGGCTCTCACTGGGATGTTCCAGTGTCGCAAACCCCTCTGCAAGACCTGTCACTTTGTCCAACATGGACAAAAAGTATTTAAGGTAAAAGGGAAAATCTATCCCATTAAAGAATGTTATACATGTTCATCTGAATATGTGGTTTACTGCCTCACATGTCCCTGTGGCCTCTTTTATGTGGGACATACGATTAGAACTCTACGTAAATGTTTTGGTGAGCATTGTCACCTTATCACAGAGGGTATTGACCAACATAGTGTGCTTGGACACTTTCTGTCACATCATCAAAAGGTTTAAAGGTGTGGGTTATTCAGGCCATGCCCAGAGATCTCCCTCTGGCCGAACGGTTCAAAAAACTTTGCCATAAGGAGACATACTATATTTATTCCCTTGATGTTTTATCACCTGGGATCAATGAGGAACTGGATGTGAACACGTTATTATAATTTATGAATTAAAAATAAAAATTGTATTTTTTTTTTTAGAATACCCCCCGCTATTTGTATATTATATCCCCCCCCCCCATCCCGCCCCTGCTTCCGGTGCTAATATGCTTCACATGCATACAAAACCAAAATTCATATCTCTAATACTATTAGCACACACCCCAACACAGCTATATCTCCTGGCTTTGGATCAAGCAGGTCCATTTGCTGGACAGTTTGGGCTTACATCTACTTCTAACCTGATCAGGACTATCCCCCAAGCTGGACTCCATTATACACATGATGAGTCTCTTATACTTCTACCTCTAGTAAGTGTTTTTAACCCTTTGGTGACAGTCTAAATGCTGCTTCACTTAGAGGCGCATTCTTTTGTATCCTGCTTTTGCTGCATAGCAGCTTTTTTCAGACTTACAGTGAGTCAAAAGACAAAAGAACACTCATTGATTAAACAGTCAAATGCCAGTTTTGAAATAATAGTATTATGTATATGATACTATTTGATTAGTGTTCATTGAATCATTTATATTTATAATTCGGACAAAGAGAAGATAATGTTTAGCTGGAAATGACATGATTGCATTTTCAAAGTAATTACAGAATTTAATTTGTTCCTTACCCATTGCATAAGCAAGCATTAAATACAGATATGGCAGTATAGACAAACCATGTAGGCGCAGGGATTTCTATTTATAAGTCCAGTAGCAGGTTTGCTGAATAATTTGGCCATGCCCTTGAGATGGTGCTGGTTTCTGTTTAAGAGGAACTTTGTAAAAAAAGTGAATCTGGGGATTGATCACTGCAGAATAGAAAGTAAGTAATCTTGGAAGGCATAGTGCAATTTTTTGTCTACATCGTGAAGCACATTCACATCTGTGTGTTGTGGTACTCTGAAGGTCAAGTGCGTGGGTCATATTGGATATGTGCATGGGGGGGGGGGGGGGCGTCATTCAGAACGGATAGAATCACACCACAAATCACATATACCATGCTTTATAGTTTATGGACAATACATGTGCATGCATAGCTGTGAATCCAGCCTTGATGCAGATTGCTTCAATATGCACATAGCGATGCTAATATTCTTGAATGCAGAAATGCCATGTTCACATCAGTATTGTAAGTTATTTTACGCACTTACATGAAATTTTATAGTAGGTGAACCAAGACCATTCCTGGCCATTCTGCTCTTTGACATGAAATATCAAAAAACTCCTACTGAAGATGAATGAATGAATGAAAGTTAAAGTGGGCCCTCCCTCAACACCTAAAAACGCTGAAGCTTGCAGCTCTGCATGCTGATATTAAATCAGCTTATAGTTCTTTAAGAAATTAAATATTGTCTATGGTACTTACAGTACATAAACTTTGTTTCCACTTCCTTTCTCTGAGGCACTGGTGATGTAGTCCCAGACTCACAGATGCTCCTAGAAAGGCTGTGTCACTAGTGCCTTCAAGGTAATTATTACCTGATTTTGTACAAATGACGTACAAGATCCAGAGTGAATGTGTTATTCTTTAATAGCAAGCTGAACTAGATGCACCACATGTGCTGCACAAGATCTGACACAGCTTGTTTTTTTCCTATAACAAGCCTATCCAGATTTCATACAGCTCATGTGCCAGACCCAGCAGCTAGCTATTGAAAAATCACAAGCTGTGCGAGATTTCAAATGACGCATGCAGGAGATCTGGTGAAATTTTGTCTGTGGGCTACCCCAGGGAAACAGCAAGATGAAGCCAGTCCCCAGTAATGTTATTTTTAAAAACTATGGTGCAGGCTGGGGCACAAGGGGAACATATCCACTAAGAATGGGACAAACTTTGACAACAAATGGGCAACAGCATATGTTAGTGTACTCATTTGCCTAATTACTTGAAGGTAGCGTTGGCAGTTTTTTTAGGAGGAGGGGTAGGGGAAGTCCACTATAACAGCATTTGAAGTGCATATACAATGCACTATACAGTATATGTGTTCTACATTTATTTCAGAGCATATGGCTGTACACAAAGTACCCTTCTGAAACATACACACAGAAAAATCATGTATACAGTGTACAGCTTATGAAAAAATCATATTGATACATAGAAAATGCTATTAAGTTGTTCATGCATTTTTATGAGCATAAGTGTGAATACCCTAATGCCCCGTACACACGATCGAACATTGATCGGACATTCCGACAACAAAATCCATGGATTTTTTCCGACAGATGTTGGCTCAAACTTGTTTTGCATACACACGGTCACACAAAGTTGTAGGAATTTCCGATCGCCAAGAACGCGGTCACGTACACCACGTACGACGAGACTATAAAAGGGCAGTTCAGAACCAAGCGTGGCACCCTTTGGGCTCCTTTTGCTAATCTCGTGTTAGTAAAAGTTTGGTGAGAGACGATTTGCGCTTTTTCAGACTCGTGGCTTTCAGATCGTTTTCTGCTGTTCAGTTTGTGCTTGTGGGTTTGTATCTGGTCTTCAGTGCATGCAGTGAGTTCGTATTTGATTCTTCAGTGTGTTCTTGTCCGCTCGTTGCTGTTTTTTAGGTCGCTCTTCACAGGCCTTGCTGTTCTTCAGTGCGTTCTGTTACTTCGTTCTGAGCAGCCGACCGTTTTCTAGCCATGTTGCGTATACGTACTCCTCGTAGAGTTCGTGCTGTGTGGGGGCTTGGTGTTGGGGTCCTTACCTTGACACAAGTCCAGTCCATGAACAGGGTGGGGAGGAGTTCATGGACCAAGAATTGGTTGCTCCAGCGTGACCAGTTCTGTCACATGCCTTTGCTCTGTGAGATCCGTGAGAATAATCCTGATGATTTCAGGAACTTTCTCTGGTTGACGGACCCCGTATTTCACCGTTTTTTGGCTTTGCTGACCCCTTATATCAGCAGGCAGGATACCTGCATGAGGCAAGCCATCACTCTGGAGCAGAGGCTAGTTGCCACCCTGCGGTACTTGGGGACGGGGAGAAGCCTGCAGGACCTCAAGTTCTCGACAGGCATCTCCCCCTAGGCTCTGGGGATCATTATCCCAGAGACCTGTTATGCCATCATTCAGGTCCTGCAGAAGGAGTATATTAAGGTAAGATTTTTATCCTTTAACATCACATTTTATTGTATTTAATGTTTGCTAACCCTCCCTCCCCCCCAACTGCTAACTCAGCTGATAACAATCCTCTATCTGCTGACTTTGGCAAACCCATACACACTATACCCACCTCTTTAGTGGTCAGATTTATGGATGAATTCCCCAAAGCATATAGTGCAAGGGCCTGCCTGAATACTTTCAAATGGTACTGTTTGAAGTTTTTGTATCCTATTATTATCTTGATAGGTAATAGCAGAATGTAAAAATGTGCTAAAATGTGTACAGTGTGTATTTATCTCTTTGTATTATGACACTTCTTACCTGTCCAGTGGGCTGCCAATAGTGTAAAGTAAGGAGGGGCTGACCAAAGTAATACACATTATTTAGGCATTCATCTTTTAATGAAGTGGAGAGGGTTACCTGTCCAAAACATCTCCCCCCCATAAAATTTTACAAATGGCCCATGAGGGGGGGGGGGGGGGGTCTGATAGGTGGACCTTATACCTTGGTCTTTAAATACTCCCTAAAATAAATGTTATACTGATGTTGGACAAGAATGTTTGTGTCTAATCTGCTTTCCATGTTTATGTGCAAAAGGAATAATTTATTTTTCTTGTTTGACTCCACAGTTTCCTTCCACATCACAGGAATGGCAGACTGTGGCCTCCCACTTTGCCCAGCAGTGGGACTTTCCTAACTGCGGAGGGGCAATTGATGGGAAACACGTCCACATCGTCCCACCACTCAACTCAGGGTCATACTATTACAACTACAAGGGGTTCAATAGTATTTTGATGTTGGCGGTGGTGTTGGCTACTTATGAGTTCCAGTATGTGGACGTGGGGAAGAATGGCTGGATGTCCGATGGAGTCATCGCCCAGACGGTGTTCTACAGGCGTCTCCAGAATGGCAGCTTGGACTTGCCACCTCCAGAAGACAATGTGGAAGGACTCCCATTCGTCTTCGTTGCGGATGAAGCGTTTGCCCTGGGGGACCATCTTATGCGGCCATTCCCTATGAGGACCCTCACCAGAGGGTTTTTAATTACCGGCTGGCCAGAGCCAGAAGAGTGGTGGAGAACACGTTTGGAATCATGGCCAGCCGGTTCTGCCTATTTCTTACACCCATACACATGGCGGAGTATAAACTGAATCATATCATCCTGGCTTGCTGTATTCTCCACAACTTTTTAAGGCGAAATTCTGCCAACTATGCTGCCTCAGTTGGGCCTGAGGCCGGAATTCAAGTAAATGAACCACCCCTGACGGCGCTTGAGGCTGGCCGTCCTGGCTTGCCCCCCCTGAGTGCCCGTGAGGTCCGTCTTAGATACCTTGATTACTTTGCGGGTAGGGGGCCATCAATATGCCAAATGTAAAGAAAAGAAATGCGCTAAAATATATAAATGAATATACATGTGATGCAATCATGCAATCATATTTAGGAACTCCTCTAGGGAATTCATATACCAGAAAGATTGCGAGCTAATGTGATGATCAAAAATATTGTCAAAATATAGTGATGTCCATACACGTAAACGTGAATCAAAAAGTGATGTCCATATGATTTACATGGGAATCAATATGCATATGATTTTGACTGGAAATAGTCCCAAAGGAAAGCCCATCAATAAATACAACAAGAACTCGGTGGTGAACATGGAAAAGACACCCCACTCAGTGATCCGCCACCACATAGATTTTGCGCTTACCACAAAGCAAGCAATAAAAAGCCTGTAAGCCGTCCAAGCATGGGAAGTCCAGCTGATGTATACTTGACTGTATGTAGCGTGGCTACGAAGATACAGCAGGGAACCCAAACACTCGACTCAAAGGCATGTGGATAAAAGAAAACTGGCCATAGTGTAAATCTGGCAGGATTGTTTATTTAAAAAAGGTAGAAAACTTACATAAGCAAGGTATAAAACAGCAAGTCGCCGGCCGGCATAGCGAGTACCCGTCTACAACAGAATGGCAATGACGTCAGAGCGTCAACCTCCCAACCTCAGGGAGGTTGACGCTCTGACGTCATTGCCATTCTGTTGCACATCATTGATGTTTTTCTGGATGTTTTCCAAGTCCCTATTATACCCCATGACCTCCCCGATCAGGATCTGTGCACTTTCACTGGTGAAATGACCTGGATCCACAACATCACGATCACCTAAAAATATAAAAACAAAAACACAACATGTATTATAATTCTGCCGGCATCCATCTCTTACCTGAGCCTGTGGTCACCTGTTGTGGTGACAATTTCCACCACTTCTCCTTCCTCCTCCTCCTGTTGGCTTTGGGGGATTTCTCCTTCTTCCAGAGGTGGGGGGTCTGTTGTCTCCTCTGATGAGGGGTGTCCTCCGAGTCTTTTCTCCCCTATGTAAAAAAAAAAATAGGTATACTTAGCACACAGATATTTTATGGCAGAAATAGTAATATGAAACATTGCTTGGAAGTGGGGTACAATTGTCTGTTTTGACAGAGTTACAAGATGAAGAAATATTTTTTGACTTTGTCAAGCTTGAATACTTACCTGTTTTATACAAGCTTCTTCCAGTGTCCAGATGTGTAAACAGCTGCTGAGTGTCCTCTCCTTACACAGAATCTAGTTTGCATTACATTCTAGTTACCAACCCATCTAGACACCAAATTATTTTAAGAGAAGTAGGCTAGCAAAAATGTATTCAAATGCATATGGCCAAAACAATGGTGTTTTCTATGCCGAACGAACAATGTTTCATACGAACGAACAATGTGCCCATGAACATGAAAGTTGCCATTTTAAACTGTACAACAGTAAAGAAAAACACATGGAGCAGCACAAACGTAAGGAAAATAAAGAATAGGAACACAGCACAACTACTTACTTTTTTGCAGCACTCTCCTGATCCTTCCGTACTGCTCGTGCTCCCTTAATTTGAGGTCCAACCACCGCTTCCTGAGTTGATCCTTGGATCGTCGTACCCCGAAATTCTTCTGCAGACTTTTGACCACTTTCGCCATGATCTTGGCCTTTCGGACATTGGGGCTTGGGTAAGGTCCATACTTCCCGTCATAGTCAGCCCTCTTCAGTATGTCGACCATCTCCAACATCTCCCCAAAGGACATATTTGAGGCCTTAAATCGTCTCTTCCGGGATCGGGACGTTTCTGGCTCCAGGCTTTCCTCCTCCTCCTCGTTGCTGTAATTAGCACGCACCTGTTGTGTCTCCGCCATGTGCTCTTCCCCCACTGCGCCGAACGAGAAGGGGCGGGGAATAGACTAGAAAGAACGTCAGGGGCGGGCGGAGTTTCACGCATGCGCAGTGTATATAAAGCGTAACACGCGTGCGTAGTACGTACGATCTGTGAGCGGAGGAAGGAGTATCGGAGGCGCCGATCGTGATAATGAAGGTAAGATCTAAACTTGGGCTTATACTGCTTCTAGATTGAGGCCTATATTGTAACAAGATTAGGAGACTTTAGCCTGACATTAGGGTTTGTCTTGTGTCTTGCAGATAAAATGGATGGCTTCAATGACCACAACTTCCTCCCCCTAGTCATAGACAAATACAGGGAGCTGCCCTGTCTGTGGCAGGTGAAACACCCACAATATAATAATAAACAAAAGAGGCAGGCAGCGCTGGAGAAACTGCTGGAGTTGGTGAAGTCGGTGGTCCCCACGGCAACCGTCCGCTATTTAAAAGCCAAAATTGGTGGCCTGAGGAGCACTTATCTTAGGGAGCGCAAGAAGGTCACGGATTCCCAGAGATCCGGAGCTGCAGCAGATGACATTTATGTCCCCAGGCTGTGGTACTATGAGAAACTGCGATTTCTGTCAGACCAGACTGGAGTCAGGGAATCCCTCTCAACCCTTCCTTCCACTCTTCCTTCCACCCTATCTTCCACCCCAGCTGAGGCTTCCAACGTCCAACCTGGGACTTCCAGCCAGGAAGAAGTGGAGGAGCCCAGCTGGAACCAGGTATAGCATTCTTCTGCAGATTTCTTGTCAATAAATAAATGATGTTTACTAGATGTTATTATTGATTACTAACTGCTGATTTCATAAAGTGTTTTACATATCAATAGACAGTAGTGGGCACCAAAAATAGGGACAATAATAAAAATGCTGGGCTCAGAATGATAGTCTGTTATATTTGTTAACATTCAATTTGCAACAATCATGAGGTGAAAATTGTGTGTGATTGATGAAGAAAAAACTAAAACTATGTCCCTTTTTCATACACAGGAAGACCTCAGCCAGGATGAGGCTCTGGAATGTGGCACACAGGAGGAGGCTGTGGAATGTGGCAGCCAGGAGGAGGCGGGGGTTAGTGGCAGCCAGGAGGAGGCGGGGCTAAGTGGCAGCCAGGAGAAGGCCGGGCCCAGTAGGAGCCTGACAGAATCGCAGGTTCCTCCCCTCCGCTTTCCAACCAAAAGACCCAGGAAGGGGAGTAATGTACAGGATTCAGCACTCAGGCTGATTCAGGAAGCTTCTGTGTCCCTCAGAGCCACCCCCACTCCTGAAGAGGCCTTTGCCTGCATGGCTGCCACCAAACTGCAGGGCATGCAGGAGGGTCAATGTGTGAGGACCTTCTTTACAAAACACTAACTAAGGGGGTGAGGGGCGAAATCACACACAAACCCACCTGTGTGAGTTGGACCATCCTCCTCCTCCTCCTGCCACAACTCCACCACCACAGACACAGTGTGGAAGGAAGTGTGGAAGGAAGACCAGAGAGTGATGACCTGGGTTCAGTCTGGTCTGACAAAAGATGCAGGCTCTTGTATGACCACAGTCTGGGGACATGTATGTCATCTGCTGCTGTTCATGATCTCTTGGAACTCTGGACCAGACTGCACTCCCTTAGATATGGACTCCTCAGGCCACCAATTTTGCTGTAAAAGAATTGATGTGTGCCCTGGGGGCCAAAGGATTTGCCAATTTCTGCTGTTTCTCCAGCGTTGCCTTCCTCTTTGTTTGGTTATGAGCCCTTAATAAAGGAATTTATTGTTTCAATTATACTCGCCTATGTGTGTTTTCCTTCAAAAAGGACACTTTGTTTGTGAGGAGGCAGGTACATTTCAAAAATACAATGTGAAATTAACAAGAGACACCAACACCAAACAACCTCCTTGAGATTAAATAATACAAGATAATAATGGTGTTGTGGTAAATTGACACACAAAACACACCCAAAAATATTCTGGAGTAAAATAAAAAAAATGAAAAAAAAAACACGATCAGGCTTGAAAAAAATACAAACCCAAAACAAATCAAGATATATTGATGAAATCACGATAAATAAGGAATAAAGAAGTTTGTGAGAAGTCTGTGTGAATATCAGCAGCAAAACTACTTCATTCTTTTAGCATTAAAAAGAAGAAAAGAGTGCGCTGCACTTTTCGCTGCACAATTTTCAACATTGCAGCCTGACGAAAGTGCTATATCCATTCCGAACGCTAATTTTACCAGGCCGAGCAGTTCCGTCTCGGAATTTCTTCTGAGCATGCGTGGCACTTTGTGCGTCCACACACGGTCGAAATTGACGCGATCAGATTTTGTTGTCGGAAAATTTTATAGCCTGCTCTCAAACTTTGTGTGTCGGAAAATCCGATGGAAAAAGTCCGATGGAGCCCACACAGGGTCGGAATTTCCGACAACAAGATCTGATCGCACGTTTTCCGTCGGAAAATCCAACCGTGTGTACAGGGCATAACTCTTCAAAGTCGGTTGATTGGGACTGCTGTCAATGTCCAAGCATATCTAGCGAAATACAAATACAATTACTAAAGCACACACATAATCAATGCTATAGATTCAACAGACATAACAACTTGGTTGATACATTGGTTATCAATTATGGGAGCCAAATGCTGTTAGTTCTCACCTTGAGGCCTTAAAGTGAAATGAAACAGTGGTTTAAAAAGAATCTATTCAAGTATGTATTCTTAACGCTAAAGAGACCATTCATTTCAACAACAATCTACCCACAATATATGTGCATTTAATGTATTTTATACATTTATGCGTGTGTATACATTCTTTAAAAAATAGCCAGTAAAGCTATATCCCTCAACTTCTTACAAATTGGCCAGTGGCAAAATGGTTTAATAATATAATTTCTAAGCTTGAGGTCCACACTGCATTGTCTTATTGTTTAAAAAAATGTCAAAACAGAGTGCAGAAAAAACACTTAAAAACCACAACTCCACATTACCTAAACCCCTCCCATATCCCCAATTATTCCCAATATATTCAGAATATAGACTTCAGATAAGTGTTTGGTAAAAATTGACCAGCATCAAGGAACTACATGAGCACTTACATAGGCAGAAAATAGAGAGAAGGCAGGTTTTAACTGGCAAAAAAAATAGATTGTGTTTGTAAACAATAGCTACAAATGTTGCATATTGACTGGACAGCAGGGGCGTTGCTAGGTCTACAAAAGATCTGGGGCTAGAGCCCATAGCAGCGTAGTAAAGAAAGTCATACGCTTGGGCGGGCATACACATGTATATACAGTAATATACGTGTGGGTGTATATATATCCCCAGAGAGCCCCCCCTTACATCACCTTACATCAGGGTCCCCAGAGAGCCTCCTCCTTACATCAGAGTCCTCAGAGAGCCTCCCCCTTCCATCAGGGTACCCAGAGGGCCCCCCACTTACATCAGGGTTCCCATAGAGGCCCCCTTACATTAGGGTCCCCAGAGATCCCGCCCCTTAAATCTGGGTCCCTAGAGAGCCTAGGCCTTAAAATCAGGGTCCCCAGAGAGCCTCTCCCTTACATCAGGGTCCCCAGAGAGCCCCTCACTTACGTAAGGGTCCCCAGAGAGCCTCCCCTCCCCTTGGGGGACCCCTGCAGAGACTCAGGGCTATTGGCCTCAGATTCGGGGCTATAGCCCCAAAAGCCACCCCCTAGCAACGCACCTGCTGGAAAGTAAATTAGCAACTTGGTTAGGCCACAATTTAAGAGTGAGAGGTGAGGCACATTTTATCTTAAATTACAAATTAGAGGGTATTTCCTGAGAGGAAATAGCCACAAATATTGTACAGTGGCTGGGCGGTATATACTGTATGCAGCTTGGTTAGGCTGCAATTTAGAAGACAGAGACAAGGCAGATTTGATCTTGAAATAGATAATATAATGTTTTATCTGAGAAACACTAGTCAAAAATTTTGTACAGTGACTAGACAGTTTGCCTGGGCTGCAATATAAGAGGAAGAGAAAAGGCAGGTTTTATCTTGAAATATGAATTAAAGTATATTATGTAAAAGACAACAGTCACAAATGTTTTTGAGTGCTAGAGCATTGGAGTAGGACACAGACTTTGGGGAGCAACACAGGATTTACCCTGCATAAAACATTAGAAATGTTTACCTGAAGTTGAGTTGCAGAAACATTGTGTGTCACCTTTACAGTGCCAGAGCACCAGAATCCTATTCAGAAGATTGAATGCATGTTGATCATTTGATGAGATCCTGCCACCTCAAGGTATAGGGCAAAGAAGTTCTTAAGCAACATCTCTGCAAAGTGTCATATTTTGGGCTCACTCTACTATGATGGCAGTAGATCAGCCATTTTATCTTTGCCTTGGGATCCAATAGGATGGGCATCTTTTCACAGACATTAGACCACATCCGCCACAAATTGCCTGTAGCAGAGGATTCCGGGTCCTTGAAATTGCTGAGGACAACACTGTCCACAATAAATTCACTCCTTCCACTTACAACACTCAGGATTTTGGAGAAGTGAAACATCCCCCTTGAAACTTGCCACCTTTCCTCACCAGCACCTCAAATCTCCTCCTTGTATTCCACCTTAGCCTCCAGCTGCCTCTGCCTCACAGGGCGGGAGGCAGTAGGCCAAGGTTCCTATTGGTCCTGAGATAGCAACAAGCCCTCCTCTTCTTCCGCTTCTGTGCCTCCAGTGCCTGGTATATCAGCTCATGTAGATCTTTTTATAGTACTTTTTATGGCAATCCACTTTGTGTAGTAAAAACACTTTTTGTACCTAACTCACATATATTCTGTATTTAACTGTATATGAAGCTTTGGGTCATAAAAGCAGCTGTTCAAACTCATGTTTACAACAACTGCAAATACTTTTTTCTTTATGAGAAGATACTATGGCTTTGCTATAAATAGCTGCATTTTGAAATATCACACAGTACAGTATGGCTTCATTCCATTGCATTCCTGCCTGAGGAAACAGTAAAGGAAGTGTTTGTGACTATGTCCTTACCTCAACTCCATTCTAACCAACACCCTATAGTAGTGACAAATAAAACTAGAAACTTTAAGAAAATATGCAGTTTGCTTGTAACCAACAGAATTCTGCTATGTTTATGTTGAATCAGGTTGTTCATAAGCAGAGAAAATTTAAGGCTGCATCCAAACATAAAAAGAAAGGAAAACATGCTAACATGAAAAATTAAGCCAGCAGTATCCAATGTGGGTATGTTGCATAGCATTCTACGAGTTTATGGGTAACCTAGCTCTGAAATAACAAAGTTAATCTTATCATAGTTTTCACTTTAAAAAATATATCTACTGTTGTGAAAAAAACATTCATTAGGCAGGAAAAAAATTCTACATGTGATGGATGATATGAATTAATTTAGTAATTGACCCTTTTTTATTTCTTAATTTACACTACACATTAAAGGTGATCTCTAGGCATAAACCCAATATACCACCAAACCTTCCCTTTCGCCTGTCCTAGCAGTAATTTTTTTTTTTAACTTGTTCCTAAAGTGAGCAAATTTCTATGTGGCATCATTACCAGGATTGTAAAAATCTTGCAGAGGCAGCTGCAGAGAGGAGGATGCAGCAAGGTGACCTACATCAGTTTCTATTGATGTAGGCACACCCCTTAGAACTACATCTCCAGAGAGTTCCTTACCTGCACATAGTGGTTGGGTAAGCTCTTGGTAGTCAAAGCAGCAGCACTGAATTGCTGGGAAAGAAATATTTGTAATCATGTGGAGAGGGACAGCAAGCAGCATAGGTGGAGTCAAGTAGTCCAGCAGAAGAGAACTTAAACTGGGCTGACAATGTTCTTTGAAATTTCAATATAGCAGAGGCAGAGTGGTCAGCCCAAAATAGAAAGTTAGGAGCTCAAATAATCTATGGTGCAGTCACCAGGTATTTTCTGTGCCTTTTTTGAATTTTTAAAGAATAATATATGTATTATAAAGGTGTTTTAGATTTATCTGGCCCACACTTAATGACAGTAATGACTGAAGTAGTAGTAGTGACATCATTTGCATAGTTTCCCATTATCACTATTCAACTAAATCACTCAACCAGCAGATTTAGCATTGTTCTGCTGGGATCTTCTTTTCTTCTGCCACCACTTGGGTCCTGCACCAACATGTTTTTGTGTGACATCATTGGGAGGCTGGCGACGCTTCTGGGTTCAGCTAGCGGGCCTCTTGATGGCATACCCCTCATCCCTTTCTGAATGAAAGACTAAGCCTCCAGAAAGCAATTTTTGTTTAGCAAAGGGGAAGTAATGAAGTTTCTTCTTTGCAGCAGAAAAAGATTTGCAATGTCTGGTCGTGGTAAAGGAGAGAAGGGTTTAGGCAAAGGAGGCGCCAAGCACCACAGAAAGGTACTCTGGGAAAACATCCAGGGCATCACACAAAAACCCCATCTGACGTTTGGCTCACAGAGGGGTGTCAAGCGCATCTCCAGACTCGTCTATGAGGACACCCGCGGAGTGCTCAAAGTCTTCCTAGAGAATATAATTCGCAATGCCGTCACCTACGCCGAGCATGGCAAGAGGAAGACCGTCACCGCCATGAATGTCATCTACGCTCTCAAATGCCAGGGGTGCACTCTCTATGCATTCAGAGGATAAATCCTAACGCCCCCCTACTCCTTTCTTATATCTATATCCCTCCCTTTAAATTGTGAGCTCCACGGGCACCCTTCTATTCCTTCTGTATTGAACTGTATTGTAATTGTACTGTCCCCCCTCTACATTGTAAATCGCTGTGTAAACTGTTGGGGCTATATAAATCCTATATTATTATAATAAAAATAATAAAAGTAAAGAAATAGAAAGTGCAATGCATAGCTGTGTTGCCCCCTAATTATGTCCAAATCTAAAATGTTCATTTTAACCACTTCAGCCCCGGAAGACTTGACTGCTCAATGACCAGAGCACGTTTTACAATTTAACAGCAATTCTGTACCCAAACAAAATTTATGTCCTTTTTTTCCCCACAAATAGAGCTTTCTTTTGATTGTATTTGATTGCGTCTGCGATTTTTATTTTTTGCAATATAAACGGAAAAAAGACCGAAAATATTGAACAAAATGATATTTTCTACTTTTTGTTATAAAAAAAATCCAATAAACTCAATTTTCGTCATACATTTAGGCCAAAATGTATTCAGCCACATGTCTTTGGTAAAAAAAAATGCCAATAAGCGTATATTTATTGGTTTGTGCAAAAGTTATAGCGTCTACAAACTAGGGTACATTTTCTGGAATTTACGCAGCTTTTAGTTTATGACTGCCTATCTCATTTCTTGAGGTGCTAAAATGGCAGGGCAGTACAACCCCCTCCCCCCCCGATGACCCCATTTTTTAAAGTAGACACCCCAAGGAAATTGCTGAGAGGCATGTTGAGCCCATTGAATATTTTATTTTTTTGTCACAAGTGATTGAAAAATAACAAAAAAAACTAAAACTACACAAAGTTGTCACTAAATGATATATTGCTCACACATGCCATTGTTATATGTGGAATTACACCCCAAAATCCATCATGCTGCTTCTCCTGAGTATGAGGATACCACGTGTGTGAGACTTTTTGGGAGCCTAGATGCGTACAGGACCCCGAAAACCAAGCACCGCCTTCAGGATTTCTAAGAGCGTAAATTTTTGATTTCACTCCTCACTACCTATCACAGTTTAAAAGGCCATAAAATGCCAAGATAGCACAACCCCCCTAAAATTACCCCATTTTGGAAAGTAGATACCCCAAGCTATTTGCTGAGAAGCATGTTGAGTCTATGGAATATTTTATATTTTGCCACAAGTTGTGGGAAAATGACAAACTTTTTTTTGTTTTTGTTTTTAATTTATTTTTTTGCACAAAGTTATCACTAAATGATATATTACTCAAACATGCAATGGGCATATGTAAAATTACACCCCAAAATACATTCTGCTGCTTCTCCTGAGTATGGGGATACCACATGTGTGAGACTTTTTGGGAGCCTTCAGGCTTTCTAAGGGTGTAAAATGGTGATTTCACTTCCTCACTACCTATCACAGTTTCGGAGGCCATGAAATGTGAAGATAGCACAAAACCCCCCAAATGACCCAATTTTGGAAAGAAGACACTTCAAGATATTTGCTGAGAGGCATGTTGAGTCCATAGAGTATTTTATATTTTTACACAAGTTTCGGAAAAATTATTATTTTTTTTTTACACTAAGTTGTCACTAAATGATATATTGTTCAAACATGGCATGGTTATATGTGGAATTACACCCCAAATACATTCTACTGCTTCTCCTGAGTATAGGGATACCACATGTGTGGGACTTTTTGGCAGTCTAACTGCTTACAGGACCCCAAAAACCAATCACCGCCTTCAGACTTTCTAAGGGTGTAAATTTTTTATTTCACTCATCACTGCCTATCACAATTTCGGAGGCCATAATATGCCCAGATAGCAAATTACCCCATTTTGGAAAGTAGACACCGCAAGCTATTTACTGAGAGACATGTTGAGTATTTTTGCAGATCTCGCTTTTTGTCACAAAGTTTTGAAAGTTGAAAAAAGAAAAAAAAATACATTTTCTTTTCTTTCTTCATTTTTAAAAACAAATGAGAGCTGCAAAATACTCACCATGCCTCTTAGCAAATAGCTTGAAGTGTCTACTTTCCAAAATGGGGTCATTTGGTGGGGTTTTGCGCTATCTTGACATTTTATGGCCTCCAAAACTGTGATAGGTAGTGAGGAGTAAAATCACCATTTTACACCCTAATGGCGCGTACACACGATCGGAAATGCCGCCAGCAAAACTCGGATGAGAGCTTTTGGTCAGAAAATGCCACCGTGTGTATGCTCCATCGGACTTTTGCTTGCGGAATTCCAGCCAGCAAAAGATTGAGAGCATGTTCTCTATTTTTCGGTCGGGTCACGTATGCTGGGAAACAATTCGACGCATGCTCGGAAGCTTTGAACTTAATTTTCTCGGCTCGTCGTAGTGTTGTACGTCACTGCGTTCTTGACGGTCGAAAGTTCAGAGAACTTTTGTGTGACCGTGTGTATGCAAGCCAAGCTTGAGCGGAATTCCGTCGGAAAAACCATCCAAGATTTTTCCGACGGAAATTCCACTCGTGTGTACGGGGCATTAGAAGGCCTGAAGGCGGGGATTCGTTTTCGGAGTCCTTTACATGGCTAGATTCCCAAAAAGTCTGACACATGTGGTATTTCCGTGCAAAGGAGAAGCAGCAGAATGTGTTTTGGGGTGAAATTCGACATTTGCCCATGGCATGTTTGAGCAATATAAAATTTAGTGACAACTTTGTGCAAAAAAAAAGTTTGTTTTCCCCGAAACTTGTGGAAAAATATAAAATATTCCATGGACTCAACATGCCTATCAGCAAATAGCTTGTGTCTACTTTCCAAAAAGGGGTCATTTGGGGAGGTTTTGAACTGTCCTTGCATTTTATGCACAACATTAGAAGCTTATGTCACACATCACCCACTCTTCTAACCACTTGAAGACAAAGCCCTTTCTGACACTTTTTGTTTACATGAAAAAATTTATTTTTTTTTGCTAGAAAATTACTTTCAACCCCCAAACATTATATTTTTTTTTAAAGCAAAGGCCATGCAGATTAAAATGGTGGGTGCAATTTTTTTTTTCACACAGTATTTGCGCAGCGATGTTTCAAATGCAATTTTTTGGGGAAAAAAAAACACTTTTTTAAAAATTCTAATGCACTAAAATACATTATATTGCCCAAATGTTTGATGAAATAAAAAAGATGATCTTATGCCGAGTACATGGATACCAAACATGGCATGCTTTAAAATTGCACACAAACATGCAGCGGCGACAAACTACATACATTTTTTAAAAGCCTTTAAAATCCTTTACAGGTTACCACTTTAGATTTACAGAGGAGGTATACTGCTAAAATTACAGCCCTCGATCTGACCTTTGCGGTGATACCTCACATGCATGGTGCAATTGCTGTTTACATATGACACCAGACCGACGCTTGCGTTCGCCTTTGTGCATGAGCACGGGGAAACAGGGGTGCTTTTTTTCTTTTATTATTATTTATTTTGCTTTTTTTTATTTTTAAACGGTTCCTTTACTTATTTTTTTTAATCATTTTTATTGTTATCTCAGGGAATGTAAATATCCCCTATGATAGCAATAGGTAGTGAAAGGTACTCTTTTTTGAAAAAATTGGGGTCTGTTAGACCCTAGATCTCTCCTCTTCCCTCAAAGCATCTGACCACACTAAGATCGGTGGGATAAAATGCTTTCTCAATTTCCCAATGGCATTGTTTATATCTGGCCAAACCTAAGTCATGAAATGCTCGTAGGTTCTGGTTTTCTTAGGCCATAGAGATGATTGGAGCCATTCTAGTCTCCAATCAACTCTATGGTCAGCTGGCGGAACCCTGTTGGGGCAGTTCCCTCCCACTGTTTGTAAAAGCAGTTTAGAGGCTAATTACCTGCTAGGATTGCTTTTACATGAAAGCCGACCTCTGGCTGAAAAGAATGATACCAAGACGATACCTAAACCTGCAGGCATCATTCTGGTATAACCACTCAGAGTATAGCAACATACCAGTACGTTGCTGGTCCTTGTTGGGCATATATTGTAATGTTCTTTTTTTCATGCAGCCTGTGGGCTGAACGAAAAAAAGAGATTGATCGGTGGGTATGCCCACCATTAGAATACTGCCCTTCATCCACCCACTTCTAATGATGGGCATACATGCACCATTTTTTTTTTTAACAGTGGTGGTGAAATCACTGATTTACATATCATGAGAGCAAACACTGTTGCTGTGAAGATAAATAAATTAGTGCTGTAGCTGAATGGCGTACCTGAAACACAAACAATGGTAACGATAAAACATTAACTCAATAAAACAACTTGAATTTTTAACGCAATCTGTGCCTAAAAAATATATGACGAAGCATGGCGGAAATCCACCCCTAATGTTACGATCAAATCGCTCCCCCCACCCCTGCCCCCATGCTTCGGCATATATGCTCTTTTTTTCACTGTTTTGGTGAAGTCATCTCCTACAGCACTGGAGTCAGGGCTTTACGTATCCTGGGAGCAAACGCTGTTGCTGTCAGAATAAATAAACCCGTGCTGGAGCTCAATGGCATACCTGCTAAGCAAATGATGGTTAACAATAAAACAAAGTAATATTACAGTATAATGCCCCGTACACATGGTCAGATTTTCCAACGGAAAATGTGCGATCGGAGCGTGTTGTCGGAAATTCCGACCGTGTGTGGGCTCCGTCGGACATTTTCCATCGGATTTTCCGACACACAAAGTTTGAGAGCAGGCTATAAAATTTTCCGACAACAAAATCCGATCGCGTCAATTCCGACCGTGTGTGGACAATTCCGACGCACAAAGTGCCACGTATGCTCAGAAGAAATTCCGAGACGGAACAGCTCGGTCTGGTAAAATTAGCGTTCGGAATGGATATAGCACTTTCGTCAGGCTGCAATGTTTAAAATTGTTTAATGCAGCGCACTCTCTTCTTCTTTATAATGTGAGAAGAATTAAGTTGTTTTGCTGCTCATATTCACACAGAGTTCTTGCAAACTTCTTTCTTTATTATTTATCATGATTTCATCAATATATTTTGATTTGTCACATCTGACAAAAAAGCAATATGTTTCTATTTTTGGGTTTGTATTTTTTTCAAGCCTGATCGTGTTTTTTTATTTATTTATTTATTTTTACTCCAGAATATTTTTGGGTGTGTTTTGTGTGTCAAGTTACCACAACACCATTATTATCTTGTATTATTTAATCTCAAGGAGATTGCTTGGTGTTGGTGTCTCTTGTTAATTTCACATTGTATTTTTGAAATGTACCTGCCTCCTCACAAACAAACTGTCCTTTTTTGAAGAAAACCACACATAGGCAATTATAATTTAAGAAAAAATTCCTTTATTAAGGGATCCGAACCAAACAAAGAGGGAGGCAACGCTGGAGAAACAGCAGAAATTGGCAAAGCCTTTGGCCCCCAGGGCACACATCAATTATTTTACTGCAAAATTGGTGGCCTGAGGAGTCCATATATAAGAGAGTGTAGTCTGGTCCAGAAGTTCAAGAGATCCTGAACAGCAGCAGATGACATCTGTGTCCCCAGGCTGTGGTCATACAAGAGCCTGCATCTTTTGTCAGACCAGACTGAACCCAGGTCATCACTTTCTGGTCTTCCTTCCACGCTTCCTTCCATGCTGTGGCTCTGGTGGTGGAGTTGTGGCAGGAGGAGGAGGAGGAGGATGGTCCAACTCACACAGGTGGGTTTTGGGTGTGATTTCGCCCCTCACCCCCTTAGTTACGACTTTATAAAGAAGGTCCTCACACAAGAGGCGTTGGCCCTCCTGCATACCCTGCAGTTTTGTGCCAGCCATGCAGGCAAAGGCCTCTTCAGGAGTGGGTAAGGCTCTGAGGGACGCAGAAGCCTCCTGAATCAGCCTGAGAGCTGAATCCTGCATGTGACTCCCCTTCCTGGGTCTTTTGGTTGGAAGGCGGAGGGGAGGAACCTGCGATTCGGTCAGGCTCCTACTGGGCCCGGCCTTCTCCTGGCTGCCACTTAGGCCCGCCTCCTCCTGGCTTCCATTTAGCCCCGCCTCCTCCTGTGTGCCACATTCCAGAGCCTCCTCCTGGCTGAGGTCTTCCTGTGTATGAAAAAGGGACATAGTTTTAGTTTTTTCTTCATCAATTACACACAATTTTCATCTCATGACTATTGCTAATTGAAAGTTAACAAATATAATAGACTATCATTCTGAGCCTAGCATTTTTCATTCTTGTCCCAATTATTTTTGCCCACTACTGTCTATTGATATGTAAAACACTTGGCTGGAAATCCCAGGCTGGACGTCGGAAGCCTCAGCTGGGGTGGAAGATAGAGTGGAAGGAAGAGTGGAGAGGGATTCCCTGACTCCAGTCTGGTCTGACAGAAAACGAAGTCTCTCATAATACCACAGCCTGGGGACATAACCGTCATCTGCTGCAGCTCCAGATCTCTGGGAATCCATGACCTTCTTGCGCTCCCTTAGATAAGTGCTCCTCAGGCCACCAATTTTGGCTTTTAAATAGGGGATGGTTGCCGTGGGGACCCCCGGCTTCACCAACTCCAGCAGTTTCTCTAGCGCTACCTGCCTCTTTTGTTTATTATTATACTGCGGGTGTTTCACCTGCCACAGACAGAGCAGCTCCCTGTGTTTATCTATGAACAGGGGGAGGAAGTTGTGGTCATTGAAGCCATCCATTTTATCTGCAAGACACAACACAAGACAAACCCTAATGTCATGCGAAATTCTCCTAATCTTGTTACAATATAGGTCTCAATCTAGAAGCAGTATAGGCCCAAGTTGAGATCTTACCTTCGTTATCACGATCGGCGCCTCCGATACTCCTTCCTCCGCTCACAGATCGTACGTACTACGCACGCGTGTTACGCTTTATATACACTGCGCATGCGTGAAACCCCGCCCGCCCCTGAAGTTCTTTCTAGTCTATTCCCCGCCCCTTCTTGTTCGGCACAGTGGGGGAAGAGCACATGGCGGAGACACAACAGGTGCGTGCTAATTACAGCAACGAGGAGGAGGAGGAGGAAAGCCTGGAGCCAGAAACATCCCGATCCCGAAGGAGACGATTTAAGGCATCAAATATGTCCTTTGGGGAGATGTTGGAGATGGTGGACATACTGAAGAGGGCCGACTATGATGGGAAGTATGGCCCTTACCTCAACCTCAATGTCAGAAAGGCCAAGATCATGGCGAAAGTTGTGAAGAGTCTGCACAGGAATTTTGGGGTACGTCGATCGAAAGATCAACTGAGGAAGCGGTGGTCGGACCTCAAATTAAGGGAGCATGAGCAGTACAGAAGGATCAGGAGAGTGCTGCAAAAAAGTAAGTACTTGTCCTGTGTTCCTATTCTTTATTTTTATAACGTTCATGCTGCACCATGTGCTTTTCTTTACTGTTGTACAGTTTAAAATGGCAACTTTCATGTTAATGGGCACATTGTTCGTTCGTATGAAACATTGTTCGTTCGGCATAGAAAGCCCCATTGTTTTGGCCATATGCATTTGTATACCTTTTTTCTGGCCTACTTCTCTTAAAATAATTTTGGAGTCTAGATGGGTTTGTAACTAGAATGTAATGCAAACTAGATTCTGTGTAAGGAGAGGACACTCAGCAGCTGTTTACACATCTGGACGCTGGAGCACTAGTGTGGGACACAAGAACACCCTTTTTATTGGGGGGCCCCACACATGTGCTCCAGCGTATACTATAGGGGTGTCTCCATCTGTGAAGCTTGTACAAAACAGGTAAGTATTAAAGCTTGACAAAGGAAAACAATATTTATTCATCTTGTAACTCTGACCAAACAGACAATTGTACCCCACTTCCAAGCAATGTTTCATATTCCTATTTCTGCCATCAAATATCTGTGTGCTAAGTATACCTATTTTTTTGGACATAGGGGAGAAAAGACTCGGAGGACATCCCTCATCAGAGGAGACCACAGACCCCCCACCTCTGGAAGAAGGGGAAATCCCCCAAAGCCAAGCAGAGCAGGAGGAGGAAGAATGAGACGTGGTGGAACTATTCACCACAACAGGTAAGTGCCTGCGACCACAGGCTCAGGTAAGAGATGGATGCCGGCATATTTCTACCACATGTTTTTTTTTTTTTAATTTATTTTTGTAGGTGATGGTGATGTTGTGGATCCAGGTCATTTCACCAGTGAGAGTGCCCAGATCCTGATCGGGGAGATCATGTGGTGTAATAGGGACTTGGAAAACATCCAGAAAAATATCAATGAGGTTAAAAACAAAATGAAGAACATCATTGATGTTTTAGGGAGAGTTTAAAAAACCTCCAAATCCCTGACTTTTTGGTGGTATTTGTAATGGAAGAATTTGTTACATTTTTTGACATTTTATAGAAAAGTCAAATTTTGAAGATGCACACAGTGTGTCAACATGTGCTATCTGCCATCACGGGAGATCAATGTAGGCGTTTTGGGGATGCAACCCCTTCCTCAATAATAAAGTAGCTGTGAGGAAGGGGTTGCACCCCCAAAACACGTCCCTTGATCCCCCATGATGGCATCTAGCACATGTTGACATTCTGTAATTTGTGTGCATCTTCAAAATTTGGCTTTTCCAGGGGTGACTTCACCCCATCTGAACGCAATATCAAACACAGTTTCTAAATACTCATGTGTGATATTGCCTTCAATTTCTACAAAAGTTGAACTTTGTAAGTTCCAGATTTGTGTATTTCTTGTTTGTTTGAAACATGCCTGTTTTACCTTAAATGGACATTTCTACTTTTATTAATGTGACCCAAAAAATTGTTATACAACAAACATGTTGGTTTGTTTTAAAAACTTTTTATAAATGCACATGTGATTGTGCTAGTATCAAAAAGTTTCATACTCAAGAATGTGTGGATTATTGTTTCAATGCTCCTTAAATTTTGTGGTGGTAAAATTGTGACAATGGTGGTTATTTCCTAAGGGCAAATCCACTTTGCACTACTAGTGCTACAAGTGCAGTTTCAGTGCAGTCTCAAGTGCACTTGTAGTGCAAAGTGGATTTTCCTTTAGTAAATAAAACCCAACAGTGCTTTTTTATGTTACACAATCACGCCATTTTCAGAACTCCCCACATCTCTGTCAGGGTCAGCTAAAAGAAACACAAGCAGTAAATGTCACCAAAGATTTTAGTAGTTAAAATGCTTTTTTAATTAGAAAAATGTATCATACATTGCCTGGCATATTGATGGCCCCCCTACCCGCAAAGTATTCAAGGTAGCTAAGACGGACCAGGGGGCAAGCCAGGATGGCCAGCCTCAAGCGCCGTCAGGGTTGTTTCAGTTCCAGGAATTCCGGCCTCAGGCCCAACTGAGGCAGCATAGTTGGCAGAATTTTGGCTTAAAAAGTTGTAGAGAACACAGCACGCCAGGATGATATGATTCAGTTTATACTCCGCCATGTGTATGGGTGTAAAAAATAGGCGGAACCGACTGGCCAAGATTCCAAACGTGTTCTCCACCACTCTTCTGGCTCTGGCCAGCTGGTAATTAAAAACCCTCTGGTCTGGGGTGAGGGTCCTCATAGGGAATGGCCGCATAAGATGGTCCCCCAGCGCAAACGCTTCATCCGCAACGAAGACGAATGGGAGGTCTTCCACATTGTCTTCTGGAGGTGGCAAGTCCAAGCTGCCATTCTGGAGACGCCTGTAGAACTCCGTCTGGGCGATGACTCCACCGTCGGACATCCGGCCATTCTTCCCCACGTCCACATACAGGAACTCATAAGTAGCCAACACCACCGCCAACATCAAAATACTATTGAACCCCTTGTAGTTGTAATAGTATGACCCTGAGTTGAGTGGTGGGACGATGTGGACGTGTTTCCCATCAATTGCCCCTCCGCAGTTAGGAAAGTCCCACCGCTGGGCAAAGTGGGAGGCCACAGTCTGCCATTCCTGTGGCGTGGAAGGAAACTCTGGAGTCAAACAAGAAAATAAAATTAATCACTTTGCACATAAACATGGAAAGCAGATTAGACACAAACATTCTTGGCCAACATCAGTATAACATTTATTTTAGGGAGTATTTAAAGACTAAGGTATAAGGTCCACCTATCAGATCCCCCCCCTCTCCTCATGGGCCATTTGTTAAATTTTATGGAGGGGGATATGTTTGGGACAGGTAACCCTCTCCACTTCATTGAGAGATGAATGCCTAAATAATGTGTATTACTTTGGCCAGCCCCTCCTTACTTTACACTATTGGCAGCCCACTGGACAGGTAAGAAGTGTCATAATACAAAGATAAAAATACACACTGTACAAATGGAAGCACATTTTTATATTCTGCTATTACCTATCAAGATAATAATAGAATACAGAAACTTTAAACAGTACCATTTGTAAGTATTCAGGCAGGCCCTTGCACTACATGCTTTGGGGAATTCATCCATAAATATGACCACTAAAGAGGTGGGTATAGTGTGTATGGGTTTGCCAAAGTCAGCAGATAGAGGATTGTTATCAGCTGAGTTAGCAGTTGGGGGGGGGGGTTCCAAATGATTTTGGAACACAAAAAAAAAGCCTCTGGCACTTTGCCAGAATTTCGAACACACATCACAAATGTCTACATTTTAGGGGGTTGTTAGGATAAAGCACTACTATGGATCTGACAAAATACATTGTTTATTGACTACACGAGGTGAATATAGGCCCAGGAGAGCATGCTGGGGAGGTAAGTGAAGGCAAATATGTATGAAGGACAAAAAAACCCCTAAAATTCCAGCATGCATGAGGACAAAGGGGACATTCACAGCATATTACAATCATGGTAATTAGGGAATGAGGAAAGAAATACAATACATTAGCAAACATTCTATACAATAAAATGTGATATTAAAGGATGAATCTTACCTTAATATAATCCTTCTGCAGGACCTGGATGATGGCAGAACAGATGGCAGAACAGAGCCTGGGGGAGATGCCTGTCGAGAACTTCAAGTCCTGCAGGCTTCTCCCCGTCGCCAAGTACCGCAGGGTGGCGACGAGCCTCTGCTCCGGAGTGATGGCTTGCCTCATGCAGGTATCCTGCCTGCTGATATAGGGGGTCAGCAAAGCCAACAAACAGTGAAATACTTGGTCCATCATCCGGAGAAAGTTCCTGAAATCATCAGGATTATTCTCACGGATCTTACGGAGCAAAGGCATATGACAGAACTGGTCACGCTGGAGCAACCAATTCTTGGTACGTGAACTCCTCCCCACCCTGTTCATGGACTGGGCTTGTGTCAAGGTAAGGACCCCAACACCAAGCCCCCTGCACAGCACGAACTCTACGAGGAGTACGTATACGCAACATGGCTAGAAAACGGTCGGCTGCTCAGAACGAAGTAACAGAACGCACTGAAGAACAGCAAGGCCTGTGAAGAGCAACCTGAAAAACAGTAACGAACGAACAAGAACACAATGACAGAGTCACGCGTAACTCGCTGCACGCACTGAAGACCAGATACAAACCCACAAGCACAAACTGAACAGCAGAAAACGATCTGAAAACCACAAGTCTGAAAAAGCGCGAATCGTCTCTCACCAAACTTTTACTAACACGAGATTGGCAAAAGGAGCCCAAAGGGTGCCGCGCTTGGTTCTGAACTGCCCTTTTATAGTCTCGTCGTACGTGGAGTACGTGACCGCGTTCTTGGCGATCGGAAATTCCGACAACTTTGTGCGACCGTGTGTATGCAAAACAAGTTTGAGCCAACATCCGTCGGAAAAAATCCATGGATTTTGTTATCAGAATGTCCGATCAATGTCCGACCGTGTGTACGGGGCATAACAGTAAGATATACCATACCTGCAAAGCAAATACAATAAAACATAGTAAAAATAAAACATTACCGTTCTAAAATACAGTAACAATAGATATAGAACAATAGAGAGCAAACAATAGAGAGTGAACATAAGAGAGAGAAGAAAAATAAAACCACAAATATTTTGGCTTTTTTATTTTTTATTTTTGTGTTTTTGTGTTTTCTTTTTTTCTTTTATATTAACTGTAAACTAGAAACGTTCCAGATAAGGGTTTCTCAAAATGTGATGTCCATCTCATCTTTCGAGACCCTGTGTAAGTGTCCCCTAGGACTGTGCAATGCTGTACCCTACGCTACTACTCCACTAATGTGTCTTAGCATTTGAAACAGTCACTGATGCAGAGACCAGGTTGGTCAGGACAGGAGTGACAATAAAAGCGGGTGTCATGCCTAAATCCGCGTTTTCTGCAGACATGACATCTTCTTTGGGGATTTCTTTGAGTAGGGATACCAGAGTAGACATACGGAAAATGCCTCTCATGCAGCCGGCTCATTGCATTTGCGTTGGGAAGGTGGGCCACAGCACTGTCTGGAAACAGAAGGGCTGTGATGATCTCTTCCTGGAATTTAAGGAAGGATCCAGTTCATCCTGAAGCTTTGTATAGCACTTAAGCATTCAGCAAAGCCAATTGGAATAAATACAGTACCAGACCACGAGATTGTGTTTCCAGCGCGATCCTATCGCACTGGTTCTCAGTGACAGGGTACTGTGCATGTACAGGGTACAAGGTGCCTTGGGGGGGGCCCGCAGGCCCCTCTCCCCCAAAGCACCAACCCCCCATGTTGAGGGCATGCGGCCTGGTACAGTTCAGGAGGGGGGGTGCTCATCCCCACCCCCTTTCTTGACCGGCCGGGCTGCTTGCTCGAATAAGAGTCTGGTATGGATTTTGGGGGGGACCCCGACGCCAATTTTTTGCGTAGGGGGTTCCCCTTAAAATCCATACCAGACCTAAGGGCCTGGTATGCCCCTGGGGGGGAACCCATGCCCGTTTTTTCATTTAAAATTTGGCACGGCTTTCCCCCTCATGATTCATACCAAACAGCTGTCAGCAGTGCCTGTTGCTCATCGCGAAAGGAAAAAAGTTTTCCTTTCCCGATCAGCGAGCCAGCTCGGCACTGGTTCCCACGACGGGGCTCGCAAGTGTCAAATCTCACCGATAACAGCGATGAGATTGACACAATATCGATCACCTACTGTATACGGACACTTTTTTGTACCAGCATCTGGCCTTACGGGCAATTAGGTACGGAACCAACAACTGGTCATCGAGGTCCACCCCTCCCATGTTAAGGTTGTATTCATGGACAGAGAGAGGTTTCTCCACAACACTAGTCACCGTAGGAATTTGGACGTATCTGCGTGAAGGGAGGACAGAACGAAAACATTCCGTGTATCCCCCCACTTCACTGCTAACAAATTATTACACTTCAAGCAGGCTCTCTCCCCCCGTCTAAAATCAGAATTCTACAAGCTGTTGGGGGAAGCCCTGGCGATTAGATCGCATGGTGCCACATGCGCCCATTCCACAATCAAAAAGGTGATTAAAAAGTGGCACGCTAGTGTAATAATTGTCCACATATAAGTGGTACCCCTTTCCGAATAGGGGTGACATCAAGTCCCACACAATCTTACCAGTGCTCTCTATGTAGTCTGGGCAGTTCTCGGGCTCCACGTGACTATCTTTTCCCTCGTAAACCATAAAATTATATGTATAGCCTGTTGCCCTGTTACAGCGCTTATACATCTTGACCCCATATCTGAAATGCTTGATGGGAAGATACTGTTTGATAGACAAGCGGCCAGAAAAATGAATCAGGGACTTATCAACGCAGACAACTTGATCAGGAGTAAACAAGGCTGCAAACTGTTGGTGGTTTACGAGGGGCTGAATTTTGCAGAGCCGTTAGAATCCAGGGTCACCCAAGGACGACAGAGCTCATTGTCATTGAAATGCATGAACCGCAAGATCTGCTCATATCGTGTCCTGGTCATGGAGGCAGAGAACACGGGCATATGGTGAATTTGGGTTCGTGGACCAATATGACCGCAACTCACTTTTTTAAACTATGCCCATGAGGAGGGATAGGCCCGGGAAGGTCTTAAATTTGGAGACTGTAATAGGTCTCCAATCTCTGGCAGGGCCAACTGGCGGCAATTAGCGGCAATGAATTGACCAGCATACAAATTGCTTTGGTCTACAACAGATCTATAGAGATCTTCCATGAAAAGCAGCGAATAAAAGTCAAGTGAAATAAAATCAACTGTTTCCACCTGAATTCCGGGTTGGCCAGTGAATGAGGGAAGTACGGGTTCTGCAGAAGTAGTGGGCTCCCAATTCAGATCGGCAAATGCAGCAGGAAGGGCACTATGGGCTCGACGGGCCTGTGTTTGTCTTCTTGGTGGCTGTGGAACACTAGTTGTGCTAGCCACCTCACCAGCTTGAACTGCACTTATGGGACTCGCCACGTCACCAAGTGTTACTGCAGTGCTAGATGTACGACCAGGATGTACTAGGCCGCTGGTGCTTTCCAGTTCACCAGAAGAATGAGCGGCACTAGTACTGGCTCTCTGCTCCATATGAGTTCCCTGCGCTTCTTGCACCTCAACAACAGCAGAAGAACGGGGTCGGGTACACCTGACCTTGGCAGTGACCACTACTCCGTTGTCAGAGCTATCTGTTAGGGTGCCGCTGCTGTCTACTGGTTCGTATTCTGAGCCTGAATCGGATAGATGGGTGACTTCCTCTTCACTCTCATCTATCAGGCTCAGAAATGTGTAGGCCTCTTCACTAGTGTACCTTCGATTGGACATTTTGACCTCTAAATTTACTGGTACATTAGTGCGACTCACAGGAATAAAGAGCACCTGACCATCAGCGACTGCTTCAAACTTCAAAAAACTGTTAGCATTTGCAGGGATCAGGCCTTACTCTGCGAATGCTGCAGTTATGTGTTTAGTGTTTTGTAAGTGACAGTGAACGATTGATACTGCACTTGGGTGGGCTGGGCTGGGCGAAGGGGCTAAACGCAGGTGCTAGCAGGTATCTGGGCTGATCCCACTAATGCTGCATTTTGGGAACCCTAAACTATTGGGGACGCTAATATAGTTCTGATCAGATCAAAGATATCAATCCGTTCAGACACTATACTACTAGGGGAGTTGTATGGTGCGTGCGTGGGTGTTAGCACTACTGGCACTAATCTTATGCTGCCTGGGGTGACACAGACCCTAACTGACACTAAAAGCTAACTGACCGTGTGATCAGGGGGTTAAACATTTTATTAGGTAATATACGGCGGATGCCCTGATGCTTTAAAAAAATAGATAACTAACCAGCATCACCCGTGACACTAATACGGTGATCACTGATGACAGGGGGTGATCAAGGGGTTAAACCTTTATTAGGGGGGTCCCTAGACCTATCTGGGCCTACTACTAAGTACCCAACAATGATTATTGTCACAAATTACACCAGTACAGTGGTCAAAGAAAAATATGAATACTGCACTGGGTGACACTGTGACAGGGATTGAAAGGGTTAATTGGGGGGGGATCGGGGGGTGATAAGTGTGCCTATGTGTACTATGTCAGTGTAGTGTTGGTGCAACTTACTGTGAGATGTCTTCTATCCTCTCTCTGGAACTAAAAGAGTTCCACGAGGGGAGATGACATCACTTCCCCAGACTGTGTTTACACTTATACAGGCAGGGGAAGGATTTCATTGGCCAGAACTGATCATCAGGTCCAGGCCAGAAATTATTGGCCTGGGCCTGGAGACTGATCGGTTCAGAAGCGAATCTGATCGTTGTGGCTGCCGTAAGGTAACGTCGCTTCGCCCAGCCGAGCCAACCTGCCGCAGTACAACTGCGGCGGCTGGTACAGAACTGGTTAAAGGCAAACAGATTCTGAAGCATTTTTTGGAGAATGGGGAAGTGTTAAAACCCTTGTCAGGTTTTTATAACTGTATAGTATGTTTGTGTCCCTATTGGATAGATTCAATTCTCTATTTGTAATGTGACCATTGTCTCTAGTACAAAAAGTGATGGAAAATCTAAGTTTTTTTTCTCAAAAGGAGGAGAAATATTTCAGTTGGGATAGCTGTCCTTAAAACTGTCAAGGAGGTGATCTTCGATTTGCAAAAATCTTCTTTTGCTTCCTTTTAAGTCTCTGGGACAGGAAGTTAATGGAAACATTCCTTAAAGGAAACAGACAGGACAAAAAAACAGCCATTCCTTGCTTTATCCAACACTAAAATAGGTTTTGGCTTTACATACACAAACAAAATCTATGTCATATCATAAGCTTTTAATAGTGTTTCAAATGTATTAGCCTAAAAAACTAAAATTTAATTGCCACAAAATCTTTAGATGAAATTCATACCTTTTAGAATTTTTACAAAATGAATGACATAAAATTATTATACCTTTTTTAAAAAAATTAAAGGATCAGATTTCATTATTTACTATTTACTAGAGATGCGCACAACAGAAACCTTTGTTTAATTTTGGATTTATTCATTAAGTTAATAATTTTGTTTTATTATATATTATTTGATTTGTTAGAATGATTCCTTTTTTGTTATTAATTTTGTATATTGGGGTTAGTTTTGTACATTCAGATGTATTTCATATATTTGTTGTTCTGAATCAGTTCATATTTTGGAAGATCTGCTATATTCATTTTATTGTGCTCATTTATTATTTTGAGAGATTGCTTATAAACTCTGTTTAGGGAGGATGGAGGTGGGTCCATCAGAATCTCCAAATCATAACATACTCAATGGAACAAAACTAATTTTGGTTTCATTTATGTTATGATTCGGAGATTCTGATAGTTCCACCTCTATCCAACCAAAACACAATAAGTAGGAATCATCATCTTCTTTCACTTTTATACCTTACTGTATTATTGCAATATGTTACCATTTCATATTTAGTACAATTTTAAAAAAATTGAAATATGTTATAGCAACATAAAAACAAAATGATGGATGCGTATTGATTCGGATCATTTGTTATGTCGTTAATGTTGTTATGTTATTTCGAATGCTTCAAACAACAAAAAAAGTCAGAATACAAATGAATTTGTTGTTTCATTATATAATTTGTTTTGGATTTATTACACATTACTATTGTGATTTATAGATTTATATACATATAGATTTATATAGATCCTAATCTCCAAATAACAAAAAATGTGTCCAAATTTTGATTATTAACAAAACAAATCACACATGTCACACATTCACCTAGAAGGGAAGGGTATATAGTGAAGCCAACCCCATAATATTAGAAGCCTGTGCAAATTTTACTAAAACCATGCGTAGAACCTTTGGGAATTACAGAAAATGTATTCTAGATCTATGTTAGTTTATTCAGGAGTAAAATTATTTCTTATTGGAAGCACTTACCATGATTTAAAAGAGACGGCTATGGGGATGTCTTTTGCCCAAACCTATACAAATGTATTCTTAGGAGATAAGCAAAATGTCAGGAAAGGCATGCATGTTGTTAGAAACCTCATGTCAGCCATCAGGCTAATGTTTCTGCACGTAGGCATGCATATATTTACAGGCATAGAAGCCTAACTATGGTTTGTAGCAAGAGATATACAAATAAGCCGCCCCTGAATCCCTCTTACTCCACTGCGCCAAAGAAAAGTGCAAAGCTATATAAAAGATGTGTAAGTGAATACAAAATGTGTGTACATACATAGTGTACAGTGAAAAAAGCTGCCACTTAAATAAAAACATAAATTGATCAGAATCCCAAAACTATACCTCTCACATGTGTACAGAAAGAGATAGTGGCGCTAATATAAATTGTGTAAAATAATGGGTCAGAGCAGCATGATGCCTATGACCCTCTAATTATACATAAACATAATAGTGTCATGAAAAGAATTATTTTTATCATGAAAAATTATCAACACCCAGTGAAAAGTGTCACTATAGATAATAAATTACAAGAATTGAATAATCAAGCTCAACAGTTGTTTTTCAATCTTCTTGTGTGATAAATCCTCTACTCTTCCACCACACCACCGTGATAGTGACACCACTCCCTTTGAAGAGCGAACTCACCAGATTGTATAGCCTCCCACTCTCGTGTTCAGCAAAACAGCAATTGAACCACACCTGGGTTGCATGTGATGAACCGTGACTCCAATCAAGCCAGCTCCATATGTGAAAAAATAAATAAAGTGCTCCACATAGCGTGATACCATTTTGACAGATTTAGTAAAATCACTCCAAACACACTTCAATGGTTACACTCACTTTTAAACTGAAACAAAAAAGCCTTTGAACAAAACCACAGCAAGCACAGCAAGCAACAGGATCAGTGATCCAACAGTGCACCGCGGTCACAGCGGATCTGAAGTGTGATCTGGTGTATCTCTCACCCAACTTTCTAAGGCCCAGCAATCCGATCGGTGTCATCCTCCTCAGACAGAGGCGTCTAATGTCAGTGCGATGGAATACCGTGTAACCATGCCCCAGACATGTTTCGTGGAAAAGACTTCTTCAAATGGGATAGAAGCCTAACTGTATGTGCATCGTTGGCTGCTGCCAAGTAGACATCATTGCTGCACAAGCCCCTTGCTGAATGGCCTTCAGTCTTGCTCCTGTGTTCCTGAGCCTGATACTCATCCTGATTCCGTTACTGACCCAGCTTTCACCTAACCGGCTTTTGGATTACCCTAGCTGAGCACATGCAACTCAAGACTCATATGAGGCATTCAAACCATGTATAGGAAGCATATATCGAGTGAATTGTTGCTAAAGAAGATTTAAATAAGTCCCCAAACCTCTAGTCTCTGGTATTTAATTTTTTTTTTTATCTCCTTTAATTAGCTTACACATACCTTCCTCGCCAGCTGGTCATTTTATTTGTAATTTCCTTTTTAAAAAAAAACACAAGAAGGATTTCTTTTTAAAGAAACTATAAAGGTTACAGGTATTGTACAGACTACATGAAAAATAAGAAAATCTCAATACCCACAAAGAACAGCTTATCTTAGGCGAGTGAGATATGATCCCCTATTTTAAGCAGCATTTTGTGTACTTTATTGCTAGTAAAAAAGCTCTACCCCATAGGAGCTGCTGGATAGAATGGGGTCCCTTCTTTGCCTCAACCTCCTTGAGAACCTCGGAAGCCTCTGACACACTAGGGTAAATGTAAAAAACTTACACTGACACCAAAAATCACTGAAAGTGGCACTTGGCACTCAGCAGTAATACCTTGTCAATAAAACAGGCGCTGAGCAAGTCAATAAAAGCAAATGTAATATATTGTCTCTAAACAAAGTTAGTAACAGACAAGCATAACAATAGTAGTAAGAGGTATGTCAATCCACCTGCGCTCAGGATAATAAACAATCAATAATAAGCAAAATAATAATAATATGCATATTAGTAGTAGTAACACCCTTAGCATAAGTAATGAAAGGTGGTCAAGAAAAAATAACATAAAATGACATCTTGAGTCCAGGTCTGCAGGTCTGCATATGAGCAGTAATAGATCTTACACTACCAAATACAGTGACTACACTGCCAGAGTGCATTAATGGCGGTTATGCTAGGCCTCGACTGACTGGCATATCCATGGGAAAATGGTATCAACAGAAGAGGAAAAAAGGGGTGTTCAGGATGGGGGGGTTAATGGGGAGGAGGGGCAGTCATTTAGATTGTTCTTCTGCTGGCTATCGTTTAGAAAGAGTTGGTGCACTTGTTGGCAGTCCTAACAAACCAGCATGCAGTGTATTGTATTAATAGTGCAGTGGAAATGGCACAGATGCAGTTCCCAAGGGGGGGAGACAAAATAGGTAAGACACAGATGCGATGGGAATGTGATATGCTTAATGCCCTGCTAACAGTGAATACGATCACTGCGATACAGGTGCACAGGTGCGCTCTTGCTGTAGAAGGATCACTCTATCTTTCCCTGAGGTATCTGTGAAGTCTAGCTATAGGAAATGGCGGTAAGAGGACACTCCAATCCCTCTGCGGCAATGGTGCAGCTTGATTACTGTGGCCTGTGTTATGCAGCAAGGGTATCTCTTTCTTCCTGGGTCTACCACTCAATCTCCCCAGTCCAGCCTAACCACAGTCTGACCCCAGCTACAGATGTGCACTCTCCAAGTCTGTGGCATCAAGAGAGTGAAGTGGGCAGTTCAGTAAAAGCTGTCTCACCTCTCCTTCTGCTTCTCAGTACATCCTGGGAACTGTAGTGTACAGAGTCCACTGTCCCCATTGTATGGCTGCTGTCTCAAACGACAACTTCAATGATTAACAGCACTCTGCATATAGTTCTATGGGCTGGCATGACTTGACTCTCTCCCTGCTGGTTGGAGAGGATAGTGCAGCATAACATCAGTATTATAGCAGAAAGTAGAGCAACAGAGGCCATTATCTCCTTCTTCATGTTTCTGTAGCCTCGCACCTGGCTTCATATACCAAAACTTTTGTTAAATGCTGCATAGAGCTGGATCTGTCCACAATGCTCTGTGTCTGGGCACTGCCCTTAAAGGAGACCTATACTCAAGTAGTAACTTAAAGTTTTCTTAGCGGGCTCACTGTGATGCATAGATCAATATGTGCACTTGTTTTTGCAAAGAGAAAAATAATCTCTGATTCACTGATTTAGCAGAGATCACTGAACCAAAATGCCTAGGCTTTTGATTACGTGGTCTGTAATTGAGGAATCCTGTAGACAGCCTGTTATTATAACCTTGCATGAAAGTGGAATTTGTGCCTATTGCCTGTCCACTCTGAAAATGAGTATTGTAATGTTGTTTAATGCCGTAGCACATCTACTGGTAGGCTGAAATAAAGTTTTATCTTTCCAGATTAGTCAGCTACTGAGATGACAATTGTGATTGCATTTCGATTTGGATAGAAGGGAATAGGGATGAGCCGAACAACCCCTGTTCGGTTCGCTGCAGAACATGCGAACAGGCAAAAAATTTGTTCGAACACGCGAACACCGTTAAAGTTTATGGGACATGAATGTGAAAAATCAAAAGTGCTAATTTTAAAGGCTTAAATGCAAGTTAAAAAGTATTTGGGGACCTGGGTCCTGCCCCAGGGGACATGTATCAATGCAAAAAAAAGTTTTTAAAACGGCAGTTTTTTCGGAAGCAGTGATTTTAAGAATGCTTAAAGTAACACAATAAAAATGAAATACTCCTTTAAATATCGTGCCTGGGGGGTGTCCATAGTATGCCTGAAAAGTGGTGCAGTTTTCCTGTGTTTAGAACAATACCACAGCAAAATGACATTTCTAAAGGAAAAAAAGTCATTTAAAACTGACCGCGGCTGTAATGTATTGTCAGGTCCCGGCAATATAGATAAAAATCATTGAATAAAAATGGCATGGGTTCCCCCCCAGTACATTGGGTCTGGTATGAATATTAAGGGGAACCCTGAACCCAAATTTAAAAAAAAAAATGGTGTGGGCGTCCCCCAAACACTGTATATTCTGAACAGCAGTATATATAATATACGGCCTGCCCTATATACTCTGCAGAAAATTGGGCCTTAGGTGTTGGTGGTAGCAGAACACCGTAAACCAGTTATATATATATATATACACAAGACTAAACATATATATATTAATACACTGCCTGCACTGACTGAATATAGAGTAAACACTGAATTTATAGGCTATGCAAAATGCAGAGTATATCTCAGTATCACACAAAAGTGAGTACACTCCTCACATTTTTGTAAATATTTTATTATATCTTTTCATGTGACAGCACTGAAGAAATTACACTTTGCTACAATGTAAAGTAGTGAGTGTACAGCATGTATAACAGTGTAAATTTGCTGTCCCTTCAAAATAACTCAACACACAGCCAATAATGTCTAAACTGCTGGCAACAAAAGTGAGTACACCCCTAAGTGAAAATGTCCAAATTGGGCCCAAAGTGTCAATATTTTGTGTGGCCACCATTATTTTCCAACACTGCCTTAACCCATTCAGGCATGGAGTTCACCAGAGCCTCACAGGTTGCCACTGGAGTCCTCTTCCACTCCTCCATGATTACATCATGGAGCTGGTGGATGTTAGAGACCTTGCACTCCTCCACCTTCCGTTTGAGGATGCCATACAGATGCTCAATAGGATTTAGGTCTGTAGACATGCTTTGCCAGTCCATCACCTTTACTCTCAGCTTCTTTAGCAAGGCAGTGGTGGTCTTGGAGGCATGTTTGGGGTCGTTATCCCCTTGGATGGAGCATGATCCAAGGGGATCATGCTCTGCTTCAGTATGTCACAGTACATGTTGGCATTCATGGTTCCCTCAATGAACTGTAGCTCCCCAGTGCCAGCAGCACTCATGCAGCCCCAGACCATGAGACTTCCACCACTATGCTTGACTGTAGGCAAGACACACTTGTCTTTGTACACCTCACCCGGTTGCCGCCACACACGCTTGACACAGTCTGAACCAAATAAGTTTATCTTGGTCTCATCAGACCACAGGACATGGTTCCAGTAATCTAGTCTGCTTGTCTTCAGCAAACTATTTTGCGGGCTCTCCTGTGCATCATCTTTAGAAGAGGTTTCCTTCTGGGATGACAGCCATGCAGACCAATTTGATGCAGTGTGCGGCGTATGGTCTGAGCACTGACAGGCTGAACCCCAACCCTTCAACCTCTGCAGCAATGCTGGCAGCACTCATACGTCTATTTCCCAAAGACAACCTCTGGATATTACGCTGAGCATGTGCACTGAACTTCTTTGGTCGACCATGGCGAGGCCTGTTCTGAGTGGAACCTGTCCTGTTAAACCGCTGTATGGTCTTGGCTACCATGCTGCAGCTCAGTTTCTGGGTCTTGGCAATCTTCCTATAGGCTAGGCCATCTTTATGTAGAGCAACAATTTTTTTTTTCAGATCCTCAGAGAGTTCTTTGCCATGAGGTGCCATGTTGAACTTCCAGTGACCAGTATGAGAGAGTGAGAGCGATAACACTAAATATAACACAACTGCTCCGCATTCACACCTGAGACCTTGTAACACTAACAAGTCACATGACACCGAGGAGGGAAAATGGCTAATTGGGACCTATTTGGACATTTTCACTTGGGGTGTACTCACTTTTGTTGCCAGCGGGTCAGACATTAATGGCTGCGTCTTGAGTTATTTTGAGGGTACAGCAAATTTACACTGTTATACAAACTGTACACTCACTACTTTACATTGTAGCAAAGTGTCATTTCTTTAGTTTTGTCACATAAAACGATATAATAAAATATTTACAAAAATGTGAGGGGTGTACTCACTTTTGTAGATACTATATATGTATATATATATATATATATATATATACTAGACTGACTATATATATATATATATATATATATATATATATATATATATATATATATATATATATATCAAATACACTGCCACTAACTGAATAACCTGCCTGCTTAATTTAAATCAAGCTATCTCTCCATCCACACCAACAACACTACACAGGGCCGCAGTGTATGCAGCCTTATATAGTGTGGGGCGTGGACTTAGTCCCCCTGAGCCATGATTGGCCAAAGGCACCCTGCCTTTGGCCAATTATGGCTCTCTTAGCAGAGGGCGCTGGAATTGGCCAAAGCATGCAGGTGCGATCTCGCAGTGCATTATGGGATGTTCTGCGGCGCTCAAATTTTCCGTAATGTTCGCTCTTCGACGAACGGGCGAACAGCCGATGTTCAAAGTCGAACGTATGTTCGACCCGAACATCAAGTTCATCCCTAGGAGGGAGGTGGGAAGAGGATATTGCCACATTTTCCAGGAAACACACAGCTATACTTTAAACCTGGCCTGGGGCATACAGTATCTCATATTCCTAATCTGTGTGCAGACTAATTCACAGGTTCTCAGCCAGTGGAATGTATACCCCAAGGGAATACATCTGACACATTTTACTTGATTTGGTAGATTAACCATAATAGTTTGGTGTTTTAACAAATAATACAGTACATCTAAAATAAATCTTTCTATTTGTAGTGATCTTAGGGATTGTTTAGAACTTATGTATATACAAGGGTACTTGTGGGGTTAGATTTATCGCACAGGAGCCTCTAGGCATAGAACCTCTGACACTGTGTGCTCTACCTGTTTATCATGCTGTTAAATGATCTGTACACGACACACATTACCATGCTAAATGCAGTAATGCTTTACAGGGGAGGCAATGTTACTAGATGTACAGTGTTATCTGTTGTTCTTTAATACCATCATTTATTACAGATACCATGTTGTCATATACCATGTTGCAAATGTGTGACACAGGTTCTATATTGCCATATTCACTCACTGGCCACTTTATTAGGTACACCTTGCTAGTACCGTTTTGGACTCCCTTTTGCCTTTCGAACTGCCTTAATTCTTTGTGTTATAGATTCAACAAGGTGTTGGATATATTCCTCAGAGATTTTGGTCCATATTGACATGATAACATCACACAGTTGCTGCAGATTTGTTGACTGCACATTCATGATACAAATTTCCTATTCCACCACATCCCAAAGGTGCTCTATTGGATTGAGGTCTGGTGACTGTGGAGGCCATTGAAGTACAGTGAACTCATTGTCATGTTCAAGAAACCAGTTTGAGAGGATTTGAGCTTTGTGACATGGTGCATTATCCTGATGGAAGTAGCCATCATAAAGGGATGGACATGGTCAGCAACAATACTCAGGTAGGCCATGGCGTTTAAACAATACTCAGTTGGTACTAAGGGGCCCAAAGTGTGCCAAGAAAATATCCCCCACACCATTACATCACCAACAGCCTGAACTGTTGATACAAGGCAGGATGGATCGATGCTTTCATGTTGTTTACACCAAATTCTGACCCTACCAGCTGAATGTCGCATCTGAAATCGAGACTTATCAGACTAGGCAATGTTTTTCAAATCTTCTATTGTCCAATTTTGGTGAGCCTGTGTGAATTTTAGCCTCAGTTTCCTGTTCTTAGCTGACAGGAGTGGCACCCAGTGTGGTCTTTGGCTGCTGTAGAACATCTTCTTCAAGTTTCGAAGTGTTGTGTGTTCAGAGATGGTATTCTGCATACCTTGGTTGTAAAAAGTGGTTATTTGAGTTACTGTTTCCTTTCTATCATCTGGAGACAGTCTGCCAATTCTCCTCTGACCTCTGACATCAACAAGGCATTTTCGTCCACACAACCGCCGCTCACTGGATATTTTCTCTTTTTCTGGACATTCTCTGTAAACCCTAGAAATGATTGTGTGTGTGAAAATCCCAGTAGATCAGCAGTTTTTGAAATACTCAGACCAGCCCGTCTGGCACCAACAACAATGCCACGTTCAAAGTCACTTAATTCTCTTTTCTTCCCCATTCTGATGCTCAGTTTGAACGTCAGCAAGTCATCTTCATCACAATAGAACAAAAATGCTGCGCTAAAATAAAAATAAAGTGTCCACAAAAATGTGTTCATAAACTGAAGTTTGTCAAAACAACTCAAATACAAAACAGTTCATATTGTAATGGGTGTAAAACATACACAAGTGTTACGCTTCAGCCTTCACCCAATGCTTGGAAACACCTGTAGTGCCAATCCTTCATTAATGATTAAAAATACACACTCACCTGAGGGATATGCTGTTTATTACTAGAACAGCAATAAGCACTTTGTGTAAATGGTATCCAGCATCACCACTCTCACTCCACAGATGGCAGAACCAGACTGCTCTATTGTACTCCACCAGGGAATAGTACCAGAGTTATTAGCATGAAGCCACCAACCAAAAGTAATATTTTTGATCATAGTGTAGTATTTTAATATTTCCAAATATACATTAAAAACACCCAGTATAAAAACAACCAGTATAAAAACAAATCCCATTTTCAAACTTACATAAGGGGTGCCAAGCCTGTAGAGAATGCCAGCATGACCTCTAGCCCTTCATAGTGTAGTTCTACGTATGTTTTACGCAAATGTGCCTCATCAGGAGATGTCTGTTTGTTTGTCTATAACGACCATTATTATGTAACTTTTTCCCGAAGCTCGAATACATCGCTTCCTGTTTCGGCACCATTTTGTTGTGGTCAAACCACCTAACAAAACAGCCATCGTTTTCTGAGGGACCAGGAAGTGAACATATTCATAAATAAACTCATAAATAGACTCAACTTCATTGACCTCCAGCCACTAAATAATCAAACTGAAAACAATGCTAATAAATGAATAATGGAGACAGTCTATGGGACTACAAAAAGAGCATTACATCACTTTTACCATTTTGTTGGAGTCAAACATTACATAACTTCCTGTTTTTGCACCATTTTGTTGTTGTCAAACCACTTAACAAAACAGCCACCATTTTTTAAGGGACCAGGAAGTGAAGATATTCATAAATAGACACAACTGTATCAACCTGTAGCCACTAGGCAATCAAACTGAAAACAATGCTAATAACTGAATATGTTGGAGGCAGCCTATGGGGCTACAAAAAGAGTTATAATATGACAAGCCCAAAAGTTATAATAATTATAATAAAAATCTCCAAATTAATATCTAAACAAAAAACTGTTAGTAATATAGTCTGACAAGGCTACACATTACAATCTATTTAAGTTTTAA
Organism: Aquarana catesbeiana; assembly: GCF_042186555.1. NCBI lineage: Eukaryota > Metazoa > Chordata > Amphibia > Anura > Ranidae > Aquarana > Aquarana catesbeiana. Next base: position 344,688,714 of record NC_133326.1, on the reverse strand, counting down.
AATAATAATAAAAATAATAATGCGTCACTAAACAATAAAAATCGTGGGTATATGTCATCAAAAAAAATATATATTATAATCAAATAAGGACAAATATTAAAAGTGTTGAGAATATTATTCTATTAATAAAAGCAACCAGTCTAAAATGAGTAGACACTAAATCACTAGTATCAATAAAACAATTTAGGTACCAATCTACATTTAGCCCCAATGGAACATTTCAATACATACAGCCATTTAATTTGCATTTTGGATATTTCTCTCATTCTGTGAAACCTCTCCAGTGTGGTTTTAATTTGCCAATAGCCAGAAATCTAAAACCACTAGGATCTATTTTGTGGCTCTGTCTAAAATGGGCTGAGATGCTGTGTTTTTTAAAACCTGTTCTTATGTTGAATACGTGTTCTCTGAATCGATCTCTCAGTCTCCCAGTGGTTCAGCCCACATATTGTTTACGACATGGGCACTCCAATAAATAAACCACGTGGCTTCATTCACATAAGATTAATGTATCTATCAAGTAGTTTCTGTTAGTGATAGTCAAAGAAAATAGATATTGTTTACATTGTTTAAAACCTGTTCTTATGTTGTATCTGTGTTCTCTCAATCGATCTCTCAGCCTCCTAGCTGTTCTGCCCACGTATGGTTTATGACATAGACACGCCAATAAATAAACCACGTGGCGTGATTTACATGAAATTAATGTATCTATTGAGTAGTTTATATTAGTGATAGTCAAAGAAAATAGATATTGTTTATTTATTTATTTATTGTTTTATTGTTGTCTCTGTCCAGTGACAGTACATATTACACATTTATTGCAGGGATGGAAGCTTTTAATCTCTGCAAAAATAGCAACCTTTTTAGGAGGATCAAGAATAGTCAGAGCCAACCAATCTCTTAAATTTGTGGCTCTCTTGAATACTACCTCTGGTCTATCCGGTAGAATCTCTTTTAAAACTGGGTCACATTTTAATATCCCTCAGATTTTTTTCAAAATTTGCCTAACTTGATGGTGTTGGACTGAGAAATTGGTAATCATAGGACAAAACATTTTATTAACCCTTTTCTCTCCTAGGGCCAATAATTATTCTCTATCTACAGTATATTTAGAACTTCTTGTATAGATTGGTCAAGTGCAGCTTCATCATAACCTTCTCCAGGAATCTATTTTTTAAGATTGACGCTTGATGTACATAATCATTTACATCTTTACAATTACGTCTCATCCTGAGAAATTGTCCTTTAGGAATACCTCTCAACCAAAGGGAGTGGTGGCAGCTGTCTAGTGAGATGTAGCTGTTCCTGTCTGAACCTTTAAAGAAGGATGTAATATGTCATGTAAATTTCTCTATTAAATACTTTCAAATTTAAATCCAAGATAAACTTATAGTATAGTCATTGCTATTAAGATACAGTAGGACATGAAGTCTGGATCTGGGGCGTGCACCCGCACTGCTGGTGGCCCGCTCCTACTGTGATTATACACAGTGGGAGCCCAGCAGCGGGTACCACAGATTGTAAGTCTTTTTTTGTTTATAGTGCAAAAAATAAAAACAGCAGAGGTGGTGATCAAATACCACCAAAAGAAATCTCTATTTGTGGGAAAAAAGTGTCACATGCAATTGTCAGTTAAATTAACAAAGTGCCGTATCGCATAAAATGGCCTGGTCATATAGGGGGTAAACCTTCTGGAGGTCAAGTGGTTAATGATGATTCATCCCCTTTCTATAGTAACAGGACATCATTTATAAAGCCTTTGTAAAACAATAGATTATCTCTTTGTCTATCAAAAATAATTTCCCATTCCCATTTTGTTATAAAGAGATTTGCTGAACTGGGGGAAGATTTAGCCCCCATGGCAACACCTCTTTTTGTCAGATAAAGGGAGTCTTTAGACCAACAAAAATTATGAGACGTAGCAAAATCTAGCAGAGAAATAATAAACTCTCTTTGAGGTATTGGGTAGCTGTTTCATTTAAATACAGTGACACTGCTGCTCGTCCATCTAAATGGTCAATATTAGTATAGAGTGATGCCAAATCAGCAGTAACCAAAATGTTTGATCATCACTCCTCATATTCTTTAAATCATTTAACACTTGTTTGGTGTCTTTTAGACATGCTGGTTTGTGTGTCACTATTTGTTAAAGAAATGCATCTATATATTCCCCAATTCTCGACGTAATGGATCCTATGCCACTTATAATGGGCCTTCCTGTTGGATTTATGAGGTCTTTGTGGACCTTAGGCAGAAAATATATTGTAGGGATTCTGGGAGCTGATGGGACTAAGAATGTTTTCTCTTTCTTATTTAGTATCCCTTCTTTATTACCAGTATTAATCAATTGCTTGAGTTCTCTTTTATAATTAATAGTAAGATCCTTTATTCAATGGAATGTAGGTATCCCTATCATTCAGGATGTTAAACATTTCTTTAACCACTTAAGTGCCGGACCATTTTGCTGCCCAAAGACCAGAGCACTTTTTACGATTCGGCGTTGCTTTCACTGACAATTGCGCGGTCGTGCAACGTGGCTCTCAAACAAAATTGACATCTTTTTTTTCCCACAAATAGTGCTTTCTTTTGGTGGTATTTGATCACCTCTGCGATTTTTATTTTTACGCTATAAACAAAAAAATAGTGACAATTTTTAAAAAAACGCATTATTTTTTGTTTTTTGCTATAATAAATATCACCCAAAAATATATAAAAAAAATTTTTTTCCTCAGTTTAGTCTGATACGTATTCTTCTTTTTTGGTAAAAAAATCACAATAAGCATTTATTGATTGGTTTGCGCAAAAGTTATAGCATCTACAAAATAGGGGATAGTTTTATGCCATTTTTATTAATGTTTTTTTTTTTACTAGTAATGGCGGTGATCAGCAATTTTCATCATGACTGCGACATTATGACGGACACGTCGGACCATTTTGGCACGATTTTGGGACCATTCACATTTATACAGCGATCAGTGCAATTAAAATTGCATTGGTTACTGTGTAAATGTGACTGGTAGTGAAGGGGTTAACACTAGGTGGCGTTGTAGGGGTTAAATGTGTCCTAGGGATGTGTTCTAACTGTAGGGGGAATGGGCTAGCTGTGATACACCACTGATCATAGCTCCCGATCACAGGATCAGTGACACTGTCACTAGGAAGAACAGAGAGATGCTTGTTTACATTAGCATCTCCCCGTTCTTCCTCTCCGTGAGACGATCGCGGGTATCCCCGCAGACATCGAGTCAGCAGGACCCGCGACCCGACTGGCCGGCGCGCACGCCATGGCACGGTGGCAAATCCAAAGGGACGTACAGGTACGCCCATTTGCCCATTTTGCTGATGTACATCGGCGTGCGCCGGTCGGGAACCGGTTAATATACCTATCCTTATCCATTAGGACTATATCGCCTCCCTTGTCGGCAGGTCTTATAACAAGATCCCTTCTTTCTAGTGAAGTGTTTTTCCCAAGATGATTATCCCTTTCTTTTCTTACTTTTTTTACCTCTAATTATTCCAAATCGTATATCACCATGTCTTTAAAGAATTACCATTATTGGGAGGAATAAAAAAAGAAGCATTCTTTAAGGAGACTGGTGATAGATTGAACCTGTGCTGTTACGTACAATGGGATTTTGTATAAAATGTTTTTTGATGCTAATTTGTCTGGTGAATTTATGAAGATCGATGAAAGTTTGAAATTAATTAAGGCGGGTCTTAGGGACAAACTTTAAACCCTTGTTCAGTATACCCTTCTCCTCAGGGGTAAGAGATAACGAACTCAGGTTGAAAAAGTCTTTAGATTGTCCTATTCTCACCTTATTTTTTTTTTGATCCATTAACGCTGCTCTCTCCTCTTCTACCTATTCTGCGTCTATGCTCCTTTTCCTGTTTTGTCTTCCTCCTAAAAAATGATAATTAGAGTTTTGTTGATATGGTGGTTACATAGTTACATAGTCACATAGTTACATAGTAAGTGAGGTTGAAAAAAGACACAAGTCCATCAAGTCCAACCTATGTGTGAGATAATGTCAGTATTACATTGTATATCCCTGTATGTGGTGGTCGTTCGGGTGCTTATCCGAGTTTTTTGAGACTATCGATACTCCCCGCTGAGACCACCGCCTGTGGAAGTGAATTCCACATCCTTGCCGCTCTTACAGTAAAGAACTCTCTACGTAGTTTAAGGTTAAACCGCTTTTCTTCTAATTTTAACCACTTCAATACAGGGCACTTAAACACCTTCCCGCCCAGACCAATTTTCAGCTTTCAGTACTCTCACACTTTGAATGACAATTACTCTGTCATGCTACATTGTATCCAAACAAAATAATTTTATAATTTTTTTCTCACAATTAGAGCTTTCTTTTGGTGGTATTTAATCACCGCTGTTTTTTTTTTTTTTTTGCGATATAAGCGAAAAAAAGAGCGAAAATTTTGAAAAAAAAACACTTTTTTTTTAGCTTCTATTGTAAAATTTTGCAAATAAGTCATTTTTCTTCATAAATTTGGGCCAAAATTTATACTGCTACATATCTTTGGTAAAAATAACTCAAATTAGTGGATATTATTTAGTCTGTGTGAAAGTTATAGAGTCTACAAGTTAGGGTGCAAATCACTGAAAATAGATAACATCTGATCACACCTGATGTACTGAAGGCCTATCTCATTTCTTGAGACACTAACAATCAAGGAAAGTACAAATATCCCCAAATCACCCCTTTTTGGAAAGTAGACATTCCAAGTTATTTAGTAAGAGGCATGGTGAGTTTTTTGAAGTTGTAATTTTTTTCCCACAATTCTTGGGAAAATTAAGACTTTTTTTTTTAACACAAACTTATTGTATTGACAGGTTATTTCTTGAACACAGCATGCATATACTTCCAACTACACCCAAAAATACATTCTGCTACTCCTCCTGAGTATGGCAATACCACATGTGTGAGACTTTTACACAGCCTGGCTACATACAGAGGCCCAACATGCAGGGAGCACCTCCAGGCATTCTAGGAGCAAAATTACACATATAATTTCATGACAACCTATCTACCTTTTTATGGCCTTGGAGCACCAGGACAATGGAAATGCCCACAAAATGACCCCATTTTGGAAAGCTAACACCCCAGCGTATAATCTATGAGGCATAATGAGTCTTTTGAACAGGTCATTTTTTTCCAGAAGTTTTTAGAATACGTGGGAAAAAAATGAAAACGCATTTTTTTTTACACAAAGTTGTCAATTTATAAGATATTTCCAACACATAGCATGTACATAGCAAAAATTACACCCCAAAATACATTCTGCTACTCCTCCTGAGTATGGCAATACCACATGTGTGAGACTTTTACACAGCCTGGGCACATACAGAGGCTTAACATCCAAGTAGCACCTCCAGGCATTCTAGGAGCAAAATTACACATATAATTTCATGACGACCTATCTCTCTTTTGAAGGCCCTGGAGCACCAGGACAATGGAAGCGCCCACAAAATTACCCCATTTTGGAAAGCAAACACCCCAACGTATAATCTATGAGGCATGATGAGTCTTTTGAACGGTCCATTTTTTCCCAGAAGTTTTCGGAAAACGTGGGAAAAAAATGAAAACGCATTTTTTTACACAAAGTTGTCAATTTGTAAGATATTTCCAACACATAGCATGTACATAGCAAAAATGACACCCCAAAATACATTCTGCTACTCCTCCTGAGTATGGCAATACCACATGTGTGAGACTTTTACACAGCCTGGTCACATACAGAGGTCTAACATCCAAGTAGCACCTCCATACATTCTAGGAGCAAAATTACACATATAATTTCATGACGACCTATCTCCCTTTTGAAGGCCCTGGAGCACCTGGACAATGAAAACGCCCACAAAATGACCCCATTTTGGAAAGCAAACACCCCAACGTATAATCTATGAGGCATAATGAGTCTTTTGAATGGTTAATTTTTTCCCAGAAGTTTTCGGAAAACGTGGGAAAAAAATGAAAACACATTTTTTTACACAAAGTTGTCCATTTATAAGATATTTCCAACACATAACATGTACATAGCAAAAATGACACCCCAAAATACATTCTGCTACTCCTCCTGAGTATGGCGATACCACATGTGTGAGACTTTTACACAGCCTGGCCACATACAGAGACCTAACATCCAAGTAGCACCTCCAGGCATTCTAGGAGCAAAATGACACATTTCATTTCATGATGAACTATCTCCCTTTTGAAGGCTCTAGAGCACCAGGACAATGGAAACGCCCACAAAATTACCCCATTTTGGAAAGCAAACACCCCAACATATAATCTATGAGGCATAATGAGTCTTTTGAATGGTTCATTTTTTCCCAGAAGTTTTCGGAAAACGTGGGAAAAAAATGAAAACGCATTTTTTTTACACAAAGTTGTCCATTTATAAGATATTTCCAACACATAACATGTACATAGCAAAAATGACACCCCAAAATACATTCTGCTACTCCTCCTGAGTTTAACGATACCACATGTGTGACACTTTTACACAGCCTGGCCACATACAGAGGCCCAACATCCAAATAGCATCTCCAGTCGTTCTAGGAGCATAAATTACACATATAATTTCATGACTACCGATCATATTTTTGAAGGCCCTTCATATTTCTAATAGATAACATGTACATACCAAATAACAAAAGATTACCTGTGGTTTTAGTAGTGCAGTGGTCCACAGAGGAGAGCATCGGTCCAAGCAGCAGGCAGGGATGTGATCAGTGACAGCAAAAGCAATCATCCAGGCAGCAATACTGTCCATAGTTAGTTCAGGCAGAGATACTGTCAGCAGAGCCAAAGCATTGGTCCAGGTAGCAGGCAGAGATGTCCAGGCAAAAATACAGGCTATAGTCAGTAGAGGCAGCAGGCCGAGATATGGTCAACACAGCCAAAGTATTAGTCCAGGCAGCAGAAATAAACAGTCCATAAAGTCCTGGGTCATTACAGGCAGCGATAGGGTCAGCATTGCCAAAGTATTGGAACAGACAGCAGGAAGGACCATCAAGCTTAGGGCCAGGGGCACAGGGGTAGAGGCTTCTCCCACCCAAATCTCTTTGAAGCCTTCGGCAACCAGACCCTGTTCTGGGAACACAGAAAACCAAAAACTGATTTTCTCTACTCAGAATGCTATTCTGAAGCCCTCACATATGTGAGACCCCTGTGTACTGAAGTAGAAGGGCAAAAGATCAGTCCAAGTGGCAGGCAAAAACATGGTCGATTTAACAGGCCGAGATCGGTGCACGTGGAAGTCAGAAACGTGGTTAAAATGGCAGGCAAAGACATTGTCGGTAAACAGGCCAGGGTCAGTTAACATGGAAGGTAGAAACATGGTGTTACTAATAAGGGGAACTAATATCTGATGGATGTGTGATAATTTTTGAAGCAATCACCGATACACAGGCCAGGTCGGGAGGGACATTGGGAACAATAATAACTTGTATCTCTTCTAGCTGCTCCACTTGAGCATACACGACATCTCTTTTGGCGTCTTCTTACGGATTCTGCGGGGGGAATGTTATAGGGAAACTGTTGCTCATGAAGTCGACACTATCAGAGCGAATGCTTCCTGGGGCGGGTCCTTGCTGGTAAATAAGGGCAGTGACAATGTTTTCAATATATTTGAGGTAGGTGATGGGTTGGTTTTCGGGTGATTTTTGATAACAGACAAATGAATTGAACATGGCCATATGAAACAGATGAAATGCAACCTTTTTATACCAATATTTGGACTTGCGGGTTGACAAATATGATTGCAGCATCTGATCATTTAAATCCACCTCCCCCATATACAGATTGTAGTCATGGACACATTCAGGCTTTACTAGGGGGCCACGTCTTCTCTGAACCTCCACCAAGGTATCATTGTGAATGGTAGTCATCATGTGAACATTCTTCTTGTCCCGCCACTTCATGGCCAACACTTCCTCATTCCTCATGAATGCGGCTCCCCCCTTTTGTAGCCGTTTTGCTGGTAAATTCTGTGGGAAGCCCTTCCTATTTTTTCGGAAGGTACCGCAGGCCAGGGTTTTTTCACAATACAGGTGACGGAAAAGGGGCAAGCTGCTGTAGTAATTATCTACTTATAAGTGGTAACCTTTTTTGAACAGGGGGTATGCAAGGTGCCACACAATTTTACCACTGGTTCCTATGTATGTGGGACACTCACGGGGCTGGAGCTGGGAGTCTTTTCCCTCATAAATACGAAATGAGTACACGTATCCAGTGGCTCGGTCACATAATTTGTTCAATTTCACCCCGTATCTGGCTCTCTGGGATATACTGCTTGATATTCAGTAGGCTAGTAAAGTGGATAAGGGATTCGTCTACACAAATATTTTGGTCAGGGATAAAGACTTCAGAAAATCGTTTGGTAAAAGAATTTATTAGAGGGCGAAGCTTATATAATTTGTCATGGTTGGGATGATCTTGGGGAGGGCACTGCAAATTGTCATTGAAATGTAGGAAACGCATAATCATATTGTACCGTGTCCTGGACATAACAGAAGAATATAGGGGCATGTGGTGGATGGGGTGGGTGGACCAGTAGGCATGCAGTTAATTTTTCTTTGTAAGCCCCATATTAAAAGTAAGGCCCAAGAACAATTTGAATTCGTCTAGTGTGAGATGTCGCCAATGGAACATACGGGCTTAGGACGAACTGGGGTTGGCAGCAATATATTGTTCTGCATAGAGATTTGTTTGGTTCACCATGTACTGCAACAAATCTTCCGGGAAAAACAAATAGAAATAGTCCAAATATGAAAAATTCGAAGTGTTGGGCTGCACACCTGGCTGTGCAGTGAAAGGCGGGATTGTAGCAGATCCTGAGTTGGCAGGCAACCATAAGGGGTTTGCCAGAGCATGGGGAAGGTAGGACTGGGCCCGGATTCTTTGGGCTGCATGTGCAATTCCAGTACTTGTACTGGGCTCCTCTTCCTGGGGTCTGGCGCTGCTGGTGGTAGGCAGGTTTTCTGATCTAGGTCCTGATCTCCTTACTCTTTTAGGAGGGGCGGTTTCCTCCGCTGACTCGGACTCCGATCCGCTACCCTCCACTGGCTCGTATTCCGAACCAAAATCGGATAATAAGAGCTCCCCACTGCTCTCATCATCCGACATGGTAACGATGTTATATGCCTCCTCAGCTGTGTAAACTCTTTGGGACATGATGGTGGTACTTTTGGCGGGCCTGTGTGACGGAACTGGTGGTGCTACTGACAGCTCACTGATGGTGGGCCTGTGTGATGGTACTGACAGGTTACTGATGGCCTGTGTGACGTTACTTATGGCAGGACTGTGCGACGGTAGTGATGGCGGGCCTGTGTGACAGATGGGCTATGACAGATGGGCTGTCAGATCCAGATGTTGCCGATGGTGGTACTAATAGCGGTACCGTTAGGGGTACTGATGGCGGCCTGTGTGACAGATGGGCTGTCAGATCCAGATGGTACCGATGGCGGTGCTGATGGCAGTGGCTGCGCTGATGGCAGTACCGGTGCTGATGGCAGTACTGATGACGGGCTGACAGGTTCTGATGGGCTGTAACAGGTTCTGATGGCCTGTGACAGATCCTGATGGGCTGTGACAGATCCTGATGGTGGTGGCGGTGCTGATGGCGGTGGCGGTGCTGATGACGGTGGCTGTGCTGATGGCGGTGCCGGTGCTGATGGCGGTACCGATGATGGGCTGACAGGTTCTGATGGGCTGTGACAGGTTCTGATGGGCTGTGACAGGTTCTGATGGGCTGTGACAGATCCTGATGGGCTGTGACAGGTTCTGATGGGCTGTGACAGGTTCTCTTTATTGGTGGGGGGGTGCGTGTTGTGCAGACAGTAGATATGTAAAAATAAATGTGTTTCACTCACTGATCAGATCTCTCCTTCTCTCTCCTCACACGATCGGTGTGTGAGGAGAGAGAAGGAGAGATCCCTGGAAACCGCCACAGTGTTTATACCAGTGACCGGCTGTGATTGGACACAGCCGATCACGTGGGTAAACAGCCATTTCATTGACTGTTTACCCCGATCGGAGATGCGCTGTGTCCAAGGGACACTCGCCTTCTCCGATCGGCACGCTGCGCGCCCCCGGCGGCGCGCATTGCGCGACCCCAATTTGTTTTGGCATGTGACCGGCTGTTATTGGACACAGCCGATCACATGGTAAACAGCCAATTTCATTGGCTGTTTACCCTGATCAGGGATGCGCTGTGTCCGAGGGACAAGCGTCACCCCCGATCGCCGTGGTGCGTGCTCCCGGGGGCGTGCAATAGCGGATAATCCTGAACATGTCATATGACGTCCGATCAGGATTATCAAACCACTTTTCCGCCGTCATTGTGTAATAGGGCGGGTGGCAAGTGGTTAATGAGTGGCCATGTGTCTTGTTAAACTCCCTTCTGCGAAAAAGTTTAATCCCTATAGTGGGGTCACCAGTACGGTATTTGTATCTCAAGCATCTCTTCTCCAGAGAGAATAAGTTCAGTGCTCGCAACCTTTCCTCTTAACCAGTATCCTCCAGACCCTTTATTAGCTTTGTCGCCCTTCTTTGTACTCGCTCCATTTCCAGTACATCCTTCCTGAGGACTGGTGCCCAGAACTGGACAGCATTCTCTAGGTGCAGCTGGACCAGAGTCTTGTAGAGCGGGAGAATTATCTTTTTATCTCTGGAGTTAATCCCTTTTTAATGCATGCCAATATTCTGTTTGGTTTGTTAGCAGCAGCTTGGCATTGCATGCCATTGCTGAGCCTATCATCTACTAGGACCCTCTGGTCCTTTTCCATCCTAGATTCCCCCAGAGGTTCTCCCCCTAGGGTATATATTGCATTCATATTTTTGCCACCCAAATGCATTATTTTACATTTTTCTACATTAAACCTCATTTGCCATGTAGTTGCCCACCCCATTAATTTGTTCAGATCTTTTTGTAAGGTTTTCACATCCTGTGGAGAAGTTATTGCCCTGCTTAGCTTAGTATTATCAAATACAGAGATTGAACTGTTTACCCCATCCTCCAGGTCATTTATGAACAAAATAAATAGGATTGGTCCCAGGACAGAACCCTGGGGGACCTCACTACCCACCCCTGACCATACTAAAATCTTGTATATAGTCACTTATCATCCTCTCCAAGAGCTTGCATACTATTGATGTTAGGCTAACTGGTCTGTATGTCCCAGGGATGTATTTTGGGCCCTTTTTAAATATTGGTGCTACATTTCTCCAATCTTGCTTTTGCTTGCTTTTCTCCAATCAGCTGGTACCATTCCAGTCAGTAGACTGTCAATAAAAATTAGGAACAATGGTCTGGCAATTACTTGACGGAGTTCCCTAAGTACCCTGCAAGCCATCTGGTCCCAGGGATTTATTAATGTTAAGTTTCCCAAGTCTAATTTTAATTCTATCCTCTGTTAACCATGGAGGTGCTTCCTGTAATGTGTCATAAGGGTAATGTCCGGAGGTATATTAGGAGAAATACCCACGGTTGGATTGACCCATCCGTGAGCGAGTGTTACATCAGTTCCGGAGGTACCTTGGAAGGAATATCTATATTATTGAGCCTGTGTGATCTTTGTAATTGGAGATCCTTATCCGGTAAGTGCCCCCCCCCTTTTGATTCAACACTGAATTGGAAGTTTCAAATCCCAACACGAATGTTTGACATCACTCTTTTTATTATATTTTTTTGGAAACACCATATGGACTTGAATGTCAACACAGTTTGATAATATCACTAGTTTTGTTTCATTTTTGAAAAACACTATTTTTGACACAGTATAAGGACTTGAATGTCAACACAATTCGAATGTATTAGGATTTTTTATTACACATATGAGTATTGTATCAGAATTTTTTGTTATATGGGTCTGCGCAAACTTAATCTCTTTTTTCCATAAGGATAAACACTGCAGTTTTGGTTACTGAAGCCCCCTGATTCTCTCGTGAAGACTGAGAAAAATAATAAATTCAATACCTTCGCCATCTCCCCATCCTTTGTTACCAGATTTCCTTCCTCATTCTTTATGGGGCCAATATGGTCTGTCCTCCCTTTTTTACTGTTTACATACTTAAAGAATTTCTTGAGATTTTTTTTTGCTCTCCTCCACTATGTGTCTTTCGTGTTCTATCTTAGCCGCCCTAATTGCACCCTTACATTTCTTGTTGCATTCTTTATACAGTCTGAATGCTGAGGATGATCCCTCAACCTTGTATTTTTTGAAGGCCTTCTCCTTTGCTTTTATATGCATTTTTACAATGGAGTTAAGCCATCCAGGACTTTTGTTCGCTCTTTTAAATATAATGGGATGCATTGGCTAATGCCCTTATTTAATATGTTCTTAAAGCAAACTCATCTCTCCTCCGTGTTTTTTGTTCCTAAGATTTTATCCCAATTCATGCCTTCTAGCAAGGTTTGTAGTTTAGGGAAGTTGGCTCTTTTGAAATTCAGTGTCGTTGTATTCCCCTTATGTTTCCTATTTGTGTGATTTATACTGAAGCCAATTGACCTGTGATCGCTGTTTCCTAAATTGCCCCGTATTTCCACATCTGTGATCAGGTCTGTATTGTTGTAATCAGTAGATCCAGTAACGCTTTATTTCTAGTTGGTGCGTCTACCATCCGAACCATAAAATTGTCCTGCAAGACATTTAGGAACTGGTAAACCTTAGACGAATGCATGATTCCCTCCGCCCAGTCTATGTCTGGATAGTTAAAATCCCCCATTATGATAACACTTCCCATCCTTGCTGCTAATCCAAATTGTGATAGGAGATCCGTCCCCCCCTCCTCCCTCAGGTTAGGGGGTTTATCTTCATCTTCAGCTTCATCCCTTTAGAGCTCTACCCATAAGGATTCCACCTCCTCCCTAGCTCCCTTGGTGATGTCATCTCTCACATTGACTTGTACATTATTCTTGATATATGGGCATACCCCTCCCTCTTTTTTACACTCTCTATCCCTGTGATAAAAGGTATACCATTGAATGGTTGCCAGACAATCATCAGAGCTGTTGAACCAGGTCTCTGAAACTCCCACAAAATCCAAATCCTCCTCATACAACAGTATCTCTAGTTCACCCATCTTGTCCGCCAGGCTCCTGGCATTGGTGAACATGCCACATAGTTTAGACCGGTTGCATACTATCCTCTTATTGGGTGTTCAGAGATTGCAACTAGGACTTGTTACTGTACTTTCCATGGGTTTATGTGTTTTAGTCAACCTACTACTAATGCCCCCAATACTACCCTTTGGAATATGTTCCGCACTGACTATCTCTACCTCTGGGCCCTCCCCCTGTCACCTAGTTTAAAAACCCCTCTAACTTTTTTACCATCTTTACTCCCAGCTGATCTGCACCCTCCTCATTTAGGTGCAGTCCATCCCTTCTATAGTACTGGCAATCGACTGAGAAGTCGGCCCAATCCTCCAGGAACCCAAACCCCTCCTTACTACACCAGCTCCTCAGCCACTTGTTTACTTCCCTAATCTCCCTCTGCCTTTCTGGTGTGGCTTGATGTACCATTAGTATTCCTGAGAATACTACCTTGGAGGTCCTTTTCCTCAATTTAGCTCCCAAGTCCCTAAAATCGTTCTTTAGGACACTCCATCTGCCTCTGACTTTGTCATTGGTGCCAACGTGCACCATGACAGTCGGGTCTTCTCCAGCCCCTCCCAGTAATCTGTCCACCAGATCCATGATGTGCTGAACCCGAGTGCCCGGTAGACAACATACAGTTCGGTGCTTCAGGTCTTTGTTATAGACTGCCCTCTCTGTCCTTCTAAGAATTGAGTCCCCTACCACCAAAATCTGTCTTTCCTTTCCCTTCGCTTCCCCCCCACTCTCACTGGAGGAGTTCTTCCCCCGGCAGCTAGGAGAGTCCCTCAGCTCCAGCAGTGCTGGTCCCTGACTGGTTTCACCAATGTCACTCAATGGAGCGTACTTATTGGGATGCTCCAGCCCTGGATCAGCCTCCCTGGCACTTCCCCCTCTACCCTTCCTGACTGTCACTCATCTACTCTTTCCTAGTGCCTGCACCTCTTTGTCTCCACCCACCTCTGTGCTGGCCCTAGAATTATCTTGGGGTTGCCAACCTATATATTTCACTCCTATTTGTTCATCTTCCCAGTTTCTGAGTGGTTCAAATCTATTCTGAGTAGGTATAGGGCCCCAACCTTTGGTGTCATATCCATAATGATTCTCATAATAATTGAACTCCAATTATTATGAGAATCATTATGGATATCATCTACTCTTTCCTAGTGCCTGCACCTCTTTGTCTCCACCCACCTCTGTGCTGGCCCTAGAATTATCTTGGGGTTGCCAACCTATATATTTCACTCCTATTTGTTCATCTTCCCAGTTTCTGAGGGGTTCAAATCTATTCTGAGTAGGTATAGGGCCCCAACCTTTGGTGTCATATCCATAATGATTCTCATAATAATTGGAGTTATTTCTCCTAGGAGTATGGTTCCCATGTGGCTTGGGTTTATCCGGAAACAGTCCTTTCCCTTTACTCCAGCCCTTCTGTGTCGAAGACATTCCTCTACCAGGGTTTGCCCTATCCACATTAGTAGGTCTACTTTGAGTATTCACCACGTCTGCATGCCTAAATGCACTGAGTTGCTGCCATGTGATTGACTGATTAGCAGTTTGTGTTACCAAGCAATTGAACAGGTGGACCTAATAAAGTGATCGGTGAGTGTATAATTTTATTGATTTATTATGCCATATCACTGACAACCCATACTGACATTTCATAAAGGGCGTGACCTTTAGTATCCTAGAAGAGATTAATTAATATATATTTTGTTGTGCTTCAATGTGTTTTTGTTGTATGTTATTCTGCACCAAAAAAATTAAAACACTATGGTGTTAATCTACCTTAGAGAAAAGGGGTAGTAATATACAACAACCAGCATTTTCTTCTAATATATCCCCCACCAGTTTTTTATAAGCAACTATAATTCTCCCTACCAGCAATATATAAACCATCCCTTTTAGAGCTGTATATAAAATTATATACATATATCCCCACAATAAGCAGAAAAAACAAGTGTGTAGAAACAAGAGGTTGCAGCAACTTTTTAAAGGTTCTCTTTGCTCAGTCTTGGCTCTCTAAGTGGGCTGACATGGAGCAACACATGGTGGGAACATGGACAATTTTTTTTTTTCTTATTTTGGCCATCATAGAAGATTCAACATTTGGACAGAATGTGTACAATGTGTCTACTCCTGCCATCTTACTGACAAATGATACATGAGCCAATCCAGGAGGAGGGGTAGATGAACAACACATGCTTTGTTCTGACACAAAAAAGAACATCTTTGTGCATCCTGTCTCTGAAAAGCATACCTAGATGCAAAAACAAAAATGTAATAGCTGTTTTCCAGTTTTCTTGTCAAATTTGTTTACCATTTTTTAAATATAAGAAATATTGACAAATTGAGTACATATAAGGATGGTGGTACAATATTCAAATAGCAATAGAGCTAAACGTATCGATTTATGAACAGGATGAGTATATAACAATGTAAAAATGTAACAAGTAGAGAAACCAATAAACCAATAAAGTATTACATCGAAAGCATTATAAAATTCTATTCTATTCTGATTAATCTTGCAAGAGATCAATCTAATAGGTATATATTAAAAAACAGAAAGACAATCTGTTTATAAGTACCACACAATATGAAAAGAAAGGTAGAAAACAAAAAATAGGAGTAGATAGAGAGAAGAGGGTAGAAAAAAGAGGGGAGGAATGGGGGGTTTACACGTGGTGATGCGATGAATAAATTAATAGAAAGTATAGTCAAGGCAAATAGAGTAAAATACCAAGGCAATAATAGTGTGTCATCAAAGTCTGGAGGTAAACAATGCTTAATCCAAAGAAGCCAGGGTTTTCCAAATTGACTGATTAGATCACTTTCGATTGCTTCCATTTTAGCATGAATAAGAGCTTTATTAGTTTTGTGTATGGCTAAATTGACGAAATTGGTGAAATTATTTCTGTGTGATCCCATCAGGTTTCAGGTTTATTAGGGCTGTAGCAGGTTGGGCTGTATAGGTGTATCAAAGATTTTGGGGGCTAAATCAAAAACTGCCTTCCAGAATTTTTGGGCAATTGGGCAATCCCACCAAATATGAAGTTGAGTGCCAGACTCTGAACAGCCTCGAAAACAAGCTCCAAGGTAATCAGAAGCATTTTTTGATATTCTAGCGGGGACCAAATACCAACAGTATAGCACCTTAAAGTTAGTTTCCACAGCAACATCATTAGAAGAAGCAGACTTAGTTGCGGGCCATATGCTAGACAATTCAGTAGCATTAAATGAGCGATTAAGGTCTTGTTTCCATTTGGAGACATATGAGGGGGGACCAGTGTTAGAACTAGCTAAAATTTGCTTATAGAGAAACCAAACAATCCCTCTAGCATGAGGGTCAGAGATATATATGCTTTCAAAACGTGACATCTGGGATAGTTGGGAGTTGAAATTGAGATCATTTTTGATTTGCAAATTTTTGATTTGCAAATATCGGAACAGTTCCGATTGAGGAAGGCCAAATGTATCACACAAAGTAGGAAAATAATGTATGGAGGAGGCAGATACCAAATTATATAAATGGGATAAATTAGCTGTATTCCATGCTTTAAAAGAATTAGGAGCGATCCAGGCATGGATGGATAAAGAATGTTTTGTGATAGAATTGCGAATAAAAGTCTGATCAGTTGGTCTTAACCATAACATGTTAGATACTAAAATAGGGTCACAGTCAACAGACTCAATTGTTATCCATAAAGGAGTTTCTTTGATTGCATGGTATTTTGGTAAATGTGCAAGGTGTGCAGCATGATAGTAAGCAGAATTATTTGGGAAACCTAAACCTCCGTAGCATTGTGGGAGACAGAGAGTGTATTTAGAGGTTTGAGGTTTCATTTTACCCCAAATAAAGGAAATAATTCTGCAGTGAATAAGCCGTAAAAAATGAGATTGAACTGGGATGGGCAAGACTCTAAAAAGATATAAAAACTTGGGCAATATAGCCATCTTAATTATTATTATTATTATTATTATTATTCAGGATTAATATAGCGCCAACAGTTTACACAGCGCTTTACAACATTAGGGCAGACCGTACAATTACAATACAATTCAATACAGGAGGAATCAGAGAGCCCTGCTCGTTAGAGCTTACAATATAGAAGCGAGGGTCAAGTTATACAAAAGGGTAATAGCTGTGGGGGATGAGCTAATGGAGAAAATAGTGCAGTTGTTAGATGGAGGCAGGATAGAAGTGGATAAATTTGAAGACAGTCTGACAGATGGGGGTAGGGAATTCCAGAGAATGGGCGAGGCTTGGGAGAAGTCCTGGAGGCGGATATGGGAGGAGGTGATGAGGGAGCTAGAGAGCAGAAGGTCTTGGGAGGAACGGAGAGGGCAATTAGGTTGGTATTTTAAGACTAGGATAGT
This sequence comes from Aquarana catesbeiana, assembly GCF_042186555.1. Classification (NCBI taxonomy): domain Eukaryota; kingdom Metazoa; phylum Chordata; class Amphibia; order Anura; family Ranidae; genus Aquarana; species Aquarana catesbeiana. Next base: position 344,671,218 of record NC_133326.1, on the reverse strand, counting down.
GATGTAGCTGGGGGCAGAGTTGTGGATGGCTTTGTAACTTATTGTTAGTATTTTGAATTTAATTTGTTGGGCGAGTGGCAGCCAATGGAGGGATTGACAGAGAGGGGTAGCAGACACTGAGCGGTTTGTAAGGTGGATGAGTCTGGCAGCAGCATTCATGATGGTCTGAAGGGGGATAGTCTATTTAAAGGTAAGCCAATGAGGAGGGAGTTGCAGTAGTCGAGGCGAGAGATAACCAGGGAGTGAATCAGGAGTTTTGTGGTTTCATTGGTTAGAAAGGGACGTAGTTTAGAGATGTTGAGGCAGCAAGCTTTGGAAAGCGATTGGATGTGGGGCCGAAAGGAGAGTTCAGAATCCAGGATAACACCTAGCACCCTGACATGTGAGGATGGGTGGATGGTTGTGCCATTGCTCTTGACAGACAAGTCAGGGGAAGAGGCATGTGGAGGAGGAAATATTATAAGCTCAGTTTTGGACAAGTTGAGTTTGAGGAAGTGGTGTGACATCCATACAGATATGTCGGTTAGTAAGTTAGTGGTGCGTAAGGAGACTGAGGAGTGAGTTGAGGGGTGGAAAGATAGATTTGTGTGTCGTCAGCGTAGAAATGATATTGAAAGCCGTGAGAGGCTATCAGCTGACCCAGGGAAGAGATGTAGATTGAAAATAAAAGAGGTCCAAGAACAGAACCTTGGGGGACCCTGATGGAGAAGGGAAGAGGAGTGGAGGAAGTAGAACTGTAAGTGAAACTGAAGGTGCGTTGGAATAGGAGAGAGTCACTGAAGAGCACAGTCACGGAGACCGAGGGAGTAAAGTTTTTTGAGGAGGAGGGGGTGGTCAACCGTGTCAAAGGCTGCTGAAAGGTCTAGAAGTAGGAGTACAGAATAGTGTCCATTGGTTTTTGCAGTTAGTAGGTCATTTGTGAGTTTTAAAAGAGCAGTTTCCGTGGAGTGTTGAGGGCGAAATCCAGATTGAAGGGGATCAAGAAGGTTGTTCTTAATGAGGTGGTTACTCAGTTGGTTGTAAACCAGGCGTTCAAGGAGAATAGAGGAAAAGGGGAGCAAGGAGATAGGGCGTAGGTTGTTAAGATTGGTAGGGTCCAAGGACGGCTTTTTAAGTATGGGAGTGACCAGTGCATGTTTTAAAGCATTGGGGAAAATGCCAGAGGTGAAGGAGAGATTGAAGATGTGGATTAGAGAGTGTAGCATTTGAGAGGGAATAGGGTCCAGGGGACAGGTGGTTATGTGGGTGATAGAAAGGAGTTTAGCAACTTCGTCTGTAGCAGCATATTTGAATAAGGGGAGTGTCAGTTGTACCTGTTGACATGGGGTCTTAACAGGGGGAGATACCTGTAGAATGGAGATTTCATCATGGATTGTATCAATCTTGTTTTTGAAGTGATTAACAATCTCCTGGGCAGTGAGTGAGTCAGTGGGTGGAGGCGGTGGAGGACGAAGTAGAGAGTTGAAGGTAGAGAAGAGTTTAAGAGGACTAGATGAGAAGGTGTTGATAAGAGTTGTAAAATAGGTTTGCTTGGCAGTGTGGAGGAAAGAATAGTATTTTTGGAAGGCAGATTTGTATTGGTTGAAGTCTTTGAGAGACTTAGTCTTGTGCCACAGATGCTCAAGAGCGCGACTACGTTTTTTGAGAATTTTAGTGTCATCTGTTTGCCAGGGTTGTAGGGGTCGAGGCCTGATTCTGCATGTAGTGAGGGGAGCGAGCTTGTCCAGGGTCGAGGGCAGGGATTTATTGTAGAAGGACGTGGCTTGGATGGGGCAGGACAGGGGAGAAGTTTTGTCATAGAGGTGATCAGTAGCAGAATAGAGGAGAGAGAAGTTGAAGTTGCGAAAGTTTCTATGGGTGATGGTTAGGTGATTGGAGGGAAAGGTGGTGGAAGACAGGGGGAGAGAGAAACTAATAAGGTGGTGGTCGGAGAGAGGAAAAGGATTGTTTGAGAAGTTGCATGGAGTGCATAGGTAGGAGAATACAAGGTCAAGGGTGTTGCCATCACAGTGAGTAGAAGCCTGTACCCATTGCTTCAGGTCAAAGGAAGAGGTTAGACTAAGATGTTTAGAAGTAGCAGGAGTGTTTGTATTAGCAGGGATGTTGAAATCACCAAGAAGGATTGTGGGAATTTCCAAAGAGAGAAAGTAGGGTAGCCAGGCAGAAAACTCATCAAGGAAAGTCGATAATGGTCCAGGGGGCCAGTAGATCACAGCAATTCTTAGGGAAGTTGGAGAGAATAGACATATACAGTGGGCTTCAAATGATGAGAGGGAAAAAGAGGGAGGAGACTGAATAACCTGGAAGGTGCTCTGGGGGGTATAGGAGGAATCCCACTCCACCTCCCTTGCGTCCATTAGGCCTAGGGGAGTGAGTCCAGTAAAGGCCACCCTGGGATAGGGAAGCAGGAGAAGGGGTGTTAGATTTGTGGAGTCAGGTTTTGGTGAGAGCAAGTAGATTAAAGGAATTAGTGACAAAGAGGTCATGAACAGTGGTGAGTTTGTTCCAGACAGAGTGAGCATTCCAGAGGGAACAGGAGAGGGGGAGGCTGGTGTTGGGAAGAAGAGGAATGGAGACTAAATTGCGACTACTGCCAGAGGGTGTAGGGTGATGGTGATGGGTGTGTTGGGTACAGTTAAATAAGGGAGGCCCAGGGTTTGGGGAAATATCTCCAGCGGTTAGGAGAAGCAGAAGAGTAAGGGAGATAATATGAGAATACGATTTGTATGAGGGGACATGTTTCAGTATCCTGGTTAGGCAAAATAATTAAATTATTTTGCCAAACCAGAATAGAGGGATAGAGGACCATTGTGATAATAATTCAGTAACCTGTTTTAGTAATGGAGGGAAGTTAGCTGAGTATAAGTCAGTTATCTTAGGAGTGAGTTGTATTCCTTGGTAGGGAAGTCTATGAGGTGTCCAAGAGAAGGGAAGTGAATCTTTAGCAAGCTGAAGGTCTGAAGGAGGCAAGGAAATGTTGAGTGGAGTCGATTTTTGATAGTTAACTGTTAAGCCCAAAATGTGTGCAAAATGATTTAGGACGGAGAGAAGATTTGGTGCTGTGATATGGGGAGATGACATGAAGAGTAAGATGTCATCTGCAAAAAAGACATACTTTATGATGACATCCAGCTAATTCAATACCTTTTATGTTTGGCTCAGATCTAATTAAATGGGCTAAGGGATCAACGAGGAGTGCAAAAAGGAGGGGGGAGAGAGGACATTTTTGACGGGTGCCTCTTCCAATAGGGAAAGGGTCTGATTTAAAACCAGCATATTTGATAAATGCATTCGGCTTGTCTTATAAGGAAGAAATCCACTTAATGCGGTCCAAACCCCCATTTTTGAAGAATATATTGTAAGTATAGCCATGAGACAGTGTTGAATGCTTTCCTTATATCGAGCGATAAAAACACGCAGGTAGACGTCTGGATTTAGCGACATGGGTGAGTAAAGAAGCTCTACAAATATTATCACTTGCTTGGTGCGAGGGGATAAACCCAACTTGATCTCGATGAATAAGTTTGCCTATTACTTGATTCAAGCGGGTCGCAAGTATTTTAGCTAAAAGTTTAATGTCAATATTAAGAAGCGAAATAGGACAGTAATTTGTCCAAGAGGCTGTTTTAGATTTAGTAAGCATGGAAATTATGGCCATTAACGACATGCCAACCGCCCTATAGCCGAATGACGGCTACAGGGCAGTTGCATAACTCTGGGAGAGCGTACAGTGACGTCCTCCCAGAATCCCGCTCTCACGTGCCCCCCCTGGGGCGCGCACCTGAGAGCATCACGGATCACAGTAAATTGCCACTGACAGCAGCCGTTTACCACGTGATCACTCCGTCAAATGACAGAGCGATCACTTGTAAACATGTCATGACGCCGGTTCCCCTCTTCCCTCTGTGTACCGATTGGTACAGTGTGAGAGGAGAGGAGGAGAGATCGGATGGCAGCAGCGCTGTGGGCTGGATCTGTAGTGCCCACAGCGCTGCTCTGTGACAATTGCAGTCACATCCAGCCATCCATCCATCTATGCTCAGCCATCCCTCCATACTCTGCAATACTCTGCAATACTCTGCAATACCCCGCAATACCCTGCAATAACCTGCAATACCCAACAATAACCCGCAATACCCTGCAATACTCTGCAATACCCCGCAATACTCCGCAATACCCTGCAATACCCTGCAATACCCTGCAATAGTCTGCAATACCCCGCAATACACTACAATATTCTGCAATACCTTGCAATACTCTGCAATACCCTGCCATACCCTGCAATACTCTGCAATACCCCGCAATACCCTGCCATACTCTGCAATACCCTGCCATACCCTGTAATACTCTGCAATACTCTGCAATACCCTGCAATACTCTGCAATACCCTGCCATACTTTGCCATACTCTGCCATACTCTCATACTCTGCCATACTCTGCCATACCCTGCAATGCTCTGCAATACCCTGCAATACTCCGCAATACCCTGCAATACCCTGCAATACCCTGCAATACTCTGCAATACCCTGCAATACCCCGCAATACACTACAATATTCTGCAATACCCTGCAATACCCTGCCATACCCTGCCATACTCTGCAATACCCCGCAATACTCTGCAATACTCTGCCACACCCTGCAATACTCTGCAATACCCTGCCATACTCCGCAATACCCTGCCATACTCTGCAATACCCTGCCATACCCTGCAATACTCTGCCATACCCTGCCATACCCTGCAATACCCTGCCATACTCGGCCATGCTCGGCCATACTCTGCCATGCTCAGCCATACTCGGCTGTACTCGGCCTCTGTATGTGGCCAGGCTGTGGAAGTCTCACACATGTGGTATCGCCGTACTCAGGAGGAGTAGGAGAATCTATTTTGGGGTGTCATTTTTGGTATGTACATGCTATGTGTTAGAAATATTGTATAAATGACCAACTTTGTGTTTAAAAAAATGCATTTAACCACTTCCCGCCCACCGTCATATTACGTCCTTGACTGTGTGTGGGGATATCTGAATGATGCCAGCAGCTACAGGCATCATTCAGATATCAGCTTTTTTAGCCGACGATCCCCTACACCATGGGAATGATCATAGCGGCTGTTCCGCTGCTTGATCGTTCCTACGGGAGGCGAGAGGGGACTCCCCCCCTTCCGCCGCCCTCCGGTGCTTCTACCGACTCACCACTACGATTGAAGCCAGGATCTTTTTTTTTATTATTTCCGGCTTCCCAGCCTAGAGGTGAGATGTGGGGTCTTATTGACCCCATATCTCACTGTAAAGAGGACCTGTCTTGCCATATTCCTATTACAAGGGATGTTTACGTTCCTTGTAATAGGATTAAAAGTGATCAAAAAATAATTTTTTTTTTGAAAAAAATGTCAAACGAAAATAAACAAAGTAAAATGAACAATAAAAAAAAAATTAAAAATTAAAGCACCCCTGTCCCCGTGTGCTCGCATGCAGAAGCAAACGCATAGGTAAGTCCCGCCCACATATGAAAACGGTAATCAAACCACACATGTGAGGTATCGCTGTGAATGTTAGAGCGAGAGCAATAATTTTGGCCCTAGACCTCCTCTGTAACTCAAAACATGTAACCAGTAAACATTTTTATATAATGTTGCCTATGGGGATTTTTAAGTAGGGAAGTTTGGCGCCATTCCACGAGCGTGTGCAATTTTGAAGGTATCTTTTGGAGGTATCTATCATAGATAACTAACTTCATCTTTCACATTATGCAAAAACATTGGGCTAACTTTACTGTTTTGTTTTTTTAAAGCACAAAACTGTTTTTTTTTCCAAAAAAAATGCGTTCGAAAAATTGTTGCGCAAATACCGTGCGAGATAAAAAGTTGCAATGACCGCCATTGTATTTTCTAGGGTCTTTGCTAAAAAAACATGTATAATATTTTGGGGTTCTATGTCATTTTCTAGCAAATAAATGATGATTTTTACATGTAGGAGAGAAATGTCAGAATTGGCCTGGGTGCACCAGAAGGCCTGAAGGTGCTCCCTGCATGTTGGGCCTCTGTATGTGGCCACACTGTGTAAAAGTCTCACATGTGATATCGCCATACTCGGGAGTAATAGCAGAATGTGTTTTGGGGTGTAATTTGTGGTATGCATATGCTCTGTGTGAGAAATAACCTGCTAATATGAAAATTTTGTGAAAAAAAATCTTGATTTTGCAAAGAATTGTGGGAAAAAATGACAACTTCAAAAAACTCACCATGCATCTTTCTAAATACCTTGGAATGTCTTCTTTCCAAAAAGGGGTAATTTTGGGGGGTATTTCTGGCATGTTAGGGTCTCAAGAAATTAGATTGTCAATAATAATAATAGGTAATGTGGCGCTAAAATCAAAAAATTGTGCAAAACAATAGTGTGAAAAATAGATAAATAATCAAATATTAATGTGAAACAACCACGTAAATGGAGATTCCTCACAAAAATCCAAATAATAATTGTGTCAACAACAATTAATCTACCATCATAATGTGTACCAAAGGTTATGATGAACCATCGCTACAACAAAAATAGGTGTGGATTTCCCTATTTCTAAATCACTACTGAGTCTCGTACATGAATCCAAACCAGTTGGTCATCGAATAATCCAAAAAGTGACTGAATCCCAACAGAAACAAATATATATAAAATTATAAACAATAAATATGATGCAAAGTATAAAGAATAAGTGAAAACAGTGCCAAATAAATTCTGTGTAATATATGATTATGACAAGTGAAGTAGAGGTATATAAAGTTGCAGTCCAATAATACCAAAAAAATATTAAATTCGTGCAAAAAAACTGTGCCCCCGATAAAAAGTCCCATACACTGTGCAATCCGGATTGTGACAATCTCCAGGAAATGGTGAAAATAGTAGTACCGGCAACAGCTCCCCAGTGCAGGTACTACTATTTTCACCATTTCCGGGCGATTGTCACAATCATCATATTTATTGTTTATAATTTTATATATATTTGTTTCTGTTGGGATTCAGTCACTTTTTGGATTATTCGATGACCAATTGGTTTGGATTTATGTACGAGACTCAGTAGTGATTTAGAAATAGGGAAATCCACACCTATTTCTGTTGTAGCGATGGTTCATCATAACCTTTGGTACACATTATGATGGTAGATTAATTGTTGTTGACACAATTATTATTTGGATTTTCGTGTAGAATCTCCATTTACGTGGTTGTTTCACATTAATATTTGATTATTTATCTATTTTTCACACTATAGTTTTGCAAAATTTTTTGATTTTAGCGCCACATTACCTATTATTATTATTGACAGTTATTTTGTGGTGTGGGAACACCTTTGGGGTGGCAGCTTTATCATTTATATTTTTTTCTGTTTATAGTCTAGTTTGTGGTTTGCGCACCAGTACTTATTATTACTTACAAGAAATTAGATTGGCCATCAGTACTTCAGGTGTGATCAATTTTCAGATATTGGCACTATAGCTTGTGGGCTCTATAACTTTCACAAAGACCAAATAATATACACCAATTTGTACTTATTTTTACCAAAGATATGTAGCAGTATAAATTTTGGCCAACATTGTGAAAGTGTTGAAAGGGTAATTTGTGAAAAAAGGGAATCAGCAGCAGCATGGTCAAAGTTATGGTTGGGCAAATATAATTTAGCAAGATTTGAGCAGAATGTGCTAATAGGGTATCTTGTTTGTTTGCTTTTAGGTAATAAAGGTTTTGTGATTTACGTATTAATTTATCTGCAGAGTCAGTGAGAAACAGGTCGAATTCTAAGCGGGCTCTATCAAGCTTAGCTTTAGAAGAAGGGGAGGGAGAATTTTGGAATGCATCGTGACACAGATTGAAGTAGTTTTCTAATTTTTGGTGAAGGAGCTTGCGCTTGAGTTTGAGAAATGGTGCTTGCCGGATAAGCGTACTTCGAATTACAGGTTTATGGGCTTCCCAAAGAGTGAGAGTGGAAATATCTGCAGAAGTGTTATTAAAACCCCTTCCCGCCGACCGTACGCAGATATGCGTACTCGGCTTTCCGGGGTTATACCGGGATGATGCCCGCAGCTGCAGGCATCATCCCGGTACCGTTGTTTACAGCAGGCGATCGGCTACCCGTGTATAACAACCGATGCGGCTAAAAGCCACTCGGTTGTTATACCGGAGGAGCGGGAGGGGACATCCCCCCTCCCGCCGCCTCCCGCCGCTGTTACCGGGCCTCCCGTGCGATCGGGAGGCCCGGTGTCCATTTGGCTGCCTTCGGCGGCTGGGGGTGGGCTGGAACGAAGCTGCGAGCGGCTTCTTTCCAGCCTTCTCGTTGTTAACGCGGAAGCGACGTCATGACGTCACTTCCCGTTTACTCGGCTGCCAATGGCGCCGAATTTAAAAAAGTACACAGTATTCAGAATCGCCGTTTTCAGCGATCTGAATACTTTGAAGTGTAAAGGAGGGATGGGGGGTCTTTTAGACCCCCCATCCCTCCATAAAGAGTACCTGTCACCACCTATTACTGTCACAAGGGATGTTTACATTGCTTGTGACAGCAATAAAAGTAAAAAAAAATAAAAAATTTTTTAAACACAATTTATAAAGTACAAAAATAAATAAAATAAATTAAAAAAAAAAAAAAAATTTTTAAAGTGCCCCTGTCCCCGCGTAGAAAACGCATACGGAAGTCGCGCCCGCATATGTAAACGGTGTTCAAACCACACATGTGAGGTATTGCCGCCATCGTCAGAGAGAGAGCAATAATTCTAGCCCTAGACCTCCTCTGTAGCTCAAACCTGGTAACTGTAAAAAATTTTAAAGCGTCGCCTATTCATAGGAAATTCATAGGTACCGTAGTTCGTCGCCATTCCACGAGTGCGTGCAATTATAAAGGGTGACATGTTTAGTATCTATTTACTCGGCGTAACATCATCTTTCACATTATACGAAAAAATTGGGGTAACTTTACTGTTTGGATTTTTTAAAATTCATGAAAGTGTCACTTTTCCAAAAATTTGCGTTTAAAACACCGCTGCACAAATACCGTGTGATAAAAAATATTGCAACAATTGCCATTTTATTCTCTAGATTCTCTGCTAAAACAATATATATAATGTTTGGGGGTTCTAAGTCATTTTCTAGCAAAAAATACGGATTTTAACTTGTAAACACCAAATTTCAAAAATAGGCTTAGTCATGAAAGGGTTAATGAGATAGTCATTGAGAGCATGTTTAATATCTAGACAATGGGATGGGTGAGTTAGATTGGAATCATTAATGCACCAAAACAAATCCTGGGATCTCGGGATAGGGGAGGAGATGGTAGTACAAACTGCACTATGATCGTACCAAGTAAAGGGTGTAAAACTGATGATAAGATCTCTGGGGCCATGCCAACACTTAGGAAGATGTGATCAAACCTAGACAACGATTTGTGTGGATGGGAGTAATATGTAAAGCGTTTACGAGCTGGATTGAGCTCATGCCAAGAGTCTGTTATGCTTAGAAAAAAGTTGCTGAAATGAAAGCTTAGGGGAATAGGAGGAGGGAGAAGGGGGAGATTTATCCAAGGGAAAAAGACTTGGTTCGAGTCTCAACATAATATGGTTCACCACAGGCCAAAGAGCTACTGTCAGAAGCCCACATAATAATGGGGATCCAAGGGTAGCAAACTGGAGGCGCAAAACATCATCAAAGGGAACACTGCCAACAATAAAAAGTAATACATAAAAAAAATGATGCCATTGTCCCAAAAAGTTCCATACCCTCAATGTGTCATGAGAAAGCATATAAAGAAGGATGGGGTAAGGTATACAAGAAATAAAAATGATCACAGAAAACATTCAAAAAATGAAAAATAGCTTGAGGCTATGTAAAGAAATATAGCGAACAACTGCTGTCAGTAAAATAAAAAGACCAACCGAAAAGTAAGGAGTTAAACTATAGAAAAAAGTTTGCATCGAGTGAGTTCTAAACTGGTAAAACAAAAAAAATAAAGACTAAACATCTAGTTAGTTGGAAGTTAAAGATATAAGAATACCTGACATCGAGTCAAACAAAAAGAAGTCAGTCCACAGTGTCCTCAGGAGTTGGTGTAGGAGAAGAAAAACTATCACATTTTGATTGCCCCTGGTGACTTTTATTTCCTTCAGCACCAGTTGATTTTTGCAGGGAACGAGTAACCATTCGATTTCATGCGTTGCTTTGGTTGAGAGGGCATTCTAGGAGTTGAATGTTTTGTAAAGAGGATTGGAGTTCTTCAAGAGAACTGCAGACATATTTATGGTTGAATATATTTTATTATTAACCATTTTTTTTAGAGAAAAGTAGTTGGAGGTACAGAATAAAGAAAAACAGGTGGTATATAAATTGGTGGTTGAAAGCCGCCGCCACATTTACAGTACATAGAATCAATTTATAAAATGCAGGTATCATAATGTAGAGGTTGCAATCAATATCTCAGATGTGTAACGTATCTAAGTAGTCGGGTATATAGAGTTACCATAAACCTGAGGTGTGATTGAGGGGGGGTAAAGTGGGAAATAGAAGAGTGGGAAGATGGGGGGGGTATGGATATACATTCAGTGTGACTGTGGTAGTTTTCCACAACATTATAGAAAGAAAAAAGAAAACTGTAAGGGCAAAGATGAATGCACCTCTATACATGCAACAGACAATGGCTGTAAAGGACACAGTCACAGTTCAATAGTCCATATAGACAATGGTAAATCATAAAATGGTGGTGGGTGGCAGCTATCCTTAAAGAGAAGCCAGCTCTGTAATGGTAAAACAAGGAAACAAAAAGGAAGCGACACCTAAGTGCAATAAGTTAGATCTGTGTTGTGCTGTGTCTCATCTGTGCTGTAGGCACATAGTGCAATCCGGTTGCTGGTCCATCCTATTCTCACGGGTAGGCAGTCGTGGGAAACGAGGTGTGCAGTCCTATCCTGTGGCCACCAGGAAGACGGCTGGAACTGACGTGGAACGCAGGTGGAACACAGCCGATGATGTTACCGGAAGCTGAAACACGGGAAGCGACAAGGAGGAGAAATCTTGAAGAGGACACACAGGCTACGCGCTCGAAATCAACAACTCCTTCTACAGGTCTAATGGAATACTGCTAGTATGGAGCTATTTATGTGCTTAGGCTGCCTGTGGGACAACAGGCGCCAGCACACTATAAATAGCAACATGATAAAAAACAATTAAATAAAATTATGGTAGATTTATAACTAAAAGATGGGGTATATGAAAGGGATATAATAAATATTCAAGGAAGTGTTATTTAAACAACAACATCATGGTGTGATCCAAGGGGAGGGGCCACAAACAGGACTACAGCATATATTAAAAGAAAAGGGAAGAGGGAGGGGGGAGTTTACAACTAAGAACAAACTGTATCAGGATGAGAAATTAGATTTATGTTTAACACTAAAATGGGAATTATATTAGAATGATGCATATACGTATGCACCTCCACCAAGGGTGCACACGTATACATGCAGCTTTGCGAGGTGTGAGGGCTCTATGAACCCTGTCCATCTCCATTCGTTCAACTGGTATGGAAGGCGTTAGTTCTTGAAATAGGGATAGCATAGTGGCTTGCAAATCAGTGACAGATTCAGGTATTCCACGTATACAGATATTCGAACTCCGGGCCCTATTTTCTTATCTTCTAAACGTGATTGAAGGACTACGTTTCCTTTTTGAGGTTTTTAAATTCAACTGCATAGGTCTGGGTGTTATTTTCAAGTTCATCAACTCGCAGTTTAAGATTTGCAGTGCGTTGGCCCAGTTCTCTGATTTCCCTAGACAGATTGTTTGTTATATGATCTGAGGTTTATTTAAGGGCTTTGTGAAGCATTTTTTCAAATTGCCTCAGAACAGAAGAATGACCAGGGTCTGTAAAAGATGTCATTTGTGAAGCTTGTATACAGTGGAACCTTGGTTAAGGAGTAACGCATTTTACCACTTCCGGACCGCCCACCGTCGTTATACGTCGCTACTTTGAAGAAGGATATCGTTCACTGAAGAAGAGTATACCGGGGTTATGGCAGCTAGCTATCCTCTTCTTCAGTGAGCGGTCCGGTTTAAGATAAAAGTGGTCTCTGCTTCGGATTCGCCGCAAGATCACTTTTATCGGCGGCAGGAGAGGGCCCCCCTCCCGCCGCGAACCGGTGCCCTCCACCACTTACCGGAGCCATCGGCAGTGGTGGAGGCGATCTCGTCTGTCCCCTGCCTGGGTATGGAGATGAGTGAGGGGAATATGGATATGGCCCCCACCCGTTTCCATATCACTGCAGGGCGGAAGCGACGTCAAAACGTCACTTACGCCCATAGCTCTTAAAGGGCCATTTATTTTCCATTTTTTTAATGACAATTTTTTTTTTTAATTGCATTTTAATGTAAATATGAGATCTGAGGTCTTTTTGACCCCAGATCTCATATTTAAGAGGTCTTGTCATGCTTTTTTCTATTACAAGGGATGTTTACATTCCTTGTAATAGGAATAAAAGTGACACAATTAAAAAAAAAAAAAACGGTGTACAAATGAAAAAAAGTGAAATAAAAATAAAAATTTTAAATGCGCCCCATCCCGACGAGCTTGTGTGCAGAAGCGAATGCATACGTGAGTAGCGCCCGCATATGAAAACGGTGTTCAAACCACACACGTGAGGTATCGCCGCGATCGGTAAAGCGAGAACAATAATTCTAGCCCTAGACCTCCTCTGTAACTTAAAACATGCAACCTATAGAATTTTTTAAACGTCGCTTATGGAGATTTTTAAGGGTAAAAGTTTGTCGCCATTCCACGAGCGGGCGCAATTTTGAAGCATTGGTTATCAATTAACTTGGCGTAACATTATCTTTCACAATATAAAAAAAATTCGGCTAACTTTACTGTTGTCTTATTTTTTAATTTAAAAAAAATGTATTTTGTCCAAAAAAGGTGCGCTTGTTAGACCACTGCGCAAATACGGTGTGACAGAAAGTTTTGCAACGACCGCCATTTTATTCTCTAGGGTGTTAGAAAAAAATATATTATGTTTGGGGGTTCTAAGTAATTTTTCTAGCAAAAAAAACAGTTTTTAACTTGTAAACAACAAATCTCATAAAGAGGCTAGGTCCTTAAAGTGGTTAACAAGCATTTTGAAAGACGAGCAACTTTTTTTATAAATCCTGACTCGATTTACGAGTGTTGTCTTGCAAAACGAGCAGAATTCAAGCTAATGTGGTGTGCAGCACCACATTTGGCCAGAGGTGCGGGATCACCGGTGAAACTCGGAATGGTTCGGAGCCGTTCGGAGCCGTTTGGAAATACTCGGAATCGCTCAGAAATACTCGGTAACACTCAGAAATAATCCATTACCGAGTGTTTCCGAGCCTTTCCGAGGGTTTCCGATTCAGCCAAGCTGTCCCCGAGTATTTTCGAGGGTCTCGGAATGGAGCAATACCACATATGGCTCTCCACCTCTGGCCACATGTGGTATTGCATGCAATAGAAGTCAATGCGGAACGAATTATCTTCGTTTTCATTGACTTCTATGGAAAGTCCTATTCCCCCTGTGTTGCCACAGACACCTTAGAGCGCTGAGAAGATTTCACTGAGTGTGAGGTAACAGGGAGAGGGGATGATGCTAGTGCCATTCTGACAGAAACCTGAGGCAGCGCTGCTTTGTTGTTTTTTGGCTTCATTTTCAGATGAGAACTCCCAAGAACCATTACATTAATTGGCGGGGGTTATTAGCAGACCAAGTAACAATATTTACCGGGTGAAGTTGAGTCGGGACACAGTATATTAAAGCAGAAACGTCCCTTCAGGAGCAGAGCTCTAAACTGGCATGTCTGCTCAGTCAGGATCTGCCCATGCGCCCAACTTTCCAGTTTTAAGATGAGGTGACTAAATTTTTTTTCTTTATTTCATGCTTTTTCTCTTTTATTTTCACTCAGTATTGCTGCAAATAACATACTTTCTGTCCTTGGCTGTCTATGCTTACTCCTTCACTGTATTTTTAAGGGCAGTCATGGTTGTCAACCAGGCTGGACTTCAAACCTGTCTTCCTCTACTGCATTAGGCTCATTTACACTGTTTTTTTGGGGGGATTAATAGTTTACAGCATAGGCGTGCGCACAGGGAGTGCCAGGTGTGCCTGGGCACACCCTAATCACCCAGTGCGCTACAGATTGCCCCTGTTTAGACCCCTAATATTTCACCAAAGACCCCTAAAGGCTCCTAAAATTATAAGATAAAGTGAAAAATAAAAATGACTGCAAGCAATCTCTTCCCTACTGACACCGTCCCTTGCTCTGTCAGTATATATACAATGCAAATGTGTTTGAGTTTTGGGGTGCACACCCTAATGCAATAGGCTGTGCACACCTGTGGTTTACAGAAGAAACATAAGTTGTTTTTTTCTTTTGAGCTCACAGGAAGTGACAAAGACACTGCATTTTTATTCAAGACCGGCAGAAATTTTCTGAACTTGATGAAATTGTTCTTAACCTGAAAAATAAAAACTAATGCAGCCACTACACCTAAGGACTAGTAAACTGCAAAATATTACATTTTTGTAATTTGGTTTAGATATACATGGAATTCTGTAATGTCTGCAGTATCGGGGGCAGGTTTGAGTTCCAAAAGCAGGTGACTTTCAAAGTCTACTGTCCTTAGTTATTGGTCTACATGCCTTAAAAAAAATATCCCCATTGTACCTGTAGTGAATGTGCCAGGGATGAATTATATGAGATGATATTGACTATGACTAGATGCTATTTCGTAAACACAGACATTTATTAAGGAGTATATGCTTTAATACAGTTTAAAAATACTCTCTATGTTTTTCACAATAATAGTGCTTTCACTATTTAAATATGATTTTATAACTAGAGGTTGCTACTCTTTGAAATCTCTACCTACCAAAGAAAAGCGCTACTCAAAGCATATAATTCTGTCATAAACATGCATTAGTATAAGTAAATTTAGTGCATAAGTACTGCTGCATTTCAAAACAAAAAGCGCAAGTACACGTAATATGATACTGCCTCACAGTTCACAGGAAATGTAAATCCTAACTGGAGTTAAATCACTCTAAACTGAGTGTAAAAAAGAACAACTCTGTGTTTTAAACAATATCTTGGAGTTTACATTATCTGGCCCACACTCAACACTAGTACCATTTTACAAAGAGATTTTAAGGAGAAGTATAGGCAAAGCTTCTTTGGTTATACTTCTCCCATGGGTTTCAAGAGTGCAGTTCGTTCTGCATTCCTGTGACCCATTTTCAGCCAACAAGGCTAAAGGCCATTGTTGGCCGATATCTTTCAGCCACTTTGGACTCAGGAAAGATCCCAACTTTACAGTCAGGATCCACCCAGATGCTTCGACACCACCGGGAGACTGAGCCAGCTGCTCTTGCCCCCTGCACAGCCCGGCGTGTAGGCAGGTGCAGTATACTTTCTCCACTGATGGTGGTGCTGTCTGCAGCAACACTGCAGTTGGGGATGAAGTCAGGAGGAACATGGTTCCTCTATGGTTTCCTGGGTCACTGGGGAAGCGATCTGCTTTCAGAAGCACATGGCGCTATGATGGCTGGGCACCCAGGGATTACTAAAACATTTTCTTGGGTTTCTCGCAGGCTTTGGTGGCACTCTATCCATAAAAGCTCGCTCTCTCATAGAAGTTTGAAAAACCTGTGCTTGCTCTAAGTCCTCAAAAATCAAGCCCTCTGGATTACCCCTACCTATGCCTGTCCCTAAACGCCCTTGGACACACATCCAGGCTAACTCCTCAAGTTCTGCTGCCTGCTGATGCTGTCCAGTCTGCCTCTACACCTGTCGATGCAGTCCAGTGTGCCTTTGCACCAGTTACTTCGGTCCAGCCCATGTCAGTTGAGCCTCCTGTTTTTTCATATAATGAAAATATATATATATATATATACTGCAACTACATCTGCTCATATCTGTCTAAGAAATTCCATCCATCCATTGGATAGACTGCCTCATTCGGCCAGGTGGGGCCTTCAACCTTTTCTTCAAGCCACTCTGTATCCTGCCTGTGTTCCAGCTAACCCAGCTTCACTCCAGTGACATGTCACCTGCTATCCAGCCTGACACTACTGGTTTTCCGTCTACCGTCCAGTTTGTCACCATAGACTCTCTGTCTGCTTACCAACCTGAACTCGCTGATCACCTGACCAACACCCAGCTTGATGGTCCTGTGATAGATGTCCAACCTGCCTCTAAGGGTCTGGGGGGCCCTCCTCAGAGAGGGATAATGTTGGGAGTATGTGCACTCCTGCTTCATCTTAGCTGCTGTTTCCAGCATCCTGGTTTTGGCTGTGGGCTTCTCCTTGTCTGTCTGTCCACCTGCAAGGTAATTGATTGTGGAAAGCCTCTGGGTGCAGACCAAACCCAATTTAAGCTAGCCAAGCCTGCAGTCTCATGCTTGTAATAGTGTGTGTAATACCTGATCAAGCTCCCTGTTTGCCTGCCCTGCTCTGGTAGATTGGATTACCTCGTTGATGACCTTGGATCAGATATCAACTATTCTCTGAACCCTGCCTGCCTTTTGACTTCGGACGTTGACCCTGACTATTCTGAACCGCAAATATCTGTTTGCTTTGCTCAGTTCGCACATGCCCTGGCATGGTAGCCAGGCACTATAGCATTGTGTATAAGTTCTGGGGGCAACCGAGTACCGGTAGCCCTGCTTGCCTTATGGGAAAGGGGGCTGCTATAGGTAAAGAACACAAAAGCTAGCTATAGTGTCTGACCACCTGCGTTAGGGGTAAGCGTGACACGATCTGATTGGATGCTGCCACCCCATGTGACCCTGGTGACCATCTTTGTTCAGGGAGTGCCTTTTTAAGACCCTGGATCCCAGGTTTAGCTCACTTTATCCGAGTGGGTAGTGCAGGGAAAAGTACCCCGTCTGTTAGGGACAATACTAGTGGTAGAGAAATGTTCCTGACAAGAAGGGAAAGCGTAGGGATGCATCTCTTTTGGACATCTTCCCAATTGTGCTTGAGACAGCCAGGCCGCATTCTGCCCATCTCTACAGATGCTGTCATTCTGGCTGGAACCCACTCTGTTAATGTTGCTGTAACCATGAGTGTACCTGGTTGGGCAGTCTTCCCACACAGGACACCAGCACGCCTTATAACACGGTCCCTTGATACATATATACTTATTTTCATCTGATGTTTGTAAGTATCCCTTTTATCACTAAATTTTGTTCTTTTCTTACAGGCTTCACTATGTGCCTCCTCATTTTCCTTTCATGGTAATTATCGCCCCTGTCACTGGAGATAAGGCTGCATATTCTTGGTTTATTGGAAACCGCAGAGGATCCTCATACCTTGTGAGCTCCCAATTTGGATTGTGGTGACCGTTTGATGATGTTACCTGCCTAAGCGTTTGGATGAGTTATATACCATATGCTTGTTATTCATGTTTCTGGTAAGAAGATATATTTGTCAGCACGGTGGTGTGTGTTTATAATGCACTGAAGTTGGTGAGAGGTTCCTCCTTTCCACGTTTTTCACCTGTACCCACCGTCCCATCATCTGTCTTTTTTACCCTCAGCGCTGCAGTTGGACTTTATTATATTTTGATACATTGCAATCAATGTATTTTTTGTCAGCTGCTTTTATGCATTGTTCAATACTCATGATATATTCTAGTGCGGATATTATCCCTTGTTTTATATAGATTCCCACTGGGATTGTTGTAAACTGTTGCTGCATTGCTTCAATACAGGTTTGTTTTTGCAACTGACTGTGAATTATTGGTGCCGCACCATGCTGCCCCCCACCTACAGGCATTACAGTGAGCGCTGGAGGGGCAGAGGTCAATACATGACGTCGGGGCAAGCGTACAGTATATGGTAAATATCTCCTAAACTGTGTAGGTTTAGGAGATATTTACAGTACCTACAGGTAAGCCTTATTATTGGCTTACATGTAGGTACTAGTGGAGTAACTAGGTTTACAACCACTTTAAGCTACCACATCCGTAGCAGCTCCGTTAGATGCAGGTACAAGCTACAATCATTTCAGAACACTCTTCTTTAGATGATATAAAACAATAGCAGAAAAGAAAAAATATATAACCTGTATATAAAGTACTGATAATCAGACACCAGCTGTAGTAAATTAGCAGAGAAGAGTTTTGTCTTGGCTGTGGCAGACAGAGTAGTCCCACGGTTTCTTGTGACTCCCAAAACTAACCCGCACCCACTGGGAGAAGATAGTATTTATCGCTAGGGGCTATAGCAGCCAATAATCACAAGAGAATCCATCAGGCTGGTTGTACCAAAGTTGATTGATCGTTCAACTTGGTACATTCAGCCTGACCATCAACTGTTTGAATCTCGGCCAGTTCCTGCTGAACCAACCGAGATTCGAACTGTGAATGGCCAGCCTAAGTGCTCCCTAATCTATTGCTAAATTCAGCACAACAAAACTATTTTTTGTTAAGACCTTTGTCAGCACAGCATGGAGGGGATAAGGAACTATTTTTGAGGCAGGATGTTCAGTTGTTTGAAAATTAGCAATTGCCTGAGCTATGCTGAACAGGCCCTGTTTACTTGAGTAATTATTGCAGCAGGAATTCTTCCAGGAATAAGGAGGTCATTAATGCAAGGGTAGAAGGTTGCTTGCCTGCTTCCTTCTGGAGTACTACTGCCTGACACCAGTCTCACACCATTCCCATAACTGTTGTCTGACATAACTAATCCTGTTCATGAATGCTAAGTTTAATAGAATAGATATTCAGCCAGATGAACAGATGAAGAGTAACTGTAAATGGCATTTTCCTGAACTTACATAGTTACATAGTTAGTCAGGTTGACACAAGTCCATCTAGTTCAACCAATAAAAGGGAAAAAATAACTGGTGCAAAGTTAGAAGCAATAATGCAAAACAGGATCAAGATGGCAAAAACATGTATACACTGCAGAATATTTAAAGCTGTGCAAACATATGAAAACATCACATTGATGTCTCTGTGCATCAGGGTAGCATGTGGCTGCATTATATAATATCCATAAGACTCTATAACAATAGAATCCGTCTGAGGCTCACTACTTCAGTAAAACAGTACAGAACACAGCTACTTGCAATTATCTTAATAAACAGGGACCTTCATAGTGAAGTTCAGGGTAGCTCTGGAAACACAGGTGAACAGCTGGAGGAATTCAAGAACAAAGGGTCACCCCAATAGGCCTAAAGTAGTCTGGTAGCATATCAGGAGGTGTTCCCCATAGTAGCTGGGTCTTCTAAAGAAGTTACGTATTATTAGGCTCCTCCCCAGCTGCACACATGTCAGTTCTGACAATGGAGAGCCTCTCACCTGGCTGCAAATCACTTGTCCAGCTACCTCTGCCTCATCAGGTGTGGCCTTTTTGAGCTGCTGAGGGAGGGAAGCTGAAAAACAGATTGTCCCTGAGTGTGGAGTTGTGGAAAATGGAGTTAAATGGGCCTGTGCCTGCACCTGAGCATGGTAACAAAATAGACACTCTATTACAGCAATTAGAATTAACAAGTACAATACAGAGGTACCCTCCTTCTAACCCCAGCCTGCTGACTGAGCAGTGAAAGATGGGAAGCACACTGATAAGGTCACCTATTTGTTTACAGTACTTTCTCCTGCTAGCAGCATGCTCCTTCTGGACAATTGCATGCAGAACACCTGATTGGCTCCCAGTCCTATGTTGCTATATAGGGATTGCAAGAACAATATAATATATAGTAATAATTGAATGATTTATTATTGAATACATTACTGCATTATTATATGTCTTTTATTTCTGCATGTAATTCAGCTTTAAAGAAAACTGATACTCCGAACTGATAGGGGGTGTGTAATCTACTAGTACTGCATGACAATAAACGAAAGATCTCAGAGGCAGAGTACACCCTCTTTTTGTCACTGTCTCTCAAACACATTGCCTATAAAGGAGCATATTTTGCATTGCTGTGTCTTGAGAACGATCCAGCTTTCCAACTTGTGACAAGTTCAGCGTGGACATGCCACCTAGAGGAAATTTTCCCTTTCTAATTCCAGCCTAGAATACATAATGTTCTGTCGGGGAAAACAAAGCCATCCTTTGGCTTACAGGCATTGCCTGTGAAATGCAGGACAACTATAGTGTATGCTTATTCATCTCCAAATATATGTGAGAATTTGCTTCTGTGTGCAGTTACAGTATATACAAAAAGTAAAAAAAAAAAAAAAAATGTCTTCTGCATTAGCTCAATCTCTTTTTCTACAATGCCTTAATAAAAATACCATAAAACACCATAGAAAATGACTATATATAAATAAATCAGTGACATTCTCAGTGGAGAATTAGTCATAATTCAGAAAGAAACAACTCACTGTTGTACAAGACAAGCATAATATTGTAGCAATATAAATAAAAAGGACAGGGAGACTTCTTGCACCTATTTTCTGCTTTATGACTACATTTTTCAGACCAGTATGCTTAAAGTCATAATTTCCTTTTTTTGAACTGAACGACTTAGAGGTCCAATTCAGGCACAACTGCCTGCGAGGATTCCCCCTGCTTTATTGGCATTCACCATCACTATTCACAAGAAATACAGTTTGTAGAGCCAGAAAAGAGACAATTAAGCAATATACAAATAAAGGGTTAAGGCTAGAATTTGGGAAACTCCCATTGTATGTTTGTTATGTATAGCCATTCACACAGCATACCTGAAATATTTTTACAAAAATATTTTGTACCTTTCTTATTGTTTCTTTGTAGCAGATTTATACATAGGACGCTGTATCTTGGCCTAGTTCGACGAGGCCCAGGCCCAGGGTGGCACTTTGCAGGGGGATGGCACGAAAAGAGTCCCCGCTGGCTTTCAGTGTAGTGCCAGTCTTATGGGGCGGACTGGGACGGTAGACAAATTGGTCATGCTGCTAGTATGCGGGTGGCCAGCGTTCCGTAACTGTGGGGGGGGGGCTCTTCTAGTTTTGACTGTCCTAACATCACAGCGGACCTCTTACCTGAGTTCTAAGCTACAGAGAAACAGATGCCATATCGGGAGGCTGAAACTGGAGGAGAAAGTGCAGTACAGTGAAGGAGGAGGAGCTCTCCACTGTGTGAGGAGACCCCATGTTGGGAGAGGTACAGTGGAGACACGTGAAGGGAGCCAGGCAGGCTGTAAGCACTCAGGCTGAAAGGAAAACCACACCAGTTGTGTGGAAATTGCAGGAAAATCTACCTAGCTGCCATAGGGCTTCTAATCTGGGTAGTAGGGATGGTGCAGATGCAAGGGAGACTGAGATGTTCAGCTACACTTAGGAGGTAAGTAGTAAGACTTTCCTGCAAACCTTTGGGTGATCACAATCAAATATATATATATATATATACTATATATACTAGAAACCCCTGAGGGCTTTCAAGCTTGCAATGTTGCACATGATAGTTAAATATTAAATATTAGGAAATCTTCTTCTTAATTATTTGCCTTTGGCTGAGGAGTTGCTATATATTATAGTGACTTACCATAGATAAGAAGGTAGGTGTTAATGTTTATACAGTAACTGACTAGATTATATAGCATGGGGCACCCAGGGTAGAAGGTAAGCTACACTATTTGGATGAAACTTGCATGGCACTTACCTAGCTGCCAAAGGGCTATTAATCTAGGGATGGTGCAGACACAAGGGATATATATATATATATATATATATATATATATATATATATATATATATATATATATTTATATACCTGGCGGGTAGGTAGAAGGACTCTCCTGCAATCCTTTGCTTGTGTCAGTTGTACATATTAAGGAATCTTGCCCCCGATCCTTCCTTTGCTCAATGCCTGGACCACATACCTTCATCACTGTGTGATATCTTTTCTGCTGCACCAGAGGCATGGTTATATCCTCTTATTCCTCTCCGTAAATAAAGCAGAAATTTGTGCTTAAAGTAGAACTATAGGCAATGCTTTTTTTTAAATTTTGGATAGCGTAAGGGAGGGTTATAGCCCCTGTTAATTTATTTTTTGCCATCCCTGTACCATTGCAGAGATTTCTCTTCATTTCCTGCCCCATAGCCATACAGGAAGTGAGAGGAAATCTCTGCAAATTAAGGGAATCCATTGCCCCTCCCCCCCAGGGCCCTCAGAACTAGTTTCCCCACTGGAAAATGTCAGGGCAGGTCTTAAAAAGAAAGGTGTGTGGCCTTAACAGGAATGGGTGGGTCTTACTTAAATTAGGGGGTGCACAAATTTAGTCAGGCCTAAGGCAGCACAAGATCTAAATACATTACTGCATAGGAATCTACAGGCAGTGTATATTTGTAAAAATATCTTGCAATGTGCAATTAGGGGACAGATTGCGAGACAGTTTTTTTTTTTTTTTTTGGAGTGCATTAAAACACAATGTACCATCCAAGCCTTGTAATCTTGTCCCTTTTTTAGGACTGACAGTGCACATCTAGTTTACAGCTGAAAAATAAAGATCTGCTAGCACAGTACAGACAGGGTTAGTAATGAAAAAATATACAAATTAACACATTTTTGGCTGCTAACATTAAAACACATTTTAAAGTGTAACTTTGCTTGATATGGGCCCCTCAGAGTCCTTGCCATAATGTGCAAGTGTGCATACTTGCACATTATGGTAGAATTACCTTTTAGCTTGCCTTCCTCCAGCGATGCAAGGTCTGCATATTCACTCAATCTACATATGATGTGATTTTACATTGAGTTGCACATCCATGGCAATCTATCTACAACTGAAAATAAGATAGCAGGCATAGGTCCATTAAGTTTAACATTTTATATTAAGGTATACTGTATATACAGTAGATCTGCATTTATCAGCAATAGTCTAGAGAAAACACTTTCCTTAACTTGCAAATACTAAGCTCACAATGTAGTTTCAGATTGAGGCCACCTGAGTAAAATAATAGGCTTTAACCACTTTAGCCCCGGAAGATTTTCCTCTTTAATGATCAGGCCATCTTTTGTGATACGGCACTGCGTTGCTTTAACTGACAATTGCGTGGTCGTGCAAAGCTGTACCCAAACAAAATTGATGTCCTTTTTTTTTCACAAATAGAGCTTTCTTTTGGTGGTATTTGATCACCTCTGCGGTTTTTATTTTTCCTGCTGTAAACAAAAAAAGAGCGAAATTTTGAAAAAACAAACAAACAATATTTTACTATAATAAATATCCCCAAATTAAAAAAAAAAAACAAATTTCTTTATCAGTTTAGGCCAATTTGTATTCTTCTACATATTTTTGTTAAAAAAACGCAATAACTAGTATATTGATTGGTTTGGGCAAACGTTATAGCGTCTACAAAACAGGGGAAAGATTTATGGCATTTTTATGGCATTTTTATTTTTTTTTCTAGCAATGGCAATGATCTGTGATTTTTAGAGGGACAACGACATTGCAGCGGACAGATCGGACACTTTTGACACTTTTTTGGGGACCATTGACATTTATACAGTGATCAGTGCTATAAAAATGCACTGATTACTGTGTAAATGTCACTGGCAGAGAAGGGGGTGATCTAGGGGTTAAATGTGTTCCCCCGTGAGGGTTTCTAACTGTGGGGGGATGGGACTGACTGGAGGAGGAGACATATCGCTGTTCGTAATTTCTTAGAACAGAAGATCTGTCTCTCCTCTCCTGTCAGAACGGGGATTTGGGTGTTTAGATACACAAATTCCCGTTCTGGCTCTCGATCATGGGTGGCTGGCGGTCAGCGCGCCCGCCGGCCATGTGCATGCCTGCTATGGCTCTTAAAGGAGCCGACATGCATGTACGGCGATTCGTGGAAGCAAGCCACTTTGCCGACGTAAATGTATGTGAACTCGTCAACAAGTGGTTAATGTTTTTTGGTCAACATGATTTGAGTTTTTTTTCCTATGTTATACGTTTTTAAGAAGATCCTACTTTTTTATTGTTTGTATATTATTCACTTTCAAAATGTCTCTAACTGAAATTTCTTATGGAGCCACATGGGCAAGAAAGAGTGGGGTATGTGTCCAACACTTAAGTAACTGTGTTATAAATAGCAAATTTCAGTCTTCTTACAACAAATGGCCGATGGTAAATATGAAATATTTATATGGAATGTTTAATTTTAAAGTGTATGTAAACCTTCACAATGAACTCCCCTTATTTGCTATGTTTGGTCAGCTAATTATACCCTTGAAAGTGTTTTGTTAAATCTGGCTTAAATATGGCTTTACCGTGGATTGTCTGTTTTTGGAGAAGATTGCCAGAAGTGACACATGCAGATCGTAGAGGAAGGAGAGAAAAGCCACGATACACACTGGGCACTATTAATTGAGACACAATATGAGGATATGCTTTATTCATTTTGCATTTGGAAGGTTTACAACCACTCTAAATCTTTTTAGCTGTCTACCAAAACATTGCTTGCTGAACAGTGTACCAGTTTCACATTTCTTCTGATATAAGAGTATATTTTGCAAATACCGATTAAAGTTACCCTTTTCATGTGTAAAAAGAGAATATAAATAGAATGGAAGCATCAACAGGTGTAGGTATGAATGTTGTCTTTCAAAGTTGTCCAAAACAAAGGGAAATCTATATTAAATTTCTTGTTATGGGGGCACTTGTGCTGAGTTGCTTTAGAAAATGCATTGAGGTAAAAAAAAAAACCTTATCCCTTTACAGCCACTTCAAAGTGGAACTAGAGTCAAAAATACTTACCTTAGTTCCAACGGTACATTCTACAGGGAATTGAGAATAGGCAGGTAAGCGTGTTTTATTGCAGAAGAGACACTGCATGCCTCTTCTGCAAAAAAGACCCTGTCTATTTGCAATTTTATATTCTTCAACTTTAGTTCTACTTTAATTTTTATAAGGTTTACTTCAGCTTTTATTCTCTTTCATTTTTTTTTTCTTCCAAACAAGTTTTATTTAATGAAAAGTTTTTTGGGTACATACAGTATAAGAATATAACAATCATATAGTCATACAGTCGTACAATTGGTGTGTTGTAGAAATCAGCATAGGAAATAATGCAGATAAATCAAATTGTTGGCCGAACAGCCGTCGTTGTGCGAAGACAAGGAAGGCAGCACATATCGATCCTCAAACAATAAACAACAAACATAACTGGGTCTAAATCCCAAACATATAAGGAGGGTATTTGAAGAATTCAAAAAGGGGAAAGAAAAAATAAAATGGGGGGGGGGGTAAAGAAGTTCAGAACATATTCATCTAGGGAAGGAGGGTTTGTCATGGATATAGAAAGTGCAAAAAAGAAGATTAGATTCAATGGCCAATGGGACTCTCCTGGCAGAGGCTAAATTAACAACTGCACTGGGGAGAGATGAAAAAAGGTGAAAGAGAAAAAAAAAATATTAAGGGTAAGGAGGGTGAATAGATCAGATTACAGTGAGATCTATCCGACGAGGGGGGCCCTCCAATCCTCTCTCCTTCCTGAAGAGGTGTTATATAGTGCTTGTTTATGAGGTCTTGAACAAGACCTGGGAAGAGGGAGGAGGAGGTGCAGTATTGGGCATGGATGTCATTTGCCCTCAACTTTTATTCTAACCAGCATTCCATCCATCCCCTACAAAAGTACTAGTCCACACTGATAAACTAGTTTTCAAAGCTGGAAGATTGGTGCTGATAGTTTTCAACACAGAGAAACCAATGGTAAGAGTGATACCCTACCCTGTGTCCACCCATTGCACTAACTAGGCGATTGTTATATTGACAGCTGGTAAAACTCCCCTATCTGAAAACAATAGTGCAAGGAGAGGGATTCCCCTATCAACACAGTCAGTGTTGAAGGAAAGAAAATTGTATAATGTATGTCTTTTTTAATTCTAACACTAACCTCAATGCTTGGTTCACATTTGTGACGGTGGTTGCAGAGCGGTAATGGCACCTGTTCTTGCACCTGCAGCCAAAAGGGGCTCCTATTTTACAGATGCACGGGGCTGCCATTCATTCTTAACGGCACTCCCACACATCTAAGCAAGCAGTGCATTTAAGGGTGCAGAAATTTCCATGGTGCAAAAGCACCATGCTATTTCCCTGTGGCTACAGTTTTAAAAAGGTGCAGGTACCCTTTTCCCATGTTTCACACAGGTACAGCAGCAGGCCGCACTGAAAACATATGTGTAACCCTAGCCTAACTGTAACTTAAACACTAACTCCCCTTATGAAAATTTGAGACCATGTTTGCATACTCACCTTTCTGCCAGGATTCTTTCTACCAAAGACTAACCTTTTGCTGTGCTGAAAGATACAGCCGTCAACGTCTTGGCACTAGATTCTACTGACACTGTTCACATAAAACCAACACTTTATTTATTTTTGTATTTATTTTATTATGTTGCACTTTGTCAGGAGGTATAACCACTATATATTTTATTTCCTGCAATAATGTGATCTCCCAGCAAAAATCCTTGACACTGCCTTCCTGCTCAATATGGAAATTTTAGGGCAGATAATTCATCTATGGATTATCCCAGTAGATATAAGTAATTTTGCGTTTGAACTTACTAGCTCCCATACTTTCTTCAAATATCTATTTTCTGTGGTAATCAGTTGATATCCTCAATGTCTCTGTATTCTTTCCAGTTGATTCTGTTTGTGTATGGTCACCCAGTTGTGCTAATGCTTTGTAGAGCAGCAAAATTGTAATCCTCTTTTAATAGTCAATTCCACAATTAGATCAAAACATTTTCTTGGCTCTAGATGTTACCATCTATGTTATTTCTAAGTTTATAGTCTTCAAGTACATCCAGATCCTTCTCTATCACTGATTTACCATTTTCTCAGGATGGGAATTATTTCATGTGATCCTTGTTTGCCATGTAGTATTACAGTCACACAATGGGGTTGATGTAATAAAGGAGTTAAAAAAAATGTGGATTAGCAAAGCGAAGCCTTGTTTACTCTGAACCCCCAATCATATACAGGGGTTTTAAAAACACAGATCTTGTCTTGCATGTGATTAGATAATTGATGTAAATACAGCTGTAAGTTATTCACTTCAAATGAAATGCCAGTCAAATTATAACTAATGCCCCGTACACACGATCAGATTTTCCAACAACAAATGTTGGATGTGAGCTTGTTGGCTGAAAGTCCGACCGTGTGTATGCTCCATCGAACATTTATTGTCGGACTTTCTGCCAACAAATTTTGGCTAGCAGGTTCTCAAATTTTCTGCCAACAAATGTTTGTTGTCAGACTTTCTGATCGTGTGTGCACAAGTCCGTCGGACAAAAGTCCACGAATGCTCGGAATCATGGTCATCATCATCAGATGCCTATCAGTGATGGCTGGTGCTCCATCAGTTGGGGGAGATGGCAGGCAGACCTGACCATGGACCCTCCCGTTGCTCCTGCCTGCCGCCCCCCCAGTCTCTCTCTCTCACCGTGTGCTGCTATCTTCAGATGGACCATGCCCAGGGATGCCAGCTTGATGAGGTTAGTGGCAGGGGGAATCGATGTCAGAGAGGTGTGCGTGGTGTGCGCCAGTGCTGTGTTTTGGCCTAGGCCAACAAGGCCCAGGCCTAGGGCGGCACTTTGTGGGGGGTGGCAAAAAAGCCGCCCCCCCACCAAAATGGCACCCGCTCTCCTCCCACACAGGAGCCGTCAAGCCGCCCTGTAAAGCCGTGATTCTCTCTCTCTCTCTGAATGGCCCTCTGCTGTGGCCAATCATGGGGAGGGAAACAGCGGGGAGGAAGCTGGGCGGCGGCACGGCGAAACCAATTAGAGCCGCTCTCTCTCTCTTCTCCCTTCAGCTGACAGAAAGGGAAGGGGGGGCGAGCGGGGGAGTTCTCTGGTAAATGGAGCAGCAGATCTGTGACAGGGAGAGGAGAGATGCGGGCTGTCTGTGTATCTTCCCCGCTCGCCTCCCCCGCCCCTTTCTGTCAGCTGAAGGGAGAAGAGAGAGAGCGGCTCTAATTGGTTTCGCTGTGCCGCCACCGAGCTTCCTCCCCACTGTTTCCCTCCCCATGATTGGCCACAGCAGAGGGCCAATCAGAAGACTCTGGGGGCATAATAGGAAAAGTAATCACTAAAGAATGGCGGCCCCTGTGTGTGTCAGACATCATGCTACAGCCCCCAGCATGCATGCACTCTGCTGGGGGGGGTTACAGGAGGAGAAAAAGAGAATACTGTGCTGGGGGAAGCCAGATAGGGAGCCACACTGTACCCCTGTACCCGCACCACCAGAGAGCCACGCTGTACCCTCACCACCAGAGCCACGCTGTACCCGCACCACCAGAGCCACGCTGTACCTGCACCACCAGAGCCACGCTGTACCCGCACCACCAGAGAGCCACGCTGTACCCGCACCACCAGAGCTATGCTGTACCCGCACCACCAGAGCCACGCTGTACTCGCACCACCAGAGAGCCACGCTGTACCCGCACCACCAGAGCCACGCTGTACCCGCACCGCCAGAGCCACGCTGTACCCGCACCACCAGAGAGCCACGCTGTACACGCACCACCAGAGAGCCACGCTGTACATGCACCACCAGAGAGCCATGCTGTACACGCACCACCAGAGAGCCACGCTGTACCCGCACCACCAGAGGGGGAGAAGGATGAAGCCACTGCCAGGGTAGAGACATGCTACACTACTGACTAGAGTTGGCCTGGGCAACCCAGAGTGAGCGAACTTCCAGCCGGAGGAATCACTGTTGCAGTTTCACCGGGTCTGGTAAGAGAGCCTGTTGGCCATTATACATTACTGTTCCCAGGAACTGAGCCATTAGGAAGTACCTAACCTGATATCCTCTAGGCCAACCCTAGTGAAGCCACTGTCCCAGAGCCCACAACAAGTTATGGCACTGAGTTTCGGTAACTGGCCAGACAGGGATACGCCAGCATGGGCACCCAGGACATCTGCCGCCTGGAGTCCCACAAGCGGCGATGGGCTTTCCGTAGCAGCCGACACCTCTCTCCCCACTGTCAGCCACACACACTCAGTACACAGCCAGGAGGAGGAGGAGCCACAGAGGAGGGACACGACTTCAGTGCAAGAGCCTCCCAAAGCACCCAGCACATATCCCCTTACCCCCCAAATGAAAAGATGCTGTATCGCTCACTGTCCTACTCCCGCGGTGTCAGTCTGTCCTCCCATGAAGATGACAGGGGAGATCTTAAAAAGGAAGGGGTGTGGCCTTGACAGGAAGGGGTGGGTCATAGTTAAATCAGGGGGTGCGCGAGCTTAGTCAGGCCTAGGGCAGCACAAAACCTAAATACACCACTGGTGTGCGATGACACAGGGCTGATCCATGGAGAATAGTGTGCATTAGGCACGGTGGCATCACTGTAGCTCTCTGCTACCTACCCCTTCCCTCTATAGGTGTGTGCGCCCCTCTTCTGCAGCCAGTAACCCATCTCAGACAGCCACAGGAGGAGCTGACAGCACTTATCATGGATGGGGTGGAGGATCGGACTTGTCGGCTGGTGGGCTGGTCAGTCCTTGGCATCATGGTGTCCATGCATCTCCTCCCTCCTCCTAGGCCAAAAGGATCACTTGTCCTTTCGGCCGATCAGGAAACGGGTCTCAGGACCCACTTCCTGATTGGTTAGGAGGAGAATCAGTGTGACAATAGCGAATAAGCTTTCGCCATTGTCACACAACTGGGTGGGCTCAGGGCACAGTGCTATGCAACCCGAGCCCATCCCTTTTTGAAGCCTATTAGAGTCTCAGACTCTAATCACGTGCTTCAAGAAAAAAAAAAAACATTGGATTCTGTGCGCCTGGCACCCCATATGTAGATTAGGAGGCCGGACGCATGGATGGGGGAGCAGTGTCCCTGCCCCTTTTATGAACGGGCCGCCGCTGATGCCTATACTTACCTATTCTGGAGCCGGTCTGATCACATAATTGGGTCCCACAACCAAATTCAGTGTAGAGGAGGCACAGCCGACGGCTTCCCCATAGTAACCCTAAAGGCTAAAAGGTGTTGTTGCTACCTCCCCCTACACTGAAACAGGCACTGGGAACTGATCATGTCACCGGACTGGAGTGGCTTCAGAATAGGTAAGTATAAAGATCTTTTCTTTTACAGGGTAGATAGAATATTCTTAGAATGGGGGTGGGAGTAGATTTAGGCTTAGTTAGAATTTGACTGTAATTATACTTTAAATTAAGTTAAGTTTTAAAAAGAAATTATTCAATAAATCATGATCAGCTTGTAGGCTTGAGACACTATACATGGCTTTCATTTATCTATGCCATTTGCATACATCAATGAAATGTAACCCAAAGTCCATAAGGGGGACCTGGTATACCCAAAGATACATCAAGGATAACCCCTTAAAAAAATAAGCTCCCCTAAAAAAATAAGCCACCAATAACCCCCAAAAACCTAGGCACATAAAGGAAAGGTATGCTAGGCTTTTGGGGGTTATTGTCGCCTTATTTTTTTAGGGGGTTACGCTTGATGTATCTTTGTGTTTACCAGGTCCCCTTCTTTGGACTTTGAATTACTGTTCAAGTTCTTTTCCACTTTTATAGGCATTACAAATACTAGGGATCGCTGGCCTACTATATCCTCCCCATGAAGCCCATGTACCCACCCACAGGTTGTAATGGACAATGAAGGAGAAGCAGTACAGTGTTGAGTTCACCCCTCTGTCGCCCAGCCTTCTGCTCCTATCAGCATGCTCTTTGTCAGCACTTCTCATTGTTTTTCCTATAAAAAAAACATACATGTTATGCCTACCTGCTCTGCAGTGGTTTTGCACAGAGCAGTCCAAATCCTCCTCTTCTCAGGTCCCTCTTCAGTGCTCCTGGCCCCTCCCTCCTGTTCAGTGCCCCCACTGCAAGCAGCTTGCTATGGAGGCACCTGAGCCAAGACACAGCTCCCTGTATCTATTCAGACATGGAGCCCCGACCTGGCACCACCCCTGCCCCTCTCCTGATTGGCTAGCTGACTTTGATTGACAGCAGTCTCCGCCAGTCAGAGAGGGAGAATCTCAGATGGCTGGCCACTCGTGAACATCGCTGGACAGAGAGGGACCTCAGGTAAATGTTATGGGGGCTGAGGGGGGGGCTGCTGCACACAGACGGCTTTTTATCTTAATGCATAAAAAAGATAAGAAACCTTCTGACTTTACAACCCCTTTACCTGTAAAGTATACTTGAAAATGTCGATACCAAGCTAAATTCAGATAATTACACTGCTGACTTTTAAAAACGCACTTAATGATGTAACAATTACCACAGAACTGCACTGATATATGTATTTTATATTTGTCCAGAGTAACCTGGTAACCTAAGACTATTTAGAATATTACACAGCCCACAATGAAAAAAAAAAATCCCTTAACCTCAATAAGTACATGAATTGCACCATTTCATGTAGACTCCCTTTTAGCATGCTGTTTTTACAGACTTAGATGCAACAACCAATCTCATATATTATACTGTGATTAGTATTCCTGCCACTAGGTGTTATGGTTAAGATGTAATTTCCTGTCTCTGGGTTCCTGTTAGTTCCTAAAAAATGTAAAGGATTCAGCCATGTGTCCAGCACCATCTTGACTGGGAAGAGTCATATATGCAGCAGTGATTTTACTCATAGATTGCTTCATCAGGGGTTCATAACGTTGACATATTTGTGTCATTTGGCACAAAGCCTGCATAACATGAATCAGTGGTTATACATCATTTTCAGGTATGACTGGATTGTACCAGATCTCTGTAATCTATAGCGCATATTGTTTTTGCTGTATGGCAATTCTTCAACTAATATTTTGTGTATTTGTAATATGTAATATATGTATGATTTTATAACATACAATATGATATGTACAAACTGCCTAATTTATACAGTATTAATGTATAATAATTATTTTCTTCCTTATTAAGTTTTTTTTATTCCAGCCCTTACTGCCGTGTACACATACAGTATATTTCCGGCCACACTGTAGTGGTCTTCTTCCATGAGACTGCATATATGCGAACATGTGTGTGTGCTGGGAGCATATTACACAACCTGCCCCCAGCACAGAGACTGGGGACTTACCGAGAGCTCCGGGTCTTATACTAACAATCGGGAACCAAGAGGACTGGTTCCCGAACACCTGATTGCTGTGACTGGCTATTACAGTGATCAGTCACTCTACAGCCCACCCCTGTGTTTTATTCTCCTCTGAATAGAGAGAAAGGTATATTATATATGTTTCTCCTTCTAGAGGAGAAAACTGTAAACAATAAAAGTGTGTAAAAAAATAATATATAATAATAACAGAAAATAAACATAAAACAGCTAGAGCAGGATTTGATCTTGGCCAGTGTTAGGGTTAGTGTTAGGGTCAAAGGTCAAGCTCAAACATCAGGGTTAAAGGTCAGGGTAAGTGTATGTTAGGTAGAATTAAAAAAAAAAAAACATTTTTAAATAAGAATCGGTGTCAGTGAGTTTCAGGTAAGATACAAAAAAGAAAAATGTGCACCATTGTTTCTGGGCCCTACTACGAGTACAAACAACAAAGAATATACACATACGTGTTATCGCTGCACTTATCAGGAGCTGGAGAATTTATTTTATGTTGCTTTTTGGTGGTAGGTTATGGTAATAGCAGGAGATATACAGCTGAATTTAAAAAAAAATATATATATATATTTTTTTTACTATTTTAGGACAGTTTTCCTTCGATACAAAAAAATCAGGAGATATCCATTCCCACTTACTACCAAAATGAAATCGCAATTTGCCCTGAAAGAACAAAGTTTAATTCACCTGGATGCAGTAAGCAAGTAGCTGTGATGATACAATATGTACAGTTTTATTAACACATGTCAAAGTTGCAAAACTCTGTTCACGCATTAGGATTTTTTTTACCATTTTCATGAAGGGGTTAATAGTATTCCAACTAATAAATACAGTTGTATATATTGTAATCATGTTCACTTAACTTCAACGATAGCTTTAAAAATAATAGATCGTGCAAACTTCTAGTTGGCATGTATGAAGAGTGGAAACAGGTTAAAGTATATCAGCACAGCAGCTATATTGTGCTCATTTTACAAGCTCCTCACGCTGCATTATTCCTTCACAATGGACCATAATACTTATCGTTTAAGTATAGGTCTTTGCAATTCCATGTATGCCAAGGGGCTAACAAGATGCTAGCACTGCCACTGACATCAGTGGAAATTGCAGGGGGAATGTTAAAAAGGGAAAGGAACACTGGCCTGGAAAAAAGTCTCCATGAATGGTCAGGTTACAATGATACTCTATGGAAACTTGTCCTTTTAACCTTCTGTGCCAGTTAAAGGACAACTATTACAAAATTGATGCCAAAAATACAGATACAGTACATAACTATTATTTGTTGTGCAGTTATAAACAATGTAATCCATTGTTTTATTGAATTTTAAAATATTTTATTGCTGGTCTGTCTGCTTGTAAATTGGATTAAACTCTGGGTAAGGTGTATCAGCTCACCCAGCTAACCCATTATACCTTCATGGTTCTTAACAAACTAATTTCCTAATTTGATTACATAAACACTCAATTTTGCTCATCCCTAAAAAACAATTAACCTTATGAAAGATTTATGGTAGACTTTAACAGTAACATTGTTGCCAAAGCAAAAGGATCAACAATAAAGGTGATTAAAGAAGAACTGAACTCTGAAAGCTGTGCCCAAAAAATGCAGTTGGAGAGCAAAGAACTAGCCATGGTTATTGTCTGTGCTCTTCCAGCAGCTGATCTTTTCACACTACTGATTTGCCATGCCTTTTTCTGCACTATGTCTTATGCCTTGTACAGACGATGAGATTATCGAACAAACTATTGTCCCATTTTTTTTTCTTTTTGCACGCTAGTCTCATATAGAAATTGAAGAGTTTACTAAAGTGACGAAAATTCTTGTATGACAGAATAAACATTCGGAAGTGATGTAATGTGTTGTAGTGTATTTGTATTGCCTTTTTGGAATGACAACTGTATTGATCAAATGAAAATCGTACGATCTGGTATCGTACAAAAATTTTTTTATGCTTGTCCCATCAGATAATATCGAATGAACTGTCGTAATTGGCTCTCATAAGCTGTGTACTAAAGATGAGATTATTGTATGATTTTTCATAAATTTTTTTTTTTTTTTTATATTTACTCAATAGATTTTTATTAGTTTTTTCACAAGATTAACAACAAATAACAGTTACACACAATGTGCAATGTCATGGTCTAGGGTATCAACAGTTTACTATAGGTATAACAGCATACCAGTATAACAGCATACCAGTAACCTCAAGGTCAGGACACAATAGACACTGTATAGCATGAAGGATATTTAAGGACTTTTGTGATTGTCAGTCCAGATTTTCCAATTGCTATCAAATTATTTGCAATTTAAGGAGTTAATAGCCAATAGACGCTCTAAGCTATGGTTTCTGTTAACTAGTGTGATCACTTCAGATAGGTTGATAGCTATAGTGTCTTTCCAGTTACGAAGTATGAGAGTGCGGGTTGCCAAAAGTATATGAGTGATGACTGATCTGTCTTCTGGAGGAAACTTCTCCATGCCAATATGAAGTATTGCTAGTGCAGGGTTCGGGGGTGTTAGGATCCCTGTAATAGCCGAGATCAGCTGGAACGTTTTATTCCATAGACTAGTTAAGCTCGGGCATTCCCAAATGGTGTGTAGTAAATTGCCAATTTGTCCACACTGCCTCCAACATAGAGGAGATGTGGCTGGGAAGAAGATGGCAAGTCTATATGGCGAATAGTGCCATCTATATAATCTGATAATTTTGAGTGTCATTTCCCAGTGATTTACACAATGGGATGTCTTATGGATTACCTGGAATGCATGTATCTATTGTTCAGCAGAGAAGGTGGTGGATAGGTCTTTTTCCCACTTCCTAAGGGCAGTAGTTTTATTGAAGGTTTGTTTCTCATGAAGGAGATTGTAGAATAGCGTTATTCCTTTGACGGAATGTGGTGTAGTTGAGTAGAAGCACCATGCCTTAGTAGGTAGTTTTAATTTGGGTATGGGGTGCGTCCTTAGGAAGTGGGAAAAAGACCAATCCACCACGTATACATGAGAACAGCATATTGCTTGGTAAATGGTACTCTGTCATTATTTGTTCTGCCGTTCATACAATTTTTTGATTGCATGTACGGGACACTAGTGTGGAGGCAATCTTCTTGGAAGCAGCAGTGCTTTGCTTCCCTATGTCAGAGGTTCCAGAAAGATGAACAGTATGCAGCACAGTAATGACATCACTACACCTACCTCCAAGGCTCCTGAGACTAGCAGTCAGAGGCAAAGTGCAATAGATCTCACACTGAAGTTACACAACCATGAGGCACAGGCACAGGAATGCCAAGACATCCCCATACACCAGAAAGTGCACTGTTATTTTTCAGTTTAAATCCTAGAAAAAAAAAACATTTCTAGGGTGCTGCTTAGGCACAACTAACATTCAAGATATTCCTTTTAACAGCAAATCTTCCACTCTGGTTTAAAGCAGAACTAAACTCCCTCAATCAGCATTAACTATTTTTAATCCTTTTGCTTCTAGCATTAATAAATAGATAGGAATGTATAATATACTTTCCTGTTTTAACCCTTCGTTTTACATTTCTTCAGTTGTTTCCTGGTTTTTGGCCTAGGCCAAAATGATTTTATATATCCTAGGTGTTTTCATGGGCATTTTTCCCTTTCATCTGGAGTGGGGGAAGAAGGAGTTTTCTAATCTAAGCACACCCTCCTGCCTGTGAGCCAGTCTATGCCTCCACAGAGGTAGTCCCATGTGATGTGGACAGCTTCACGGACTAATGTGGAGGACCAATAAGACATGCTTTTAACAAGTCTTTGTGAGTATAATACCTATCTTCATATTCAAATAAATATCTCTGTTTGAGGATAATGCGTTAGGTCCACGCGCCTTCTGATTCTTTTCTTGTTTCAGTGTTTTAGATTCCCCGGTCTGTGGAGGGCAGCGAGAAGTGCATTATTTATCACTAAGCATCAAAGCAAAGAGCGCACAGCTGTAAATAGGCACACTGCACAGCCCAGGAGATTGATTTGAGTGATTTTTGGACCTCCTGCCTGCATACCTAAGCTAAGGGCAGATGAATTCCAGGAAGTAAATGCTACATGAATCATCTGCCCTTACTCAAAATGGATGTGGCTAGAGATGCTAGGGGTGGCTTTTCAAAGTGATTTTTCAACAAAATAAAGCGTGGAGACATGGATGGGTGGGGGAGTTTGCTTTGATCATTAAAATTGATCAAACAGTGTTTTCGATTTGTGGTGCTCAGATACAGTTGCACTTTAAACACTTGCCAACCAGCTCCTGTACATATACGACAGCAGGATGGCTCTCCTGCGCAAATCGCTGTATATGTACGGCAGCTCCTTTAAGAGCCATAGCAGGCGCACATGTGCCCACTACATGCTGGGGGACCCAATGCACATGGCCGGCGGGCACGATCGCCGTCGGCCACCTGCGATTGCAGGCACGAGAGCCAGAACGGGGATTTGTGTGTTTAAACACACAAATCCCTGTTCTAACAGGGGAGGAGAGACAGATTGTCTGTTCCTACTAAGTAGGAACAATGATCTGGTTCCTCCTCTAGTCAGTTTTATCCCCTCACAGTTAGAAACACACCTAGGGAAAACATTTAACCCCCCTAGTGTTAACCCCTTCCCTGCCAGTGACATTTACACAGTAATCAGTGCATTTTTATAGCACTGATCGTTGTATAGATATCAATGGTCCCAAAAAAGTGTCAAAAGTGTCCGATCTGTCCGGCGCAATGTCGCAGTCCTGATAAAAATTGCTGATCGCCGCCATTACTAATAAAAAAAAATATATAAAAATGCCATAAATCTATTCCCTATTTTGTAGACGCTATAACTTTTGCACAAACCAATCAATATACACTTATTGCAGTTTTTTTTTACAAAAATATGTAGCAAAAAGTAAAAAGTAAAAAATATAGTTTTTTTTCAAAATTGACAGTCGTTTTTTTGTTTATAGCGCAAAAAAATAAAACCGCAGAGGTGATCAAACACCACCAAAAGAAAGCTCTATTTGTGGGGAAAAAAAGATGTAAATTTTATTTGGTCAGAACATCGCATGACTGCGCAATTGCCAGTTAAAGCGACGCAGTGCTGTATTGCTAAAAATGGCCCGGTCAGGAAGGGGGTAAATCCTTCCAGGGCTGAAGTGGTTAATATCTTGTATTGCTGAAAATAAATGACATTAATTATAACTGTCACAGTTGCAGCACCATGGCATCTGCAGCCTAAACAGAAGCTTTCCTTGTCTGTAATGGGTAGGAGGGTTTAGTTCCACTTTGAGTGCTCAATTTTCAGTCATGTGAGTGTTATCTTATTCAACTCAGCTCAAAATATCTGCTACCGGGGTCTTTGAAACCCATTAAGGAGTCTTTCTGCCTAAGGAGATCTTTGTATCCAGAGTGTGCCCGGTGTCTTGATTATCCCCAGAGGGGACAACTGCTGATTTTACTTGTCTATGAAGTGAGCAGCTTGTGATACCGGTGGTGGAGAGCACTTACCTTTATCTGCTCTTGGGGTGGAATACGGCCGGATTTTCTTCAATCAGTCACTTTATGCATGAACTTTTGAGACATATATTTATAGTTTTTTTTGGATAATACACATTTTTTTTGAATATACACAATATTTGTTGATTATATTGATCTGAGGATTAGTAGCGCAGCACTGTATTTTGTATCATTATTGCTTGAGAGGTGAAAGTGGAATCTTTTAAAGTGACAGCAGCTTACTTACAATCGCATATTTATATACTCACATTATTGCGCCGATCGATTTTTATTCAAGTTAACAGCTGGAGGTTAGATTATGTTATCTTTTGTCATCATTGAAAATGAATTACTTTATCGGAGATTTCTTTAAAATAGAAGGAACAACTTTACACGTGGGAAAGTTCAACTGCTTGTATTAGAAGTATTTGGGACCTGAAAAACTTAGGGGGAGATTTACTAAAACTGCAAGCGTGAGCGTGCAAAATCTGGTGCAGCTCTGCATAGAGACAAATCAGCTTTCAGGTTTTAATTGAAAAAGCAGAAGTCATAAGCTGATTGGCTACCATGCACAGCTGCACCAGATTCTGTGTGCTCTAGTTTTAGTACATCTCCCCTTCAGTATTTTTTTAGCACTTCAATTAATTACTTAGTATGAGACCATAATAGAATGTAATTAATCTGATTGCAAAATATATGTAAAGTTTAAGTCCTTACTTTCTCTAGGGCACCTTGCCATATGGCCATTTACAAGGCTGCAGCCAATACCAATTCACAGTCATCCTTTCCTTTTTCACTATGAATTACATTCTTTTCCTGTCTCGAGTATCACTAGGATTAGGGCCAGATCCCACCACCTTTTAAGTTCTGTGTACCTTACACACTCACACGTCTGCTTGTCAGAAGCATGGGAACTATGAGTTCTTGGCTTCCTTTCCCTGCAGGGTTTTCATCTGTCCACTTCCCAATAAGAGCAAAGTGATATGCTCTATGGAGGGAGGGGGAGCAGACTCTCTGGAACTGCATCTTCACTACAGTCCAAAGCAGCTGACATGAACAATCCCTAACACATAGCTAAAGCAAAATTATATCCGTAGATTTTCCATCATGCAAAATAGGCTCTACCAGATTTGCTTAATAATATTTAACCAATTTCTTGTCTCATTACATATAATTGTAATGAAACAATGGGAAGGGTTAGAGAAATGATTACTTCACATGTCAAGTACACTAGAAACTTATGTCAGCTGAGAAAAAAAGGTAATGAAGATACCTTTAAAATTAAACTTATTACACTATAGGCTTTATTCCCTAAGATGGATTTGTTTTTATAACAACGCTACTTATTTTATCTCATGTTAATTTAAAAATAATGAATTATAAGATTAATGTACATTGTAAATGAATTATAATTAAAAATAATTTAAGACGAAAAAGCATACAGTAAATGGTACCAAGATGCGTAATATTAATTTTCCACATGATATAAACATTTATCTTCTAAAAGCCCTATTTTTCCATGAACTGTTATGTTATCTTATGAAGTGTTAATCATAATCTCACATGACTTTTTTCCTGCTCTCCTCTAGAGACACCCTTATGAAATCTCCAGTTATTTAAAAGAAACCAGACTTTTCCCATTCAGGGCAAAGTAACAGCATATTTTTGACACTTCCCCCTGCCCCAAGTATTCTAACATAACCAGAGATCCAGTGCTGCCCTTGCCTTCACCAGCATTAATATTATATATAGGATTTAAATTGTGCCAACATTTGCACAGCACTTTACAAAATAAAGGAAGACAGAACAGTTACAATACAATTCAAGATAAGATAGATAGGAGGGCCAAGCTCATGGTAGCCTACAGTATAAAATGCTCCTGAGTCTGAAGCTAGGGAGAACAGCGACATCACGGAATGTGGCAGTGCTCAGACCTACAAATTGGCTGCTAGAGCTGTGCACTATCAATGGCAGAAGGTCAGATGGTCCCCCATATCGGGAAACACCATGTTTTTTATCTGAAAGTAGATAATGTAGAGTAAAGTGAATATAACTGGGGTGGGGGCTTTGGAAACAGACTGTTACTTTGTTCTAAATGGGCAAAGGGATAGTGCCTATTTAAAGGGCAGGGGTAAAATGCTTGCATCTACAAAGGATAATTTTAATAAGGGTATATTACTAGGAGAAACCTCTGAGAGTCTGATGCAGCAGTATGACCCTGAAATATGGTGGTGCTTCATTTTCCAGGATACATTTTTGGTCCTTTTGCCATCCAATTATTGGGTATGTTTTGTCCAATGACCCTTCCAGATGTTTTCATATGTGCTCCTGCCCTCTCCTCATGCCAGCTGCCTAGTGAGAGTGGACACAGCAATGGTTGCTCTGACCTGGTACCCCATAGTAGCAGATTTAACCAGGTTATGTGTCCTGATCTTGTTATCAAGTGCAACTTTTATTATTTTATTTTATTAAAGTACAATGAAATTGTTTAATTTACCACAATGCGGAATCAGTGGGAGCCCTGAACGTGTCACTTGCCACCATCACCTGCCACCAGATGCAGCCTGTCACTTGCCACCATCGCCTGCCACCAGATGCAGCCTGTCACTTGCCACCATCACCTGCCACCAGATGCAGTGTGTTACTTGCCACTGGATGCAAATTGTCACTTGCTATGTTGCCTGTCACCAGATGCAGCTTGTCACTTGCCACTGTTGCCTGTCACCAGATGCAGCTTGTCACTTGCCACATCGCCTGCCACCAGATGCAGCTTGTTACTTACCACCATTGCCTGCCACCAGATGCAGTGTGTTACTTGCCACTGTTGCCTGCCACCAGATGCAAATTGTCACTTGCTACGTTGCCTGTCAGCAGATGCAGCTTGTCATTTGCCACTGTTGCCTGTCACCAGATGCAGCTTGTCACTTGCCACATCGCCTGCCACCAGATGCAGCTTGTTACTTGCCACCATTGCCTGCCACAAGATGCAGTGTGTCACTTGCCACAGTCGCTTGTTACCAGATGCAGCGTGTCACTTCCTACCATTGCCTGCCACCAGATGCGGATTGTTACTTGCACCCATTGCCTACCACCAGATGCGGATTGTCACTTGCCACTTTGCCTGTCATCAGAAGCAGATTGTCACTTGCCATGTCGCCTGTCATCAGATGCAGCTTGTCAATTGCCACCAGTGCCTTCCACCAGATGCGGATTGTCACTTGCCAGTGGCCAGTGGCAGT
Source organism: Aquarana catesbeiana (assembly GCF_042186555.1). NCBI lineage: Eukaryota > Metazoa > Chordata > Amphibia > Anura > Ranidae > Aquarana > Aquarana catesbeiana. The sequence continues at coordinate 344,630,463 of NC_133326.1, read as the reverse complement.
GTCCCTGTTGTGAGGCCGGGCAGTGAGAGATGATGTAATCTCTTTGCGGCCCACGCATGCACAGTAATGGCAGTCTTCTTTTAGATGCAGAACTGCGGTGATGCAGGGGTGCAGTGAGAGATGATGTAATCTCTCTGCTCGCCCACCCACTCTGCAGCCTGCCAGCCTGCTCCCTCAGCCGCCAGCTCCCCGAGTCACCCGCCAGCCTGCTCACTGACCCGCACGCCAGCCTGCTAACTCACCCATGGCGCTAGCCCGCTCAGCAGTCTGCCCACCCGCTAGCCTGCTCCCTCACTCGCCGGCTTGCCGAGTCACCCACCAGCCTGCTCACTGACCCGCCCACCAGCCTGCTCACTGACCCACTCGCCAGCCTGCTCACTCACCAGCAGCCTGCCCCTCGAGTCACCCGTCGGCCCGTTAAGTCACCAGACAGACTGCTCATTCTTTTCTGGGGGTGGGGGGCAATTTCCCCATGGCCCCCCCGGATCCGCCACTGCTTTGGATACATGCTGAGCTTGTAAGGATAAGCAATTTGCCTACTTACCATTAAAGTGTGATGCATGTGAAAATTTAACAAAGCATGTTATGCACCCTTGTGATTTGAGATTTAGGAGACATATTATGGAATGAGGTAGATAAGGTGTGCTATTGGGGAAAACAACATTTGAACTAAAGAAAAACAGCTTTGTGAATTGAGCCCTATAGGTCCTAATGTGTGTGGACACTTGATCATGTCACCTACAGTATAGCAAACAAGAAACAAGTAATAACGTAATGCAAGACGGTTATATTACCTACATTCGTGTAAATAGCAAGTCTAACTGATACAGCTGAACCAGCCAGATTTCAATCAGTGTGTGGCCTGATTGACAATCAACAGCTGCAGCCATGGATCAGTGCAGGGCCGGTGCTACCACTAGGCAAACTAGGCAGCCGCCTAGGGCGCACTGCTGCCTAGGGCGCCCGGTCACTGGTGTTTCTTCTCTCTTCTCTCTGCAGCAAGCATCTAATGCCGCGTACACACGGTCGGACTTTTCGTCTACAAAAGTCCAACGGACGCTGACGGACTAAAGCTGGCTGGTAATCCGATCGTGTGTGGGCTTCTCCGGACTTTCAACGTACTTTTTTAGCCTCAAATCCGACGGACTTTAGATTTGAAACATGCTTCAAATCTTTACGTCGTAACTACGACGGACCCCGAAGTCCGCTCGTCTGTATGCTAGTCCGACGGACAAAAAAACGACGCATGCTCATAAGCAAAAACTAAACGGAAGCACTCGGTCTAGTAAAACTAGTGTTCGTATTGTAGGTAGCACATTCATCACGCTGCAAAATCTGTGATCGTTGAATGCAGCGCATTTTATTTCTTCTTTACGAATGCTCTAAAGAACGAAGGGGTTTTGCTGTTCATAATCAGAGTTCTCCCAAACTGATTTCTGGATTCTTTTTCTCTTTGATCTCATGAATGATATAGTATGCTTTTTAAAAACAATGTTTCCATACTAATAATACTTTTTCCCTTTTTTTTTTTTTAGGTTTGTAAAGTTACCACAAAGAACCCATTATTCTATTTTTTTTTTCTAGTGATTATTTTTTAGTTTTTAGATAAAGTTAACCCAAAGCACCGTTTTTGGTTATGTAGATTTTTTTATTTTCAAGACTTACCACTTGAACATTATTAACATTAGTAATGTATTTTTGGTGTGTTTTTTTCAAACTCAATGAGATTGTTGTCCCTTGTTAATTTAACATTGTGTGTAAAATCAATGATTTAAAAGAAAACACATAAAGTCTTTTGTTAAACTCAAAAAAGATCCATTTATTCATGGTCAAAATAAAATAAAGAGGAAGTCAACGCTGGCAAAAGTCGGTGTACAAGAAAATTGGGATCTTGCGGAGTCCATATAAGAGGGAGCACAATCTGGTCCAAGAATCCCAGAGATCAACAGCACCAGCAGATGATCTAGATGTCCCCAGACTGTGGTCCTACAACAGCCTGCGTCTTCTGTCAGACCAGACTGAACCCAGGTCATCACTTTCTTCTCTTCCCTGCAGCCTTTCCTCCACGCTGCCCTGCAGCCTTCCCTGTAGCCTTCTTTTGAGGCTGTGGCTCTGGTGTTTCAGTTGTGGCAGGAGGAGGAGGAGGAGGAGGAGGAGGAGGAGGGGGGGCTGCCTCATGCAGGTATCCTGCCTGCTGATATAGGGGGTCAGCAAAGCCAACAAACGGTCAAAAACGGGGTCCGTCATCCGGAGAAAGTTCCTGAAATCCTCAGGATTATTCTCACGGATCTCACGGAGCAAAGGCATGTGACAGAACTGGTCACGCTGAAGCAACCAATTCTTGGTCCATGAACTCCTCCTCGCCCTGTTCATGGACTGGTCTTGGGCTGAAGAATAAACTACAGCACCAAACACATACAATGCACGAGCTCGACGACGAGTACGTACAGGTAACATGGTTTCAAAACGGTCGGCTGGTCAGAACGCACTTAACAGAACGCACTGAAGAACAGCAAGGCCTGTGAAGAACGACCTGAAAATCAGGAACGAGCGGCCAATAAAACAAAGATTTCTCAATGCCAACTGACCAAACGCACTGAAAAGCAGATACAAACCTCACAAGCACAGACTGAACAACAGTTAAAACGAACTGAAAAATACGAGTCTCACAAGCGCGAATCGTCTCTCACCAAACTTCTACTAACACGAGATAAACACGAGATTAGCAGAAGGAGCCCAAAGGGTGTCGTACGGGCTATTGAACTTCCGTTTTATAGTCTCGTCGGACTTGGTGTACGTCACCGCGTACTAGGCTGTCGTACTTTTGTGTGGTCGTGTGTAGGCAAGTCCGTTCGTAAGAAAGTCTGCCGCAAGTCCGCCGAAGGTACGCCGGAAGTATGTCGGACAGGCTGTCGGACTTTTGTAGGTGAAAAGTCCGACCGTGTGTACGCGGCATAAGTCTCAGCATCAGCAGGCAGCCGCCGCTCTGTTCACACATAGTGTCAGAGGCACAGCGGCAGATGAGGACTGTATCTGTGTCCCGACTCCCGAATGAATGGAAGCAAACAAACATTCATTAATGGGTGCTAGTAGGCTGCATTTGATGGGCGCTGGTAGGCTGCATTGATGGGCGCTGGTAAAGCTACATTTGATGGGCGTTGGTGAGGCTGCATTTGATGGGCACTGGTGAATCTGCATTTGATTGGCGCTGGTGAGGCTGCATTTGATGGGCACTGGTAGGCTGCATTGATGGGCGCTTGTGAGGCTGCATTGATGGGCGCTAGTAGGCTGGATTTATGGGCGCTGGTGAGGCTGCATTTGATGGGCGCTGGTGAGGCTGCATTTGATGGGCGCTGGTGAGGCTGCATTTGATGGGTGCTGGTGGACTGCATTTGATCGACACTTCATTAAAAAGGTGGGGTATACATGGGCAGAGCAAAGGGGGTAGAGTCAGGGGTGGAGCCAAGAGGGGCAGCAAAATGAGGGTGTGTCAAAAATGCCTAGGGTGTCAAAAATCCTTGCACCAGCCCTGGATCAGTGTACTCTGACAGTGGAGGGTGCCAATGTCAGAATGAAATCTTCCAATGTGGGGGAGTTCCTTCATCTACCCTGTTTGTGTGGATTGGGAATTCTGCATTTTTTTTTCATTCAGCCCACTGGCTAAGTGAAAAAATAACCATGTAAGGTGGCTAGCCTTAGTTAAAAGAATGAAACTTTGTTTACTTAAGTCATCAAATCATGTGGAAGAAAAAAACATTGTTTTTATTTTCCTTGAACATGATTGGGTATCCAAAGTGAACAAATTTGCACTGTATTCACTAAGCCAAATTTATACACACTGTGCTAAATGAACATCCTTTGATCCTTCAATCAAGCCCATAATGTACAGTTTGTTTTAGGGAACTCAACATAAACTCTAAGGCCCTGTTCACATGGGCATACAGAACAGGCATTTTTTCATGTTATTAAACTTTTCTAAATGCTTTGCAAAGCAAATGCCTGTTTTTTTTTTTTAATATGCATAGTAAATGGTCCAGCACATTTGTGTTGCTTGGCATTATTTTTTATCTTGCCTTCAACATTTGTCAGATGTTACAATTTGCAAAACCTGCCAAATGACTCCAATCAAGTCTATGTAGGCACAACACAAACACGTTTTGAATGCTTCTGAGAATTTGGCATACATTTGAGGAGTGATATGGCAATGTTATTTTCCTCGTTGCCCCCCCCCCCCTTCAAAATTGGCATTTGGAAAGCATCAGAAGTCACTTTCTAATGCCTCGGAAAGGCATCTAAAATGCACCTAAAATGCAAACTAATATTATAGGTGTTAAAGTGATGTTTTAGTTGTAACGTCTGTGTGAAGCTAGTCTAATGTGCAATTCTGGTATTCTCCTGCACTTTGACAGCAAATACGACTAATTGAGCAAAATTTTGATTTGAGATGAAGATTTGATTTGATCATTTTGATTTTATACATATCGCATTGTCCTGTGGTTGCCCCAAAACTGATTACATTGTACAACAGATAGTTTCTTTGTATGGGTACCTCAAGTTAATTTTGTTCTTTCAAGCTAGAATATCATTACCAAACATTATTTATATACCCAGCTAATGGAACAACAAGAACAGGATGATCACTGAGCAAAAGATTTAGAATTGTCGGGTCTGCTCTCTGCCCTGAGCTGTCTTTCCCTTTCTAGTTTATGCATTTCTTTTAATATCATAAACATAATTTTCAAATTAGAACACAAAACACAAATATCGAGCTACATTCCCAGATGCAAGTTACTGCAGGCATTCTGAGAATGAAAAGAACAAGATTTCATCATCATTCTCAGCACTTAATGGGAACATAGCAAATGAGGTACAGATGCCCAACCAGCGGCCTGGACAGAACATCATTACTCTATAATTAACATGCAGCCGGAAATCATTGTAAAGCTGAAGTCTAGCATAGGCAGATATTGTCTAAATACAAGAGGCATGTGTGCAGGAGTTTCCTGTACTAAAATCAGTCACTGCTCTCTCTTTTTCCGTGTGCAGGATAACTGGATTTGTATCCACCCCCTCTTGTCATTTTTTTAGGCAGCCTGTACTGGGTGTGCCTGCTGGGCCCCTTCCACCACTGTGCACAGTGTTGACATCACAACTACTTTTACAAGGTAATAACTGGGTGTGTAAAGGCACTTGGTACACACAAAGTAGAATTATATCTTTCTGTATGTTGAGGAATTTATTTAAATAACAGTTTTTGTGCCTGGAGCTCAGTTTTATTTGAGAAGTTTTATAATAATCTTCCCCTCTACTCCCTATAATTTTTTTTTTGGCTTTAATTTGAAGTGGAATTACAGATTATTGCAGACTTTCATTATCAGTGATATGAAGAAAAATATTTTCGGTAGTGTCTTTTTTAGAAATCCCATACATGGTTACTAAAGGATAGCAACCTACTGATGTGGCCAAAAGGGTCAATATAATTTGGTAGGTTGCTTGAAAAGCACTTTAACCAGTGTGACAGCTGTGCTTTGTTGTTCTCTGATGCTTTTTTTGCAATGTTGGCCATATTTAAATAAACTTTATTTATAGCTCATATCTGCAGTCCTCTGGAAAGTAATATGTACAATTTATTGTCTGAAATAAAAGGGCTAATCTGTCAAGACAGGTTTTTTTCCCTCTGGTAGCTTCTGTGCTTCAAGCACTCTGTCTAGTCCGAAATGCTGCATTGTCATTTCTCCCCAACCTCCTCCTCTTGCACTTCACGTTTTTTTTTTCTCTGTTTTTTCATCTATGTCATTGTAAATAGCTTTGTATTTTTTGTCCTGTATTCTGATTCTTTGATAATGAGGAATCTATTTATCCCTGAGATTTTACACTCTTCATTTTCACCTCTGCTCCTCCATTTGTCTGCTCTTCACCATGCTTTGTTCCATTCTCTACCTCATTACCTCACATTAATTATCTGTGTCTTAGAGCTTTTGTACGTCACATAAGCTATCCTCTTTTTTTACCAATTCCCTGACATTATTTCCAGTTGGCATTGACATGATTTCACATGCGGAAAGATTGAAAGAGTGGTTATGGTGTAGGAGTGTGGATTAGTTTGAGTATCAGATCTACAAAGGAGTGATAAAAGGAGTAGGCTGAAATGATGAGGATGTGAACATGCAATCTATATTAAAAATATTCACGGAGAAATACTTAAGGTACTAATGAGTTCCCTACCATTTTTTCCCCCCATATAGTATATTATTTATTTAAATGTGAGCAGGATATTTTTTTATCTAAGGCAATCAGGATCCAGAGTGTAGGGAACATCAGTGAAAAAAAAATATATCAAATTTTTGTTGCTTTAAATGTTTAAATTAAAGTGGATGTAAACCCACTCTCATCTTTTCTAAACTACTGCCATAGTGGTTATCTATAAGGATATACATGCCTTCTGCATGTATCCTTACCTGTCAAATATCTGCCCTCTGTTATGAGACCCGAATCCTTGAAAAAGTCACGTGACTGTGATGCAACGCGTGGGAGGAGCCAAGGACGCTCTGTGCAGATCAGCAGTATCACACAGTGTACTGCAGTGAATGTGCTCCTGTCTAAGGCGGATGACTGCTATAGTAAAACCTGCATATGCCTTATCATTATAAGGCACACGTGAGTGGATTGAAGTTTGCCTGTGTACCTTGGTATCCTAACTATTGCACAATGATTGTTTTTTCTCTTATCTGCTTGTCAAATTAGATCTGTCTATGATTCTCACATTGGTTGTGAACAGAAGCAAAAGAAACATTGTTACTATAAATGTCAATGAGCACCTTAATTAAGCAAGTGTTTTTAAACAGCTTTGCTAGTGGGACCGGATCAAAGCTTTATACCAATCGGATTCTACACTTGTATAATTGAACCTTCTGAATACATCCCTATATATTTATTTTTATGTTGATTTTTATGTGGATTTTTTTACACATTTGGTGGCACTAATTTTTTTAATTTTACACTATTTTGATTGCTGGATTTTTTAGGAATTTTTATTCACCGCTGGATTTATTTGAGTATTTATTTATTTATGCACATTGTGAAGCGCTTCAAATATCATTATTTATTCTTTTTAAGTGACTCAGAAAACACTCTCTTTTGATAGCAGCCTCACTTGGTTTTATGTGTAATTATCAGCTATTTAGCATCACAGCGCTTTGTGTTTTATATATTCTTATACCCTAGTTTAAGAAATGATTATTCTGTAAAGAGAAATGAATAGTTGAGAAATGCTTCTGAAATGGGGATGGTAGGGTGGGTATCGCGCACAGGAAACCGACAAGCACCACATACTGGCCTTCCTACTTATGGTTGGAGCCCTATGTCCGATATGGACATAGATAACATTTATAGTTAACATAAGACTTACCATCGGAAATAGACCTGGAAGTGTGGACTTACCCTATGAAATGGACCTGAAAGTGTGCCTTGGTCTGAAGGCCGGTATGCCAAAATAAGGGGGCAAAAACATTCAGGTAGGGGTGTAGTTTTATTAGTTTAATCTTTGTTTATTGAGCAAGTTTGGTTTGCTTTCCACCTAAGGAGTGGGGATGTACCGGGCGAGGTAGGCAGAGTTTCCCCTGCTAAGTCTCTTAATGACATGGTCTGGGACCCATGCCGAAATGCTGCCGAGGCTGCCCCGATACTGAAGAGTGACCGGAGTACTGACTGGGGTCGAGGTGTAGACTGCGTAGAAGAACCCCCAGGTGTTTGATAAACTGGCAGGCACTCAAGGGTTTGCCCGAAAGGTAATAGGGGACTAGAGGTTGAGTGTACCGGTAGGAGTGACAGTAGGCGGTTGAGTATGGTTACAGGACACCGGACATTGTTTATTTTATGGAGATGGATGTCTATCGTGGGGCTTGATTGCTGGGTTTTAGACGCTGCAAGGTGAAGGAAGAAATGGTGTCGGTAGAGAGCCAACTACTCAGAACTTGGCCTGCGGGATTGCTGCGGGTGAACTCGCTGGGCCGCCAGAACCCGTAGTAGGCTAAGTAATGGCTGCTTGTATGAGCAAACTGGGGAGAAGGCCAAATGGCGAACTAGTGAAGATAGTAAGCATGTCCCCGAAGATGGCAGCCTGGGATGAATGTACAGTGGACATTAAACTGGTGTTGCCAAGATAATTTGCTCCAGCCTGAGCAGGAAGGACATAACAGAGCAATGCGGACCTGGCTTCATCAAGATCGCCTCGGAACGGTTGTCGGTGGCGAAAGCCACGGCCTGTCCTGTCCAGATATGACCCTAGAGTTGTGCGGCTGCAATGACCGGGTATAGCTTGAAGAGGGAGGAAGTCCGTGTAAACACGGGGTTTAGGAGTGTCTCTGGAGGCCATGTTCTTGTAAACCAATGGTGGCCAAAATTTGCAGCAAAGCCTGTGGAGGCTGTGGCATCTGTCACTACCTGGGGTGATAAGGGCGACATAGATGGTATAAACATTGATATACCGATCCACGTAGTACGGGACTTTCCGGCATTGATAGGTCCGCTACCGCCGCGGCGTCTAAGTTAAGGATCTGAAAGGGGTCCTGTGTGTGGGAGAGGAAGACACAGAAGATCAATCCTGGGGAAATGACCTGTATTGCAAAATTGAGCATTCCCGGGAAAGACTGAAGCTGCTTCTTAGTACACACCCATGTATGGGTGAAGTCTTGGGGAACTGGCCTGATGCGGGTCAGCTTGTCAAGGGGGAGGCTGGCCTGCATGGAGTTGTTAGTTCGGAAGAGGTTATTGTAGACCTCAGTTCCGGTTGTTGAGTTTTGGAGACCGCAAGCTGAAAGGACGTAATGGTTTTATCAGCGAGTCAAGTGGTGTCTACGTAGTACCTGGCTGCTAGTGCCAGTAAAAGTAAATTTGTTAGGCCGTAGAAAACCACAGAAGGCCAGGTAGATGGCTGCTTGAATGACTAGGCTGGGGAATGTGTGAGGTTTGTGACATGTCCGTAAAGATGGCAGTTGTGATGGGCAAGTGTTGCCGTTAATTATGGGCTGATGCTTCTGGATGCCACGTAGAAGAGATCTTACTGTATGGGCCGTAGACACAGACGTCTCTCTGGGGTCCTGTAAGGACAGGAAATGCTGGATGCTGGCTAGGTATAGCCTGATAGTGTTATGAGAAGGAGCCAGCTGTGTGTGGCAACACGATACCTGGTGCGGGACGGAACCTGAACTCAATTGACCTAAGCGAGAAATGATACAGAAATGATGGGTGGATTGTATGAAGATGCCACTGGAGACAACTGTCCGATTAAGGAATGTGTTTGTACTGATTGCAAGAAGTCATGCTAAGATGCAAGGCCTGCACTGATTGCAAGAGTTGTGCTTAGACACGTGCTTGCAACGATTGCAAGGGAGTTTGTGTCAATGGAGATGTATTCGCAGTGACTGTGAGAAGTCCGTATTACTGCATGTGCTTGCACGGACTGCAAGGAGTTATGCTTGGATGCGTGTTTGCAATGATTGCAAGAAGTTCTGTTTGGATACGTGCTTGCAATGATTGCAAGAAGTTATGCTTAGATGTGTGCTTGCAACAATTGCAAGAGGTTGTGACTAGATGCATGCTTGCAATGATTGCGGAAAGTTATGCTTGGGTGTATGCTTGCAATGTTTGCAAGAAGTTATGCTTGGATGTACGCTTGCAATGTTTGCCAGAAGTTATGCTAAGATGCGTGTCTTGTAATGATTGTAAGAGTTGTGCTTAAATGTGTGCTTGCAACGGTTGCAAGGGGTTTATGTCTCTGAAGATGTGTTTGTGGTGACTGTGAAAAGTACGTGTTACTGCACGTGCTTGCAAAGACTGCAAGAGTTATGCTTGGATGTGTGCTTGCAACGATTGCAAGAAGCTGTAATTGGATGCGTACTTGCAATGATTGCAAGAAGTTGTAATTGGATGCGTACTTGCAACGATTGCAAGAAGTTATGCTTGAATGCCTGCCCGCAATGTTTGCGAAAAGTTTATGATTGGTTGCGTGTTTGAAATGATTGCAAGAAATTGTGCTTGGGTGTGCTTGCAACGATTGCAAGAAGTTATGTTTGGGTGCGTACTTGCAACGATTGCAAGAAGTTGTGCTTGGATGTGTGCTTGCCATGATTGCAAGAAGTTATGTTTCGACGTGTGCTTGCAACAAATGGAAGAAGTTTATGCTTGGATGCGTGCTTGCAACGATTGCGGGGAGTTGTGCTTGGATGCATGCTTGCAATGATTGCAAAACGTTTTTTTTTTTTTTTTTTTGTGTATGAAATTTAGTCCGATATGAACTGGTTGTAAGGTGTATGAATGAATCTGATACGAATCGGTCATATGAAACCATTCTGATAAGAACCGACTGTAGAGTGTATGAAAATTAATCCAATGTAAAATTGGATCGTAAAGAGTATGAATCTGGATCCGATGTGAATCGCTGTGCCACCGACGCGACTAGATTTGAATCGAAGCTGTAGCGTGTATGAAATTAAACCAATACAAATCTTTGTATGTTGTATACAATGAATCCTGATACGAATCAGTTTGTAAGGTGTATGAAATGATACCAACATAAATCGGATTGTGCGACTATAAGGGGGATGGTAGTGAGGCGCAGGTTTTAACCAATGAATTGGGACCATGACTGAACTTCGCAGGAAGAGGGGGTGTGGCTTTTTTTTTTTTTTTTAACTTTGACTGACCTGGAGGAAATGACAGGTGACAACCGGTGAAGGGTTTGACTACCTGACTTGAAAAGTGACTTGAAATGTGTTTAAGCGACAGATGCATGAAATTAAATAGAATGGGTGAAATGTCTATGCCATGACAGAGGCACGAATCGGTGTGCTGTGACTGCGCCAATGAGGCCAAGCCAACGAAATGATTTGAAATGTTTGCCTTGATCATGAAATGGATGAAATCTCTTACCATGACGGAGCTCCGGCTCGGTCATGCCGCAACTGCGACTGACCACGAACTGGGCTCTGGAGCATGTACTGAAATGAGGCAACAGAAACATTGGTGCACACCGGAACGAACCGGTGCATCTATGGATGCATGTGGATTCGAATCGGAGCGAAGTATGAAACAACGAAATGACAGAAATGTTTTACCTTGACCGAGGCTCGAATTGGTTGTGCCACATTTGCGACTGGCAACGAACCGAGCTCTGGTATAGGTATGGATACGGCCGAAACAACTGGGGCATTCCGTGACGAATCGGTGCATCTCGGATGCGACTGGTGATGCGATATGTAGGAGTGAAATGAATGGTAATAATTCCCATGACAGAGATGTGGATCGGTCACCCGCTGTCTGCGACTAACTGCGATCTGGACTCTGGAGCATGTCCTGAAATGAGTCCGAGCCCTGGGGCACGCCGTAACGAATCGGTGCATCGTAGATGCGACTGGATTCGAACCGGAGCGCAGTAAGTTCAGGTGTAACAGTTTGTTTGCCATGACAGAGGCGCGAATCGATCATGCCGCTGTTGTGGCTGACTATGAATCAGACTCTGGAGCATATACCGAAATGTGGTAAATTCCTGTGGCACGCCGAGACGAATCGGTGCATCTAATGCGACTAAATTCGGGGCGTGATACGTGACAGTGAAATGATGGTCATGACAGAGGTACGAATCGGTGAGTGGTGATGAGCGACTGACAACGAATGTGACTCTGGAGCATGCACTGAATCGGTGCATCTATAGATGCGACTGGATTCGGATCGGAGCGCGGTACGTGACTGAAATGAATGAAATGATTCTAAATGGTTTGAAATGTTTGAAATGTTTAGAAATGTTTCCGAAATGAGAAATGACTTGGTATCGGACTGACATGAGTGGATAAGAAAATAGCGAATTTGGGAATCACAACGATTGTCTACTGACGCATGGTAACCATTTGTTAGACATGCCTGAATGAAGCAACGTCTATGTCGCTGTGGTTTATTAATAACGAGAAACGGTAACATAACGATGGTGCGAGTGGTATGCACTGCGGTTCCGTTGTGAAATGTGCGAGCGTTTCGTAAGTTTGATATCACGGTTTAGTGACATGATATCTAACAATGCGTGAAAAACAAACGTCAGCCGAGACCCTACCTGCGACAGACGAGCCAGACGCGTGGTACGAAACTACGAACAGGTAACACGACTTCGAAACTCTCGAGCACAAAATTGCGAATGCAGGAATTTGCGAGACAAGAGCTTGCGGACGCTGGTATTCGAATCGTCGGCCTAGTGACGTATATCGCGCACAGGAAACTGACAAGCACCACAGGTGAGCGGGCTGCTTAAATACCCCCCGGGCTCCTCCCATAAATTCAGGCGACCATACTAGCCTTCCTATATACATATATATATATATATATATATATATATATATATATATATATATATATATATATATATATACTGTATCCTACATATATATCCACTGCATTCTAGTCTAACCAAGCCTATATCTGACTGCAAGCCATTCCTGGTGTATGTATTCAAATACACTTTCAGGCAGGCAGGCCAGGCAGGTTTTTCAGTGATCTGCAGTGCATAAAATATATATACTGTCCCCTACATATATATCCACTGCATTCTAGCCTAGCCAAGCCTATATCTGACTGCAGGCCATTGCTGGTGTACGTTTAGGGTTAGGGTTTCCCCTGGAAGAACAAGGTTAGGACTCAGGGATTGGAATAGGGACCACCCCCAAAGGTCAAAGGGTACGTTTCAAATACACTTTCAGGCAAGCAGGCAAGTGATTCAGTGATCTGTAGTGCATTAAATATTTATACAGTCTTCAACATATATATATCCACTGCATTCCAGTCTAGCCAAGCCTATATCTGACTGCAGGCCATTGCCGGTGTACGTTTTCAAATACACTTTCAGGCAGGCAAGTGATTCAGTTATCTGCAGTGCATTAAATATATATAGTCTTCAAGAAGCTTGCAATATATCAACTGCATTCCATTCTAGCCAAGCCTATATCTGACTGCAGGCCATTGCTGGTGTACGTTTTCAAATACACTTTCAGGCAGGCAGGCAAGTGATTCAGTGATCTGCAGTGCATTAAATATACATATGGTCTCCAACATATATATATCCATTGCATTTCAGTCTAGCCAAGCCTATACCTGACTATAGGCCATTCCTGGTGTACGTATTCAAAGACACTTTCAGGCAGGCAAGCCAGGCAGGTGATTCGGTGTTCTGCAGTGCATAAAATATATATACAGTCTCCTACATATATATATATATCCACTGCATTCTAGTCTAGCCAAGCCTATACCTGACTACAGGCCATTCCTAGGATACGTTTACAATGACACTTTCAGGCAGGCAGGCAGGTGATTCAGTGATCTTCAGTGAATAAAGATATATATACAGTCTCCTACATATATATCTACTGCATTCTAGTCTAGCCAAGCCTATACCTGACTGCAGGCCATTCCTGGTGTGATTTTTCTAGTAAACTTCAGGCGGTGTTTTACTAATCCAATTTTACAGCATGTCTGGAAGGCCACCAAGGAAAGCCAGACGCTCACAGACCACTAAAAGAGGGCAAGCAGGCTCTGTGTCTACAGCCAACAGAGCTGGTCATGGACATGGTGCATCCTCAGCACGTGGTTGTGGGGCATGCTTGTCCTTTTTTTTTTCGACAGCTGGCCATGTTGAGACACAACATGCAGAAGAGTTGGTAGAGTGAATCACAAAGCCGTTCTCATCCTCCTCATCCTATGTCACCCAGGCTAAGACATGTTTGGCTGACAATGCAGCTGCCAAAGTGGCCTATTCCATCTGCTCTATGGCATCAGTCACTCTTTCCCTAGCCCCACCATCATGTCCTGAGGAGTCCCCCGAACTGTTCGACCACAGTGTTGGGTACATGCTTCAGGAGGATGCGCAGCATTTTGAAGTCTCCGATGATGGTACCCAGGTTTGAGGATGAAGTAATGTGAGCCAAGAGAGAGGGGGTGCCCAGGAAGGACAAGAAACTGGCAGTCATGTTCCCCCAGCTGCAGCATACTGCCAGGTTTGCTCCAGTGGTGAGGAGGGAGGGGATGATGAGGTCACTGACTCTACGTGGGAGCCTGATAGAAGAGAGGAGGAGGAGGAGGCACATCTCCAACGAGGAAGGATGCCCTCCAGGGGCCAGCTTAAGGACAGCCAACCGACTGCATTACACCGCAGAGCTCTGCATGTGCAGGGCGCTGCTGACTCTGCGCATTTTTTGGTGTGGGCCTTTTTTGAGACGTGTGCAGCAGATCGCACCATTGCTGTTTGCAACATATGTCTGAAGCGTATCAAGCATGGCCAAAACAGCAGCCGCTTGGGCACCACATGCTTGACCAGACATATGTTGAGCTCACATGCAGTCCATTGGCAACAGTACTTAAAAGACCCACACCAAAGAACAAGGCAGACCTCTCCTTGCTCCTCATCAGCTAGGATCTCCAACCCCACTATACCTTCAGTCCTCTCAGAGACCTGCATTGAGAGGAATGAAGGTGTAGAATTAGGTGTCCCAAGCACTTGTGGGCAATCTGCTAGCGTTACACCTAAATCTGATTGTAGCAGGCAAATTTCCCTACCCCAATTGCTAAACCGTCGAAAGAAATTCGGTCCCAGCCATCCACATGCTCAGCGGCCAAATGCTAGTTTGGCTAAATTACTAGCACCCCAACTGCCTTTTCAGCTGGTAGACTCTGCACCCTTTTGAGAATTTGTGGAATGTGCGGTACCTCAGTGGCAGGTTCCCAAGCCATTCTGGCTCTCTACCGGCATGTGGAAGGCAATGTCTTGGCCTCGTTGGACAGGGCAGTCAGCGGTAAGGTGCATATTACCCCTGACTCATGGTCCAGCAGGCATGGACAGGGACGTTACCTTTCTTTCACGGTGCACTGGGTAACCCTGCTGGCAGCTGGGAAGGATGCAGGACAGGGTGCAGTAATGTTGGAGCTTGTTCCGCCACCACGCTTCCAAAATGCTGGTAGTGGTGATTCTGCCACACCTCTCTCCTCCACTCCCTCCTCTTCTTCTTCCTCTATTGCCTCTTCCTGTGCAGATTTGTCCTTGGAACCAGCGGTGCTCCGTAGGCGCTCTAGGGGCTACTCAAGCACTTAGGCAAAATGATGCCATGCGATGCTTGAGTTGGTCTGCTTAGGGGACAGGAGCCACACTGGGGCCGAGATTCTGGTAGCTCTGCAGGGGCAGGTTCAAAGGTGGTTGATGCCATGCCAGCTTCAGCCAGGAATGGTGGTTTGTGACAATGGCACCAACCATCTCTCCGCCCTCCGACATGTTCCCTGTCTGGCTCACGCCCTTCATTTGGTGGTGCAGTGGTTCTTGTGCAGGAACCCGGGCTTACAGGATCTCCTGAGGCAGGCCAGGAAAGTCTGTGGGCATTTCCGCCGGTCATATAATGCCAGTGCTCGGCTGGCTGACCTTCAAAAGGAATGCAACCTGCCCAAGAACCGCCTCATCTGTGACATGCCCACCAGGTGGAACTCAACATTGGCAGTGCTGCAGTAGCTGCACACGCAGCAGAGGGCCATCAATGAGTACCTGTGCGAGTATGGCACCAGGACAGGGTTTAGGGGAGCTTGGCTTTTTTTCGCCACGCCAGTGGCTAATGATCAAGGATGCATGCACTGTCCTGTCACCATTTGAGGAGGCCACGAGGATGGTGAGCAGTGACAGTGCATGCATTAGTGATACTGTCCCTCTTGTCTTCCTGTTGGAGAACACACTGCATGAAATAATGGACAGGGCACTTGAGGCAGAACAGAGGCAGGAAGAGGAGGACTTCCTTACCTCTGAAGGCCCCCTTTATCCAGACAGTATTCCTGCAGGCCCGCCTATCACACAGGAAGAGGAGGAGGAGGATTGTGTCAGTATGGGGGTGGAGCCTGGCTCTCAACATCAGCAGCAGTCTTCAAGGGATCGTTTTCAGTCTCCAGTAACCCGTGGACTTGTACGTAGCTGGGAGGAGGTGGATGCGGATCATGTCGTCCCTAGTGACCCAGAGGACTCCCTTCTGAATGCCTCAGCAAACCTACGCTGCATGGCCTCCCTGATCCTGCAAAGCCTGCATCTTTGAGGGGTTGCAGTGTTGTGGCACCAGCACCAGTGCCTAAAGCCCAATTTTTCTGCCCCTGTTTAACAGGAGCATGTAATTACAATTTTTGCTGTAATATTTTGCAGCAGGGCTTGTTCCTGCGCTCAACTAGAGTATCTGTGAGGGACTGTAGTGTTGTGGCACTAGCACCAGTGCCTAAAGGCCAATTTTTCTGCCCCTGTTTAACAGGGGCATGTAATTACAATTCTTGATATAATATTTCGCAGCAGGGCCCGTTCCAGCACCCACCAAGAGTAACTGTGAGGGCTTGCAGTGTTCTGGTACCACCAACACCTAAGGCCCAAATTTCTGCAGAGTATATAGGGCAGGCCATATATTATATACAGGCAGTCCCCTACTTTCAAACATTCGACTTACAAACGACTCCTACTTACAAACAGAGGGAGACAACAGGAAGTGAGAGGAAATCTAACCCTAGGAAGGGAAATTCTCTCCTGTAAGAGTTAATATGGGAAAAAGGTGTCTCCACTGATGCTTTATCACCAATCCCTGTTTTACGAAAACCCCCCAAATTTTCAAAATCCAATTGCCATTGGGGCAGAAAGTGAGGTGAAATCTTCTAAACAGGGGCAAAGACAGCAAAACAAATGTTACAGGGGTGATGATAACCCTTCCCTATGTTATCCAAAAAGCTTAAAAATAGATTTTTTGGCTGGAGCCACACTTAAAAAATGTACCTGTTCCAAATTACAAACAGATTCAACTTAAGAACAAACCTACAGTCCCTTTCTTGTTTGGACCGCCTGTATACTGCTGTTCAAGAGTATATAGGGCCTGGGGGCCCCACGCCTTTTCTTTTTTCAATTTGGGTGCGGGGTTCCCCTTAATATCCATACAAGACCCAAAGGGCCCGGTAATGGGCTGGAGGGTTACCCATGCCGTTTTTCTCAATAATTTTCATCCATATTGCCTGGACCCGACATTACATTACAGCCGCAAGCAGTTTTAAATGACTTTTATTCCTTTAGAAATGTCATTTTGTGCAGGGACTGTTCTAAACAAGGGAAACACGTGCCACTTTACAGGCATACTATAGACACCCCCAGGTATGATATTTAAATGAATATTTCACTTTTATTTTTTCACTTTACGCATCATTAAAATCACTGCTCCCGAAAAAATGTAAATTTTTAAAACTTTCTTTTGCATTGATACATGTCCCCTGGGGCAGGACCCGGGTCCCCAAACCCTTTTTAGGACAATAACGTGCATATTGCCTTTAAAATTTGCACTTTTGATTTCTCACGTTCGAGTCCCATAGCCTTTAACGGTGTTTGAATGTTCGAGCAAACTTTTGGTCCGTTCGCATGTTCTGGATGCGAACTGAACTGGGGGGGTGTTCAGCTCATCCCTAGTTATGAGGAAAGGTTGCGAGCACTGAACTTATTCTCTCTGGAGAAGAGACGCTTGAGAGGGGATATGATTTCAATATACAAATACCATACTGGTGACCCCACAATAGGGATAAAACTTTTTCGCAGAAGGGAGTTTAACAAGACTCGTGGCCACTCATTAAAATTAGAAGAAGAGAGGTTTAACCTTAAACTATGTAGAGAGTTCTTTACTGTAAGAGCGGCAAGGATGTGGAATTCCCTTCCACAGGCGGTGGTCTCAGCGGGGCTGGCATTGATAGTTTCAAGAAACTATTAGATAAGCACCTGAACGACTGCAACATACAGGGATATACAATGTAATACTGACATATAATCGCACAGATAGGTTGGACTTGA
The DNA here is from genome assembly GCF_042186555.1 of Aquarana catesbeiana. NCBI lineage: Eukaryota > Metazoa > Chordata > Amphibia > Anura > Ranidae > Aquarana > Aquarana catesbeiana. The sequence goes on along the minus strand of NC_133326.1, from coordinate 344,612,594 downwards.
TGGACTTTTTTTTTTTTTTGGACTGTTTTTGAACCTCACCTGTAACTAGGTAACTATGTAAAATCACCTGTCACTCACATCAAGGGGGATAAACAGACTCCTATTTCTCTGTCTGTCCATTTTTATCTCACTGAAAAAAGATAAAAGGACTGCTCAGAGCTGGATTAACTCTTCGTGGCAAGACTGGGCACAGATGACAGGACTCATTTGGCCACCTCTGGACATGTTTGGTTGCACCAAAAAACAAAACGAAAAGGCTGTTAATTAGGGGTGTTGCAATTCCTGAAAAGATTCACAGTTCTCAGTAACTTGAGCTAAATACAGTCATCTCATATTTTTGCAGGCTTTTTACTGGTTGTTTGTAGAGTGTAATGAGTCTAATAATAAACCTGCATATAAAGCACACAGCATGCTTCTGTTAGTAGTACATAATCGTCATTAATTTCAGCGTCTGATAGTAGTAGTTTTTATACTTTAAACAGAGGAAAGAACCTACTATCTCAAGATCTCGCTCACTCTCTAAAAATGGAGAGTCAGACCACCTTTACATCTCTACAGCCAGTGGACATGGTGAGACCTACCTCCCAAACATCTGTGGGTTAGACACATTCTGATAAAAAGATCACTTTGGGGCCTCAGCTCTTGTAGCCAGATTTGCAAATTAGCTATAATGGGAACTGGACAAGGCCACTTCCTAATTGGCTAAAGAACTAAAATTGTATTTTAAAGAATTAGGATGTAGAATAGACTATTGAAAATAAAATCAATGTGCATTAAATAAGTGTATAGATTCTCTTAAAATACATCCCAGATCACTTTACTATATACCCAAGTTGAGGAAACCAATTCTAAAATTGAAGATTTGGAGAATCATTTTAAACAGTACAATTGTGGGGTGTCTAAATTTGTAAAAGACCAAGAAGCTACCACTATATAGTTCATAAAGGACCTATTACCTGACTTTGATGAAGCACATCTGAAAATTGAAAGAATTAGGTCTCCTGTGGTAAACATACAAAGGGGCACTGGATGAGGGTCACTCATCCATTTTGTTATAGCAATGGCACATTTAGTAATAGTTATTCATCCCAACCCAGACACCAGGGGCCTACTATGCGGCTGGATGGAACACAAATGTGCATTATTGGCAGATGGTGTTCTTATGTACAGTATACAATGTCTCTTCTCACGACGATACCTAAGCAGCTTAAACTTATGACATTACTTGCCTTGGTCTCTGGTCTAACAGGTAACATAAGTAAATCTCTAATGTTAAAGGTCAATCTTCTGAGGAAATAGTAACTTTAGGGCGACTTTAAAAGTGAACTTTGCATTCAAGCAGGGCACTCAATTGATTCCCTACTTTGATATTTATCTCACCCCTCTCTACATACATTATTTGGCCAAAACTATCCCCTTTACTTTAAGCAGGCTTCTGTAGATCTTGATAAGTGGTCATTTTCCACACTTTTTTGGTTCGATAGGATACATTTAGTGAAAATGAATGTTTAACCCCAGCGTTTACATTTTTTCACGACTCTCCCTGTCTCTATCCTTCATCTAGAACTGTTCAGGGTACAGTCTAAACAACTTTGCTTTACACTACACTATTTACTCCCTAAATCTTTGAGGGGTTAGGAGTGCCAAATTTGTATACCTATTATTAAGAAGTCCAAATAGCACAGTTAGCCTACACTTGGGAATAGACCCATGCTCCCAACGGTTATTGTTGAAGGTGAAATCTTGATCTCAAAGTTCTATTGATTTACTGATATGAATCCCAAACACAATTTGAATATTATGCACTACATTATCGCTCTCACATATGGTTTGGTATAGACGTAAAGGTGGAGTGTGTTGAGTTCTTCCCTTACACATGTAGCTTCTTTCCTTGGTAAACTGGTCTCAACTTACCACTTTTTCAGTGGTGGATTTTCTAAGATATCTGTAAATTTATTGAATTTAATTATAACATATGCAAAAGTTGGTATATGGTTCTGAACAGAATTGCTAAGTGGATACGTTGGACCTGTTAGGGGGTGTGGTCAAGTGGGGAGTATGTACCATATATTTTGACAATGCCCTAAGGCCAAAACACTTTGGGTTGGAATTTAAAACATGATTTATTCAATAACATAGATAGGTCAAAATCCAAAGATCTTCAGAGAGAGAGCGCTATTCCAACAGATTGATCTTGATCTCTGAGACACATTGGATCGCAGCCAGGACAAGGGGTAGGCAGGAGGGGCAGCTGCCCTGGACACTGTGGTATCATGTAAGGTAGGGAGGCACCACAAGGAGGAGATGGAGAGAGAGGGATTTGTGTTGGAAGGGAGAATTTGGGGGGCGGCAGGGGGTAAGTATTGTTCTGGGGGGTGTTAAGCGTGGTGATTTAGGGGGATTTGTGTAGGGAGGGCGAAAGGGAGGAAGAAGATTTGTGCTAGGAGGGGGGATTTGGGGGTTATTTGTGCTGGGTGGGGGAGATTCGAAGTGGGGAGGAGAAGATGTGTACCAGGAGGGGAAATAATTTTAGGGGTAAAGGATTTGTGCTAGGAAGGGTTATTTTTTTGGGGGGGGGGCATTTAAACTGGGGGATTTGGTGGATGGGGGGCAAATATTTGTTCTGAGAGGGGGGATTTCAGCAGGGGGTGGATTTGTACTTGAAGGGGGATTTTCTGCTTAGGGGAAAGCATGCATATTAGTGTTCAGTGTTTTGATGGGGGGATTTTTGCTGACACACAATGCTCATACATCTTGGGGGGGCAGTTTGGCATGTTTCCCCTTGGCTCTAGATGTCCTTGTCCCGGAACTGCATTAGATGATTACTTTTGAATATCTTATTGGCTCCTAGCATAACGCAGAGCATTGGAAAAAACTACAGTAGTGTTGGAATATGCCAAACACCAATGTAACTGGGTGGTGGTCAATGACAAATTCACAGATAGTTGAGACTCAGGAGGAGCTCCTGTAGTTTTCTTTGTTGCTTTATTTCCCCTGATTTATTTGTAGGGATTGGTATTTGATCCGTTTATATGTTGTTTATATTGACTTGCTTCTTGGATGGTCTGGGCTGCTGTTATGTAAGGTCCAGCATGACAAGACCCTGCTGTATTTTCAAATGTCTAGCAAACAATTGTAAATATAGAAACAGGAACAACCATGATTGTGTTTTGTAAAACTTGACCGGAAAAAAACTTGCATTAACAGGTTGAAATACAAATAACATTCTTACATTTCAAGTAACAGAAACATTTTGTTAGCGTGCTCACTCTGCATGAAACTCTCCTTCCAGTGGGGTAGATCACTCAAAAACTCCTTGGGGGAGCACGGCTTACAGTGCCATATTCCACAGGGAGAGGTGAACCCAAATACTGGCTCCATGGCAACATTTCATATACAGGTGAATCTCCAAAAATTAGAATATTATCAAAAAGTTAATTTATTTCAGTAATTTGATTCAAAAAGTGACAGTTGTCCAGAAGACAGTCATTGATGCCCTCCACAAGGAGGGTAGGTCACAAAAGCTCATTGCTAAACATTTCGGCTGTTTACAGAGTGCTGTATCAATAATTTGGAGGAGACCCACAAGGAGTGGACTATGGCTGGTATCAGTGCTTCAAGAGCCACCACACACACAGATGTATCCAGGACATGGGCTGCAACTGTTGCATTCCTTGTTTCAAGCCACTGCTGAACCCGGGACAACGTCAGAAGCATCTTACAGTGATCCAAAGTCCTCTTTTTGGATTAAAATATATTTTGCATTTCATTTGGAATTTAAGATCCCACAGTCTGGATTAAGAGTGGAGAGGCACAGAATCCAAATTGCATGAGGTCCAGTGTGAAGTTTCCACAGTCAGTGATGATTTGGGGAGCCATGTCATCTGCTGGTGATGGTCCACTGGGTTTTATCAAGTCCAAAGTCAGTGCATCCCTCTACCAGGAAATTCTAGAGCACTTCATGCTTCCCTTTATGGAGATGCTGATTTCATTTTCCAGCAGGGCTTGGCACCTGCCCACACTGCCAAAAGTACCAATACCTGGTTTAAGGATCATAGTATCACTGTGCTTGGTTGGCCAGCAAACTTGCCTGACCTAAACCCCATAGAGAATCTGTGGGGTATTGTCAAGAGGAAGATGAGAGACACCAGACCCAACAATGCAGATGAAGGCCTCTATCAAAACGACCTGGGCTTCCATAACACATCAGCAGTGCCACAGGCTGATCGCCTTCAGGCAATGCCGCATTGATGCAGTAATTCATGCAAAAGGAGCCCCGACCAAGTATTGAGTGCATATTATACTGTACATGGACAAACTTTTCAGCAAGTCAACATTTCTGTATTAAAAATCCTTTTTTTTATTGGTCTTATGTAATATTCTAATTTTCTGAGATACTGGATTATGGGTTTTCACTAGCTGTAAGCCATAATCATCAAAGTTAAAAGAAAGAAATGCTTAAAATATATAACTCTGTGTGTAATGAATCTATATAATATATGAGTTTCACTTTTTTAATTGAATTACTGAAAAAAATTACCGTAATTTTTTGATGATATTCAAATTTTTTGAGATGCACCTGTATGTTTAACCACCTGGCCACTGAAAGGTTTTACCCCCTTTATGACCTGAGCATTTTTTGCTATTAGGCACTGTGCTACTTTAACTGGTTCCCGACCATTTCACACAGATATACTGTGGCACAATGGTTCTCCTGGGCGAAATCCCGTACGGGTATGTCCTACACTTTTTCGGCCACCAGAGGGCGCGGGGGCCCGATGCGCATGGCCGGCGGGCACGATCGCCGGCGGACATGATCACCACCAGTCACGTGCGATCGCGTGCACGAGTGCTAGCACAGGCATTTGTGTGTGTAAACACACAAATGCCTGTGCTGTCAGAGGAGAGGAGCCGCGGGCGGTCTACTTTCAGATAAAAGTGGTCTCTGCGCCAGATTCCCCGCGAGATCACTTTTATCGGCGTCTGCTCCCGTGTGTGGTATGGAGCTGAGTGAGGGGAAGATGGCCCCCACCCATCTCCATATCATTGCAGGGCAGAAGCGACGTCAAAACGTCACTTCCGCATATATCTCTTAAAGAGACTTTTTTTTTTTTTTTTTCAAACAATATATTTTTTTTATTGCATTTTAGTGTAAATATGAGATCTGAGGTCTTTTTGACCCCAGATCTCATATTTAAGGGGTCCTGTCATGCCTTTTTTCTATTACAAGGGATGTTTACATTCCTTGTAATAGGAATAAAAGTGTCACGTTTTTTAAAGAACAGTGTAAAATTAAAAAATAAAAGGTAAAATAAATTAAAAAAGAAAAAAATTTAAATGCGCCCCATCCCGCCGAGCTCGCGGGCAGAAGTGAACACATATGTGAGCAGCGGCCGCATATGAAAACATGTTCAAACCAAACATGTGAGGTATCACCGCAATCTGTAGAGTGAGAGCAATAATTCTAGCTCTAGACCTCCTCTGTAGCTCAAAACATGCAACCTGCAGAATTATTTAAACGTTGCTTATGGAGATTTTTAAGGGTAAATGTTTTTTGCCATTCCACGAGTGGGCGCACTTGTAGCATGACATGTTGGGTATCAATTTACTCAGCATAACATCATCTTTCACAATAACAAAAAAAATGGGCTAACTTTACTGTTGTTTTATTTTTTAATTTAAAAAAGTGTATTTTTTCCAAAAAAAGAGCGCTTGTAAGACCACTGCAAATACAGTGTGACAAAAATTATTGCAACGACCGCCATTTTATTCTCTAAGGTGTTAGAAAAAATATATATATAATGGTTGGGGAATCTAAGTAATTGTCTAGCAAAAAAAAAAATGATTTTAACTTGTAAGCAACAAGTTTGAAAAATAGGCTTGGGGCTAAAGTGGTTAATAAAAACAAGTTTTTCTTAGTTTCAGTTATACAATTTTGTAAATAAATAATCTTTATTTATAAATTTAGGCCAAAATGTAGTCTACTACATTTCTTTGGTAAAAATAACCCAAATCAGTGGATATTATTTAGTTTGTGTGAAAGTTATGTGTAGTGTGAAAGACTCTACAAACTATGGTATATATATATATATATTTGAAAATTGATCCGTTCTGCTGTACTGATGGCCTCTCTCAATTCTTGAGGCCCTAAAATGCCATTGCAGTAGAAATACCCCCCAAATGACCCCTTTTTGGAAAGTAGACAGTCAAAGGTTAGTGTAATGTAGGGATTAAATGGTGAGTTTTTTAAGGTGTTGTTTTTGTCACAATTTTTTGGAAAATGAAAACATTTTATAAAATTTGGGTTCTTTCACAATTATTTTTTTACATACTGTCACAAGTGCAGAACAGCATCTACGTATGACTGGTGTGGAGGTGATCAGGGATACTTACTGGTGACAGTATGTTAAAAAAAACAAAAAAACATTTTTTATTACATTTTTTTAGTTTAAGCGTTTGGAGCCAGAGCCGAGGACTGGCACTGTGTGTAAGATGCTGCCTGCTTGTAATCTGTGTCAAAGAGACAGGAACTCAGCTTCACAACACTTGGACTTACTGCTGAAGCAGATCTACAAGCCAGCTCGTAGATTTTAATTTTTTAAAACCATAGTGACACTGTACTACACTGGAAAGGTTATTTATTTATTTATTTTTTTTAACATTGTTATTGCTTATAACGGAGATGATCCTGTTATAAGCAATGGTTTTAACTATTGTGAATGGCTTTCTTGCTTACTATTGTGATATGTGATTGGCTACAGCTAATCACATGATATAGGGTTCCAGGTGCCATGTGAAAATTTTGGGTACTGAGCGCCATGATCCACTGTGTACACCGGATACAGCGGTCATCAGGGCCGCCATCAGGGGGTACAGGCACTACTCAAGTAAGGGGCCCGAGCGTCCCAAGGGGCCCGGCTGGCCATGGAAACAAAGTTTGGAGTTAAAGGGAACCCATTTACTGGTGCAATCTTTATAAGATTTCTTTGTGTACACCCATCACAATGGCCAATGCTGCAGCTGCTGCACACTATCATGGGTATAATATATTATGAAGATTGCACCAGTAAATGGGTTCCCTTTAAAGTAGAACTCTGGGGAAAAAATGTGTGTCCCATGCAGTGAGGCTATGCCCGCGCTACATGGGTTGACTGCTTGTTTTGTCCAGAGGTGAACAGAGAGCCTATTCTCACACAATCCTTTGATCCTCCTGAAAACTGTGCACCCCCACGTCCAATGGTGAACTGTTCCTGCCATCCTCATATCCAGAGTTGGTCTACGGGCATGACAGCATCAGGAACAGTCCACTTTATAAGACTGGTAGACTGCAGGGGGGCAGGAGTGCCAAGGACTGGTCTTGCACTGGGAGGATTGGTGGATTAGGAAAGTCCACTCTCCACTCTTATCACCACTAGACAAAAATTATTAGTTATCCAAGCAGTGCAGGCACAGCCCCACTGGATGGGATAAAAACATCTTTGCCCAGAGTTTTGCTTTAACTCCAAACTTTCTGGTTCCATGGTTGGTCTTGTGGTAGGAAGGTCTGATGGGCCTGTGATCACAGACAAAATGATCATTGATTCTGATTCTGAGGGTTTTGTGATAGAAAAAACATTCTGCTTTTTCCTATTTCAGTATATTGCTAATAAAATCTACTGAAATACAAAGTCTACATAATGATTCTGAGCTTGTTGGATCAGCCTCTTCTTCCACTTACATCATATCTGGACTCTGGAGACAAGTATGAACAGGTGGACTGGGATACTAAATGTCACCAACTGAATGTGAACAAATTTTATTGTCTGTTGCAAGCTTTGACCAATGTTGAATAGTGCCCCTGCTATAGATGAAGGCAATTTTATGTACCTCATGCAACCTAATTGGAAAACTTCTAGGACATGGCCAAGGACAATGATAAGAGACACCTAGGTGTTACTGTTCTCCTTCACCACGACAGGAGTGAACTCTCAGACGCTGATCTCAAAGCTACTGTATCAGGAAAAGGAATGTGCACGTGGGGGGTTTGAATCAGAGAAAGCATGCCCTCCTTTGATAGTGAAGGTGAGCAGTAACAACTAGGCATCTCTTAGAAATGTCCTGGGAGTGTTCTAGTCAGGCTTCATGAGGTACAGTATGTACAAGAAACAAACACAAAAGGGCGCACCAGTCTATTGCAATATCCCACAGTATGAATTTACTAAGAAGCCATAGAACTTGCTCACAAACATGTAAATAATAAACGCTCATCGAGCTAATCGTCCATAGCTCAACAGTCCTAGACACAGTGCACTCCAGAGTTCAAGGGGACCCTGCCAGGGGGCCCGAACTGACTGGCACGTTTCCAACGTAGCACCTTCTTCTTCAGAGCCAAACCATATGAGGTGTGTAAATGGCCTACACCTATAGCAAGGGTATTATTCATCTTTAGTCAGAGCTGAACAGTTTGTCTATATTTACAGACATCCCTTATCTGCAGAGGTAGTTTTATGGTAACGGTGAACTATGCCTTAAACTCTGGACTGTGGGTAATTTTGGTGGACAGGCTGGGGGGGCCCAGGCCTGAAGCTGTGTAAGGGGCCACAAAATTTCTGATGGCTGCCCTGGCGGTCATGCTGCTGTGCACCCCAGGGGGCCAGGGTTGGCAACCGTCCATAAATTTACAGGCAGCTTGTAAATGTCAACCTATTTACAGACTGTCCAGAAATTGTCCGTTATGGACACCGGCTGCCCCCCAAAAAATATGGCCACAGCCTGGCTGTGGAACTGCGCATGCAAGTGGTTAAATAATGTGTTTTTGTTACTGGAGATCAGCTTTATTGTAGGATTGTTTTCTAATAATCTTCTGATCTCTACCTCTCTATCTTCTTATGATATCCTTCTTAGCTCTAATTTGAGGTGGAAATATAGAGTATTACAGACTTGTACTACCAATGAAATGAAGAGAAGCATGTTTGCAATGTCTTTTCAGAAACCTCATATATAATTACTAATTGCAACCTACTAATGGGGTCAAAAGGGTCAATATAATATGGTAGGTTGCTTGAAAATCACTTTAACCAGTGTAGTAATGACATGATTTAAAATCTGAAGAAATTGAAAGAGTGGTTATTGTGTAGGAGGGTGGATTAGTTTGAGTATCAGGTCAAAGAGGAGTTATAAAAGGTGTAGGTTGAAATGATGAGGTTGTGAGCATGCAATCTATATCAAAAATGTTCATTGGGAAGCATGTAACATACTAATTCATTTTCTACCAAACCTAAGAGTTTTGATTTTTTTCCCTCACAAGGTTCAAATTATCTTGTGAACAGGGCATTATTGATTATTATTGATTATTATAAGGCCATCATGTAAAAAACATTTACAATTTGTATTGACTTGTTAGGTTACCTCTGTACATGTAAGGCTGCACCAAGAACCAAAACTAACCAAAAGTTGGTAGACAGGGGATGTTGAAGTTTCTGAGAGAAGTCACAAAGTTCTCAGTAGCTTAGGAAACATATCCTATTTTTATGCATGCTTTTATTGATGGTCTGTACAGTCCATTCAATCCATTAATAAACTTGCACATAAAGAAGACAAAGTGCTTCAGTTAGTAGCACCTAATGGTTGTTAATTTTAATGGCTGATAAGTAGTAGTTTTTGCACTTTGAATAGAGGAGAGAATCTATTACCTCAACAGTATAAAATTGGGCTCTTTTACAATTCAGATAACACTCTTACAGCAACACAAGCAGTGATGACAATAGAAACATTCATCTTTAGCCTGCTAACTCCACATGGAAGACCAGAAACTCAAGGATAGATCACTTGAAAATCCTTGGCAGGAGCACAGCTGACAGGGGCATACTCCTCAGCGAGAAGGGAAGCCAAACACTGCAATTTTTCACCCACAATCTCCTCCAAGGCATCAAGGAAAAAACAGCACAAATCTATCTCTTCCACTTGAATAGTGCTGGCCAGTGACCAGACCTGAGTCTGTAGTTTTCCTCTAACTGTGTCTGTCTCTCCTATATAAGCACTATGGGGTTGATTTACTAAAGGAAAATAGATTGTGCACTCTGCAAGTGTAGTTGCTCTAGAGCTTAGTAAATGAGGTAAAGCTTCACTATGCAAAGAATACCCAATCACGTGCAAGGAACATTAAAAAAATAGCATTTTTGCTTGAACATGATTGGATGATGGAAGTCAGCAGAGCTTTTGCTCATTTACTGTGCAATGTCTCCCTGCACAGTCTATTTGCCTGTAGTAAACAAACTCCTAAATGTCCATTACAGAAGGTAATAAACAAGTAAGCATTTGGCATTCTACACAGTAGAGTAGAAACTATCAAGAGAGAGATCATGTGACGCAGTTGACCAGCTCGTACATGTATTGCAATATGCGAACCAAGAATCCCTGTTTTTATGCAAAAGTTTTCTAGTATTATGTAAGGGTGATCATCAATGTGCAGAAGGTTAATTTCTTTATGTGTCAATAAGATACTAATTGCAAATCTGGAGTCAAAATTATTTAGGGTTGTCCTACCAGGATTCTGCAAATAAAAAGCTTATTACATTTACAAAAACAAATTGCAGTTATATTGCAAAGAGGAAGTACAGCGAACCTTTGCTAAAAATAGGTTCAAGAAATGAAATGAAATGAAGAAATGAATATTAGCTACATTTATTTTGGTGGAGGAAACTTTGAATGCAAGGAGGTTTAGCAAAAGATGGTGACTGTATAAATAGATACATAAATGAATATTATATGAAGGTTGTAAGTACTAAGGATTCATCAATTTGCAATGTTCAGTTCAGTTACACGTTGACAGTAAAACCTGAAAGCTGTCTGGTTTATGTGCAGAGCTGCACCAGATCTTGCACTCTTCCGTTTTAGTAAATAACCTCCCATAGTATTTCTGGCAGAACAACAGGTATTTTCTGTAATTTCAGCATTTGTAATGGGGAAATGTGCATGTAATACTGAGATGTACTCCACATGTTTTTTTTTTTTTTCATATGGGTATACACTTTAAAGAGGAACCAAAATATTAGATTTTTCTTACATCAGTTTTCTTTTTTGGCCACCATTGTACACTTTTGACTGAATCCATTAGCAGAAATGGTATCATAAAAATAATTTGGGAAAACTATAAAGTAGAACTGTATGACAATCCAGGTGAAGAAAATTCACCATCTTCAGTTATTTTGTATATGTAGTTCATTAGATTTTAATTTTGTGCTAATGAGTGGGACATGCATTTAGACAAAAGTGGCACAGTCCAGAGTAGTATAAAATCTAATGGAAAGCAAAAAAACCTTTTGAAGGTTCTGTTCTTCTTTGTTTAAGTAGCCTGCACCATAGACACTGTCAGATTCATAGTTATATAGTTTCACAGTTAGAGAGGTTGAATAAAGATACAGTTATACCTGTGTGGGTGTGCCGCTCTAACAGTAAAAAAAATCCCAATGTAGTTTAAGGTTATGCCGTTACTCAACCAAATTCATTGAGTGGCCACATATCTTCTTGAGTGACCTGAGACTGAATAGTTTCCTCCCAATGTTGGAATCACCATTAAGATATTTGTATATTGCTATCAAATCCCCTCTTAAGCGTTTCTTCTTCAGGGAGAATAGTTTAATGTTTGTAATCGTTCCTCATAACTGAGGCTCTCAAGTCCCCTTATTAGTTTTGTTGTCCTTCTCTGAACTCTCTCCAGTTTCAGCACATTCTTTCTGAGGACTGGTGACAAGAACTGGATAGCATACTTGAGATGCGGCTGAACCAGAGTTTTGTGATGTGGCAAAACTATAGTTTTATCTCTTGATTAAATAGCCTTTTTAATGCATGCTCATATTCTACTGGCCTTGCTTGCTGCAGCTTGACACTGAATGCTATTGCTGAGTCTGTCATCAATTAGGACCACCTGATCTTTTTCTATCCTCAATTCCCACAAAAGTTCTTCCCCTAGCGTGTAACTTGCATTCATACTTTTAGCACCCTAGTGCATTACTTTACATCTCCCTACATTACCTCATATGCCATGTGTTTGCCCACCCCTCTATCTTATTGAGGTCTTCCTGTAAATTTGCTATATGTTCTTGTGAAGTTATTACCTTGCTTAGCTTTGTATCATCAGCAAACAGTGAGATTGGACTATTTATACCAATATCTATATCATTAATGAACTTAAACAGGATTCGTCCCAGGATAGAGCCTTGGGATACCCCATTCATAACTCCAGACCATTCAGAAGACATGCCATTTATCATTACCCTCTGGACACCACCCTCTGGACGCGACCCTGTAGTTTTCTATCTAGGTACATGTACTATTGTCAACTCCAACATACTTCAGTTTGTGGATTAAAGCTGAACACCAGTGTTTGTTACACTTTCATAGTTTGTTTGGGCCAAGATGGCCAAAACGAACTATGTCTCTCACTAACATGTGAGGCCGCTGGATGTGCTGTATAATCTGTATGTAGCTGAGGCTGCATACAGCATGCAGAACTGTGTTCCGGGTTCAAGCTGAGACCTTCCTGTCTCATACTCGGAACACAATAAAGTCTGTCTGAGCGGCGCTCAGCCATTCATTGAAAACAATATATGTCTAGCAATGAATATAAAGCTTCCTCTAATTGGCTGAGTCAGAGAAGTGGGCTGATGATGTCACAACCTCTAACTCAGCCGAGTCAGAGATAGCGGGCTGATGATGTCACAACCTCTGACTCAGCCAATCAGAGGAGCATTGTATTCATTGCTAGAATACATTGCTTTCTATGAATGGCTGAGCGCTGCTCAGACAGACTCTTTTGTATTCCGGGTATGAGACAAGAAGGTCTCATCTCGCACACAGTGCTGACTGTGTTGGCTGACTGGCCTGTACTTTCCAGGTATGTATCTCAGCCCATTCTTGAATATTGGTACCACATTACTTTTTGCCAATCTGCTGGTATCATTCCAGTCAGTAAGCTTTTTTTTTAGCAACAAACACAACACAAGGGATTGGAAAAGAAAAAGGAAAATTATGCTTAGGGTTTATGTGAATGGGCTTCAGACTCAGAAAGAAGACAAATAAAAAATGCTTGCAGGTGCTCCTGAGATGATTTGACTTGTTTTCTAAATTATTTTGATTTTATTTTTAGTTGCTTATGGAGTTGTTTGAAGCTGCTTCTGAGGTGCATCAAACTGATCTGAGTTGCTTTTGCATTCATATCAACTTAGAAGGGGAAGAAAAGCAACACAGAAAAAAATAAAATCTACACTGTTGTGGGTAGGCGCAGTATACCATTGTGTTGGCACCTACTGCCATTGACTGTAATTGACAGCTTACTAGGCTGCCAATTACAAAGTATGGCTTACCTCTGACATAACTGGAAGGTGAGTGGTGACTGAGGACTTGATGAGCTTTGTGAAAGAAGCACTTCCACATGCCTGCAAGGGTACCCTGCATCTCTGAAAGTACAGAGTTTAAAAACTGAACTGAGGTATGAAGGTGAGGAGTTTAACACTGATGTCAAGGAGAACATGTGCAAAAACTGAAATTAAGCTAAAACCGTGATGCACTATTGTTTACTGCCAGTGGCGGCCCGTCCATTAGGGGCACAGGGGTGCCGCCCCCCCTTCCCCCAATCCATGCGCCCAGCCTCTAATCTACATGCAGGGTAACGGACACATGGATTTCAGTGGATTTTTTTTTTTTCCGGAAATACATGATTAGAGTATGAGGATCTAATTGGTTTAAAAAAAGGATGGGCTCGGTGGCAGTGCGAGTGACGGGGGGAGGTTTGTTGCCCCCCCCTCCAAAATATTGAACACCAGCCACCACTGTTCACTGGCAAGCCGGTTGCCTATTGCTTGTAAACATGACACTTAATGTGGAAAAGTTTGCTGACCCCTGTACAACAAAAGCTATACAGGTGATACTCGAAAAATTAGAATATTGTGCAAAAGTTCATTTATTTCACTAATGCAACTTAAAAGGTGAAACTAATATATGAGATAGACTCATTACATGCAAAGCAAGATAGTTCAAGCCGTGATTTGTCATAATTGTGATGATTATGGCTTACAGCTCATGAAAACCCCAAATCCACAATCTCAGAAAATTCTAATATTGTGAAAAGGTGCAATATTCTAAGCTCAAAGTGTCCCACTCTAATCAGCTAATTAAACCATAACACCTGCAAAGGGTTCCTGAGCCTTTAAGGGTCGGTTCACACATGGGCAACACGACTTTAGCGCGACTTTGTACCGCGACTTCAACGCGGCTTCAGCGCGACTTTAGCGCGACTTCAGCGCGACTTTGGCAAATTACGAGGCGACTTGAAGTCGCCTCCATGACAGGCGACTTCGCCTGTGGCCAATCACCTCTCTGGGAGGGAGGGGGGAGGGAGGGGTTTTCTCTGCAAAGTCGCTTGAGAGATCCGACTTGCAGGCGACTTACATTGAGTTGAATGGGTACAAGTCGCCTACAAGTCGGATAGAAGTAGTACAGGAACCTTTTCTGAAGTCGGAGCGACTTCAGTAGTGTCAATTAAGACGCTCCCATTGCCTACCATGATAATCTAAATGCAAAGCGACTTGGGGCGACTTGGGGCGACTTGAGGGCGTACAAGTCGGATCCCAAGTCGCCCCAGTGTGAACCGACCCTAAATGGTCTCTCAGTCTGGTTCATTAGGAATCACAATCATTGGAAAGACTGCTGATCTGACAGTTATGCAGAAAACCATCATTGACACCCTTCATAAGGAGGGAAAGCCTCAAAAGGTAATTGCAAAAGAAGTTGGATGTTCCCAAAGTGCTGTATCAAAGCACATTAGTAGAAAGTTACGTGGAAGGGAAAGGTGTGGAAGAAAAAGGTGCACAAGCAGCAGGGATGACTGTAGCTTGGAGAGGATTGTCAGGAAAAGGCCATTCAAAAGTGTTGTGGACTTTCACAAGGAGTGGACTGAGGCTGGAGTCAGTGCATCAAGAGCCACCACACACAGACAGATCCTGGACATGGGCTTCAAATGTCGTATTCCTCTTGTCAAGCCTCTCCTCAACAACACCAGAAGCGTCTTACCTGGGCTAAAGAAAAACAGACCTGGTCTGTTGCTCAGTGGTCCATAGTCCTCTTTTCTGATGAGAGCAAATTTTGCTCATTTGGAAACCAAGGACCCAGAGTATGGAGGAAGAATGGAGAGGAACACACTGCAAGATGCTTGAAGTCCAGTGTGAAGTTTCCACAGTCTGTGTTGATTTGGGGAGCCATGTCACCTGCTGGTGTTGGTCAACTGTGCTTCATTAAGTCCAGGGTCAACGCAGCCGTCTACCAGGAGATTTTGGAGCACTTCATGCTGTCTTCCGCAGACGAGCTCTATGGGGATGCTGACTTCATTTTCCAGCAGGACTTGGCACCTGCCCACACTGCCAAAAGCACCAAAAGCTGGTTCAATGACCGTGGGATTACTGTGCTTGATTGGCCAGCAAACTCGCCTGACCTGAACCCCATGGACAATCTATGGGGCATTGCCAAGAGAAAGATGAGAGACATGAGACCGAACAATGCAGAAGAGCTGAAGGCCGCTATTGAAGCATCCTGGTATTCCATAACACCTCAGCAGTGTTACAGGCTGATAGCTTCCATGCCACGCCGCATTGAGGCAGTAATTGCTACAAAAGGGGCCCAAACCAAGTACTGAGTACATATGCATGCTTATACTTTTCAGAGGTCCGATATTGTTCTATGTACAATCCTTGTTTTATTGATTGTATGTAATATTCTAATTTTCTGAGATTGTGGATTTGGGGTTTTCATGAGCTGTAAGCCATAATCATCACAATTATGACAAATCACGGCTTGAACTATCTTGCTTTGTATGTAATGAGCCTTTCTCATATATTAGTTTCACCTTTTAAGTTGCATTAGTGAAACGAATTAACTTTTCCACAATATTCTAATTTTTTGAGTATCACCTGTATATACTGTATATACATATGCACATGATTTGCAATTCTTAGATCTATGTTCCCAAGTAATGTTGATCTCCTCTAGATATATTAAAGCGGATCTTTAAAGGGGAAGTTCCGCTTTAAGTCCCCCCCCCTCTTCTGCCACATTTGGCATGTCATTTTTTTGGGGGGAGCGGGAACCTAGTTTTGACAGGTACCCGCTTCCACTTCTGCCAGGATCGCCTAGGGAATCCGAGCAGAAGATCTCTTTTCCTCCCTTCCCACAGTCTTCTGGGACATGTCACAGGTCCCAGAAGACTGCAAGACCATTCACAAAGCACAGCATGGCTCGCACATGTGCAGTAGGCAGCCGGCTATGAAGTGGCAAGCAGCACAGCTCCTGCCCACAGTTAAGATGCCAGCACTGGGAACCCGAAGGCTAGTGAAGAACTAGCCCCGGTGAGGATGGCTCTGGATCCCTGGACAGGTAAGTGTCCTGTTTTTAAAAGTCAGCAACTACAGGATTTGTAGCTGCGGACTTTTAATTTAGTTTTTCTAGAACAGTGGTCCCCAAACTGTGGCCCGAAGGCCAGATGCGGCCCTTTACGTGCCTTTGGGGCATTTTTCCTCCCCCTGATACAAGGCACTATTCCTCCCTCTAACACAAACAATGGGACATAATCCCTGCTATTGACATCAACAACAGGCACTATTCCTCCCACTGGCACCAACAATGGGGCACTATTTCTCCCACTGATACCAATGATGGGGCACTATTCTTCCCACTGATACCAGTAATGGGGCACTATTCATCCCACTGATACCAACGATGGGGCACTATTTCACCCACTGATACCAACGATGGATCACTATTCCTCCCACTAATACTAACAATGGGGAACTATTCCTCTCACTGATACCAACGATGGGGCACTATTCCTCCCACTGATAACAATGATGGGGTACGATTCCTCCCACTCATACAATAATGGGATACAATTCCTGCCACTGACACCAATGATGGGGTACAATTCCTCCCACTGATACCAATGATTGGGCACTATTCCTCTTACTGACATAAGAGATAGGGCACTGTTTCTCACACGAATACCAAAGATGCATTGTTTACACCTACTGACGCCAGGATAATTTTTACTCCCAATGACCACAATCTGGCCCCTCTAAAGTCTGAAGGCCAGTAAACTGGCCCCTGTTTTAGGGTGAAGAACCTTTTTATACATGTTTTAAGTAAGTTTTGTACAACATAAAAACAGAGATTTGTACTGGGGTACTGTTTTAATTTTTTTATGGGTTAAGGTTATAGATGTTCATTTTTAAGTGGATTTTGTGTAATAATTAAAGATATTCTTATATTTCAATTCATAGTGCAGCGCTTTGTTATAGCCTACCTTTTTTCTCTTTCCAATATTGCATTATGAGGATGTGGCCAGTATACTGTGTGGTGTATTTGTGTTTGCATTTACACATACACTGTGACCAATTAGCATTACTTATGGATTTGTTGTAGGAAACCAACACAAGTACAATGAGAAAATGTAACCACCATCAAATAGTGTGGGAACACAAACGTCACAGGTGCAAACCATTTATCCACTGTGCTGCTTATAGAATTTTTAGCACCCCTGTAGTTGCATACTGGCAACTGTCTCCATGTTATCTTGGAGACAGGTACACGTTAAAAGGAAACATGGTGCTTACTATTACATTCTGGATAATAAAAATGCTTTGCTATTTGGAGCTGCCTCACACATGCAATGCCTGTGAATAGCAAAGTACTGTTTCTAGCCGCCTGCATGTCCCCTGAGTGAGTACTGATAAGTTTATCGGGCCTGATGTTCTGCGCATCTAAGCCACTCTCTACTGATGCCAGGAATCCTTCTATGGAAAGAAAATATTTGTGCCAGTGGAAGGGAAAGAAAAAAAAACTCTGTAAAACAAAAGATACACAAAATAAATAAATAAAACAGAAGTCAATTTTTATGGACTACTGCTGAAAGATAGAAAGATAAATACCATTCTAGAGCTTAGCATTAGACAGAGAGTAGAAATTGCTCACAAAGCAAAGTCACTGCTTAGAGCAGGCAGCAGACATATTAATCTTTCCATTAATCTGCAGAACATTGCATAATCAAGCTCAGCGGCCTTAGAACGCCATTAGGACGCCTAAAATAGTGCATTTCTATTATCTTGTTTCAGCTTATCTGCATTTTCACGCAGGCGTATAACTCCCTAAAATAAACACAAAGCTATATCCTTTTACACCACACTTCCTCAAAAAAGCTATTATTTTATTAATTTGTTTTCTATTTCCCCTAAAATAGGATTCATACCTTCCTGCAATTTCTCAATGTTTTTTCAATTTTCTTGTTTTAGGTTTTGTGGAGCTATTTTAATAACTGCTGGGAAAATTGCAGACTGTCTCATTATGTTCTAGGGTGAGGCTATATTTGATTCAATAAGGCTATGGCTCTTTCACTTTACATTAACATGGGCTGCTACTGTTTTCTGATCTGAAGAGTCTGACTGCAAAATTAGACAAGCAGATATGTTACTTCTAAAATATGTAGAAATGATGGGCACTGATAGGCAGCACTGATGGGCACCCATAGGCTACACTGATATGCAACACTGATGGGCACTGATAGGTGACACTGATGGGCACTGATAGGGGGCACTGATAGGGGGCACTGATAGGGGGCACTGATGGGCGGCACTGATGGGCACTGATAGGTGGCACTGATGAGGAGCTACTAACAGGCATTACTGATTGGCATCTGAAGGGCATTGACAGGCATTACTGATGGGGCACTGATTGTCACTGTTATGGGCACTGATTGGCAATGTTATGGGCACTGACTGGCGTTCTTGATGGGGCACAGACTGGCAGCTGATGGGCACTGATTGGCAGCTGATGGGCACATCTGATGGCACATCTGATGGGGGCTGTGCTGATAATCAATGTGCTGATTATCAGCACATTGATCAGCAATCCCTGTCAACGCGAACCGAGGAAAGCTGTTTACTGACACTTTCTGGTTCACGCAATAATCAGCTGTGATTCACAGCTGATCACGTGGTAAGGAGCCTCCGTCAGAGACTTCATACCACGGTCGAAGATGCGGTGTGCCACGGGCGCATGCTGGAATGTTATCCTGCTGGATGTCATATGACGCCCAGTCAGGATAACAGAACCACTTCCTGGCCATCAATCTGCTATAGGCCGGGTGGGAAGTGGTTAAACATTGAAATTGTGATCATTTGTGATCATTCAATTGTGATCATTTGTGACCATTCAATAGTGAACATTGAAAAGTGGAATACATCAGAAAATACATGTGAAATTCTTTAAAAAAATAAAATATGGGGGCTAGAAGGCTTAAGAAGAGGAGTAACCAAATTCTTGTTAAGCACTCACTCATTATCAAAGTGGGCCCTCTGCAAAGGCAAATAAAACAGTCTAATAGGTCAATAAATATTCAATATAAACTTAAATGACAACTGCAAGGTTAGTTTAAACAGGATTCAAACTGAAACCAGGCAAAATCATCCATTCCCATTCACCATCTTTCAGTTTTCTATAGGTTTAGTAAAAAAGGTCTATGATATCTAATGAGCAAATCACAGGAGATTATGCTCATTAAAGTAAATGTACCAAAACGAAACCTAAAGCAATATGTCCAAAATGATTTTAATTTTTAAATACAATTCTGGTTTTTACATTTTCCCTTGTTGCATCCCAGTGCTGCTGATCTCCTGCAGCCAAATGCCAACCAATTCTTGTATACCTGCATGCACTTCTGTGATGGCATTTCTCATGGTGAGTTTCCCAACAGTGACAACAGTAAACCATGCGTGGGTAATTTGTGTTGAAACAAAAACTTGTAGTCTACATTACAGGGTGGCAATTCAAGAGTACAATTTGGGGAGACAGGGACAGAGCATTGTCACCCTATAAATAGGAATATCCTGAAAAATAGTACCTTCATGCCAGTATCACTAGGTATTATTCTAATAAAATCAGTGTTTAAAAATATATCAAATTACTTTAAATATTACATGTTTTCTGTAAATTACAAAGAATGACATTGGTGAAACCAGTCAGGGATCAGCACTGCTGTAGCTGAGGGCCTCTCCTAGCTGCCGGGGAGATTCTGGTGGTAGGGGACTCAATTCTTAGAAGGACAGAGAGGGCAATCTGTAACAAAGACCTGAACAGTATGTTGTCTACCGGGCACTCAGGTTCGGCACATCACAGATCTGGTGGACAGATTACCGGGAGGAGCTGGGGAACACCCGGCTGTCATGGTGCACATTGGCACCAATGACAAAGTCAGAGGCAGATGGAGCATCCTAAAGAACAGGACTTGGGAGCTAAATTGAGGAAAAGGACCTCCAAGGTAGTATTCTCAGGAATACTACCAGTACCTTAAGCCACACCAGAGCCACGCCAGAAAGGCAAACGGAAATTAGGGAAGTAAACAAGTGGCTGAGGAGCTGGTGTAGTAAGGAGGGGTTTGGGTTCCTAGAGGACTGGGCCGACTTCTCAGTCGGTCACCAGTACTATAGAAGGGATGGACTCCACCTAAATGAGGAGGGTGCAGATCAGCTGGGAGTGAAGATGGGCAAAAAAGTTAGAAGGGTTTTTAAACAAGGCGACGGGGGAGGGTGCAGCGGTAGAGATAGTCAGCGCAGAACATATTCTAGGGGGTAGTATTGGGGGCATTAGTGGTAGGTTGACTAAAGCACATAAACCAAGGTAAGTATAGTAACAAGTCCTAGTTGCAATCTCAGAACACTGAATAAGAGGATAGTATGTGACCGGTCTAAAGTACGTGGCATGTTCACCAATGTCAGGAGCCTTGCGGAAAAGATGGGTGAACTAGAGATACTGTTGTACGAGGAGGATTTGGATTTTGTGAGAATTTCAGAGACCTGGCTCAACAGCTCTCATGATTGACTGGCAACCATTCAAGGGTATACCCTTTATTGCAGGGATAGAGAGAGTAAAAAAGGGGGAAGGGGTATATATCAACAATAATGTACAAGTGAATGTGAGAGATAGCATCACTAAGGGAGCTAGGGAGGAGGTGGAATCCTTATGCGTAGAGCTCCAAAGGGATGAAGCTAAGGGGAAAATAATACTAGGAGTATGCTATAGGCCCCCTAACCTGAGGGAGGAGGGGGAGACAGATCTCCTATCACAATTTGGATTAGTAGCAAGGATGGGAAGTGTTATCATAATGGGGGATTTTAATTATCCAGATATAGACTGGGTGGAGGGAACCACGCATTCGTGTAAGGCTCTCCAGTTCCTAAATGTCTTGCAGGACGATTTCATGGGTTAGATGGTAGATGCACTAACTAGAAATAAAGCATTGCCAAATTTCTCCTTCAGCCAGTCTTCCATAAACTTTATAGGATTGTTTCCCTCACACCCCTCAGGGAGGCCCAGCACCCTTAAATTCTCTCTACGCAGCCTGTTTTCCATACTGTCCATTTTCTGCATACATACATTTAAATGATTTTTCATAAGTGATACTTCTTGTCTTATTGGGTATACGTCATCCTCCACCTGGCTGAGCCTTTCCTCAAGGGCCGTTGTCCAGGTACAGACCACTTGCACTTCTTTTTTAACAGCAAGTAATTCATCTCTAATACTTTTAAATTGTTCAGATAAATCAGTAATTGATAACTTACAGTTGTTGACTGCCTGGAGGATATCTTTCAGAGATGGCTCCTTCTCATCTGTTGGTATTGACACACCACCGACTCCGCACCTAGAGCAGGTTCCCCGCACCTAGAGCAGACCCCACTTACTGCCAGAACCGCTGATGATGTAGCTGCCACAGCCCCTATATCGGGGGCCTGGCTTCTCCTCCCAGGGTGGGCAGCTTGGTGCTGCACTCCCCCTATACTGCTGGTCTTTTTAGGTGTCTGATTTGGTGTATGTGCAAAACATTCCAGTTTAGCAGCCACTTGATTTGCTTTCTCTTTAGTGCCGCGCTGTGCAGGGGCCCCTGTCCCATCCTGTGCTGCTGCTTCCTCCATCCCCTTCTTCCTGGTCATATTAGCGCGGTCCCACCACCCCGACTGATTAAACCAGGTTAGTGGAGTGGCCTCTATAATGGGTAATTAAAGTAACAAAAATTGTATAGGTGTACCATCATCCAGAAATGAATAATCAAAAGGATTGGAAGCCAGATCCCCAGTCAGGCGACCAAGAAGTGGGGGCATGTTGGACTATTCCGGTACGATA